>NC_139383.1:174648000-175898500 GCF_054392235.1 Sus scrofa
AATAAAATAGAAAGCCCTAAAGCAGATTCGTGAACTATGGAGTTGTAATGTGTGGATTTAAAATATAAAGATGAAAATGGCATTTCAAAACAGTGAGGAAGGTGTTCCCATTGTGGCTCAGTGGAAATGAATCTGACTAGTATCCAGAGGACGTAGGTTCAATCCCAGGCCTTGCTCAGTGGGTTAAGGATCCTGAGTTGCTGTGGCTGTGACCTTGGCTCTATAGATTCGACCCCTAGCCTGAGAACCTCCATGTGCCGCTCGAGTAGCCCTAAAAAAAAAAAAAAAAAAAAAAAAAAAGACAAAACAAAATGAGGAAAGATGTATTTTTCAATAAATGATATTGAGACAACTGCATATTTACATAAGAAAAATGCTAAAAAATAAATCCTGAAACTTCTATTTGGAAAAGATTCCATTAAAAAGATACAAACACAAATAATAAAATGGGGAAAATATTTGCAACATATTCGATTGACAAGGACTTAATATTCTTAGTTTTTCAAAGAGCTTTTATGAATCATTAAGCAAACAATAATTACCCTGGTAGACAAATATGTAAAGGATTTGAACTAGCCATTTGCACACACAAAAATGAAAATGACCAATTAACACATAAAAAATTCTTAACCTCATTTGCAAAAAAGAACTCCTAATTACAATAAAAGATATTATTTTATATGTTATATTAGGAAAGGTGAAAATGATGGACAATACTCCATATTTTTAAGAATATAGAGAATGAGGAACTCTCATAAATTATTATTAGGAATAGAAATTGGAACAACCATTGGGAAGGCATTTCTTCTGAAATGTGTTCAAAGAAATAAAGGTGCAAAAGGATGTTCACTACTGCATGTTTTTTTTGTTTGTTTGCTTGTTTTTTAGGGTCCCAGCCAAGGCATGTGGAGTTTCCCAGGCTAGGGGTAGAATCAGAGCTACAGCTGCTGGTCTACACCACAGCCACAGCAACACCAGATCCAAGCAGCATCTGTGACCTACAACACAGCTCATGGAACACTGGGTCTTTAACCCACTGAGGGAGGCCAGGGATCGAAGCTGCAACCTCATGGTTCCTAGTTAGATTCATTTCTGCTGCTCTACAACAGGAACTCCACTATTGCATGTCTATGGTATCAGAACACTAAGAAGTTCCTAAATGTTTATCAATAGAAGGTTGGTTAAATAAACTGTGGTTCACCTACATAGTGAACTTCAAAAAGAGTTTAAGCTAGATCTATATTTATAAACATTGAAAGAAGTCATAGAAAACATTATGTTCCTTAACAGTATTATAGAATTTCACTTATATAAAAATAAACCATGCATCTTTATTTGTATTTTAGAGAGAGTAAAAGAATATATACAAAATTGTTAATACTATTTGAGGTAGAAAAGAGGAGGGTATCAGTTATTGTACTTTCACTTGCAAGTAATAGGAAATATAGACACAAATATGCTTAAATAATAAATGGAATATATTGGCCAAGAAACCAAAATATTCAGAGGTGAAGTGGGCTTTCGTGAAGGGTTGATGCAGGGGTTCAACAATGCTATTCAGCCGCCAGCTTTTCCTCTCTCTTGCCCTTTGCCTTCAAAGGTAAAAACTTTGAGGACATTATGCTAAGTAAAATCAGCCAGACACAAAAGAACAAATATTGTTATGATTCCACATATGTGAGGTACCTAAAATGGTCAGACTCTTTTTAAAAAAAAAAAATTGAAGTATAGTTGACATACAATGTTGTGTATTTCTGCTGTAAAGTGATTAGGCAAATTGATTAAATTACCCTTCTTTTTTTAACTTACTCTTTTTAAAAATGGTCTTTTCTATTATGCTTTTTTTTTTTTGGCCACACCCACAACAGCATGTAGAAATTCCTGTGCCAGGGATTGAACCGGAGCCACAGCAGTGACAACATTGAATTTGAACTGCTAGACCACCAGGGAATTCCCATCATGGTTTATCATAGGACAATGAATATAGTTCTCTGTGCTATACAATAGGACTTTGTTGTTTATCCCCTTTAGGTATAATAGCTTGCATCTGATAACCCCAACCTCCCACTCCATCCTTCTCCCAACTCCCTACTGCTTGGCAACCAGAAGTCTGTTCTTGTCTGTGAGTCTACTGCTGTTTTGCAAATAAAATATGTTCATTTGTTTCATATTTTAGATTCCATATATAAATGATATCATATGGTATTTGTCTTTCTCTTTTTGATTTACTTCACTCAGTATGATAATCTCTAGTTACATCCATGTTGCTGCAAATGGTGTTATTTTTTCTTTTTTACAGCTGAGTAGTATTCCATTGTATATGTGTACCACATCTTCTTTATCTGTTCATCTGCTAATGGACTCGTGTTTCCATGTCTGGGCTATTGTGAGTAGCGCTGCTGTGAACATATAGGTGCATGTATCTTTTTGAATTACAGTTTTGTCTGGATATAGGCCAAGAAGTGGGGTTGCAGGATCAGATTGTAGTTCAATTTTAGTTTTCTGAGGAACCTCCACACTGTTTTCCATAGTGATGGCACCAATTTACATTCCCACCACAGTATAGGAAGGCTCACTTTTCTACACACCCTCTCAAGCATTTGTTATTTGTAGACTTTTTAATGATAGTAGAATGGTCAGACTATTAAAGGTAGAAAGGAGAGTGATAGTTGCCAGGGATTAGGGGAAGGGAGTAATGGGGAGCTGTGGTTTACTGAGTATAGTTTCTTTTGGTAAGATTAAAATAGTTCTGGATATTGGTTGCATAATAATGTGAATGTACACTTTAAAATGGTTAAGATGGTGTATCTTGTGTGTATTTTGCCACAGTTAAAAAAAGGTAAAACTTCATCCCAAGGCAGCTGGGTTGCTGGTGCATTCAGGCCTGTGGCTTTTTCGTTCAGGCCCTTCAGGGGCTACACGGTGTTTCTCTTCACTTTGTCAAACAGCAGCCCTGGGTTTACCTCTGATTGGACCGTAATAGTATGATCATGTGTCTGTTCCTGAATCATGCACTATTTTAGCATCACTCCAGGGACCTCTTTGTAAATATAGCGATCTGTTTTGGTTGTTATAGGGATCGAACATTTTGAGTTTGGGCCAGATACAGTAGGTTTCTCCTAATGTATAGGACAGTTCAATACATTGCAGACTTTTCCCACATCTTGCATGACTTTTAATGTCTCATTTGACATTGATGTAGATTTTAAAAACCTATTTATAATAATCTGAACCTAGACCCTAACTCCATTTTATATATAAACGTGAACTATTTTTTCGTGGTCTTAATATAAACTAAATTTCGAGATATGAGACTTATGGGTAAATTAAGAGAAAAATAGTACTTCGTTTCCTTTGGAACTTTACCAAGTGCTGTTCACTACTTCAGAAAATCCATCTTTTCAATAACCAACACTACTTGTGAATATTACAATTCACACTGCATAATGCAATTCACACTGCATATTTCATCTCTGAAATCTACATCAATGACATCTTAGATGAAATACGGTACTGAATATTAGCCTGCGTTTGTAGCTGTTGCATTCACTTCCCACCTGGATTCTTATGACACCCTCCCCAGCTGGTCTCCCTGCTTCCACCCTATAATCTATTCTCGATAGAGTAGCCAGATTTTTCCTTTTAAAATATGGGTCGGATCATGTCTGTTCTCAGCTCAAAAGCTTCTGATGTTTACCATTTCACTCAGAGAGAACAAGCTTTACAATGTCCTATGAGGCCCTGTAAGATGTCCGTTTCCCCTCTGACCTGTTTCCTGCTTCTGCTTTTTCTCGTTCTACTCACTCCAGACGAACTTATTGGCCACTTACAGCCCATACACTCCCCACACAGCCTTCTGCCTTAGATCCCTTGCATAGTTGTGCCCAAGCATTCCCATATTGAAATGCATGATATTTTATAATGAATTATTTTCCCGTCATTTCTCTGCCTAGATACCTCTCCCTAGATATCTCCATGATTTATTCCATTACCTCCTTCAAACTGAATGTTAGCTTCTAGAGAGGACTGCCTTGACCACTAGTTTAAACTGCAGTCCCTTACCTACTTCCCTACTGCTCTGAATGCTGATTTTCCCTTTTCCTGCTCTACTTTTCACCCCAGCAATACTTACCACCTTCTGATGCAACATATAATTTACTTAGTATTCTATTGTATTATGCTGATGGTTTGTTTTCTATATCACACCACCTTGCTAGAATGTAAGCTCCAAGAAGAGGGATTTCTGTCTGTATGCCTGGTAAACTTAGTAGAGTTCCTGACACATAGTGCTCAAAAACTGTGTCAAATGGATGGGGAGTCTGCCATTGGGTGCAAGCACCTAACTACTTCATTATGTCTTGGATTATAGTTGTGCCCAAGCATTTCCATATTGAAATGCATGATATTTTATAATGAATTATTTTCCTATCATTTCTCCTTTATATTATAGTTATAGCATTATACTACAATAGAAAATATATCAGATGATCTATTGATTTTACAAGTCAGGATGGTAAGGCAATGTTGTGAAATGTTTGTTACAGTAACAGAGTTTGGATGTTAGGGCTGAGAACTGCTGGTTTGGGTCATCCCAGAAGCTACTCTTGGAGGTGTGGGTAGAGATAATCCCTGGCTGCTTCCTGGATGTGAGCGGCGGAGTGGATGTTGGAGAGGCAACCGCAATGTTGACAACCAAGAGGAAACAAATTTCACTTCCCAAGTTTACTATACTCCCATATTGTTCATATTACTTAAATATTTTACAATGAACATTCAATCTTTTTGTAAGAAGCCAAACCATTAAGGATATTTTTACTTAAAAAACTACTGTACAATATAGAAAAAGATCAAAAGAATAAAAATCACCTCCCCAGGAATAACTGCTGCTAACATTTTATTTTATAACTTTTTGTTTTCAGGCATAGGAGCACATCTATAGATTTTTCCAGTGATGGCTCTGAATAATAAGGGTCGTGTGGTTGGATGTGTCCATTGTGAGGATTATTCCGGCAGCCACCTTCATGTTGATTGGAGGGTAAGGCTAAGTTGTAACCTAACAATGGGGAAGGAGGGCTTAGACTGGACCAGTGGCTGAGAATGGAAATGGACATACCTCAGAGATATTGTAAAGGAAATATGCTGGTGGCTAGGGATTAGTGTGTATGAGAGCAATAATTTTTTTTTTTTTTTTTTTTTTGGCTGTACTCACAACGTGTGAATGTTCCCAGGCCAGGGATCAAACCCATGCCACGGCAGTGACCTGAGCAATGGCAGTGACAAGGCCAGATTCTTAACCTGCTAGGCCACCAGGGAACTCCCAGTGATTTTTTCTTTTTTTTGACATCTGTGTATTCCAAACTTGCATTCAAGAATTTGTCTGCTTTTGTACTTTATCTCTTGCTATATATTTTTAAAAAACCAGACTGCATGTTTATATCTTATTTTTTTAATTTTATTATCTTTATTTATTTATTTTTGGCTACATCCATGGCATGCAGAAGTTCTTGGGCCATGGATTGAATCCAAGTTGCAGCTGTGATTTACACCATAGTTGCAGCAATGCTAGATCCTTGGCCAATTGGACCACACAGGAAGTTCTTACATTTTGTTATTTATTTATTTAAAAAAATATTTTTTTGGCCATTCCTTGGCATGCAGAAGTTCCTGGGCTGGGAATCAAACACATGCCTCAGCAGTGACCCAAGCCACTGCAGAGACAATGCTGGATTATTAAGCTGCTGTGCCACAGCAGGAACTCCCATTTTGTAATTTAATGTAAATGGAATCCTGGATTATTTTGAGATTCATCCACTTTGTTGTGTGTATCAGTAGTTTGTTCTTTTTTGTTGCTGAGTAATGTTGCATTGTGTGGATATACCAAAATTTGCTTATCCATTCACTTGTTGATGGACACCTGGGCTATTTCCACTTTTTGCTGTTACAAATAAGTCTGCTATAAACATTCATGTACAGCTTTTTCTATGTATATATGCTTTTATATCTTTCAAATAAATACATAAGAGCAGATGGGTCATAGAGTAATTATAACTCCGTTCTAAGCTTTGGCTCTATGTCTAAAAATGTCACCTTAATCTTCTTTTTTTGCTCGCCCTAACCAATTTAGTATTGTGGTATTATTTTTTAAATACTAAAAGGGTTATATTTTTTCCCCAAATGATTGAGAAACGAAAGATGAGATTCTGGTGGTCAGCTAGATTTTTCTTTTTTTTTTTTTTAATGGCTGTACTTACAACATATGGAAGTTCCCCAGGCTAGGGGTTGAATGGGAGCTGCAGCTGCTGGCCTATGCCACAGTCATAGTAACACTGGATCAGAGCCATGTCTGCGACCTACACTGCAAAGCCAGATCCTTAACCTGCTGAGCGAGGCCAGGAACTGAACCTGTATCCTCCTAGAGACAACATTGGGTCTTTAACCTGCTGAGTCATAATGGGAAGTCCAATTTTTCTTTCTTTTTTTTTTTTTTTTGAGTGATCATGGCTCTCATCCACATGGGGGATTGAATGGGGTCCCATAATGCCAAAGCCAGTTCACTCTTCTGGGAGGCAATAGTCAACACAAAAAAGCGGGATAGGAGTGTGGGGGCAGAAGGGGACTGCCAATGGGTAGTCATCCAAAGAAATTATTTGGTAATTGTGGAATTTCAGAGGTCATGGGGGTATCATTTCTGGGCTGGGTGTGGATGAGGATGAGCAAGCTGACTTTGGTCTAAAAAGCCAGCTAGCCCACAGGAGTTCTTGGAGGGTATCAGGAAAAGGCAAATGGTCCAGAACGACAGGGATCCTGGGAAGACTAAGGAAATCATATAAGCCCACCCTAATCTTCTGCAACAATCTGCCCCCCCCCCCCGCCTTTTTAGGGCTGCCCCTGCAGCATATGGAGGTTCCCAGGCTAGGGGTCCAATAGGAACTGTATCCACCAGTCTACGCCACAGCCACAGCCACAGCAGATCTGAACTGTGTCTGTGACCTAAACCACAGCTCACAGCAACACCGGATCCTTAACCCACTGGGCAAGGCTAGGGATCAAACCTGCAACCTCATGGTTCCTAGTGGGATTCGTTAACCACTGAGCTACGAGAGGCACTCCAACTATCTGCCCTTTTATCCTGACCTTCTGCTTCCTGTTTTTGTCCATTATAAAAAACCTGAGATCCAGTTCATTTTAGTTTTATGTGTGTGTTAAAATATACATAACATAAAATTTACCATTTTAACCATTTTAAGTAAGTTAGTGGCATTTAGTACATTTATGATGTGCCTCCATCAGCACTATCTACTTCCATAATTTTTAATCATCCCAAATGGAAACTCTGTATCAAATAAACAAAAGCTCCCTATTCCCTTTCTAGTCTCTTAAGAATTTACTGATTCTAGGTATCTCATATAAGTGGAATCATATAGTATTTATTCTTTTCTTCCTGGCTCATTTCACTTAGCATAATGTTTTCAAGATTCCTTCATGTTGTAGCATGTATCAGAATTTCATCAGAGTTCCTGTCATGGCTCAGTGGAAATGAATCTGACTAGCATCCATGAGGATGCAGGTTGGATCCCTGGCCTCGATCAGTGAGTTAAGGATCTGGAGTTGCCATGGCTGTGACATAAGCCAGCGGCTACTGTTCTGATTAAACCCCTAGCCTGGGAACCTCCATATGCCTTGGGTACGGCCCTAAAAAACAACAACAAAAAAAGCGCAAAAAACAAAGAAATGAAAAAGAATTTCATTCCTTATTAAGGGTGAATAATATTCCACTATTAGTATATAACACATTCTGTTTATCCATTCATCTGTGATGGAACTTTTGTCGTTTCCACCTTTGGCTCTTGTGAATAATATTGCCATAAATGTTGGAATACATGTATCTGAGTCTGTACTTTCACTTCTTTGCAGTAGAATTGCTGTGTCATATAGTAATTGGATATGTAATTTTGTTAAAACCACTAAACTTTTTAGCACAGCAGTTGCACCATTTTACATTCTCACCAGCAGTGTACAAGGTTTCCAATTGCTTCACATCCTCTCCAACAGTTTCTTATTTTCTGTTTCATTTTGTTTTCTTTTTTAATAAAAGCTGTCCTAATGAGTGTGAAGTGGTATCTCATGTGGTTTCATTTGCATTTCGTTAATGACTAATGATGTTCAGCATCTTTTCACATGCTTATTGGCCATTTGTAAGTCTTTGGAGAAATGTCTGTTCAAGTCCTTTGCCTGTTTTTGAATTCGTTTGTTGCCTTATTGTTGTTTCTTTATTATTGTTGAGTTGTAGGAATTCTTTATATGTTCTGAATAGTAATTTTTTTTTCTTTTTTCTTTTGCTTTTTAGGACCACACCTGCAGCATATGGAATTTCCCAGGCTAGGGGTTGACCTATACCGCAGTTCACAGCAACCACCAGATCCTTAACCTGCTGAGTGAGGCCAGGGATTGAACCTGCATCCTGGAGGATACTAGCTGGGTTCTTAACCCATTGAGCCACAATGGGAACTCCTAGTCATTTATCATGTATATGATTTGTAAATAGTTTCTCTATTCTGTGAGGTATCTTTTCACTCTCTTTATGTCATTCCTTTTAATTTTTGAAAGATAACTGTGCCATATAATTCTATGAGTACCAAACCTAAAAGGCTAGAATATGTCAAGAGTAAACTGTTAAAACAAAAGTTAGAAGTTATTCTGATTCAGATTTTATGCTACAGGAAAAACACCTATGATTGATGGAGTTCCCATTGTGGCACAGGGGAAACAAATCTGACTAGTATCCATGAGGATGCAGGTTGGATCCCTGGCCTCACTCAGTGGTTTAAGGATCTGACATTGCCATGAGATGTGGTGTAGGTCACACATGCCACTCAGATCATGCATTGCTGTGGCTGTGGCTGTGGCCAGTAGTATAGCTCTATTTAACCCCTAGCCTGGGAACTTCCATATGCCACATGTTCAGACCTAAAAAGCAAAAAGAAAAAAAAAAAGGAAAAAAAATCTTTGAGCTACATAGCATTTGATAATAAATAATAAGCTGTTTGTGGGAGTTCCTATTGTGGTGCAGTACGTTAAAAGGGTCTGGCATTGCTGAGGTTGCAGCTTGGATTTAATCCTTGGCCTAGGAACTTCCATGTACTGCAGGTGCGCCCATTTAAAAAAAAAAAAAAAGGACTTTTCTTAATACACATGTACTTTATATATTTATATACAAATACAAATAATTTAGGTATAATTTGCCATTATATATACCAGTATATATATTTACCATTTCTTTAATTATATTTACCAGTATATATATATTTATCATTTCTTTCTTTAAGACTAGTTGGTGCTGTTGTGACTATGATCAGACAATCAGTTGAGACTTTCCTGATCTTGTGTACAATTTGTTACCTTAAATATATCCAGTAGAAGATACCTTAGAAATCTATACATAGAACTTCCATATGACCCTGCAATCCCACTCTTGGGCATCTATCCGGACAAAGCTCTACTTAAAAGAGACACATGCACCCGCATGTTCATTGCAGCACTATTCACAATAGCCAGGACATGGAAACAACCCAAATGTCCATCGACAGATGATTGGATTTGGAAGATGTGGTATATATACACAATGGAATACTACTCAGCCATAAAAAAGAATGACATAATGCCATTTGTAGCAACATGGATAGAACTAGAGAATCTCATCCTGAGTGAAATGAGCCAGAAAGACAAAGACAAATACCATATGATATCACTTATAACTGGAATCTAATATCCAGCACAAATGAACATCTCCTCAGAAAAGAAAATCATGGACTTGGAGAAAAGACTTGTGGCTGCCTGATGGGAGGGGGAGGGAGTGGGAGGGATCGGGAGCTTGGGCTTATCAGACACAACCTAGAATAGATTTACAAGAAGATCCTACTGAATAGCATTGAGAACTTTGTCTAGATACTCATGTTGCAACAGAACAAAGGGTGGGGGGAAAAATGTAATTGTAATGTATACATGTAAGGATAACCTGACCCCCTTGCTGTACAGTGGGAAAATAAAAAAATTTAAAAAAAAAACAAAATGCAATAAATAAATAAATAAATAAATAAATAAATATATTCAGTAGAAAAGATAAAAAGCACAGAAAACAAATCTCATCACTTCATTAGGTCAGTTTACTTTTCTCTCTCAAAAAAATTCTTTATTGTGAAACAAACCTAATGCCATTACAAAAAAAAAAAAAAGATTGCCTGAAACTGATATATAAAGTTTAACAAATAAGTATAAAGTGAATGACCCTGTATAAATCCATTTGGGTCAAGAAATAGAAAACTGAGGTCTGTTTACTTAAAAAACAGGAATCAGATATGAAAGTACTTTGTTTCAGGCTGATGGGTCCCCAGGTTCTGCTTTACGCTGAAGAAAGGGATGTCTGTCCTAGGCATCCTTCCTGAGGTCTGGGGAATACATTCAATCTTTTAAAATTGAGCTAGGAAGGAGGGTGATGTTCACAGCATCCTGCCCTTTCCCCATCATAGATCTTGGCCTGGCCTCTGAGTAATCCTTACAATTAACTCCCGATCCTCAACCTTGGCACCACTGATATTTTGGGCCAGATGATTCTTTGTTATAGGGGACCTATCCTGTGTATTGTAGAATGTTTCTGCCTGTGAGATGCCAGTGGTGCCTCCCAGTTGTACACTAAAATAGTTTCCATTGAATATAAATAAAATCCAGATAGAGAAAAAAAGTTATAAAAATACTTGAAGAAAAATAAAATTTCGAGTTCTCATTATGGCTCAGTGGTATGAACCTGACTAGTATCCATGAAGACGAGTGTTTGATCCCAAGCCTCACTCAATGGGTTAAAGGATCCAGTGTTGATGTGAGCTGAGGTATAGGTTGCAGACAAGGCTCGGATTGTGCTTTGCTGTGGTTGTGGCATAGGCTGGTGGCCACAACTCCAGTTGACCCCTAGCCTGCGAACTTCCATATGCTATGGATATGGTCGTAAAAAGACCAAAAAAAAAAAAGCAAGAAAAAAGAAAAGACAAAAGAAAATTGAACAATCTTGGTGTGGAGAAGCCTTCTTGTGCAAAACGCAACATCTAGACCATAAAATAAAAAATTTTTTTTTGTCTTGCCTTTTCTTGGGCCACTCCCTCGGCATATGGAGGTTCCCAGGCTAGGGGTTGAATCGGAGCTGCAGCCAATGGCCTACACCAGAGCCACAGCAATGGGGGATCTGAGCCGCGTCTGCAACCTACACCACAGCTCACGGCAACGCCAGATCCTTAACCCACTGAGCAAGGGCAGGGACCGAACCCGCAACCTCATGGTTCCTAGTCGGATTCGTTACCCACTGAGCCACGACGGGAACTCCTAGACCATAAAATAAATTATTGAGAGAGATTTGATTAAGTAAAATCTAAAACTTCCATATGGAAAAAAGCATCATTAATAAAATTAAAATCAGGTGATAGATTTGGAGAAAATATTTGTGCCGTATATAACAGGCAAAGGATTAAAAGGTAGAATATAAAAAGAGAAGAATGTCCATATCAATAAGAAAAGATAGACAATCCAAAAAGAAAATGGACATGAAAATTGACAGACAATTCACAGAAGAAATATAAATAGCTATTAAACATAGGAGAAAATATTTGCAATTCACTGGTTATTGGAGAAGAGGAATTATTGGGCAAACCAGACAGGCAAAAATTAAAACTGTTGCTAGTATGTGTGTGTGTGTGTGATATATACACACTTATATATATGTGTATATATCTATATACACATGCTGGTATGTGTATATATAAGACATATATATATATATATATATATATATTGTCTTTTTTTTTTAGGGACGCACCTTCACCATATGGAGATTCCCAGGCTAGGGGTTGAATTGGAGCTGTAGCCGCTGGCCTATGCCGGATCCGATCCGCATCTATGACCTACACCGCAGCTCATGGCAACGCCGGATCCTTAACCCACTGAGTGAGGTCAGGGATGGAACCTGTGTCCTCATGGATGCTAGTTGGTTTCATTAACCACAGAGCCATGACAGGAAATCCAATGTTGCTAGTATATTTTTATACCAGTATTTAAAATATTGCAGAGTAGCTGGGAAAATGAATGTTTGTTTTTTCTAGCCTCTAAGGAGGAAGTGGGCAAGGAAAAATAGCTTAGGAATAGGTTTTAATTTAGTGAACACTTATTATTTGCCTTATCCATGGGTAAGGGAATGGGGTGGTTGTACTAACTATGGTACATCCTTGATGAGGAAAACTGCACAGCAAATGAATTAGATCTGTATGGACTAGTGTAGAAAGATTGTTCAAGATGACAAACAGTACACATAACTTGACTTTATATATATTAAAAGAAAATGTAGGAGTTCCCGTTGTGGCTCAGCAGTAACGAACCTGAGTAGTATTCATGAGGATGCGGGTTTGATCCCTGGCCCTACTCAGTGGGTTAAGGATCCAACATTGCTGTGAGATTCAGTGTAGGTCACAGATGGCATTGCTGTGGCTGTGGTATAGGCCGGGGGGGCAGCTACAGCTCCGATTCAACCCCTAGCCTGGGCACTTCCATATCCCGCAGGTGTGGTGCTAAAAAGCATAAGAAAAATAAAAGAAAGTAAAGAGTTATTTATCTCTGGGTTGGAGGAATTGAAAGTGGAGGAGGACACTAAGGATTTACTATACATTTCTGTATTGTTTAAGTCATTTACGTTAAGTTCCTCTATTTCTTTTTTTGGGGGGGCACGGCATATGTAGGTTTTCAGGCTAGGGGTCAAATCTGAGCTGTAGCTGCTGGCCTACTCCACTGGCACAATGCCAAATTTGAGCTGCGTCTGTGACCTATACCACATCTCATGGTAACATCAGATCCTTAACCCACTCACTGAGCGAGGCCAAGGATCGAAGCCACAACCTCATGGATCCTAGTCAGATTCGTTTCTGCTGCACCGCAACAGGAACTCCTCCTGTATTTCTTGAGAGATTTAAAAAACATACATCAAGCAATTACTAGCCCTCCTCCCCTTTACTTTAAATTTTACTTTTTATTTGAAGTAAAATTAAGTCTTTCTTGTTTTGGGGAGGAGGGCTAGTAACAAGAAAGCAAAGCCCTAATCCTCTTCTTTGTCCATGGAATCCATTCACCATGGATTTTTCCACAACAGCTTTTGAGTTTTCTGGCTTTTCTAGTCCCTTCGCTATGCCCCATTATTTTTATACCAGTTTTGTGCCTAGTTAATTACAACAGCTTTCTAACTGATTGTTGTACCTCCAGTCTTTCTTTATCCTAATCCTGTAGTCCACACAGTTTACTTTTCCAAAGGCCAGATTTACTTCAGTCGCCTCTCTGTCCACAAATCTTTTATGGCCCCCTCCCAAATGTTCAGAGGAGTGCTCAGGTGTTCCCCAGGAAAAGAGTGCTGTGGTTTGGTGTGCTGATTTAAAGGGAAATACACAACATGAGAGTTGTGAGTTTTATTCAAGGTCTTGCTGATGACTATAGCCCTCTAGGTAGTTTTCAGAAACTGCTCCTAAGAGGTCAGGGTAGGTAACTGCAATAGGTTGTGATTTAACCCTTATATCACTGGATGGTGAACAATAGTCTTTGCTCTTTTTTTGTTCACAGGTGAATCTAGGAAGTGCTAAGTTCAGCACAGTTAAAATTTTTTGTCTTCAGAGTGGCATATTTAGACTTTAAAATACCAGTGTGCTAGGGGACCTTCTAAGGTAGGGAAAACCATGTACAGTGCTTCTCAATTTATTGAAACATGCAGTTCCTTCTTTTGAGGAATACTATTGACCTTCTCAGGACACACCATTGAGAAACAATGACTTAAGGGAAAAAGTTCATAATTCTTCCTCGAGCATGAATGGCCTTGCTCAACATGCTCTTATCATCTAATTTCCTCCATTTCCCCACATAAGTTTCCTTACTTTCTTCAGGGGTCAATGCTAGTTCCTCTTCTTCCAGGGAGTTCTTCCTAATTATCTCAGCCCCTCTGAACTGTGGCATGTTGCCAGAACTCTCCTTCAGGCCTGTCTGGTAACTGATACTCCCCCTTTTCTTGCATCCATCCTGACTATCTACCTGAGTTGTGCTAGGAGTGTCATAAGTGATCTGTAGTACACATAATGTTTAGCTGTTTGAGTAATTTTGTTCTCCTCTAACATGGATAATGCTCAAGGCAGTATCTAGGCCTTAGGTAAACCTTCTGTTGCTTTATACTGTCACAGAAAGCATCGAAAATGGCACTGTATTAGTTTTCTATTGCTGCTGAAACAAATTACCACAAACTTAGCGACTTAAAGCAACACACATTTATTATTTTGTAATTCTGTAGGTCAAAAGTCTGACATGAGTCTCACTGGGCTAAAATCAAGATGTCAGCAGGGCTGTGTTCTTTTCTGGGGGGCCTTAGGGAAGAATCAATTTCCTTGCCTTTTCCATCTTCTATAATAAGCTTCTATGTTCCTAGGCTCCTGGCCCCCTTTCTCCATGTTCAAAGCCACATGGGCTGGTTGAGGCCTTCTCACATGACATCACTGACCTCCTCTGTCTACCCTACTTTTAAGAACACTCGAGAGGACATTTGGCGCACCTGAAGAATCCATGCTAATCTCCCTATTTTATTTCTTTTAATATGTATTTATTAATGATTTTTATAATCTCCCTATTTTATAGTCAGTTGATTTGCAACCTTAAGTCCATCTGCGAACGCAATTCCCCTTTGCCATGTAACCTAACATATTCACAGTTCCTTGGGACTGAGAAGTGAACATCTTTGGGGCACCATTATTCAGCTTACTACAGGTACCCTTGCCCCAAAGTCTAAATTGCATATAGGTGGTAGTGGGGTTTGACAATAAAGGGGAAAAACTTTTTAGCCTAACAAACTCTCTTAAAATACAGGGAGGTACTGCTGTGTGGTCTTCGGTAATCTCTTGAGGCTCCCCATCCACATTTCCGCTAAAATGTTAATTGCCATCCTTTGCTCTGTGTGTTAAATGAAATAATTATGTAACTAGGTTTAGCTTAGGGGATGACAAATAGGGTGCAAGAAGTTCTTGATGAATTTTGAGGAGGAGGGTGGGCGAGGTTCTTTGAATGACATCTGGAGATGGTTTGAGAAATTCCTGGAGAAATGGAATTCTAGCAAAAGGAATTCTGATTCTAGCAAAAGGAATCAGGTGTCACGGAAGCTTTGGAATTCAGGTTTAAGTCCAAAGGCCCATTTTAAAAAAATGAAGCGCAGAGGCTACTTAGAAAGCACCTAGGTGACAGCACAGAACTTAAGAGGGAACTATATGAAGTTTTCCCAGGCAAAGACATGTGTCATTTCCTCTCTACTTAGTTCAAGGACAGATATACCATGGTTGTACCTCGATCACCTAGTGAATAAGTAAATGAATTATAAAAACATAGCTAGGAAAAAGTGTCCTAGGTTCCACCGAGATTTGAACTCGGATCGCTGGATTCAGAGTCCAGAGTGCTAACCATTACACCATGGAACCGACACGCTCAAGAGGCCGCCTTCGGCTCTCTAATCCTTAGATAACCCCGCCCCCATCCACAGTTCCACCAAAGGAATCAGTGTTGCAGTGCTCTCCAGCGCCCGGCTTCTCCGCCTGGCGGCCCGCGGAATAAAGGAGACCAGGAAGTGTGGTGAGCAGCAGCTGGGAGTGCGGTCAGTCGACAGGCCGGGGCTCAGTAGCTCCTCGGAACCTTCTGGAGTGGCTCAGAACTTGAGACCCACGAGGTTCACGCCTACCGCCTTCTTGGATTCAGGGGCGGAGTACTGCCTCCCCGGAAGTACTTCCCCTTAGGGGCTGGGGCCTGCCGGAAGTGGCGTAGCGGCAGGGAGGGGTTCTTCACCCGGTCCGGCAGCTGAAGCTCGGCGCTTGGGTTACCCCTGCAGCGACGCCCCCTGGTCCCACCGGTCTCTCTACTGCTCCCGCCCCTTCGCTCCTCCGCCTGGCCATGGGCACCCGCGACGACGAGTACGACTACCTCTTCAAAGGTGAGGCTGTGGGCTCTCGGACAGGCCCCCGAGTCCCGGTTCGGGGGCCTGGGACACTCCCGGGGGACCCGCCCGGCGGGCTGCCCCGGCTCTGAGATTGGCCTTCCTCAGCCCTTCCTCTCAGTGCGGTTCGTTTTGCCGTCTCGCAGCTCAGTCCCTTTTTTTCCCCCTCACTTAGGCTCCACACTGGCTCTTAGCGACCTCCCCGGAGGCCTTAGGAAGCCTCAGCGTCCCTACCGTGCCCCCTTCTCGCTGCTGACTGCCTTCTCCCACATCGCCTTCCTTATTTCCCGGGTTCCACGGCCTCTTCAAAGGGGAGCCCCTCCCACCTTCCATCTTTTCGGGTTGGGCGCCCCCTCAGCAGACATCCCGAGCCCCTCTGACAGGCCTTTCTCTTTGCTCCCACACCTTTCCTTCGGCGCACACTTCCACTACAGGTCTTTTTCTTATCAACCTCCCTTTCCCCTTGGGCAAGCCTCTCCTCTGCGTCTCCTCACGCCCCTCCCCACGGCCAGACGCCTCTCCTAGTCCGGTTCTCCCATCTCCTTGGCCAGGCCCTGGTTAAAACCCAAACGGGCCAGCGGCCCCACCCCCACCCGCCCCACAGCTCTCGAGGTCCGTAACCTTCGCGCACAGCCCCCGTGGTTGGTAACTCTTTTTCTGCCTCCTCTCCCCACATAGTTTAGTTTAGGAGCTCTCCCGTGTCTCCTGTGCGACCCTGAGGGTGGTGGTGGTGGTGGTGGGGGTTAGGGCAAGAGGGATGGTCCCATCACCCACGCGCGTACTTGTCGCAGTGACCGGCAGACCGATGTGACTTGCACCCATCCTTTTTTTCTCCTACCCTCCCTACCCAGCGGCAACCAGCCCAGGATAACTCTTAACACTGCTCCCGACAAGGGGTTGCGGATGGGTGGCGGCTGTTATCCTTGCCAGACCTGAAGGCCCAGTTCCTGAGCAGGAAAGGTTGTGCGCTGCACAAATACTAGCTTGCTTTATCGCTATGGACTGGTTGCTTCCTGCTGCAACACTGGGAGGATCCAACCTTTTGGTGTTTTTAGAACAGGAAGGGAAGAGTCCTAGTTGGTCACATACCTTTGCCAAAATATGGGAGTTGGGAGGGGGGCGCATGGCGAAGTTGTGTGCTCTTTGGTCAAATTAAATATTTTTTATAAGATAGGGAAACATGTAGTGCCCTTGGACAAAACATTGGAGGGTGGAGTGAAGAAAAATTGCTTATTGGCTAGTCCAGAAAGAATCCAAATAGTTTGTTTTTTTTTTTAATCAACAAAGATAAAAGGTACAGTTTTCAGAGAGAAAAGTACAGTAAATGCTTTTTTTGTTCAGTGAATGCGCTCTCTCTGATGCTCTTTCTCTGCTCCTGAATTAGGAGGGCAGCCATCAGTAGTATGCTGAACAAAGATCATTACCAGGGAGGAAGAAGCCATTGCTATTAAAGCTTTACAGTGGAGGGTGGAGTTAAAAAAGAATGTTAAGCTTGGTGACTGTGTCTGACTTTGCCACTGGGTGCTGAGAATGGTTGACTAAACAAAGCGAGAAACATTGCTTTACCAGTACTTTGCGAATCTTGGCATTATAGCTGATGATATACCTTTATAAGCACTTAGTCTTCTCAAGTTTTATATAGGGTGAGTACCTTCACTATGCACTCCTACCCCCACCTCCCACATAGTGGAAAGTCATTTTTACAGATACAGAAAGGGAACATGGATTCATTTGTATGCTATTGGTTAAAGGCATCTGAGGTCTGGTGAAAATATTTAGTGAGACTCTGAAGACCGGTGTTAGTCATTAAAGGGAGATTTGTTTTTTTTAAATAAGGTACAAGAACAGCGGGCAGCTAGCTAGCTAGCTTTGAAGTAATTAATTTAGAGCAAGATAAACTATCAGAATATTTCTCCTGTTTGGTTTAGAACTTGGATGTTGGTTATAGAAGCCAGTTATTTTTTTCACTAAGTTCACTAATTATCCTTGATTGGCTTAGGGGATTTTTAACTTAGCTTTGGGTTTAGACCATCCTACAAGCAATGATTGAGAGAGCACAGCACTTTGGAATCATCCAGGCCTGGATTCAAATACTGACTCAGGTCTTAAATTTGTTTTGTGACCTTGGGAAAGTTGACTTGTTTGAGCCTCTCTTCCCTCATCTATAAAAAAGAAATAATACCTCTCAGGGCTGGTGTGAGAATTAAATGAGATAGGTTGTAAAATGTTAGCTTCTGTGAGGACTCAAATATGGTAATAATGTGAAAGAAGTTACTGTGGTTCTTGTCAGTTTTTTTTTTTTAAACTTTAAACCTATAAATATGAGAGTATTAGTAAAAAACCTAAAACCAGGTGGGATCTTCTAAAAAATAATATTGTTTCCATGGGTTATGGTTTCATTTGTTACATGTTTTGCTGTTTGATGGGGTGTTTTAAAAATTGCGCTGAGAAAAATTTCCACTTTTTTAAAGCTCTTACAGGATATGAGTCACTTTTTAACTTGTGATGATTATTTAACCCATTTCTTATTTATAAAATTATAATTTAAAGTGAAGCAACAATAATTTCATTTTAAAATGGTTTCCTTCTACATAGATTTGTTGTCTGAGATGCTGCAGCTGCATACTTGGACGAAGGCTTACCTAGCAAACTTAATAGTTGAAGGAATTGGAAGTTAGTTGGTAACTCTAACCAATTGAAAATGAAGGGATATTTGAATTGGTATAGGATGGAGTGGTCCAAATGGGAATGTAATGTGGAGCCAGCAGGATTATTCTAAATTATGTATTTGTTCTCAAATATTAATCTTTAGTTAGCTCAACAGTGAGATTTTTGGTGATGGTGGGAATTTATTTTATTTTTTAAAACTTGACTTTTTGTTTTAAAAACTTTAATTCCACAAATATTTACATACAGTGTGGTTAAGGCCCTGCAGGACACATAAGTGAAACACGAATCAAGTTCCAGTTTACAAATATTGTGGTAGACACCAATCCAGAGTCACATTTTCTGAAAATATGTAGATTAGTAGTCTACACCATTTTCTTTTCAATCTCATTGAAGGTCAGTAGTAATTAACCTCATTTGATTGTCAGTGGAACTGATCATAGGAACTTTGTTATCTTGTGTCTTGATAGTTTTTCTTTCACAACTTTTGGTTGAGCAATTTGGGTTCTGCTGAGTCTGGAAAAACTTCTCTAGATTTCAGCCTTATTGAGTGTGTTTTATTTTAAAGACTCTTGGTGAGGTTGGACTATGAATATAGTTGAAAGAGTAGAAGGATCTCCAAGTTTGTTTATAAAAACTAGTATGAAAATCATCAGTTACTCCTTCAGGTGATAACTTTTAATTCTGAGATTCTGTGATTGATTTGTGGAATTAAATTTTAGTCCAGGACATTAGTTTGTAAGATAGTGTATAAAACTAAATATGGTTGAAGAGTTGAAAGTTTTTATTAAATAATGGTCAATTGATATGTATATTCTGTTTAGCAGTCTAATATTTGATGTATAAAAAACCAAATTTAGTATGAGGTATTAGAGATGGTACTTAAGATTCAGCAGATGAAGTTAACCAAGTGGTAATGAATATTACCAGATTTAGAAATGCTATAAATGTTTTTTATATATAGGTGCTGTTATTTAATGCTTACACACACTCACTCACATATGTATATATGTATGTGTTATATATGTCATATAGATGGCTATAGTTATAAAATGTTTAAAGTGGAAGTACTATTAAGACACTAATTATGGAAAATATAGGAAAGTCATTTGAAAATTCCTTTCTTGAACTATAGGATGTAGTTATATGATTTGTCACATTTTAAAACAGCAGTTAAATATTGTAATCTTAATGAGAAACTGTTTTGATTAGAAATTGAGTTTGAGTCCATGAACTTGAGGATTTTTAAAAATTTTTTTTATTTTTTGTCTTTTTTTTTTCTAGGGCCTCTCCTGTGGCATATGGAGGTTCCCAGGCTAGGTGTCTAATCAGAGCTGTAGCTGCTGGCCTATGCCGGAGCCACAGCAACGTGGGATCTGAGCCGTGTCTGAGACCCACACCACAGCTCATGGCAATGCTGGGTCCCTAACCCACTAAGTGAGGCCAAGGATTGAACTGGCAACCTCATGGTTCCTAGTCGGATTCATTAGCCACTGAGCCACAATGGGAACTCCGAGGATTTTTTTTTTTTTAATCATAGCCAGTAAATTATCTTATGTTTTGTAGATAATTTAATCTATTCTGGTGTATATATATATATATATATTTTTTTTTGTCTTTTTGCCATTTCTTGGGGTGCTCCTGCGGCATATGGACGTTCCCAGGCTAGGGGTCTAATTGGAGCTGTATCTGCCAGCCTATGCCAGAGCCACAGCAACTCGGGATCCGAGCCACGTCTGTAACCTACACCACAGCTCACGGCAACGCCAGATCATTAATCCACTGAGCAAGGGCAGGGATTGAACCTGCAACCTCATGGTTCCTGGTCGGATTCATTAACCACTGCGCCACGACGGGAACTCCTACTCTAGTATTTTTTTTTAAGGATCCTAAATATAATCCTTCTTTTGTGGTTTCTCATTTGGTAACTGAATAGAAGCAGCTTTCCTTATCTTGTCATTTCTCAGCATTATCTTGACAGCACTATTCTTAACCAATATCTTTTGTTGTCATTTAAGATATAATCCTTTAATGAGTTGCTAGTCATAATTCTGGCAACCTTGTCCAGGTCTAGTTGAGATAACTATTTTATACTGTATAAAGTATACATGCGTCTTTATTTATATTACTTATTTTTTCAGATAAGAGTGCTCGTTTTTATTTTAAAATGAATTGGTTACATCAAGGGAAAAAAATGACCTATCCTTAACAATGGCATGAAGTTTTGAGGATGGGAGTTCCTGTTGTGGCTCAGTGGATTAAGAACCTGACTAGTATTCATGAGGATGTGGATTCGATCCCTGGCCTTGCTCAGTGGCTTAAGGATCTGTGTTACTGTGAGCTGTGATGTAGGCCGGCAGCTGCAGCTCCCATTTGACCCCTAGCCTGGGGAATCTTCCACATGCCACAAGTACTAAAAAGCCCTAACCCCCCCCTCCCCCCAAAAGATTTGAGGATGGGGAGATAATGAATGTAATCATTAGTTAAAATGATCAAAAGTCAAGAAAACAAAACTTCGAGAGTATTAAAGTTTTTGTGGGATGGAGAAAGTGTTCTTTGATTTATTTATTTTATTTTCCAAAGGCATTGTCATTCTAGATATGTTGCCCTTTGGCTTTAAACTAAATGACTGGCTTCTAAATCGATATATCTGATTGATATGTCTGAGTGCCTATGGAGTAGAAACATTAAACATTTTGGTTTTCCCCATCTTTCCTATTCATTCGTCACCTAGGGCTTTTATACCTCAGTGCTGGTTTGGGGCCAGAAAAGATTCAAAGATTTCCTCAGCAAGACATCCAGCCTTTTGCACTAAGAGGCAGTAGTGAATATACTCTACTAATAGGGTAGACTTTCTTACTGAAACTGAGATTTCACCTCACATTTAGAATAGTGGACCTTGGAAACTAACATGTCAACCAACCATCCTGTAAAATTGGAAATGTGTTATTTTTATGTTACTTTCATGACCATAGCATCTTCTTCCCTGGCATCCAATTAAAGGAAAGTATTTACTATTATCTCTGTGTGCAACAGTGCCTTTGACACCTCTAATTGACTCTGTAATGAAAAATAACAGTACATTTTGCGGCGTTGAGTTACTGCGCCTGGATGATTTCTTGCTGAATCAGCTGATAGAGGAAGCCAGAAAGATAAGCATTTGATAATGTACTGTCTTCTAGACTGTCCAGAGGCCAGCATCTGTCTGCTTTCATGGCAAGGAAGGAATGCATAAGGGACTGTCTGCCCTCTGACCTGAGTGCAGTGAGCTATCAGTTACTTCCCTCCCCAATCCCATCCCCCACCAAATCCTAAATCTTTAGTAAGGCGTGGTGTGTCATTCTTGCATGTTTGATTTTCTAGTCCTGTTTCCTGAACTAATTAGCTAGTAAAAACTAAGAAGAGGCATTAGTAGTCAACAGTGGGAATAAGTATAATATTTTCTAAAATGCAGATTAAAATTTTTACAAAGGGCAAAAAATGTTACCAAGCCCTGATTCTGTAAACCTGTGAACTCATTTGTTGTTTAAATTAAGGTAGATGAGTTCCTGTTGTGGCTCAGCGGTAACGAACCTGATTAGTATCCATGAAGACTTGGGTTCAATCCCTGGCCCTGCTCAGTGGGTTAAGGATCCAGCATTGCCGTGGGCTGTGATATAGGTCAGACAAAGCTCAGATCTGGTGTTACTGTGGTTGTGGTGTAGGCTGGCAGCTGCAGTTCTGATTTGACCCCTAGCCCGAGAACTTCCAAATATGTGAGTGTGGCCCTAAAAAAAAATTCAGGTAGAAATGGTTTAAAACAAGTTAACTGCCTATATCCCCATTGTTTACTCTAGGTGAAAAAGAATCCACTATATTTAGCTAGTAAATAAACTGTCTCCTATAGTAATCATAGGAAATAAATTCATCTAATCAAATCTTTTTCTTTAGATGGTTATGTTGTAAGTGAAAGTGTATATATCCTCCTTGTTTTGGCTTGACTCAGAATTATCAGTCAGCTCACTAGGGCCCTTGTTAAACTTATGGGTGTTTGTTTTTGAAGGGATCTCTAGTTTCCTGCCAATTTGGTACGTGTAACTGTGAAAGGGTCATTGTCTTTGATCTTGGTGGCAGAGTTTATAAAATTGATGCCTCATATGTTAAGTGCGTTTCATTTTGACTAAATATGAGTCCTGAGATCACACCCAGGCTTTGATGAAACTGAGTAGAACATATTCATTCTTTCTCTGCTCACCACTGCTATTATCCATTGTTGCTTTCATGTCTGATATTTTAATATCACAAATTGTTCATTTGGCTTAAGATTGACTTTTCAAGTTTATTACTTTCTAAGGTGGTAAGGTTGGTATAGCATTAATTGTTAATTAATGCATTAGCTGGTCATCAGTGCCTAGTAGACCTATGGTTAAAATCGGCATGTGCAAGACAGGATACTATTATCTGTACTAGGCAAATGATGTGTGGAAGTCACCATGCAGGTAGAAACAGGTTAAAAGGAATAACTAGGTTTTGTCAGTTGGTAACAGGTCAAGAACATGGGCTACTCGGCTCCTCCCCAACCCTCATCTCTATTTAAAAATCAGACTCCTTAAGCAAAAAGTTTTTTGCTTTTAAAACGTGGTATTCTGTGTTTGCCGCATTCATGTGACATTAAGTTCTTTGTCTTTCCAGTTGTCCTTATTGGAGATTCTGGTGTTGGAAAGAGTAATCTCCTGTCTCGATTTACTCGAAATGAGTTTAATCTTGAAAGCAAGAGCACCATTGGCGTAGAGTTTGCAACAAGAAGCATCCAGGTTGATGGGAAAACAATAAAGGCACAGATATGGGACACAGCAGGGCAAGAGCGATACCGAGCTATAACATCAGCGTAAGTTTCATAGTTTTTAACTTATGTGAAATACGCTGCCAAAGTGAATTAGCTCACTTTTGGTATTGGAAAAAGGTACTATTTTGTTTTCTTTTTAAGAATTCCACTATTACAATTTTAAAATTTGTAAGTATGTTTAAAAAATATGTAAATCTCTATACTTAGTCTTTTCTGGCATTCCCTTCTATCTTGTGGTTGTTTGCTAGTAGTTAAATACATGTTTCTGTTTTCAGATACTATCGTGGAGCTGTAGGTGCCTTATTGGTTTATGACATTGCTAAACATCTCACATATGAAAATGTGGAACGATGGCTGAAAGAACTGAGAGATCATGCTGATAGTAACATTGTTATCATGCTTGTGGGCAATAAGAGTGATTTGCGTCATCTCAGGGCAGTTCCTACAGATGAAGCAAGAGCTTTTGCAGGTTAGTGATATGAATTCCACATTACAGTGATTCTGTATTTCTCCCCCTGTGCTATGCAATAGGATCTTGTTGTTTATCCATTCTGTATGTAATTGCATCTTGCTAGTCTCAAACTTCCAATCCACCTGCCTTTGGCAACCTCAAGTCTGTTGTATGTGTTTGTGAGCCTGTTTCTGTTTCATAAATAAGTTAACTTGTGTTATATGTTATTTTTTTGGCTGCATCCATGGCATATGGAAGTTCCTGGACCAGGGATCAAACCCATACCATGGCAGTGACCTGAGCTGCTGCAGTGACAATGCTGGCTTCTTAACCCACTATGCCACAAGGGAACTCCCTCTGTCATATTTTAGATTCTACATATAAGTAATATCATATGGTATTTGTCTTTCTTTTTCTGATTTACCTCACTTAGTATGATTAGGTCTATCCATGTAGCTGTAAATGGTGTTATTTCATTCTTTTTGGCTGAGTAATATTCCATTTTATATGTGTATGTATGTGTACATACACACACATCACATCTTTATCCATTCATTTGTCAGTGGACATTTTGTTATTTCCATGTCTTGGCTGTTGTAAATGGTGCTATTGTGAACATAGAGGTGCATGTGTCTTCACATCACAGTTTTGTTTGAATATATGCCCAGGAGTGGGATTGCTGGATCATATGTAACTCTATTTTTAGATTTTTTTTCTTTTCCCTTTTTCTTTTTATGGCTGCACCTTTGGCATATGGAAGTTCCCGGGGTAGGGGTCAATTTGGAGCTGTAGGTGCAGGCCTGTGCCATAGCCATAGCAGTGCTGGATCCAAGCTGCTTCTGTGACCTACACCATGGCTCATGGCAACACCAGGTCCTTAACCCACTGAGTGGGGCCAGGGATCGAACCCATATCCTCATGGATATCAGATTCTTAACCTGCTGAGCTGCAAGGCTCATACTGTTCTCCATGATGATTGCACTAATTTACATTTCCATCAACAGTATAGGAAAGTTTGCTTTTCTCCACTCCCTCTCCAGCATTTGTTATTTGTAAATTTTAATGATGGCCATTCTGACCAGTGTGAGGTGGTACCTCAGTGTAATTTTGATTTGCATTTCTCTAATAATTAGAGATGTTGAGCATCTTTTCATGTGCCTATTGGCTATTTGTGTGTCTTCTTTGGAGAAATGTCAATTTAGGTCTTCTGTTCATTTTTTGATTGGGTTTTTTTGTTTGTTTTCTGTTATTGAGTTATATGAGTTACAAATTTGTATATTTTGGAAATGAATCCCTTATCAGTCACATCATTTTCAAATATTTTCTCCCATTCCATAGGCTGTCTTTGTTTTTCTTTTTTTCTTTTTTGGCCTGCAGTGTATCCGGGCCAGGGATCAGATCCCAGCTGCAGTTGTGACCCAAGCTGCAGCTGTGGCCAACATGGTCTCCTTTAACCCATTGTGCTGGGTGGGGGATTGAACCTGTGTCCTGGCACTCCAAGATGCTGCTGATTCTGTTGTGCCACAGTGGAAATTCCAGGTTGTCTTTTTGTTTATGGTTTCCTTTGCTGTGCAAAAGCTCTTAAGTCTAAGTCCCATTTGTTTATTTTTGCTTTTATGTATATTGCCTTGGTAGACTGACCTAAGAAAACATTGATATGGTTTATGTCAGAGAATGTTTGGCCTATGTTCTCTTCTAGGAGTTTTATGGTATCATGTCTTATATTTAAGCCTTTAAGCCATTTTGGGTTTATTTTTTGTGTATGGTGTGAGGGTATGTTCTAATGTCTTTGATTTGCATACAGCTGTCCAGCTCTCCCAGCATCACTTGCTGAAGAGACTGTCTTTTCCCCACTGTGTATTCTTACCTCCTTTGTTGAAGATTACGTGACCATACAGTTTATTTCTGGAATCTCTGTTCTAATGATCCATATGTCTGTTTTTGTGCCAATACCATGCTGTTTTGATTACTCTAGCTTTGTAGTATTGTCTGAGGTCTGGGAGATTTATGCCTCCTGCTTTGTTCTTTTTCCTTAGGATTGCTTGGCAATTCTGGGTCTTTTATGGTTCTTTGTAAATTCTAGGATTATTTGTTCTAGTTCTATGAAAAATGTCATGAGTAATTTAAAAGGGATTGCATTAAATCTGTAAATTGCTTTGGGCACTGTGGCTGTTTTAACAGTATTAATTCTTCCAGTCCAAGAGCATGGGATATTTTTCTATAAATCCTTTCAGTTTCCTTTATTAATGTTTTATTGCTCTCAGTGTACACCTCTTTTACCTTTTTGGTCAGGTTTATTCCTAAGTATTTTATTTTATTTTATTTATGTGATTTTAAAAGATATTTTAAAAAAAACCTTTCCCTTTCTAATATTTATTTGCTAGTTTAAAGAAATGTGTGTTATCTTGTATCCTGCTTCATTGCGGAATTGTCAGTTCTAGTAGTTTTCATGTGAAGTTTTTATTTTATTTTATTTTTTTTTGTCTTTTTGCTATTTCTTGGGCCGCTCCCACGGCATATGGAGGTTCCCAGGCTAGGGGTCCAATCGGAGATGCAGCCACCAGCCTACGCCAGAGCCACAGCAACGCGGGATCCGAGCCGCGTCTGCAACCTACACCACAGCTCACGGCAACGCCAGATCGTTAACCCACTGAGCAAGTGCAGGGACCGAACCCGCAACCTCATGGTTCCTAGTCGGATTCGCTAACCACTGCGCCACGACGGGAACTCCCTCATGTGAAGTTTTTAAAGTCTTCTATATATGGTATCTTGTCATCTGCAAAGAATGACAGTTTTACCTCGTCCTTTCCAATTTGAATATCCATTTCTTTTTTCTTGTTTGATTGGCATGGCTAGGACTTCGTGTACTATGTTGAATAGACATGGTGAGAGTGGGCATCCTTGTCTTGTTCCAATCTTTCAGCTTTTCATCATTGAATACTATGTCAGCTGTGGGTTTGTAGTAAGTAGCTTTTTACTATTTTTTTTTTTTTTTGCATAATCCTTCTTAGTTTATTTTTTATTACTCAATGAGCTTATTACATTTATAGTTGTACAATGATCATCACAATCGAATTTTATAGGATTTTCCATCCCACCACCCCAGCACATCCCCCAACCCACCGAACTGTCTCCTTTGGAAACCAAAAGTTTTTCAAAGTCTGTGAGTCAGTATCTGTTCTGCAAAGAAGTTCATTCAGCTTTTATTATGTTGAGATATGTTCCTTCTGTACCCACTTCGTTAAGAGTTTTTAATCATGAATGGATATTGAATTGTATCAAATGCTTTTTCTGCATCTTTTGAGATGATCGTGTGTTTTTTGTCTTTTGTTGATGTGGTGGATCACATTGATTGGTTTGTATATGTTGAACTCTCTTTATGACCCTAGGATGAAGCCAACTTGGTTGTGGTGTGTGATGTTTTTTCTGTGTTGTTGGATTTGGTTTGCCAATGTTTTGTTGAGAAATTGTGCATCTATACTCATCAAAGATACTGGTCTGTAAATTTTTATTTTGGTAGTGTCTTTGTCTGGTTTTGCTATCAGGGTGATGGTGGCTTGATAGAATGACTTTGGGAGTCTTCTCTTCAGTCTTTTGGAAGAGTTTGAGAAAAATTGGTATAAGTTCTTCTTTGTATGTTTGATAGAATTCCCCATTGAAGCCATCTGGTCTTGGACTTTTGTTTGGATGGAGGGTTTTTTTTTTTTTTTTTTTTTTTTTAAGATTACAGATTATATTTCATTTTGAGTAACTGGCCTGCTCACATTGCCTTTTTATTCTTGATTCAGTTTCGTTGGGCTGTATGTTTCTAGAAACTTGTCTATTTCTTCTAGGTTCTCTGATTTATTGGTATATAATTGTTCATAGCATTCTCTTAGGATTTTTTATATATCTGTGGTATCAGTTGTAATTATTCCTCTTTCATTCTTATTTTGTTTGTTTGGGTTCTCTCTCTTCATGGTGAGCCTGGCCAGAAGTTTTTCAATTTTGTTTCCTTTTTCAAAGAACCAACTCTTGGTTTTACAGATTTTTATTTATTTATTTATTTATTTTTAGGGGTTAGTGATCTAACCTGTGCCACACCAGCAACCTGAGCTGTAGCAGTGACAGCACTGGAACCTTAGCCTGCTGAGCCACCAGGGAACTCCATTTTTCTTTTTCTTTCTTTCTCTTTTTTTTTTTTTTCTTTAAGGGCTGCACCCATGACATATGGAAGTTCCCAGGCTAGGGGTTGAATCAGACGTGCTGCTGCTAGCCTGTGCCACACTCACAACAGCAGGGGATCTAAGCTGCGTCTTCGACCTACACCACAGCTCTCAGTAACACCAGATCCTTAACCTACTGAGCGAGGCCAGGGATCCAGCCCACATCCTCACGGATACTAGTTGGATACTAGTTGGATTCGTTTCCGTGGCACCTCAATAGGAACTCCTTTTTTTCTGTTTTTTTAAGAATCTACATTTTATTTATATCCTCTCTGATCTTTATTATTCTTAGAGTTTTGATAACCCTCCCAATGAGGGTAATCATTTACAATAGTTTGAGAAAGATAAACATGAATGATCAGCAAGTATTGAAAGTGTTTTGAAAGTGTGTGATGAGTTTATGATTCTTTTGCGTACCATTAAGTTACCAAACTGTATTTTGCTGCCAAAAAGTGAATATAAATACTGTCTTCTTTTCTCTACATGGAAAGGATAGATGAAATCCATGTTTATTCTGTGCTTCTTGTCTTTATCCATGCTATCTATGTTTCACCAAGACTTGTTCTATGTGGGATTGAAAAGTAGTGGCGCAGGGAGTGTTAAGGACCAATAGGGCTGTAGCTGCTTAGGAGGTTTAACTTTTCTGGCTTTACAGAGGATCCACCCACCTCTTGCCTCTGTGTTGGTAGGCACAGCCTACCAGAAGGCAACGTTGTGTATTCTCAGCTAGTGAAAGTTGTGACTTTTGGTTATTGATTATGCCATGAATACAGTTTTCTGTCACATGGAGTTCCTGTTGCCTTAGTGAAAACAAACCTGACTAATGTCCATGAGGATGTGAGTTCAGTCCCTGGGCCCTGCTCAGTGGCTTAAGGATCCGGCATTGCTATGAGCCATGGTATAGGTTGCAGACATGGCTCAAATCTGGTGTGACTGTGGTGTAGGCCAGAAGCTGCAGTTCAATTTGACCCCTAGCCTGGGAACTTCCATGTGCCACAAATGTGGCTCGTAAAAGACAAAATTAAAAAAAAAAATTTTTCTATCCCAGTTTTTCAGTTTCCTAGGCAAGAAGCTTTATTTCAAATAATATAGTTATAGGAGTTCCCACTGTGCAGTGGAAACGAATTTGACTAGTATCCATGAGGATGCTGTTTTGATCCCTGGACTTGCTCAGTGGGTGGGGGATCTGGCATTGCTCTGAGCTGTGGTGTAGGTTGTAGATGTGGCTCGTATCCTGCATTCCTGTGGCTGTGGCGTAGAACAGCAACTGTAGCTCTGATTTGACCTCTAGCCTGGGAACTTCCATTTGCTGCGGGTGTGGCCCTAAAAAAAAAAATAAAAAAAATATAGGCACAGAATTCTAAGTGAATCACATACCCACTCACATTCATTCCATAGGTATGTGGTTTATGGGGAGAAGGACAGTAAGAGGTGGCAATAGCTGGGTTGATAAGGTTACAACATTATGACAAGTATTATTCATTGCTAGTGATAGTATTTGAATGTAACACTTGTTTTTTAAATTAAGCCAATGAAAATTTCTCACTGTAACATTTACTCTGTTAAAGTTTAAGTAGAATGGTGCTCTTATTGCTCAAGATGTTGGGGAGGTCTTGGGTTTTAAAAAGTTCTGTTACTTTCCTTTTGAAGGCTCGAGTGTATCAGATCCTTTGTATTAAAATTTGATAAGACTGAAGTTTCTGTTTTCCCCACAGAAAAGAATGGTTTGTCATTCATTGAGACATCTGCTTTAGACTCTACAAATGTAGAAGCTGCTTTTCAGACAATCTTGACAGGTAAGACTTGCATGTTAGACTATACCAGTGGGAACTGGAATTATTAGGAAGGTAATTTAAACAAGTTAATCAGAAGCTAAACTATAAACTCACACTATCTGTGAATGGCTATCATTTGAGAGCTACTATAGCAAGACCTGTTTAGAGTACAAAATCAGTTACAACCCTTGCTTGCTGAGTTTGACTTGTCCTAATTCATCTGGTTTATAGTGGGGAAAGTGGTTTGACAATAATTTGTTCACATATGTTATTACTTCAGTCCATGTATTCCTTACTTCAAGGTCATAAGCACAAAGCAATGCTTAAATGTACTTTTTTTTGGTTGTTGCTGTATTTTTTTAATTAAATGTATTTTTATAAGATAAATATTGACATACCATCTGTGGAAAGATATGGAGTGCCCTGTTGAAATTCAGTAAAGAAAAGGCGTTCTTGGTTCTGATGTATTAAAGAAGCACTTTGGGGAAAATACGTTTTTTTTTTTTTTTTTTTTTTTTGCCATGCCTATGGCATGTGGAAGTTCTCAGACCAGGGATCAAACCTGTGTCACAGCAGTGATCCAGTCTGCTGCAATGATAGTGCTGGATCCTTAACCCACTCTGCCATAAGAGAACTCTGGGAAAAATATATTCTTAAAAATTCAGATGAAAAAACAAAAAGTAAAATTCTTTTACTCGATATGTTGATGTATTATTGTATTTACTTAATAACATGATATTACTGTATAAGAAGCAAGGTGTCATCTGTGGAGAAAATCAGCCAGTGATTACATATTGAAAAGTTTAAGTAAGTAGTGGGGAAGGAACAAAGTTCATACTGTTTTGGAAGGTAGACGTGTAGACCAGGTGAACTCAGGGATAGGAAGACATTTTATTTGTTTTGACTTATATTTACCCTGACTTTAATAGAATGAACAATTTATCTGAAATTGTAATCTTAATCCTCTAATAAGTGCTTCAGTGAGTTGTTTTTAAGTACTTTTAAAAGGTATATTACCTTAAGAACTCACAATTTGGAGTTCCCATCATGGCGCGGTGGAAACGAATCTGAGTAGGAACCATGAAGTTGTGGGTTCGATCCCTGACCTCGTTCAATGGGTTAAGGATCTGGTGTTGCTGTGAGCTGTGGTGTAGTTTGCAGACACGGCTCCAGTCTGGCATTGCTGTGGCTCTGGCATAGGCTGGCAGCAACAGCTTGGATTAGACCCCTAGCTTGGGAACCTCCATATGCTGCAGGTGTGGCTCTAAAAAGACCAAAAATAAAATAAAATAAAACTTCACAATTTAGAGTATAATAGTTTTATGTGGTGTTCTAAAAAGTTTGTATGCAGAAATGGTTAAATAAATGAGTTTCCAATTATAGTGTAACAAGATTTTTATTCATTTTATGCGGCACTTGTATTAGAGGTGAACAAATTTTAGCTTTTAAATGTCTTATTGTAAATATGTAAGAAATAAAACTTAAGGTTTAGGAGCATGGACTTGGTACCCTGACTTGGGTTCTATTCTAGGCTTTTCCACTTAATAATTAGCTCTACAATCTTAGGCAAGTTACCTAACCTTTCTAGGCTTTAGTTTCTTCTTATGAAAAACTGAAAGATGTTTTGGAGTGTTCTGTTCTTTTCAAGAGAGGGCTTGTATTTATAAATACCTTGTGATATGATTTGATTTGACTGTTAATGTTGTGATTAAAGGTTTTTGTCTCTATAACTTAACATATATAGAAGAGCATTGTCTTTGAGACGTCTACTCGAGACACCAAAATGAGCACATGAGTTTGTACATGTAAAATATGGGCATTCCCATGAACCTGACATAATGTCCATGAGGATACAGGTTCTAACCCTGGCCTCTCTCAGTGGGTTAAGGATCTGGCATTGCTGCAAGCTGTGGTGTAGCTCACAGATGCAGCTTTGATCCAGTGTTGCTGTGGCGTAGGCCTGCAGCTGCAGCTCCAATTTGATCCCTAACCAGGGAACTTCTATATGCCACAGGCACAGCTGTTGGGGGAAGAAAAAAAAAAGCTTAGCTATCCCTGGTACATAGTGAACATTTATTATCAGCCAAATATTGCTAAGACATTAAAAAATTCATTAAAAATCAAGTAAACATTGATCATTTATATACCTATTTTATAGCATTCTGTTATCAAAAAAGTAGTAAGTAAAGAACTGGTGCTAGGGTTGGTTAAACAGTTTTAGGAACACAGCTTTCTTTTAGAATCTTTGTGTCAAGTTTCATTGCAGATTGTTTCAAGCAAGCAAGGTCTGATGAATATGCAGTATGTTTGCAGATCCTAAATTTTTCCTTTCTAAGCACTTACATGGATTTTATTGAGTCAGTTTGTTGAATACGGAATTGAGATATGGGAGTTGTAAGTTTTTGCTTATTATCACTTTGCTCCCATTCCCTGTGTAACTAAAGTCATGAACCTCGCTGGTCCTCAGATAAGTGAGTTAAATCATCTTTAAAGTCTGAGTCTTTTAGAGCTTTTGAAAAGCCTCTTGAAAAAACTTTTTAGTTAGTCCTCTTTGGGTTATTTTTTTATGTCCCATCAGATCTTCTCTGCTATAATTCTAGCCCAGTCTGATCTAAATATTTAGACCATTTATTCTGATATTAAGTGAAGATGAGGCCAGGTATTTTCTTCCATCTGCAGTTAACAGTTGTATGTATCATTTTGTAACATTGAACTTAAACCATCCATTCACACGTGAACTTTCAATAAGCAGTGATAAATATTTAAAATTGAGCTTTGTTTTTTTTTTCCTGAATGATAAAGAATACCTGGCTAAATCTCTTAAAACACCTTCTAGATTAAGCTTTTTTTACTACTTAATTAATATTACGTGAAAGCAAACAAGGCTTGAGCTTTACTTACTACCACTTTTCCTCTCTATATAGTCACTGTTTCCTCAGCTTCTTGCATAAATCGCAGTGTAGATCTGTGGGATCAGAGATCAGTGGACATCTGTGTTTTGCAAGTGTTAGGATATTTGTTCTAAACTTTTCTATATACTAATATAGAAATATTAATACATAGAAAAAAAAACAGGAAAATAGAACAGTACTTTCATTAGGCTTAATTCTACCTTAAATGTTAACAGTATTGAGGGAGCATTTACATTGTATTCTCATGTTGTGGGAAGGAAAAAAATAGCTTTTTATTTTTAAAGATACAGCATTATGTATTAGAAAATATATCTTCATTGTTAACTTCAAAATTAATTGTGTTGCTTATTTTAGAACAGACCTCAGAGTTTCAAAGTTCCCATTGCGGCACAGCAGAAACAATTCGACTAGTATCCATGAGGATGCGGGTTTGATCCCTGGCCTTGCGCAGTGGTTTGGGGACTCCACATTGCTGTGAGCTGTAGTGTAGGTCACAGATGTGGCTCAGATCTTGCGTGGCTGTGGCTGTGACTGGCAGCTGTAGCTCTGATTCAACCCCTAGCCTGGGAACTTCCATAGGCCGAAGGTGTAGCCCCAAAAGGCAAGCGGGGCGGGGGGCAGAATAGACCTTTTTTGACACCCATGAATTTGACAGTAAATAACTCCCTAAGATAATTTTGCTGATGGTATGTTTTGGAGGTAGTTCGTTGGTGCATCAGTGAACCCTATGTATTGCACAGCCTCTACATTTCAGTGCAGCTTTGTTTTTTGTTTTTTTTTTTTTTTATCCTCAAGTTCATTAAGGGATGTTAGTAATCCATACTTTCATATTATTTTTTTCTTTTAACTTTGATTTTTGACAATTGCAGACATAAAGTTTTCAATAATAGTACAGAGAACTTGCAAATACCCTAACTTGTATTTTTCAAATGTTGATATTTTACTACACTTGCTTTATTCTTTTTCTCCCTCTCTCTAAAATAAATATTTCTTTCTTTACACCATTTGAGAGTGATAGACAATGTGCCTAAAATGCCCAAATGCTTTTCAATGTGTATTTCCTAAAAATAAGGATATAGTTTTTCGTATCTATAGTACAATGATCAAAATCAGCAAGTTAGATAATAGTGCTACATCAGTGTTTAGGCACAGATCTTTTTTTACTTTTTAGGGCCAGCCCTGCCACATACGGGAGTTCCTGTGCTAGGTATCAAAACGGAGCTGCAGCTGCTGGCCTGTGCCACACACATAGCAATGCCAGAACTGAGCTGCATCTGTGACCTATGCCGCAGCTTGTAGCAATGCTGGATCTCTAACCCACTGAGCAAGGCTGGGGATTGAACCCACATCTTCATGGACACTGTGTTGGTTCTTAACCTACTGAACCACAACAGAAACTCCTAGCTACAGATCTTACTCAGATTTTGCCAACTGTTCCTATTACATCCTTATTAGCAGAAGGCAGTCTGGGATTAGCTCATGCATTTGTATTCAGTTGTCATAACTCTTTAGTCTCCTCTAACCTGGAATAGTTCCTCAGTCTGCCTTTTGTTTATTGACATTTATTGAAGGGTATATAGGTCAGCTGTTTTGTGGTCTCCCTCTATTTGGGTTTGTCTAATGTTTCCTTATGATTCAATTCTGGTTATGTACTCTTAGCAGGAGTACCACAACAGTGTTTTCAGTGCATCATAGCAGGAGGCTCATGATCTTGGTTTGTCCTTATCTGCCAGGTTTCTCCGTGTAATTACTAAGTCCAAGCCGTCTTTTTAGTATGGAAACTAAATTCTTAATTCCATGGTTGAAAGAATTTTAATTCCCTTGGCATATTGACTCTTAAAAGTCAGGCCAGAGTTCTCAAGCATTAATTTTATTAGGCTGGTGAGAATCTTTTAATTAGGCATAGTAGCTTTGGTTCTTAGCATGTGGCAACTTTTTTTTTTTAATTTAATTTTATTTTTTTTGTCTTTTTAGGGCTGCACCTGTGGCACATGGAGGTTCCCAGGCTAGGGAGCGAATTGGAGCTGTAGCCACTGGCCTTTGCCACAACCACAGCAACGCCAGATCTGAGCCACGTCTTCGACCTTCACCACAGCTCACGGCAATGCCAGATCCTTAACCCACTGAGCAAGGCCAGGGATTGAATCTGTGTCCTCAGTCAGGTTCATTAACTGCTGAGCAACAATGGGAACTCCCAGAATTCCTTTTCTTTCTAACCTTACCTGTCCTTTGGTCTTCTTTGAAAAGGGACTGCACAGGAATTGGTGTATTGTGTATATTTGGTTCTAAAGGAGAACATGTCCTTGAAAGAGGAAAATATTTGCATCGGGTTTAGCAAGTTATAGTCTTATTCCCCTCCCCCTACTTAAATAACCTTCTCTAACCAGATACCAGCTAGAAGGTATCTGCTTCTATTTTTTTTATCAAAGGTTTTTTTTAAGTGACACACCCAGCCACAAGATGTGTTAATTACTTGTGTACCCTCTTGGTGCCTATTTTAACTGAAAGAAAAAAGTCTTCTAATTTTCTAATACTTTCTCTGTTTTGTTGCCTTGGGTGGCATTTTTTATTAGTGGACATCTTTTTGGTGACTGGAGCAAATGTGTCAGTAATCCATTTCTACAAAACAGTATGCAGTATTTGCAGGCAGTTTGACAATACTGCTCAAATTTCTTTCTTTGTGGTGAGATCTCTTTAATTATTTACCTTTCTGTGTTCTCTGAGTACTCTACCTTTTCCTCTCTTCCAGTATTTGATTTTCATGTAAGAACCTGTAAGGTATTTTTTGTTTTGGTTCCCCTAACTTAATATATATATGTTTTTAATACTTTTTAAAAAAAAATTCAATGAGTTTTTGTTACATTTATAGTTGTACAAGCATTATCACAACCCAGTTTCAAAACATTTCCATCCCAAACCCCTGGCCCATCCCTCCCCTTGCACCCTGTCTCCTTTGGTAACCATAAGTTTTTCAATCTCTGCAAGTCAGTTTCTGTTCTGCAAATAAGTTCACTGTGTCCTTTTTTTAGATTCTGAATGTAAGTGATAGCATATGATGTTTGTGTCTCACTGTCCAACTTCATTTAGCATGATAATTTCTAGATCCATCCATATTGAGGCAGATGCCATTATTTCATTCCTTTTAATGGTTGAGTAATATTCCATTGTGTATATGTACCACATCTTCTTTATTCGCTCTTCTGTTGATGGACATTTATGTTGCTTTCGTGTCTTGCCCATTGTATATAGTGCGTAGTGAGCATTGGAATACATGTATCTTTTCGAGTCATGGTTTTCCTTGGATAGATGCCCAGGAGTGGGATTGCTGGATCATGTGGTAATTCTATTTTTAGTTTTTTGTGGACCCTCCATACTGTTTTCCATAGTGGTTGTGCCACCTTACATTCCCACCAACAGTGTAATAGGGTTCCCTTTTCTCCAAACCCTCTCCAGCATTTATTGTTTGTAGACTTTGATGATGGCCATTCTGGCTGGTGCAAGGGGGCACCTCATAGTGGTTTTGATTTGCATTTCTCTAGTAATTAGTGATGTTGAACATCTTTTCCTGTGTTTTTTTTTTTTTTTTTTTTTGCCATCTGTATATTTTGGGGAATTGTCTGTTTAAATCATTTTTTTGTTTGTTTTTTGTTTTTTTTGTCTTTTTGCCTTTTCTATGGCCACTACTGCGGCATATGGAGATTCCCAGGCTAGGGGTCTAATTGGAGCTGTAGCCACCGGCCTATGCCAGAGCCACAGCAACGCGGGATCTGAGCTGCGTCTGCAACCTGCGCCGTAGCTCACGGCAACACTGGATCCTTAACCCACTGAGCAAGGCCAGCGATCTAACCCGCGGTTTCTAGTCAGATTCATTAACCACTGCGCTACGATGGGAGCTCCCTTCTGCCTATTTTTTGATGGGGTGGTTTTTCTGTTATTGAGCTGCAGGAGGTGTTCATATATTTTGTAGATCAATCCCTGGTCAGTTGCTTCATTTGCAAATATTTTCTCCCATTCTGTGGGTTGTCTTTTTGTTTTGTTTAGAGTTTGCTTTGCTGTGCAAAAACTTTTAAGTTTAATCAGATTCCATTTGTTTGTTTTTATTTTCATTACTCTAGGAGGTGGATCTGAGAAGATATTGCTGTGGTTTATGTCAGAGAGTGTTCAGCCTGTTTTCCTCTAAGAGTTTTATAGTATCCAGTCTTACATTTAGGTCTTTAATCCATTTTGAGTTTATTTTTGTTTATGGTGTTAGGGAGTGTTCTAATTTTATTTCCATTTAGCTATCCCATTTTGCCAGCATCACTTATTGAAGGAACGGTCTTTTCTCCATTTTGTATTCTTGCCTCCTTTGTCAGAGATTAGTTGACTGTAGGTGCGAGGGTTTGTTTTTTGTTTTTTGTTTTGCTTTTTAGGGCTGCACCTGAAGCATATGGAAGTTCCCAGGCTAGGGGTTGAATCAGAGCTACAGCTGCTGGCCACAGCCACTGCCATAGCCACGTGGGATCTGAGCAATGTCTGCGATCTGCACCACCAGAGTTCATGGCAATGCCAGATCCCTGACCCACTGAGTGAAGCCAGGGATAGAACCCACATCCTTATGGATGCTAGTCGGATTCATTTCTGCTGCACCACAACAGGAACTTCTGGTGTGTGGATTTAATTCTGGGCTTTCTATCCTGTTCCACTGATCTATATTTCTGTTTTCGTGCCAGTACCATACGGTTTTGATGACAAACTTTGTAATATAGTCTGAAATCAGGGAGCCTGATTCCTCCATTTTTCTTTCTCAGTATTGCTTTGGCTCTTCTGGGTCTTTTGTACTTCCAAACAAACATTAAAAGAGTTTGTTCTAGTTACATGAACAATGCCATTGGTAATTTGATAGGGATTCCACTGAATCTGTAGGTTGCCTGGGCCATATAGTCATTTTGACAGTATTGATTCTTCCAATCCAAGAGCATGGTATATCGTTTCATCTGTGTCATTTTTGACTTCTTTCATCAGCATTTTATATAGTTTTCAGAGTACAGGTCTTTTGTCTCTTTAGGTAGGTTTATTCCTAGGTATTTTACTTTTTTTAATGTGACGGTAAATGGAATGGTTTCACTGATTTCTTTCTGATCTTTCATTGTTAGTAGAAAGAGATGCAGTCTATTTCTGTGTAGTAATTTTGTATCCTGAAGCTTAGCCAGATTCATTGATGAGCTCTAATGGTTTTCTGGTAGTCTTTAGGATTCTCTAGGTGTAGTATAATGTCATCTGCAAATAGTGATAGTTTTTCTTCTTCCTTTCCAATTTGGATTCCTTTTAATTCTTTTACTTCTCTAATTGCCTTGGCTAGGACTTCCAAAACTATGGTGGAAGCAGTGGCGAGAGCAGATCTACTTATCTTGTTCCTGATCTTAGTGGGAATTCTTTCAGCTTTTCACCATTGAGAATGATGTTAGCTGTGGGTTTGTCATATACGGCCTTTATTATGTTGAGATAGGGTTCCTCTGTGTCCACTTTCTGGAGGGTTTTTACCAGAAATGGGTGTTGTCAGAAGCTTTTTCTGTATCTTTTGAGAGGATCACATGGTTTTTCTTCTTTTGTTTATTAATGTGGTGTATCACACTGACCAGTTTGCAGATGCTGAAAAATCCTTGCATCCCTGGGACAAATCCCACTTGATCATAATGTACAGTCCTTTTAATGTATTGTTGGATTCCATTTGCTAGTATTTTGTTGAAGATTTTTGCATCTATGTTCATCAGTGACATTGGCCTGTAGTTTTCTTTTTTTGTGGTATCTTTGTCTGGTTTTGGTATCAGGGTGATGGTGGCCTCAGAATGAGTTTGGGTGTGTTCCTTTCTCTCCAATTTTTAGGAATAGTTTCAGAAGGAGAGGTGTTAACTCTTTTCTGTAAATTTTGATAGAATTTGCCTGTGAAGTCATCTGGTCGTATGCTTTTGTTTGTTGAAAGTTTTTAATCCGAGTTTCAATTTCAGTACTTGTGATTGGTTTGTTCATCTTTTCTATTTCATCTTGGTTTAGTCTTGGAAGATTGTACATCTGTCCATTTCTTCTGGGTTGTCCACTTTATTGGCATATAGTTGCTTATAGTAGTCTTTTACAATCCTTTGTAACTTTTCCTTTTTCATTTCTAATTTTATTGATTTGAGTCCTCTTTTTTTCTTCATGAGTCTGGCTAAGGGTTTATCAATTTTGTTGATCTTTTCAAAGAACCAGCTTTTAGTTTCATTGATCTTTTTTATGGTTTTCTTCTTTTCTATGTCATTTATTTCTGCTCTGATCTTTACAGTTTCTTTCCTTCTGCTAACTTTGGGTTTTGTCTGTTCTTCTTTGTGTAGTTGCTTTAGGTATAAAGTTAGATTGTGTATTTGAGCTTTTTCTTGTTTCCTGAGGTAGGCTTGTATTGCTGTAAACTTCTATCTCAGAACTGCTTTTGCTGCATCCCATAGGTTTTGGAATATCGTATCTTTGTTGTCATTTGCTTCTAGGTATTTTTTAAATTTCCTCCTTGATTTCTTCAGTGATCCATTGACTGTTGAGTAGCATGTTGTTTAGTTTCCATGTGTTTTCGGGGTTTTTTTGCAGTTTTTTTTTTTTTCTTGATTCCTGTTTGTATAGCATTGTGGTGGGAAGAAATGCTTGGTATGATGTCAATTTTCTTAAATTTACCAAAGCTTGGTTTGTTGCCCAGAATGTGATCTATCCTAGAGGATGTTCTCTGTGCACTTGAGAAGAATATGTATTCTGCTGCTTTTGGATGGAATGTTCTATCAGTATCTATTAAATATTTGTTAAGTCCATCTGGTTTGATGCATCATTTGAGACCTGTGTTTTCTTGCTGATTTTCTGTCTGGATGATCTGTCCATTGCTGTAAGTGGTGTGTTAAAGTCCCCCACTATTATTGTGTTATTGTCAATTTCTTCTTTTGAGGTTATTAGCAGTTGCCTTATATTGAGATGATCCTATGTTGGACGCATATATACAATTGTTATATCTTCTTCTTGGATTGAGCCTTTGATGGTTATGTAATGTCCTTCTTTCTCTCTTATAATATTCTTGATTTTAAGGTCTGTTTTGTCCAACTTTCTTTGGATTACTGTTTGCATGGCATATCTTCTTGCATCCTCTCACTTTCAATTTGTATGTGTCCCTAGAACTGAAGTGGGTCTCTTGAAGACAGTATATGTATGGGTCTTGTATCCAGTCAGCCAGTCTGTGTCTTTTGGTTGGGGCATTTAGTCCATTTATTTATTTATTTATGCCATTTCTTGGGCCACTCCTGCGGCACATGGAGGTTCCCAGGCTAGGGGTCTAATCAGAGCTGTAGCCGCCGGCCTATGCCAGAGCCACAGCAACACAGGATCTGAGCCGTGTCTGCGACCTACACCACAGCTCACGGCAACACGGATCGTTAACCCACTGAGCAAGGGCAGGGATGGAACCCGCAACCTCATGGTTCCTAGTCGGATTCGTTAACTATTGTGCCACGACGGGAACTCCAGTCCATTTATTTTTGAGGTAATTATTGCTACGTATGTTCTTATTGCCATTTTCCTAATTGTTTTGGATTTGTTTTTGTTGGTCGTTTTTCTTCACTTCGTATTCTCTTATCGTTTGATGACTATCTTTAGTGTTGTGCTTGGATTGCTTTTTCTTATTTGTGTGCGTATCAAGATTTTTGGTGGTGGGGGGTCTTCTTAGGGCCACACCTATAGCACATGTAGGTTCTCAGGCTAGGGGTCAAATCAGAGCTGTAGCCACTGGCCTACACCACAACCACAGCAACACCAGATCTGGGCCACGTCTGTGACCTTCACCACAGCTCACGGCAATGCCAGATCCCTGCCCCATTGAGCAAGGTCAGGGATTGAACCTACATCCTCATGGATGTTAGATTAGTTTCTGCCAAGCCACGACTGGAATTCCTGTTCCAGATTTTTGGTTTACAGTTACCATGAAGGGTTTTGTTTTGTCTTTTTAGGGCTGCACCTGAGGCATAAGGAGGTTCCCAGGCTAGGTGTCTAATTGGAGCCACAGCTGCTGGCCTATATCACAGCCACAGCAGTGGGAGATCTGAGCCATGTCTATGACCTATAGCACAGCTCACGGCAACACCAGATCCCCGACACACTGAGCGAGGTCAGGAATCGAACTGGCATCCTCATGGATCCCAGTTGCGTTTCTTAACCACTGAACCATGACAGGAACTCCCTTTTTGTCTTTTTTTTTTTTTTTTTTTTTTTTTTAATACCATGAAGTTTTGATATAGGAGTCTATAATAGATACAAGATTGTTTTAAGTTGTTGGTCTCTTAATTGCAAGAGCATCTTCAGTATCCTGCATCTGTACCCTCCTCTTCTCAGGATTTCTGGTTTCGGTAACATATTTGTGTGTGGATGATTTCCTACTTTTGCTATGTGTATGCCTTTACTGGTGAGCTTTGTCATTTGTAATATTTTTGTTTCTAGTTGTGGCCTTTTCTTTCCCACCTAGAGAAGTTCCTTTAGTATTTGTTGTAAAGCTTGTTTGGTGGTGCTGAATTCTCTTAGCTTTTGCTTGTCTGTGAAGCTTTTGATTTCTCCTTCAAATTTTAATGACAGCCTTCCTTGTTGGGTAGAGTAATCCTGGTTGGAGGTTTTTTCCTTTCATCACTTTATCATGCCGCTTCTTCTTGGCCTGCAGAGTTTCTGGTGAAAAATCAGCTGATAACCTTATTGGGGTTCCTGTATATGTTATTTGTTTCTATTCCCTAGCTGCTTTTAGTGTTTTCTTTGTCTTTAATTTTGGTCAGTTTGATTAATTTGTATCTCAGAGTGTTCCTCCTTAGGTTTATTTTATATGGTACTTATTGTGCTTCCTGGATTTGAGTGAGTGATTCCTTTCCCATGTTAGGGAAGTTTTCAGCTATTATCTCTTGAAATATTTTCTCTGGCCCTTCCTCTCTTCTCCTTCTGGCACCTCTACATTATGGATGTTGGTGCGTTTAATGCTGTGCCAGAGTTCTCAGACTGTGTTCATTTTTTTTTTTAATCTTTTTTTCTCTTTTCCACATCAGTGATTTCCACTAGTCTGTCTTCCACTTCACTTATTCATTCTTCTGCCGCCTGTATTCTTTTGGTTCCTTCTAGTGAATTTTTTATTTCAGTTGTTATATTTTGCATCTCTGCTTGCTTAATCCTTAAATCTTCAATTTCTTTGCTCAGTGTTTCTTGTAATTTATCAATCTTTGCCTCCAGTTTATTTCCAAGATCCTCAAGCATCTTTACTATCATTAGTCAAAGTCTTTTTCAGGGAGCTTGGTAATCTCCACATCACTTAGCTGTTTTTCTGGAGCTTTTTCTTGTTCCTTTATCTGAGTCAATTCTCTGCCTTTTCATTTGGTATAGATTTTTGGTGTGGTCTCCTTTTTGAAGACAATAGGGTTGTAGCCTGTCTTGCTTCTGATGTCTGCTCCCCTTGTGACTGAAGTTGGTACAGGGGCTTGCTGCAGGCTTCCTGATGGGGGCACTGGTGTCTGCCCACTGGTAGGTCTAGCTGATTTTTATCTTTCTAGTGGGTGGTGCTTTGTCTCTGGGTATAATTAGAGGCAGCTTTGCACCTGGGGGGTCTTCAGGCAGCCAGTTGCTGATGGTTGGGGCTCTGTTCCCACTCAGTTTGTTGTTTGGCTTAGGGCTTCTCAGTCCTGGTGGGCAGAGCCAGATTTTTCCAATATGGTCACCTCTAGAGGAGTCCTGGCTGATGATTATTCCTGAGACCTTTGCCTCCAATGTCCTTCCCCCACAATGAGCCATAGTCACCCCATGTTTTCCCAGGAAATCCTCCAACAACCTCAGGTAGGTCTGACGCAGATCACTGTGGAGTCTCTGCTTTGCCCTAGGACCCGGTGCACTTGAAAGCCTGTGTGCACCTTTCAAGAGTGGAGTCTCTGTTTCCCCCAGTTCTGTGGAGATCCTGCATGAAAGCCCCACTGGTCCTCAATGCCAGCTACTCTGGGGGCTCCTCCTCCCAATGCCAGAGCCCCAGGTGTGTGAACCTGATATGGGGCTCAGAGCTCTCACTCCCATGGGTGAGCCTCTGCTGTATAGTTACTTTCCAGTCTTTGGGCTGCCCACCTCGGGGCGGGGTATGGGGTATCACATAATAGCCCCTCTTACTGTCTCCATATGGCCTCCTCTTAGTCTTCTGGAGTAGGATATCTTTCTTTGATAGTTTCCAGTCTGTTTTGTTGAAGGTTGTTCAGCAGTTGGTTGTAATTTTGTTGCTTTTATGAGAGAAGGTGAGCTTTAGTCCTTCTGCTCTGCCATCTTAATCCCCTAACTTAATGTTTAAAATCACTTGTAAAGAAGTTAAAATTGGAGTTCCCATTGTGGCTCAGTGGTAACGAACTCGACTAGTATCCACGAAGACCTGGTCCCTCTCAGGGGGTTAAGTATCCAGTGTTGCCATGCACTGCAGTGTAGGTTGCAGATGTGGCTCAGATCTGGCGTGGCTGTGGCATAGGCTGGCAGCTGCAGCTCCAATTCAGCCCCTAACTTGGGAACCTCTGTATGTTGCAGGTGCGTCCCTAAAAAGAAAAATAACAGTTAAAATTTGTAGGGGGGCACATTTAATCAATTGCACTTGAGAAAGAAGTGTCATCCCAGTTTGAGTGTAGAGAGAAATCATTAAGAAAAAAGAATGAATGGTATAGTTTTATAGTAAGTTGATGGTTATCTTTATTCCTTAACAACTAGCCTAATTGAATGATTGTCTTTTTACCCTTGACCCATTCTAATCTCATCCCTTTTCCATGTAAAGAATCTAATCGAGGATTCCATGTCCTTCATATCCTGGTTTTCTTTTTTTTAAAGTTTAGTTAGTAGCTTTCCTTTATTGTAATCTAATTTTTTTCTCTTTGTGCTTCTTTACCTTTGAACCACTGTCAACTTTCTAAAATAAATTTTACACACACCCCCCCAAAAGCATAAGAAAAGGTACAGTGTTTTTGTTAGTTTACATATTCAGTTGATTATAGCTTGTCGTTCAGCTTTAGGGAAATTATTTCTTAATTTGGAGAAAATATATTAACTTAGTTAATACGCTTCTTTTTCTTTAACTTTTTATTGTGGAAAGTTTCCCCCATACCAAAAGTAGGATGGTATCATGAACTTCTGGGTAGCCATCAACAACTATCAGTTCAGAGCCAGTCTTCTTCCACTCACTCCCTCCCCCATTATTTTGAAATAAATCCCAGATATTATATCATTTCATTTGTAAAGATTCTGTGATGTAAATCTAAAACATAGAACTTAAAACCCATAAAAACAAAACCTAAAAATTAGCGGTCATTCCTTACTGTCCTCTGTTATCCAAACAGTATTAAAATTTCCTGTCTCAAATTTAAATCCAAATGATGTTCATACACTGCACTTGGTCGCTGTGTTCTTGGAGTATTTTGAAAATATGATTCCACTCTCTGTTTTTTAAATATTACAGAAATGATATAGTGAACACATATATCCTTCATCTAAAAATCTCAATTATTAACATTTTGCTGCATTTGGTTTATTTCTACATATATATAAGTATACTTTTTTCCCTTTTGCTCAATATTTGGAAGTTCAGTTGTAGATGTGGCATTTGCTACTAAATACTTGAGCATTTTATCTCTTAGGAACAAGGCATTCTCCTACATAATCGCAATACCATATATCACATCCAAGAACTCCGCGTATACAGTATTGTCTAGTGTGCAGTCCCCTCAGGGTGCACCATGGTGGGTAGAGGACGGCAGTGACTGATGGCTTGATGGTCTCAACATCTTTGTTTACTGTTCTGGCAGGCAGCATTCCTCAGCTTTATTTAATGGTAGAGAAAAAGGTTGCTGCTAAACAACTAGTTCTTAAGTGTCCTAGAAAATCAGTTGCCTGTTTTGAATAGTTATTTAATTACAATTCAACTTGAGTTCAGGAGGCACTGATAAACATTATCTTTCTCTTCTTTTCCAGGAGTCTTTTGGGATTGTGACTAATATATGAATTTGTGTTCATTCTTACATAGCCAATAGAAATACCTAATGTGTCAGATATTGCAAATTTGTTTTAATTTTTCTGTGGTACAGTGTCACTGTATGCAGTGGTTTTTTTGGTAAGGGTAGACCGAAAATACTATCAGGACTTAATTTAGATCTAAGCCCCCAAACTGTGTAATCTCTTTTAACCAAAATTAACTGGTGAACCTTTCTCTCTGAAATGGAAAACCTTCGTTTCTCTTTTTACCCTAAGGGAAATTGTTAAAATAGTGGGTTGACTCTAAATCAGTGGCTGTTTGAAAGTAAAACTTTGAGTATATGCAGTCTCTTTTCAGTTTGTTTATTTTCACGAATATAACTTCTGCCTCTTTGTGTTTTTCATATCACCTGTTGATGGCTCTGTTCACACTGAGTATTGCTGTTTCTTTTTTTTACTCAGAGATATACCGCATTGTTTCCCAGAAGCAAATGTCAGACAGACGTGAAAATGACATGTCTCCAAGCAACAATGTGGTTCCTATTCATGTTCCACCAACCACTGAAAACAAGCCAAAGGTGCAGTGCTGTCAGAACATATAAGGATTTTCTTTTCTCCCCTAGAAGAATGTGTATAGTTCAATTCCCAGGTCTGAGATTTAAATATATTTGTAATTCTTGTGGTCATTTTTGTTTTATTACTTCCTCATACTTATGAATTTTTCCATGTCTTAAGTCTTTTGATTTTAGCTTTATAAAATCATCCACTTGTCCCAAATGACTGCAGCTTTTTTTCATGCTATGGCTTCACTAGCCTTAGTTTAATAAACTGAATATTTGGATTCCTCAATTATTGTTTACTTTTCATCATGGAAGCTGTCACTGTAGGACATAATAGAACTTGATCCCTTGAAGCTTAGACCTATCGGTCTTGATTAAATCAAACTAAGAAGACTCTGGAAATAAGCTATTATTTTGCCACGGAGCAGCTTATAATTAACACACTCTTCTCTCACTTGCAGTGTGTATTTCCATGAATCTAAGAATTGCCCTATAAACATAGCAGAATTTTGAGAGCTTGAAAATTTTCCATTATTCTGGAAGTCAATTTCTAAAATGCCTTAATAGGGTTATGTAGTTTAGTAAATTTTATTTTTTAATTTTTGTAAACATCAAAGTTGACTAGAGAGGGGGGACACTTTTTTTCTGGATAAGAATTATCTTAACACAAAAGACTGATGATTTCAGTAGCAGTATGGTTGTGGGGCCATATGTTAAAACAGTACTGCCTGGCAGGCTGGGAACTGGAGAGACTGGTGGAATTCCATCCTGAGGTGCCTTTATTACAGTGATCAGGCAGCCCAAGTCATTTAACTTATCTAATTTCCCAGCAGTAGATCATGTGGCATTTTATTGCTCAGGCAATAACTGGTTTAATGCTTAGTATCTGATGGTGAAGTGTTAATTTTGTTTTAAAACTTTCCAGTAAATGAAATGCAACCTAGTTTTATCACCATATCTACCAGCAGGCATGGATAATTATTTAATTAAGGCTGATTTTTTTAGTTTTGCAGTATATTACGGAATATAGTCCAGTTAAATATCTGGTTTCAGTTTGTCTAAAGAATACAATGAGAGGTTAATTTCTGCTCAAGTGGTACCACTTAAAGGCATGTATTCTTTTAGTACGTAAGTTGAAATAGTACCTTGAATTAAATAGTACCTTGAATTTAAATAGAATGCATTTAGGCATTGTACAAACCTGAAAGTTTTCTTCCACTACATTATTGAAATCAATGGAGCAACTTGTTTCTCATTCACAAATGTGCACACTAATATTTAGTTTTATTTTCTTGTGGATAATATTAAGCACTTAACTCTGCAGTGTTCTGAAAGTTGTGTCAACTGAAGTGATACTATTCAGGATGGTGGAATATCCCCAAAATATACATGTGTGTGGGCTTGCATAGATTACTATGTTTCATAGTTAATCTTCTGTCTTTTGCGGTGCTCATGACGTGTGGGGTGCACGGAAGGCATTGCCTTGGTCAGTCATTTTAGTTTTCTTCTGTAGCCATTTTATTATTTTAGTGTATTGGTTATGAAGATACTACTCTCTATTTGTAAATCGCTACTTTGTATTTTATGCATGCTCTGTAACTTGATTTTTTTTTTAGTTATTGATTTGGAATATATTCACATTCTAATAAACAGTTATAGGGGGACTATTCTTTATGTTGTCAGATTATATTTTTCCTTTGAGTACTTTGAATGTAGCCATGGAATATTTGATTCTAATGAGTAAGAGAATAGGTCCTTTGATTCAGAGTAAACAATTGAATTGGAGGCATCATTGTGCGAATTTAGCTTTGATTATAGGCATGTAGTTCAGTTGTGCTGTTCTTGGAAAAAGCATTACCAAAAACATTAGGAAGCTAATCTCTGTACTTGGATATGTAACAGTGTCACCAGACCCAAGAAAAGGCTCCATCACTATTTTACTCAAAATTGGTAGTATATTTTTTCCAAAATTATTTAAGAGAAGGAGAAACTAGGTAGTAAGTTGAAAATGAATAAAGTAACTGAATATTTACTAAATGTAGACTTCACGTTGCTTTGGGCACGGTTAGATCTTGGGAGAATTCCAAGAAACCTTAAGTAGTAGTAGAAAATGGATTTGATTGCATTTCAATGAATGTCTTCATTCTAAATAGTATCTCGGGAGACAGACTGTCTCAAGTCTTTAAGAAACATTATGTTTTTAAACATAATGACAATTTAAGGCTCAAGGTAGTTTAGAATTATTTTGCTTTTTGACCTTGCTTTTCAGTTATTTTAATTTTGATTTTTTTTTAACCTGTTGTCCTTGAAAGGCAAATCCTTAACTTGATTTAAACTTCTATGTCATTGTTCTTAAATTCTATTTATGATTTCTTTCTAATAGTAGTTGTTACTCTGTAAGGGTAAGTTTCTTTTGCCATTGCTTTGAGCATGGTAAATTCTAATTCTAAGGAGTGCTAGCTTATGACTTACTCCAGAGGGTTCTGTAGAAAAGTTAGACTTAAGAGTTTGGATTGCCCCTCAGAGCTAGTCATATTTATTTCATCATTAGGGAAATAAACATCTTAATTTTTGTCATCAGTGATTTGTATTTAGGAAATAAAAATGCTTTTGGTGGTTCGAGTTATTGTGATAATCTTTTCCATCTAACTTTAAAAGAAAAAACTACTATTGAAACAATTTTGCCAACATCAGGGCAGAATAATTCAAAGGCTGGGTGGATAATTAAGAACTGACTCCACAATCTGTTTAGTTTCATTCAATTTATGGAAGTTGTTTTTTTTGTTTTTAAACAGAGGAGGAAAAGGGAGGTTGGTTATTTGATGTTTCATAAACATCATAAGCCTGAAAAAATCAAAACAAAATATGAATTGTGCATAAAAATATCCATTCCTTCTGTGGGAAAATAGTGAACAAAGACCATGGCAGGACCTTCTTTCACCACAACATTTACTGAGTTAGCATAACGGACTGCTGCTGAAGAAGACTGATTTTTGTTCTGGTTGGAACAGTGTTGGCGCTGCTGCCCTTCCTGGGATTTAAGGGTCACCTTTTCCACTCAACTCTACAATATGCCAAATAAACTGGAGATGTCATTCTAATATTTTAAAGAATAGTTTTGTTTTCCAAATTATAAGAGGCTGATGGTAACACTAATGTAATACAAAATGCTAATTCATTAGAATTTATGTAAGGGAGACCATTAGGAATAAGCTGAGAGAATTTTAATTGAAATTTCCATTTTCCTAAAAACGGAATTAGAGGATAGAGAAATATTTGAAAGGAAGTTGATGCTGGGCATATATTATAAAGCATGCTGAATTCTGACTTAAAAGATTGAAAATGGCAGGTATAATAGAGCACTGGACTGGGTGACAGAAACTTGGCTTCTAGTCACAGCTCTTGTAATCATTTTATCTCTGAGCCTCACTGTCTTCCAGTTAATAATGGGACTGGATTAGATCATTTCTGGGGTTTATTCCAGCTTTAATTCAGTAATTCTATGAATGAACACTTCTTCAGGTACTAGAGCCAAATTATTATACATTCTAATTAAAATTTAGTAGTTAGGTAAAAATCAGGTGTATGCTTTGCAAGATGTATTTGGTCTTGATTAAAATGCTATCTTTATTTCCATGTTAATGCCATTAAATAAGATGAAAGCTTTCAGAACATTTGCAAAATGACTGTTGATTTTGACAATATGCATCAAAATACCATATGTATGTACTAAGGGGGAAGGAGCACTAAGGGGCTGCTATGTCAACTGTGAGCTTGGGGATTGCTTGTTTTTTTGACTTTTACTATTAAAAGAAAATTCTGCTGGCTTTTAATATATACCTTAAAATGTATTCATGTCTAGGAGAGACAACTTTTAAAAACTTGTTTTTTTCCTGCCACACCTGTGGCATATGCAAGTTTCTGGGCCAGGGATAGAATCCGAGCTGCAGCTGAGACCTATGCTACAGCGGTGGCAACGCTGGTTCCTTAACCCATTGTGCCGGGCTGGGGGTCAAACCTGCACTGTTGCAGAGACAATGATGGATCCTTAAACCTGCTGCACTACAGCAGGGACTCCAAAAACATTTTATTTTTAAATTTTTTTTTTTTTTTTTAAATCTCTAAGAGGAATGTACAGTAAGGTAGATCAGTCTCTGGACTGATTTCACCAGTAGAACCAATGATTAAATCCAAGTCTGTAAGTTTATGTGTATACAATATAAATGGCATTGTTTGGCTAAATATGGTAATCTAATTATTTGTAAACATTTGACCTGAATTATTTAACATTATTAAGCACAGAATCGATAGGTCCTGGCATAGATGCCATGTATATTGGTTGTTAGCTATTTTGTTATCAGTACCAGTGATGATAGGGAAAATTAATAGCTAACAGATTGCTTTTCTGTGTCAGTGGAACTTGACCTTGCCCCAAACCACAAAACCTCAGATCCTGTTATCCCTATCCTAATGAATAAACATACTGCTTTTAGACTCATTCCGAAGGCTCTTACCCAAAGCTCTGGTGGGCTATCTGCTGGGGTTTGGGAGGTCGAAACTGGAAAGAGGAGGTAATCTGACATCTGTCACTGCAGATCAGAGATTTCACCTTCTGTGGATTTGAATTGGACCATTGTTTAGAATCTTTTTAGCTCTGGAAGTCAGGAAAGAAAATGTATAAATACCACTCCACTGATTATCAGGACCCTCCATTTATCTCTGCCTCTTTGTATTCACTACATTGTAAGATCCACAAGGGTAGGGAAAGTGCTTTGTTCCTACTTACCTTCTTGATATTTGTCCCTCCTACAATCCCATGTTGGAACAGTAAGAACCATCCAAAAGAGCATGGGGGTTCATTCTAGTTAAGCATTGGGGGGAGGCTATAGTCTGAGAATTACCACTCAGATTAAACATTTTTAAAATAAAAATTGTTACATAAAATTACTATATATAATATGTAATAATTATTATACACAAATATAAATAATAGTATAATGAATCCATCCATCCCTTCTTAGAAAGATTTTCTGTCTTCTGTTGCTGTGAAGATTAATTGGCCTCTTCTGTCTTCCTTCTGGCTGGATGAATGACTAATGGTATCATTCTTGAGTCTTCTGTATTGAGAGTACAACTTGCAGTAATGCAGTGTACAACACGCAGCATTTGGTTATCGTATATGGTATTGGGTAGTCTGAGCCTTGTAAGTCATAATCGTACACTGTTACTCTCAGTAAATACCTTTTTTAGCCTTATAACTGTTGTGTTTGTCTTTCACTCAGATTTTAAAGCCCCAGCCTTTCAGAATTATCTGCTAGTAAGATCTTTTGTGAGGGAGTCTTAATCTCTAACTAGCAAAACTGTATTAGTCTTGGTTAAACATTTTATTAAATGGAATTAGTGTTTGAGTGTCACTGTAAGCCTTGTGAACTGATAAGTTGAAAGGTTTTAGTTTGACTTTAAGTATGAGGATTATACATAAAACTTTGAACTTAGGGAGGGAGGAATTTTTAACTAACCCATTGAATTCACAGGTTTTTTAGCATCTATTCTATTACAAAATTACTTCTGCTGGGTCTTTACCAGTTAGGTCACAAAGATATGTTTTAAAAAGCCCTAAAACAGATGCACCAAGAGTACTGTAGTGGGTGAAAACTTCTACTAGCGGACAGAGCTATTCATTGCACTTATGCAAATTAGGTGGCCTTTACACTTGCCTTTATTCAGTTCCATAGACGTACCTTTGTGTCTCTGGAGCTGAGCACAAGTTGTAATGGTTGTCTTTGGGTCCGGTTCTTTGTGAAAGCAAAGAAATTCTCTATTTGAGTATACTGATGTATCTGAGATTTTTCAATTATTTTTGGACAAGAGCAAGAATATTGGTCCCATTCATTACTTTAAAGGAAGAGGTTCTCATTATAAATTTGATAGAACCTTTTCACTTTATTTTAATCTATTGGGAGGGATAATTTTTCATTTTTCTGGCTGTCAAAAGTGACCAAACTAGGTTAGTTCTACCTTTAAACCTAAGGTGTAGATTATAGACACATTTTCAGTTTGCAACACAACAGTAGGCATTCTTGTTAAATTAGTTTGAGAAATTCATTTTATTTTGTACAAGGAATGATCCCTCTGCACAGTGAACAAATATATTACAAATCTGAGTTGCTTAAAAAAGTATTGCCATTTCATAGTTGCACTTACGCTATTGTACAATTGTGTATTCCTTATTCATTTGAGTTGTATGTACATCACTTTGAGTGAAAACTTAATTTCTGTAAAAATAATTGAACAGATCTTTCCAAGTTGCCAATAAAATGCACAGTGCACATGTTTAGGTTGACCATAGACCTGTTTGTGTCAGTGCTAAACAGAAGTTCCTGATAGTTGCTCTGTTAGATTGAAATGTCTTTTACCAGTAACTCTTAGATATGTGAAGGCAGCCATTGTCACACTAGATTAATCACACTCTCTGCCTTCCCCTTCTCCACTGTGTTGCCTGATCTGAGCTGTATTACATTTCATTAGAAATCATAGAATGCTAGAGTTGAAGGGTTGTTAACCCTCTCTGCCTCTTCCTTTTTTTTTTTTTTTTTTTTTTTTTTTTATTACACATGGGGAAAAAAGGAATCCAGAGAGGGCAAGTAACACTCAAACCTCTTGACCCATCAGTTCCATCGTGCCACCTCTTGCTGAATTTTGTCCAGAAGATAGTTGGCAAAAAAAGAGGTGAAACTTGAGTGATGCTGCTATTTGTAGTTTGCCAGGCAGCAGTTACCGTACATGCAGGGTAAGGGAAGAAGATAAAATCTGGAAGTGAGACGAAGTTTCTCCTGCTGATCTGACTTCACCATGCTTCTTGATCCTTACTTGACGAAGTGAGCACTTGCTGTCCTGAAATACTGAGGTAAGTCTCTTATCTATATTTCTTTCTACATAGGTATGAGAAATATTCACTTGGGCCTATGAAGTAGTTTTCTAATATTTATATTTTAATAAGGCTTTTTGGGAAAGTAAATTTGCTATTGCTGATCACTTGTTCCCATGCACACATGCAGCATTCATGTAAGTATTATATTTTAACAATAAAATTTGCTTAAGCCTTGAGTGAATCGGGAGAGGGAGGATTTACTCATTTATTTATTTTCTCATTTTTGCTGGCTATTGCCCTAACTAATGGGTTCCATGGCAGACTTCCAATGTGTACCAAGGGCTTCAAAACTCCCACACTTCCTGTAGCAGCTGTTCCAGCTTTGCAGTCATTTACAGTCATTTAGTTCCTCTTCTGTATACCTTTTTGGAAGTATTTTTTACTGGCTAGACTGTTACTCAGAGAATGGAGTGGTATATGGGGTAGTCATTAGTTTCCCTGGTTTGCCCTTTTGATCTTTAATTCTTCTGAGGAGGCCCTCTTGAGGGCTTGAGAGTGGCTCCATTTTAACTAATCTGAGCCCCTTGGCTTATATTCATTTGTAGTGGAAGATGTAGATACATCTGAATACTGGTTATTTGGAGATTAGCTCCTTGTAATACATTTTTGTCCATCTCAGTAGGTGGTGGTCAGAAGGTAGAAATATTTCATTTACTTATATGCTAAGTTTTTACATCATGTTACAGCAATTGATTACCATCCATTCTTTCTTTGATCATTTCATTTAGTGCCATCAAAAAGCATATGTACTTTACACAACTTAAACTTCCTATATCCACTTTTGTCTACTTTGCACTACACTTTTAGGCTTCATACTACATCAAGCTCAAGACTTATGAAGAAATGCTTGAAAGCAAGTACTCTTCTGAGTCAAGGAATGCCAACCAAATAAATTTGGGAGGCCAAAGAATGTTTTTAGGAATATTGAATTCATAACAGTCTGTGACTGCTTGCTTAAGCATCATCCCAGAGTTCTCTTTCACATGGAATGACTCAGGTGTTGGATGGACTAAGGAGATATGACAAGGCCAGGACTGACTTGCAATGTTTTTAAACTTTGAATTGGCAAGATCTGGTAAAGCCAGGCTAAAAATCTTTCTTTTAGACTGCAAGAGGCTGCTGTACTTTGGAAACTGTTTTTCCTCCTACTACCAGGGGCAGAAGAGGGAAATTTAGTTTGTATTTATTAAAGTCTTATTTAAAAAAATTGAAGTTGTCAGTGTTAGACTATATCCTAAACTCTGTAATCCTGGCTGTTATAATTTGATTGACCTGGCATATATGTACAGGTACTTTAGGATTGATATTGGCACAGTTTGTGTCCATCTACTAATTGTCTTAAGAAATGAAACATGTTGATGGTAACAGGAACCAAAAGAACATATGTATTTCAGATGTTTTAAAATAATCCTGTCTCTTCCCCAGTCCCCATTACCCCTAGGAAAGTTTGGTAAAACCTATGCTACATGCTTTCTAAGCATCAATTTCAGATGATTTTAACTTATAAATACATACAAGCTGATGTTGATGAGTAGCTATATCTTAAATATTTTAAAAGACTCATATACTCCAGGGCATTTGGGGTTGGGGGGTGGGTGAGTAGTAGAATTTGCCTTTGTGAAGGACCTTTTGAACAATTACTCCAGTCCCTTTTGCAAGCTCTTCTTTAGTTCCAGGTGAACATTATGACTAACACGCAGCTGGAGTCAGTCTGGACCATTATTTCAAGTCAAAGGATTGTCTTCTTTCAGAGAGTCAGAGAATATTCAGCAGAGTACATAGCAAGAGAGAGGCTTCTCCCTCTTAAGACTGCTTGTCCTGGGAGGGCCCATTGGTAGGGCTCTGTCTTACTGGGAGGAGGTCATAATGACCAGGAATATGGCTGTTCCTAGGTAGGTCGTATGGATTCTGGATATAGCTGGAGTTACAACCACGGCCTTCTTGGACCACACTGACTGTGGGCTCTAAGGAATATAGTGAAAAATGAGTTCAGAGAACAGATTAGCTTTGGTTGCCTTGTTGTGGAGAACACAGTTCTACTTAACTTGGTGGGATGAGAAGCCGGGGATTTATAAATCTATGACAAATGCATGAGGTTTAGGACTGAGTCTTAAGGGATGGAGAACCGAAGTGAGCATGCTGTCAGTCCCAAACTCTGGTCAAAACTTAAGGACTTAGAATATCCTAAAAATAGGGGAGATGGTTTAAACTGGGAGAAAGTAGAAGGTGATTTAGAAATTTGCAAACATCTATTCTGATTGTTTTCTTTTTTAAACAGGAATTTGTATCAACAATCAGTTGGAGTGTATGTGTTTGTGTACTGACTCCCTACCCCCCATATTTCTGCTTCATAGTAGTTTTAGTGTTTTTTTTTTTTTTTTTTTTTAAGCAGAGTTGGCACAAAAATTTTATTTCCTGTAGGAGAGAGGAGGGCAGTCCGGGGAAAGACAGTTCACTTTGGATTCCTTAAAAAGCAACAACAGAAGGAGGTATTTTCAAGACAGGGGGAGGGCTTGTTTTTACTTTAAATGCTGTACTAGTGCCCTGATTTTACTAAGTTACTTATTTGAGACACCTACCAACTTCATATATATTTTTATTAGATGTTGACAAGGATGGCACATCTGTGTATGGAGACCCCCTGTGCACAGGCGATTTCATTTCTACATAGCTGCTTTCTGGAAGCTTGCAGGTGAGGATAGGTGGGTCCTTAATTGTGGCGTAAGGGTTTTCACTGCTATTCAAAGAACAAGTGCTAGAACTGCACACGGATTCTTTCATGTAATCTGCAAGGCAAGAGAGATTTCTTAGGACAAGCAAAGAGACATAAGACTTAATTTAAATACCAAAAGCAGACTGCAGTCAAATCTATGTTCTTTCAGGATCCTGAACTTGTAAAGCCTGTGATAATCCAAAGTTCACTTATTGAATGTATTGAGGAGTGCTTTCCTAGGTAAACAGCGTTCTCTTTCTAAATAAACTTAGGATTTTTTTTGGGGGGGGGGGTGGATGGAAACATTTTTGTTTTAGTAGTCAGGGATAGCATCAGAAAGATTAATTCAAGATATTCAAAATAAGCTTTCATATGTTATTTAATTTTTACAAAATCCTGCAAGGATAGGTGGTTGTTTGCATTTTATAGGATGATGGCCCAGAGAGATTAAATGACTTGGCTAAGGTCATACAGCTCATGAGTGGTGTGCCAGGACTTGAATCCATGCCCCGAGACTCATTGGCCTGTGTGTTCTCTGTGATATCATTCTTTTTCTGAATTCTTTTTGATGACTAAGCTTAGGCTCAGAAGTAAGTGTGTAAGTTGGCACAAGTGTCAGCAATTTGGCAACCTTTAGGCAGCAAACTGGTGATATCCCTGCTCTTGAGAAGCTTATGATCAGAGAGAGGGCTGGCTGAAGTGTAAAGGGGGTGTAAAAAAGCACTTTAGTTTTGAGACAACTTTGGAAAGTTCCTGTTTTCTAGCAAGCCTACAGTATATCCTCTGGGGTCACTTACTCATGAATGCTAACTGGACTCTATTTTAGTATCTTTCTCTGACACTAGGAGAGCTCATGCTGCTTCTCCTGCCCCGTGTCTCAGGTGCATCATCCCCAAGACTTCAGGGTATGTTGATGTATAAAAGGATGCAAGGTAGTTTCCAACAAAGAAGGAAAGTAACTGTAGCTCATGGAGGAAGAAGATTCTCTTTGTGACTGGGAGTCAGAAGGAAAGGGGAACCCCCTTTCTTCACCCTCTGCCATTTTCCCTTTTGGGGGAAGATTACTGCCTCCTATAGATCATTTCAAATGATGCAGGACTTGGCCAGAAAAATCAGGAGACTCTAATCTGGCAGCTCTAGCCCTCATCCTTCTGTGAGGTTCTGCCAGCCAAGGGGATCTAGAAATAAGCACTGAGTTGCAGGGGCTAAGAAGCCTACATTTCTATAAGGGGTAACAGATGGTGAGATTTCTATATTTCTCAGCCCTAAATTTCTGTAAGTGCTAGCAAATGGTAAATTTCTTGGATGATCTTTCACTAGAACCACCACAAATTACATTTGGGGCTGCTATTTATCTATGCTTTCTACCTCCAACTTGTGGAACTAGTGCAAATGTAAAAAAGAGAAAGTGGTAAAGTAATTCAAGGGGTGACTAGATGTACCTTGGTCCAGTGAGAGCAGAACACTCCATGAGACTGAAGTAATTGAAATTTGTGCCACCACAGTAGGCTTTTCTCCCATAACAGGCAACTGGTTGGGAGGGGATTTACTTTTTTGTTAGTATAGGGTTAGGTTTGTTTCATCAGGTAACATATCCTCAATCTTGTACACAAAGTACATTCACCCATTAGTTCCTTCACCTGTAGGCGGAACAGTTACTATTCTCCCTCCCCCTTTACTGCTTATGAGGAAATTGAGGTTTGAATAGGGAAGTGACTTCCCCAGGTCACACTGCTCATCAGTATTAGGGCAAGCTTCAGAATCAGGCTCAGAACACTTTGGATCATATCTTAGCCCACAATAGAGATGTGGGCCTTGGGTCCTGTCTTAGACTGTGGCCTCTCTAGCATAGAACCTTAGAGAAGAAGAGAAAACATTCTTGCTAGACAATGAACAGTCCCAGCCAGCCCCAGCAAGGACTAAAAGGAGGCTGGATTGGCCCAGCTGCTGGTGAGGCTCTCATGAGGGAAAACATGGCAGTGGATCCAGGGCCATGATCTGCCCGAGCCACATGAAACTGCCTCTAGTATTTTGTTTCTTAGTACAAGGGAGTGGGGGTAAGTGGAGGAGTCCTAGTTGGCCCATTGGTCCCGCTCTGGGTCCTCTTAAACTTAGCAGTGAAGTAGGAAGGCAGTATGATTCAGCTGCTCCTGTGGAAGCTGAGGATTACTAGTACTGCTTAAAGAAGGGCTATCTCCTGAGTGGAAAGTCCTAAACCTCACCCCTCCTCCCCACGCAGGCACATCCCCTTACTTTGACTGGCAGCTGCATATTTTCTAAAATTTGAGGAATAGCAGTAGCTTACTTTGTAGCACGTATAGCTGGTCTTTACTCATTCTGGTTAGATCATTTGACACTTGTTCCATCAGTACGGGGGGGGGGGGAAGGGGGGCTGGGCAGGAAAGACTAGTATTACAACCTTAGAAATGAGGAAACTAAAGCCCATAAAGTTTGCATAATGTTAGTAAGTAGTGAAGTTAGGACCCAGCCCTTGCCTTCTCTGATACCTAGTCAGGGTGTTTTCTCTCACATCTTGTTACCTGGAACTCCTGTTTTGTATCCTAAATGCAACAGCTTCACTACCTTTTATCTGTGGGGCCAAGTCCTGCAAAGAAAGGTCTAAGCTTTTCGTGGACATCCAATGACCGATTATTATGGCAGTGGGAGAGACTTGAAGCTCTAGCTCAATGCCTAACAGAGCCTCAGCCAACAGTAGTGCCCTGCTTATTTCCATGAGAATAATCAGGGCTGGCTGCTTTCAAGTTTGGAGACATAAATTGTTTTCTCTGCAGCAGGGGATGCACCTAAATGGATAAAAAGAGAAGTTAGGGTTTGCAGGAGTAAGGTTTGTCTCAGGGAGAAGCTGTATCATCCATAAAGGGGCCAGAGGTAAAGACAAAGGATGTAGAAGACAGAGGGAGAGAGTGAGAGAGAGAGAGAGAGAGAGAGAGAGAGAGAGAGAGAGAGAGAGAGAGAGAGAGAGAGAGAAAGAGAGAGAGAGAGTGTGTGTGTGTGTTAAGGTGGTGGTGGTGGAAGAGTATTGAACTATGGAATGATCTGAATTCTATTTCTGAGAACTGGAGGGAGGGGAAGGGCAAGGCCAGCTGGAAAAGTATACTTCAGGAAGCTGCTTTTCTCCAGCTGAGTCATCCACCTGCCTGCCCTGAGGGAGGGTGGGGTAAGGGGAAGAATAACCAGCTGCTCTAAGACACTTCCTCATCTTTTTATAGCCCCATCTCTATACCAGTCTCTGTACTTCAGGGCATGTTGCAGAGAAAGGGGAAGCATCAACCAAGGCTACTCAAGCTCTGGGGAGTCACTCCTCCAAGCCTGTAATTAGCATCAAGGCTGAAGGTTTGGCTCTATAATGTCCTGTCATTGTTTCTCATATAGTTCTTACCTCCCCCAAATCCCATACAGCCATATAATATCAGAGGCAGAAGGAGCCTTTACAATGAGCTAATTGAAGCATCTTCATAAATTCTCATCCTTCTTTTGATTGAGAGAGAAGGATCAGGGGAGAGGAAAGGGGAGATGGCAGGGTCAGAAGGAGAACCACATTGGCCGAGAAAAATTTTCAGGATGTCACTGGGCTCCTGACTCCTTCTAAGATATGCTTACTGCAAGAAGAGACTTGGAGGTTAGATTAGCAAGGAGCATACAGGTGGAGAAAGTGGCAGCGACAGTGGGATCCAGGGTTTCAGGTGATCGTGAGTAGTGGGGAGGAGTTCTTCTAGAGCACTTGGAAAAACAATGAGAGTTGACGTGAGGCGGTCTGTTTTAGAATCATTGTGCTGAGGAGGGAAAGGAAAGATGGAAAGGTGTTTAGAGGCAAAATAGGGGTAGCACGGCCGTCTGGTTTTACACAACCTCCAGGATGATAGTGGTGGAGGGCTTCAGTAAGAGGGGAAAGAGGGAGAATTGACTGCATTAGATTAAGACTTAGAATGTCAGAGCTGGAAAGGGCCTTTGTTAGAGCGCTCATACAATCCTGTCCTATTAGAGGAAGAAACCAAGACTCAGCAAACAACACTGTGATCTAGGTCAGTGCCCCACAGCAAGAACCAGGACTAGAACTCAAATCTTTACACTCCCAGGCCAGAGCTCTTTCCTGCTGAGTACAGAGAACAATAAGACTTTTTTTTTTTTTTTTTTTTTTTTTGCTATTTCTTGGGCCACTCCCGTGGCATATGGAGGTACCCAGGCTAGGGGTCTAATCGGAGCTGTAGCCACCGGCCTACGCCAGAGCCACAGCAACGCGGGATCCGAGCCGCGTCTGCAACCTACACCACAGCTCACGGCAACGCCGGATCGTTAACCCACTGAGCAAGGGCAGGGATGGAACCCGCAACCTCATGGTTCCTAGTCGGATTCGTTAACCACTGTGCCACGACGGGAACTCCGAGAGCACTAAGACTCTTAATGCTTAGTGGTTATGATTTGGTTTGGCCTAGTAGTTACAAGAAGTAATTCCATTCCTGGTACAAACTAGGTTATTAAATGTTTATATTTCGGAAGTTCTGCCAGTTACGGGGTTTATTCCATGTCTTTGACAAGTGTTTCTGTAAACTTCTTAACTGTGATGTTCCATTTTCCTTTTTTGTCCTGATGTGTTGGTCCCTAACACCTGCTGGTACATTTGCCAATAGGCCCTCTTTTCTTTATAACTTAAAGGGGGATTTATAGCCAGAGTGGTGAAATGAAATCTGACTGCTAGCCTGCTAGGCCTCCCCTGTACTCAGACGCTCAGCTGTATGATCTCCCAAAACAGGAATGAATGACACCAAGGCTGAGACACTGCTGGGTCCTTAGCTTTCTTTTATAGTTACGGCTGCAAGTCTGAAAGTAGCTACTCTAATCACAACACTCAGGACAACAAAATGCATAGGGAAGTTGTGTGCTCATGTATGGAGGTGTCTGGGCCTGTCGGAGCTTATTCAAGATTGCGTCATGTGTATTCTGAGAACTAGAAAGGGCTTAGAGATGTTTCTGTCCAATCCCCACACCTCTTTGAGAAAGAAACTGAGGTCCCAGGTCACAGTGATAAAACAGTAGAGTTGTCTTTTCTGTTGTTTAGTCTCATCTACACTAATGGTGCTTGCCTTTATTTGGATGGTTTCAGAGAAAATGAACCAAAAAAAATTGCCAGAATGATGCTCTCAAGAGCGCTGCCTCCTTTGGGTGGCCAGGGGAGCCTGTGGGTTGACCTCCTGTCCTCAGATCATTCTCTTGGGTGATGCACGTCCTGACAGGTACTTAATGGAGACTTGTCCTTTCTGCTCTGTTGTTCAGAACACAATTTTTACTACTACCCACCCCTAGCTCACCCCACTTCTAATAACAATCCCAGCAAGGGATGGGATTCCTGTAGATGACTAGTTCTCTTTGGTTAAGATATGGTTGTGTCTTGGGTATATCTAAAGCTAAGTTTGAAAGACTAGTAATCTGGGAAATTTGTCAGTCTAGATCAGTAATTTCTAAGTGTTAGCTGGGTGATGTGCTACATAAGGATACTCTGAGGCTCTTGTCAGAAAAGGTCCCACTTTAGATTTACTGCATCAGAATCCAACATGTGAGCAGCTGTATTTTGTTTTTTGTTGTTGTTTTGGCCGTGCCCGTGGCATGCAGAAATTCCCTGGCCAGGGCTTGAACCTGTGCCACTGCACTCTCTGACCTGAGATATAGCAGTAACAATGTTGGATTTTTAACCTACTAGGCCACTGGGGAACTCTTGAACATCTGTATCTTTAACAAGCTTTCCAGATGATTCCAGTGCACAGCTAGATGTAGGCCATCCACTGGGATTGTTGCTGCAGGTCAAACCTCTTTAAATTTGACTGAATCTTTTTAAAATAGACCTCAGAGACAAAAGAACAGTTCTATTACATTAATACCCTTTATAATATGCAAAAATACTTCTCATCTGTGATTTTATAAGATACTCAGGATAACCCTATTAGACTGTAGGACAAGCATACTTGTCCCAACCTTGCAGATAAGGAAACTGGGCCTTGGAAAGGTTGGTCATAGTTAATAAGTGACATAATTTCAAAGCCACTTACTTCACACATTCTGTCATTTAAACCTAGGTCCCATGCCTAGGGTAGGACCTGACCTTTCATCTTTGGCTTTACCTGTATACTTCCTAGAAGGATGACCTGATTTGCAGTTCCCACGTGTTGAAGGATTAGTCCTGGCATTCCTGCTCTCTGGGGCAGAGATCTCGTGAGGGTAAGAGTGCTTGCTGTACAATATTAACACTGGTTATCAGTTTCATTCCTTGTGCCCCAGAAAGCCGGCAGGTGCAGGGTGGCATTCCTCGCCAGTGCAATGACAAGAGGCCTCTGGGGCAGGTAGATTGACTTTATTTCAGATTTTATAATCAATTTAACTCATACTAATTGGTTGGATAATGACATTCTACATTTCCGAAGACATTTAGTTGGCATCTATAAAAAACCCACAAGCGTTTGCTAAGCAGGTGCAACTGAAATCAAAAGATGAAATGATTATTATTATGATTGCTCTTCCTGGGCAGAGCTACCCAGCAGCCCCAGGTCCTGTGGTCTTTAACTTTTTGGGGGAGGGTGGGGCGTGGGGGAGATGCACAGTTTGTCTCTGGTAGAATTCCTGGCCATTTCAGATCTGCACTCCTTATCTTGTTAAGCCCTTTGTAATGGGACGTCAAGATTGGATACTCTACCTTTGAAGCCTTTGTCCATAATGTATGTGTTCTGACGTCTATCCATTCCACAAGCTCCTGTGTAAAAATGGTAAAAGAAAAGGAAAATATGGGGGTGAATGAGGTTTAATTAGACGTCATGTGTTCTTTATTTTTTCTTTTTTTCCTCTTTCTCCCCTGTCCAGAAAATAAATAGTTCTTTACTGCTAGAAAATCATTCTGGGTTTAATCTACTCTAAAGCATCTTGACCATACAGTAATTCTTTAAAAGCTCCTAAGCAGCAATAATGAGCTACACCCCCGCCCCCAGGCATATTTAGCATTACTGCTCTTTAACCTTCACTCTGAGAGGAATGTCTTCCAGGAGGTAATCAAAGGCAGTTCTCATGCCACCTACAGTCACTGTAGGTGAAGTTCCAAGCTCCAAACTAGAGGATAAGGAATGAATCAGAACCAGTTCTTGGCTTGTGGGAAGGGTGTATGACATTCCCAATCCTAGTTCTCTTGGACTGTGGAGTGTGGTTGAAGACTGTTTCTCACCTTGTAGCGTGCGTCTTACTTCTCCCTTTCTGGATCCAAAGTTCAATTGAAGAGAACCAGAGGGAGGTGGACAGGTAGCTGAGGTACTTGATTAGTCATCTCTCCAGGATGTATAGTCATTCTCATTTGCACATAATTGAGAGTTGTCTTTGAACAGTATTACCAGTGTTTTTCAATCCCAAGGATTTCTTTTTTCCCTTTTGGCTGTCACAGTTTATCCTAGGCTCCCACAATGCATAGTCCTGAGCCCCAGCCAGAGGCAGGAAGGGCATAAAGCTTCAGGGACCAAGCTCCAAAAAGAAACTGTCTGGTATTTTTAGTTTGGGACAGTAATGACTTGGGCTCACAGTCAAGGCCTTTTTTTTTTTTTTCTTTCTTTCTTTCCCAGCTTTTAACCAAAGATGCACTATCATAAGGCAAGGCATGCAGCAAGTGCTTACTAAATACAGTTTGACTCCACTTGACTCCTCCTAGTTTCTGACACTGAAGACCAACCTGTGGCTGTTTAGATACCTCCCCCTACCTCTTCCATATAGAGTTTTCTAGTTGAATTTGCTGGAGTCTATTCCTCTCTCGCTGTCTTCCACACATCAGTGAGTAATAGAGCAGAGCTAGATGGTTCAAGTCTTTTTCAAGTTTGCCAGTCTTCTAAAGGGCCTCTAGGTACCTGCGCCCTTCAGAAACATGACTGTGGCAGTCTGTATCCCTGGCATTATTTCAGCACTTTGTACTAGACAAGGGCTTCCTTTACCCTCCCCAAGGGAGGAAGACTAGACTGTTCACTTTTAACCTTTTTATAGAGCAGGAAACAGTCACAGGAGGGCAGCGACTCATCTGAGACCACACCAACAAGTGAAAAGTTGAGATGCGACTAGAGCACCGATGTCCTCCAGTATTCTCTCCCATTGACCACCAGCCTGCCTAGGTTTAAGTCAAAAGTTGACAGCATGTGGTGGCTCTGGCCACACTAGTTGAAGAGTGAGAGCTGAGCTGAGAGGATGCTCCCAGTGGAAAGAGGTACAGGTGGTGTGTGTGTGGGGGGGGGGGGGTTGTAATTGGTGGACTTGTTGACTGTCGTGGGCACTGCCTACAGCGCTCCCAGCCAGGAACACAGCTTCCTGGGTATGAGCCCACAGTTTTTGCAGCCCATGCCTGTTTTAACAGGTAGATGAATTCAGAACCTTCACTATAATTAGTGCTATTGGCCCTAAAGACCTGCAGGGGTTGGTAGAGTTGCATTTCATGTGAGCTCTAGAAACCAGCTAGAGCCTCAACTCAGGCCCAGGTTGTCCAGTGTGCCCTTTACAGGTAGGGGGGCTTACTTTGTTGGGAGGCCAGATTCTCTGTTCATTCATTGCACTCAAAAAAACCTATGGCACCTACTCTTGTAATTCCTACCCATCATCCTCCCATTAGCAGGACTGACTTTCCAAGTCTTGTTTTTGCATCTTTCCCAAGCTACCAGGTTTGAGCCTACTAAATGCTCACAGTGGATGTTGGTGATACATCCTGCCTCAGCCTCTCTAGATCCCTGCTCAACAACTGTACCCTATGATCTGGGAGAGCTTGGTCTGGGGTCTCTCTCTGGGAGACACTGGTCTTTTCGGCTAGAGAGCCAACTGTCTGTCATCCACATCCACTGGTGCAAAGAATGCCAAAGATGTTCCAAGTTATTTCTCAATAGCCATGGGTTGTATTCTGTGGCCTATAGGGAGTACAGTTATGTTGTGTCCTCTTTACCTAATACCAGTTGCAGGTTTGTCCATATCCATTGACAGTGATAGGAGGAGAAAGGAGTGGTTTTGGGTGGGGATGGATCCAGACAGGTTTCCTTCTTTAGACAGGGAATTGGACTTGTAGATTAATTAGGTTGGAGAGAGGTGGGTTTAAACAGGGAGAGTTCTGGGACCATGGGGGTGAGTCAGGGGATAGGAATGGGGGTTAGGGTAGGTGCTGGTCTGGTCAGATAAGACAACCTCAGGGGCCCCGGGGTAGAGGGTGGGGCTGGGAGTCTAACCTGGTGAGTGTAGCTCAGCGGGGTGGCTGAGGTGTCTAAGTTCAATGTAGAAGTCCTCGGGCGGGTACCTGGCCTCCAGGGCACTGATCTGGAAATGGGAGTCTAGTGAGAGGAATGACAGGGAGGAGCCATTATTCCCAGGGCCCTGGTATGATGGGGGGGTGGGGGCAGGGGGTGCAGAATACAGGGGGTGGGGCAGGCTGGAAGGAATTAGGGCTTTTATGTGTAGCATCCAAAGGAGCTAGAGCCATCAGGGCTGGGTGAGGGGGTTCACTAGAGCTAAGGCTATTGGCCTTTCTACCCCTCACTCCCCAACCCACATAGGAATTGGTGCCTGCTATGACACTGGGGCAGAGAGAAGAAGCCCTTGGAAGGGGCACCTTGGTAGGGCTGGCTCAGGCAGGGGTCCCTTTCCCAGATGGTGAGCGCATCTTTTGCCTCTGTCTAGAATCCCCACGTCTGGGCCCTAGCTCTCGCCTTTGTGGTTCCTGGGTCATAGCCACCCTCTCCCTATCCCCTAATATAAGAATGAAAGGAGACCTTGGCTTCGTTTGCTTATGAGAACTGATATAGGGGCTTGGGTTTCTTATCCCCACACCCCTTCTCCCTGGGGGAAACCATGCTTAACATTTCTGTACTGGAGTTCCTGTCATGGCGCAGTGGAAACAAATCCAACTAGGAACTGTGAGGTTGCGGGTTCAACCCCTGGCCTCACTCAGTGGGTTAAGGATCCGGCGTTGCCCTGCGCTGTGAGCTGTGGTGTAGGTCGCAGACACGGCTTGGATCTGGTGTTGCTGTGGCTGTGGTGTAGGCTGGCGGCTACAGCTCCCATAAGACCCCTAGTCTGGGAACCTCCATATGCTGTGGGTACAGCCCTAAAAAGCAAAAAAAAAAAAAAAAAGATTTATGTACTAACTTTCCCCTGCACCTGGAATAGGGCCCCTGTGAATATGGGAGGAGAAGAGGGTGGGACTTTGGCAGGGGACCAGACTCAAACCACTACTGACCTAACACGTTCACATAGCTGTAGGGGGTCCAGCCTGCCATGTCTCTGTCAAGGGACTTGTTACTGAGCTGTTTGGAGAGTACGAGAGCAAGTTAATACCTAGCGCCTCTGAGATGCCCCAGCCCAGCTTTTGCCCTTGCCCACCCTTGTGCACTCACCCTGTGATGACCCTGACCCACATAGGTCCTAGATGGTTGAGGAAAAGGGAGAGCTAGGTATTCCATGATAGGTTTCTATGGTGTGGTGGAGGCCAGTGGGAGCAGAACACATACCCTGTCTAAGCTGTCGGGCTAAAACTGTTGGGTTCCCAGGACCTTGAGACAAAGGGGAGCAGAGGCAGGGCCTCTCAAGAACCAAGAACTGGCTAGGCTAAGCTAGCTCTGATGGGGGAAGCAGGTCAGCTGGCTGGGGCTGAGCTGCAGGAGAGAGTGTGCCTGCAGTGTCTCAGCTGCAGTGTGAGGCCATCTCCAGCAGGGAGCAATGTGCTAAGGCTGGCTGTAACATCACTGTCACCTCTGCCATCCGGGCTGAGTGAGTTTCCCTTTCGTTTGACCAAGGGAAAGCTTCAGAGTAGGATACCCTTATGGTGCAAGCTTTCCTCTTCCTGCGTTCTCATAGGCTGAGGCAAAGATGGTTGTCCTCATTTCTCAGGTGGGGACCTAAGTCCTGCTTGTGGGCCCTGCTCATTGTCACACACAGGGTCAGTGACAGAGCTGGGTCTACAACTCAGATCTCAGCTCCCAGACCCATTTCTTTTACATGTCATCACAGTTGCCTACCTCTGCTATAAATGTCCTATCTGCTGGGCTGAGGGGTCCTTGACCACACAAAACCACTCTAGACCCCTGGGGTGAAGTGAGCCAGAGGGTCACCAAGTGGACTACTCTGTAATAATTACTCCAGCCCCTTGTTGAGTGAAAGAGGGCAGCTGGTGCTTCCCTGTTAGAATGAGACTAAGGATGACTTGGCACAAGGGACTTGGCTTCTCATCCCTGGCATCCTTTGTGGCCTTGATAATGTGGCTGTAGTTAATCAAGGACCTCCTATTTGGAAACTTCTAGATTCCTGTCCCTCAGCTCAGATAAGCCTAAAGCTGTGAAGCTGGATATGGGACTGATGGCCACGGACTTTGCAGATCAACCTCAAAGTACCCTTATGTACAGCACTTGCATTCCATAGGAAAACTGAGGAGGAGAGCCCCTGAAGAATGGCCTTGGGGCTGAATAGTATCTGTGTTATTGTTATTAGGGGGTTCAGGGTGCACTGCCACCAGCTTTGTGGTGGCAGGTGTGATCTGTGGACTGGTGGATGTTTTCTCTGGGGCAGGTGGGGAGAAAGGATTCCTAGAGCTGTGAGGCAGAGGCCTGGAGGATTAAAACTGTGCTCCTGTCCATGTTTCTGGCCTAGGATGGATGTTAGAGGAAGCCAGGAATCCTAGGATTGTCCTACCCCCCACCCCCAATGGTCCTGCCATCCTGTGTGTGCACACGCACATGCAGATGCACATGCTTAGGTGGGTGTCAGCAGGTGTGCGGCAAGAACCTGTCAACCTCGTGGTCTTTAGGACTGTTCTTATTTCTGAACCTTTTGCTCTGCCTGTTATGGGTCCTGGCACACCAGGGGGGGCTCGCTACGCATGTGTGCTTGTCCAAGGGCCTCTGACTGTGAGAGATGTCCTGCTATCAGCCAGCGTTACGCTGGGAGCTGTGAAGGAAGGCCCTGTCCAGGGGTGGTGCACACCTGACCTTGAAGGCTTATAGGACTCACTGTTAATGGGAACACTGGCTGTGGCTGATGTTTGGTTTTCATGTCCTTTGTGTTAATTATGATGGCAACAGATGGTGGTGGGTGTGTACTGGTAACAAGTAGTACATCCAGATATAAGGATATCAGGTGGTACCTGAGCAATAGTAGTTACTTCATAATGTTCTGGTTGCACACATGGTGTTGGTAACATACTTAAGTGGTTGGTGGTATAGTATTTTAACATGTGGCAGAAGTGGTGGCATGGTTATGTGTGACAAGAAGGCTATGCATGATTACGTGATGATCACATGACTTGGTACCCATTGGTTACAACAGGTTATGGGGTATACATTATACTGAGTGATGCTGTGGTTGATTACATGTGATAGTGTACTGGTTACCTGGCACTTGTTGGCTCCATGTAACCTACTGGCTTCCTGGTACATGCTTCACAGAGTGTTTACATGGGCTCACTGGGCTATGTTTACTGTACTGGCAGTTGGTTCCACCTAGACCTTGGGTGGGGTAGTGGTGGTGCAGTTTCTTCCTGGGCAGAGGTGATGACTCATTGGGAAAACAGTGGATGGGGGCTGGGGAGTCAGGGGCCCGGTACCTTGGTGGGGCTGTTCCTGTCCAGAGTGCTGACCTGGCTGGTGGCAGGCCCCCCGCACGCCAGTGCTTGGTAGCTGGAATTGGAAAAGCACTGGGCGTGGCTGCTACTTTGAGACAAATCTGGGAAGAGAACAAGGTGCCACATACCATCATACCCCTGCTCCTGGCATGAGACACCCCTGAAACTAATGCTTGGGCTGGGCTGCCTTGAGAGTGCTCTGTGGAAGACGGCCAAGTCCCCCATCCCCCGAGCTTCCTGGCATCTACTACTCCCCTGGAAATCTGTAGTCCCTGATTTGCCCCTTTCCTTGTGGTGGCCCTCCTTGCAGCATGCAGGATGCAGGTTAGACTTTCCAGTGTGGAGGGTGGTACCAGCATGCGAAGTATTAGTTTGGCAGCCTGAGATGTCCTTAAGTCACCACATAGGGCTGAGCTGACCCTTCCCTGCCTCCCCTAGGGTCAGATCCCAGAAGTGAGGGTATAGAGAGAACCTCTACCCCTGGCCTCAGCCCTGCCCTCCTGCAGATTCTAGGACCTCCACACTGGGCTGGGGAATTCCAGTGGAATGCCATGGGAAAACCTGGCCAGCCTTGCTTATTAGTCATAGAAAAAAAAATCCCCAAATCTTCTCTGTAAGCTTTGGGATTTCATCAGAGGATATCTGCTTTGGCTGAAACCCAGGGAGGCATGCAGGCCAGGAGCTCTCTGAAGGCAGGGTCTGCACCTGGGCTGCTTCTGTCTATCCTGCAGCGCCTAGCACAGGGCTGGCCAAATGGTAGGCCACACCTAGCAGGAATGCACTGACGTGATCTTGGTTTTCTAAGTCCAAGGTGCAGGAGGCTGCAAGGTAGTGGAGAGCAGTGGAGTTAGCTGGAGAGAGCTCTATCATCCTTGTGCTCACCCAGACAGGCCCACCCTCCTGGGGTTCAGGCCTGTGGGCAATTTCAGAGCATTCTGACCTCTTATGTTTATCTGTTCAATGGAATATGAAGCAAAAAGCTGTTTTTGTTTTTTTGCTATTCCTACAGCATGTGGAAGTTCCCAGGCCAGGGATCGAACCTGAGCCACAGCACTGACAATACTGAGTCCTTATCTGCTAGGCTACCAGAGAACTCTCTACAAAGCTGTTCTTATTTCTAAGGCAGCAGTCTGGGATTAGGGGAGAGGAAGGATCTGGCCCAAAAGCCCTATCCCCACCTCTCTCAGACTCCCAGATAGAATGCCCATTGCAGTTGTTACCATGTTTGTGGACAGACTGGATTCCGGCAGGACTGGCCTGAGGGATATTGCCCAATCTTTCAAGCCTTCCCCAGGTCAGTCACTGTGCCCTTCCAACTCTGGGAACTGAGAGGGAGAGTTGCTCTGAGGCCATCACCAAGGAAGCAATAATGGGACAGGGTCTAGACGCTGGTCCCCAGGGCAGGTTTCCTGAGGTGCCACAGGCATCAGGCTGGGGAGTTTCCCCCGGAGCATTTAGGAAAGTTACTACTGCTTATTGTGGGTGCTCTTGTGGCTGAAGCCTGGTGAGAAGGATGGGAAAATCTAGGGAAATGGAAGGAGGCTTCTAATCATAGCTATTCAGAGTGGGCACCCAGGAAATGGCACCCCTAAGGAACTCCATCTACCTTTCCCAAGTAAGCTCCTGCTCCCCATCCCTATTATCTCTAGGAGAGTCTGAGCATCCAGCCCCCGCAGCCACCCTGCAGGCATGACTACCCACCATAAGCAATAAACTCAGTTGTCCCTAAGGATACCACGTGGCTCCTCCTGGGCTGTGTGTGGAGGGCAGGGGTGGGAGGGAGGTACTGGGGACATAGACAGTCCTTACCTGAGAGGGAGTAGTCAGTGCTGGTCATCCTCATGGCAGGTGTATAGGAGACGCGGGGAGCCAGGTCTCGGCCCTTCTCTTTCTGTCTCCGCCGGCGCCAGGCAAACAGACCCAGCAGCACCACAATGAGGAACAGCAGGAGGATGATGCCTGTGACAGCACCCACAGAGTGCCGTTCTGCACCCAGTGCTGGGCTGATCTTGGTGTAGGGATTCAGCTCCTCCATCATGAGGGCAGCTGCGGGTGGAGGGAGGGGCTGAGCCTGGGGCAGGCCTCTTGCTCTTCAGATCTCCTCAGCCTGGAGCCTAGACTCCTCTGACATTAGGAGACCTGGGTTCTGGTCCTGGCCCTATTCTTCAGTCCCTGTGTGATCTCAACCCTCAATGCCTGTGTCTTCACCTACAAGGGGAGGGGTCCCAGGGTCCTGACAAAGAGCAAAGGTGATCATGGATGGGAAACAAAGTAATGCTTGAGTATTTTACTGTTCTAAAAATGTTACAGATACTAACTCATTTGCTTCTCAGCAAAGGGCTGTTTATAAGTCCTCGAAGACGAATGATTTCCCTTTCACAGGTAAACTCACACCAACAGGTTAGGTAACTTGCCCAAGATCACGTAACCAGTAATTTGTAGGATTGGGTTTCTTAGGAATCAGGAAAAATTGGCCTTAGCCACTCTCCCTGCCTACCAGCTTTGTGACTCAGAGTCCTCAGCATGGGGATAGTTATTCCAGTGTGGGCACAGCAAGACAGAATGGCAAGGAAAGCCGTCAGAGCTGTACCAGCATGCCCAGGACTAGTGCTCATAAAACCCCTCTTGATGATAGACGTGTGGGCTGTCCCCCACCCCCCACCAGAATGCAATGGAAATGTCTTTTGGCTCCTTTTCTGTAATATGAATGCTCGAGTGCCCATTCTCATCCCCCATCTCCTGGAACCAACAGCAAAAATCACTTAGCGAGTGCCCACTCATGTACCAAGCACTGTACTGAGTCCTTTACTCACATTTTCTCACCTTGGTCCTTACAACTGCACTGTGGGCCCTTCTCTAACTATAGACCTGGAGCTAAGGTTGAACCCCTTTGGGCTCTGCTGCTTTCAGCAGAACCTCGTGTCTTTCCCCTTCGCATGTGGCATAACAGAACCAGCAAAAGGAAATGACCTGCCCAAGGACACCTAGCAGGTAATGGCAGAACCAGAATTTGACCTTCGGACTCGGTCTGCTGACCTTTCCACAGAACTAGCTTGTTACCCGGCTTGGCTCACAAAACTTACCAAGGAGGAGCAGAGGGAAGTAGTGCCTGAGGGGCTTCCTGCTCCATCTGCCTCTCCAGTGCCTGGAGACTTCCCCTCCCCAGTCCACCCCATTTCCCTCCCGCTCTCCTCCCAAATGTGAACAGGAGGAAGTCACAAAGCATCCTTATAAAATGCCAATAGTCATTCCTGTTGGAATCTCCCTAGAGGCTGCCTCTGTGGGACCCTTTGCTTAGCCCAGCCACCTTCCCCAGGGTCTCTGCCATCTGTGTATTACCTTGGTCACACCTGATCCCTTTGAATCCAGAGCTGCAATAACAGGTGCCTGTGACGTGGTCACAGGTGGCATTGTTCATGCACTCACATAGCTGCTGACACCCATAGCCAAAGGTTCCTGGAGCACATCCTGTGTAGCATGAAGAAGAGTTGGAATAGACTGAGATATATGCCCACTCAACCCCTCCTATCCCCTATGTGGGCAGCTGAGATGATTATTTCTGCCTCACAGAGTGCAGCCTCTTTCTCAGTAGCCCCCTATGTGCTGTGGTTTGATACTTGGGACTAGGCAGAATACCTAAGTAGCTCTAAGTAGGGGGACCCCCCCAACCCCTACATCCTTCTCACCTGATCCATATTTACACAGCCACCTCCATGTGTCAGGCCCAGAGCTGGGTGCCACAGGGGCTTTGAAGAAGAATCAAACAATGTCTGCCTCCCTCTACTCTCTCACTAACCCCCCTCCCTGCAACAAAGCCTCTGCTCTGTCCCAACATCCCCCATCCCCACCCCAACTGGATGAAGAAACTCTCCAAACACCAATATAGGCCCTTTCTTCAATTTTTCTCCTTAGGAGTTGCTCCAAAGATTAAGGGAGCAGAGGGTGTAGGGCCCTGCTGGGTGGACATTAAAGGGGGAGGCCTGGCATTGACACCCAGGGTGAGGGGTCGGGACAGCTTACTCTGCTCACAGTGTCGCCCCGTGAAGCCCGTGCGGCAGGTGCACTTGCCGCTGATGTGGTCACAGCTGGCGCCATTCTGACACTGGCACACACGCCCACAGTCCTTCCCATAAAATGCTGCTGGGCAGCCTGGAGAAACAGGGTAGAGGCAACTGTGGAGGTGTAGTTAGTACAACTCCTGGCCGTTTCTGAGCATGGGGTGAGAACCAGTGAGACCCTGCACCGAGCTTCTCCATGCTGTGAACCCTCACGCCAGAGGGGTGGAGAGTCCTTTGGACCAAGGTGCCTTGGAATGAGAGACCCAGCTGGTATCTCCTTGCTGCAGCCACCAGACTGTTCCTCCCTACTCTGGGCCTCTTGTCCAAGGAGAGCTGATTGCTGGGGTACCTTATAGCCCTGATCTTCCAGGACGTTGGGCCTATCAACCCCCTGAATCCAGCCAGGCTCCTCAATCCCAGGGGTGGGGAGGGGGGGTGGTTAGCTCCCCGCCCTGGGACCTGCCTCCACCCTCCCTCCACTGCAGGCCCAGACGATGCCCAAGGCAGCCAGCAGGCCGCAGCATGGGATTCCAAATAGCTGGGAGGCTGGGAGGCGGGGCTTACGCTGCGTGCAGAAGAGTCCGGTCCAGCCGGGGGTGCAGTGGCAGGCCCCATCCTCGGCGCTACAGCTCGCCCCGTTGTGGCAGCTGCATGTGTGGAAGCAGGCGGGGCCCCAGAACCCAGCTGGGCAAGCTGGGGGTGGGTGGGATGCAGAGGGTGGGGGCAAGGCAAAGAGGGGCAGACGGAAAGGGAGGGAGAGGAAGGGGGAGTGCACGTCAGAGCCCAGATGCCAGGATGCACCCAGGTGGCACTTCCTGGTTTTCAGGGGGCTTGACCACTGTTCCCAGAGTTCTTCCACTCTCCTCTTGGCCCAGTCACCCAGGATTCCCATTAAGCTCAGAGTCTCTGTCCACTCTCCCAGCTTTGAGGGCTCTGAACCTTCTCTGTCAGGGAACTGACCGTGATTTGGAGCCTATGGCTGTGTGCGGTAGACTTTGAACACTGCAGTTTAGGGTGTAAATACGGTGTGCTAGCTTTCCCACAAGGATGGGGACTTTCCCCTACAAGGGTAGGGACTCTGTCTCTTCTTTCTGCAGGGGACCTCCCTGGAGATGGCACGTGTGCCTTCTCCCTCAGAATGGAAATGCCTTCAGGCTAGGCCATCTCACTGGGACCTTCCTAGGGGTACTGGCTGGGTCTCACTCACTCATCAGCCAAGGACTCCACAGGGCTGAGGCTAGGTCTCTGCCTTTTGATTGGGAAATCCCTGTCACCTCCATATCAGACTGGGTATGCCTTACAGGAGCAGCCCCTACCATACCCTGTCCAGACCTATGGTGCCCAGGATATCATTCACATGAGCCACCCAGAGGGTGCAATTATTCCTCTGCGGAGGCTGCCCTGGCCTCCCCTCACTTCCCCGCTCCTTCTTCCAACCCTCCCAAACTTAGGAGCCACTCCTCACTCAGGTGCTAGGAGTATTAATACTCAATATTCATTGTATTAATGATATGACCAATAATGTCCATATCTTTAATGCTAGCAGTTAATAATGCCAGTGAGCAGTCCTAAATACTTCATCATCTTAGCTATAGAACTAAATGGGACTCAGGTGGACATTCCTACCTGCAGAAGGAGATTTCAGCGCTGGGAGATGGAAGCATCAGGGGCAGAGAGGTTCTGGGCAGGGAGTGGGTGTTTCTGAGCCTGACCCTGGGTGTGTTGGGGGGACGGTGCATTCCCAGGGGACTGAGGCTTACCCTGTGAGCAATCCTTGCCAATCCATCCGGGGAAGCACTGGCAGGAGCCATCAATGGGGCTGCAGGTCCCGTTGTTGGCACAGGAGCAGCGCTGGGCACAGTCCTGTCCAAAGTGCCCTCCAGAACACACTGTGGGCACAGGACAGCCTAGCACCCACCCTCCCATAGATGCTCCACTGACCCCCTCCACCCCCAAACCAACTCCGAGCTTCTCTAACAAGACAGTCTTATCTCTAAAGTATTTCTCACATGTACAGGCTGACAAAATCACCCACAGAGCTGCTAATGTGATCAGTCTAATACATTAATTGGTTGACTTCTTAGCTGAATCAAGAGTGAGGCAAAGAGAGGGGCGGTGGAGAGAAGGGGGGCTGGTGAAAAGAAAACATCTGGTTATATTTAATCTATGTTTAATGATTCTGCATAAGCAGTGTCTGTAATTTGTAACTCGGTGGAAAGCCGGTCATTAGAAAGTGTCAGTTCAATTTTTTACAAGGTTTGAGACTTAACCAGGGCAGTTGCCATTAATAGCTGACTCTATTAGATCTATATGTGGAAAATACTCATTAGGCCAGCAGGCGATAAATCAGACATTGCAGAATCTGAGAGTTCCTCCTCCGGCTGCTTAGGTTCTAATTTAGACCCGGCCTATCTGTATTGATGGCTGGGTCTCCCATGTTTAATAAGTAAACCTCGACATGTCAGGTTATGATTAAACTGTCCTAGGAGGGCTGCAAGCAAATGAAACTGTCACATACATTTCCCTGGGGTCCAAACTTCTCATGACCTCAAAGCATCATGGAGTAAACTTTCCACTCATACATATTAACGGCCCATACACTTAACAAAAATAGCCGAGCTCAGTGGTCATTATTCATCAAAAGAATCTGGTCCCCTGGGAGGTAAGGCGCTCTCAATGGAAGGTTTTAAGCAGAGGCCAGATGAGATTCTCGCACAGATGACCTTGAAGTTGCTTTTAGCTCTATATTTATCTTAGATCAAGATCGCTTCACTCCTTATAGGTTCAGGTGCAAATTCTGCAACCTTGTCTTTAAGGCTCTCGAGAAGTCCCCAAACTACCTTCTTACTCCCCTTTGCTATCCAGTCTCTGCATCCTTCTGCTATTCCCGATGGCTGGACAGTGGCCTGCCATGTTTGTGTGCTTTGCCCAGGCTGTTTCCTCTGCCCACGATGCCTTTCTTCCATTTCTGTCTATTAGGCTAAGGCCCAGGTGAAGTCCTGCACAGCTTGGAGCTGTCCCCCAAATCCACCCTGCCTTAGCCTAACTAAGCCAGGGCCAGCATATAAGCAACGGTGTGCAAAGGAGCCAGCTTCTACCTTCACAATGATTGTGAAATATTCAGGCATTCTGCCAGTTGCAATGGTGTTAAACCTTTGATACCTTAGAATCGGCCATGGTGGGAATCTCTACATCATGGAGATTTGCAAATGATACAAATTAGGGCTTTTCTCCCACAGAGAGCCAGATTAGCAGGACCGCAACACAGTAAGCTTTATTATCTACCTCCTCAACTCCTATTGAGAAGAGGTTGGCTGGAGTTGGTGTTGTGGATTCTGCAGCTGAGACAGGAAAGTGTGTGGTGAGGGATTAATGATGTTGGCCTGAGTGTGAGGAGAGAAAGGCTGGGAAGTTGTCATCTCCACGGAAGCCAGAACTGTTTCCTCTGAGCTCCCACCATGTTCTCTGCCTTTCCCACTGGACACTCAGCACAAGCCAGCTGGGTCCCCTTTGTATGCAGATCTCATCTACACTTGTTTCATCTTTCATTCATGGCCCTCGCATCAGGATTCGTTGCTCAGCTCCACCTCTTGCTAGCCGTGAGACCATAGAGAAGTCATTTACCTTTTCTGAGCCTGTTCCTTCAACTGCATCATGGCTTTGTCTCATGCCCGGCGGTGTCCAGTTCTTAGAAAGGTAGGCGCAGGCCCTGAAGAGGCAAGGGGCTGCCTCCAGAGTATGGTGGGAATCCTGAACCTTCCTTCCCTGCCACTTCCCTCCCGGCCTCCTCATCTCCCTGACTCGAGTTAACCCCCTGCAGACAGTACCTTGGTTGCAGAGGGCTCCAGAGAATCCAGGGAGGCACTCGCAGATGCCGCTTATGTGATGGCAGGGTCCACTGCTGTGCACACAGAGGGGACATGGCTGGGCGCAGCCGTGGCCATAGAACCCAGGGGCGCAGACTGGGGGTGAAGGGGAGATGGTGGTCAGCAGCCCAAGGGGCCCCAGCCGGCCTGGCTACCTGTCCAATCCCGCAGAGTGATGAAGAGCGGCTTCTCAAAAGTACGGGGAGAGTTGCACCCGCCCCACACCTTGGAGAGCCCATCCCTCTGTCTCCTCTCCACAGAGGAATTGTTGTCTGGTCCTATTTCCATTGGGGAGCCAGGCTGGGCCCTGAACCTGGGGACAGAAAAGTCAGGGCCAGGAGAGAGGGGGACTAAAGGGAGGGATTCTATGAGGGCTGACTCTGCCAGCTCAGCCTCCCTCCGGCCAGTACTAGTTCCAGCAGGGAGGGGTTGGGGAGGATGAGCTGCCCGAGGTCTGTGGGGTGAGGGCTCAGTCTTACTTCTCTGGCATAAGGGTCCTCGGAAGCCCGGAGCACACTCGCAGCTCCCATCCTCTGGGGAGCAGGAACCACCATTTTCGCAGCTGCAGGACACAGAGCAGTTGGGGCCCCAGCGACCAGGTGGACATGTGCTGTCACAGTGGATGCCTGCGGGCCGGAGCAGACTCAAGTCAGTGGGAAGAGGGGAGCGTGAAAAGAAGAATGGTGGGAAGGGGGCCCGATGCAGTAAGAAGAGGTGCAGCAAGCACAGTGTGTCTGGAAATGTGGAGGAAAAAACCCAGAGACACTTGGCAGGTCAGGGAGGGCTTCCAGGAAGAGGCAATGCCTGAACTGAGTCCTAAAGACCAAGGAGGAATTGATCAGGTAAAGGAAACCCTATGTGCAGAGAGCAGGAGGCAGGAGAGAGACTCAAGCATATGGCTGAACCATAACGTACAGGATGGGATTTGGCAAGAGATGAGATTGTGGGGATAAGAAGGGATCAGATCATGAAGGGCCTCCTTTGCTTTTGACATCTGAGCTGGAATCCAAAGTTAAAGAGATGGAGTTCCCATTGTAGCTCAGTGGTAACAAACCCAACTAGTATCCATGAGGACATGGGTTTGATCCCTGACCTCGCTCAGTGGGTTAAGGATCTGGAGTTGCCATGAGCTGTGGTGTAGGTCGTAGAGGTGGCTCACATCTGGCATGGCTGTGGCTGTGGCTCAGGCTGGCAGCTACAGCTCTGATTCAACCCCTAGCCTGGGAACTCCCATATGCCGCAGGTGTGGCTCTAAACAAAACAAAACAAAACCTTCATGCCCACCCATGTTAGCTCAGGAGACACTGGTCCTTGATGGAGCCCCCCAGGCAGTGGTCCAGGGAGTGGGTGGGGTCTTTTCAGATTCTTTTGACCACAGTCCTCAGTGCAATATGTATTTTATATCAAATATGCACACATATATGTAAGAGAAACCAATGCTTTGCAAAATAACATTTACTATCACGGAGTGTGATGCATTCGAATGATTTCTTTGCACAATGATGCATTCTATTTCATGAACAACAACAAAGCTAGTTGTGACCCGATAAATTGATTTAATGACCTTCAGTTTGACAAATAGGGCCCTATGGAAGAATGGATGGAATGTGTCAAAAGGAGGAGCAAGGCCTACACAGTCTTTTTGAGCTGAGAGAAAAAAAATATATGTTGGGGTGATTATAGCCCCAAGGCTGAGAGGAATTTTAAAAGGTCCGAGGCTGGATGCCCAGCTCAGGGGTGGGGTTTCCTCCCAGGCAGCAAGGCTTCCAGTCCAACATGCATTAAGTGAATGGACCATGGGGGCCCAGCTTGGCTTTGGAAGGTGAATATCAGAGGCTCAGAGAAGAGCAGAATTCATTTAAAAATCATGTCTGCTTTGCTAAAAGGACAGGAATTGTGAGAAAAGAAAGAGGGAGGAAGACATTCAGGCCCAGTGAACAGAGCCAGGCCTAGTAGCAGCAGGAGAGCGGTGGGACCAATTTAGAGGCAGGCTGGAATTGTACAAGCCCACCTGGGCCCATGGGGAGGAGGCTGAACAGCGGGATGGAGTGGAGATGCAACAGGCTTTACTCATCCTCCAGTGCCTCAGTCTAGCCTGCGCTCCCTCCCTGTGACACCTCAATTCTGTAGCAGGGTGGGGGGCTAGGAGAAGCTAGTGGCCACATTTTACCCCCCGATGGAGGCCTCTCCTAATGGCATTTCAGGTATGCAAGAGGTAAACCCTGGACAAGTAGCACAGATGGACTGAAGGGGAGCCTGGCACGGGAAAACCCAAAGCTGTTTAAAACCCAAATTCATGATCTGCCCCCAAGGAATTCTTTTGCCTGTAGTTGTTGAAAACCCAGGATTCAAACTCAGGCCGAGGGCCACTGCTGCTCCCAGGAGGCACACTGGACTAAGGTGGAATTCCACTGTCTGACAGCTGCCTCCGATCCCACCTGTGCATCAAGCAGTCTTTGTTGCCACATGCTTCACATACAGATATGGCTCTTTCCTGAAACTATACGCAAATACTACGGTGATTAGTAAGACAGAATGCATGCAAGAGTACCCCTGAATTCATGGCAGCCTGTTGCTATTGTGTTTCTCCTCCGATCAGTGGATATTAAAAGTACAGCTCTTCTCAGTAAAGGATCTCAAAATGTTTTCATGTCAAAAGGGTGTCCTAGTTCTTGGAGAACCACAAGTGTAAGGTGATTATGCTCAGGTTGCAAAGGCCCTCTGGGTTCTAGGGTCTGGCAATTATTCCACTGTAGGCCTAGTTCTGTGGGACTTAGGCTCCTATTTGAGGTTCTTACATATTCTAAGAGTTCCCTGGAACTTAAGACATCAGCACCTAAGTGGAGAGAAGGGTCTAGGGTTTCCCCCAAGTGGAGTGCCCAGTTTCACCAGTGTGGTCAAAGGGGCTGACCTTGGCCGGTGGGAGGCCCTCCAACTACAGCTTCTGAAAAGCATGGCTTTATCATCTACCGTCTCTAGGCCTTGTTTTTTCTGTAGTTGCATGAGGATAATAATCCACCTTAGAAATCTCTTTCTCCTGTCTACCCCTAGGAAATCTCTTTGCTTTACTTCTCAGGAGCCCCTACACATCTCTACTGGTAGATAAAGCTAGGCTACGAATCCATATATTGTGATCTCTAGTTCATGCCACAAAGGCCAGCAGCACCTCAGTAGCCCACATCTTTCAGGGTCTGTTGAGGGTCTTCCTTCTCCAGGAAGGCTCCCTGGATGTCTGCCCAGGGATTCCAGCATCCATTTGATAGTAGCATACAGCTCTGTTCCTCCTTATCATTTGAATGTTTTATACATATGTGTCCTGTGAAGATAGGGACCATGGCTTATTGACATTTCAGGTGCTCCTAGTGGACAGGCAAACCATCTTGGTTATCTCTGCATCTCTAGTATCCACCGAAGTGTCTGGCACACTACAGGTGCTTGGGTCTATCGCTGTTACTGAATTTTGCCATTTCCTGCTGGGCTTGATACAGGGCTGGGCACATGGTAGCTGCCATTAAAGACTTGGTGATGGCTTGAGTCAATAAATGCTAGCTGGATGAATAAATGGCTCCCCTTTATAACACAATCCTATGTCTCCAATCCTGTTGGTGCGGATGTCCTGAGACCTTGGGCAGCTCCTTTTCCTCATCTGTAGCATGAGGAGGTTGGAGCAGATCATCCTCAAGGTCTCCTTCACTTCAAGGGGAAGAGCCATATATGGTTATAGGCCTGCTCTGTTTTTAAAAGCACCTACTATGTGCAGGGCAAGGTGATTTAGACAAGATGCCAGTCAAGAAGCCTGTTGGTAATGGGGGTGGGGGAAGAAGACACTCTTAGAACAAAGAAAAATGAGTGTTGAGCCAAGGCATGAGCAATATGCCAGGGGCCAGGAAGTCAGGGTTGTGTGGGGAGGACTCACTGAGCAGGAGGCTGGGGCCTTAACCCCTGCCCTTGCTCTCCTTCCTTGGTCTCCTTCTGCTTGGCAAATCTCAGAACATCAATTGCTCCTTTGAAATGACTTCAGGACCACATTTGGGGAAATTAGCTTTAGAACAGCAGAGGCCTTGCTGAAAGGTTGTCTGTCAAAGACAGAATTTTTAAGCTCCAGATGTCATTAAAATCTTATTGGCTCATTGGAAATTAAGGCAATGAAAAATTAAAGTGGATTTCCATTTGGCTCCAGCTAAGAGTCTTAGGGTGCCGGTGAGCAGAGTGGAGCCTAGGTCTGTACTAAGGGGCAGGGCAGGGCAGGGGAGTCAGGTCAGAGATGCCACAGAGGAAGCGGTGTCTCTGGCCCTCAGCTGTTCAGAAACTTTCTGGTTGCAGGAAAAAAGGCTGCTCAACAGCCTGGTGTGAATTATTCATCCCGTGAGGACCTACACAGCCAGGAATGCCTGTATTTCTTTCCCCTCGCTGCCCACCACCTTGGGAATGGCCAGTGGGTTCATTCATGCAACACATTATTAAACACTGTATTCCTGTTTTGTAGGACTTACATTTACTAAACACCTACTATATGCCAGGCACTGTTAACACTTACAGGTACTAGCTCATTTGAATTTCAAAATGACCCTGTAGTTATAAGGGTTATAATTATCTGCATGCTATGGATGGAGAATTTAGGCTCTGAGAGCTTAAAGGACTTGCTAAAGGTGGTCTGTGTTCTTAACCATTTCTCAGGGTGTGGCAGACGCTGGATAAAGTGGTGAACAAGAGGGATGTGGTCCTTGCTCCTGCAGAGCTGATGGTCAAGGTGGGAGGCTGATGATAAAAAAAAAAAAAAAAGTGACTCAAAGGAAAGTTCAGTGACAACTGAAGTAAGTACTACAAAATACTGTAGGATATTGTGAGAATTAATAAAAGGGGCTCTTTCATAGTCTTGGTCAAGTTGGGGGGATGGGAGTATGAAGGGGAGAGAGCCTTCCCAGAGGAAGTAAACTTTAAGTTGAAATCTGGTGGAGAAGAAGGTGTTGTCAGGTGAAGAGAAGGGGAAAGAGTGATCCAGGCAGAGGGAAGGCACGTGCGAAGGTCCAGAGTCAGGGACGGGCTTGGCCCCAGTGGCTTGAGTGAAGTGAGTGACGGGAGAGGGTAAAAGAGAGGCAGAAAGTTGCAGAGCCAGACCATGTGGTCCTTGGGCTACTGTAAGGACTTGGATTCTATATGAGTGTCATGGGAAGCCACTGAGGTATCTGGGCAAAGACTGATGTGGACAGATTTGGGTTTTGAAAATGTACCTCTTGCCACCATGCACAGACTGGGTGCAGCTGGGCAAGCGGGGAGGCCCAGGCATACCAGCTGAGAGATGGTGCTCAGTGGATGAGGATAGTGGCAGTGGATGGAGAGAAATGGAGGGATTCACCCATCTATTTAGGAGTTGGGCTGACAGGACACAGGTAGAGACCCGGAGCGTTAACCTGAGCTAAGAAGAAATTCCTTGTCCCCCAGTCCACTGTATCCTCTGCAAACACACACTGAGTACCCACATCTTTGATTTTTGTTTTTTCTTTTTAGGGCCACACTCATGGCAAATGAAAGTTCCCAGGCTAGGGGTTGGATTGCAGCTGCACCTGCCCGTCTATGCCACAGCCACAGCAACACAGGATCTGAGCTGCCTCTGTGACCTATACCACAGTTCTCAGCAATGCCAGATCCCAACCCACTAAGTGAGGATGGGGCTCAAAGCCGTATCCTCATGGATCCTAGTCGGTTTCATTTCCGCTGAGCCACAATGGGAACTCCCCTGATATTTTTTTAAACTGGTCTGTCCTTAGCTTTTAGAGCAGAGCCTGCACATCATAGGTATTCAATTAATATTTGTTTACTTGAATGCAATGGAGAACCGAAGCCCAGAGGAGATAAAGGAAAGGTGCTTATGTAGGAAGCAGGAAGAAAAAGTGAAGAAGAAAGAGAAAGAACAGTCAAGGGAAGTAGGCGAACACCAAGAGCTCAGTTTCACAGGAGCTGGATGGTGGCGTGGCAGTGGGAGTTACCTGTCCATCCGGCCAAACAGCAGCAGTGGCCTGTGATGGGGTCACAACCATCAGCGTGGCTGCAGTCACAGCGCTCACTGCAGTTCAGCCCAAATGTGCCATCCTGTGGAGGGAAGGGAGAGAGAGAAATGATGAGACCTAGACCCCCAAAGGTTCACACAAGTATGTTGAATTTTGATGACAAAACTGAGCCACTACCCAACAAGGCTGCAGAGAAACTGGGGCTGGGACACAACAGAGGTGATTTTTATAACTGAAGCCACTCCAAATAATTCTTTGGCCACATTAACAAGAGTATGGGGTTTGAACAGAAGGAGGTGATAGTCCTGCTCGACTTCTTAGGGGTCAATCCCTAAGAGTTAAAATGATCGTTAATTAAAACTGTAAGTGAAAATGTACTTTGCAAACTTAAAAACATTGATCACATGTGAGGAATGACTGTGACCTTCTTTGTCACTGGGTAAGAAGGTGGTGACCAGCATTTGTTGCATGCTCATTAGGTATTAAGGGCCTTACATAACTCATTTCTCTTAATCCTCAAAACAACTCTGTGAAATGGTTCCATTAGCTTCACAATGTAAAGATGAAAAATGCGGTTAGAGAGGTGAAGTAACATGTTCCAAGTAACACAGCTAGGATAGGGCAAAGGCAGGATTTGAAGCCAGGACTCTAGGACTTATTCAACAATATCCCATCAGTTGGTTTAATTTATTTGTATCTTAGCCTAAGATCCAGGGATTAAGTCTAGGTGGTTATGGCTGGACAATGCTTGGTTTAGTCCTCTCATACCCTGGTCATAAATTTTGGACTGCTGGAAGCAGAAAGAAGCTTAGATATTATCGAAGAATGGCAACTCTGATGGATTGGTAAGGGCTGTCCTGTAGCAGTGTGTCGTGACAGATTCTGAAGGTGCATTTGGACTCAGGTAAATGTGCCAGTGTCAGTTAACGTTTACCAAGAGCACCCAGGGGAAAGTGATACCACATCGCCTTATCTGCCAAGTATCTGCCATTTTATAGTCAAAGAGGCTGAGGCTGGAAGTAGGACAAAGAAGTTAGCACTAGAGCTGAGACCTGAATCCAAGTATCCTACCACCTGGGCCAGAGCTCTTCTCTGTGCACCTCTATGGACAAAATAACTACAGGGAAAGGGTCCGAGGGGCTACTGGATCCACCTGTCCTTCCCCAACCCATGCTCACCGGGCAGGGCAGTTCGCAGGTGTCCCCCAGCCAGCCGGGGGTGCAGGAGCAGGAACCATCAGCGGGGCTGCAGGCTGCCCCATTGGCACAGGTGCAGCTCTCATTGCAGTTCAGGCCCCACATCCCACTGGGACACGGCAGGGTGCAGTCGAGGCCCTGCCATCCTGAGGGGAAGGAAAGAGGCTGTCACCTCTCCATCTAGGCCAGCACAGCTTCACCCACTCCCCCCAGCTCTGTGCAAGCATCCCACCCAAACCAGCCCTTCTCAGATTGCTGGGTTAGAACACACTTTCTGCATTCTGAGTCCACTTGGAAACACAGCATAGCTGCTGAGAGAGTGGAGGCTAGAAACGGGGTCTCCTGGCTCCCAGTTCTTACTATTTTCACTGCAGTTGGATGATCCCAGCTGGAACAGGGACCCAGCGAAGGTGGGGAGGGCTATCCTTGCTCAGGGTGGACTTGGGAAGCTTATCTCAGGGCCCTGTGTGTTCCCATTCTGCTTTCCCATTCTGAGGCTGCTTACTGGCCTCTTTGCCCACAGATCCATTCCTCCCCTTCCCCTACTCTGTTCTGTGTTACAGGGGCCGGACCCCTGTAGCTGTCCCCAGATGCGCTTGCCAGTGGGAGGGGAGACCTGGCTGGTGACTGCCGGGTGGAACAGGAGAGATGCCAGGTATCTCTTCTTTCTCTGCTTTGGGCAGGGCCTCTGCTTGTGGCTATGTCTCTGTGCTGCAGTCTCTCTGCCCACGTCCCAGCTCCCACCAGGTGACCCTCACTCCCAGGCTCTGGGAATACCACCTCTCCCCTCCGTGCTTATCTCCCTCAGAGTGGTCGCAACTGTGGGAAAATGTGCTAATCTCTGGGTTGCTCACATTCTCTTGTAGGCCCCCTTCAGTTCTTCTAACACCACAGCAACGAATCCCCTTTATTACATTCCTGCTGTTGAAATCCCTGTCACGAGTTTCCTTGACTGAAACCTGATAATGTAAGTTCCCTGATCTCGCATGTGGGTGGGTGGGGCGTGAGCAGTCCACACAAGCTGTGTGTACAAATGAGGGGATAGGATTGGGAAGGAAGGCACAGTACCCTCTTTGCAGGTGCAGGAGCCATCTACTGGGGAGCAGGTGCCATCGTTGTTACAGCTGCAGACCGAGGAGCAGTTGGGGCCATAGGTCCCTGCAGCACAAGGGACAGCACAGACCTCCCCCTGGAAAAGGAGGAGGGGAATTTGGGGTCAGAGGTTGTCCCATGCTGGGTGGTTTTGGTAGGCAGAATAATGCCCTGCCCTGGCCTTTTCCCCACCCAAGATGCCCATGTTCTAATCCTTGGAACCTGTAAATATATTACCTTACATGGCAAAAGGGACTTTGCAGTCCTTGGATTAGCTATGTGGGCCCAAATCAATCACCATGAGTCCTTAAAAGTGAAAGATAAGTTCCCGTTGTGGTGCAGTGGAAATGAATCCAACTAGTATCCATGAGGATGTATGTGGGTTTGATCCCTGGCCTCACTCAGTGGGTTAACGATCCGGCATTGCTGTGAGCTGCAGTGTAGGTCGCAGATTTGGCTCAGATTCTGCATTGCTGTGGCTGTGGTAGGCCAGAGGCTACAGCTCTGATTCAACCTCTAGCCTGGGAACCTCCATATGCCATGGGTGAAGCCCTAAAAAGCAAAAAAAAAAAAAAAAAAAAAAAAGTAGACGATGACCCAAAAGGTAGCCTCAAGAAGTCCTCCACCTGCCTGCACTGTTCTGACGATGGAGGAAGAAGATCACAAGCCAAGGACTGCAGTGACATCTAGCTTCTAGAGGCCTCCCTTTACAACCAGCAAGAAAGTGGGGACCCTGATCTCACAACCCTAGGAACTGAATTCTGCCAACAATCCAAATGAGCAAAAACCAAATTCTCTTCTAGAACCTCCAGGAAGGAACCCAGCCTGCTGACCCTCAACCTTAGTCCTATGAGAGCCATACCAGACTTTAGCCCTACAAAAATGTAAGACAGTAAATTTGTCTTGTTTGGAGCCACTAATGTGCTAATTTGTTGCAGCAGTGATGGTAAACCGATATAGTACCCTCACCAGTTTAGGGAGGGGTCAGGCCTCCAGACCACAGCCCAGATGGGCAAAGCCGCCAGGAAATGTGGCCCCTGAGTCTGTATTAGGTCTCGGTAGCAAAGAATTTAACCCTTTTCCTCTCATTCTTGTTTGATCCTCTCCAGCCACCCATGACACAGATAATAATATCCTATCCCTGCTTGCCAAACCTCAGAGAAGTTGAATGTAAATAGTAGCTAATGCTTATTAAGTATTTCTCAATATCAGATACCCAGTGTACCTCATCTCATTTAACCCTCAGGAGACAGGAAATAATGCCTCAGCATTATTCCAACGGAATTGCTAGAACAATTGCAAGGAGAAGTTAGGTAACAGACCAGGTCATGGAGCTAAACATGGTTGATCTCTGTTTGAACCCAGGCTGGCTGCTTAACCATTCTGTTACTATTGTCATAAACCAGCTTTCCTGGAAAGCATTCTCTAAGATGGAGGCCAGTGTGCTCTTGAGAATAATCCCATGAAGGGTAAGAGAGGCGGGAGCACGCCGGTGGAGAAACTGAACTGATATGCAGTTGCAACAACAACCTCAGCTGATCTGCCAGGAAGCTCTGGAGCTGGGGGGAAACGGAGAGAGAGCCTCCAGACCCTGGACCAATCACGGGGTAACCACTGCCCCGGGAAGGGGGCATGACTTCAGGGGAACCTGTGTTCTCCGACTGAGGGCAACTTCTAGAGGGGGACTCGGCTGGGAGCCACTAATATTCCTGCAGCTGGGAGACAGGAGTGGCTGGGAGCCACTAATATTCCTGCAGCTGGGAGACAGGAGTTCCTATGTCTTGAATTGTGAATGTGGATGGCACCCTATACCCAGGCCTCCTTGGGTAGGCGGTTAATTCCCGCAAGGAGTTCAGAGTGGGGGCAAGTCACAGGGTCACCTGGAATGGGGACTTCAGAGGCCTTGAGTGGTGGGAGCATTCAGTAATCAGAGAAAGTAGGATAAGGGCCATTGAGGCAAGGAGTTCCCTGGTGGTCTGTGGGTTAAGGACCTGGCGTTGTCACTGCCATGGTGCGTGTTTGATCCCTGGCCCAGGAACTTCTGCATGCTGAGACTGGGAAGAGTGTGGATGAGGGGACATTTGAGAGCTGGGAATACTCTCGGGGTAGCAGGAGGGAGGAGCTTGTGTAAGGAGGGGCAAGGGAGTGATCTCAAAGGGGAGCTGATAGTCCTAAATACCAGGAAAGGGAGTTTGGGCTCTCTCCTCTGGGACTGGCAGCCGGGACTGTCTGCTCTGAAATATGGGTCACTGGATGTTGAATTCCCACTGTCTCCCCCCAGGAAGCGTCTCCCACCAGCTTCTCAGGCCTTGTGCTGAGGCTTCCTGTGGGAATGTAGATGCCTGGGCCCCACTAGCTGTGTGATGTTGGATAGGTTACTGCCCTTTTCTGAGCCTCACCTCTAGCATCTGTGAAATAACAGTCTTGAAGGAGGGGAGCTCACCTCTCCACTCTAAGGGTCCCAGGCCGCCGGCCTCATCCCCATTCAGGCCACAGAGAGGCCTTAGCATGGCCTTTGGGGGAGAGGCCTCTCTAGCCCTTTTAGTTTGTTCCACCTGCATAGGCTGGGTCAGGGAGGAGAGTCTAGGAAGTGCGGAGTCCTGCACCAGAAGGTGCCATGGTACCCACTCTTTCCCCTGCTAGTTCCTGACCAGCTGGAGTCTGTTAGTACTCCCATTACCCAGAAAATTCAAATTTCTTCAAAACTATAAATAGCCCATAAGAATATACATAAGCTCTGAGGGTCTTAGCCGGGGTGCAAATGGCTAGGATTTTCTCTGTATGAATTTACTTTAAGAGAGAGGGGTTCCTTGCCTGGCATCCTCATGAGTGTCCCCAGCTCTGGTCCTCCCAGGAGGCCTCTAGGGGGCCTGTGCATCCAGCTGTGGGTCTTCTGGTGGGGCTCAGAGAAGACTGCCCCTCCCCACCCCCAGGGGGCAGGATGCAGAGCATCCAGTTCCATACAGCTGCTCCTCAGAAGACTACACCAGGGCACTGTTTTCTCCCAGTGCAGCTGGTTTGGGGATAGGGACAGTCAGTATGGCCTTACAGTGGTCTTGGGAGGCCACCAGGTGAGAGGACTTTCTGCATCCTACAGAAGAAAATGGAGACAGGGGCAGTGACTTATCTAGGGCCCCATGGAATATCAGTGAGGGTGGAGGAAGAAGAACCAAATCTTCCTTCTAGAAAGGTGGTGGAGCCCAGTGGTTAGAGAATGGACTCTAGTGCCATCCTGCTGCCACTGCTTTCTTACTGAGTGACCTTGAGCAAATTACTAAAGCCTTTGTGTAAATTACTGGGGACTCAGTTTCTCCATCTGTAAAATGGGAACAATGATGTCCCTACTTCATAGAATTGCTAATTGGATTAAATTAGTGATTATATATGAAGCAGATAGAACAGTGCCTGGCGGGTAGAAAACACTATAAAAGCTATTATTATTATAAAGAAATAGTATCTCTAAGAAAGGAATACACAAAACCCTCTTTCAGCAGAAGGCAGCTCTGGAGAAGGGATCCATCTTTTATTCAGTGAACAGGAGGGCTAGTGTTCACAGGAGGTGTGTGACCTCATGTCCCCAGGTTCACCTGCCTGCCACCTCCTCCAGGCTGTCTCCCTGGTTCCCCTCATCACACCTGAACAGGCCAGAACTTTCGCCATGGTCTTGGGGGATGGAATGACCACTCACTGAGGGGCTATCATGTGCCAGGAGCTATGTGTTCCAAACACTTTCCATTTACTAGCTCCTAAAAGCAGAGAGTCCAGATGGGAATGCGGCAGTTTTTAAAGTACACAGTTCTGTCCTGAAGGAATGTGAACCTGGTATATCTCCCTCTCCTTCACTTGCTGTCCTGACAATGACCAGGGTCAAACTCCTCATTGAACACAAGTACTGGAGTTCTCACTGTGGCACCACAGATGGGCAGCATCTTAGGAGCGCTGGGACGCAGGTCCAATCCCTGGCCAGCACAGTGAGTTAAGATCTAGCATTGCCACAGCTGCGGCTTGGATCTGATCCCTGGCCAGGGAACTCCATATGCCATGGGGCGGCCAAAAAAGAAGAAAAGAAAAGAAAAGAAATAAGCGCAAGTACTAACAATTAACTCTGTCAAATTCCATACTTCCTGAACTCTGATCTGCAAGTCCGGCCTGGCGAATAGTTGATTGGCTGTCTCTGGTGATAGACATGCACAGTAAGCCAATTATCAGCCTAACTTCTCAGGCGTAGACTAACAGCTCTGCCCACCTCCAGGTGTCCCCTGGGCCAACTGCCTGGTGGTGCCCAGAGTACCTGTGTGCCAACCCCCCAGGACACAGGCTGTTCTCTCAGCCACACATCACCCCAATTTGGGTCACCACTAACAGGCCTTAATCATAATGGCCTGTGTGGAATCAGAGCCTACAGGGGCCAGTATTTATGTCTGTGCATGCTTAGGTAGTCAGGGTACACACCTGGGAATCTCTGTGGGTGTGTTTGCTTCTGGGGGTCTCTGTTTATTCATCTGTATGGATGTGGGTATAAATCTGTGACTCCTTCATCATGCTTCTCTCCTGGTGTGTCTCCTCCCCAGCCCACATGTCCTGTCCTGATGGGAACTGGGGCACACACAGTCACTTACCATCCTGGGGCCTTGGGCTGTGAGCTCAGGGAGATGGGAATCTGATTTTATTCACATCTAGATTCTTAGGGCTTGGGACAGTGCCGGTGCATAACGGGCCCTCGATAAATGCTGTTTAATTGAAATGAGCTGTCTGTGTATACATGCTGGCTTCCACCATGGACAGAACCAGAAGGACTGGGCACCTTCCATATGCTTTCTCTCTCATGCCAGGCAATTCAACAAATGTTTGCTGAGTGGGCTCCAGGACACACAGGAACCTGAGACCTGGTCTCTGCCCTGGGGTAGCTCCCAGGCTGTGTCCACACAGGGACCCTCAAGCTTGCACCTAAATGGGTTTATTTGTCCACTTATTTACTCTCTATCTCCCCTAGTCAGACTAGAAGCTTCATGAAAACAGGGATCTCATCTGTGTTGGTTGCCCAGCCCCCTAGCTCAGGATCTGGCACCCAGCAGACGTATTCTAAACTACTGTTGGACAAAGGAGTGAGAGGCCCTGGGGCGCTGGGGTTCTGGCTCCCATCACACATAGGAAGTGGAATATGGTCTGGTTTAAGGTTGCATCCCATGCTACCATGACAACTCTGGGCCTCCCTGGGGGATCTTGTGAAAAGGGAAAGCCAGGCCAGACCCTGGTCTATGGTTCCAGTCCCCACCCTGCCACCCCCTGCCTGGCCAGGCTGAGGGTCAGAAGTACAGCCAGAAAGTTACCCTGTTGGCCTCAAGTGCATCCACTGAGGAAGATAAGGCCCCCTGAGCTCAATAGGATCTTAGAAATGATCACATCCATCCCCATCATGAGAAAGAGCCTGACAGTCAGAATGCACCCATGAGACGGGGCCAGGACTCAGAGGCCTGGGAACTGGGTATTATCACCTCCTCCAGCCCGGTACCTGGCCCAGACTTGCCCTGAATATCTGTTGATCTTTTCATATTCTAGAAAAAAGGACAGCCTGAGAACCTAGGGAAGCTGGGGAATTTGCATTTGACATCTCACGTGCTTCACAAGCTCCTCTGTCACTCCCTCAGCTGGGAGTACCCTAAGGCTCTTTATTGAAGCTGTTCCCCAAGATCCCCATCCAGAATTCCTACATGTCTTACTGCTGGAAAAAGCCTTCTCTTCTGATTGACTCATGTTCAGACCAGATAATACACAGGCCTTGATTTCCTTATCAATTACATCAATTGCATGATTTACTGTTGAAATCAATCAGTCTCCCTAACTTTTCGGCACCAAGAACCCTTGCTAGTATTCTCCCTTCACAAAGCTCTCTCAGTTTGAAAGACACTGCTGTCACTGTGTGCTGGTGTCTTAAGGCCAGTCACGTATTGAACAGGTGCAATTTGGCCAGTGACCACATGCCATGTGATGCTGGTGGCAGCATCTTGTCCACCAACCATGACCTAGAAATTCCTATGATGTCACCTACGACCAATCAGGGCTTCTAACACGCACTCACCTGGCAGATTACATAGAGTTAATTTAACTCTAATTAAAAAGAAAAACCTTGGCGTTTTAGTTAGCTTCGTCACAGGTAATGGAAGATTGCCTGTAGGCTTTGTGTAAAGTTCAAAATCGCTCCTGGCAACCTGCTGCAACCTCTGCAGGTGTCTATTTGGGAACCACTGGCTGGATGGTCTCTAAGGACCCTTTAGCTCTCTCTGAGCATCTTCTTGCTTGTAGTAAGTGTCTCAACCTGACGGAGTGAGGAATGGTGGGAATGCAGGTCCAGGGGTATGGAATCTTCTTGGGCCTCTAAAAATCACAACAGCAGGAGTTCCTGTCGTTGTGCAGTGGAAACGAATCCAACTAGGAACCATGAGGTTGCAGGTTTGATCCCTGGCCTCACTCAGTGGGTTAAGGATCCAGCGTTGCAGTGACCAATGGTGTAGGTCGAAGACGCGGCTCGGATCCCACGTTGCTGTGGCTGTGGCGTTGGCCGGCAGCTGTAGCTCCAATTCGACCCCTAGCCTGGGAACCCTCATATGCTGCAAGTGCGGCCTTAAAAAGCAAAAAAAAAAAAAAAAAAAAAAAAATCACAACAGCGGATGGCTAATGCACAGCCTGGGACTGGTCACATTACATGTGCCTAACAATGGGGTGACAGCTCCCTGTGCCTGAGCTGGAAAGATCTTTGGGGAATCACTTGGTTTGGCTGCCTTGTGTTACACATGAGGAAACTGAGGCCAAGAGAAGAAAAGTGACTGGCCCAGGGTTACACAGCCAATGCTAGGCAGAGGAGAGTTTGGAACTCACATCTCCTGGCTCCCATTTCAGCATAGGATGCTAAAACCCCTAGATGTGGTGAAACTCTGGGATTGCCTCTGTTGTCCCTGGTCACTCATATCAACAGCACACTCACTACCTATGCACATAGCAACAGGGGATCCGAGGCCTTGACCGTGACCTTGAGGAAGGGCCACTTGCCAAGGCTGAGATACTTTGGCCCTTTCTCAAGACCTAGAAGTTGATGTCTGGGGAGTTTTATGTTATTATCTATCCCCATTTCGCCTGCACAGCTCATACCCCCAGGCCCCTGCACAACCCAGGCAAGGGAGCCCTCCACTTCCCACGGCAGGGGGCGGGGGGGTGGTTCCCGAGGTCCTAGCTTCTGCAAAGGGAAGCCTGCCAGTCCTGCTCAGTGTCCTCATTTTGTGACTAGAGGATGGATGTGAACTCTTCCTCCCATCCAAAGGCCTGTTAATTATAGATGCGGCATTGGCTATTAACATCTTGAACTTGATTTGAAAGAGCTACTGGCAGGACAGAACCCCTGAAGCTGGTCCCACTAAAAAGATGCAAATCTTCCCTCCGCCTTCCACCTGCCTCCCTGCACAATGTGGCAGCACAGGCTCAGACCCCAGTGGGTAATGAGTTATATGTTCTATTAAATTTGTTTCAAATGCTGTTTATTGAATTTTCTCCCCTGCAATATGTCGCTTTGTAGTTTGACCCTGTTTGGGAAAATGAATCAACAGCTGGGCTCCTTGTGTTGATCATTTGTTTTCCTTGCAATGGGCAGGAGGTTAATGAGTATTTTTTGGAGGGAAAGGAGGAGGAGGATGGAAAGTGGTTGACCACCCCCCCACAAAAGAGGAAGGTGATTGCACAAGTTCATCTCAGGGTCCCCTTAAAGATGCTCTGTGGGTAGGAGGCAGTGTGAAAGGAGTGGACTGGGTTCTCTAGATCCAGGCCGAGGTGGTGGGTGTGCCCCTGCAGGCCCGTATGAGCTCAGCAGAGAGACTCTGGGAGAGGCACCCAGGGAAGTTGGCCTGCCCCCCGTGTCTTCTTGTGGGAGTAGAGATGGTTTAGGCGAGAAAGGACCCTGGACCTGGGGTCAGAGATGTGGGTTTAAGTGACACAAAGGCACTGGCTCAAGGTGACCTGGCCTCATTCATTCACCCATTCAGTCTACAAACATCTATTGAACATCTTCCAGAGGCCAGATGCCTGGCCTCACTAACCATCACACTAGACTAGGTATGACCTTAGGTCCCTTTTAGATCCCATATTATTTAACTCAACCCTAGCCCTCCTACTTCCAGAGCAGGTTTCCCTGTTACCTGCTCCTTTGTGGTACTTATTTTAATTGTGATAAATTAAAATAAAATCAGTCTCATTTACTGGACTGTAAGTTCCAGGAGGGTAAGGACTGGGTCTGTTTTCCTCAGCCCTGGGGCCCTGGCCCTAGCATGATGCCTTGACCATAGTCGGTGCCCAATGCATATGGGTTGGATTGAAATAATTCAGTCATTTAGGGATTTTTTTTTTTTTTTTTTTTTTTTTCTTTTTAGGGCTGTACCCTCTGCATATGGAAGTTCCCAGGGTAGGGGTCTAATCGGAACTGCAGCTGCCAGCCACAGCCACAGCCACAGCAATGCACGATCCAAGCCACATCTGCGACCTACACCATAGCTCACAGTCAGGCCGGATCCTTAACCCACTGAGCAAGGCCAGGGATCGAACCTGCATCCTCATGGATACTAGTTGGGGTCATTACCACTGAGCCACAAGGGGAACTCCCCAGGGAATGTTTTTAAAGCACTAGTACTTGCTTGACACTGTGCTAGGCAAGGGGATACTTGGTGAGAGGAAGAGAGCTTGTCCCTTCTCTCACGGAGTTTACTCTCTAGTGGCTGGTGGGGGCTGCAGCACAAGATGAGGCTACAGCCTGAGAGGGTGCAGACTAGGCCTCTCCCTACTTCCAGGTAGCCTCCAGTGGCCTCCCTCATCCTCAGGTTGCTCCTGTTCTCCCCTCTCCCCTGGTATTCCTGGAGTTTTGGGAACACCAACCCAGGCTGATTGGGTGTCCAATGTCACATCAATGCCAGAAGCACACAGGTGGAATGTGCTTTGCTGTTTACAAGGCCCCTCGCCAGGCAAGTGTCTGCTCTTCGCCAAGCAGAGCGCCAGTCCCAGACTGCTGCACTCCCCCTGCTGGCCCTTTTCAGTCACCCCCACTCCCAGCTCTGAGCGCTCAAGCCATGAGACTCCCTAGGTGAGGAGCTTCATTTGTGATTTTCCAGGGAAAAAGAGTGACAAGCGGTCCACAAGGCAAAGAGAGAACAGCTTGGACTGAATGCCAGCCACAGAGGCCTGTCCAATGCAGAGCAAACCTCACTGGACCTAATTAGTGTGTCGCTGATAAAGCAGCAACTGACAGCAGATGCATGTTGGGGAAAAGAAATTCTGCATAAGGCATGAGGAGGAGAGGGCCAGAGAGATGGGAGGGAGAGAAGGTTGGAAGCCACTTGTCACACCCATTCCCGTCCAGACCTCCCTGTGCTGGGGCGGGTGTAAACCAGGGTCTGTGCAGTTGAGTCATTCTGTCTGACTCCCATGGGGGTGGGTAGAGAAGGGCTCAAGGTAAGCCTGGAAACTCTGTGTCTGTTCAACATGAATAGGGCTGTCAGTGACCTGAGGCTGCTCTGTACAGTTGAGTAGGCTGTGCACTGCACAACTCTAGTGGCCATCATGTGGCAGACACTACAGTTTGTATATATATTATATACTTTTTTCGGCAGTTGTCAGTAGAATGTCTTGAGAATGGGTGCTTTTTTCTAACGTGAACAAATATGCTATATAATTTTGACCCCTCAAGAGATCTCTCTAGAGGAACACAGACAACGCCTAGTAGTTCCCAAACTTATACCAAGACATTTCAGGAAGATCTGAGACACAGTGAGTGTGGCCAAGGAAGGACATTTGAAGTCAAGTTTAGGTCTTACTGGCTGCATGACCGGGGTCCTGCTGGAGACTTGGCTGCTGTCCTGGCAAAACAGTTTCTTTTTTTCCTCCCCATTGATGCCCTTGTCCAATCTGTAGTCCCTTCCCCTTCTCCAACGGTTCCCTCCTGAGAGTCTCTCCTGAGTTTCAAAAAGGCATCACAGGCTAATAAGGGCTTTTTGAGAACTCTTGAGAGGTATTTGTATCTTATCAGGAAGCTCTTAAGTCTAAAATCCCTGGAGGCATTCTTGCATGCAGGGTATATGCACAGTGGCTAAGGGAGGAGCAGGGACTCTGGTCCTCATGGCTGTCCACACTCCTTCACCCCTACAGGCAGGGCTGGCCCTTGGCTTAGGACAGACCGACCCATCCCCAGTGCTGGAACCAGGAGGAAGGAGACTCAGGTTTCTAACTACCCCCTTGGTGCCAGCCTACGCTGGGCACATTTTCTCTCTTGTCTCCTTTTGTTTTAACAGCCCTGCAGGGAAGAAATTACCCTCCTGGAGAGAGAACCATCCTAGAGAGAGGCTGGAGGAGTCACCCTGCCCTAAGTCACACTGTGGGAAAATGTGACTCCACAGCCCAATCTTCTTCCTCTAGTCCTGGATGCCTTGACTGCAGACAAGGCAGCAGTGAAAGGGACCCCAGTGTCCTGAGCACCTACTATATGCCGAGCTCTGTCCTAGGTGCTTTTCTACCCATCTGTGGTTAAGGGAGAAAGCTGGTTACAGAGATGATGATGGTGATGCTGCTACTGCTGGTGCTGATGCTGCCCGGGGATGCTCGTAGCATCAGATACACAGGCTGCCTTGGCTCTTAGGCAAGAGAAAGGAGCTCCCCTTGACGCTTCACTTTCCCACTCCTGCCCTCACCTCCCTCCACCTGCTCCCCCAGGACTGAGCACTGTTAAGAGTTCTTGCACTTCCTGAGGGACTGAGGGTTAGGGATGGTTCTGGCCACAGAGGATTGGGACAATCTCTCATAGACCTGCAGGTCCTGCTCCCTCAGTGGACAGAATGAGGCTTCCCTGCAAAGCATAGGCAGGAATCTTTGGGACTATCTGGGCAAACACTGATAAAAGCGTATGGCCCCAATCACTCTGCATTAGGTTTTATGATTTCCCTGGTGATTTTTAAAAGTACCAAAAAACAGTCATTGCCTCTCAACTGCCAGGAAAGCCCATGCTGAGTAGGCAGGGGTGGGTAGCTGGGTGGTATCTTCATGAGCATTTAGAGGAATATGTGATGAGCAGGATATGGAGGGGGACAGGGACACAAGATGAGACTATGGCGTGAAGAAGGGGAGTGGGTGGGCTGTCTTTCTACTTTCAGATGTTCTGCAGACTGTTTTTGATGAGGCTGTGTGTGTGTGTGTGCAAACAGTGGGACACACTCCCGATGTATGTCATGTGAATAAACACACATAGGTCCTATGTATTTCCAGTGTGCAAATGCTTTGCATGTATGGAAGAGCAGGTTAGGGACAGGATTTGGGCTTATCCCAGTGCCTTGGTTTGTATGGAAAATTATAAGCTCCCCAACTCACCCTGCTTCATGCATGGTCTATGCAGGCACTTTGGTGTGTGTTCTGTGTAAGTGGTGTGATGGCTGTGAGTTAAGCTTAGCATCTGCATGTCAGACATTTGGGCTGATCCTGGTCAGAGATCCTCAAGGAGGATTTGATCACAGTGGCTTTGAGCATGGTGTGCAAGCATGAACATGCTGAGTCCATGCTGTGAGGTTGTATACATATATATGAGGGTGGGGGATATGCGTATTGCAGAACCCAGCTGCTTTGGAGTGGCAGCTGGGAGGTGTGGGCCCCGGGGAGGTGGCTTGCAGAGCCAGAGGCTGACTATTGACAGTAACAAGGTCCTAAGTAGGAAGCAGACTATGGGGGAAAAGGGTCCTGCAGGGGCCTATGGGGGGTGTTTACTAGTGTCCAAGCAAAGCATGGCACATTCAGACTTAGGGAAGGCTTCTGAAGAACCTGGGAATATATGAGTTCTCGTTGTGACGCAGCAGAGACAAATCTGACTAGGAACCATGAGGTTGCGGATTCAATCCCTGGCCTCGCTCAGTGGGTTAAGGATCCGGCGTTGCCGTGAGCTGTGGTGTAGGTTACACATGTGGCTTGGATCTGGTGTTGCTGTGGCTGTGGTGTAGGCTGGCAGCAACAACTCCGATTGGACCTCTAGCCTGGGAACGTCCATATGCCACAGGTGAGGCCTTAAAAAGACAAAAAGACAATAAAATAAAATAAAAAGTCATAGACTGAATGCAAAGAAAAGCCAGAAGTTGAAACCTGAGAGGCTTTTACTGAGGAACAAAGAAGGAATGAAGGTGGGAAAGGCTGCCTCTGCTGTCCGCACTGTCCATCCCCTTCATTCCTCAGTTCTGTAGATTATTCAAGTCTCTCTTTTTTTTTTTTTTTTTTTTTTCTGGGGATCTCAGTTCCCAGACCAGGGATTGAACCAGGGCTGCAGTGGTGAAAGCGCTGAGTTTTAACCACTAGACCACCAGGAAACTCCCCTATTCAAGTCTTTATAAAGCTGCTTTCCTCTGGATTATTCTGGGCCCCCGAGGTGTCTCAGCCCAGTTCTCACAGAATATGTCACTACACATAATATGGGCCTGGGATATGCTCCCCATTTAAGAACCTGAGGCCTCAGGGGGGCAGGTTGGAAGGGAGCTCCGTTCAGACCTCCCTGCAGGAAGGGAAGCGGTGGCTTCCAGCCTGGGGCAGGGACTGTCTGGGGCTGCAGACTGGGGGCTAAAGAGGGGAGCAAGGCCGCTGAGGGAGATGGGGCCAGAAGGTTTTGTCCTGGCAGCACTTGCCTGGGGCGTGGCTCAGCCCTGGTTTGAGAGTTGGGAGGCCTAAGATGCTCTGAGTTGTATAACCCTGCTGTGACTGTGTCCTTGTGGGTAAAATGGCAACAGTAATGTCTAACCTCAGAGGGCTGTGGGAACACCTGAGGTGATGGATGTGAGAGCATCTGTGGTGGAAGAACTGTGGTGGAAGAGGGGTGTCGCGGTGTTGCTCCATCTGCCCCACCACCTGGGAAACTGACACTCCCCCTCAGCTCCCTGGCGGATACCTGGTTCCTTATAGTTTAACACCCCTTCCTAGTTCAGCTCTTGTGGCCAGGGTTAAGGTTTCATCCTGATCAGGGGCAGAGAGGACCATTCTGGGTTTATCTACAGAAGAAGCAGGTGGGTGGCAGAAGGCTGCATCAAGCCAATGGGCTCTGGAATCCGACTACTGGGTTCAGGTCCTGGCTCTGAAACTTATGGGACTTTGGGCAACTTATTTTTTTCAGCATTTTTTTTATTGGGGTAGAATTAACAAACTTTGGGCAAGTTATTAACCTCTCTCTGTGTCTCAGTTTCTCCATCTGCAAAAATCGGAATTGTTATAATTGAACTTTCCACATAATGTTCTTAGAACAGTGCCTGGCCCAGAGGAATTGCCACATATGCTTTAGGCATTTTGATTCTTGCACGTAGCCTAATAGCAGCCCAAGCCCACTGCAGATGGAAGAAACATACAGATTTACCCACTCTGTGCCACTTTAGTAGTGCTTGCCCTGTTTTACCCTCATGCCATCCTTCAAGGTACCTGCAAGGTACTCCACATTGGAGGTGAGCAGACTGAGGCTCAAGGGGTGACCCTGCTAGCAAGTGGGTCACCCGGTTGGAGAGCGGCAGAAGAGATTCAAACTCAGGGTGTCCTGACTCCAAGCCCATGCTCTTCCCACTCTGCCAAGCAGCCTCCACTGAAGACCCATGGGGAGTGATGGGAACCAGCATCTGCTGAACACCTACTGCATGCTGGGTTCTTAGACTGTGATGCCACCATCTCCCCACACAGGGTATGGAGGTCAAGTGCAGCACTGTTCATTCACAACCCTGCTCAGGACTGCAATGACCCCCCTCTTGCCTGCTGAGTTCAGCACCAGTGCCCACCCTGCCACCCCGGCTACAGGGCTCAGCTCCCATTATTTTTTTTTCTTTTTTCTTTTAGGGCTGCACCTGCAGCATATGGAGGTTTCCAGGCTAGGGGTCGCAGGGGTCAAATCAGAGCCGTAGCTGCCAGGCAACGCCAGATCGCAGCTGCATCTGTGAACTACACCACAGCTCATGGCAATGCCCGATCCTTAACCCTCTGAGCGAGGCCAGGAATTGAACCTGTGTCCTCATGGATACTAGTCAGATTTGTTTCTGCTGAGCCACAATGGGAACTTCCCCCTCTGCTCCCATTCTTTTCTTTATGTTCCGTACACCCCTGCTCACCCTGGCCAGCTGTGCTGGAGGCTGGGGAGCCCGGGACCTGGCTCCCCTGGGCCTGAATCAGGGAATTGATACACCTCCTTAAAACTTTTAGGAGAGGTAAGAATGATTGGTAGTGGTTTTGGAGAGAACTTTGGAGCTTTTTAAAAATTATTGTTATTTCTATTTACCTCCATTGTTAGTCTTCCTGTTAGCCCCACCTTGAAGTAATTTATTCATGACCTTTTTTTGCAACATCTTTCATTTTCCAGATATAATCACGTCTTCTGGTAGGAATCCCATCCCCACCGGGGTTGTAATTACTCCTGCAGATGGGATTATTGGTGCTAATGACTAAGGGGCAAGATGGCTGAGGGGGTGGGGCAGGCTTGGGTGGGCTTTGGAGCTGGAGGGCAGGGGTGGCAGAAGGGGAGGGGACTCCTTCGTTCCAGACCCGCAGCCTTGGTGGGGGAGTTAGTCTGTGGCCCTCATGTCTCCGCATGCCCCTGGCCCTTCTTCCAGCCTTCCCAACAATGTGTTTCATCTCGGCATCACACCAGACCCAGGTTACAGGGAGCAGGGTGTGTGCCCCACTTTGTGGGAGGCGATGTTAAGGCACAGAGAGAATTTGTGAAAGGTAAAGTCAAACAGCGAACAGGTGGCAGAGCTGGGGTTGGAGCTGAGGTGTGGCTCCCAGCTGGTCCCTGCTCAGCACGGACCTCTGCTTCCTGCACTGCTGTCCTAAGATGGGCTTGGCCTTGGAGCCATAAGCCCTGGGCAATAGGCTCAGCTGGAGGTCCTCACAAGTCATCTTGGACCAGACTCAGAACTGCTCTGAACTCCAGTTTCCTCATGGGTGAGATACAGCTAAGATATAGGAGAGCCATGAGGATGAGGCAGCTCAGGTGTGAAACTGCTGGGTAAACTGTAAAGGGCTGCCCTGCAGGAAGTGGGGGAGACCGAGGGTCCTAGCCACCTCCCCTCGAAGACAAAGGGCAGAAGGTCACTAGGCTCCAACTGAGAAATAAGGTTGTGGGGGTTGTCCCCTTTCCCAGGACAAGGCCTGAGAACCTGTCAAAGCTGGGTATTTACTACAGATCCACAGCCTTTTCCTTTCCAGACAACTTTCACTGCAGCCAAAAATGTAGGCTCTGAGTTCAAACAGCTGTAGGTTCTGCTCCTGGTGGCTGTTTTCCAGCTAAGGAAGGTCACCTTGGCTCTCTGAGTCGGAGTTTCCTCATCTGCAAAGTGGGGATGCTAACAGCCCCTGCCTACAGGGTTGCTGTGAGAATGAAGTAAAATAACATATGAAGAACAGAGTGCCTGGCCTAGGGCCCGCCACAGCTCCTCAGTGCTCTAAATGTGGGCCACTGTCACCCCCAATCCGCCGTTCACTCCTCCAGACCTTTTGGGGAAGTGCCTCTGACTCATGGCCCCGCCCCACCCTCCAGAGTGTGGGGTGGCCAGGACTGGGGACGAAACCCCATCATCACCAGAGACTTGGACAAAAGGAAAACTGGGAGTGTTTAAGGCACAGATGCCTCAGACCACCCTCCCAGCTTCTTCTGCTGCAGGCGGGGAGATCCAGGCACCAGGCCTGGGACCAAAGCCCCAGCTCCAGACCCCAGTAACGAGGACACCGATAGAGACATGAGGAGCACGGCGGGGAGCATGTGCTGTGACATGGCGACTGTTTATTTTTTAAAACGGGAGAGTCAGCTGTTTTCCCTAATAAAGCTACAAACACTGGGGTCCTGGGAGAGACGGCGGGATGGGGTGGGGGGAGAAGGCTGCACTCAGCCTTTTGACATAAAACCAATTTCCCCTATTTTGTTCTGCGGATTAATTAGTAACATGATTCACCACTCTGATGAAACCCCCATCCGTCTCTGCCCTGGGAAAAAATCAGTAGGTGTCTGCTCTGGGGACAGCAAATACATGAGATGGAGGTGAAGGTGGAAAAGGTATCGGGAGGGGAGTTATGTTATATTCCACTTCTGCTAATGATGTGCCGTGTGACCTGCGATAAGTCATTTTCCCTGTCTGGACCTCGGTGCCTCTTTTGTAAAATGAGAGGGCGCACTGGGGAAGCACTGAGCAGTCTTTTACCTCTGCTGCTGTGAAGGCTACCTCCTAATTCATGCTTACACTGAGCAGGAAGGGCAGGCATTCTTAGTCCATATTACAGACGGGAAACTGGGGCTCAGGGAGGCTGAGTACTTTGCCTAAGGTCCCATAACTATGGAGCAGCAGACTTGGGATTCCAGTACAGGCCCGTCTGACCCCAAAGGCCATGCCCTTTGCCTCCAGGATGTCATCTCTACACAACAACAGAAGGAACCTCAATGATCATTTATTAAACATTCAGTACATGCCAGGCGTCTCCCTAAGCATCACACATATTTTATCGAATTCAATCCTAAGAATAATACTAGAACATAGTGCTGTTATTTCCTCTGTTCGCTACAGGAAAATCTAGGATGTGAGAAGCATAAGTAACTTGGCCAAGGCCAAGCAGCAGGCCACAGTGGAACAAGGCTCTGAGTACTGGACTCTGGGTGTGCATGTGCCTATGTTTTGGATCATTTCTGCTATTTTGTGCTACCTGTGCTCCTCTGCTCACATGAGCATGGCAGCTAGAGGCTGAATGCCTCATCCCCAGCTCAGCACCCAGGAAAATCTTTTCCTATCATAATTAGAAAGCTAGTCAATGGTGGGGGGATGGGGCAGGGGATAAGAAGCCAGTTTTCTAATAGTCTGCAGACCTCAGTTTGATGAAGAACAAAACAATTAGAATAGGAAACGCACACACATTATACGCATGTCACCTGACTCCAATTTTCAGTCCACATTCTCTTCTGGCCCTGCAGCTGCCCTCTCTCCCGAGTTCCAGCTCAAGAGGCAGGCATGCCCTTTATCCAGCTGGTAGGGGGAGGGTGACATATTTAAAGGACGTAGGAAAACCTGGAGGAAAAGGTCAATCACTGCTCCACTGATCTGGATTTTCGTAACTCTCATCCCCCTCCCGAGCCGCTGAGGTTTGCATATGACCTACCAACAGCACAGAGAAAAGGGAGAAAAATGTGGAAACGAGTTTGTTCATTTGGGTGATGGAGAGCCCGCTCCCCTCACCAGCATGCAAGGTTCAATAACTGCAGACAGGGCTTCAAAAAATTGCAGCATAAATAGATGAGCCCTTTAAGGTAATAGAAATTCTGTCATCCAGGGGAGAAATATAGGCCCTGAATCCCACGGGAGGGGACACCAGGCTCCCTTCCCCCACCCCCTACACTTCCTGTTCCCATTAGAGCCTGAGCTGAAAGGGAGCTTCTGTGCTGAGGAATGACCAGAGGGCCCCTTATCTCCCGGCTACACGGTCTCAGTGCTGGGAGACGGTCTGGGAAATCAAGGCTCCATAGCTCTGGCAGTGACCTCATGAGCTGTCTACTTTAGGCACCAAGGTGGCAGCCATTAGTCCTGGAGCAGCCGGAGGTGTCTTCATCAGGCTGGCCACCTAGGTGAGGACTTCACCGGGGAAAGCTGGTCAGCAGAGGAGCGTGGAGGTGCTGAGAAACTGGCCTTCTCTTGGTTCAGTGGCTGCCCTTGAGAACCTTGGAGCTCTTGGGAACCCTGCGGCTCCTGGCCAGGAGGAAGTTTCAACTTATCCTGCTCTTTCCCTCTCTCCCTTATGTCTACCTGGCCCCCCACACAGGGCACTCAGGCCAGGACCAGTCAGCCTTTTCAGGTGAGGGGACCCTTTGGGGTAAATAATAGCAATAGCAATAGCAATAGCAGTGGTGGCATCCACAACAATAATGACAAGAATAGCTAACACTTGTTGGGAGATTACGAATATGCCAGGTACTCTAGTTATTTTATATTATTGATTAATTTCATGGGCCCAATAATTCAGTGGACTTTATTATTATTACCCTTTCATATATGAGAAAACAGAGGCACAGAAAAGTTACATCTTACCCAAGGTCACACAACATATAAGCAGCAATGCGGGTATTTGAAGGCAAGGAATCTGGTTATACTGTCTCTGAGTAACACCACGATACAGTATCACAAAAGGGAGAAACACACGCCTTGCCCAAAGAACCTGGAGAGGATGTTGGGGTACAGCTGTTCCAGTCCCACGGCAGCTGCGTGTTTATCTGAAGGGCAGAGAAGCCAATGGGGTAGATTTACTGAACAATAGGTACTGAGCAAGATCTTCATGAGGGGGGAAGGCAACAGGAGGTGCAGGGTTGAGGGAGACAGCCCCTGAGCCATGTCCTATGGGATCAGAGGAGATGGAAGGGTTAATTCTAAAGTCAGGAATATTCAGGAAATACTTCATGGAGGAGGCAGCCTTTGATTTTAGCTGGAAAGGCTGAAAAGTACTTTCATAAACCGAGATAAGAACCTTCTAGGAAGAGGGAAAAGCTTGAGAAATTGCACAGGTAGAAGCCAAAAGCAGACACTGTGTATGGAGAAAAGTGAGTTATGTGTGGCCAAAGCACAGGTTTGTGGTAGGTAGCAGGAGATGAGGTTAGGGTGGATTAACTAGTTTTAAGGGCAGATTACAAAGGACTGGTCTTTGAGGTTTATTTGGTGGGTGAGGAGAAGCCATGGAGAGGGGTGATTGGACTCCACCTTCCAAGTGGATGGACAGGTCCACTCAGTCTCCTCAACCACCATTCATCTATTCTCTCCTCCCCTCCTGAGTCATTCCTCTCCTGGATGCTCCCAGGGCTCTGACAGTCTGAGACCCATCACATGACCCTCACTCTGCCTTTTTCTACCCCTGTTCACCCTGGTACTCTGTCTGGATGAGGACCTTGGATTCTAACAGGGCAAGAGGCTTGTGGGAGCTGTCCTAGGTGCTGAACCAATGCCATCCCGCATTTTAAGCACTTCTCTTTTAATGACTGGTTCCCACATCATTGTTTCTGCTGGACAGAGAATTTCATCCCCATTTTACAGATGAGAAATAGAAGCCCCCAGAGTTAGAAGAACCAGAACTGGGAACTTGGTTTCTTGCCTTTCAGCCTTGGGCTCTTTTCTCCTACCAGCATCCCCAGTGTAGCCCAGCAAAGTGACTCCATTGCTGCTGCCAGGCTAACATGTAAAATACCCAAGCTCTCTTCCCACTTCCATCCTTGTGTTTATCTCTCCAATAATTGACAGGTATGTCCATCCCACAGTGCATCCTGAGACTAACCATTTGGGGTGATCCACAGGTGCTTTGGTGGACCTTCCTGGGACAGCAACTGTGCATATTAATGGCTCTGCTCCATTGGGAATCCCTGGGTATAGCTAATCCTGACACTCCCTTTGGAAGAGAGTGCTTGGCTTGAGGGAAGCAATGTTCCCCCACTACTCTCACAGTTCACCAATAATTACTATCATCTTACTGGGCATCTATAGTGTCCCAGGCACCGAGCCATGAACTTTCGATCTGAAGTTTCTCACTCTCCTCATGGCTAAGTCTCCTCCTGACAGATAAGGAAATTCACACTTAGGTAGGATAAGTGACTTGCCAGTAGGTATGGTGGGAACTGGAGGGCCATAATTTGAACTCAGATTTATGTAGTTCCATGGTGACCCATCAGTCAAAGTCTATCATCTAATGCATGAGAGTTGTGGTGGCTCCCACCACTACTGCTTTGTGGTCCTGGGCAAATCACTCATCCTGTTTGAACTTTAGCTCCTCATTCTCCAATTGAAGATCATGAAAGTGCACTTCTGCAGGGCTCTTGTGAAGAAAAGAGATGAAGCATGTGGCAAGGACTCAGTGTTTGCTGCTAGTATGAATATGACTATTATTGGGAAAGCTTTTAGAAGGATGGATAGACATCAGATTAGCCTTTCCATATCCCCAGTGGGTATGGACAAGAAAATATCAAGTGTCCTGGGAAGGAAGGAAAAAGAGTATGAGGGCTAGCACCCACCCACTGAGTGCCAGGTGGGCTTGCTTCTGCCCCATATTCTTGTGGCCTCAGGTGGTGGAGACACATGGCTGGATCAGGCATGCCACTGGGCTCCCAGGGGTGGTTCAGCACTCATGTTTGTGTTGAGCCTGAGGCCATCCTCAGCCCTCAGAGATTCTGAGAGACCGTTTTCATAATAGTATTTCAACATCCTTCCTAAAGAGCCCTTGGCAGGAAAAGCTCTGGTGGGAGAGGACAGCTGGGGATACGGCCTTGCATCCATTACTGCATACATCCAATGGCAGGCAGGACTGATGTGACTCTCGCCTTACAGATGAGGAAACTGAGGCCTAGCAAAGTGAAACAACATGCCCAAGGTCACCAAGCAGCGGCTCAAGGTCTCCAAACACTCAGAAAAGGGCTCTTTTATTTTATTTTATTTATTTATTTGTCCTTCTGCCTTTTCTAGGGCCACTCCTGCGGAGTATGGAGGTTCCCAGGCTAGGGGTCCAATCGGATCTGTAGCCACTGGCCTACGCCAGAGCCATAGCAACACGGGATCCTACACCTCAGCTCACGGCAATGCCGGATCCTTAACCCACTGAGCGAGGCCAGGGATCAAACCCACCACCTCATGGTTCCTAGTCGGATTCATTAACCACTACGCCATGACGGGAACTCCAGAAAAGGGCTCTTTTAATTAGTCTCTAATTAACTGCGCATCCTAAAACTCTTTCAAGGAAAAAGGCAGGTGCATAAATTCACAAACCAACTAGCAAATAAAGGCACTGCTAATTACCATTGACTGCGGGACATTTGGGGGAGGGTCTCAGCCAAGTCTGTTCTAGTAATTGCCCTGATCCCCCACCCTGACCAGAGCTGACTAATTGCAGGGAGTTACATTCATTCAGAAGCTGGGGTGAGAGCAACAGTTTGGTTCCCTGCCTGGAGCCTGGTGCATACAGGAAAGAGTTACAGTGGATAAGAGCAATTGACTATTCTGTAATCACCTCGAGCGGCTCCTGCTCAACACCCGACAGGGCCCCGGAAGAGCCTTTCCAGGTATAATGAGGCTGGGCAGGAGGAGATGGATGGAAATGAACAGGGTCTCACCAGGGCCATTTGGCTCACAATATGTCTTAGCTCTGAGCCCCAGGCAGGTGGGACTCCACATCAAAGTGATTCTTACAAGTGCCAAGTCCCCTAAAGTTCAAGGGCAGGAAGTCATGTGCACCCCAGATGAGAGGAAGAGAGGCAATGGCCTGATCTTCAGATTGTTAGAGCCCTGGCCTGGGGGCATTGGTTCCATAGACACTAGCCTCTCTAGGACCTACCCACCCCCTGGTTTAGGACCTAAACCCAGGACTCAGATTTCCCCTTCTTTTGATGAGCAGTAACTAGGCAGGCAGCTGGAAGTGAAAAAAGGGCAAGAGGGAGGCCCACGGATTATGTGAGTAATCAGACAGCAACAACCTCAGTGAGCACCCCTCCTCTGGCCAATGCACAGGCTCACCCGCCTGCTCCTACTTTCCCTCATTTCCTGCAGAAGAGTGTGTTTCCTTACTTGGTCTGTGGAGTCTGCATAGTAGACCATCAGTAGAAATCCATTCATCTTCCCCTGCACACTCCCCATTTACAGAACTAGGACCCTGAGAGGGGAAGCCATTTGCCCAAAGTCACAGAATGACCCTGGTGGCCAAGCTGGGACTTGGGTCTGGATATCCCCCTAGCAGTCCTCTGATCACTTGGCTAGGTGAGACTTAACCCCAAACAACCATTCTCTCCTATCCCAACCTCGGGCACTCCATTTTTCTTTTTTCTTTTTTTTTAGGGCTGCACCAGTAGCACATGGGAGTTTCCAGGCTAGGGGTCAAATCAGAGCTATAGCTGCTGACCTATGCCACAGCAACGCCACATCCAAGCTGCATGTGTGATCTACACCACAGCCCACGGCAACGGGAGATCCTTAGCCCACTGAGCAGGGCCAGGGGTTGAACCGCATCCTGATGGCTACTAGTCGGGTTTGTTTCTGCTGAGCCACAGTGGGAACTCCTCCATTTTTCTATGGAAGTTATGGATAAAGCTCACACCAGTATAAGTAAATTAGAGAAGAAACCTGCAGGAGAGACAGGCTTCTTTCTCTTTTGAAGATGCCACTGCAGTCATTTTTACCCAGTTTTATCTGCACTGGGGAGGAAGAAGAGGGAGCAGAGAAGAGTTTTGTTCTATAGATCAGAGGCAAACTCCCCACAAAAGACATTGTCACCAGGCAAACCTGCACACTCACACCATGACAAGGGCTTCTGTGCAGATCCGTGGGTTTCCACCTTGGAGGCATACTGGCCTCAACCAGATCACACCCAGAACAAATGTATAAGCATCTCTGGGAGGGAACCAGGCAACCGTATTTGTAAAGCCCTCTGGGTGATTCCATGGGAAGCCCCAAAGGAGCACCATCCTCTTCCCAAAGTAAGGCCACCAGCAGCATCGGTGTCACCTGGGAGCTTGACAGAAATGCAGAACCCCAGGCCCCTCCTCAGACCCACTGGATCAGAACCTCCACTTTAACAAGGCCCACTGGTGGTTTCTGAGTTCACTAAAGTCTGAGAAGCACAGAGGCAAAAGGTATTCCATGCAGCCCATCTCTACACCTGACAGCAACTTTGCAAGGCAGGTGTTTCATTCCACGGACAAGGAAGCTGATCCCGAGAGTGAGGTTAACCCACTGGCTCAAGGTCACAGAGTTGGTGAGTAGGACAGCTAGGATGTGACCCTGGGCTGGTTCCAAAGACCACATGTACTACCTAAACCACTTCTCACAGGACCATAAAAAATATGGCCACAGGGGTCCCCTGGATGTTTGGGGCCTCAGACCCACTGGGCCTGCCCTGCCTTTGACCAGGATTCCACTTCCAATGTCAAGTTCCCTGAAATCAAACCTCATAAAAACCAGCATAATTCATGAGGAAATGCAAATAGTAAACAAACACGTGGGGAAAGGTTTACTCTCCCTGGTAATCAGAGAAATGCAAATTAGAGCAACATTGAGGAGCCATTTCTACCTATATAATTAGCAAAAAATTTTTTTTAAAGAATGTTAGCAGAGCTGTTTTGAAACAGGTACGTTCATACACGGCTGGTGGCAGTGTAGATTTATATAACCCTTGAAGAAAGTAATATGGCAACATCCATCAAGAACCATAAATATATCATGCCCACTGACCCTGGGAAGTCACCCTGAGGGAATAATTCAATAGGAAGGAAAAGCTGTTTATAGGAAGATGCTCATTGCAGCATTGGCTGGGAATACTGGAAACAACACAGTACTCAGCAGTAAGGGAATGGCCAGTGAACTTGGGGGTCCATCGGTTCCTGCAGTGTCTTGCAGCCATTTAAAATGGTAATCCAGAAGCCCAAGCAGCAAAATACAAAACTCTGGGGTTATTATGTGCTCTGTGGTTATCATGATGGAAAAATCTTGCGTGCATAGGGTATGGACAGGGAGAAAGTGGGCACAAAGAAAATACCTGGTGTTTCAGGGTGAGGGGACAATGGAAAGACCCCTTCCTTCCATCACTTTTACAATTACGATTCCCAGCAGAACTGACCATTTAAGAACAGCCTTGGTGGCTCCCTGGTCACGGACCCTGTTTCTGAGTGAGACACGCAGACACTCTCGTTCTTCATCCCTGGGCGCAGGACTACACTCCCTGATTCCACATGGAGGTGGGAGGAGCTGTCCCCTCCTCTCCTGTATGGGGGCAGGGGTGGGCAGAGAGACCAGGAGAGTCCCCTCCCATCTTACCATGAAGCCTGGGGCACACGTGCAGCTCCCAGTGATGCTGTGGCAGTCGGCGCCGTTCTGACAGGTGCAAGGCAGCTGGCAGCCATCGCCATAGTAGCCCGCAGGACAGGACTCATTGCAGTGGCGGCCAGACCACCCCGGCTGGCAGGTGCAAGCTCCAGTTACTGGGTGGCAGCTGAGCAGATGAGAGAAAGATGAGAGGACAGTCTGGTCAGGAATGCGGCCATGTCCCACCCTCTGTCCACCCCAAGTCTGGTCTGCCCAGAGCTGCAGGATGCAAGGGCCTCGGGGGTTAAATTGCTTCATGTCTTGTTTGTCAGCACATGCCAAGAAACGGAGGCACATAGTTGTTATCTAATTTGCCTAAAGTCCCATAGCAAGGAATTGGCAAAATCAGGGTTGGACAGGTCTCCTGACTCCCAAACAACTGCTCTTTATAACACAAACACCCAGAGACCAAAGCAGGGGGCAGCCTCTTCAGGCCCCTCCCTTAGGGGCTTTGAGGTCCAGAGCTTCACCCACCCTGCACCCAAGGCAGATGCCCAGTATTGGGGTAGGCACAAGAGGACCATGGTGAGAGCCAGTGGCTCTGTGTATTGTAGGTGCTCAATGAATATTTCTTGAGTTAAAATGGAACCTCAGGGCAGATGTGGCCTCTCCTCTCTGGCAATGTCTGTATTGGAGAGGACACCCTCCATCTGTGCATTGCTAGTGCTCTTTAAGAGTGAGTGAGATTGTCTCCAGCTCCCATCTAGCTAAGCCAGAGAAAGAACTATGTGGCTGGAGGCAGGGGCTACCTGGCATGACCTCTAGAGAGTCAGGCAAACTCTGGCTGGCAGGATCCAACAGCCAATATATATTCATGATCAGAGGAGATGCTGGGTATGGTGACTGGTGGGGAGTGTACTTGCCTGATGGCCCCAGCGACTGTGTCTGAAATCCATCATTACATTTTCTTTTGTTTGGTTTTTAGGGCCACACCCATGGCATATGGAAGTTCCCAGGCTAGGGGTCGAATCCGAGCTACAGCCGCTGGTCTACGCCACAGCCACAGACATGCAGGATCTGAGCCGTGTCTGGGACCTACACCACAGGGCACCATGATGCTGGATTCTTAACCCACTGATTGAGGCCAGGGATCAGATCCACATCCTCATGGATACTAGTTGGATTTATTAACCATTGAGCCATGAGGGGAACTTCCAATCACTACATTTTCTGGGAGGTCATACTTCCCCTGGGCTGCTCCCAGCTAGAGCACAGCCAGGAGAGTAAGGTCAACACATTCTGGGAAACCTGAAACTTCTCTGACAGGCAAGTTTGGCTGAAAGACTCCCCATCTTGCCAAACTTTCTTTTTCTTGGCCCCATCCACAGCAAGTGGAAGTTCCCGGGGACAGGGATCAAACCCGTGCCACAGCAGTGACAACACCAGATCCTTAACCTGTTGTGCCACCAGGGAACTCCTTGCCAAACTCTCTTAGAACTGTGCTGCAGTCTAAGACTTTCCTTCCAGCCTTCCTTCCGTCCCTCTCTCCTTCACACAGATCTGATTGCATTGCAATCTGATACTCTCCCAGCCTCCTCCGCCCCCTCCCCATTTTCCCACACAGCTTTTCTTCAGTAAATCTCTTGCACTTGACATCTGTTTCCAGGAGAATCCAGACAAATACTCCAGAGAAGATGCTGGATGGTAGAGACAAGCCTCTTGGACTCTGTGATCTGCTTCCCCACTCTGGAGTCTGACTCAAGGGATATTGTGGAAGGCAGCATGCTCTGGGCTGGCAGGAGGAGCCTGGCTACAAATCGTGGTCCTGCTAAGTTCCACGGGGATTTGGGCTTTGTCGTCCTGAGTCGCTAGTGGATCCCCAGTGCCTGGCGCATATTCACTGCCCAATTAAATATCTAGGTATGGCTAGCACTCTGTGAGTAATTATTTTCTGTCTGTTGACTTGTTTATCCTCTGTGTCCCCACCAGGTGGCAGCTCCATGGGGGAGGGCCCTTCGTCCGTCTGTTTCACTTCTGTATTGCACCCCAGGGGCCAGCAGGGTCCCAGGCACACTGGAGAGGCTTAATACATATTTGGTGGATGAATTAATGAACAAACTAATTGTGTGAAGCGCAACCAAGCCGCTTCCCTTCTGGGAGCCCTGATTTTCTCGTGGAAAATGAGAGATGGACAGGAGCAGACAGTTCCTAAATAGTGAAGTGCAAATAAGTAATGATCATTTTGGAAAATGTTTAGTCTCATTAATTATCGAGTCAAAACAGCAGTTGGGTATAACTTTTTCTCTATCAAAACAGAAAACTTTTTTGCTTATGTTTTTGTTTTTCAAGAGAGAATAGTCAATGCTGGTAAAGGTCTCTGGAAAACAATTTGGGGTTATGTATCAGGAGTCCTAAAAATATTCAGACCCTTTGGTCTTGCAATCCATTTCAAAGAATCTATATCCTGAGGAAATAATCACAGTTGTGGAGAAAGATTTATGCACAGAGATGTTCCCTGAAGTATTATTTATAACAGTGGAAAATGGAAGCAATTTAAATAATAATAAATATGTGACCAGGCTATTAAAGCACCAGGCACCTATATTTCTTTCTTTTTTTTAAAAATCTGTTTTATTTATTTAGTCTTTTTAGGGCTGCACCCACAGCCTATGGAAGTTCCCAGGCTAGGGGTCTAATTGGAGCTGCAGCTGCTGGCCCACGCCACAATCACAGCCACGCCAGATCCAAGCCGAGTCAGCAAGCTATAGTACATCTCACGGCAACGCGGGATTCTTAACCCACTGAGCAGGGCCAGGGATCGAATCCACATCCTCATGGATACTAGTCAGGTTCATTACTGCTGAGCCACAACAGGAATTCCTATTTCTAATCTTCAAGTAAGCCTCTGAGTTAGGCATTAGAGACTCTTTTTCAGATGGCACTTGGTGGTTATACGACTTGCCCAAGGTCACACAGCTAACACAGTGGCAGCTGGGATGCAAACCTGGGTCTGTCTGGCCACATTCTGTTCACTGCCTCATGCTGCCTCTGACAATAGGATACCGGTTAACTGAATTATGACAATGCATAAGAAGCAATGTTAGAGAAATATTCAAATGTTTTCTAAACTATTTAATGATACAAATAAGGGTAAGTAAAATAAGAAAATTATATATACAGTCATGATCTAAAATATGAAAAAAAGTGATACAGACATGGAGGGAGAATGAACAAATTATGACAAAACGGTTTTTGTGTTCACCTCTGGGTTGAGAAATGATGAGGTTTATTTCTTTACATTTCTATGTATTCTCAAACTGAGCAACCGTCCTATTTATAAACAGATAGACAGTGATGAAACTTATAAATATGTGAAAAAGAATGTGTGTTGGGGTGGGGATTTGAAGACTTCCTGCCCTTCATGGTTCCAGAAAAATTCCTCCCGGGGTCCCACACTGTAAGGGGAAACAGTGGCCTGCATGGGGGCCTCATCAGCTCTGCCCAGACCCAGAGATTCTGAAGGGTCTCAGGCACCCCTCTGCCCTTCCCGCCAATAGATTCTCTCATCCCAGGGCCTTGCTCTGGTGGGGAAACCACCCTGTGAAAAGCACCATAGACACACAGGGAGCTGGTGGATGCTACCCTTAGGCTCTCCCACACTCCTGCTTTCCATCTCAGCTGCCAGGGTTTTGGAGGCTTAGCACTAATTTTACCTTTTACTCTGAGAACCAGAAAGCTCCAGACCAGATCTGAAATCATTTTTTTTTTTTTTTTGGTCTTTTTGCCATTTCTTGGACTGCTCCCGCGGCATATGGAGGTTCCCAGGCTAGGGGTCGAATTGGAGCTGTAGCCGCTGGCCTACACCCACAGCCACAGCCACAAGGGATCTGAGCCGCGTCTGCAACCTACACCACAGCTCATGGCAAGGCTGGATCATTAACCCACTGAGCGAGGCCAGGGATCGAACCCGCAACCTCATGGTTCCTAGTCGGATTCGTTAACCACTGAGCCATGACGGGAACGCCCTGAAATCATTTCTTTCTCTTTCTTTTCATGCCCCTAAAATTCTATTAAAAAAATTATAACCTCAAAAAAAAAAAAAAAAAAGTTCCAGTCCCGGCTCAGCAAAAACGAATCTGACTAGCATCCATGAGGATGCAGGTTTGATCCCTGGGCTCACTCAGTGGGTTAAGGACCCAGTGTTGCTGTGAGCTCTGGTGCAGGTCACAGATGTGGCTCAGATCTGGGGTTGCTATGGCTGTGGCTGTGGTGTAGGCTGGCGGCTACAGCTCCGATTCGACCCCTAGCCTGGGAACCTCCATATGATGTGGGTGTAGCCCTAAAAAGACCAAAAAAAAAAAAAAAATTATAATCGGAGTTCCCGTCATGGCTCAGTGGTTAACAAATCCAACTGGGAACCATGAGGTTTTGGGTTCCATCCCTGGCCTCGCTTGGTGGGTTAAGGATCTGGCATTGCTGTGAGCTGTGGTGTAGGTTGCAGACACGGCTCAGATCCCTTGTGGCTGTGGCTGTGGTGTAGGCTGGCGGCTACAGCTCTGATTGGACCCCTAGCCTGGGAACCTCCATGTACTGTGAGAGCAGCCCTAGAAAAGGCAAAAAAAAAAAAAAAAAAAAAAAAAAAAAAAAAATATATATATATATATATATATATATATATATATAATCTCTATTTCTTCAATTCAAGTACTTGTCACTTATTATAGAAACTTCAAAATCTCTTTGAAAAGACAGTGGGGAGTGACCGCTGACTCAGTGATTAAAACTGAAAACTGCCATTGTCATGTTCTTGGCACCTTTGTCACATCTCCTTCTCTCCTGTATCCCTGCTTCCCCCACCCCCCACCATTGGTGGCAGAGCCATTCCCTAGGGTCACATGGCAGGTAAGTGACTGCTGGTTAGGCTCAGGCAAAACTCACAAACACTGGTGTGGATGTTGGTTCAGCCTGCCCTGTTTTTTTTTTTTTTTTCCCTCGCCTTTCTCCATTTCCCCCAGACATAGATTAATCACAAGTTAATAGGAGCCGAAAGCCCAACAATACAGGCATCTTTTCAGGGAGGAATTTTCTGCCTCTTTTTCCTGCTGCTCTGAGATTTCTATCAGTGCTGCATCTGTTGGCTAAATCAAATCTTTCAAAGGTAATCCATGATCATGGCCGCTGGAATTCGTCTATGACAATCCCGTTGCGGCGGAGACACGGACAAGGTCTGGCACACAGGCGCTCACTTTCTCAAGGTTATTCCTTTAGGAGGAAGGTTTCTTTGTGCTACAAAGCATTTATATAAGTGTTGGGGAATTTCGCCAGCCACTTGTTCCTTCCCAGGGCACGTGGGTTTGACCTCTTTGAAGCAGCCTCTCTGGAGGGGCACAGAGCAGAGAGAGGCTGGGGCTAGTAGAGGAGGGTTTTCTTTGCTCGGAGGCTGGGGGTACTTTGCGTCTCTGGGGAAGATGCGCTAAGCCTTCCTTGTTGGAAGTCTTGGTGGGGCTCTGTTGCAAGCTCTTGCAGAAGCTGGGGGTGGCAGGTGGGAGATGAGGCAAGGCTTCTGGAGATCCCACACTGCATCTTCAGGGAGTTGGAAAGAAGCTTCATTTTCAAAGATCACAAGAAAACTTTTACCCTCCCCTGGGCTGGTTGACAGATTGGGAAACCAGGACACAGAGAAGTGTACGTATCAGCACACTAGCTTCTAGCAGAGGCCAGGACTCAGGGAACCCAGACCCACCCTGAACCTGCAGCTTAACATACGTCTTGGGATTAGGAGTCATAGAGTCATTCCTCTGCTTTTCTTGGATCCCAAGAGAAGGCTCTAGGATGGGACAAAGGCTCACAGAAAGAGAGGTGTGACCTGTGTCCACATAGAAGAAGAGAGCAGTTCTCTGTGTCTAGGAGAACAAAGTCAAGTGCAGTATGAGAAGTTCAGTTAGGGGAGTTCCCGTCGTGGCTCAGTGGTTAATGCATCTGACTAGGAACCATGAGGTTGCTGGTTCGATCCCTGGACTGGCCTTGCTCAGTAGGTTAAGGATCCGGCATTGCTGTGAGCTGTGGTGTAAGTTGCAGATGCTGCTCGGATCCTGAGTTGCTGTGGCTGTAGCATAGGGTGGCAGCAACAGCTCAGATTGGAGCCCTAACCCGGGAACTTCCATATGCCGTGGGTGTGGCCCTATAAAAAAAAAAGGAAGTTCAGTTAGACCAGAAGGTCTCAACCTCAGGCAGTTCTGCCTCCCCCGGTCCTACCCAGGGAATAGTTCTGGTTGCCAGAACTTGGGGCTGGGGTATTGTTACTGGTATCTAGTGGGCAGAGGCCCAGGATACTGGTAAACAACCTGCAATGCAACAAAATAACAAAAATTATCATTTGTGGCAAGGTTGAGAAATCCTGAGTCAGAGGAAATAAAACCTTGGTGAGTGCTGGGGACTCAGTCACCGGGGCAGTGTGCCAAGAGAAAGGCGTGAGATATTTTTTAAAAACAGGGCAGACATCAGCTCAGGGGCAGAACCCCTTAGAGGAATGGGCTCTTTAAGATGAATTTGCTGATTCCTTTTCCTAAAGGTCTAGTCTGTGCCAGGCAACATGCAAGACGGGGGCTGCAGAGATGGACAAGGCTGGGCTGCGGCACAGCTCTCTGCGGGGAGGTGATCCAGCAGACATGGAGGAACCCAGCCTGGGGGGTCGGCTGCCAGGTGGTCAGAGCCCCCATGCCTAGGAAGCGCTACTGCCACGAAGCCCTGAAACATGACACGTGTTAAAGACGGTAAAGCAAATAATCATCAATATTGAATGGGCTGAGATTAGCAGCGGAGAAGAGGGAGTCCTTCCAGATTAATAATGCATCGAGGCCTCCTTCGGAGGAGGGATAAATTATGCAGGGCACGGTTGCTTGGGGACAAGAAGAAAACAATAGCTCTTTAATTTGCGGGTTGGTTGGATCTCCGTGGCAGGGACTCTCCCTGCATTGGACCTTAGCGGCAGCCTTGTTTCCTGTCCCCGACACCATCCTCCCTTGGCTTCCCCTTAGGGGTGGGGATTCCTGGTGCTGTGCCCCCCACCCGTGGAACAGTCTGAGGCAGCTGCCCAGTCCCCTGACCAGCCATGTGGGACCCCTGTTTTTAGAGCCCTGGAGCTCTCCCTCTGTCCTCCAGACCCAGCCCAGACGCCACCTCTTCCAGGAAGCTGACTAGCATAGCAGTCTCCCAAGGGGCTTTCTGTACAGAGTCCTGGGTCTCAGTTACTCAAGCACATGTTGGGACCCAGCAAGGCCAGCCACATACATTTCACTGATTCTGAGATGCACTTCACCCCACGTTTTCATACCTCTGATGCGTGTGCTATATTGTCAATGGTATGTTATGGTTCAGTTTTTGCGGTACATAAAATAAAGCAGCTCCTCACTACTGGTGTTGTCTTGTATTTGCAGAAATATGGTAGAAGGTAATGAAGAGGGGTGGAGGTTAAGTCCTGGCTGTCCCAGAGACAGGGCTGTCTTTGGCCTGCAAAGAGCAGCAGCCCCCACGACCCCGAGCAGCTGGTCCTCCCCAGAGCTGTCCTGCAGGCCCAGGGGAGAAAGGAGATTCCCCCTACCCTTCACCATCCTGATAAGAGGCAGCCACATAAAAGGCTGTGGCAGCGTTTATCTGCGGCCTGACAGCCTCATTTATTACCCGAGGGCGGTGCCAGCTGTTGCAGGAAGCAGGAAGTGAAGGGAGCTGGGAGAGGTGGCCCTGGGCAGCTCTGGCTTCACTTCCAGGAAGCAGGGATGGGGCCAGCTTCAGCCCAGATGTCCCCAAGCCCTAAAGGACACAGAGCACAGGGAGAGGCTGGCTCCAAGCCAAGACCCTGATGAAAGGCTTGCCCTCTGTCCTTCCTGCTCCTCCACCCTAGCCAGGGCCTGTTGGGACAGCCCTCTGCAGGCCCCAGGTGAGCCACTCTGATTTTTAAGGTCCTTTCTACTACTGACCCTCTGTGGCCCAAGTCCCCTGCTTCTGTGCTGGTGGCCCTGTCTCTGAGCCCCTGGGGCCTGGGAAAGGGCTTGGTTAGACACAGACTATGTGAGGGGAAACGCTCCAGGATGATGTCCCCAGGGCTGGTGGCACCCTGAGCCCAACCTCCAAGGGCTACACGGCCTCACCCACCCCCACCCTGCCTCCCTGAGGGTCACCAGGCTCCCTCCTGCCCCTGTGTGTGGGGTCTCAGGATGGCACATTTTCAAAGCTGGCAGTCAGCTGTGTTGGGCAGGCAGGTGACCTGGGTCCTGGTCCTGAATGACTGTGTGGCCTCAGCTTCCCCTCCTTCTCATCAAAGTGGTGGGTGAAGGTGATTGCTGAGGTCCCAGATCCGTCCCTGCCTGCCTGGATGATGGGGCTGGAGGGGGAGTTTGTGCCCCTCCCCTTGCCCCGGACTCACCCGTCCCCAGCTCCTACCTGATGGTCTTGTCAGCATCGCAGGGGCAGGGCGAGGTGCAGCCTGGGCCATGCAGGCCCTCAGGGCACAGCCGCTCCTGGCAGCGAGGGCCTTTGTAGCCAGGCTCACATTCACAGGCGCCGGTGGTGGGCGAACACTGGCCCCCGTTGTGGCAGTCACAGCGCTGGGAGCACTGGAAGCCGAAGGTCCCGAAGGGGCATTCCTCTTGGCACCTGCAGGATAGCAGAGTGGGGTGAGGCTGTGCCCCTCACCTGCCCTTCCAGATCCACCCAGCATGTACCCGTGCCTCTGGGCAGGGGCCTGGTGTGCTGCACCTCCTCACAGCCTCCTCCCCTCGCCCCTCTCCTCCTCCAGGAAGTATTCCGTGGTTTGGACACCCCAGTCTGTTCTCCCACTCCATGCTAGTTTCCCTCAGTCACCAGAACTGAATTTCTATTATCACATTTTACTGATTTAGGCCTATGTGGGTTTTTTCCATTTTTTGACTGCAGGAAATATGTGCAACATGAAATTTACCACTATAATATTTTTAAGTGTGGAGTTCAGTGGCATCAAATACATTTACATTGTGCAACCATCACCACCATCCACCCCTTTTCATCTTCCCAAACTAAAACTTCTGTACCAATAAGCAATAAACATATATATATATTTTTTTTTTCTTTTTTTTTCTTTAGGGCTGTACCCACGGCATATGAAAGTTCCCAGGCTAGGGGTTGCATTGGAGCTGCAGCTCCCAGCCTACACCACAGCCACAGCAACACCAGATCTGAGGTACATTTGTGATCTATACCACAGCTCATGGCAACATCGGATCCTTAACCCACTGAGCAAGGCCAGGGATCAAACCTACATCCTCATGGATACTAGTTGGGTTTGTTTCTGCTGTGCCACAACAGGAACTCCTAAAAATATTTTAATATCTCTGAAATCAGTTAAGTCTTAAAACTGATGGCATGTCATAGTGTCATTATTGCTGTTCTTCATTCTTAGCTCTATTTATTTATTTATTTATTTATTTATATATTTTTTTTGGCATTTCTTGGGCCGCTCCCGCGGCATATGGAGGTTCCCAGGCTAGGGGTCTAATCGGAACTGTAGCCACCAGCCTATGCAGAGGCACAGCAACGCAGGATCTGAGCCGCATCTGCAACCTACATCACAGCTCACAGCAACGCCGGATCATTAACCCACTGAGCAAGGCCAGGGATCGAACCCGCAACCTCATGGTTCCTAGTCGGATTCGTTAACCACTGCGCCACGATGGGAACTCCACTTAGCTCTATTTAAACTAAAGATGCAACTCATAATGGGTAGCATCTGAGACTTGATGAAACAGGGTAATTTTTTTTGGCTATACCCGCAGCATGTGGAAATTCCTGGGACAGTGACCAAACTCCCACCACAGCTGTAACCAGAGCCACAGTGCCAGATCCTTAACCTGCTGAGCCATGAGGGAACTCTGAATGGGGTGATTTTATTTCTACTCATTATCTCCGTTTTTTGAGTCTTTGGAGCACATGTATGGCCTCTCTTTGTCATGCTGGGAGATGAGACTCCTCCCCCATGTGGCATTTCCCCATGAGTACAAGAAGCATCCTCCTTCATCACACTGGAGAATCCCCCACGAGAGGGGCTATTTCCTCTTCCTTGGACTTAGGGGGTCTCCTTGAAGTGGGGGCTGAGCCTCTCCCATCAGCCAGTGAGACCCAAAAAGAGGAGGACCAGGCCCCATTGTGTCCTGCCTCTGCTCCGGCCTGGTACTCGGAGCTCCCAGCATAATGATAATTATTCAACTCAAGAAGTGACAGTCATTGGTTGTGGGTCTTCTGTGGGTGGGTGTAACCCCCGCTGCTGACTGCCTGGCTTCCTGGATGTGCCTAATAGTCATCACCCAGCCCAGGGCTATTTCCTAGGGGGTGTGAATTCACTGGCAACAAATCAAGGGGTAAACCTGGGACATACAAGATTAAAGAATTGGGTGAGGGAGTTTCTGTTGTGGCTCAGTAGTTAACGAACCCGATTAGTATCCATGAGGACACGGGTTCGATACCTGGCCTCGCTCAGTGGGTTAAGGATCTGGTGTTGCTGTAAGCTGCAGTGCAGGTTGCAGAAGTGGCTTAGATCCCACGCTGCTGTGGCTGTGGTGTAGGCCAGGAGCTACAGCTCTGATTTGACCCCTAGCCTGGGATCCTCCATATGCTGTGGGTACAGCCCTAAAAAGACCAAAAAGAAAAAAAAAGAGTTGTGTGACCCTTGTGTCCCAGAGACAAACAGACAAGTAGAAATGGCCTACGGACTCTAAGGTTTTGGATTATCTGTATTCCTATCCTGGTTAAAGGTGCGGAGAATGGGGAACTGACCTTCCAGCACTGACATCTGCTTCTTCAGCACAAAATGGGATAATAATAATTAAACCTTAGCAGGTATTTGAGGATCAAGTGAGATAATGTGTATACACATTTCGAAAGGTGCCCCGAGCACAGTAAGGGCTCTGTAAAAATGTTAGTCCTTATTATTAGTCTCATTAATACTGTTTTCTATAGTTCTCCTGACAGAGCCCTTCTGGATCAAAGGGAAGACTTCCAAAATGTTAACAACAGAGTAGACTTAAGGAGCCATGGGTGTTTTCATGGTTATGTTTTCTCATTTTCAGGTTCTCTGTGGGTCTTTCACAATAGTCTGCGAGAAGGGGCACAATACAAGAGGTTCAAAAAAATACAGCCTTAGCTTCTTTATTAGATCTTGCAGAGTCCGGAGTTGGAACCTGTGTTTTCCACCACACACCCAGCTCCTCTTCTTGCAAATCTTGCTGCATTTTAGCCAGTCGGAGGCTTCAGGAAGGGAAAGAATGGAAAAGAAGGGGGGAGAGGAAAGAGAGAAAGGGATGTGTGGGGAAGGAACGGAAGGCAGAAGACAGGAAGGACAGTGGAGGAGGGAGAGAAACTGAGGCAGGAGGAGGACACAGCGCCTGGAAAAGCTGGACCATCGCCATCTGAATGGCCAGCCCCTGTTTGGCCTCAGGATGGATTTCCCCAGAAGTCACTCAGATGGCCTCTCCTGGATGCCTCAGCCATCAGGGGAAGAGACCCAAGCCTGGAGACATCTGACTCCTCCCTTTTCCTGGAACTTCCCTGCTCCCTCCCATCCAGCAGGACTGGGCAGAGCCCTGGACAGGGAGCTCCCTCTGAAGGGCACGTCCCTGCCCTGTCATATTTACAAAGTGACTGATGCCAGAGCCCCAGAAAAAGAATCTGGAAATGAAATATTGACAACCTAATCTATTTACATAATCAGCCTCTCTTTTTTTTTCCTACCCACAATTTAAACAACTTATTTATTTAGAGATCAAGCAACGACTGCTAATGAATTTTACACAAAGCACACTAATAACGGGGCCTGTGGAACAGAAGGGTAATCACAGCAGGAATTAGTTTTCTACTTAAACATCCTTCCTTTGCAACATATCAATCTAATGTGTCCGATATCACCATTAACAACCAGATACATTGCTCAATTAAATTACAAAATGAGCTGCAAAACCCTCGTTACGTTTCATGTTTAATTTGCACTGGATTCTGCCTATCCGGGGAGGCCTGCGTTATTACACCCACTCAACTTTAATATGCTCGCCATGATGTGGGGTGGGTTCATGCAGCTGTCACCTACAAAATTAATGGAGGCAATTTTTACAAAATATTAAATACCAAGAAGCCCGTTTGGAGGGGGAACCCAAATGCTACCAGGCCCTTCTATTGAATTCTTCTTCTGCAGTTGATTGGCAAAGCTTGCCGGAAGACCCTGAGGCTTTTGGGGTTTCTCTCTGCCTCAGGTTCATGGGCTGGGCCCCAACAAGAGGCATTAAGGGTTTTTTTAGGAGTTTTTTTCCATTTGGTACATCTTGGCGTTGGAAACGGAGCATACCAGTGAGGGAAGCTCTGCTGGTATGGAGTCAAGTCAGTTGGAGCCCTGGGCTCGCTTGTCTCCAACCATGAATGGGCTGTATTATCTCTCATGTGGAAGTGGCTGGAAACAAAAGGGTCCTGTTCTGGTTCCCAGGTTTCTGGCTCCTGTCCCTGCTGGCTCGTCTTGATCATTTCCTTACAGGGGAAGGTGATGAGGACAGAAAAGTGGTCTTAGTGCTTTGGTTCTGCCTCCCTTCCGCTAGAGATCTGGTCCCCAACAGAGGCCAGGGAGGGATGGATCCCAGATCCACATGCCACATTCTATGCCTTGAATGCTTGTAGAGATGGACACAGACTCACAAAGAGATCAAATATAGCTTCAAAGATTTCAGGTGAGGGGTAAGCTAGCCTGAGGCTAAAGTCTCTTTCCTGGACATCACTAAGGATTTGGGGCTGACTCCAGTGAGAGATGGAGGAGCCCAATAATGTCAGTCAGAGCCAGAAGGACTCGCTGGTTCACCCGGCCCTGATCCCTGCTTCCTGATGTTACCTGGACTGGTACCCCCAGGGCAGAGTAACAAAATCCAGGCCAGAGATAAAGCATCGATCCCACAGAACCAGGCAAAATTGTGAGAGCTTCCTCTCTACTGCTCATATCTCTGCTCAGAGAGACACAAGAGGCTGAAAATGACAGGGAGGAGACCCTCCCGGGTTCTGTAGGAAAGGTCCTCCTCCAGATCTGAATCCACGCACCATCAAACCCCTGGATGTCATTTTTCCTTCTTCCAGAATCCCTGCTCTATCAGCATGGAATCCTGTTTCTTACCATGGCAAGTGTGCACATCCCCTCTGCTCTGTGTTTTGTGGGTTATCCCCTCTTCAAGGCTGGTTTGATTCCAGGAAAATGGAGCCCTTGTTCAGTCTGCTCTCAGGCCACAGGCCTTCAGAGGATGCAAACCGATGTCAGTATCCTTTTGGCAGAACTCACATCAGGAATAAATAGTCCACTCCTTCTGTTTGTTTGATAAAAACCCACTTCTAAAAGAAATTGTGTAAAATGTATGAACTGAGTTTGCACGCTCAGCTTTTTGGGATTATTGGTGCCACCGTGTCCCTTCAGGAGGGCAGAAATTAGAGAGTGGTGGTAGGTATCCATCTCCTTCCCCAGGTGAGCCAATGCAAGTTCAGGGCTTGGGTCCCTGGGCTGGGGGAGGGGAACCCTCAGCAGGCCAAGGGCCAGGAAGGATGGGTTGGAAAGAGGACTCAGAATGCTTTCAGAGAAAGGAATGGGAGAGCTGGCAGAAGAAGGCTGCGGGCAGGTAAATCTGACCTGTTCTATGCAAGGCTGCTGTGCAAATGAGTAATGTGAACAGCAAGGGCAAGAGTTAAGAGCATCCTCGGAAGTTCCTGCTGTGGTGCAATGGGATTGGCGGCGTCTTGGGAGTGCTGGGACCCAGGTTGGATCCCCAGCCTGGCACAGTGGGTTAAGGATCTGGCATTGCAAAACAGCTGTGGCTTAGATTGCAACTGCGGCTTGGATATGATCCCTGGCCTAATTGGATCCCTGATGGGGCAGACAAAAAAGGGCAAAAAAAAGAGCATCCTTACCTGTCCCCCATGTATCCAGCCATGCAGTGGCACTGCCCGGTCACATGGTCACACTGCCCTCCGTGGTGGCAAGGACAGTCCTGGCTGCAATTCTGGCCAAACGTCCCTGGTGGGCAGGGCTGGGCACACACTGCTCCCTGAAACACAGGAGGGAAGACATGCAGAGTTGAAGCTCCTGAGATGCAATCCTGGGACCATGCTCTCCAGGAAATAGCACACCTGCTACGGATCAAGGGGACCCCCCCCCCGACCGCCCCACTCGGTGGGACCTTCTCCCCAACCACAGAAGCATAGAAAGTTGGACACCATGGCTCCAAAGCCCCATTTTAGAGATGGGGAGACTGAGGCCATTTCTTCTCATCCAGTTATTCAGCACACGCTTATTGAGTGCCTGTGGTACCCTGAGCCCTGTGTTAGACACTAGAGATACAAAAACACATGTAAGACTTGATTCCTGTCCTCCCAGTCAGTCTACTGGAGAGACAAACCAAAAACAAGATAACTCAAGTTCAAGGTGCTAGGTGCCCTCACTCTGGCACATGATAAAGTGCTGAGGCAACACAAAGCAGAGACGTGATCAAACATGGTGCTCTGGAGTTCCTGTCGTGGTTCAGTAGTTAGCGAATCCGACTAGGAACAATGAGGTTGCAGGTTCGATCCCTGGCGTTGCTCAGTGGGTTAAGGATCCAGGGTTGCTGTGGCTCTGGTGTAGGCCAGCGGCTACAGCTCCAATGAGACCCCTAGCCTGGGGACCTCCATAGGCCACGGGAGCAGCCCTAGAATAGGCAAAAAGACAAAAACAAAACAAAACAAAACATAGTGCTCTGGAAACACGCATTTCTCTCTACTTCTTTCCCAAACCCAGCTAAGGGAGGAAAGGTATAAACCTACAAGGACGAAAGGAAGGGGAGAGGGGACCACAGAGGACAAGAGATATCACGTGGTAGAAGATGGATTGGCAGATAGAGGAGCAGTAAGTGCCAAGGTTTCTGCTTTCTCAGCAATGCCGAGTGCCTGCAAGGGAGCGTGGGAAGACAAAGCTCAGAAAGGCTCAGGCATCAGGAGCCACTCAAGGCCAAGGTGCAGGTGTGATGAAACAGGAGGACTCTTTGAAAGTTTCTAAAAGAGGGAATTAGACCCCAGATTTTTACCCTCATTGCAAATAGCCAAGTGCTCTGCCAAGATCAGCAGCTTACTTTTAGGGAGGTTGATCCACACAGGCTTTGGATGCAGGGATACCAAGCACGCTTGGAAGGGGAGCCATGAGAGATGGGGAGCCAGTGGACCTCTGCTGACTTAATCATCAGACTCTCTGCTTTCTTCCCCTGCTCAGTTCCTGGGATATTAGTGACCAGACTCTACTCTCTCTGGCAGAGTTCTGGAGGATTCCTTTCCAGGGACACTGAGAGCTCAAGAGAAAAGACCTGCAGACACTGATATTTGAGGGTCCCATCAATCAAGAAGCCTGGTCTCTCCCTTGCCTCCAGGCTTTTTTTTTTTTTTTTTTTTTTTTTTGCTTTTTAGGGCCATGCTCGCAGCATGTGAAAGTTCCCAGGTTAGGGGTCCAATTGGAGCTGCAGCTGCTGGCTTGGACCATAGCCACTCAGGATCTGAACCATGTCTGCAACCTGCACCACAGCTTGTGGCGATGCTGGATCCTTAACCCACTGAGCGAGGCCAGGGATCACTCATGGTTACTGGTCAGATTTGTTTCTGCTGCACCACAATGGGAAATCTTTCCCCAGGCTTCAAACCAGCTTTTGCAAGGATTACGGTAAAACATGAACACACTGCCAAGGATCACTAGATATATGAAATGAGGCTCTAACAAGTTGGGAGATGGTGTAAAGCATGTCATGCAGAAATACGGAGGGAGGAGTTCCCGCTGTGGCAGAGCAGGTTAAGGAGAGGGTTTTGCCACAGCTGTAGCTGCAGCTAGGATTCCAAGCCTGGACTGGGAACTTTCTTACCAAGGCGGCTGAAAAATATTTAAAAAAATTTTTAATGCTAGAAGATACACGTAAAAGATTTGCACATGGTTGCCTTTCAGGAGCGAGGTTTGTATGTAGGGCAGAAGATTATTTTCCTCTCCCTCCATTTGTAGCCTTGTAACATTAGATAATACGTATATTTATTTATTTATTTACTTATTGGCTGCACCTGTGGCATAAAGAAGTTCCCAGGCCAGGGATCAAACCCAAGCCACAGAAATATCAACACCATGTTCTTAACCGCTAGGCCACCAGGCACCTTCACTATGAATAATTTTTAAATTATCCATATGAATGTAGGTCTTTATCAAACAGAAATCTGAACCTGCTCTTTTCTCCTGCTGCCCTTCCAGCCTCTCCCACTCCAGAGATGGTCATTTTTTCCTATGCAGATCAAGGATTCTCCCACAATTAATTAATCAATTAGTTCAACACACAATTATTAAGCATCAATAATTGCTAACCCCGAGGAAGCTAGTTTAGTCTGGAAAATCCTGCTGACCAGAGTCATCTATCAATATCATCCAATTTACCTGTAATGAATTAAGTGAGAGGCTTTTTAGCACAGATTTCTCCTCTACACACAAGTCAGACAGTGTCAGGCTGAGAGGGGGACAGGGATGAAGGACTGAGCAGAAAAGGGGCAGCAGCCCGGGGGGTGGGAGGGTAGATGTAAGTGGGGGAAAGGGCAGGGAAAAGTTACTCAGATGAGGGAGAGGTCCCTCTTCTTCCTGGAGGTGGAGGACTACCCGGGCCTGCCTTTCTCACTGCACCCCACAAGCTGTGGGGATCCTTCAGGGAAGAGAGGAGTCTTCCTGGCCACCATCTGAGTCAGTGCTCTGCAGTCCTGGGCTGGATAAGGACACTCTGACGCTGAGAAAATATTTTGAGCATCCTGGGGGCTGTGCTTATACCTTCTACCCCCTCATCACAGAGCACTGTGGGGCACTCCTGTCTCTCTCTCTCTCTCTCTCTCTCTCACACACACACACACACACACACACACAATCCCTATCCATCCTGATAGGCTGCAGACTCTTTTTCTCCAGAGTTTCTGAGACATGACCAGGGCCCCTGAAGAGGCCAATAGGATAGTTTGCTTCATTTCCTGGGGGAAAGCAAGCATTCTTGAGACTTTTTGGACAGGTAGGCAAGCACTTCTTTTAGCCCCCGCTCAGAATTCCCCAACTGCAGCACCCTAGGTCCCTGAATCCCTAGGTCTCTCCCAGGGTTGGAGCCCCTGAGCTCGCAGGGGGCCTGAAAGAATCTGCTGCCTTGGAAGGGCTGCTACCTGCTGTGGTGGGAAGAACTCTGGACTCAAAGTCAGGATTTGGGCTCAAACTCCATCTCTACCTCCTCCCAGGTGGCTGAGCTAGGACAAGTCACGTGATCCTTCTGAGCCTCACGTTCTCATCTGTACAATGGGAGAGGGAACCCCCAGGCTCCCAGACGGTTATAAAGCTTCAGTGAGATTAGAGATGTGATGGAGCCTAGTCCAGCGCCTTAAAAAGCGGGCCCTTCATTAATATTAGTCCCGCCCCATTGGACCACCTGATGAGGTGCAGGTAGCAGGAGCCCAGTATCGCCTGGGACAGGGAGGCTTTGGGGAGGAGCACATAATTAATCAGCTACTGCTGGCTGGAAGAACAGCTTTGGGGGGAGAGGCTGGGGGAGAGAACAGGCAGGAAGTACCAGCTTGAGAAGGCTGTGGTCTCACGGTTTACTTTCCTGCTATTAGGAGCTGAATATACCAGCTTCGTATACCCTAACCCTCAGACCCTAAATGTGACTGTGGCTGGAGACAGGGCTTTTATAGGGGCAATGAAGTTACAATGAGGTCATTAGGGTGGGTCCTAATCTGTTATGACCCATGTCCTCATTGGACATTAGGACACAGACAGGTGCAGAGGGAAGGCCACATGAAGATTCATGTACAAGCCAGGGAGTAAAGCCTCAGAAGGAACCAACCCTGCCAACCCTTGATCTCAGACTCTGGCCTCCAGAACTGTGAGACATCTCTGTTGTTGAAGCCAGCCAGTCTGTGCTTTGTTATGACAGCCCTGACACACCGGCCTTAGGGTTGACCAAGGGTGCGTCTCCACTTGCAGTGAGATCTTGGGCTCTGAGACATCTAGAAGGTTGGCGATGGAGTGAAGCAAGGGTCCTGCTCCTCTCGAGACTGGTGAGACCAAATGGTTTTGTCAAAATCTAGAAACTGGCTGCCCTTAAAAAGGACCGTGGCTAAATGGAGCATTGGGGGGGGGGGGGCAAGATGGTGAAGGACTCAAGGTTATGCCAACAAGACAATTGGCCTCTCCAAGCATCAGCCATGACCGCTGTCCCAGGAGACACGGAAGTGCTGAGTGGACAGTGAACAGTGGTTGGTGTGAGTGCTGTGGAAATGATCCAAGTCACAGGCCAGGCTTGGGGCTCCTTGGAGAATCCTTCCCAAACCTGAGCTTCTAGAACTCTACAGCCTCAGCTCCAAATACCTCTCTTTGTTCCTCCGTGATGATTATTTCTATTTCTCAGCTCTTCAGGCCTGCTTTTTCCTGTGTGTGTGTGTGCCCGCGCGCGTGCGCATGTGTCCTGCTTCTGCCATCAGACTGTGAACTTTTAAGGGGGTTGATCACATATCTTCCTTTCTCTGTCTGTGGTACCCACTCTCATCAAACTACTCACTACTGGTTTCCCTCCTCTGCAAGGTCTCAGAGCCCAGAAAAAGAGATGGCACAATCCCCCAGGCTCTTTGCAAAGGCCCTCTGGGGATGGGCTCACCCCAGCTGGGCAAGTGTCATGTCCTGCGGGCATACGCTTGATTCTAGATGCCCCGTGTTTTCCAAGGAGGGGCCCGGAGGGCCAGAGTTCCTGGTGGGTACTCTCCAGCTCTGCATAAAGCCTTGGTTCTTTGGGGGCCTGCCCTGTGTGAGTGAGCAGTCGGACTCTTGAGATCTTTGAGTGTGGCTAAAGCCACCTGGGGCCAACAGGAAAGTGAGGCAATGGAGGATGATGAAGAGAGGACTCTTCCCTCTCCACCCTCCCCTTGGCCCCAGCCCTTTCCCTGGGAGGGGCCTCAGGCCTGAACCGCAGCCTCGTTACACTGTGACTCTGCATGCATGAGAGGTATTAATAATTCATATGAATCTGCAAGTTAAGAGCTAGGTCAAAAATAGAAATGCAATTGTCTACAATAAAATTAAAAATATAAAGTCCCCAAATCCAAAGGCTTCTACTGACAGAGTTTCTTGTCATCTGGAAGAACAAACCTCTCACTGTGTTGGGAGAAAAAATTCTCTGTGTGTGTTGGCTTCCTTCCCTCCTCTTCTTCCATCACCAGCCTTCGTCAGTCTCTCTAGAGAGGCCTTCACAGGTATAGGGCCTGCCTGTGGCCCATTCTCCCACTACCTCATCCTGATCTGACCTCACTGTCTGCTGCTGGGTCTCTGAGGACCCAGCCCATGAGTGATGGAGTACCGGAGACAGGCTGGAGATGAGAGGGCCTTTCCAGAGAGTGGCCCAGGGTAGGAGAGATGGGCAGGCATGGGAGAGGTGGCAGCAGCCCCTTTACCCTCCTCAGAAGAGACAGACAGAGACAGACAGACACCAAGAACTGGGACTGAAGAGTCAGGAAATCTGGATTCCACTTCTGCCTCCCTCTTCACTAGCTGTGTGGCCCTGGCCAGATCAATTAGCCTCTCTGGGTCTCAGCTTCCTCATCTGAGAAAGGAAGGTATTGATAGACCAGTGGTGTTCAAACCTCTTAAAGCTGTTTTTAGGTGATATCTTACCTAGAATCTCTAAGCAGATTAAAATGGAGAAGTGGGTGTGTGGGAACCAGAGCCCCAGTTATAAGGCTACTCATCCCCACTCTCATCTCTAAGAAACCCTTCTGTCAAACACAGAAGGAAATCCTATGATCTCAATTGATTACTTCCAAATGCAGCCCTTCAGACAGAGTTGGCTGCCTCAGAATCATCTGGGGAGCTTATTAAAGAGAGAGATCCCCAGGTCTCAGAAGGTCTATGATGGAACCTGGGAGTCTGTATTTAACCCCACCCCCACCCCCCGAGACTCTGGTGCACAGCCAGGTTTGGATGCTGCTGGACCAGATGATCCCCCAGGTCCTTTCCTGCTCTAAAAAATTATGGCAAGTCTGTTCCTGCGTCATCCCTCCTGCTGCCCCCCATGACCTCATGGTCCCCAGCCTCCAGAAACATCCTCCTCTTGTTCAGTAGCCCTGTCCTTTTAGCTTTGCGAAGCCTCAGGCCTCAGGGGGAGGCAGCCGGCTGTGTAACAGAGCTTCTGCTGAAATGGGAAAGTCAGCCTTAGTGAGTCACTGCTTCTGAGGAGCTTGGGATGGCAGAGGATAGGGACACAGACAGGGGTCGGGGGAGAGTGCTGGCCAAAAGGATGGTGTGGCTTGTCTATGGCATCCAGGGACTTTTATACAAAGCAAGCTACCATACAGCACCTCGGGGCTTGCAAGTTCCCTTGGAAGTGCCCTGCATCACCTGAACCTTCTGCCGAGCAGGCTGCTGTGAAAAGCGGGCCTGACTGTTTTTATGCCAGTTTGCAGATGGGAAAGCAGGGGCTAGAATAGCCGAGGGCTTTTTTTCCAAGTTTAACATTGGATGGAAGACCTGACTTGAGGTGCGTGAGGTTATACATCCCATCCTCCTTTCCCACAATGGTGGTTCCCAGACAGGAGACCTGGACTGGTGGAGGCCGCGAGGCAGAATCACCTGGAGCACTTGCTAAAATACAGATTCACGGGCCCACAGAATCAGAATACGTCTCTGTGTGTGAGTGTAGGGGTGGGAGGATGGGAATCTGGAGTTCTATAAATGCGGGTGATCAATACCCTGCTCTCCCCCAACCCTGCACCCCCGCCCCCCAATCCTTATACCAAGGATTTAAGGACTGAGCTAGTTTTTGAGGGGAATTCAACACCTTGGCACACAAGGGACCACAGGCTCAGGGAGGGTAAGTAATTTGCTTCAGGTCACATAGCACTTAGCAACCCCAGATTCAAAGCTGTGTCCATGGTACCACTGGAAGTGTCTAATGATGCCCATGACCATAAATAGGAGGGAAGGTAATGAGGGTAGGAAAGGAATATAGCCCTCCAGGGTGCATGTGAGCAAGGGATGCTCAGACCTCTTAAGAGCCCCACCCAAGAGTTCCCATCGTGGCGCAGTGGAAACAATCCAACTAGAAACCATGAAGTTGTGGGTTTGATCACTGGCCTTGCTCAGTGGGTTAAGCATCCAGCATTGCCATGAGTTGTGATGTAGGTCGCTGACACGGCTCGGATCTGGGTGTTGCTGTGGCTGTGGTGTAGGCCAGCAGCTGTAGCTCCGACTGGAACCCTAGCCTGGGACTCTCCACATGCCATGGGTATGGCCCTAAAAAGCAAAAAATAAATAAAAAAAAATAGCGCCCCCCCCCCCCCGATCCTGTAGAACCACCTACCGTCCAGCCTGGGGGACAGGCACACTCGCCCGTGATGTGGTGGCAGGTGCCTCCATTCTGGCAGGGGCAGCGCAACTCACAGTGAGCCCCGTGGCTCCCAGGCGGGCACAGCTCCTCGCAGCTGCATAGGGAAGGAGAAGTGTTAGATGCAGCAGCATTCAGATCAGGTGGCGGGGCCCCAGTGCAGCCAGCCCCGAGGCTCCTTGGAAATTAGTGAGTTCAGAGTCACTGTGAACTACATCAGGCATAAGGCGAAAGGGGGAAAGCAGGGCTCAGATCCAATGAACTGGCATGTTGTGAGTTTGGACCAGTACTCATGGGAAGACTTAAGTGCTTTTAGCATAAAGGAGAGGGACAGCTAAGGAAGGCTTCCCTCCAAGGCACATATTTTACTTGAATCTTGGAGGTGAAGTTAGTTTCACTGGGAGAAGGGCAGGAAGGGCAGGCCAGGCAGAAGGAACAACATAAGCAAAGGACCTGAGATGTAGTCATGAATTCAGCCTTCGAGAATCTGCCTAGAGTCAGAGAGAGGGAGAATCTGGGGCATGCCTCCACCCCCTTCCAGGCTCTGGAAGGCTCTCAGGTACCAGAGTGAGCTTCTCTACAGGGATTGGGCACTGCTGAGATGCAAGGGAGGATTTGCATGGGTCTTGGTCTTGGCCCTTAGTCCAATGCCTTGGCCCTGGAGCTGGCCAGACACTGGGGCAGAGGACACCTTCCGTCAAGGACATATCTGGGGCCAGAGTCCTTGAGTGCCAGCTCAGGATCTAGGGCTGTTGGGAAGGCCATGGAGCCTTTGATAGGACAGAGAGGAAAGCTCCAATCTTGCCCCTGGTGGGGGCGGGTGGCGGTGGGTGGGGGGGTCTCAACTAAGCAGGCTTGGAAGGTCCCCGTCCCTGTAGCCACCCTCTCCAGGAAACTGGAGTGAGGGGCTCTTTGGGGTCTGAGGGGGGAGGTAAAAGGCACAGTAAACTCCCCATATCTCTGCCTATCTGCCCAGGGCTCTCACCCCACTGTGTCTCAAATGGCCCCCTCAAACCACATCACAGGCATGTGGGTTAACAGCAGCACAAGGGTTATGGTCGGAAGAGAATTCCCAGCTAAGGTCTGGGGCCGCGGCGGGATGGCTTCAACTGGAGTTGCGCCAGCTCCTCTGGCCATGAGAACGTCTAGCCACGGTCATCCCAGCTTGCACCTGTCACCCTGGGGCCTGCAGGGATCTGAGACCTGCGTGGACAAGGCCCAGGCATTAAGCCTCTGCAGGACTTGGGGTCAGAGCACAGGCGATTTGCCAGTCAAGGACTATCTTGAATCTCCCGGGATTTCGCCACGCTGCACCCCCCATCCCCAGCCGCTCCGTCCCGCCCCTCCAAGAGCCTGGTGCTCTACTCACTAGACTCCGGTGTAGCCAGGGGCGCAAAGGCACTCGCCGGTGCGGGGATCGCAGCTGGCACCGTGGCGGCACTGGCACTGCAGCTGGCAGCCTTTGCCGTGGGTACCCGGAGCGCAGAGCTCCTCGCAGCGCCAGCCACGGAAGCCGGCGGCGCACACGCAGGCGCCCGTGATGGGGTTGCACAGGGCCCCGTTCTGGCACTGGCACCGGTTGCTGCAATGGGGACCCCAGTGGTCGCTGTCACAGCCTGCAAGAGAAGATCGGGTCAGGGCGGAGGCATCCCCATGGACCTTCTTTGGGATGGGGGCTGGGAACAGCCTTCCCCTCTCCACATGGCTTTTCCCTGGATGGGAGGCATTTCTGGGTGGAAGTTTTGGCATTTCATAACCTCTATTGGCTCATCACCAAGCCCCCACATAATCAGACAAGGAGAGAAGCTTCTTTTCTCAAGACATCTCCCAGTCAGGGTCATTCCATTCCAAGCAAAGCACCCTCTCTTGTACTAAAACTCTGGAACCACAAGCTATTTTACCTTTGCTAAACTCTTCTTGCTTGGCTATCTCTCAGCCAGGGCCTTTCTTCTCCAGTCTGCTGGGTTGGGGTGGGGGTGGGGGGTACTCCACTTCTTCATACCTTCCCAGCCCAGCCCAGCCCCATCTCTCTATCTTTCCATCTCTTCCTGAAACATTAGTTTTCTTCCCCTCTTGCACCTCACTCTCTGTGACCCTGTCTTCTAACTCCCTGCCCCTCCTCCAGCCCCATCTCTCTGTCACCCTCCCCTCTCTCTTTCATGCCTCTTCCCTCTCAGGACTGCCTACCCCCTGGTTCCTTTATCTTCAGTTCGATTTCATTACTTTCCAAGCAGCCAACTTCAGAAGGAGCAGGAAAAAGAAATGTTTCCCTGGGAGGTGACAGACAGCCTTGAAGATCTTTCTATGTAATTAAATGTTTCAAAGAGCCACATCTGAGCCAGCTTTGCAGAAATTCACGCTCTGTGGCTGGGGAAAGGGGCTAAAAAGCAGGTCACTCAGCCTGCTGCCACTTCCTAGTCTGACCCTCACCTGATGCATACAGGACACTCAACAGCAAGATCTCCTCAAACTATAGCCTCATTCACTGGAGGAGGGGTGGGTGTGGAGTTCAGGCAAGGACAGGCATAAATAATGAAGATGTTCAATGGAAAGAAAACCGGCTTCCAGTTAAGAAATCAGGAAACACTTCCTGGAAGAGAAGGTGCCTGACGTGGGCTGTCAAAGATGTCTCACTTGTCTGACTTTGATCTGCTGTCACAGTTTCACCATTGGAAACCCCTCATTCTGAGCAATCCCTCAGGTAGGGCAAACTGGAATGGCTAGAGACCCTACTGCCTCAAGACATAGAGATGATTAGTTGACCTTTGTGCTCTAGTGATCCTAGGGTTTAGATACTCAGAGAGGAAAGGGGGCAGGCATTCTCCACCTGGTACTACAGTGAGTGAAGCAAAAACCAAATTCAACGGTCAGAGCAATTTTGAGAAAAAAGAACAAAGCTGGGGGCATCATATTTTCTAATTTCAAATTATACTACAAAGCTATAGTAATCCAAACAGTAAAATATTGGCATAAAAAAAGACACATAGATCAGTGGAACATAGTATAGAACCCAGAAAGAAATTCACACGTATGTGGTCAATTAATTTACAATAAAGAAGCCAAGGATATATAATGGGGAAAGGACAGTCACTTCAATTAATGGTGTTGAGAAAACTGGACAGCCACATGCAAAATAATGAGCTGGACCTCTATCTTATACCATAGGTAAATCAATGAAGTTAGAACACACCCTCACACCGTACACTAAAGTCAACCCCAAATGGATTAAAGACTTGAGTGTAGGACCTAAACCATGAAACTCCAAGAAGAAAACATAGGTAGTTGGTATTGGTCTTGGCAATGATTTTTTTTGGATTTGACACTAAACGCAAGGGCAACTAAAGCAATATAAACAAGTGAGGTTACATCAAACTAAACATCTTCTGCACACAAAGGAAACCATCAACAAAAAATGAAAAGGCAATCTACTGAATGGGAGAAAATATTTGCAAATCATGCATCTGACAAGGGGTTAATATCCGAAATAGATAACTTATACAACTAAATAGCAAAACCCCCAAACGATCTGATTAAAATATGGGCAGAGGCTCTAAATGGACATTTCTATAAAGAAGACATACAGATGACCAACATCATAATCACCAGGGAAATGCAAATTAAAACCACACTGAGCTATCACCTTATACCAGATAGAGTGGATATTCTCTAAAAGAAAAGAACTAACAAGTGTTCACAAGGATGTATAGAAAAAGGAACCTTCGTGCATTGTTGATGGGAATGTAAAGTGATGTAGCCCCTATGGAAAAGATTATGAAGGTTCTTCAAAAACATAAAAGCAGAACTACGGTACAATATAGCAATTCTACTCCTGAGTATCTCTCTGAAAGAAATGAAAACACTAACTTGAAAAGATACCCAGAGGGAGTTGCTGCCATGGCTCAGCAGAAATGAATCTGACTAGTATCCATGAGGATGCAGGTTCAATCCCTGGCCTTGCTCAGTGGGTTAAGGATCCCACATTGCCGTGAGCTGTGGTATAGGTCACAGATGCAGCTTGGATCTGGCATTGCTGTGGCTGTGCTGTAGTCCAGCAGCTGCAGTTCCAATTTGATCCCTAGCCTGGGCACTTCCATATGCTGCAAGTGCATCCCTAAAAAAATAAAAAGAAAGAGAAAAGAAAAGATACTCGCATTGCTCTGTTCACTGTAGCATTATTTACAATAGCCAAGACACACAAGCAATCTAAATATTCATTAATGGATGAATGGATAAAGAAAACATGTATACACAAATATACATACAATAGCATAATATTCAGTCACGAAAAGGTGGAAATCTTGCCATTTGTGACAATATGGATGGATCTTGAGGGCATTATGCTAAGTGAGATAAGTCAGACAGAGAAAGACAAATACTATATGATCTCATGTGGAGTCTAAAAAACAAACAAAGAGCAAACACATAGACACAGAGAACAGATTGGTGGTAGGGAGTGGGCAAAGGGGGCAAAGAGGGTTAAATGGGCAAACTTCCAGCTAGAAGATAAATAAGTCCAGGGGATGTAATGTACAGTATGGTAACTATAGTTAATAATTCTGTGTTATATATTCAAGAGTTGCCAAGAGAGATCTTAAAGTTCTCACCATAACAAAAATTGGACCTATGTGTCATGATATTAACTAAACTTACGGTGCTGTTTAGATGCAGATGTTGAATCATTATGTTATAAGCTGACTAATATAATGTTATATGTCAGTTATATCCCAATGAAAAATATTGGGAGTTCCCTGGTGGCCTAGTGGTTAAGGACCCAGCATTGTCACTGCTGAGGCTTGGGTTTGAATCGTGGCCTGGGAACTTCTGCATGTTGTGGGCGAGGCCAAAAACAAACAAATCAAGTTCACTTATCCTTACAACCTACATTCACACTGAAAGAGGCTCACAGGGCAGAGTGACACAGCACCCAGCAGGTTGGTGTCTCCCATATCACCCCCTCACTGAGTGGGAAGACTAGCAGAATTACCTACTGTATCCCATATTTTTTTTGTTGCCAAGCACATGTAGTTGAATTTGCCGAAGTTTAATGTTCATAGGACACTGCTCCATTATAATAATAATAACCACCGCATTTTAAAATGTTTGCTTGTGACTTTTAAAACCCTGTGAATTAGGCTTTATTATTTCTCCACTTTACAGATGGGGAAATAAAGGATCAGAGATAAAGTGATTGTCCAAGGTTATCGTCAAGGGCAGGCCAGGTCTTCCGACTCCAGTGCTCTCTAGCATAGGTGAATGGGACACTTTCTGAATGATGACGCTGAGGAGAAAAATATAAGGGATGCCCTCGGGGACAAGGTGGCAGTTGCAAAGTACAAGGACCGGGACACTACAGAGACTAGCCACATCCTCCTCACGTGCTACTGTGAACAACCCCAGCATCCAGAACAAGGGAGTCTCTTCACTGGGACGGCATAGATGCTGCCCTGGGACCTTGGTTCTATACTGAACTGTTAGAGTCCAGGGCCACTTGGTCCTTAGTGCATCCCAGGGCAAACAGTTACACTCTGCTTATCAGAGGGACCTCCATTTCTCTGTCACAACCAAAACCCAGCAGGAAGCAAAACTACACCTCTGACACAGGAGCCAGGATACTGCCATGAAATCCGTGCACTAATGCTTGGGTTCTCTTGTTCTTCTACTTGTCCATTTAACATTAAATGGCAACCAAGCACCTGCTAGGGTCAGAAAGAGCCCCACCCTCTTGGAATACACAGTCTAGTGGGGACAGAGCCATGGGAGCAGCACTTATGGTTTGCTGGGGAGGCACCATGATAAGGGCCGTTCAGTGCATTAGAGAAGCACATGGAAACGAAATTCTATTAAGCCTGACAATCTGGGTTCTTAGACCACAGATTGGAGAGTGTGTGTGTGTGTGTGTGTGTGTGTGTGCATGTGCACGCATGCACATGCATATACCTGTGTTTTCTGTGTGTGTGTGTGTTTTCTGGGGCTCCCCCCACCAAAAAAACAAGAGCTCTATGCCACATTAGGAGCCTGTGGAAATAAACAGAAAACATTTGCAGACTCAAAAGCAAAGCGGCTTGGAGCTCCTAACATAGGTACAAACAACCCCTCATATCTAAATGGACAGGAAGGGGTTCCATTCAATTTAGAGTATTCTGATTAAGGAAGCAGGGAAGTGTGTAATCCACTTCATAGACATTCTCCCCAGAGTGATGAAATGAAAAAAAAAAAAGTTAGGGTTCACAGGGATAAGCTTCAGTTATCTTAGAAAATCCACTTAAAAACACCTCATTCTCCAGCAATGACAGAGAAATGAGCCAGTGAGTCAATTATCTACCCTGTTGAAGGTGAATAAAAACTATCATCATTAAAATTACAACGGGACTTTGCTTTCTTGCACAGACAACTGCGAACTCTTTTCCAATTTGGCCTCGGAATGTCACCCCCTCACACAGTTTTTCTGTTTCTGTCACAGATGCTCCTTCCTAATTATATTTGGCTTTGGCTGATTTGTCAAGGGGGCGGACCTTCTCTGGGCAGTGAGTGAGGGCTTAGGGGCACCGGGAAGTGTGTGGCCTGGCTTCTTCTGTTCCTTTCATCCAGCCAACTCTCCTCTCCCTTCTTTCCGGGGGGCCCCCACAGGGAGGGGCTCCATCTCTCTGTTCACCACCCCTTCCGCTTCACCACTGACGCTTTCAAATTTGTAACTACACTTGAAAGAGCAGTTAATATATGCTGGCCATGAGATAAAGTTGCAAAGTGAATTTTCTCATTTAATTCTCACAACCACCCACATAGAGCAGGTGCTATTCTTCTTATCCCTGTTTCACAGATTAGGAAACAGAGGCCCAGAGAGGTACAATACCTTGTTGGAGGTCACACAGTGAGGGAGTGACTGGGTGTCTGAGCTCTAAATTCTGTTGTCCTACTGGGTGTGGCCTGGTATTGATGGAAGAGGGGACATGGACTCTTGGCTGCTGGCCCTAGCTTAGATGGCCACCTTGGATAAGGTACAGGGACATGTGAAAGAAGAGGCATTTCCGCCAGGGCCTTATCCAGGGATTGGTTTAGTGGGAGTGGTGGGTCATAGGGCCTAGGTTTTGCACGACTGGTCCTATTTCCCGTAATTATATTTTGGGAAATAATGTATTTATTCCAAACTTTTTCTACTGTGATAAAACATGTGTAACATACATTTTGTCATTTTAATCATTTTAAAGTACAATGAATCCAGTGGCATTAATTACACTCACGGTGCTGAGCGGCAATCACCACTATTTCCATAAGGTTTCCATCACCCCGAACAGGAACTCGGGAACCATTAATCATTAACTCCCTGTTCCCTCCTCCCTCTGGCAACCTCCAACCTACTTCCTGTCTCTGTGAATTTGCTCCGTCTAGATACTTCACACAAGTGGAATCATACAGTATTAATCTTTTGTGTCTGGCTTCTTTCACTTAGAATAATGTTTTCAAGGTTCATCCATGATGTAGCGTGGATCCCCACTTCATTCCTTTTTATGGATGAATAGTATTCTATTGTATAAATATGTCGCATTTTGTGTATCCAGGCATTTCCTGATGGGCACTTGGGTTGTTGCCTCTGTTGGGCCTTTGTGAATAACGTGGCTATGAATGTGGGTATACAGATATCTTTTTGAATTCTTGAAAATCACTTATTAAAGGAATAACTCACTATGTTCTTATGTCTTTATTGACTTTCTCTATTATGAGCAATAACTTGGTCAAGCTTTTTTTTTTGTTATTTCTTGGGCCGCTCCCGTGGCATATGGAGGTTCCCAGGCTAGGGGTCCAATCGGAGCTGTAGCCGCCGGCCTACGCCACAGCCATAGCAAGGTGGGATCCGAGTCATATCTGCGACCTACACCACAGCTCACAGCAACACCGGATCCTTAACCCACTGAGCAAGGCCAGGGATTGAACCCGCAACCTCATGGTTCCTAGTTGGATTTGTTAACCACTGAGCCACGATAGGAACTCCGAGCTTTTTTTTTTTCATCACCACTTCTATATAAGCAGGTTTCAGTGCCTTGTGCCTAATCTCCTCCAGTAGTCTCTGTGAGTCACAGCAAGGGGAGCCGGGGTATGCCTTGTGTGCAGCTGCCCCTGCCCTCCATATGCATAGAAGGTGTCACCCAGCATCCAGCCCCAAGCTGGGCATCAGTCATGCTGATGAGGGGGCTTGGTCAGCCCTTCCCCAGCAACCAAAGAGCCTCCTCCCAGCTGCTTATGGGGATTCATATCCTCAGACAGGGGTCCTCAGCCTGGCTGCTCATCAGCATCACCCTGGAGGTTTTAAAAACCTCTCATGCCTAGACTTCAGCCCTGAACATCCTGATTTAATTCCTCTGGAGTGGTGAGGCCCAAGGACAGGTCCATTTAAGAGGCTCAGAAGATGAGAACCACTGTCTTTCCAGTGATCTGCATTCCCACTGGTCCTCTTAGGGAGGTGGGCAGGAGGATGCTGAGGGTGAAGTGGTGGTGGGAGAGACGGACGGTTCTTCCCATTCCATAGATGGCAATCCTGAGACTTGGCAAGGAGGAGGACTGACTGCTGATGATTGTGAAGGTCAAGGGGAAGAAACAAACCTGGACTCCACTGGCCCTGAGCTGCCCCCGTCTGAACCAGAGTCTGGGCCAAGGACCCCATGGCCTCCTTAGCAAGGGAAAGGCTTGATCCATTAGAATATCTCCCAAGAATGGCCCATGGCCACAGTCTGCTCCCCAGAGTCCCAACCACCCACCAACCCCTCAAGAAAAAGTGGAGGAGCTGCCTGGTCATGGGGTTGCTCCTGAGTCTATGAAGCAGCAGGCATGGAGGAAGAGATGGAGCAGCAGCCCCTGGAAACCATTCTAGCTGATACACAAAGTGACTTCCGGTGAGCAAGGCCATATGTCAACTGACTTGCCCTAGTGAAAGCCCAGGCAGATCTGCAAAGGCTGAGCCCCTCCACTTTTTCCAGGCTCAAGCTGCATTTCTGAGAGAGCGTCAAATGGAGGTCGGAGCCAAAGCTGGGCAGTCTTGGGTAGTTCCCTTACCCTCTCTGGGCCTTTGTGTCTACATTGTAAAATTTCAGATTTGGATCAGTGGTTCTTGCGTGGCGTAGGTCACCCTCCCTGAGAGAGCACCCAGAAATAGGGGGAGGGAGGGATTAGGTTGTCACAAAGGATCAGGGACCGTCCTGCCCAATGAACTCTGCCCTCCAAGTGCCAGTGGTGTCTGAATTAAGAAATACCAGTAGGGGGGAGTTCCCTTGGTGGCTCAGCAGTTAACAAACCCAACTAGGATCCATGAGGATGCAGGTTCGATCCCTGGCCTCGCTCAGTGGGTTAAGGATCCGGTGTTGCCATGAGCTGTGGTGTAGGTTGCAGATGCAGCTCAGATCCCCATTGCTGTGGCTGTGGCTGTGGCTGTGGCTGTAGCTGTGGTGTAGGCTGGCAGCTGCAGCTCCAATTTGATCCCCTAGCCTGAGAACATCCATATGCCACAGGTGTGGCCCTAAAAAACAAACAAAAAAAAGAAAGAAAGAAAAGAAATACCAGTAGGGGAGTTCTCTTGTGGCACAGTAGGTTAAGGATCAGCATTGTCACTGCAGCAGCTTGGGTTGCTGCTGTGGCTCATGTTCAACCCTCGGCCAGGGGACTTCCAATGCAATAGGAGCAGCCAAAGAAAGAGAGAAAGACGAGCAGGTATTTGCTAGACCTCTTCCTATTCTGATATTCTGTGAGTCTATGTGTGTTGCTGAATGTCCCCACTTGGGAAACTGGCCAGAGGAGAGAGGGTAGGAGGTGTGTTTGCCCTTGCATGGAAAGAAAAACTCGAGGTGGTTACCCAGGCTCTGAGCTGAGCCACTGCTCTGCTCCCTATCTCTCCACCACTTAGATTGCTGGAATTAAATATTAATAGACCAAGGTGCTATAGATTAAAACCCAAATCTCCTGGCACAATCCCTAAACCTAGCAGATGCTGACAGCACAGGATTATAATGATGTATCATTAGCTCTTAGTGATCTATTTATTACACTTGTTACTTTCTGTTATTTAACCACACTGTCTGTATCTCTCGTAAACATCCAAGGGGAAGTGGGATTCTCCGTGGCTGCATGGAATGCAGGCTGCATTTCCAGGTCCCACTGGTCCCCCAGGGCAGCAGAGGTAGAGGACTAAACACATGCATGCAGGAAAAACCCTAACCCTGTGAGCCTCCTATGGCCCAGCTGCATTCTCAGAAGGGTGGTTTCATTTAACCGTCCTGTGCCATTTGTTCATACCTTGCCTTGTTTCAAAGGTGATTTGAAGCAAACCATGGGAGGGGGATTATTATCCCATTTTTCAACTGAGAAAACTGAGGCTCAGAGGCATTTAGTAAGTAAGTAAGGGTTTCTCAGTCTCAGCATGACCAACATCTTGGGCCAGAAAATTCTTTGGTGTGGAGGCATCCTGAGCATTGTAGGATGTAGCAGCCTTGCTGGTCTCTACCCATTAGATGCCAGTAGCAGCCCCTCCTCAACTGTGACAACCAAAAATGTCTCCAGATATTGACAGATGTCCCCTAGGGGGCCAAAGCACCCCGTATTGCAAAAGGTAGAGTTGAGAGTCCAAGACTGGTTTTCTTAGTCCTCAGCTTTAGAGGCCATCTCGTGTACCCCCTCCATTTTCCAAGTCAGGAAACTGATCAGAGGGGCCAAGTGACTTGCCTGTGGTCTCGCAGGTAACACACTGGAGAGCAAGATTTGAAAGCAGCTGGCCATGTCTTTCTTTCCATCTCACTACACCAGCTTTTGGGGAAAGAGGCTCATTTATACGCTCATCAGACAACTGTTGAGCACCCATATGTTCTAGGGGCTGATCTGAGCAACAGACAAGCAAATGGGAAACTGACTCATCATGACAGAGGATGATGGAGGGGTGCTGGGGAAGCTGTTTCTGTGGCAACTACAACTAGCAAGAGTGCCCACTGTCAGGTCAGAAGCCTGGGGAGCTGGTCGGGTCTTGGGGAAGCAGAGCAGAAGGGAAGGAAGCCTGTAGGTACAATGAAAGGCCCTAGACCAAGTCAGTGGCTTCAGCTCATTACCTTCCTGTTTCCATCGCCACAGCCTGGACCACACCTCCAGGCAACCAAGTCCATTTTAACCAGACATCACACCATCAAAATATTAAGAGGGAGTGGGGAGACTCAGGAACTCCATTTAATCAGCACCCTGCATCCCTCTGTGGATGGATGTATCTGGAAACCAGCACTGGGCCCCTGCTTGAGCATACAGCTGAGTCTGCCTGGCATTGTCCCATTAGGACGCCATTCCTTAGGATCTGCAGGAACCCCCTGTTAAACTGCACACAATCCCATGCTGGGATAAGGGTGTGTGTTGGGGGCCGCAGTGCATCACGGGGCATTATCAGCCATGAGTACCCCAGTTATCTGTCAATATCCAAGTGACAATTAGCAGGCCTGGGAGCCAGGATAGGAAGGGTGTGTGTGCATATGTGTTAATTTGTGTTTGGAGAAGGGAGATGGGAAGTTGTGAAAGTCAAATGTATCAACTTCCCAGGATGGCTCCAGATGTAGAAATGCCATGGTATTGCATGGACAGGTGACGGGGAGGAAGACTGGGCGTTAGGTACTTTGCAGTAGGCCCTTGTTCAGTGTAACTATGATCACCCAGTCTATAGAGAAAGGGACCAAGGTTAGGTGTGGTTAGGTGACTTGCCCATCACCTTGCAGTCAGCATGATCTCTGTCTGTTTCTCAAATGGGGACTTTTTCCCCCCTTTATATGGCTGCTCCTGCAGCATATGGAGGTTCCCAGGCTAGGGGTCAAACTGGAGCTGCAGCTGCTGGCCTACACCATGTAGACATGGCAACACGAGATCCAAGCTGTATCTGGGACCTATACCACAGTTTGCCACAACAATGGATCCTTAACCCACTGAGTGAAGCCAGGGATCAAACCGGCATCTTCACAGAGACAATGTTGGGTCCTTAACCTGGGAGCCACAACGGAAACTCCTCAAAGGGGGGACATGTGACAATAGGGCCTTGAATCACAGAACATCGGGAGGGAGGCACGGCAGAGCTGGCACACTGGACTTTGCTGATGCCCATGCTTCACTGTACAGAGAGGATGCTGAGACCAGAGGGGAAGGGCCATGTCCAGGTCATCAGTGAGAGGCAGGGTGTGAGACCCTGTGCCTGCGAGATCCCTGGGCCAGGCTGCACAGAGGCTGATGCTCCTCCATGGACTCCCTGCTCTGTCTCTCCCTTTCCTTCCAGGGTCCAAGTCGGAATGCAAGTACCACCTGGCTCTGCCTTCAAAACCTCTGCCCTGGGCTGTGCCCACCTCTGAATAAAAGCACTTCAATGGCACCACACTTCTGCCTCCTATTTTTCAGCAGTGGGTCAGTGAGGCCCAGGGTGAAAGTCGGGCCAGGGGGCCCAGGGGCTGGCCTGAGCCAGTCTGTCCTCAGCTCTGCTCCAAACCTAACACCCACCCCCATACCAGAGGCTTTTAATGAGGGCCCAGCTCCTTCTGATCCGCCCGCATCACTGCCTTTGAAGCTTTCCAGCCCCAAAGACCATTTATCTCCACAATTTGCCTAGAAAGCCTCATAAATCATGTCTGTGCACAAAGGAATTACCTCTTTGGAAGAGCCTTTTAAAGACAGCAAAGACACCACAGACCCACCAGGGGGCCCGCTGCCTGGGCCTGCACCCTCCCCAGCAGGCCCGGCCCTCGGCTCCCTTTCAAAGCTCCTGAACAAACGCTGGGCTGGGGAGGGGGGGGGGCGATTGGGGATCAAAGGGAATCTGGTGTGGCAGTGGGACCTCCAGATGTGGGCTCTGAGGGAAATGAACTTATAGGAAAGGACACAGGAAGGTCATGGGGTCCAAGTCTGTTTCCCCTGAGGCATGAGCTCATCCACAGCCTCATCTACTACCATCGTTTCCCCATCATTCCACCTCACTCTGACTTGCTTTAAACAGTGAGGTCTGGTCTGGTGGAGGAGCCTTTCTCTGGCTCTGTCACAGGCTGGGGCAAGGAGGGTACCACCCTTTCAGCCCTCAGCGTCTCCTGTAGAGAGAGACACGATTAGCCCAGAAAAGTGTGAGGTCCAAAGGGTCCCCTGCCTGGGGACATGATGGGGCTCTGGACCCCCATCTCCATAGCTCCAGAGCTGCTGAGTTTTCTGCTGGACTCTCACATAAGGACAAAGAATTAAGCAGCTAAATGGGGTGAAGGTGAAAACCCAATTTTATTTATTTATTTATTTATTTTTTTGTCTTTTTTGCTATTTCTTTGGGCCGCTCCCACGGCACATGGAGGTTCCCAGGCTAGGGGTCTAATCAGAGCTGTAGCCACTGGCCTACGCCAGAGCCACAGCAACGTGGGATCCAAGCCGCGTCTGCAACCTACACCACAGCTCACGGCAACGCCGGATCGTTAACCCACTGAGCAAGGGCAGGGACCGAACCTGCAACCTCATGGTTCCTAGTCGGATTCGTTAACCACTGCGCCACGATGGGAACTCCTGAAAACCCAACTTTTAAGACACTCTCTGCCTTTAAATATCTGTGTTTAATTTTTCTCACAGTGAGGAAGTTATTCCACAGGTCTAACCAAGGAATTTCTTGCTACAATGTAAAGTACTGCCTTCTTGGGAGTTTCCGTCATGGCGCAGCGGAAACAAATCCAACTGGTATCCACGAGGATGCGGGTTCCATCCCTGGTCTTGCTCAGTGGGATAAGTATTCGCCGTTGCTATGAGCTGTGGCGTAGGTTGCAGACATGGCTCAGATCCTGCATTGCTATGGCTGGGGATAGGTTGGCAGCTGCAGCTCCTATTCGAACCCAACCTTGGGAACTTCCATATGCTGTGGGTGTGGCCCTAAAAAGCAAAGAAAAAAAAAAGGTAATGCCTTTTTCATCCACTCCCTCAGTGAGCAGCCACTTCAGGGCCAGCACCACTCTGGCTGCTCACCGGGAAGCAGTCAAAGTGGTGCTTAAAGCCTCTGTCCTTAAGGAAGATCCTGTCTGGCACTACAGCCAGCCCCCCACAGGGAATGCACAGGAAGTGGAAAAAGAAGCCATGAAATTGGAGGCCAGGCAGAGGCCAGGTTCCCTCGTGGGCCCATAGAGCATTTCTGAACTAAAGCTGGACTCCCCTGTTGTCCTGATTGTGATGGAGCGGGGTCCTTCTCAGCAGGTGGGAGGAGGAAGAGGAGGGTGGGGTTGGTGTAGAGGTGCTCCAGCAGCTCACTAGGGTTTCTCAGGCACAGGGAGCAGTAAAGCAAGTTGAGGTGACTTGGGTCAGGGCAGCCCAGAGAGTGGCTGTGGGCCAGGGGCAGGATGGACCTGGACTCTCCACCCAGCCACTCATCCTAGGAGCTAAGGTCACACCCTCGAGGCCTGGCAGAAGGCTGTTCTCATCAGCAGACACAGTGGCTCCTGTGGCTTTCCTGCAGGCCTTATACTGTGACTGTCCCAGTGACATAGATTCATGTATGAGCTTTTTTTTTTTTTCTTCTTTTGGCAAAGGCAGTACCTGGAGCTGACTGGTACACCTAGTGCTTTGGATCAGCGTGGCTGAACCTTTTTTTTCTTTTTTTCCTTTTTTTTTTTTTTTTTTTTTTTGTCTTTTAGGGCTGCACTCACCGCATATGGAGGTTCTCAGGCTGGGAGTCCACTCAGAGCTGTAGTCGTCAGCCTACGCCACAGCCACAGGCACAGCAGATCCAAGCCACTTCTGCCATCTACACCACAGCTCACGGCAACACTGGATCCTTAACCCACTGAGCAGGGACAGGGATGGAACCTGCAACCTCATGGATACTAGTCGGATTCCTTCTGCTGTGCCACAATGGAAACTCCCTGACACTTTTTGAAAATTGACTAGATGTAAGGTCTAGACTAGGTGGGGCTTAAAAAGGCTGGGAGGGCCCATTCCTCAGGGGCAGAGGGTGAGCCAGGTCAGGCACACATGCAGGAGCCATGGATCGTAGGAGATGGACTGGGAGAGGCACCTGCTGGAGGTGAAAGGGCACTGGGAGGGTGGGGTGGGGGGCTGGGTTGGGGAAGGCGTTAATCTGCCTGGAAGGGCCTTAGGGAAGAAATGGAATTTGGTTTAGGATCTAGGAGGAGGGATAGGATGAGGTGGGAAAACAAGGGCAAGACTGGGTGGAGGGCAGCAAAGGCAGGGAGGGAGAAATCAGGGCACAGATCAGCCTAGACAGAGGATACACACAGCCCGGCTGCAGAGGGCCTGGTAAGCAGGCTGAGCAGTTTGCCTCACCAAAGGGAGTTTAGTTCACTGTTTCTCAAACTAGGATCCTTAACCAGTCCCATGGGGTGGGACTGGTTTTGTTTGCTTCGTTTTCCAATCCATCCCAGGGAGACTGAGCAGGACTCTTACGCTGGTCACGCTACAGGGTACTTGCCACGAGACTCTGACAGCACCCACTCCCGGCTCTGCCCTGCTCAACTTAACTGTCACAGTGATGCCAACCTTGCTGTAAGTTTCTAAAAGTTCACTGTCAATTTCCTTATGGATCTCATGGCTAGCCAGTGACAACTCCTGGACTTTAGGTCCACAGACCACTCTGCATGGCACTGGGCTAGACCACAGCTCAGAGAAGGGAGGAGAAAAAACTAAGACAGGTTTAGAGATGGTTTCACCAGAGATCTGGCCAGGTAAGGTTTCTGTCCTCTCCGTCTCCTTTGGGAAGCCCCACGGACAGCTGCCGCTTGGAGGGCTAGGAACTTGGGAATGATGACCACAACCTAGGGTGGCTTTAAAAATACTAACCGGCAGGGCAGGGCACCCACTGATGAAGGGCTGTGTGGTGGTGTTGGGCCGCAGCTGGGCAGTAGCAGCTGACACGCAGTGAGCAGTGTTAGAGATGGAGCCCTGGCTGAGCTCTTTGTAAGTAGTATCTCATTTAACCTGCCCCCAAACCACATAATCGCCATTTTCAGATGAGGCAACTGAGACACAGAGAGGTGATTCCTGCCTGAGGAGAGCCTCTACCCTCCACGGCCTCCCTGCCTCTGGCCTCATCTGGGAGTTTGGGAGTTATGGACACCGGAGTTAGAGTCTGGGCCCCTCTGCAGACTCTCTGTGTGGTCACAGGCAAATCATATTCTTTCTTTGGCGCTTGGTTTCCCTGCTGTAAAATAAAGACAGCAACACTAGGTGAACCCTAAGATTCCTCCCGTCTCCAATACACTGAGACCTCTGAATCACCTGGATGCACAATCAGAGAATAAAAAGAATTGTTCAGGAGTTCCTGTCATGGCTCAGTGGTTAACAAACCCAACTAGCACCCATCAGGATGTGGGTTCGATCCCTGGCCTTGCTCAGTGGGTTAAGGATCTGGCGTTGCTGTGAACTGTGGTGTAGGTTGCAGATGCGGCTCGAATCTGGCGTGGCTGTGGCTGTGGTGTAGGCTGACGACTACAGCTCTGAGTGGACCCCCAGCCTGGGAACCTCCATATGCCATGGATGCAGTCCTAAAAGACGAAAAGACCAAAAAAAAAAAAAAAAAAAGGGAATTTTTCACAACAGAGACAATAGATGCAGGTTTGCCTCACTTAATACCAAAATTCTTCCAAGGCTCCGTACAGTGAACATGCAATTTGAAATAACTCAACTATCTACACACTTTTGACCTTCCAAAGCAACTCTATGCTTACAGGTTATCAAAGCAAAGGTCGGCATTCCCATTGGCCAGATGGACAGGCTGAGGGCCAGAGAAGCGAAGCAGCCTGCCCAAGGGCCTGGTCTAGTTAGGAGAGCCGAGACTCCACGTCTTCAGGTCAGATGGTCCTACCCACCGTTCCCCATGGTCCCACTTCCCATGGGGTCACTGAACACAGGGCCCACCTATCAGTAGGGAGCCGTGTCTCTTTGGCATTTGAGGTCTCCTGCTCAATTCTGTCTTCCCATTTGTGTCATTCGTGTCATGGTCCATTTGTTCCTGTACAGGGAGGGACTCTGAGAGCAGTTCCCAGCTGGGCCTGCCAGTCAGAGGACACACTATCCATCACTGCTGGGTGAGGACCTCTGGTTTCCCTGATGAGAGGAAGCCTGAGCGTGGAGTGAAAAATGGCCTTCCCGTCTACTGAGAGTTATCATCAGAGGACAGGGACTGGCTGCTCCCTGAGATCTGCTGAGGGATCTGCTGAGGATGAAGCGAAGGAAAGACGCTTATGCTACAGCGATAGGGGGTCCAGCAAGCTGTCCACTTGTTCATTCACTCCATACACTTTATTGAATACCTGCCTACTATGTGCTGGGTACTGGGGATCAAATGGGGACAAAAGCAGCCAGGGTACCATCTCAGAGCTAAGAGTCTAAGAGCAGAGCAAGACAATAAGCAACACAGGTCTGTATTTTGGCCTTTGTTCAAACCGTACCTCCTCAGAGCCTTCTTGGGCCATCCTTTCCAAGTTCTCTCTCCCAGCCCCCTGGCTCTATCTTTCCTTTTGAGAACTTATGCTATTTGATATTGTGAAATTACGGTATCTTTTTTTTTTCATGTTTTTGTATATTATCTGGGACACCCACTAGAACATCAGCTCCCTGAGGTGCTATTTCATTCACTGATGGATCCCCAGTGCCTAGAACAGTGTCTGGCATACAGTAGGTGCTCAATAAGTATTTCCTGAATAATTGGCTACGTTAACAAGAAAATATCTGACTCGAAGTTGCAGTAAGGCTGTGAAGACGCAAATAAGAGTGTGATAATAAACAAAGGCAGGGGCTTCCTTTCATCTGAGAGGTCAAGGAAGGCCCCTCTGAGGAGGTGACATTTATGCTAAGAGCTGAAGGGTGAGAAGGAGGCAGTTGTGGCCAGGGAGGAGGTAAAGGAGGTAAGAGCCTTCCAGGTAGAAGTAAGAGTGTGGGCAAACGTTGTGAGGTGGGGAAAGGTTGGCAGAGTCAAAGCACTGGAGGGGGCAGCACAGCTGGGATGCTGTGAGAGAGAGAAGGGCTCTAGGTGGGGTAACCAGTGCCAGATGTGGCCGTGGCAGGGAGCTAGAGTTTTCCTTTAAGAGCCATGGCTGTGGGATGGAAATCCTGTGAAATCAGATTGTTATGATCATTATACAACTACAGATGTGATAAATTCATTTGAGTAATTAAAAAAAAAAAGGAGCCATGGGAAGCTCTTGAAGGGTTCTACTGTGATTCCATCAAAGAAATAAAGTAGGACTTCCCTGTGGGCAGGATGTACAACCCTGGGCCAGGAGGGACCTGGTCCCTCTCTTGCAGCCTGTCACCACCCTGGGGAAGCCAGGACCTCCTGGTTGAGAAGGAGGCAGGCAGAAGGAGGAAGAGAGAGTACCCTTCTGCCTCGTGCCATTGAGATGCTCCCCCCATCACCCATGAGGCAGGGGACAGCTGCGGAGGGAAAGGGCCTGGATGGGGAGGAGAATCAGTTGGGGCAGCTCAGTGCATTGGCATCCAGGTGATTCGGAAAATGTGCTGACAGCCGTACACAAGCTGTGTGCGATCTCATAAATCACCGGCCCCACTCCAAGAGAGGTGGAGGCCTTGCTAAATATGGCAATTTATGCTATATTGTTATTTGTGTCTCTGAGCACCAAGCAGTGACTCCTGAAGCCTGTCTCACCCATCACTAAATGTGGGTGATGCATTTGCCAGAAGTCAGACAGGTGAGAGGCCTGGTTATAGCGGTGGTGGGTCCCTCTGGATAGTTGAGAACCACAAGGAGGAGAAGCAGGGCTGCAGGGAAAGCCAGGACCATCCTGGGAGTGGACAGCCCTGTCAGTGACCGGGGGAGGGACCCCGTGAGCAAACGGGACAGGGTGAATGACCCTTAGGATTTCTGGTGACCACAAGGTGTCCTGCGCAGGCATATCTGCACTTTAAGCTTCTGGAACAGCCCTTGAGCTCAAAGGGTCCTGGGACTTTGGAGAGATTCTAAGGAGCTTAACTTAACCAAAGTGGCCTGGGCCTCATTCTGTCCAAAGGATGGGAGTGGGGCTCAGCCTCCTCCATCCTTGTCCTTCATGTGCAAGTAACTCCTTAAGTCCCTGCAGACCCCACCCAGGCGGCCTTCTCCATCTCTTGAAACCCTCCTATCCATTAAAGCTCAGATTAAATGCCTCCCCCTTAGAGAAGTGTTCAGGAAACTTCCTCCTCCCTGTGTCACTCTACATTTATTGTGCCTACTGCTTATCCCAGGGGAGGCTTACCCGTCTGGCCCCTGAGCTTTGAATACTCAGACCAGGGTTCAAATCCAACCTCTGCCTCTGTGGAACCAGTTGTGGGACCTCGGACAAGCTCCATCATCCGTTATCCCTTGAGACTTAGCTTCCTCATCTCACCCATAAAATGGGTCTTAAGAGGGAATGGATCAAGATGGTGGAGGAGTAAGATGGTTTATGTACTTGTGGCACTCGCCTTCTCCCACAAACACATAAAAAAAACCCATCTATATACAGAACAATTTGCACAGAACATCTACTGACCTCTGGAAGAAGACCTTAAACCTACAACAAGAGCAAGAAACCCTTCATATAACTGGGTAGAACAAAAGGAAAAAAAAGAGAGAGAGAGAGAAAAGGAATCAGGATGGGACTAGCACTCTTGAAGAGGAGCTGTTAAAGAGGAAAGGAACCCACACCCTGGGAAGCCACCTCACCAACAAGGAGATCAGCTGAGATGGAGGTACCTCAAAGTCTCAGAGAAAAATGCAGCAGCTGGAATGAGGAGGGCAGAGCAGAGCAAGAGCCGTGCTGACCATTGGTACGACCACAGCCTGAGATGCTCGGGCAGGGGCTGGGAGCTGAGATTCAGGCCAGGCTCCAGAGATCAGTTCTGGGGAGAGGACTAGGATTGGCTGTGTGGAGACAGCCTGAGGGGCTAGGGAGTGGTGTGCCACAGGCTGGGGAGCAGAGGGCCACAGCCAAGGGAACCCAGGAGAAGCAAGTTGGCATTGTGGGGAGGCCAAGAGGAGGAGGGGTAGACTGCCATAGGAATATCTGTCCCTACATATGCGTGCAGACTCACAGAGGCAGGGCACCTCTGGCACAGGCTACAGGTGGTGAGGCACCACTTGTGCAGGCTACGGGTAGCTGGGTACCCATTGCGTGGGCTAAGGGCAGCAGGAGGTGGGGGCTAAGTGCAACGTGGTGCCTCTTGCATGGTCTATAGGCAGCAGGGGCAAACTACAGTGGTTATCTCAGATGCCAGAGGTGGGCAAGGTCCACCACCACAAGGGGTCCGTGAACAGGCACCACCTGAGGGCCCAGTCACCTCAGAGGTCAGCAAAGAGGAAGGCACTGCAACCAAGCTCCACTCATTGCTCTCTCTCCCCTGGGAATGCACACACCCTGCTGCTGCCACTGCCAAATGCTCTGGGTGCTGCCTACACCTGCCTGAAGATCACTGCCACTTCCCAGTGCCCTGCAACTAGGAGCAGCCTACACCACCTCCCCTCATGTCCTTGTCTCTTTCAAGGGCCCAGCAACCAGGCATTGGCTACTAGCCCTGCCCATTGCCTCCATCTCCCTGGAAGCATATGCAGTGCCCTATTGAGGGGATAAGAGCCTGGCACACACCAAAGAAAGAAACACCAAAGCAGCCCTCACACCAAAAATAAATAGTAGTAAGCCCTCACTAAATACCCAGGGGCTCTCTCGCATATAAATAGCCCTCTCAGACTATAGTACTTGTTTTCTGTAAACTCACATAATAAGAAAAATATAAGCAAAATGAAGATGCTCAGGAACCATTCCCAGTTAAAAGAACAGGAGACTTCCCCCAAAGGAGCAAATAAGGAAACAGACCTCTGCAGTCTAACAGACACTGAGTTCAAAAAGGAGATAGTGAAAATACTGAAGGAATTAAGAGTGAATGGGAAGGAATTAAGAGCAGATATGAACAGTAATGCAAATTACTTTAGAAAGGAACTAAAAAATATAAGGAGGAACAAAAAAGAAAAATTAGAAAATTCATTTGCAGAGATGCAAGCTTAATTAAAGGCACTAAAGAGCAGAATGAACAATGGAGAGACACGAATTAGTGACTTGGAAGACAGAATAAAGGAAATCACCCAATCAGGACAGCAGACAGAAAACCAAATGAAAAAACATGAAAGCAATATAAGAGATCTATGGGATAATATAAAGTGGGCCAATCTATGCAAAATAGGGATTCCAGAAGGAGAAGAAAAAAAAAAGGGGATTGAAAATATATTAGAAGAAATTATGGCTGCAAATTTTCCAAATCTAAAGGAAACACACATCAAAACAAAGGAAGCACAGAGGGCCCCAAACAAGTTGAACCAAACAGGCCCACACAAGGACATATTATAATTAAAATGGCAAAAGTTGAAGATAAAGAGAGGATTCTAAAGGCATCAAGAGAGATGGGGTTAAGATGGTGGAATAGAAGGACTGGAGCTCAACTTCTCTCCTAAAAGCAAAAAAATTCACAACTAAAGGCCGAGCAATCTTCAACCAAATGGACCGGAAACCTTAAAAAAGATATCCTACTCCAGAAGAAAAAGGGGAGGCCACATCAAGAGGTAGGAGGGGTGATTTCACAATGTAAACAACCCCATACCTCCCGGGTGGGAAGCTCCACAGACTGAAAACTAACTGGTTCACAGAGACTCACCTACAGGAGTGAGACTTCTGAGCCCCACATCAAACTCTCTCGTGTGGGGATCTGGCATGGGGAGAAAGAGCCCCTGGAGCATCTGGCATTGAAGACCAGTGGGGCTTGTGCTCAGGAGCTCCACAGGACTGGGGGAAATGGAGACCCCATTCTTAAAAGGCACACACGGACTTTCACGTGCACTGGGTCCCAGGGCAAAGCAAAGTCTCCATAGGAATCTGGGTCAAACCCAACTGCAGGGAAAACAGGGGTGAATGTGGCTTGTTGTGGGGGAAGGACATTGGAAGCAAAGCTCTTGGGAATATTCATCAGCATGCGTTTCTCTGGAGGTGGCCATGTTGGGAAAACCTGGCCCCACCTGTCAGTCGGCACTGAGAAGCCTCAGGGCAAACAACAATCCAGGTGGGATCACAGCCCCACCCCTCAGTAAACAGGCTGCCTAAAGACCCCCCCAGGCACACAGCTACCTCTAATCCCATCCAGAGACTAAGCCCCACCCACAAGAGGGATAGGAATCAGCTCCACCTACAGTGAGCAGACATCAACCCCTCCCATCAGGAAGCCTACAGCAAGTCCCTGTACCATCTTCAGCCACAAGGGGGGCAGATACCAGAAGAGAGGCAACAACCCTATTATCTTTAAAAAGGTCACCACATCAAAAACCTATAAAAATGAAAAGACAGAGAACTATAACTCAGATGAGGGAGAAAGAAAAAAACCCAGAAAATCAGCTAAGTGATCAGGAGATTCTTAGCCTCCAGGAAAAAGACTTTAGATTGTTGATGTGAAGATGAGGCAAGACATTGGAAATAAACTGGAGGCAAAGATGGATAACTTATAGGAAACACTGAGCAAAGAGATACAAGATAGAAAACTTAAATAAGAAGAAATGCAAAATACAATAACTGAAATAAAAAATTCACTAGAAGCAGCTAAGAGCAGAATACAGGAGGCAGAAGAACGAATAAGTGAGGTGGAGGACAGATTAGTAGAAGTTATGGATGTGGAACGGAAAAGAGAAAAAAAGATTGAAAACAAATGAAGAGAGTCTCAGAGAACTCTGGGACAATGTTAAACACACCAACATCTGTATTATAGGGGTGCCAGAAGGAGAAGAGAGAGAGAAGGGGACAAAAAAAAATATTCCAAGAGATAATAGCCAAAAGCTTCCCCAACATAAGAAAGGAACCACTCACTCAAATCCAGGAAGCACAACGAGTACCATATAAAATCAACCCAAGGAGGAATACACTGAGACACATATTAATCAAACTGACAAAAATTAAAGACAAAGAGAAAATCTTGAAAGAAGCTAGGGAAAAGAAACAAATAACATACAAGGGAACCCTAATAAGGTTATCAGCAGATTTTTCAGCTGAAACTCTGCAGGCCAGAAGTCAGTGGCATGATATACTTAACATGATGAAAGGAAAAAACCTCCAACCAAGATTACTTTACCGATCAAGGCTCTCATTCAGATTTGAAGGAGAAATCAAAACCTTCACAGATAAGCAAAAGTTGAGAGAATTCAGCAATACTAAACCAGCCTTACAACAAATACCAAAGGAATTCTCTACTCAGAAAAGAAAAGACCGCAACAGAAAACATAAATCCCACAAATGACAAGGCTCACCAGTAAATGTATATATACAGTAAAGGTACGAAATTGTCCATGCACAATTATGCCACCAAAATCAGAGATCATGAGAAGAGGTGGGTACAAATGCAGGAGACTGGAGATGAACTTGCAATTAAGAGATCAACAACTTATAGCAATCACATATATACATAGACTCTTATACCAAAACTTCAGAATAACTGCAAATCAAAAATCTACAATTGATACACAAACAAATAAGAAAAATCAATTCAAATACAACACTAAAGATATTCATCAAACCAGAAGAGGAGAGAACAAGAGAAGAAGGGAAGAAAAAAGAGCAACAAAAACAAATCCAAAGTAATTAATAAAATGGCAATAAGAACATACATATCAATAATTACTTTAAATGTTAATGGACTAAATGCCCCAACCAAAAGACAGAGACTGGCTGAATGGATACAAAAACAAGATCCATATATATGCTGTCTTCAAGATATCCACTTCACTTCCAGGACACATGCAAATTGAAAGTGAGAGGATGGAAGAAAATATTTCATGCAATCGGGGATCAAAAGAAAGCTGGAGTAGCAATACTCATATCAGACAAAATGGACTTTAAAATGAAGATTATTTTAAGGGACAAAGAAGGACACTACATAATGATCAAAGGATCAATCCAAGAAGAAAAATATAAAAATTGTAAATGTCTATGCACCCAACATAGGTTCACCACAACATGTAAGGGAATTGCTAACAACTTTAAAAGGACAAATCGACAATAACACAATCATAGCAGGGGACTTTAACACCCCACTTATAGCAAAGGACAGATCATCCAGACAGAAAATCAATAAGGAAACACAGGCCCTGAATGACGCATTAAACCAGGTGGACTTAATAGATATTTATAGGACATTCCATCCAAAAGCAACAGAATACACATTCTTCTCAAGTGCACATGGAACATTCTCTAAGCTTGATCACATCCTGGGCTACACATCCAACCTCGGTAACTTTAAGAAAATTGAAATCATATCAAGCGTCTTTCCTGCCACAACCCTATACGACTGGAAATCAACATGAAAAAAAACTGCAAAAAACACAAACACATGGAGACTCAACAACATGGTACTAAACAACCAATGGATCACTGAAGAAATCAAAGAGGAAACTAAAAAATACCTAGAAGCAAAAGACAACAAAGACACAACACTCCAAAACCTATGGGATGCAGCAAAAGCCGTCCTAAGAGGAAAGTTTATAGCAATACAAGCCCACCTCAGGAAACAAGAAAAAGCTCAAATAAACAAGCTAACTTTACATCTAAAGCAGCTCGAGAGAGAACAGACAAGACCTGAAGTTAGAAGAAGGAAAGAAATCATAAAGATCAGAGCAGAAATCAATGAAATAGAAACAAAGAAAACCATAGAAAAGATCAATGAAATGAAAAGCTGGTTCTTTGAAAAGATCAACAACATTGAGAAACACTTAGCCAGACTTATCAAGAAAAAACAGACAGAGGACTCAAATCAATAAAATTAGAAATGAGAAAGGAGAAGTAACAACGGACATCACAGAAATACAAAGGATCATAAGAGACTACTGTATGCAACTATACGCCAATAAAACAGAAAACCTAGAAGAAATGGACAAATTCTTAGAAAAGTACAATCTTCCAAGACTAAACCAAGATGAAATAGAAAAGATGAATGGACCCATCACAAGAACTGAAATTGAAACTGTGATTAAAAAACTTCCAACAAACAAAAGTCCAGGACCAGATGGCTTCACAGGCAAATTCTATCAAACATTTAGAGAAGAGCTAACACCTATCCTTCCGAAACTATTTCAAAAAATTGCAGAGGAAGGGATACTCCCAAATTCATTTTATGAGGCCACCATCATCCTGATACCAACACCAGACAAAGATACCACGAAAAAGAGAAAACTACAAGCCAATTTCACTGATGAACATAGGTGCAAAAATCCTCAACAAAATACTAGCAAACTGCATCCAACAATACATTAAAAGGATTGTACATCATGATCAAGTGGGATTTATCCCAGGGATGCAAGGGTTCTTCAATTTCCGCAAATTTCAATCCATGTGATACACCACATTAACAAACTGAAGAATAAAAACCATATGATCCTCTCAATAGACGCAGAAAAAGCCTTTGACAAAATCCAACACCGATTTGTGATAAAAAACCATTCAGAAAGTGGGCATAGAGGGAACCTACCTCAACATAATAAACGTCATATATGACAAACCCACAGCAAACATCATTCTCAATGGTGAAAAGCTGAAAGAAGTCCCCCTGAGATCAGGAACAAGACAAGGATGTCCACTCTTGCCACTACTCTTCAACATAGTTTTGGAAGTCCTAGCCACAGCAATTGGAGAAGGAAAAGAGATAAAAGGAATCCAAATTGGAAAGGAAGAAGTAAAACTATCACTATTTGCAGATGACATGATACTATATATAGAGAATCCTAAAGACTCTACCAGAAAACTGTTAGAGTTCATTCAAGAATTTGGCAAAGTCGCAGGATACAAAATTAATACACAGAAATCAACAGCATTTCTATATACTAAGAATGAAACATCAGAAAGAGAAATTAGGGAAAAGATTCCACTTACCATTGCATCCAAAAGAATAAAATACCTAGGAGTAAACCTACCTAAAGAGACAAAGACCTGTACTCTGAAAACATAAGACACTGATGAAAGAAATCAAAGATGACACAAATAGATAGAAAGACATACCATGCTTGTGGATTGGAAGAGTTAATATTATCAAAATGACTATACTACCTAAGGCAATATACAGATTCAATGCAATCCCTATCAAATTACCAAGGACATTTTTCACAGAACTTGAACAAAATATTTTAAAGTTTGTTTGGAAGCACAAAAGACCCAGAATAGCCAAAGACATCCTGAAAGAGAAAAGTGGAGCTGGAGGAATCAGGCTCCTGAACTTAAGACGATACTACAAAGCAACAATCATCAAAACTGCATGATACTGGCACAAAGACAGAAATACAGATCAGTGGAACAGGATAGAAAGCCCAGAATTAAACCCACGCACCTACAGCCAACTAATCTATGACAAAGGAGGCAAGGATATACAATGGAGAAAGGACAGTTTGTTCAATAAGTGGTGTTGGGAAAACTGGACAGCCACATGGAAAAGAATGAAATTAGAACACTCCCTAACACCATACACAAAAATAAACTCCAAATGGATTAAAGACCTAGATATAAGACCAGATACTATAAAACTCTTAGAGGAAAACATAAGCCAAATGCTCTCTGACATAAATGACAGCAACATCTTCTCAGATCCACCTCTTAGAGTAATGACAATAAAAATAAAAATAAACAAATGGGACCTAATCAAACTGAAAAGTTTCTGCACAGCAAAGGAAACCCTAAATAAAACAAAAAGACAACCCACAGAATGGGAGAATATCTTTGCAAATGAATCAACTGACAAGGGATTAATCTCCAAAATTTCTAAACACCTCCTACCCCTCAATACCAAACAAATGAACAACCCCATCAAAAAGTGGGCAGAAGATCTAAACAGACAGTTCTCCAAAGAAGACATACAGATGGCAAAAAACAAACAAACAAACAAAAAAACACATGAAAAGATGTTCAACATCCCTCAGTATTAGAGAAATGCAAGTCAAAACCACTATGAGGTACCACCTTACACCAGCCAGAATGGTGTACCAAACAATACCAAACAAATGAACAACCCCATCAAAAAGTGGGCAGAAGATCTAAACAGACAGTTCTCCAAAGAAGACATACAGATGGCAAAAAAAAAAAAACAACAAAAAACAAAAAACACATGAAAAGATGTTCAACATCCCTCAGTATTAGAGAAATGCAAGTCAAAACCACTATGAGGTACCACCTTACACCAGCCAGAATGGCCATCAACAAAAAGTCTACAAAAAATAAGTGCTGGAGAGGGTGTGGAGAAAAAGGAACACTAGTACACTGTTGGTGGGATTGTAAATTGATGCGACCACTGTGGAAAACAGTATGGAGATTCCTCAGAAAACTAAAAATAGAACTACCATTTGATCCAGCAATCCCATTCCTGGGCATCTATCCAGAGAAAACCCTGACTCAAAAAGATACATGTACGCAGATGTTCACTGCAGCATATTTGCAATAGCCAAGACATGGAAACGACCTAAATGTCTATTGAAAGAGGAGTGGATCAAGAAGAGGTGGTACATATATACCATGGAATATTACTCAGCCATTAAAAGGAAGGAAATACAGGCATTTTTAGCAACATGGATGGACCTAGAAATTATCATGCTAAGTGAAGTCAGCCATACAACGAAATGCTTTCACTGACATCAAATGCTTTCACTAACATGTGGAATCTGGAAAAAGGACAGAATGAAATTCTTTGCAGAACAGATACTGACTCACAGACTTTGAAAGACTTATGGTCTCCAAAGGAGACAGTTTGGGGGGTGGGGGGATGCACTGGGGTTGTGGGATGGACATCCTATAAAATTGGATTGTGATAATCATTGTACAACTATAAATGTAACAAATTCATTGAGTAATAAAAAAAGAAATAAAAATTAAAATGGGAAAAAAAGGCAGCAAGAGAAAACAAAGAGTTAATTATAAGGGAACCCCCACAAGGCTATCAGCTGATTTCTCTACATAAACACTATTGGCCAGAAGAGAGTGGCAAGACATATTTGAAATTCTAAAGGGGAAAAATCTGCAGCCTAGAATACTCTACCCAGCAAGAACATCCTTTAAAATAGAAGGAGAAATAAAGAGTACAGAAATACTAAACCCATTCTAAAATACTAAACCCCCCCATTCTAAAATACTGAAAGGGCTCTCTAAATAAAAAAGAATTGAGAAATAGCATGGAGGAACTCACAATTAGAAAGCAATCATTTAAATAAGCCAATATACAGAACTAAAAAGGAAAAAAATTAAAAAATACCGATGGTAAAAGCAACGACATGGAGTTCCCGTCGTGGCGCAGTGGTTAACGACTCCGACTAGGAACCATGAGGTTGCGGGTTTGGTCCCTACCCTTGCTCAGTGGGTTAACGATCCGGCGTTGCCGTGAGCTGTGGTGTAGGTTGCAGACGCGGCTCGGATCCCGCATTGCTGTGGCTCTGGCGTAGGCTGGTGGCTACAGCTCCGATTCAACCCCTAGCCTGGGAACCTCCATATGCCGCGGGAGCGGCCCAAGAAATAGCAACAACAACAACAACAACAAAAGACAAAAAGACAAAAAAAAAAAAAAAAAAAAAAAAAAAAAAAAAAAAAAAAAAAAAAAGCAACGACAAACATAAGGAACAGCAAAAGGACAAACATGAAGATGCTGAAAAAAGACTTCAAAATCATAAAATGTGGGGAAGAAAAGTAAGAAAATCTAGACTCTTTTTTTATTTTTAGTCTTTTTGCCTTTTTTAGGGCCATTCCTTCAGCATATGGAGGTTCCTAGGCTAGGGGCTGAATCGGAGCTGTAGCCTCTGGCCTACACCACAGCCACAGCAATGCCGGATCCTTAACCCACTGAGCGAGGCCAGGGATCGAACCCACAACTTCATGGTTCCTAGTCAGATTTGCTAACCACTGAGCCATGACAGGTACTCCTAGATACTTTTTTTAAAGAATATGTTTGAGCCTATATGACTATCAGGCTAAAGCAAGCAGATATAGGAAGGGGTTAACATATTTGAAAAACAGAGCAACTGCATATCCAAATAATAAATTCACAAAATCTAAAAAGAAGAAGACACAAACGTAAGATGGGTCTCACACATCTTAGAGAGTTGTGGTCAGTATATGGTATAAAAGTACCTTATTCAATGTCTTGCAAATACGAATTGCTCGGTACTAGTCAATGAACCCTTCCAGAAAACATGGAGATGAATAAATGAATAAATAAAGTCATATGATCAAGGCGTCATGGCATGTGCAAGGGTAAACTCATTAGGGAGCAGAGGTATTAGCTAGTAATAATAGGTCATTATTATCTTCACTTGGCTGGTCATGGCCTCCAACTTGGGAGAGGGACTTGGTTTGGGCTTTGGTGGAAGCAGACCCTGTAGTGACTCTGTGGAGAGGAGAAGGGAAGGGAGACACAGCAGGAAGGGAGAGGCAGCAGCACAGGAGTTAATCTGCCTGGACTTCTGGGAGACAAGCTAGAAGGCAGGGGTAGAATTATCTCAACTGAGTGGAGAGGGAACCAGGGCGTTTCTCCACTAACCCCTTGGCCCTGCCCCTGGAAGAAGGTGGTGGGTGCAGGCATTCACTCTCCCACATGTCCCACTGGCACTGGCATGTGGCAGAGCCACAGCTATTTGTCACAGTGGCCTTTGCTATGTAGCCCTGGGCGCTGATCCCTGGGGAAGCAAGGGCACCTGTGGCAGGACCACTGTGTACACAGCGCCCAGCACGCTGCGGGGTATGTTAGGTGCCCAATATTCAGGTCTGTTGATTCAATGAACAACTCATCAACAAATCTCCCTAAGAAATGGTTAAAGGAGCTGGGGATACAATGATAACATGGCTCCCAAATCCCAGTCCTCAGGACCAGGAGGGTGGGGAATGGGGTGCGGGGTGGCAATCACACAGGAAAAGGACAAAAGGGGAAGTTCACTAAAGATCAAGGAGCTAAGGCCCAGGGAGTGGTGATGGCACACAGTGAACCTGAGGTATGTGGAAGGGGCATGGCCCTCAGGGCCTGGAGGTTTCAAGCGGGAGGTAGGACTCCCTAGGCCGAAGGAAGAGTGGATTTAGGCCTAAGGAAGAGCAGTGGGGGAGGCCTCAAAGAGCAGTCCATGAAGGTCTGGAGGCAGGATTGCCATCAGGGGCTGTAAGAGGACAACAGGTAGGAGACTCTGCTTGGAGTGTCTCTCTAGGTTCTTGGTCAGGTTTGAGTTGGGGTTGGGGACAGAGATTTGGCCTCAGGGCTCACAAGAGAAGGGACCTTGGGGCATGTCTAGGAAGAATCAGGCTTGGAGCAGCCTCCAGGCAGTGTGTGCCCTGACTCTGCATAGGTGAGGCTCTTCCAGGACTGCTGGGAAGCCTGGAGTCCCCAGACTTATCCACATGCCTGCCTCCCTCCCAGGTTCCTCTGTGTCAGCTCTATGCAGTGCACAACCTGAACATCTGTACCCAGCACCCCTACCTGGCTGGTATAAGGGAGGAGAGAGGGATAAGAAACTGAGGAAGAGGGGACACTTCCCCAGGCTGGAATGATTGGAACTCCACCCCAGCACTCCAAGGCCCTGTCGAGGATGCTGTCATTCCTAAGAATCAGAATCCCTGGAAGCTGAGGGACGGCAAAGATGGTCCTCATTCTGTAGCTCAGCCTCCCTGCCGGGAGGCGTCCTAACAGCTGCTTCCTCTGACGTCCCTCCCCCTCTCTCTACCCATCTCCATTTCCATCTTCGCTGCCTCTCTCCCCACTCTCACTCCCCTTTCCTTTGCTCTACCCACCTTTCTCTCCCATCTCCCTCCCCAGCGGCTGGGAGCCAGGGGGGTTGGGGTGGGAGGACTAGGTGAGGCTGATGCCCAGGACGTGCTGGGAAACGTGTGTGTGGGAGGGCAGTTGGGAGGCTCTCTGAACTGGATGTTTGAACCAGAGGGGTCCCAGTGGGCCTCCCAGTGTGTGGGATTTTCTTTTCTTTTCCTTTTAAAGCTTTTCACTTTGAAAGAAAGCCAGGCCCAAGTGAAGGGAGAGGGATAAACTCAGGCACACAATCAAAATGCCTTTGAACCTGGGCCTGAAAGCTCTGTGGTCCTCTCCTGTTTCCGGTCAGGAGCTAGCAGGAGGCTGGGGAAGTCTTGATGCCTAATTGGCAGTTAATTGAATACTGGGATCGAGGAGTGGAATGGGGGCTGAAAGCAAGTTGTTCAGGACTGGGTGAGTGCCGCTTTTTTCAACTCAGTGTAAAAGCAGGTCTATTACAGGTTTTCTTGCCTGCATCTAAGCAGTAGGGAGACAGGTTTCTGTTGCTTAATGAGCTCATGGTTCAAGTTGTCTCCAGCTGGGGAGCTGGTGGAGAGGATTGCAAGACAAAGTTAACACTCTACTTAGTTCTAACTGGCTACCTGTCATCACTCAGGATCGGAAGAGGGAACAATCTTATTAAAATGAGCAAACAGAAGGCAAGTTCCTCCTCAGGGTTCTCCAGGTGGGGGGTGGGGGTAGGGGTAGGGTCTGATCAGATGCCCAGAAGAGCCCCAGACAAGTTTTTCCTCGAGGTTTGATATGGAGCAAGGAGAACTTGGAAGGTGGTACTATGGGAACCGGGCATGGATCTGAGTTAAGGGCTGGGCATTTAGACATAGACATTCAAAGCATGGCTATGGAGGCTCAAAGACCTAGGTGCAAGTTCTGGTTCTGTAAGGTGACCTTGAACAAGTTGCTAAAATGTTCTGTGCCTGTTTCCCCTTTCTGTAAAGGGAAAACAACAGTAGCACCTACCTGGTAGTGTAGTGATAGTAATTAAATGCCATTACACAGGACTTAGCATAGTGGCAAGCACATGATAAATGGACAATTAACCATAGCAGTTAGGATTATGAGGGACCAGGGTTGAGTTGACTATTGCAGGCTTCATAGTTGAGTCCCACAGATGACTCACAGAGAGTGGAGAGACGGATGTAATTACAAAGTATTAGAACAGAAGACACTTTAGCGATCAGCTAGTCCTGCTCTCCACCTCTGCAGGTAGAGAATTGGAGGCCCAGAAAGGGAAAGTGATTTGTTCAAAGCCACATGATAAACCAAGACCAATTTTCTATCACTGGGAGTGGCTGAACGGAGGGTACGGAGGAGAAGCTGGCTCGGGATAAGCCGTAAGAGACGTCAATTACCTATCAACTAACCCAACAGCACCAGGAGACAGAGAAGCTGTGGGGTGGCTGTAGATTGTTGTGACAGGTGTCCAAACCAGTGCTGCACCTCTAGCATCTTCTCTAACACCACCTCTGCCTAACTTCAAGAGTCGTCTTTCCAAATGACCAATCTGATGAAGAGGCCTGTGTAGAAGCAATCCTTCCATGGTCCCATAGCTCAAGGCTCCAGTCTAGATGCATGGGGGCCCAGCATTCAAATGTAGGCCCTGCCTTCCCACTGTCCAATCCCCCCAGCATGCTTCATGTCCAGGTTCCCAGCAGATTCTGCCTTCATGTGCCTTAGACTTTGCTCAAGCTATTCTTCTCCCACCCTGCCCCATCACCCCAAGTCCCACTCCACTCAATCCCATTCTTGACCCCTGTAAGTCAAGTCAATTTGATTTCCCTTATTATCCAGTACCTTTACCATGACTTGGATTTCTCATATGGAAAACAGAGGGTGAGCCAAGGAATTCTGTGGTCTTCCTGATAATCTCCACAAGAGGGTGACTTGATATTTTTGAGGTTAGATGGAGACCTACAAAGGGAGTCAACCCAAAGACCAGAAAAATGGATATATTAATCCATGTTTCACCTAACATCAAAGACTGGGATGGAATTAAAGAGAAGATAATGCCCATGAAAAGGCTTAGGACCACCACTGAGATCTTAGGTCCTCCTGGTCTTGCTTTGCTCATCTGCTAAAAGAGTGGATTGGAAAAGGAGGTCTCTAGGCAGTGACTTAAAGTTTGAATTGAAGGGTATTAACAACCATACACATGACCCCTGAGGAAAAGGAGGGAGGAGAATTTGATGAGGAAAAGACAGGAAGGGGGCTTCAAATGTTTTTGTAACATCTTCTTCCTTTAAAGTGGATCTGAGGCAAAAACAGTGAATCTTAATGTTTTTTCAATGTGGATGGGGGGTGTTTTTCATATTATTTTCTCTATTTTTCTATATGTGACAAATACTAAATAGTTTTTAAAAGTTTGGTGATCCTCTTCTCAGTAGTAATCATTTCCCTGGATTTCTCCACTTAGGAATAGGGTATAGGCTGGAAAGGACTGAAAGTGGTAAGATTCCTCCATGGCAGAAGGTATTCAAGCAGAGGTCAGATGGGCTCTAAATATTGTAGAAATGGGAGTTCCTGTCATGACTCAGTGGAAATGAATCTGACTAGTAATTATGAGGACACAGGTTTGATCCCTGGCCTCGCTCAATGGGTTAAGGATTCGGTGTTGCAGTGAGCTGTGGTGTAGGTTACGGATGTGGTTCAGATCTGGCATTTCTGTGGCTGTGGCCAGCGGCTACAGCTCGGATTTGATCCCTAGTCTGGGAACTTCCATATGCCATGGGTGTGGCCCTAAAAAGACAATGTGTGTGAGTGTGTGTGTGTGTGTGTGTGTGTGTGTGTGTGTGTAGTGGAAATGGCTTGTACAGAGGGTTAATGTTGGACCTTTCTAATTCTCAGGTCTTACAATACCAGGACCACAGGGCCCAATGCGCTGTCCTTGGTGCTGAATTCCACACCCATGAACTTTTGAAAAGAGACCATGGAAAGTAGAATAATTCCTTTCATTCCTGTCACTCTAGGATACAAATTATTTCTTCAATATCCAGGACATTCTGGTGATCAAAATGACAGGAAGAAGCCCTTCTTAGAGGGGTGTCTGGTGTTTGCTCTCTTGAAAATTCTCCCCCATCCCCACCTTCTACAAGTATTTGTTTATTCTTTCCCAGCCTTATGCTGAAAAGCATAGAATTAGGAACCAGAAAGTTTGGGATTGAGTTCTCGCTCAGCCACTGACAGACTGCGTGACCCACAGCAAATCCCTTCACCGCAGTGAGCCTCTGATTCTTCATCTGTCAAGTGGAGATAATTGCATCGAGTGACAGAATGCTTGAAAACATGCTTGCAAAAACACTTAAGTGCAATATAATTACTAATTGGTAATACTGTTATGATTCCTGCTCCAGTAAGTATGAAGGGGAACTAACTCTCAGGGTGGGAAGCAAAGAAGGCAGTGAGTGTGGGGGGCAGGGGAGGTGAGTTAAGCTCAGAGAACTCTCAAGAACATTCTGAGAAAAACTGTCCAGTTGGCTTCCCTGTGGTTAAATGAAAACCATTTCAGATGGTGCCTGGTGACATTTGCAAGCATCACAGAATTTCAGAGTAGAGGCAGGTAGTGAAGCATCTCTAAGTGGAAAAAATGGTGTGATGTCATTTGGTATTCACTGAGCTGAGGGGCAGTCTCATCAGGTAGGGAAATGGGTCATCCTGGGACATTATACAGGACTTGAGGGCTGAGAGTCAGGGCCTACACTTTGTTCCTGGTTCTGCCACTAACCTGTTCACATAGTGGAGAACAGCTGGGCTCAGTCCCACTTACCCACTGACTAGCTGTGTGACCTTGGGGAAGTCACTTCTCTTCTCCAATCCTCAGTTTTGGAAAAGGGGTGTAGTAAACTCTATCCACCAGGATGGTTATAAGGGTAAAATGAATTCCTGGCTGACAAAGGGCCTTCTAAGCTGGAAAACTGTATGATGGATGGCATTTAGCCTTTCTGAGCCTCAGTATTCATCATCTACAAAGTAGAAGCATTAAGGCTTGACCTTATAAGTGGGATAAGGATGAGGAGAAGAAACACCCACCCACCCACATTTTGTTATCATTGTGGTGGAGGCAGAATGCAGCAGAGGAGAGACGCTGAGCTGAGCTGCAAGTCAAGAGATTGGGGTTCTAGTCTCTGCTTTACCACTCTTCAACTGCATGACCTCAGGCAACTTGGCCTCCACTTTCACATCTCTAAAATAAAGGATGGAATTGACAGAACATTGTAGATCAATCACAATAAAAATTTTTAAAAAATAAAATAAAGGTTGGGACTTGGTCCCTGCCAGCTAAAATGTCCTACACACTGAAGCACTGGATTTCTCCCTCACTGAATTCTCTGAGCCCATGGGGTTAAGGCAATGCTGGCTGGAGCTCTCTGAGAGAGATGAGGAGGGGCCAAGCCAACGACTTTCATTTGCATTTCACTCTGATTGGAAGAGCCGAGCAACAAAGCCCAGAGAGTAAATAGACTTCCCTTCCCCTTTCTCCTTCAGGTGTGGCTGAGCCCCAAAGCGGGCATGATTTATACAGGGTGGGCCCCTGAGACTCTAGACTTTGGGCTGTGAATTCAAAATCTCCATGTTCTGCTGGGCTCCCTGCCTCTGGTCTGGCTCTCTCCCAGCTGCTGGCATCCTCGACAGGAAAATTAATTGCTGTTGTCATTCTGCTTTTTGTTCCAGTCTATATCCCAGGAATAAGATATCCGAATGACATTAAATAACCTGTATATAAAAGCCCTTTCTAAAGGCCAGAGCAGTAAGCACAGAGAGGTGAGCTCCAGGGCTGGGAGAGAGCCAAGGACAGCTCCCCACTGGCAGCTTGTCTAGTCACCAAGCAAGGGGGGAGCCTGTGCGTGGGGACACACAATGGGAGAGGGACTTCATGAGAAGCAGAGGATGCTGAGCCTGCTGATCCAGGCTTGCAAGCAAACACAAGCCCCCTCACCCTCCCCAGGGCCTGTACCTTACCACATTCTTTCTACTCTCCTGGTTTCTCTCTTGGCTCAGAGGCTATCAGCAAGGCTAACTTGAGTTCTAATTCAGTGGCTGCAGACCCCTGATCTGCCTGGGGCTGAGGGTCCATGGTTGCAGCACTGAGTGAGCCAACTTAGGAAGGCTCATGGGTCAGCATGGGTGAGTCACCAGGCATTTCTGCCAGCCCTACCTACCACCTCATGCTGATGGCAGAGTTCATCGGCCTCATTATCAGCATGAGGCTTATGTAAAGTTTAACCTCAAGTGATAGCCAAGCCAGTACTTGGGACAACCTTAGGAAAATAAAGTCTCACCCACACACACATACACAGAGCTAAGTGCTTACTGTATGGTTTAACTCTTTTTCTTTCTTTCTTTCTTTGGCCATGCCCACAGCATATGGAAGTTCCTAGGCCAGGGATCAAACCTGAGCCACTGCAGTGATAATGCCGTGCCACAAGGAAACTCCTCACTCCTTTCTTTTATACATGAGGATGCCCTTGCCCAGAGAAGGACAGTGACTTTCCCAAGATAAAAGAGTCACAGGGACTATAAACCAGTTCCCTGGACTCCCAGTACAGTGCTCTTTCGACTACATCATCCTGCCTCTATCTAATAATATCCCATGTTCTAGAACCGACCAAAGAGCAAAACCCAAGTTCCTGGCCCAGCTTGGCCAGCTAGGTGAGCTGGGGGGCTGGCGAGGACAGCAACATAACCTGAAGTTCCTAAGAGCTTTGTGTTCTGGGAGAAAATTCCTGATTCTTTGGAGTCTGTCTACTTGTGGTCTTAATTACTTGTGTGTAAGAGATCTTGCAATCTGTGCCTGGGGACTCTTTGAATTGCAGATTAATATTCAACTAGCTGGAACGATCTTCAGAAGGAGGCTCGTGGTAATTAAGTTGGTTAGAGAACACTTCAAACTAACTTTTTATGGCCCACAAATGCTGTACATCACCAGGAGAGGAAAGGCCGGTGCCTTAATGGTGCTTCTTGAGAGTCACAAGGGACAATGCATCTCATTCAGAGAAGAGGGAGTGTCCTTAGGGGCCTCTTATAAGGGGCTGGGGGAACTGCAGATTGTGGGGGTGGGAAGAAAGGGGCAGGAAGGGAACGAAGATGTGAGCTGAACTGGGAGGCTGTCCAGCAGATTCACGTCTGTGGCTCAAAACTATCTTCCCCGAGACCCAGTGACTCTGTTTGGGGAGGAGGGGTGCCTGCGTGAAGGAAAGCGGCAGAGTGTGTGGGCATTTCAAAGGCAGAGGTCAGGGCCACTGCCCAGAATCTAGTGAGAAGCTGGGTCATATTTGGGTATAAACAAAAGGAGCTTTGAAAGACTTTGTCTAAAGTGGCAGGTATTTTAGAAAATAATTTTTGGTACGAGTGCAGAACAATCTGTATATTTTAGACTAAGGGTACTTACTGTTTTGTCATGCATGACAAACCGGCGTAGCACAATAGAGTGTGAGGTTTGTCACAGTGATTTGCTACTAATGTAGGACAAAGCTGGTGAATAATTTATTTTTCATACTAAATAACAGTGTGTCAAGATCATAAGTGCCTGATAACTTCCCTCTGAATTACTCGCATTTCTAGATGTTTTCTTAAATGGGAAGGAACTCTATCACCAGGAACCACTGACATGGGCTATAACCCACAGGCAACTTGTCTTGGCCCCAGCCTACATGCACACTGTATGCCACCGTGTCTCACCCGAATAAAGATTAGAAAACTGCTCTTGAGAATGTGGTCAGATGGTCTGCTCCTGACAGGTGGGGAGCCCTTTGGTGTGGTGTTGGGGGTGGGGCAGAAAGTGGAGGGAGGGAATTCCCCAGCTAGAGTGCTGGGGTCCCAGCCACTCGGTGACATAATATAGATGGGCATGAACTGAAAGGGGCCCGGCAGGAGCAGTCACAGGTGGTGGCTGTCCCATAGCTAGTACGGAAATCCCCAGGTGCAGCAGGGCTTGTCCTGTTTGTCTCTCCATGACTCCAGCCTTTGCATCCAGCTGAGGACAGATGCTTCTCAGGAACTGCTCTGACCAGATGTGACCACCAGGAGACTGCAGAGAACCCCAAGGGAGCAACGAGGAGGGAGCGGTCAAACGAGAAAGAGGGCCCAGGGTGGGCAGTAGCTGGAGTCCTGACCAAGGAGCAGGAGGACTAGCTCCCTTCCTGGAGATGCCATTGCCCATTGTGGGACTTGGACCAAATCACTTCAAAGCTCAACTTCCTCATCTATAAAAATGACATTTGGGTGCTGGAGAGGATGTGGAGAAAAAGGAACCCTTTTTCACTGTCAGTGGGAAAGTAAGTTGGTGCAGCTACTGTGGAAAACAATATAGAAGTTCCTCAAAAATCTAAAAATAGAGTTGCCATGTTATCTGGTAATCCCACTCCCAGGCATATACCAGGACAAAATTACAATTCAAAAAGATACATAAGAGTTCCTGCCGTGGCTCAGCAGAAATGAATCTGACTAGCATCCATGAGGACACGGGTCTGATCCCTGGCCTCACTCAGTGGGTTAAGGATCTGGCATTACCTTGAGCTGTGGTATAAGTCACAGATGAGGCTCGGATCTGGTGTTGCTGTGGCTGTGGTGTAGGCCAGCAGCTGTAGCTCCAATTTGACCCATAGCCTGGGAACTTCCATATGCTGTGGGTATAGCCCTAAAAGACAAAAAAAAAAAGATACATGCACCCTTATGTTCATGGCAGCACTATTCACAATAGCCAAGACATGAAAACAGACTAACTGTCCATCAACAGATGAATGGATTAAGAAGATGTGGTACATATATACAATGGAATACTACTCAGCCATAAAAAAGAACAAAATAATGCCATTTGCAGCAACATGGAGGCAACTAGAGATTCTTATACTAAGTAAAGTAAGTCAGAGCCAGCCAAAGACCATATGATATCACTTCTATGTTGAATATGTCGAATCTAAAATGTGACACAAATGAACCTATCTACAAAACAGAAACAGACTCACAGACATAGAGAAAAGGCTTGCGGTTGCCAGTTGAGAGAGGGAGTGGGAGAGGGTGGATTGGGAGTTTGGGGTTAAGAGATGCCAGCTAGTATATATAGGATAGATAAACAACAGGGTCCAACTGTATAGCATAGGGAACTATAGTCAATATCCTGTGATAAACCGTAATGGAAAAGAATATTAAAAAGAATATATATGTGTATAACTGAATCACTTTGCTGTACAGCAGACATTAACATAACATTGCAGGCAAACCATACTTCAATTTTTAAAAATCTTTTTTGAAAAATGACATTTGGAAAAGAAAAAGACAAGATGTAGGAAGCTGTGCATGGCTACCCACCTTATGAACATAAGGAAACTGGAGGCAGAGCAGCATGATGTTTAAGAACTCTTGGTCTCTCACAAGCTCCACCTCCAACAAGCCTCATGTGACCTTGGACAAATCCCTCAACTCTGCGGAGTCTATTTTTCTGTCTGTAAGATGGGGATAATTATAGTACCTGCTTCCCGAGATTGTTGTGAGGTTCAGACAAAACAATGCATTAAAGCCCATAGTGCAAGCTGTGAGGATGGCTCTCCAATGTATTCAACTATTATCATTATTAAACAACTCAAAGGCCAACAATAGGGAACTGGTTATGTAAATGATGGTGCATCTATGGACCTTTATGCAGCCATTCAAATGATAATTGTGTTGCAATGAAAGAGTGGTTATGCAAAGCTGTTGTGAGGAAAAAGAATATGTGATCACACACCAAATACATTTGGTATGAAGGGTGACTGCAAAATAATGAGCAGAAAGAAAGTTTTTCCCTCTCCTAATTCTTTTTTCCAACGTTAAAAGATAAGGGTAGTAGGTGAGATGCTTCTAGGGGGCTTCCAGTCCTGGAGTTCAGAGCCCTAGGCATTCTTTCTGCTCCCTTGTTAGCTGTGGGGCCTGGAGGCTGGACTCTCTCTGTCTTGGGGAACCTGGGCATTCTTGGGAAGCAGGGCCCCAAAACTACAGCTGAGCATGCTGTGTCCTCAATCACCTGCCCAAGTAATGTCAAAGCGGCCCAAAGGATTCCTCTTTTGCTTAATTTGTGTCAATTGATTTCCTATTTTTAATTAATAATTCTAATTATGATGCAGCAAATTTACCCAACGGCCATGACTGAATTAATCAGGGTCTATTGATTGGGGTTGCAGAGTTATCCCACGGTTTCTGACATCATTGATTTCCTGTTGGGAACAAATAAGAAAACACACATAGGGTAGATGCGCTGTCATCTCTGTTGTGCCCTAAACTAGGCCCAGGAACACCTGCCACCCGCCTCAGCAGCCAGAGCTGCCATAGCCATTCAGGCAGCAGAGCCTCTGTAGGCACGCTGGGGAGGCCACCCCAGCTCTTGTTAGCCTCCCTAAGGAAGCAGGAAAGATGACTGATAATGGGCTGCCCTGGTGCAGGGGGCTCTGCAGAAAGGATCAACGTAGCATCTGCTAGCCAGTGGGTCTGGGCTTTGTTTAGAATCTGTTTAGAATTCAGCTGCTGTATCAGTGGGGAGAGATTAACTTCATCTCCCTGTCCATTTTGTAGAAGGAACCTTGGCGATCCTCCTCTCCTGCCCTGTCACTTTATAGACAAAGAAATTGAGGCCTAAGGAGGAGCAGGGTCTTGCCCAAGATGGCCCACTGAGTCCCTGCACAGCTGGGGCTGAACGCAAGTCTCTGGCCTCCAAATCCATCTCCACCTACATGGAGCAGAAAGCGTGCCCAGCTGAGCTGCGAGAGACTGGAGGGCAGGGGAAGGTTTCCTCTTGTGTGTCTGTCCTCTACCATAGGGCCCATATCATCAGGCAGGGAAGCTTGGTAACCAGCGTGGCCCTGCTGAACCAGCCCCGTCTGTTCTTGGCCTTATGCTCCTACGCTGGCTCTGTCTTGACTCCTATTATTATTCTCCTGGGCCTGAAGAATTCAGGCCTCTAGACTCCTCACTTGCTCTTACAATCAACATGGGGACTTATGTTACATCCCTGTAATCCTGAGTCTTTCAGGACTCAGGAGATCCAGATGAGCCCCCACTTCCTTCCAGAGAAGTGCCTTCTCTGTGCTGAGGACCTTATGCACATGGTCTAATTTAACCTGCAAAACTCACTGAAGAACAGATGTATGAGGAAACTGAAGGCCAGAGAGACCAAGTCACTTGCCACATTCCCACAGCAAATAAGGGGGAGAGAATTGAATTTGGAGTTTTTTTACTCCAAAGACCATCACGACTCCTTTGCAGAAGGGAGGAAGGAAAGAAATTGGGAGCGAGGGTCATATAATAGTGAAGACTATATGGAATGTATGTGGCTCTCATAACGATGCTGTGAAGGGGTCCAGAGAGGACACCCAGTTGATAAACAGAAGAGTATCACTTTGAACTTGGCAATGGTAGGAAAGGATGGGGAATGAACGAGAGCAGTTTGACTTGGATATAGGATGGCTAAGGTGGAGTGAAAGGGCAAGAGGAGCTCAAATATGGAGGAACAGGCTGAGGTCAGATCATGGCAGACTTATGAATTACAGGAGGAGCAGCTGGACTTCTTTGGGGCCAGTGAAAGTGGCTGCAGACTTGGAAAAGAGGAGGGCCATGGTGAGGGTAGTAGTTCAGGAACCCTGATCTGATTAGGATGGATCTGAGTGAGAAGAGACCAAACGAAGCAGAGACCATTAGAAGGTTACTGCAATGGTTCAAACACAAGCTAAGGAGATTTAGAACCAAGGCAGTGGTTGTGGAGACAGGAAGATGGCAGCATGAAGATGAGTAGGGTTGACAGCACCTGCAAGTGATTGAATGTGGGACTCCTGGACTCTGCATTTGGGTGACTGGCATGTCAGTATGATCTTGAACTTGATTACATTTGCAAAGACCCTATTTCCAAATAAGGTCACATTCACTGGCTCCAGATGGACATGGATCTTGGGAGAAACTATTCAGTTCCATACATAGGGGAACAACATACCTGTCTCACAGGGTGGCTCTTTCCTAGGGCTAAATGAGTTACCAAGACATGAGACAACTACCTGCCTTCCATTACTTTTCTTCCAGGCACAGAGTTTGCTCTAGAATCCTTAGCCACGAAGTCTTAGGAAAATTTTGGAAGGACAAATCCAAGAAGGAGAGTGATAGTCACCCAAAACTGCCTTGAGATTCCCTGGGCACCTCAGGAGCAAAAACTGGCATTGCCCATCACTCATCAAGTGCTCTGGGGAACCCTCCCCCCAGCTCCTCATCATGGAGTTGTCATGTTCTATGAGAGGCAAGTGAATTAAAGCAGCTAAAAGTTCTCTTGTTTCATCTTCTTGGATTTCCTGTCAGCATCAAAGCACACGTAACAACCTGTGACAAGGGGCAGCATGAACTATGAGGTCTACTACCCCTCCCCAGAGAAAATTACCACCTGGAGAGGCATACCTCCTGGTCACATTTCACTCCATTGCTTCCTGTTACCAACTATAACCTTGTTAGTGGGATTCTTGTAAATGCCTAACATGCTTTTCTTCAGAGGGGAAAAAACAAGGCTCTCCTTTGTAGCATTTGCCAATTTCCATGGTGTAAATACTTCTACCATGTCTGATTTCAAGCTACTGATGTGAAGAAACAGAACACAGGGTTTGGAAAAGATCGGTACAATCAGCTCTCATTAGCTTCTGTGAGCCAGCTCCAGAACACCACTACACACAATTACTGTGGACCAGGGGACCAAGGGAAGGAGCCTAGATATGTGATTCCCCCTCCCCACCAGCCAACAGCCTCTGGATTAGTCACCTCTGCAGGGGTCATCAGACAACTGTATAAGTTTAAAAGTTACAAATGTCTTATTAATTGAGACTGAGCATCATTTGGGCAGCTGTGGGGCTGTAAAAGGTGCTCTGGGGTAGATATGAACCCAGATCCTACCACTTACTAGCTGTATGATAACCTGGGTTAAGTCATATGGTCTCTTGTTGAATGATTAAATATTCATTCAACACTTACTGACTCTTTACTGTTATAAGATGATGGGGAAATAAAGAAGAAAAATAAAGCACAGTCCATGACTCCGGAAACTCACAATCTGGTGGAGAAGAGAGTCATAGAAAGATTAATAATATGGATAGGTATCAATTTCCTCATCTATGAGGGTAAGGGGTCCCACCCCTTACCCCCCCTCACCCCCCGCAAAAATGGAATGAGACCACTCAAAGAAAGCTTCCAACACAATACTTGGAACAAAGTAGAGGGAGAGCAAAAATGTATTAAATCTAGGAAAGCAAATCTCTGGCAAGAAATCATCAAAGAGGCAGCACACCTCCTCTATGAAGTGCCAAGGCTAGGAGTCCTGGGGACAAGGATGGCCACTGGGCTAGAGCCTAGGAGGAGGATAAGAAGGCTCTAATTTTCCCCTGGCCCTGAATCTGCTCATCCAGGATCATGATGTTCCCCATGGTACTATGGGGGGATAGGTGGGAGTGAAGGTGGAGCCTCTGGCAGATTGATTCTAGCTCACCCATTTGGGATTGCTTGGAAGGAGATCACTATCTTTGGAATAGGAGACAGACTCAATATTTCTAGGTCTCAAATTATAGAATGGGATAGGGCAAAGAATTTACTACTTATAGAATATACTTTTCCTTCTATTTAACTACTTTTCTTTTTATGGCCACTCCTGTGGCATATGGAAGTTCCCAGGCTAGGAGTTGAATCAGAGCTGCAGCTGCTGGCCTACACCACAGCTACAACAATGCCAGATCCAAGCCACATGCCAGAACCTTAACCTACTGAGTGGCACCAGAAATCAAAGCCACATTTTCACAGACATTATGTCAGGTCTTAACCCACTAAACCACAACGGGAACTCCTATTTAATTATTAAAAAAAAAAACCCACAACCCTTTTTCTCAGCTTCAGTAATCATCAGCATGTGGCCAATCTTGTTTCAACTTATCATCTCTCCTCCACCCCCTGTCTCCCATGTGTTTTTCTTTCAATCATCAATTAGGATCAGTTGAGTTTTTACTGCTACCTTCTCCATCCAGGTTTGCAAAATGATCTCCTGAGTACTTTTCCTGCAATACCTGTGTGCTGCCACCAGAGAGCAGCAGGCTGTCTCATTTACCTGGTTCAAAGAATTTTATCTGAGATCAGACTCACAACTCTGAATTTTCTAATAAAAACAAAACAATTTTTCATTCTATTCTTTAAGAATCTCCTTTCCACCCATCCAATTTTTTTTTCCTGGAAGCAAGGGGTTAAACAAAATTTAAACACAGTGACTCTTCTTAGCAATGCCCTTGACAACCTGCAACATTGACAAATTGTCTCTGATCCAAACTGCCTTCTTTTACAAAGCTTTCTGCTACAAATCCAAGCTGACAGCGGAATATCACCTTCAAAACGACAAGTTTAAATGAGTTATTATTTGTAAAGGGCTCAAAAGAGTGTCTGGCACATAGTAAGCACTATACTATTTGAGGTTTTATTTATTTTCAAATGTTAAGTTTTTTTTTTTTCTCCTTTGCATAGGAATGTGAATTTGTTTCAACACTGCAGGAATTAGCAATGAATGAGTCTTCATTATTCTGGTTTAATCATCTGCATCCTGTGAATGGGGAAAGGGATGCCTCTGGAGACAGGACATTGTCCCAAAGGTGGCCTGGCTGGGGCTGGGGCTGATTTTTTTTCTCTTCTGATACCCTAAACAAGGCAGGCTCTGCAGCTCCCTCTGGTTCACTTATGGTCACCTGACTCAGGGCTGAGCCAAACCTCCTAATTACAGAGATGTTGGGCAGGGTGTTTTATTATTTATTTATTTATTTATTTTCCTTTCTGAGTTAAGCCAAGGAGAGCTGCTGGAGAAGCACAGCCAGTGTAAGCGCGATCAATTAAATTATCATAAGCAGCAGGGGCGCGAGGAAGGGAGGACTCGCAAGCCGGGTCCATTATTACTGCAATGAAGCTGTCATCTGCCAACAGACAGCGGCATGTCTGGGCTTGGCAGCGATGGTCAGATTGACGGGAGGCCTCAGTGCCATCTCAAGGAATTGTTGGTGCCCATGGGTTCTAGGATGCTGCTGCTAATGATGGCGACAGCTGTGCCTGTCATGAACTGAGCTCCTTCTGTGCGCCAAGCACAGCTCACACTTTAGCACCTAAATGGTATTACTGTGCCCATTTTCCAGAAGGGGAAACTGACACTCAGAAATGCTAGGTGACTTCCTCAAGGTCACACAGCTAGTCAAGGGAAGAAGATGGAATCCAGCCAGGTTTGTCTACCACCATCTTCCCTCTCAGATAAAGCCAGTCCTTTTTACCCTCACCACCCTGGGGTCCCACCCCAGGCTTCTCTGACCCTGCTGGCAGAACCTACCCAGGTGCCTCCCTTGCCCTCCCCCTACCCAGGTGCTAGCTTGCTCCCCTGAGCCCTAGGATCACACCCTTCTGCTCAGTACCCACTGGCTCCACCTGCTGGATGGTCTGGAAGCTGAGGCCCAAAGGGTGTTTTTGTTGTAGTCTTTGTCTAAGTCTCAGAAATGACTCTGGATTCTCTACCGTCCAAGGCCTGCTGTTCAGGTCGGTGCAGCGAAGTGGCCCAAAGAGAGTATTGGGCACGTGTGCTCAGGGAGATGGAGAGGGGACAAGAAGCTGACAGGTAGGGTTGAGATAAGAAACAGTTGAGGAGTTCCCATTGTGGCTCAGTGGTTAACTAACCCAGCTAGTATCCATGAGGACGCAGGTTCGGTCCCTGGCCTTTCTTAGAGGGCTAAGGATCCGGCATTGCCGTGAGCTGTGGTGTAGGTCGCAGACGTGGCTGGGATCCTGCATTGCTGTCGCTGTGGTGTAGGCCGGCAGCTATAGCTCCAATTTGACTCCTAGCCTGGGAACCTCCATATGCCGAGGGCGTGGCCCTAAAAAGAAAAAAGACCAAAAGAAAAAAAAAAAAAGAAGAGAAAGAAAGAAATATTCGAATGGGGAAGGTGAGAGGAAGGGCACCCAGTGTGCCAGGACATGTGTCATGTGCAGACTGGACAAGACCAGCAAAAAGAAGGAGGGGATCCCAAGGAGCTGCCCCCATGTACATGGCCCACCCAGCAGGGCCTTTCAGGACTGAGTAGGATCCCCAGGCCTCAGGGAACTGGGCTGCCTGCAGGACAAGACTGGGTGCATCACAGAGGCCATGGTCAGGGGCTGACAGTGAGGGAAGCCGGGCTCTGCTCATAGGAACATCTGTCTCCCTTGGGTGCTCAACAGTCTCAGGGTCATGTAAAGCCCTGGTCTCATCCCAGTGACTTAGCTGGGTGTGGACCATCCGGGGGGCACTGCCTGGTCGGGAGGGGCCTTCTAACTCATCCAATTGTGCCCCTGCAGGACAGGTAATACCTGTCTGGGCACCCTTCTCCTGGCTCTCACCTCTGACCACTCCCTGTGGAATAAGAGGGTGGCTTCAGGTGGCTGAGCTGGCCCCAAAGTCACCCTCTGGTTTCGGTGACGTGGGTGCCTGATGCCCACCCCAGGGCAGGGAGTGGAGACAGAGGACCCTGGTTCTACCTGCTGAGTCAGCCAGCCGTCAACAGGGGGTGTGACAGTGGGGGGTGTGACATCATGAGAGTGTGTGAGAGGGCACATGAGAGTATGGGCTTGTGAGTGTGTGTGGGTGTGGGTGTGAGACTGTGGGTGTGAATGTGAGGGTGACATTCCGAGTGTGCGGCAGTGGAACAGTTCTCAGTGTGAGGTGAGAGAGACAGACAGACAGACAGCCGGGCAGAAACACAGAGCCCAAGAGATACTGACATCAAGAGAAGCACCTTGAGAGATAGTGGCCCCAGAGAGGAGGTGAGAACGACAGTCAAGAGAAATGAGCTCTGTGGAGACTGAGCTGGAGGAAGAGCAGAGGCAGCGGGGGAGGGGATGCATGTGTCTGTGAACACGTGGAGGGCGTGGTGGATGACCCGGGGGTGTCCCCTGCAGAGGGGCCCTGACCCCTTTCCCCACCCCTCTCCCCTCATCCCCCCACCTTTCAGTCATCTAGGAGACCCCCCACAGCCCCCCAGTGGGTTCCTCTCTTGCCAAGCCCCAATCCTGACATGGCATCTTATTCTGCTGACCTAAGTCTAATTTATTTGGGGAAAAAAGTCTTCCCTGGCCCCCAAATCAAATCACTCAGGGAAAGAAGGGGGGTTGAAAGGAACCAGAGGGAAATAAAATATATTCAGCAAGTGTATTTTTATTCCAATAAAACTTGATTTAATAACCACCATGAATATTTCATTTGCAAGAGCCTGGCCTTCTCCTGCAGCCAGAGCCGGTCTCCAGCCAAGTTTAGCCTCCCTGCCCCTGGGGCAGCAGGGGCCCCTGCTCCCACACCCTGGGCAGCCCTTAGCCTAGATGGAACCATAGGCCCCCTCTGCCTTTCAGCCACCACCAGACCTCAGGGGGCTTGGCCTGGGATCAAAAATAGGGCCACACCAAAGATTGGTATGGAGAGCTGGGTTCAAATACTCACCCTAACACTGAATTGCTGGGTGACCTTGGTCAAGTTACTGCATTCTCTGAGCCTCAGTTTCCTTTCCCCGTCTTAGGACATTTTTATGAGGCTCAGTAAACATGATGGATGTGAACAAGTTTCTATTCATTCCCTGTTACCACCCCTGGGGATTGAGAGCCAAGAGTTGAGTTACCCAGAACTTTTTATCTCCCCTACTCCCTTCTGGATCCATGCTTTTAAGCCATGCTGTCCCTCTCCTCTAACCTTTTACCCATCCATCCCAAACCAGACCGTGATGCTGTCACTAAGCAAATCCAGGGGCGGGGAGTGGGGTGGGGTGGGTGGAGGGGTAAAACTGGGAAGAGGACAGTGGGCATCTATTGTCTTCATAGTACAAAGGGACCCCCGTCCCCAGGCTCAGGCCATGTGGAATGGGTGGGGCTGATTCCACCCCTGGCCCCAGAAGGAGGGCACAAGCCTGGCCAATCAAGACACTCCCTTCCTTGGTTCCAGCAATTGGTTCTGGGACAGGCACGTGACCCTATCAGGACAATGCAACTCACTCTGGAACAATTGGGTAAAAGGATGCTTTCTCCCCATTGGGGATGTTAAGCCTGGAGCTGTGATGTTCATCTCTGCCACTCCTTTGGGAAGAGAACACTTGAGAACGAAGCCAACACAAAGGAGAATAGAGCCAGGGTGGAAACAAATTACTGACATCATTTGAGCCCCATGACGCAGCTGTGCCTGAAGCAACATCCACCTCTGTTCTTGCCGGTTGTAAGAGGCAAAACATCCCCTTTTCTGCCTAAGCCACCTTAGGCTGGGTTTCTGTCACTTGCAGTGAAAAAGTCCTGGTTGGATACTGGGATCTGAAACATGTCTTTTCATTTCACTAATTAAAGCCTCTACCTCCCCAGGGACATGTTTGGGGAAAGTGGGGTATCAGAGTGGAAGAAATGGTACGGCTGTCTCAGTCCCCTCACCCCTGGAGGCACTTTTAAGAATTCAAATGCAATCAGAGGCAGTGGTCCTGGCTCCTTTGAGAAATTCCAAACACCCCTCAGGGACAGCTCTGCAGGCTTGTCCTACCCCTGTGTCACCTGCCACTCTTATTCCTCGATGGTGTCATCAATCAATCAATCACAAAGGTGTGGTGGAAGGATGGGATCTGGGGCAGGTCAGATGACTTTCTGAGCCTCAGTTTCATTGTCAGGAAGATGAGGGGGTTAAACAGGATGAACTCAATCCCAGCTCTAACATCGTTTATATTTATGAGTCTTTATTATGCTTAGACTTGGGGTAATAAAAATAAAGAAAGGACTACCCTTAACTGCACAATCTCTTTGGGAATAGAAGAGACACATTAAAATAAAGCAAAAAGAAAATCAATAATGCTGTCCTCAAGGCAAAATTTGAAGTGGGGAGTACTGGCCAGGGTGGCCTGGAAGGTCTCTGTGGCTCTGAGAATCTGTGAGAAGAAAAGAGGCTGTATCTCTGGGAGACAGAAACAGTGGCCAGTGCCCAGGGCCTCAAGCCTCATGTCTTCTCTGGGAGACTCTGGGCATCACAGGAATTTCCCAGATGCTCTACCCACCTAAGCTGGCTTGGCAAAGCCTGGAACCAAGACCCAGGTGAGTTGGTATGAAAACTCAGGAGGAAGCAGGGAGAAGAGAGGCAGGGATGACAGGCCTGGGGCGGGGCAGCTCCTATCTTCTCACTGTTTCTTCCATTTGCAAGAGTTTGCAAACTTCAAAACAGTTTCTGGCCAGAGGAAAAAAAATGTCTCTCCGGAGTCACAGGACACTTTGAGGCTGGAGTTGGTCTCAACTCCAAGAGGAGGAGGAAGTCCAGGGAAGGACTGGCACTGGGACGGTGAGTTTGGGAGGGCCCTTGGGTCAGTTAGGAATGGAGGGTGTAGGGGAGAGGAGGAGGCCAGGAGAAGCCAGGCAGGTGAGCGGATCCAGAGGCTCCATCAAAGTTCAGGACCGGGGGTATAAAGACCCTTGCAAACAGAACAGAGTGTCACCTGGCCTGGGTCACAGTTAGCCGAGCCCAGGCTTCCCGCCTGCCGGTAAGGTTTGGCAGTGTGGGATCTGGATGTGGTGGCAGGTGCAAGGACCTCAGGTCTGCCGACGGTTCCTTCACATAAGCCTCCCCAGGCCTCCCCGTGTAAGGTAACGCAGGATGCTTATCGCAGAAGAGTACTGGGTGGAGGGGCCAGTGGGAGCCGGACCCAGCCTGTACTTCACTTGCTAGGTTGTGTGCACAGGACTAGGTCCTTCCTTAGGGAGACGGGCCCTGGGGCGAGAGCTGGGGGGTGTCCTGTGCTCTCTCTCAAGGTATGTGAGCAAACAGTCCTGAGGACAGAGAGGTGCCGGGGCCCAGGTAACCACGACCCTGACTGTGGGCCAACCCCCCTCCCTCTCTGAGCCTGGGCTAGACTGGTCTCTCTCCTGAGCACACACCTCTGGTCTCCTCTCCCCGTCTGTCCAGACTGAGGGACCCCATTCTCCCACAATCCCACTATGAGCCAGCTCCCCACCTCTTCCTATCCTTGCAAATGGTCTAAGGCAGCTGCGCTTTGCTCACACTCTCAGGTCTCAGACCCTTTAAACAATCTGATGAAAGCTGCCAACTCTCAAAATGCACACACACGCATGCCTGTAATTTTGCACATCATTTCAAGGAGTTCATGGTCTTACTGGGATCCAGGTCCACAGACTCCAGGTTAAGAATTTCTGTTTGAATTTCTAGGACTCTGGGGCTCAAAGAAAAGCCCAGACGCAGACCCTCTTCTTTTCTGCAGCTGCTTCTGGCCCCACCTTCCAGGTTGCAGGAAACTGCCCATTAGCTCGGTGCCTGGGGCTGGAGCCTGCCTGAAAGAAGCAGGGCTGTAGCCACGAGAGCCACTAGACATGGCCCGGCGGGGTGACCCCATTTGTCGGAGGGCCAGCTGGGACTGAAAAATGTAACCATGTGCCCGGGCCACATGCAGACCCAGTTAAAAGGCAGACTAATGTGTGGTCAGGTGCGAGGACGCCGGCCAAGGCGTCAGGCTGGGGAACACAAGGCATCTGTTTGGATCTGTGAGGCACTTTATGAATCCCTCCTCGCCGGGCTTTCTGAATGCAGAAGCCTCCCAAAGAGTCGCAGCCCCGGCGGCAAAAAGGCTCCTCTGTCTTCGCTTGCTGCAGAGTTTGTAGACATCCAACTGGGGTCAGAGTGCCCGAGAGTGTGTGCAGAACAAAAACGGCAGAATCAATGGGCTGGATTACAGACCTTGCCGCAGTGGGCGGATGACGGCAGAGGAGCACTAGTTTCTCAGACCAAATGACCTGACCCTGCACAGTCAGAAAGTGCCAATCACAGGGGATTAAAACCAGCCACCAGCCGGGGACACAGCCCCCAGGACGAAGGCCCTGAGGCTGGGCTAACAGCCAAGAATAGGGCCGACGATGTGGGGGCAGTGCCCAGTCTGGAGGCCCTGAGGGAGGGGTGCTGGTCTGCCCTTGGCCAGCTGAGGATGGAGGAGGCGGAGGATGGGTCAGGACGAGAAAGGGCTGGGACAGAGAGGATGGAGGTCACTGCTAAAAGGAAGGACGGGGACAACAGGGAGGAAGGGTGGGCTCAGGGAGGGGAGAGATTATTCCTAGGGGGACTGTGAGCAGATTTGGGAATCAGACTCTGAATCTCGCTGAACCAACATTGTCTGTCCTTCTGGAGCCTAAGCCACATTGCTGGAAGGATTTTTGAGAGCCACAAAGTCTCCTTAAGTCTTGGGCTTCTATTTAGAGTTCAGGTGCTTTCAGGAGAATTCTGAGTGGGCAGCCAGCCCCTGGGTCTCTTCAGCCTTCAAACACACACCACCTCACCTGACTCACACACACACACCCCCCACCTCACATGACTCTCGCAGCAAACCCAGGAAGTGGAGTTGTTACCACTGACTAGGAAAGAAGTAATTTTCCAGAGTACACAGCTGGTCAGAGGTGCCCCCACAAGCCCATTTTCTTATTTGTGAAACAGGTATGGCAACATCTGCCTCATAGATGTGGTGGTCGAGCGCCTGGCATTTACTCCATCCTGGGCCCTGTGCTAAGTCCTTAACATGTATTATGCTGTGGAGGCATTTTAAGAATACTGTGGATTTATTGCAGATGTGGAAACTAGCTCAGAGAGGTGAAGTAACTTGCCCAAGGTCACACAGTACATTAGTGGCCAAGCCAGGATTTGATCCCTGGCAGGTCTGGCTTCAGAGCTTGTGAAAATCAAATGCAAAGCAGTTTTGTGAAGTGTTCTGGGGGTAGCAGCTATCAGCACTGGGGCTGGGTGGCGGGGAGCAGAGAGAGGAAGAAGCCAGGATCTCCTTCCCTCTCAGTTTCGCTGTGTGAGCCAGAGATGAACTGGGTCTTGCTGGAGGAGGACTGGGTGTCTATCTGGGTGGATGTAGCTACGTCAGGGGTGGGGGTGCAGTGGGGGGAGTTGGAGGGGGGATGGTGGCAGGCCCCTCCCTGTCATCAGCCTCCCACCACCCATGCTAATGGCCTGCAGGGGGAAGTCATCTGCAAGAGGTGATTTTCTGCTGCTCCGAGATCAAAGCCTGGCTGGGAGTGAGCCCCCTCACTGGATAATGAAGATGAATCCCAGCCAAGTCTGCCCAGAAAGAACGTTAACTAAATGAAGATGGCAGTTCAGTGACTGTGGAGTTTGTATCGGGGCCAAATTGAACTCTCTGTTCCAGCATGTAGATGCGAAGCCTGGGCTGGTGCCCAAGAAAGGGGGAACACACACGCTCATACACGAGCACCTTCATTCCCAGCTCCCCCAACCCCTGCAATCCCTGGCTGCTGGCAGCCACCTCAGGGAGGGGCTGGTTCTACGTGGCCCCTGGGGTGGGGGCCTCGTATTGGTCACTCTAGCCCAGCTTATTGAAGCTCACACAGGGCCCCTCAGTCAGCCCAGATGGGGGGTGGAGGTGGGGTGGGGGAGGGGCTGAGGAGAAAGAGCAAGTGGGAGGGGCTTGAGGCCAGGGGGTCCCTACTAGGTCTCCTAGCTTCACCCTGAGGACAAGGGTAGCCCAACAGAGTCAGATCTGGATTTAAGTCAAGCTCTTATAAACTTAAGTGACCTTGAGCTAAAAAATTTAAAGATCTCCAAGCCTCAATTTCCTAATCTACAAAGTGGGAATGATAATAAAATGTGCCAGCCAATCCATGTCTGCAGCGCTATGTAAATCATTAAGTGATGGACCTCCTTTTGCCCAGCAGGCCTCTCAGAGCCTCTCCCCTGTCTGAGACCCAGACTGGGCTCGTAGACCTAAGCTTTTGTGAACTTCTGACCCAAGCCCCCAGCCCCAAGCTTCCAGGCTTCAGAGCTCACTCTCTCCAAACCCCACCATGATGGAGAATTCCTGGCCCTCCGAGTCCCTGAGATGATAATCACCAACAACGCCTCCCACCCACACAGCACAAAGCACTGAATCCTTGAGAGAAAACAGTGGGAGAGAGAGGCTGGACCAGAATTGGTTAGAATATGTGGAACCCGTTTCCTCACCTTGGCTGTATATTAGAATTACCCAGGGAAACTTATAAATACCAGTGCTAAGGTCCAGTCCCAGACCTTGGTTCAGATCTCCAGGGTGGGCCTGGCAGGGGCTTCTAACATGCTGCCACATGCAGGACCTCTGTCTAGAGACAAAGCTTTTTGATCCAGATTTAGTGATCCAGATTCTGATTCCCGAGGTCCAGGGTGGAGCCTGAGACTCTGGATCTCTAACAAGCTCCTGTGATCCTGACGCTGCAGGTCCCAGGACTACCCTTTGGTAGCACAGCTCTGATGAGGGCACCCTGGCTTTATCATCTTTCTTCATTGGCAGCCCTAACAGGCTTCTCACAGCATATGTTCTCAGGAAATGGGTGAGATTTAATGCACGCATAACTGAGACAGTGGTGGATTCGAAACCTGATGGTTTGTATTTGAATCCTAGTTTTACTGTTCCAGCTCTTATCAACTGGGCCTCAGTTATCTGCATCTATAAAACAGGTATGCTGTGACTGTCCCGAGAGTCTTGCAGGATCAGCGGGAAAATAAAATGCTATCATGTATGCGAAATGTAAATTGCTATTCATATTCTTTTCTCTTCTTCTTTTACCTGCCACCAAAGGGCACATAAGACACATATCCCACCCTGTACTCTCTTGGTGCTTCTAATCTGGTCGATTCTCTTTGGCAACCCTCAGGCCCCAGCATGCTGGCAGTTCTGAGATGGAGCATGCACTGGATGCACTAGCCATGCAGACACTCCTGGGCCTCCTCATGCAGCTCCAGAGCTCTGGCCAGCCCAGAAAGTTCCCTCTGAAACAGCTTCCGGATTTATAGACACACAGAAACTCAGAGGACCTGGGTTCAAACCCTGACTCTGCCCCTTCCTGTCCACATTCAGGCTCCCAGCGGCCCTTGTAAATAAGCAGCCTCCAAATGACCCTCTTCTGAGGGGGCTCTGGGCTGTGGTGCCTGCCCACCAGCATCTCTTCAAGCTGATCCAGCCCGCAGACAGGCAGGAAGGCAGGGCAGGTATTTCCAAGGCCGCCTGGAACTCATTCTTTTCCATTGCTGTGGACCAGAACCATTTACTGAGGCAACGCGTATGACTCATTCTTTTCTATTCACTGTGGCTGAGCCCTAGCTCCACATCTGCCCCAACCCCACCCCATCACAGCTTATCTCATGGGCCACAGCCTCAGTGGTAGCTCAGAACCACAGTTTAGACTGAACAGGTCTTGGATGGAGGTGACAAGAATCTACATTTTTTTCCTTCCTTTCATCCTTCCTTCCTTCCTCCTTCTTTTCTTCCTTCTTCCCCCTTCCCTCCCTCCCTCCCTTTCCCTTGCTCTCCCCCTCCCCCTCCTTCCCACCACGCCTGCTGCATAAGGAGGTTGCCAGGCTAGGGGTTGAATTGGAGCTGCGGCCCCCAGCCTATGCCACAGCCACACTGGACCTGAGCCCAATCTTCGACCTATGCTGCACTCCTGGCAACCCCAGATCCTTAACCCACTGAGTGAGGCCAGGGATCGAACCCGCAACTTCACTGATACTATGTCGGGTTCTTAACTCGCTGAGCCACAGTGGGAACTCCAACCTTTTTCTTTTTAAGTTCCCAACGATGCGGATGCATGACTGCCTTCCGTCCTCTCCTCTCCCTCCATGCTGATGCCCACTCACGAGCACTGGGTTTGGAATCAGAAACCCCAGGGTCAAGTTCTGGCTCTGCACCTTACGCTGTGACCTAATATGAGTCACTTAACAGAGCTGAGCCTCAATTTCCTCTTCTGCAAAATGGGGATGGGGAAGCCAATCATCTTGGAGGAATATTCAGGGTCAAAAAAGATCAAGAGTGTGGAAACACTCTGGGAAGATGAACACACCACATGCATCAAGGTGTTCGGAGAACTGTGGTACCAGGGCACCCACCAGCATCCTCCTGGAGTCCCTGCCTCTGCACCACCAGAGGCCAAGCCAGCCAGTAGACACTGCCGGTCCCTCCAAGGGTCCCTGGCCTGACAGGACAGGCTTTCCCTGCTGGCTTGCCTCATGCTTGCAGCTGGATCTCTCCCACCCTCCATCCCAGTTCCTGGTATACAGCCTATGCTTTCCCACCTCCATGCCTTTGCTCAAGCTGTAACCTCTGTGTGGGGTCCACTTCCTCCCTTCTCAGGCTCAAAGCTCAGCCATCCCCCACAGGGCCACCTCAATAGCATCCTCTCCAAGAAGATGTCTCTTACTGTGCCCAGGTGCATCTTCTCAGAATTATTTTTGTTTTGGTTTGTTTTGGGTTCTCGTCTTTTTAGGGCCACACCTGAAGCATATGGAAGTTCCTAGGCTAGGGGTCAAATCTGAGCGGCAGCTGCCGGCCTACGCCACAGCCAAAGCAATGCCAGATCCGAGCCACCTCTACGACCTACATCACAGCTCATGGCAATGCCAAGTCCTTAACCCACTGAGTGAGGCCAGGGGTCAAACCTGCATCCTCATAGATACTAGTCGTGTTTGTTACCGCTGAGCCACAGCGGGATCTCCCCTCAGAGCCATTTGTATATATGCCTCTATTGGACCATGAGCTCCTGGAGGACAGGGACCTTGTCTTACTTGGCATCTTGGTAGCCCTTGGAGCACTTAGCACAGACCCTGGCACATAGTGAGTATCTAATAAAAGTCTTCTGTAACACAGAAAATGTGCGCCCTGGCTAGAAAGCCAATCAATGCAAATTCATGCAACAGAGAGGTCCTGTTTTATGCTTCCTAAATTAGCAGTTTGGGGGGGGGGGAAATGCTAACATGCACCACTGACAATGTTCTGTTGAAATTGGTACACACATTACTGATAATGTTGCAAACTGGAATGATCATTTTGGAAAGCAATATGGCAACACATATCAACGGTTATAAAAACACTCATTTACTTTGACCCATAATCCCACTCCTAATACTATATCCAAAGGAAATCGCTCAAAAGAATAACAAGTGTTATACATGCATGAAGATTCTCATTGCAACATTTTCTATAATAGTCCCAAACGGAAAACAACCTAAATGTTCAACAAAAGAGGAATTGTTAGGTAAATTATGGTATATAAACTCAACAAACTATTATGCAGCCATTTAAAATATTTATGAAAACTATGTAACATGGAAAAATGCTTATGATAAAATATGAAATAAACTCAGAATGTAAAATTATATGTGCATTTATAAATATGTAATAATAAAAATGTAGGCGTGCTGACAAGGATCAGAAGGGACCAGGCAAAGTGAAATTAATTATTGTGTTTAGATGGGAGGACTCGAGGTGATTTATTTTTATTTTTAAACATTTCCTGTAAGGGTGTTATAATGCCATTTTTATAACGCAAAACTTAAACAGCCAAACAATAAATGTGTGTCAAAGGAATGCAAGGGGAGAGAGATGAGGGAGAGAGGAGTCATTTGGGGCGTCTCTGGATCCAGCTCTCTGAGTATCTTGGGCCAGATTTCCTGTGGTCCAAATCAACAGTGGGATTCTGGATGGTGCAAAGCCTTAGAGATGCACGGCCATGTGCCAAGCCTTACCCTGCTTTGGGGGCACTCCTAAATGATTTGGGGTACCTTTCATGGAAGGTTAGATTTTCTCACCATCTTCCAGAGGCCCCTGCAGCTCTGCAATGCATCTATAGGGAATGGACCAGGGAAGGATTCAGAGGATGTTTAAGTTCAAGGGGTTGAGGGCACAAGAGGTTTTCCCACCAGGATCTCACCCACAGGAAACAGGCTGAACCTGAGAAGGAGTGAGAAGCTTTCCTTTCCACACCCACCCATCCTTATTGCTAAGCTTTGAGAAACTACATCCCATGTGCTTGACACTGAATCCCAGTTTTCATCTGCTGTCCTGGCATAATTACTAATAGCTCTTTTTATCTCTAAAGTGTCCCAGTTGGGACATGGTCACATTACCCAAACCGCAAAGAGCAGGAAAAAAGAGAAGAAAAGTTGCTTCTGTGACTGATGTGTGGGGCGGGAGGATGTCTCTCTTCTGGGGAATCCAGACCCAGAGATGTCAGAAAATGTTTTATGCGGTCCTGGTTCACCAGCCCACCACCATTTCATAGCTCCCATGGGTCCCCTCTATCCTGGAGGCTTGGTGGGAGACAGGGACACCCGTGCCTTCATCCTTGCCTCTCAGCATCCCTGTTCTGCACGTCTCCACCAACACTGACGCCCTTCTGAGGCTTCCTGCCTCCAGTGACCGTGTCTCTTTCCTCCTGAGTTCTTCTAGGCTGAGCTCTCCCTTTCCTCCTCCAGGCCTCCCTCCGCTGCTAACAGAGATTTTCAGTTTTAATCAGGTATTCTTCCCTGTCTCTCCAGCCCCAGCCCATCCTCTGCTGAGCCAGTTGAATTTCTTTCTCTATTCCTGGGGACATTTTTCATCTGTCCTTTCTCCAACCAATGTTATCTCAGCACTAAGCGGGATCATAATTCTGCCCAATGTCATGGGAATTCTCAGCAATCTATTGCTTCTGACAGTGACAAAGTCTTTGAGGCTCAGATACCTGATCACACACTCACAGACAGATGGAGGCAGGACTTTCCATGTACCCACGCCACACATCTGTGATACACGTGCTACATACGCACCACATGCAAACTTGCAGGCATTCACACGACATGCCCAGTAGATGCAACCTTCCAAGATTACACACACACAACATATATAATTCAAAAACAGTGTGGAATGCCCATCTCTTATAGACTACACTATGCAAATAACACACGTGATATATGTATACCATATACACTGCATGCGTGTCTCAGACCATACACCCATCACACACACAACTCATATATCACTCACGCAGGCATGCACATCCCACAGGAAGGCTTTGGGCTCCTGTATTATCAAGATCCTGCTCAGGGAAAAATGCTTCGTTCCTGCACAGAGGCCACGTTCCCCACCAAGCTGCACAAGGACTTCAGCAAGGAGCGTTCATTACTGCTAATGAGCATTACATGCCTAATTAATTCCCAGGCTTGGTTTGAGGATCTGACCCGGGGCCTGATTTCCATTCAGGGGAAAATAAATGGAGAGCTAAAAGGGTTCCTGTGCTAGTTTAGTAGGACTTAGGACCCACTTGCATTTGCCCATCCTATCCCCAAACCCAAACCACTGGGATGAATAGCAGACAGTGTCCAGGTGGCAGCTAGCTGGGTCTCCTTTCTTTCTTTCTTTCTTTCTTTCTTTTTTTTTTTTTTAATCTTTTTAGGGTCGAAACCACGGCACATGGAGATTCCCAGGTTAGGGGTTGAATTGGAGCTGTAGCCACCAGCCTACACCACAGCCACAGCAATGCCAGATCTGAGCTGTGTCTGCTTCCTACACCACAGTTCATGGCAGCGCTGGATCCTTTACCCACTGAGTGAGGCCAGGGATCAAATCTGCATCCTCATGGACACTAGTCAGATTCATTTCCACTGAGCCACGACAGGAACTCCACCTGGGTCTCCTTTCTGCCTGCCTTTCTAAAGCATCAGGACTAAATCTTCAAAGTTAGAATGTCTACCTTTTGATGGGTTTTGTGCCCCACCCAGGTAAAGGGCCCTTCCATTCAGGATGGAGAAGAGCCCCTTCTCAGCATCCACAAACATCTGATCTTCCCAGTGCAGTGCGTGCTCCTTGATGCTGGGACCCTCTGTGCCCAGGCTGGTTTTCCTTGGAGCTGGAGCATAGAATGCGCAAGGCTTCTGCCTTGAAAGGGGAGGCCTGGTACAGGGTTAGCAAGCACGAGACCCTCTTGGCAAATGCTGCTTTCTGATCACTGTGCTCTCCCCCACTGAGCCCAGGCTGGGGTCCTACTCAGCACTCTGCTACCAGCAGATCTGAGATGGTGTGCAGGATGAGGACTGTGGGCTATTCCAAGAGAAGCACTGTCACTGCATCCAGGAATTTACGGGGGTGGGGGTGGGGGTGACGGTGAGGGAAAGACCAGCCAGATGGAAACCACAGTGGCGAGGCAGGAAGGAAGTGTGGTGGCAAGGCTTTAGCATGAAACCAACCTTGACTCCAGTTCACATGCTGCCATCTACCAAGCATGTGACCTTGGGCAACTACATTCTCTTCTGGGCCTCAGTTTCCAAATGTGTAAAATAGGATAAAAACGGAACATTCCTCATGGGATCCGCAGCATCTCTGGAGCCCTGGGAGGCAGTTTCGATCCCTGGCCCGGCACAGTGGGTTAAGGATCTGGCCTTGCCACACCTGTGGCTTGGGTCACGACTGTGGCTCAGATCTGACCCTTAGCCCAGGCACTCCATATGCTGCAGGCTGGTCAACAAATAAAAAAAAATAATAAAAATAGAACATTCATCCTGCAGTTGAAATGAGCTGATGTGTTTAGAGCAGGTGACAAAGTGTCCGACACAGGATAAAACTTAATAAATAGTAGAACCGAGTTGCTTTATTAGTAATGGATTCTTCTTCTTTCTACCAGGGCTATCTTTTCTGCTGTTACTACGGCCACTGGTCTTCCTGTTGCGGAGGGTCCACGCCTCAGTGTGGTGCTGACCACCCTCTGCAGTGTGGCCTCATCCTGAAGAGCCCACCTTCCCCAACACAGCTGTTTCCCTTGAAGGAACTGGACTCTCCTGCCACACTCATTGCCACCTCTGGGCCTTTGCTCACAAGGTCCCCCCACCTGCAGGCCCTTCTTCCCTCTTTGTCTGGCCAAGTCTTAATTCTTCAAAGTCAAAGCTCTTCCTCAACTTCCACCATGAACCACCTCCTCCTACTGTTCACATCAAAGCTTCTTCACATGCATTTCTTTCTTTTTCTTTTCTTTTCTTTCTTTTTTTTTTTTTAACATACTAAATTTTTTTGTTGGCTGCGCCTGCACATGTGGATATTCCTGGGCCAGGGCCTGAACCCACGCCACAGCAGCAGTCTGAGCTGTTGCAGGGACAATGCCAGATCCTTAAGCCACTGCACCATAAGGGAATTCTTCCGCATGCATTTCTATGTGTTTATTATTATTAGGAAATATTTTACACATACAAAAGTAGTGAAACAAATACCCATGTACCCATCACTTAGCTCAAACGAGAAAAATCACAGAAACAGCTGAAGTCTCCCGGTTCACCCCGATTGCACTTCTCTTGTTCTCCCCAGAGGAACACAGCGTGCTGCATGTGTCACTTACCACTGCCAAGAATGTCCTGAGGTTTTTTACCACATCTATATGCCTAATCAGTATCAGTTGTAGTTCTGCTTGTTTTGATGGTTGACATACACATGTACAGAAGCTGGAGCAGGTGCTCTCTGTACCCAGCGCCATATGCCCTCAGCCTACCTGCTCTCAGCACCGCTGTGGGGCCACTCTGGGCACCCCTCACACACACACAGCCTCCTCCCACTTCAACCCGGGCTGCCTCTGCTTTCTTGCCTTGGGGCTTTGTCCTGAGACTCAGAAGCCTGTTCAGCCTGCGCAGGCACAGTGGGCGGGGCCAGGAGCTAGTGTCCCTGGGGCGACCCCCCAGTGGCGTACACGTGTGGATAAAGTTCCCTCCATCAGAGGTCATTTCCCTGGTGCATGCTTCTGGGTTCCCCAGAGGGTGTGCAGCTGCTCCCAGTGATCTGCTCATCATCCCCCTTCCCTGTCCTTCCTCCTGCTCCGCCTGGAATAGCTTCCAGAGTAACTCCCTGCATGCAGGCTCCCCCCTAGGGGAACCAGGACCCAAGCTAAGGCCGTGCTTCTGCTTTCAACACGGCTTTGAAGAACTACCCATGTTGTGACATACAGCTCTATTTCATTCATTTTCACTGCCACCCAGTATTCAGAAGAAGCAGGTCTGAATATATGCATTTCAGCCTCCAGTTGATGGACACTCATGCGGTCTCCATGGCTCATGTTCCTCAAGGATAAGGACAGCTCTGACCTCAGAGAGGTGTTGTGAAGGTAAAAGAGGTTCTCCTATGTACGTAACTAGCTCAGTGCCTGTTATATGGTTAGTGCTCCTTGAGGGTTAGCTACCATAGCCAGAAAATCCTCCACCCCATGACTGGCTAGGGGAAGAGGCCAGGGAGGGTCTCAAACTCAGGAGAGAGCTCTTCCATCAGAACAGTGGCTAAAGGCCCCAGTTCCCTCCAGGTCTCTCCCAATATCCTGGGAGCCCTCGGAAGGCAGGCCCTTAACTCCACCATGAGACTAGAGTTTCTCTAAGGTGGAGAAGAAGCAGGTTCCCCTCTCTTATCAGATCAAGGGTCCCCAGGGGTAGAAACAAGGTCCTCACCAGCCTGACTGCTGCCTCCAGTACCTGGCCGGAGCTCCCTCCCTGAGGCCAGCTCTTGCCTGAAGGGCCGGTGTCAGGGATCTGGACATCCTCACCCCAATATCCCCAAGGCCACACCAGACCTGGAGGTTTGAGCAATTAGCATAGCAGGTGAAAACAACAGGTTTCCACCCTTCCACATTTACTTTTTATGGGCAGCTAATGGCAGCACTTACCAAAGCAGTTTTATATGTAATAAAACTTTTTTATTGTCCCAGTCCTGGCTTGGCGAGGCAGAAAAGGAGACAAGCCCAGAACCAGGGAAAGGAAAGACAGGCGTAAACACCAAGTTGAGTAATGGCAACTTCCCAAGAGGGGTGGGAATGATAAATCAAGGCACGCGCATGGGTTTTCTTTAAAGGTGGGGTGACAGGGAGAGGTGTATACTCCAGTGTGGAGGAGAGAGCAGGGCTCAGGGGAAAGCTGGACTCTTCCCCTGTTTTGCTATTTCACTATGGGAGTGTCACTTCCCTGTCTCTGAGCCTCCATTTTTTCCCCCATAAAATGGGGAGATGTTTAAAGGAATGACTCCTAAATCTCCTCTGTAGTAAAGGCCTCATATCTTTGTGTTATTACAATTCATTTTTTACTCTTTCTTCTTCTTTCGCACTAGGGACAAGAAGATTATAGGGTTTTTTTCTTTTTCTTTTTCTTTTTTTCTTTTTAGTGCCACACCTGTGACATATAGAAGTTCCCAGGCTAGGGGTCGAATTGGAGCTGCAGCCACAGCCACAGCCACAGCAACATGGGATCCAAGATGAGTCTGTGACCTGCACCACAGCTCACAGCAATGCTGGCTCCTTAACCCACTGAGCAAGGCCAGGGATCGAACCCACTTCCTCATGGATACTAGTTGGGTTCTTAACCTAAGCCACAATAGGAACTCTCTTTTCTTTTTTTAGGTTTTGGCTGCCTCCATGTCATATGGAAGTTCCCAGGCTGGGGACTGAATCTGCACCACATCAGTGACCCAAGCCACAGCAGTGACAATGCCAGATCCTTAACCACTAAGCTACCAGGGAACTCGCAAGATTACACTTTTGTTTGGCACTTTAACCAACCTGTTTCAAGCACATCCTATAAGATCATGGGGGGAGGGGTGATGCTCCAGGAGAAGCTTATTGTCTCCATTTGTACAGATGAGAAAACCGAGGTCCAGATGACCTAGGTCAGCATTATTTCAATTACAACTACTAGCGGCTCAAGGTCACACCTATTAAGGAACAGACACCAAGCTGAACCCAGGTTCTGCCTCCAAGCCTGTGTTCCTTCCACCAGCATATGATGCAGTTTCTCAGAGCAGATGATGCGGAACTGAGCCAAGTTCACTAATCCCATCACCTGGGTCTCCCTGGCACTGCGCTTCGCAGCACCTGGAGCCAGAGTGGGAAGTGGGGGAAAAAAAAAAGAAATGGAAGGAGAAAAGAAGACTTGCTTTAACCCTTCACCACCGGCAGGCTTCGTAGCACATTCACGGCTGATCCCCCTGCTGGCCCAGTCCAGGGTCCTGGTTCTCAAAGTGTGGTCCCCAGTGCCCAGCACCAGCATGGGCATCCCCTGCAAGCTCATTGGAAATGCATCATCTCAGGCTCCACCTCAGACCTATTAAATCTGAAATGAATGATAAATGGGTCCACATTACACCAGGTAATGAAGTGGCTACCTCTGTGTTATAATTTTAGCAATGCCAGGATTCATTACTCCACTGAAAAACATCTCTCAAGAGCAGAGGTGAGGAAAGGGAGAGCAGCTTTCCTTCTATGGAGAGGAGGCCAGCAGAAGAATTGCCCCAAGAGCAGAACCCCTACTCCGAGCACTTTGCTTGGAGCAGGTATTGATTGCCCAGGGGGAGGGAAGCACACAATTTCTTGTATATAACTTGCTCCCGCGAGCCCAATCTCCCAAGGGACAAGAGGAGAGGATGGACATGTGTTGTGGCTTTCTAATGTGCCAAACACTGAGCTAGATATTTCACTTTCACCATTCCGGTTTGTTTTCACATGAAAAAGACAGGTGTCATTATCCCCACTTTTGATACAGGGAAGGAAGCTTGCAGAGACGTCCCAGATACTTCCAAGACATCCACCATGGTTTCAGTTTAAACTCAGGTCTTGACTTCAATCCCCGCTCCCCTTGCTCTCTCCACTGGACCGCAGGAAGCCATCACCGTCACAAAGCCTGGCACCTCTCGGTGGTGGTGGTGGGGGGCGCTGAGCCGTCTGGCTGAGGATTCTGAGCAGAGTCAAGTGGTCGCAAGGTGAGAGCCCACTCTCCCCACTCTCTACCGCTTGGCAAGCCCTCCCAAGTTTCAGTTCAGGGGTTGGAGCAGCTGGTCTCTTAACATTCACCGAGGCTCAATGGATAAGAATGCCCAATATGGCATCAGACGGGCTCCTAGTCCGACTGGGGAGAGAAACATAGCGCCTACTGCTAGCCAGTGAGTGGTTAAACACCAACACAAACGGCTTAGCAATTCAGAGAACGGGGGAGAGGCGCGTGTGACCTGGTGCAGTTCAGGAGGGCTTTTTGGGAGCAGCAGCAGGGGCCTAGGGGGGTTTGTAGCGCTCGGATTCAATGCTGTAGAACGTCTGGCACTTCAGCCAGGCTCTCCATCAGGCCTCTAAAACAATTCCAGATGTTTCACTGATGTTTCCCCAGCCTCTTTCTCATACAATAATTATCTTTTAATGGCGCACATTAATGCAAATTAGGTACGCTGGGAAGTATATTTCACAGCAAATGTGCACTCAGTCCTCCAGTCAGTGCCCCCTCCAAGCCCTACAAGGTGAGGCGGGCACTCTGCGGTGGGGGATGGAGATGGAGGTCTAGGCTGAGGGTGATTACGTGGGCACAGAGGGGGCAGTTCTAAATGGGGAAGCCGGTAGGTGGGGAGGGAAATTGAAGGCCTCCTAGAGTGTTTTACTCATCTCTCTCAGAGCTCTCATATCACTGCTGTAATCACTCACTTCCATGCCTTAAACTTCTACTAGACTGAAGTTCCTAGGAACAGGAACACCACGTATGTTTGTGTGAGTTGTGCACTGCTCAAGGTGCCTAGCCAAGGGGGAAATGGGCTGAAATCCATCCTGCCCGAAACTTGCCACTGGAGCTGTGTCCAATCATAGGAATGGCCACCTTTTTGCACTTTTCACAAAAGGTCCATTTAGGCTGGTGGTGTCCTCACCTGATGCTGTGCCTGCTTATTTGTTCTCAGCTGAATCCCTGCCCCCCTGGCACAGTACTGGGCACACAGTAGGTCCTTAGTATGTGCTTGTTGCATAAATAAATGCATGAAAATAAGCAAGAATCCAAGAATGACAGTGTGGAGGAAAGAGCAACTCTGAGATGCGGGGGGTGGGGGGGTTCTTATTCCATTTCACAAACAAGAAGCCACCTTTCAGAAAACTGGGGCGGGAAGTGTGGCTTATACCTTCTTGAGTATTTCCCTACATCCCCAGTTCTCTTTTTCTAAGCTAAATACAGCTCTGAGCACACAACAGGGGCTTGCTTGGTAAACTGTTCCTCTGGGAGAGAGATAACCATGCCTGTTAGGACACACTGTGAGCTGGGAGGGTGAACAAGCACGAGCTATTGAGTACAAGACACAAACTCTCTACTCAGGCGCCCTACAGAGCAAGATGGATAAATTTTCTGGACCTCAGTTTACTTGTCTGTAAAGTGGGGATACCCACAATCTCAATCTCATAGGGTTTCTGTGAGAGTAAATGAATTATACATGAGAAAGGCTCTGTAACTGCTTTTTCAGTGCCACCCATTGGACTAAGTGTTTCTGATGTACTATTCAAAGGTTAGTCAAATCTGGCCCACCACCTGTTTTTGTCAATAAAATTTTATTAAAACTACAGCCATGCCATTCATTTGTATAATGTCTGTGGCAGTTTTCGCTCTGCAATGACAGAATTGTGTAGTTGTGACAGAAACTTTTTATGTGGTGTACAAAGACTAAAATATTACCATTCGGCCCTTTGGAGAAAAAGTTTACCAATCCCTGTATTAACTCCTTTAAGCCTTCTTCTTCCTTTTTTTTTTTTTTTTTTTGGTCACACCCAAGCATGTGGAAGTTCCCGGGCCAGGAGATAAAACCTGAACTACAGCAGGGACCAGAGTCACAGAAGTGACAATGCTGGATCCTTAACCCGCTGATCCACTAGGGAACTCCCTCCTTTAAGCCTTCTAACCACCCTATGAGTTAAATACTAATGTTATCACCTCCATTTTATGGATGAGAAAACTAAAACACAGAGCAGTTAAGTAACTGGTCTGGGGTCGCACAGCAGGGAAGTGGCAGAGCTGGGATTCAAACCAGGATGGGCTGGGACCTGAGTCTATGTTCTTAAAAACAAAACCATCCTGCCTCTCTTGCCTGTAAAGCAGGGCTCAATTTACAAAGTTGTAGACCCCAAGGACATGGGGTACCTGGGGGCAACAGCTTAAAGCCTGATAGTAGAGTTCTCTTGTGGTACAGTGGGTTAAGGATCCAGTGTTGTCACTGCAATGGCTTGGGTCGCTGCCATGGAACAGGTTCGATCTGTGGCCCAGGGAACTTCCTTGGGTCGCTGGTATGGCCTCCCCCAAAAAAGCCAAATAGAAAGATGTCCTTGCTTATGCAAGGGAGAGAGTACACAGGTATCACCACCCAGGGGAGACAGTTGGGGCTGACATGGGAAATGAAGCCAGGAGAGGTGCAGGTGAACTTCTGGAAGATATTCTTGTTTCCAAGGGAGCTCAGAGCATGGGGGTTGTGGGGAGAAAGTCCAGGTTCCTAGGGCTGCTACAACAAAGTATATTCTCTCCCAGTTCTGGAGGCCGGGAGTCTGGGCAGGGAGGTGCCCCGCTGCAAGCTGGAGGGAGTGCTTCCTTGCTATGCCCAGTCTTCTGACGGTGGCCAGCAATCTTTGCATCCCCTGGTCCGCAGCTGCACCACTTCAATCTCTGCCTCCATGGCCCCAAGGTGCTCTCCCTGTGTCTCTGTCCTCACATGGCCAGCTTCTTATAAGGACTCTTAAAATCGTGTTGGATTAGGAGCCCAATCTGCTCCGGGAGGCCCTTATCCTAATTTAAGTAATTTCCTCTGCCATGACCCTATTTCTAGGGAAGATCGTATTCAGAGGCACTGGGGGTTAGGACTTCAGCATATCCTTTTTGAGGGGACACAAGTCAGTCCATAACAAAGAATGTCTCAAGACTCTGCAGGGGGCTGTCCCAACCCTTCTCTGAGTATAGAGCCTGCGAGAGGGAGCGGAGGCCTTCAGACGACCAGGCTGGGGTGAGTTCATGTCTCTTCCTTTTGCAAATGTCTTCTTCTAGAACTTCCCTTTTCCATACAACTTGAGAGTTCCTTGAGGCTAAGGCTGGGTCTTAATCCCTCTGTCTCCACACAGTAGGTTGTTCAGTAGTAGGTGGCAGCCCAGTGGTCATGTCAAACTGCCCCTCAATGCCTGTGTTGGAAGAGGAGCCAGGCCATGGGGCTGACTGGCCTGGACTCCTTTGGGGCTAAAATCAGATGCCAATGAACTGGGCACTGCCAGGCCGATTGGGATGCCAGGGTATCCTGTGGTAGGATGGGCCTGAACTGGCCCCATCTGCTGTCCTAGTAGGGCTCCTGAGGGACGTCTGGGCAGATAACACACTCGTGCCAGATGCCACACAGCCCAGTGTTTGCACAGCTAATGTAATTATGCCCTTGGGATGTTGACACTAATGAAGCCATATTTGAGAAGGCCTTATCAGCCACCTCAAAAGACCCAGATTACTGCAATGAAAATGTTCTCACACATATGCAATCTCATAAGCATTCCATCCAGAAGCACTGGCTGCAGGGCTGGCCCTACTGAGAAACAAGACTCTTTAGGAGCTAACTAGGAGGCAGTAACATGCACTAGACACCTACCGAAGGCTCCACACTGGACTCAGTCACTTCTTCACTCAACAAACACTCCCTGAGCAGCCTCTGGTCAACCAAGCACTGGGGATTTAAGAATGAAAAAGGCCCCAATGCCAGCCCCAGAGGAGGAAAGTTAGGTAGAAAAAGGTAATGTGTACTTAAATATTTATAGATAAATGGATCAGATGCCTGGGCAAGGGGTAAGGTCAGTGGGGATGTAGGTGAAATGAGAGTGGCCAGCAGTTGATACTTGTTGAAGCTGGGTGATGGTTACATGAGAGTCATTATATTATTTTTCTACTTTTGTGTATATCTGAAATATTCCATAAGTTTTGAGAAATAAAAATTAAAAAGAAAAGATGCAAGGGGCACTGGTGGTGGAGGAAAGAGTTTTAAGCATGCTTCCCGGAGGCGGCAGTCTTCTGGGTCTAGTCTGAGAAAGGAGAGGAACCTTCTATCCTTGGAGAGCTTACACAAAGCATACAGACATCTCTGCTATACAAGATGATGTAGAAATAAGATGGTTTCCAGAATCACTCAGATCTCTGTTCCAATCTAACCCACACATTTGGGAAAATAGTACCTACCTTACAGAGCAGTTGTTGGCATTATAGAAGGCAATGGATGAGAAGGAGCCTTGCCCACAATAGGCACTGAATCAATGATCATTTCACCCATCTCTCCACCCACTGATGCATGCATCCTTCCAGCCATCATCCATCCAGCCAGCCATTATCCATCCATCCGTCTAATCATCCAGTTATCATCCATCTACCCACTCATCCATCATCCTTCCAGCCATCATCCATCCATCTACCCACTCACCCAGTTATCATCCATCCACCCATTCATTCATATCCTTCCAGCCATCATCCATTCATCCATGCACCATCGATATATCCACCCCTTCATCTAGCTATCACCCATCTACTCATCCATCATCCCCTCATCTAGGTATCATCCATCCAGCTATCCATCCATCATCCTTCCAGCCATCATCCATTCATCCATCCCTTCATCTAGCTATTATCCATCCATTCACTATCATCCATCCATCTATCATCCTTCCAGCCATCATCCACCCATCCTGCTATCAACTTTCTAGCCACTATCCATCTATCCATCATCACACTGTATTCTTGCTGTGCTCCAGGCTACACTGTGAACAACTTCACAGTAAAAGTGGTAATGTACATAGTCATAGCTCAGATGCTACTCAAAGGGTCTGTGCCCCCAGAAAGTGCTCTGTGATTCTCTTCACAAGAATAAATGGCTAATGGAAAGTTCTCTTACATCTGCATTAGGGGGCCATTTGTTCTTAGAAATTAACTTATAGGATGAGGAGATTGGAGGGGAATGCTTGTGTTTATGAAATGGGAAACTGGAGTCAAGTCTAAAAGCAGTGCCCTGAAGAGGAGACAGTCTGAATTATGAAGCCCAAACAGGTAGTTCCTGTCACACTCAGTGGAAATGAATCTAACTAGCATCCATGAGGACATACATTCGATCTCTGGCCTCGCTCAGTGGGTTAAGGATCCAGTGTTGCCGTGGGCTGTAGTGTAGTTTACATACACGGCTCAGATCTGGCATTGCTGTGGCTGTGTTGCAGGCCAGCAGCTACAGCTCCCATTTGACCCCTAGCTGGGCACCTCCATATGCTGCAGGTGCAGCCCTAAAAAAAAGACAAAAAATAAATAAATAAATAAATTCAGCCCGTCAGGCTCCAGAGTCCATGCTCTTAATCACAGCTATATTCCTTCCCACAAAATGTTAAGAAAAAAAAAATGAAGCTCAAACACTGCAAAATAAAGTATATTAGTCAGGATAGGCTGAGTCATGCCATCATAACAAACAGCCCTCAAATCTAAGCAGATTAACAAAAACAACAATTTATATTTTGTTCATCTACTGCCTGCTATGGGTCCAGGCAGCTTTCTAGGGCAGTTGGCCTTCATGCAATGAGACAGAACTGCAGAAAGATGCAGTTCTGTGGCGCCACCATCTCAATACAAGGCTTCCCTAGGCTGGCCACAGAGGGGAGAGCTCCCCTCCCTGGCTCCTCCCTCTCCTGCCAGGCCTGGGGTCCTGTGGCACTTTCCCAAGGGTCACCTTACTCATCCCTAACTGGAATATTTCTCTGCATAAGCTGTCTTTGATTCAGGGTCCCTTGGCTTGGCTTGACCTTCTGTAGCAGAGATACTGATGTCCACCGAGTAGCCACGTGCTCTGCCACATTTCCCAGCCCTTTGTAGCCAGAAGGGGTCATGAGAATAGTCCCAGCCAGGGGGCTGTGAGGGGAGTGACATGTGTCACCTCTGACTGAAGCAGAGAAGCATAGGTGTGATTCTGGCACATACTCTGGCTTCCTTGTTCTCTAACCAAAACATTTCTTCATGGGAACATAGTGCTTTACAATTTGCAAAGCACTTTCTGCACCATGATCTCATTCGAGCCTGACCACAACCCTGTGCAATGAAATTATCATATTCTCATCTTGCAGTCATAGCAGCCAAACTCAGAGTGATGAAGTGAGCTGTTCCAGGTCACATGGCTGCTGAGTGGCAGGGAGTTCTATCTCCACTTTTTTTCTCACCTTATTTTGTTCTTTCCCTTCCCTCTAGCTTGCCTATCCCCCCTACACCTGTGTGACAGCCACTATCCCAAACATCCAAACATCCCAGACTACCTTGGGGAGTTCCTTATCTAACAGAGAGGGGCCCATCCAGGGGCTGAAAGCCCCATTTCTAGAAGAAGGATCCTAGAGTGTGTGGGTCTCACAGTGGGCCTGGTGGTCAGGCTCTCTGGAGAGCTTGATGGAGCAGATCCAGGAGGACAGCCAGACCCTTTGGACCACTAAGGCACCGCTAAGCATCCTACAGCTCCCCTGCAGCTGCCGTGAGCAGAGGGCCTCAGCTCCTGGCCAAGGTTCTTGAGCTGGCTTTAGTTTGAGTGTCAGGGTCATGGGTCTTCCTTATCTGCTTTGTTCTTAAGGGGTCTATTCATTTGTAGTCTACACCGTACCCACTTCTAAAGAGAAACCCAGAGCAGCAGTGAAGAGAAACGCTGGGGGGCAGCCCCTCACCCTCCCCACCCGCCCCATCCGGCTTTGTCAACACATGAGTTAAGGCACTTGCTCACCTCCAGATCGTTGGCCAGACTGTTCCCTCTACCAAAATACCTTTCCCTCACTTCCACCTGGTCTACTCCACCCAAAGCTCAGAAGAACAATCAGCCAGTTAACTCCATACCCAACTCCCCACCATCACCTGCCAGAAATGAGCGAGGGTTTTCTTCCCAGATCCCTTCTTCAGGGGGGGATCCCTTTGCTTTTTAGGGCCACATTCACAGCATATGGAAGTTCCCAGGCTAGGGGTTGAATCAGAGCTACAGCTGCCAGCCACAGCCACAGCCACAACAGTGCAGGATCTGAGCTGCATCTGTGATCTACACCACAGCTTACGGCAACACTGGATACCTGACCCACCAAGTGAGGCCAGGGATTGGACCTGCATCCTCATGGATGCTAGTCAGATGCAGTCCTGCTGCACCACAACAGGAACTCCGCAGGTGAGGTTACCTCATCAGTGAATGGACTAAATCAATAATATGGATTTTGATGTATTTGACTCTCAGATCAGCAGATTCCAAAATGCTAGGTCTAAGAGGGGCCACACAGGGTGTTGTGCTTGACCTTGTGCTCTTCAAAGGAGGGACCTGGGGGGCACACACCCTGCCCACAGTGGAAGGATTCAGATAGGACCCCTCCAAATGACTGCTGATGGAACAGGCATTTAAACAGCTGTTGGGCAATTGTTCATAGCATGGTAAAATGCAAAGAGTCATTTTTCTCCTCAACAGATGAAACTGGGTTTGAATTCCACTTCTGCACGGTGCTAGCTGTGTGACCTTGGGTCAGTTACTAAACAGCTCTGAACCTCTGTTCCTTCCACCTTTGCTAGGCAGGCAAGTCATGTAGCCTTTATGAGCCCTGGCTTCCTCAACTGCAGAATGGAACTGATTGTACCCACCTCAAGGGTTGGTTTTGAGGATCAAATGAAATCTGAGCACACACAGAGCACTGGGGTCTAATAAACGCTGGCTCCCTGGTCTCTAGTATGACCTGTGAATGGCTTGCATCACTCACAGAGAATCCTATCTGGTATCTAGAACAGACACCTTCTTTGCTTTCTTTCATGTCCTCTCCATTTTGGTTTCCTTTAGCCCTGGCCCATAGGCTCCATGAAAACTGCCTGTGAAGCTTTTTGAAAAGATGAGAACAAAAGGAGCTGATGGGGGAGTTCCCATCCTGGCACAGTGGTTAACGAATCCGACTAGGAACCATGAGGTTGTGGGTTCAATCCCTGCCCTTGCTCAGTGGGTTAAGGATCCGGCGTTGCCGTGAGCTGTGGTGTAGGTTGCAGACGCGGCTCGGATCCCCCGTTGCTGTGGCTCTGGTGTAGGCCAGTGGCTACAGCTCTGATTAGACCCCTTGCCTGGGAACTCCATATGCCGTGAGAGCAGCCCAAGAAAATGGCAAAAAAAAAAAAAAAAAAAAAAAAAAAAAAAAAGGAGCTGATGGCAGGGAGGAAACCCAGTGAGGCTGGGGGAGTCTGGGCAGCACCGCTTCTGCAAGATGCCAGCCAGGCTCCCAGGGGCTGCAGGCTGAGGGGGGTGTCCCTTAGCCTATATGCCCTTCGGGTTGGGGGTGGGGGGGCAGCACTGTGGCCTGAGGTAGAAGCCACCATGCTGGGCCCAGGGGAGGAGGATCAGAGCTTGAGGGGTGCTAAGTAATCTCCACGGGAGTGTTTGTTTTCCCACCTGCCTATGGAGCAGCCTCAGAGGAGCAGGGATCAGAGGCCCCAAGGGGAGCATCTCTCCAAGCTGCCAGAGCCTGCACACTACCACCAAAGGGGCACCTGGAAGGGGCCCTTCTCTGAGAGATTCAAAAAAAAGGAAAGGCAGCCATCTGCAGGCTTTTTTTTTTTTTTTTTGTCTTTTTAGGGCTGCACCTGCAGTATATATAGGTTAATTCCTAGGGTAGGGGTCGAATCAGAGTCATAGCCACTGGCCTGTGCCATAGCCATAGCAACACCAGATCCAAGCTAAATCTGCAATCTACACTGAAGCTTGTGGCAACGCTGGATCCTTAACCCACTAAGTGAGGCCAGGGATTGAACCCTCATTCTCATGGATACTAGTCAGTCAGATTCTTTTTTTGCAGGGGGGCAATACCCGTGGCGTATGGAGGTTCCCACGCTCCGGGTTGAATCGGAGCTGCAGCTGCCAGCGTACGCCATAGCCACACCAATGCCAGACCTGAGCTGTGTCTGAGACCTATACCACAGCTCACAGCAACTGAGCAAGGTCGGGGACTGAACCTACATCCTCATGGATACTAGCTGAGCCACAATGGGAACTCCTGTGTGCATTTTGACAAGGAAGAGATGACTTCTCTCTGCAGGGCTCTGCTGGCCATGGCAGCCATGGGACTGGGGGAAAGTCTGCTTCCAAGCCTCATGTCCCTTCTCACCCCATAGCACCCACCCCATGGTTCACTGCGATGATCAGAAGAGGTGATGCAGGGAAGCTGTTTGCTGCTGGACCACTGTCACTCACTGCCTGGCTTCTGCTGGCTAACAGACTGAGCCTACTGTTTACCTTGCCACCTTGGTGTGTGGCAAACAGGGAGGGGACGGGCTGGCTCTCCTAAGGTCCCAGGTAGGCAAGCAAGACCACAGGAGGCTAACTCGACCCACAAGTGATTTTGTAAGTTCTAGGTGGCAGCAGGACAAACCATCAAGATCCTAATTGCTATCACTTAGGGAATGTTCCTGGGGCCTCTGCCCAGCACCCTACAGGCCTTGGCTGCTTTAGACCTCAAAACAGCTGGATGAGGAAGATGTGCTCATCATCTGCCATTTCACATTTAGGGAAACCGAGGCAACCCCATGAGCCTGAGGGCGGCTCTCTCCTCTCAGAAGGGCCCACAGGGGCTTTTATGTCATAGCAGAGAGGCTATGTAAAGAGCCATTTCAGAGGGAGGCAGCCCTAGGGCCCACATAGCACACCCCACCGTCCATGGGCCTTGGCCCCACAAAACCAGAGGCATAAGGCAGAGTCACCCCTGCCTTTAGGACTGGTAAGGGGTGAGCTTGGGACTGGCTGCAAACCACACCAGGATCCATTTACTTTGACAGAGGGGAGAATTTATTCCTATCACAGAAGGACTTCTAGGTTCACATGCTGTGTTTTAAATTGTGCTCTTCCGGGGGCCCCTGGGCTAGGGAAAGGGTCAGGAGGGGAGAGAGGTGACAAAGGAAAAGAAATGGTGTGTTCATAGTTCTAATTTACCGATGGCAATTAGCTTCCTAAGACGGCTAACCCTTCAACCTTCTGCCTGCCTTCACTGGGGGAACTACTGACATTTAGAATCTGTGAGCCAAGTGCTGCGGCGAGGGAGACAATGTTTTTTTAATGGGACTCGGAGTCCGTGGATGTGTTCTCCCTGCCCTGTGCCCTTTGCATGCTTTTCAGGGTGGAGGTCGAGCTGCATTTGAACAGGTTTGTTGGCTTTCTGGAAAAGCAAATGCCCGTGGCTGTGGGAATTATGATACATGTGGTTTTCGGATGCACCTGTTTTTGCATCCTCACACCCTCCTTCTGCTCGGGTCCCTGTCAGGAAGAGTAAGGAGAAGGGCTGACACAGGTCTGGGATGGAACACAGACTTCATTCTCTGACCATCTAAGGAACCAAAAGACCAAGGTCCTTTTCCCTGCCTGCCTCTGGCCAAGAATCCAGCTCCTTCCCAGGGCAGGTCGTGCTTTCCAGTGGTTCCTGTGTCCAGGTTCCTGACCCTGGACCGTGGTTAGCTTCCTCTAGCCCAGCCAGAGGCCTCTCTAGGTCTTTAACTCATCTGCCTGTGTGTCCGTCCATCCATCCATCCATGCATTCATTCAAGCAACTAACATTTACCAGGAGCTTATTATGTTCTGGGCACTGTTCTAGGCAATGAGGATGCATCAGAGAACAGACTGAGGACAGGGAGTCCACATTCTAGTGGACAAGACTGAGGAGTAAACCAAATAAATAAGTGGAATAGGTGGAATATCAATCATGCCATATGCTTTGGAGAATAATAATACAGCAGGGAGGGAGGAGAGCAGTGTTGGGGTAGGAGACCTGCAGTTTTAATACAGGGGTCAGAAAAAGCCTCACCAGAGACATTTCAGCTAAGACTTGAAGTGATGAGAAGTGAGCCACGGAGAGGTAGCCAGTGCAAAGGTCCTGAGGTTCCCAAGAGAGACCTGCCACATGTAGGAGGCGGGAAGGAGGTCAGGGCAACTGATGAACAGGCAAGGTGGGGAGAGGTGGGCAAGGGTTGTGCAGGGCCACAGATGCCTCCAACAGGGCTCTGGCTCTTACTCAGTGCCATGGGGAGCCATTCATGCTGTTGTGATGGCATGAGCTGTTGGTACTTGAAAAGGTACACTTGGGCAGGGGGTGGAGAGCAGATTTTAGGGGTCAGAGAGATGGGACAGAAAGCAGGTAGAAGGCCGTGGAAGTGAGCCCACCAGCTCCCCCGAGTGACCACCATCTGGAAGTTCCCCATCACGTGCCCAGCTAGGATTTCTGGGCCACCATGAGGCTGGCGCTGCCCTCTGGGGGCTTAAACCTATCATGGGGTGAGATGCCTGTGTTAAGAGACACAGCATTTGCTAAGAGCTCTGTCCAAAGGAATGACTGAGGGCCTCCAGTTCAGAGGAGCAGGGCTCAGGCATCTTTCCCTCACAGATATGAGCCTAGGATGGTAGTTACAGAAAAAAGCCCCTTGCCTCCCAGCCCTTGAATGCTCACCATGTAATTCCAGCTGAATCATTTCATATGCATCTCACGACAACCCTACAAATTAGGGCCCATTGTTTCCTTATTGGTCATTATTGTGCTGACTTTGCAGACAAAGAGAGGCCTCAGCTGGAGGAACAGAGAGTGGGGCCTGGGAGGAGCAGCTGGGAGATGAGGCTGGGGTGGGGAGGGCGCCAGATGCTGGAGGGTCCTGAGTCTCCCTGCCTTCTGTCCCCCACACTGAATGAGCCCCCTCTCCCTAAAGAGGCAAGAAAAAATAGAGACTTTTCCTTCTGGCCATAGATCCCTAGACTTTTGGGAGTTGACTCTGAGACCTGGCCCCTCCAAGGCCAGCCAGGGCCAAGGCCATCTTTCCCACAGAGGAACTTGGTTCAATTCTATCCTGGAAGAAGAGGTGCAGAATGATGACAAGGGCTGGTTCATCAGTGGTCAGCCCTTTCTCAAAGGTTCTTCATACTGGCCCAGTAGATGAGTCTAGCCTGCCCTATCCCAGAGCTGTTGAATGATGGTGCTGATGGCAGCCATTCTGCTTCTAGGGGCTGGAGTTTCTTGGCAGTGGCTCTGTGGCCTTAAATGGCTTGTGCTCTCCTGGCTGACCAGGGCTTAGAACTCAGAGGAAAGGAGGGAAGGAGTGACAGGGATGCGATCATTGGTCATTCGGGGCACCTGCATGCCGAGTCACTCACTGGGACTCCAGGAACAGCAAGGGTGCTGTGCAGTCTGACGGAACTTCCTTGGAAACTTGAGTCCACATTTATAATAGATTTGTAAGAACTGTGTGGACATGTTTGCTTTTTTTTTTCCAGCCCCTCATAAGTGATGCCATTATGGTGGCCATAACTCATTTACTCCATCAGCAGGCTGCTGGCAACGGCACAAAAATAGATTTGGAGAATTTATCTCATACATGCATCATAAGGAAGCAACAAAGGCGCTCAGGTGAGATTTATGTGGGCAGGGGTGGGGGGATGAGCATCCGTCATCCCCACTTGCGCATTAATGCCGCTCCTCAAAGACAGCCATTTTTACCCTTCTTAATCAGAGCAAACTAATTGTTTAAACTTCCTCCCTGTAACAGGCCCAGCTCTCCACCTTGCTCTCCAGGTGGGGCTGCATTGCCGGGGGGTCGTAGTTGGGGGGGTGGTGTGGTTGGGGCACTGTGCCTGCTCGGAGAACAGAAGAACCCATGGTGGATTATGACAGCGAGAGGGTGTGCAGCCCAGGAGTCCTGGTTACTTGCCCCAAAGGGAAGGTGTGGGGCCCAGGTCTGGGCACCCCTCAAAAGGGATGCTTGGGGGTTTGGAATGAGGTTTGTTTTGTGCATTCAAAGAGCCCTCCCCTCAAAAGTACACAAAGGTCTCATCTTCTCCAAACATACCACCCTCACTCCTGGTCCACATCCTTGGACATGGACCTGTTACTCCTACTTCAGACGCCTTTCCTCTCTCTGTCTCTCTCAAGACTATCCATTCTTCAAAGCCCAGCTCAAACCATGCCTCTTTCTTGATGCTCTCCCTGACTGCTGGGAAAGGGGCAGGAAGGAGAAGGTACTCTGAGCTAGTGAGGGGCCAAGTCCTAGTTCACAGTAATCGGGCCTCTCTCCTCAATGGGACTCAGTTTCTTTATCCTTAAAATGGGTGGCTGCAGCAGAGGGCTTCTAGGACCTTTCCAGCTCTGAAGTTCACTGTACATTCCAGGCCTCACCAGCCCTCCCACCTTTGAACAGCTCAACACTTCAATTAATTAATTAATTAATTCTTATTTTTAGGACCACACCTATGGCATATGGAGATTCCCAGGCTAGGGGTCAAATAGGAGCCACAGCCACAGCAATGCCAGATTTGAGCTGTGTCTGCAACCTACACCAGAGCTCACTGCAACGCCAGATCTTTAACCCACTGAGTAAGGCTAGGGATCAAATCGGCATCCTTGTGGATACTAGCTGGGTTCTTAACCCACTGAGCCACAACAGGAACTCCCTGAATTGTTAAACACTTTAGAGGGGCCTCATCTCTGACTACATATTGGAATCCCAAGGGAGCTTTAAAAAAATACCAAAGCCCAGCCCCATCTGGACCAAATAAATCATAATCTCTGGGGTGGGGCACAGGCGTTGATCATTTTTAATGCCTACATGATTCTAATATCCAGCAAGAGTTGGAAGAACCCAGCTGGGAACTAGATAACCCAATTTATAATTGTTATAATGAATGCTAAATGGATGGATGTATGTGTAGGTAGAAGGTAAATGGGTTGATGGGTGGCCAGGTGGATGAGTGCATAGATGGATAAACTGGATGGGTAGATGGGTGGGTGGGTGGATGGATGGATGGATGGGTACATGAACAGTGGGTGGAGGGGTGAATGGGTAGAAGGATGATGGGTAGAAAGGTGAACTGAATGACTTTCCTGCAATTGATATCTTCACTGAGTTGACCTTGCTTTTTCTTTCTTTCTTTCTTTTTTTTTTTTTTCTGTCTTTTTGCCATTTCTAGGGCCACTCCCACGGCATGTGGAGGTTCCCAGGCTAGGGATCCAATCAGAGCTGTAGCCGCCAAACCTAGGCCAGAGCCACAGCAGCGCAGGATCCAAGCTGCATCTGCGACCTACACCACAGCTCACAGCAACGTCACATCCTTAACTCACTGAACGAGGTCAGGGATCCAACCTGCAAACTCATGGTTCCTAGTCGGATTCGTTAACCACTGCGCCACGATGGGAACTCCTGACCTTGCTTTTTCATCAAGACAATGAACTTCTTAGGGCAAGGAAGATTTTTCACATCCTTTGTGTTTCCCCAGGAAGTGCTCAGCATAAAGCCAGGAAGAACAAGCGCCCAAAGGAGTCCTAATATCTGTGCATGTTAAAAACACTACCCTAGGGGAAGATGGGGCTTTAACTACTGCATGCTTCATTTATGGTGACTTTAGTCAAGTCAACCTGCCTTAGGTTTCTCATAGTTACTGACAACAACAACAGCAGCAGTAATAATAATCCCAGACCCCTTCCAAGGTTGAGTGCCTCAGATAAATAGAGAGGCAGAGTATACATGGGAGGATGGGGTTGTTGTTATCATGATCCCTACTATTTAGCTCCCCACCTCAGCAGCAGTATTTCTAACCTCCCTCGCATTGCTGGTAGTCAGTGGTCAACCTGCCTTAGGTGGTGTTTTATCCACCACCCTCAGGCCCCAGGCTCCCACAATAGAGACAGGTTTCGAGGGCTCCCAGGATGTCTGGGCCCCTAACACCGACCCTTCTCCAATGCTAGTGGAGGCCAGGACTCAGCTACCCTGGCAGCTCTTCTCTCCACATGAGGCCTTTGCCTTTCCCTTATCAGTTTCCCCTCCTGGCCAGTGTTCTCAGCTCCCAGTTCTGCTTTGTTCCCCACAGGTTCCTGGCAGGGCCACCCAGCCTGGCCCTGTCTCCACTGTGCCTGCCCGATGGGCCAATGCAATATCCCCAACTTGGTCCCTGCCTGTCAGACTGTGGCCCATTCTGCCCTCCTGCCACTCGTGGGTGCTGAACATGCAAAGCAGACCAGGTCTCCTCCTGGTTTAAAATTCTCTGTGGGATCCTTCGAGAGGACCCCTCACAGCCTGATCCCAACAGGCCCTTTCAGCCCTGGCCCCTTACTTCCACCAAGCCTGTGACCCTTCCACGTGGACTTTTCAACATCTCCCAGATGTGCTAGGCCCTTCTCTGACTCCAGGCCTTTGCATAAGCTGTTCCCACTGCCTGGAATGCCCCCTCACGCCCACCCCAGCCTCTCCACTTTAACTCCATCTTTAAGTCATTTTCAGGGCCCTCTGGAATAAGATGTCCATTGGCCTGGGCAGAGAAAGTGGCCTAGGAAACAGTGAGGGATTGAGCAAAGGAATGCATGGGCTTTAGGTATGTGCTTTTAAAAACCTCACTATAAGAAAGCCCAAATAGTGTAACCAGGGCTTCTCCCTACTTAATAAGACTTCACTTTTTTTTTTTTTTTTGGTCTTTCTGCCATTTCTAGGGCCACTCCAGCGGCATATGGAGGTTCCCAGGCTAGGGGTCCAATCGGAGCTGTAGCCACCAGCCTACACCATGAGCCACAGCAACTCAGAATCCAAGCAGCATCTGCAACCTACACCACAGCTCACGGCAACGCCAGATGGTTAACCCACTGAGCAAGGCCAGGGATCAAACCTACAACCTCATGGTTCCTAGTCGGATTCGTTAACCACTGCGCCATGATGGGAACTCCTATAAGTCTTCACTTTAAGCACAGCAATTGAGGGGTGGGTGCCCTTGATAGGGAACTACCTTAAGAGATTTGAGGCAGGCCTCAAAATTGAGGCCTGGCCAAGTTTAAGGGGGTGGTAGAAGAAGATGGAAGAAAGGAAAGAAAAGAGAGGAGAGGATGAGCTATAAAAAGGAAGATGGGAATAGTCCAGAAAGTATGTGTCTGTGTCCTGAAATTGTGAAAGAGGCTATTCTCTAGAAGCAGACAATGAAAGCAGGTAATGTTGCATATTGACATAGAATCTGGGTAGGTGGTGGGTATAGACATAGAATCTGGGTAATTGGATAACTGTCCTTCAAGAAAAAGTATAATTCACCCATTCGGTCTTGATAAAACACACCGTAAATTCCAACGTAAATTGCCCAAGGCCCTTGATGAAGATTCATGCTCAAACTGTGCTAATTTTCCTCTAGGGGTTGCTAGCTCCTGAACCTTTAGATTATTTCATGAAACATGGAGTATAAATACTCTGGGCTATAGGCACTAAGGATCCAATAAAGCTATCAGGATTCACAGGTTCAGAATAAGACTCCTATGAAGTTCATATTCTTTAGCTAATGCAGCTTTCATTTATGCTCGCCCATTTTCCATGGTAAAAGATGTAATGTTAATCAAACATTTCATTTGCAAGTGTTTTTCTTCGTAAATGTCATGTACCAGGAGATACTGAGACGTGATCTACAACATAATCGCATGAGGGTGCCTCATTCGCCGCGTGTATTTGTACTGGGGCGAGTAGAGAGGGGAAAAGCAGCCTCTCGGATGCGGCTGTGCTGTGAATTTCCTTTCTCGTTTCAAAGTATGGAGCATGTGGAAAATAAATCCAGTGCTATTTACAGTGTTTGGTAACATTCCGGTTTCAACTCAGTTCCCACAGTAAATATCTTGCCCCTGAAGCAAGCGCTGTGATTCAAGGATCAAGGAAATGTAAGGGACCGATTTGCTGCTCAATTGCTAGTTATTAAATCACAGTGCTGAGAAGCCCTATGTGGCCACATTTCTTAGGTTTTATTTTATTTTACTTTTTTAAAAAATTTTTGTGGACGTGCCCAAGGCATGTGGAAATTCCTGGGTCAGGGACCAAACCCATGTCACAGCAGCAACTTGAGCCACTGCGGTGACAATGCTGGATCCTTAACCTGCTGTGCTACAGCGGAACTCTGCACTGCTTAGGGTGGGTTTGTTTGTTTGTTTGTTTTTGCTTTTTAGGGCTGCATCTGTGGCATATGGAAGTTCCCAGGCTAGGGGTCGAATTAGAGCTATAGCTCCTGGCCTATGCCACAGCTCATGGCAATGCCAGATCCTTAACCCACTGAGCCAGCCCAGGGATCAAACCCACATCCTCATGGATACTAGCCGGGTTTGTTACTGCTGAGTCACAATGGGAATGCCCTGCTTAGGTTTTAAATATAGAACAGACTCAATATGATTCAGGAATCTCTGAGAAGGTGTTTCCATCTCTTTCCTAGAGGTGGCTCATGATTTAAAAAAAAAAAAAAAAAAAAAAAGAAGCCCCAAATTCCAGGGGCAGAATGAATTTTATGACCAGGTGGCTTTGTAGTTGCAGGAGTGTGTGATTTCATGACACTGGGTCATGGTTCTGGAAAGCATGGAGACGGATGGCTCTGAAAGGGTGAGCCAAGCCCTTACCACTCAAAACATGGGCCCAGGAGTTCCCGTCGTGGCGCAGTGGTTAACGAACCTGACTAGGAACCATGAGGTTGCGGGTTCGATCCCTGCCCTTGCTCAGTGGGTTAACGATCCGGCGTTGCCGTGAGCTGTGGTGTAGGTTGCAGACGCGGCTCGGATCCCGCGTTGCTGTGGCTCTGGCGTAGGCCGGTGGCTACAGCTCCGATTCAACCCCTAGCCTGGGAACCTCCATATGCCGCGGGAGCGGCCCAAGAAATAGCAACAACAACAACAACAACAAAAGACAAAAGACCAAAAAAAAAAAAAAACATGGGCCCAGACCAGCAGCAACAGCTCACATGTGAGCTTGTTCCAAATGCAGAATTTCAGGCCCAGCCACCCCTTTCCCAGCTACTAAATCAGAACCTGCCCTTGATCCAGATCCCCTGGTGATTCGTATGAGCAGCTCTGGTCTAGTTAATGCCCCACTGAATCCACTCAGTCACTGGAAGTCTCTGACCCCTTTATTTTTTGCTGTTCTGGGCTTGGGGAGAAGGAAGAGGTGAGGAGGGTGGGTGAGGTAGGAAGAGTGAGCAGGACTTAACTTTCTGGGCTTTATTTTTCCCATCTGTAAAATGGGAGATCAAAATACCCGCCCTACTCAGGGTGGTTGTGAAGACGGAACAAAATAATGTAGACCTAGTGCCCAGCCCTGTCCCTGACACAGGGGCTCAATAGATATGAGTTTCCTGACCACCTGAACCTCACCTATCCAGGTGGAGAGCCATGTAGACGAGAACCTTCACCTGCCCCAATCTTGAGTGTTAGGCCTGCAGCTCCCAATTCAGGCAAAGAGGCCTCTGTCTGCTGAGAAGAAAGGACACGAAAGCTGGAGAAGAAAGCAGGATCCCTTAGGGTTATGAGGCTGCAGGCACCAATGATTCAGAAAGGTAAGTTCCACAGGGAGACAGCACTTACCCAAAAGGGATACGAAATGAAAAACCCATCTTGAGACTGGGGCACCAGATCTGACTCTGCCAGGAACTTACTCCATGACCTCCGGCCTCAGTTTCCCCACTCGTGTCCAGGAGAGGGTGGAGTTTATTACCACCAAGGTGGTCCCTCCTCACCCTACCCATCTCTGATTCCACTCAGAGATGCGAGGAACGGCCCTCGCCAAGCTGCCTGCAGACTTTTCTCACTGGGAAAATTAATTCAGCCCTCAATGTTGCAGTCTATAAATTACTGGCCAATCTGTTTCAGAAATATTAAGGGAACATTTATAAATTGCACCTTCCATTCAATGCTGCAGAGTGAGGATCTTGGGGCCTTCAGATGTTTATCTTCTATAAAGCCCCAGCTAGAATCAATCTCCCCCAGCCTTCACTGGAGGGAGCATCCTTTCAAGGCGGGGACAGTATGTCAGGCTGACTCTCCCCTCCTTCTCCCCACTGCCTGCTCTTGAGAATTCACTTCCCGGAATTCAAACTGGAGCGAAGCAAAGTGAGGCTGGTCGAGGGAGGGGAGGAGAGGTGGGTGGTGGCCAGGGCTGGGGTGGGGCACCCTCTCCTGATCTGCTCTGGCAGGGCCTGGGTAGGTGGCGGTGCTGGCTCGGGGCCCTGAGAACAGGCCGGGAAGTTAAGCTGTCTTCCGCAGTAATTGATTTTGACAGCATAACAAGTTAATTCGTTACTGTTTTGCAACTTATTTGAGAATTCATCGGTAAGCAGAGTCCCATAGGACAGCTTGTAATCACTTGTAAACTCAAATTAGGGTTCCCAGTTAAATACCATTGATACCAGGTAGAGCTGGGCTCCCCCCAGTGACTACAAATGCACGGCTTTCACCTTCTCTATTATGTCAAGGACATGCTCTGGCTAGAGGTGATGCAAGCACATGAAGGCCAGGTTATAGGTACCATAATTACCGAGCGGACACGCTAATTGGAAATACCTTTATGGGAGGGATGAAAGGCGGGCCGAGTCCCCCATCCCTTAAATGTACCCTATTCTCTCTCCTCGTTTATTATAATTATGTTTGGGCTCATTGACGTGTCATCATGAAAAATGTAACGAACTAGGACAAAAAGACTTCTTAAGGCCCAGCTCCTCGGGTAGAATTAAAAGGCGAACTAAACCCCTTTCCAGCAGAGGGTCTTCTCAATATTTCATTTCAATAGTTTACCAGGAACAGTTATTTTAATGCCAGACCATAAAGACGGTATCAGGTGGCAGCTTTATTTCCCAGGAGTTAAATATTAATTGCCACACAAAAGGAATATAAAAATGACACGGGGAACAAATATTCCAGCTTCCCGCAAAGTAAAAAGAATTCTTTAATATGAACATCTCCACAATAGGGTGCACATGGAGGCTTAATTAAAATGCATGATTATTCCCTGACTTTTCTCCTCGGTGGCCTTGGGGAGATGGGCAGATGGCAGCGGGGGCCACACCCCTGTGGGAGGGGCTGACAGCTCTCAATAAAACGCAGGCTCTTGGCCACATAACAGAGCAACCACAGTAAGTGGATAATATTAGAATACAGGCTGGGCAGAAGGTAAATGCAACTGTACCTAAGAGCCTTAAAATGTTTTAACTACCCTTTCAATCAAGCCTGGGAGTTTGAAATGTGGCACTAAACACACTTCTTCAAGAAGCTGTTTTCTTTCCACCCCCAGAGCTAATAAATCCAAAAGGCCTGCTTAGGTAAGACAGGCCAGGCGCTGAGGAAGCAGTTTCGGGAGCCACTGGAAACATCCCTCAAGGAGGGGAGGGGAGAGCTGGGCTGGGGGGCCCCCCCAGTGCCATGAGACAGGTGCAGATTTGGGGCCTGGCTTGTGCTAAGTACCTCCCTCTAAGTCTCCAACCCCTTCCACAGCTTCAGGGGCCCTGAAGAAGGGACAGAAATTGCCTCTGGGTGCCTCAGCCATATGTCCTCTTTGCAGAAGGAAGGCATCAAGAAGTCACTGCATTGTGTCTCCTCCTTCCAGGAGTGGCCCCATTCTGGTGCAACACCCCCGCTTCAAGAAAGAGAAGGAGAGGGTGTTGCGACTGCCTGTGGTTCCATGCAATGCTGTTACTCAGCTGGGGCACATTGACATGTCTGATTCAGTTATTTAAAACCTGTAATAGTTGCATACTAGTTGCTAAAGAGCCGTTTGCATATGAGCCCTCTCCCCACTGCCCCAGCCCCTTTACGGGGACCTCTCCCTTTGGGACTCCCAACTGCTCAGCAGTTAAGCCTGGAGTCTGGAGATGGGTTGGTCAGTACCTCTTCATCATACAATGTTTCTGAGATCACCCTTAGTTACCTTGGAGGAGCCTGCTCTGGACCTGGCCCCTCTTAGAACCCATCTGTTTAACCCCTTCACTCACTCAGAAGACTGGGGCTACAGCCAGGATAAACCTAGCCTAGGGCTGTAGAGCCCTCCCCCAGCTCTAACCCAAGTCTCTGCTGCTCCCAGGCACCACTTCCTCTGGCTCAGTCCTGGCAGCTTCATGAGAACCCCCGCTATCCCTTCTCTTAGCCCCTGGCATTCCTGCAGAGGAGGCTGACCCCTGCTCAGCTGGTCTTCTTGTTGCTAATTGGGTTTTTAATGGTGCTGGATAGACAGGACGAGGTCAGGGTGGGGGGCACTCCCAAGCCTCCTTGTGGGGCCCCGATCCAGGGGGAGACACCTGCCGCCCTCATGACCCCCTGGCTTCTGACTCACTGGAGCCCCTGGCCCTGCTGCGGGCCCAGTCCCAGAGAGCCCACAGGGCTAGCACACCCCCTGCCTGGGCTCTTCAAGTCAGAGAAGCACAGGTCATGCAGGCTTGGGCGTGGGTGGTGGGGAGAAAAAGAGATCCAGGGATTTGCCTTTGTCAGGACCAAGAGAGGGTCAGCTGGCCTGCCAACTTTTGAGAAATGCTGGAGACACATCCCAGATCCCCAGCGACTCCTCTGCCTGCTCTGTGTTTAAAGAGCTGCTCCTTCTAGAAACTGGGCTCTCAAGCAGGGAGCTAATGTGCTGATTTATTTACCTAATTATAGTAAAACAAACAAGCCGGAAACTAAGGCGGATTTGTACTCTTGTTCAAAAAGCGGCCACACCTCCCAACCCAGGTTCTTGGGATGCCAGGCAGCAGGGAAGGACAGGCAAGCATTTGATCGGAAACCTGGAAGAGGCAGGTGAGGGTATCGCATGTATTTGAATTCTAGAGTCTGGCACAAAGGCAAGGGGCAGAGAGATGGGGCGGGGGGGTGAGGCATGGACAGAGGGAGGGTTGGAGGGCAGAGAGATGGAGGCTAGGAGGAAGAGATGAGAGGTGAGCCTCAGCCTCATTCATTCATTCATTCTCATATTTTTTGAGTACAAGGCTTTGTTCCAGACACTGGGGATACACTGGTGAAGGCTGCTCAGGGGGCTTACAGTCTGCAGGACAGACAGACAGCAACAACACGGGCAGGTCAGGGCCTGGGTGAGAGTCAGGGGCCCAGTACATGGGAGAGGGGTGCTGGAGCCTCCTTTGGTCAGGTGGTCAGGGAGGTCTCTCTGGGAAGGTGACATGAGGGGTCAAGAGGAGCCAGCTCTGCAGAAATTGGAGGAAACTCCTTACAGGCAGAAAGCTGAGCAAGTGCAAAGCCCCCAAGTCAGGAAAAGCCCTGCCAGGCCAGCCTGACTGACAGATAGCCCACAGGGGAGGGGCTGATTCGGGGCGGGGTAGGGAGGGTTTGGAGAGGCAGCCCAGGGCCAAGTCTTGTCCACAGAACCAAGAGTTTGGATTTTTTCTAAGGATAATGGGGATCCAATGGAGGATCTAATTCATTTTTTCAACTGATATTAATTGAGCACCTGCTCAGTGCCAGGCCCTACTCTAGGCACTGGGGGCTCATCAATGAACCAAAGAGATAGCAATCCCTGCCTGCCTTCATGGAGTTTCCTTTCTGATAGGAGGAGTCAGAGAAGGAATATAATAAATGTGTGGATTATATAACATGGTAAAAAGATGTTAAGTGCCATGTGAAAACTAGAGCAGGAGAGGGAATATAGTTGTGCTGGGGCAGGAGTAGGGCTGTAGTTTCACAATTACAGGTACACAGATGACCTCCCTGAGCATGTGACATTTGAAAAAAGACTTGAAGAGGGTGAGGGTGGTAGGCCCCTGTTCTTTTGGGGGGAGGAGGGCATTAGGTTTATTTAAATTGTTTTATCATTGGTTTGGGGGCACCTACTTTTGCCCTGGAAAATCCCCTCCAATCTTGAGTGTAGACTGGCCCTGTGACTTGCTTCTAACTAATAGAATATGACAAAGGTGACAGGCTGGCACTCCCATTATGATATGCATAATGTGTTACGTTACAGTATGTAGAAGGCACCCTCTTGCTACAAGCACTAGAAAGACTTTTCTCCCTTGCTGGCAAGAAGTCAGTTGCCAGGGTTTTAAGAAGGCCTATGGAGAGGGCACATGGCAAGGCGTGTCCAGCATTGCCACTGTAAACACCTCTGATGCAAGCAGTTTCCCTGCACAGCTAATTGGCCGTAAGGCAATTTTGCCGTAAAAGATAAAATAACTATTTGACAGTTTGGTTTGACTTACGGCAGATATTTTCATATCGTAAAGAACTAACCTCCCCACTGCGGCATACGGAATAACTAGCCAATGGGGACCTGTTGAATAGCACAGAGAACTCTACCCAGTATTTTGTGATAATCTATATGGGAAAATAATCTGAAAGAGAATGGATGAGTACATGTATAACTGAATCGCTTTATTGTACAGCAGAAATCATCACATTATAAATCAACTTTACTTCAATCATACTTCAAAGAAGAAAACTTACATTCCACATTAGATCCCAAATCCTTAATGAATGACTTTGAGAAAGGAAGTATCACCGCGATTTCTCTAAGACATATCCAAATACAACTATAACCATGAATCTATCCATTTGAAATACATTTAGATATTTTTATATGTTCATTTTTCACAATTTAAACTTTTTATTTTTGCATGTTCAATTATGTCCTTTTAATGTCTTATTCTATTTTCATTATTTTATCTTTCACGACAAAATTATCTTATGTCCAACTACTTGTGTGGTGAAACTGCTTGCAGTAAAGATTCTTAGAGCAAAGATATTTAGAATCAGAGAGGACACATGGCAAGAACTTTGGGTGGTGTCTGTGAGGACACAGGTGACAGCTGTGAGGAGGAGAATGGGCCTTGGTCTCATGGCTGCAGAGAGCTGAATTCTGCAACAATTAGAGGGATCTGAGAAGCAGATCTTCCCCCATTTGCGCCTCTGATGAAACTGCTGCCCAGTAACACCTTGGTTGTAGCCTTGTGAGACCTCAGTAAAGGACCCTTCTCAGCCATGTCCAAACCCCTGGCCCACAGCAACTAAAAGCGTTATGCCACCAAATTTGTGGTAACTTGTTACACGCAATGGAAAACAAAATAAAGTGAGTGTGAGCTATGTGGACATTTGGGGAAGACAATTCCAGGTTGAAAGTAGAGACAGTGCAAAGGCTGGAGAGGAGTCTCATAAAAGTCAGAATAGCAGATGTGCAAGGGAACAATTGCAGAGGATGAGGTTGAATGACATGACTGAGTGACAATGAGCCTTTGGTTTTTTTGTTTTTAGTGTGAAAGTCATTTTTGTGAAAACAACCCTTTAGAATAATGAAAAAGTATTTTTAAATGTGAATTTAAAAAATACAGTCTACATGGAGTTACCATAGTGGCTCAGTGGTTAACGAATCCGACTAGGAACCATGAGGTTGCAGGTTCGATCCCTGGCCTTGCTCAGTGGGTTAAGCATCCGGCGTTGCTGTGAGCTGTGGTGTAGGCCATAGACGTGGATTGGATCCTGGTGTAGGCTGGTGGCTACAGCTCCAATTTGACCCCTAGCCTGGGAATTTCCATATGCTGCGGGTGCAGCCCTAGAAAAGACAAAAAGACAAAAAACAAAAACAAAAACAAAACCAATCTACAAAAACAACTTGAACAGATATATGTATTAAGAGCAAATAAGGAGAGAGAATTAAGATGGTGGAATAGAAGGACTGGAGCTCAACTTCTCTCCTAAAAAGAACAAAATTCACAGCTAAAAACTGAGCAATCGCCACCCAAATGGACCAGAAACCTTAAAAAAGATATCCTACTCCAGAAGAAAAAGGGGAGGCCACATCAAGAGGTAGGAGGGGTGATTTCACAATGTAAACAACCCCATACCTCCCGGATGGGAAGCTCCACAGACTGAAAACTAACTGGTTCACAGAGACTCACCTATAGGAGTGAGAGTTCTGAGCCCCACATCAAACTCTCACGTGTGGGGATCTGGCACGGGAAGAAAGAGCCCCTGGAGCATCTGGCATTGAAGACCAGTGGGGCTTGTGCTCAGGAGCTCCACAGGACTGGGGGAAATGGAGACCCCATTCTTAAAAGGCGCACACGGACTTTCACGTGCACTGGGTCCCAGGGCAAAGCAAAGTCTCCATAGGAATCTGGGTCAAACCCAACTGCAGGGCATGGAGGACCTCCTGGGAAAAGAGGGGTGAATGTGGCTTGTTGTGGGGGAAGGACATTGGAAGCAAAGCTCTTGGGAATATTCATCAGCATGAGTTTCTCTGGAGGTGGCCATGCTGGGAAAACCTGGCCCCACCTGTCAGTCAGCACTGAGAAGCCCAGGGCAAACAACAATCCAGGTGGGATCACAGCCCCGCCCCTCAGTAAACAGGCAACCTAAAGACCCCTCAGGCACACAGCTGCCTCTAATCCCATCCAGAGACTAAGCCCCACCCACAAGAGGGCTTAGAATCAGCTCTACCTACCAGTGGGCAGGCATCAACCCCTCCCATCAGGAAGCCTTCAGCAAGTCCCCATGCGGACTTTAGCCACAAGGTGGGCAGATACCAGAAGTAAGAGAAGCTACAACTCTAGTATCTGTAAAAAGGTCACCACATCAAAAACCTATAAAAATGAAAAGACAGAGAACTATAACTCAGATGAGGGAGAAAGAAAAAAACCCAGAAAATCAGCTAAGTGATCAGGAGATTCTTAGCTGCCAGGAAAAAAGACTTTAGATTGTTGATGCTGAAGATGATGCAAGACATTGGAAATAAACTGGAGGCAAAGATGGATAACTTATAGGAAACACTGAGCAAAGAGATACAAGATAGAAAACTTAAACAAGAAGAGATGCAAAATACAATAACTGAAATCAAAAATTCACTAGAAGCAGCTAACAGCAGAATACAGGAGGCAGAAGAACAAATAAGTGAGGTGGAGGACAGATTAGTGGAAATTACGGATGCAGAACAGAAAAGAGGAAAAAAAGATTGAAAACAAATGAAGAGAGTCTCAGAGAACTCTGGGACAATGTTAAACACACCAACATCTGTATTATAGGGGTGCCAGAAGGAGAAGAGAGAGAGAAGGGGACAGAAAAAAATATTCCAAGAGATAATAGCCAAAAACTTCCCCAACATAAGAAAGGAACCACTCAATCCAGGAAGCACAACGAGTACCATATAAAATCAACCCAAGGAGGAATACACCGAGACACATATTAATCAAACTGACCAAAATTAAAGAGAAAATCTTGAAAGAAGCTAGGGAAAAGAAACAAGTAACATACAAGGGAACCCCAATAAGGTTATCAGCAGATTTTTCAGCTGAAACTCTGCAGGCCAGAAGTCAGTGGCATGATATACTTAACATGATGAAAAGAAAAAACCTCCAACCAAGATTACTCTACCCATCAAGGCACTCATTCAGATTTGAAGGAGAAATCAAAACCTTCACAGATAAGCAAAAGTTGAGAGAATTCAGCAACACTAAACCAGCCTTACAACAAATACCAAAGGAATTCTCTAGTCAGAAAAGAAAAGACCGCAACAGAAAACATAAATCCCACAAATGACAAGGCTCACCATATATGGTAAAGGTATATATACAGTAAAGATATGAAATTGTCCATGCACAGTTATGCCACCAAAATCAGAAATCATAAGAAGAGGTGGGCACAAAGGCAGAACTCTGGAGATGAACAACAACCTAAAACAATCTCATATACGTATAGACTCTTACATCAAACCAAAAATCTACAATTGATACACAAACAAGGAATCTCTGGAGAAGAAATATATCTCATAGTAAATAAGAGCATACTCCACCATGAAGGGGGTCATCTGACATCATTCTTGGAATGCTGAAGTCTTCTTACATCTGATTCTGATTTCCTCTCCATCAAAGAATTTATGATAATCACAATTAATGCAACTGTGCAATTAAATAATACAGTTCTACAATTGTATTATTAATAACCATTTCTCTCCATGGTACAATGTAAGGTCTATAACGTCTTGTTTATCACATCACCTAGAATGGTGTAATGCCTTTATTGAAGAATCAATAAGATGTAACAAACTGTGAGGACATATTTATATAGTTACACTGTTTTTTAACCAATTTATGCATTTTATATTTTACTTATTTTCAGAGGGTGTATTATTTTTGTTATTCTTACCAGTTAAGTTGTTCTTTTTATTATGCTATATAAAATATTTAATGGTATATAAGGCTTTCTTCTTTATAAATTTTAGTTGCATAATATACACAATTTTAATATAATGCTAATTTTAAGGAAAAATTGAAATGTAATAGATAATACTAAATAGTAAAGATGAAAGCCATACAAAATGGGATAAAGCATAGAATAAATTTCCTATTTGTCTCAGCACATTTTCCATTCCACTTCTCCAGAGGGAGACACTTAATCTGTTTCTTAAGATCCATGATATAACAATCTGTTTGAATGTAATTGTGTTTAAACATATGCATTTTATTCTGTAAAAAAAAATATTCTGTGATAATCTATGTGGGAAAAGGATGTGTAAGAGAATGGATGTGTGTACATGTATAACTGAATCTCTTTTGTTGTACAGCAGAAATTATCACAACCTTATAAATCAACTATACTTCAATAATTTTTTTTTTAAATGAAAAAAAAAAAAAAAAGAGCAATTAAATGTCCCCTGAACCATAGCTAAGGTGGTAAAAAGCTATCTACTCACTGCTGGGAAATTTTACTTTCATTGGAATGTTAAGTTACATAATTTCAAACTAATGGCTTTGCGCCTACATATATTGATACTTTTATTTGGAAACACTCCAGGACATGCTTGGAACTTTAAATAAATTTCAAGTAGCTCCTGGAAGTTTTGAGCAGAGAGGGACCCGATCTGATTCATGTTTTATTTAGAGGGCCGTTCTGCCTGCTGGGTGGAGAAAGGGCTGTAGGGGGAGGGTGGATGGACACAGGGACAGAGTGGGGGCAGCTGCACTCTCCTGGAGAGCAATGAGAGACCTTACTGGTGGACCCCTCCCACCAGTGGGCCCCTAAAGTGGCCTGCAAAGGCAGAGGAAATGACACAGCCTGGTCCTTGTCCTCAGGCAGCAGAAGCTTCAATTCCAAACCAGGCCACAAGCACCTACTCTGGGCAAGACCTATGCCACAGGCCACAGTTTCTCACTTTGGCTTTTTTGTTTGGGTCAGGAGGCCCCCAGAATGGGCTTAAGGAAGATGCTGAGCTCTCCTCTGGGAGCCTTCCTTGATTAACCTCCAAATTTACAGTTTTCCTTAGCTTGTAAGCTTTCCACACTTGAAAGTTCTCCATTAAATTTGCACCAGTCAGATTAAAATCCACAGAGGAAAGGGATACAGCACGTAAATACAAATATAACTTAAGTGAAGAATGTGATTGGTGTGATTGTCTTTTTTTTTTGACTGCATCCATGGCATCTAGAAGTTCCCAGGCTAGGGACTGAACTTGTGCAATACCCGTGACCCAAGCCACAGCTGTGACCCAAGCCACAGCAGTGGCAATGCCAGATCTTTGTCTGCCAGGCCACCAGGGAACTCCCTGTCTTCACTTTTTTTCTAATAGGGAAACAAGCTCAGAAAAGTCAAGTAACAGGCCCAAGTTTGCACAGAAACAACTTTGCCATTGGGATCTGAACCCAGTCCATCTGAAGCCAAAGTCCACGTTCAGAACCCAGCACCATGCCAGCCACCTAGTGCTCTGATGAACTACCTTTGCAAGAAGATAAAACACTATATATAACAACTCCAAGCCTCATCAATAACCCACTTTCCCAAGTACCTAGTGTAACAGTATTCCAGAACAATGAAGAATTAGGACAATGTTTTAGGATTGTATGGGTTTGTGAAATGATAGATTTATTTTAAGCACTATTATTTTACTGTCTTTCACAGCAGGGTGGAGACTCCCCCATAAAACTGGGAACTCAGTGAGTCGGAGCCTGCAGCTCCCAAACCAACCTGGAAGCTTCTGGAGGGAGAGTCTCCTCCTTCTAAGGCCCCTTCTTCCGGGTCACGCCCCAGCCCCGCCTCCCAGGCCCTTACACAAGCCCTCATTGGCTGGGCGGCATGCCCATTCAGAGTCTGTAGTTTTAGAAGCACAACCACGGACTAGCAGGTGTAGGCAAGAGGAGAAGCAAACACAGCCGTGGGGGAGGCAGGAGGGGGACACATTTTGGGGGCAGTGATCAGAAAATACAATCTAAAAACAAAAATTTGCAATATACCAAATGAGCTAGGAAATTGAGGAACGTAAACTACCACTCTTTTTACATTCTATGATGGTTTTAAAAAAAAAAAAGTTGGAGTTTCCTTCATGGCTCAGTGGTTATGAATCTGACTAGGAGCCATGAGGTTGAGGGTTTGATCCCTGGCTTCGCTCAGTGGCTTGGGGAATCTGGCGTTGCCGTGAGCTGTGGTGTAGGTCGCAGACGTGGCTCGGATCCCGAGTTGCTGTGGCTGTGGTGCAGGCCGGCGGCTACAGCTCGGTTTAGACGCCTAGCCTGGGACCCTCCATATACCGCAGGTGTGGCCCTAGAAAAAGACAGAAAGACCAAAAAAAAAAAAAAAAAAAAAAAAAGTCAGGTTTATCTCCAAAACTAAAACAAAAACCAAAAGGGAAAACCACAGGGGATGTCCCTTAGCAAGACCTCCCTCCTCCTAGTCAGCCTGGATGCCCCCTTCCCCAATTTGGTTGCCCTGGATCTGCACATCTGGATCTGAGGGCCTCGCACTGGGGTCCACCACTGGGCTTGGGGGATTGGTTAACTCACTTTGGAATGGTCCTTCCCCCATGGAGCCTCATACCAGCTCCCCTGAAAGACACTGGGCTGGGGGCAGGTGGGGGCAGGTAGAGAGGCGCCTTGAAGTTCACTCCTCAGCAAACACAGCCCTGGTGGGAGGACACTGCCAAGTGTGGCTTAATGGCCTCCTGCTGCTCTTTGCATTATTGATTGCAATCCTTGCTTAGACGCTTGAAAATGAGATTTTTTTTCCCCTCCTCTATTGATTTTCCTGTCTTTTCCACTTGGCAAACACCAAGATTTCCCCTGACTTTTCACTGCTGAGGCTACTTGAGGAGGATACAGTGTGGTGGGGAGCTGGAAGGGTTCCCCTCATGTTCTTCTAAGGAATGTGGGAAACCACCACCCAGATGTCCTGCTGCAGAGGGGTGGTGACCCAGGGGTCAGGAGCATGCTTTGGGGCTAGGGTGATCAGTTAGCCCTTACATTTTGCAGAAAGACACTCCATGTTCATAGGATTTGGAGCTGGAAAAAGCCATGCTCCAAACATATCTGAACAAGGGGATCCAGAAGGACAGTAAACTTGAAGGGAAGGGGCTAGACAGCTTTGTGGGGTTTGGCCTCTGCCTAAGAACTTCCCAAACCCTGGGGGAAAAAAATAGCGAATAGAGGGAGCCTACAAGCTGGGGTTTCTGATGACTCGGTTACAAGGTCATGAGAGGTGTACTGAGGACATTTCCCTAAGAGCGGGGGGCTTGAAGTCAGGGGAGTGTGGCTCCTGGGCTCCCAGCATTAACCCCAGAGCCTGAAGGATCATCTCCTTAGTCACTGACCCTCCCTCCCGCCTCTAGGCTTCCTCATCACCCATGTAGCTACGGGTATTCAAACAAAGTAATGTTTATGCAGTATTATTAGAGTCTCAAAGGGAATCTACAGGAATTTAAAAATTTTATGTATCTATTTCAATGATAATTAAAAAAACAACAACAAATATCAGCAAAACCTGGATCATTATGCCAAATCCACACTGCAACTGAGCATTGCACTGCATACCCTGGTCTCCCGCCCTGCCTCTCTTTGGGGTGGGGTTCCATTCTGCCATGTTCCTGGTCTGCTCCCAAGTAAAGACCCCCATCCCCTGTGGGTCCCAGTGTGAGACAAGCCTTTTGCACTGTCCTCACATGAAAGTCCCATTACAGGAGTTCCCATTGTGGCTCAGTGGAAACAAATCTGACTAGCATCCATGAGGACACAGGTTCGATTCCTGGCCTTTCTCAGTGGGTTAAGGATCCAGCGTTGCTGTGAGCTGTGGTGTAGGTGGCAAACACAGCTCAGATCCCTCGTTGCTATGGCTCTGGCGTAGGCTGGCATCTACAGCTCCAATTCAATCCCTAGCCTGGAAACCTCCATATGCTGAAGGTGCAGCCCTAAAAAAGACAAAACAAAAAACAACAAAGTCCCATTACAGAAATGTCTCAGACCTTGAGGCTCTCATGAGACAAGGCCCTGTCTAGAGGCGTTGGTATGTCTCCTCTGATGCTTCCTCAAGACACCACTCCCAGCCAGGAGCAATGGCTTATGGTCATCCACTTCCCAGGAACACAAACACAAACCACAAACACAAACCAGCATATGCCATCCCTCTGCAGGGTATCCGAGGCCATAGGATGCCCCATGGCCCATCAATCAGGGGGAAGTGGATGCCCCCAGGAAGGAGGGGTGCTGCCACCCTGCAGTTGACTCTAGTTCTCACCCATGGCTGAGATGAGAGCACTGGTCCCAGGTGGAGCCAGTCTGCCTGCAACCAACTGGGTGGCCTTGGGACCTCTCTGCATTTCAGTGTCCTCATCTGTAAAATGGGGCTAGGCTACATTTTAACTCATAGATGTGATGTAAAGATTAAATAGGCTAACACGAAGTGCTTAGAACAGTGTTTGCCACACAGTAAGTGCATCAAGAATGAAAGTTATTATCTTTAACTCAGTGGGGCAGCCGAACCAGATGGATCTGTAAAGCTTCCCCCAAGTCTAATGTTTGATTAAATCTCAGAGTCTCCCCTGTACATTGATCCTGCAGCTGCTATTACTCCTGCAATGACCATCAGCAATAGTGATGCTTATTGCCTCTGTAAAATACATGCACATCCGCTGTCACATGTGTCACCTCATTAGAACCTCAGAACAGCCCTGTGAGATAAACATTAAGGTCTCCACTTTGCAGATGGAGAAACTAAGGCCCAGAGAAATTATAGGACTTGCCGAAAGGGCTTGCAGCTGCTTCAGAGTCACTGAAGGGACCAGAAGCCAGATCTCCTGGGGCAACGCCACACTCTTTCCTGTCACCTCCACAGCATCCTACCCATGGCAGGTGGAAGCATTTGCCTCTGGCCAACAAGGTCTGTAACACCTGAGCCCCAAGGGGTCCCTTTTCCACTGTCTGAGGTTCCCACAGGAGGGAGGGTGGCTGTCAAATAGCCTTTATGGCTCCCATAACCTCTCTAACAAATGTCTTTCCAGCAGCAGTGGCTGGAGGCAGATTAATGTCTCTGTGGCCCTAACACTTCTCCAGCCCCTTTGCCTGTCAGGTCATTACTGGCTGGTTTATAGTCTTGAGGCCCTTTTCCAGTTCGCAAAACAGTTTCCATGATAAAGAGACCACAGGGCCTCAGCATTCAAGCTGCCTTTCTTCCAGGGGCAGGCGGGGACCTGTCCTCTTTCCATTGTTTTGGGACAGTTGATGGGATGTGTGGTTAGGAGCAAGGACTCCGCTGCAGAATAAAAATGCTGATGCTGCCACTTACTAGCTATGTGGCCTTAGGCTAGCTGTTTTATTTTGCTGGACCTCAGTTTCTTCATCTGTAAAATGGGAATAATTATAGTCTTTGAGGCTCAAAGGTGCCAGCTTATGTACAGAACTTGGTATACAGTTAGCACTAAGCCAACATGAACTCTTATTAACATTATCCTTATAAATTGTGAGCCCCAAGAGGGCGGGGACTCTGAACTGTTTACTGTTGGTGCATAAAAGGCACTTGATAAATATATCTTTGATAAACAAATGAAGGATGGAATTTTAGAGCTGGATGGACCCTTAGAGATAGCAGGATTTCTCTACAATGATGCTATCAACATTTGGGCTGTAATCTTTTTTTTTTTTTTTTTTTTTTTTGTCTTTTTAAGGCCCATACCCTCAGCATATGGAGGTTCCCAGGCTAGGGGTTGAATTAGAGCTGCAGCTGCCAGCCTATGCCGCAGCCACAGTCACACCAGATGGGAGCCTCGTCTTCGACCTACACCATGGCTCATGGCAATGCTGGATCCTTAACCCACTGAGTGAGGCCAGGGACAGAACCCGCATCCTTGGGGATAATAGATTCGTTTTCACTGAACCACGACAGGAACTCCTGGGCTGTGATAATTTTTCATTGTGGGGCCACCATGTACACTGCAGGATGTTTAGTAGTGTCACTGGATCCCACCCACTAGATACCAATAGCACCCTTCCCACCAAGTGTGCCAACCAAGAATGTCTCCAGACACTGTAAAATATCCCAAGAGGCAACCCACACCTCCCCAGTAAGAACCACTGATCAACTGAAATACAATGCCTTCATTTGAAAAATGAGGCAGCTGAAGCCCAGAGAAGGAAAGTGACCTCCAGAAGTCAAAGAGTAAGTTTGTTGCAGGGCTGTCATGATTCTAAGTCCCATCCACTTCACCCCTGTCTGCCATGGCTCACAGGCAGAGCCTCTCCCATCAGGCTGGGATCCTGGGCTCCAGACCAGAAGACCAGTTGCTGCTGGGGTGTTTTTCAGTCCTCCTGCAATGGGGGTCCTGGTCACGAGGGAGACTGGAGATCAGCTATACCAAGTCCCCTGCCCTAGGGACAAGGCATGGGAAGCAGCCACCTCTGTGGTCAGCCTGCACTTACAGTGTCCCTCACTGATGAATTCACCCACCAAGCGTGAACCTCCGCTATGAGCCTAAGGACTCTCTCAGCCAAGAGTCACCAGGGAAAGGCAGATACTTGGTTATTGGGTATTCCAACGTCAGCCAGCCTGGATCCAGTTCTGATTTTCACAGCCCCTTACCCTGTCTCCACATTAGCTTCTGCATCTGTAAAATGGGAATGATCAAGGCACCAGCTTAAAGGCCCCTTTACCATCCAAGGACAAGTGTCTTTCACCATCCAAGTCTAGTTGAATTTAGGAAGGAAGTTGTCAGACTGTTTGAGTCAGAGCTTTATATCACTCTTTTCTGCTTCTGAAATTGCATAGAAGGGTTTGGCTCACAGGGTCCCGTACCCGCCAACAATAGGGGCTTTGCCAGGAGGATCCCACAGAGTGACCAGCATTGCCGAACACTTTGTTGAAGCACGTGTAATACCTTAGTCAACTCACACAACTCCCTGAAGGAGCCACCATTTACCAGAAGGGGAAGTCAAGGCCTAGGGAGGTCATATAACTTGTCGAAGTTCCCACAGTTGGGACAAGGGTGAAGACAATATGAATTACTCTGCTTCTAGAAGTTGTGCCCTTAGTCTCAACAGGGTTAGCATTTAGCTCAGCTTCGCTGCTGTTATTGTTATTATAACAGTGTCTTAGGTGATGAAAAGATTTGATGATCCTGTCTTTAAGGCATTTATTCCTTTGGGGCAAAAACACTGGGGCAAAAAATTCTAATGCTCTAAGACACATTTCACAAAGATTTTCTGTAAAGGGCCAGACTGTCTAGTAAATACTTTTTTGCCTTGCAGGCAAGGCAATCCTTGTCACAAACACTCAATTCTGCTACTGCAATGAGAAAGCAGTCATAGATACCCAGAAACAAATGGACATGGCTATGTTCCAATAAAACTTTATTTACCAAAGCAGGCAATGGAACTGATTTGGCCCGTGGGCTGTCACTTCCAGTGTTAAGAGAATTGTTTAAATTAGGAAGAGCAGCTTGGCCTCTCTCTCTTTTCTCAAGCCCGGGGGAAATGACCCTAGTGGTCCAGGCAGGACATTCAAGGAGAAACTGGAGTAGGAGTCACTCATGTAGGCTCCATGGCAGTGATGGCACATCAGAGGGTGAGCCCCAAGACCACCCCTACAGGTGGGCAGGGCTTGGGAAGCCCAGTTTTGGAAAAAGAACCTGAGGACTTTGGGTTTAGAAACAGAGCGTGGGAGCTGTGGGGAGGGTGTCAGGGTAGGCTGACCCTTCAGTCAGACCTTGAAGTGAGCAGCTGGAGAGCTGGGATCCAGAAACTTAAAGCACACCTGCCCTGCATACTACCTGCGACACTGCAACTTGTCTGTGAGCAAACCTCGAGTGTCCATACCTGTCCTGGCTGGGCTGTGGGCTACTGATGTGATGTGATCCACTTTGGTGGGAAAAGAAGACCCCAAATAATGCTGGTCTTAAAACCTTTCATCTGACAAGAGGCTGCCTCTGGGGGTGGGGTATCTCTGTAGAAGAGCATTTATGAAGTTGCTGCAGAGCGAACTAGATCATTTGGAGCTAAGATGAATATCATCTTACACAAGCGTGATCTTTCAAATCAGTTTGCCTCTCCCCCAGCAGCTGGGAGGCCTTGACAACCTGCTTCTCAGTTCCCTCATCTGAAGAGAATAATTTACAAGGCTGTTGGGGGGATTAAAGGAGACCCTTGTCTGTGAACGTCCAGCCCAGAACCCACCACATAGTCGGAGCTTAACAGTGTTCCATCGCCTTCCCTATATTTCTGTGTCATCAAGCAGCTACAGAAATCAAAGTTTATCGGAAGATTTGGAAAAGAAAAACCATGCATTAGCTTGACTGCTGCCATCCCCCTCCTCCCCTAAGAACTCGGAAAAGACCAACTGTCAATCACTTCAGCTGCGGCATCTCTTAGTGGCCACATTGCCTGTTCTATCCTGTGCCAAGCACTGCATGGCTATAGAGAAGGGGAGGTCAAAACTCCCAAAGTCTACCTAAGGAAATGCCCCCTCCCTCTTCCCCCTCCCCTCCTGCCCTGTACACAGGCATAAGACAGTGCCTGCAACACTATCACACACTGATTCACCCTCCGGTCTACTAGACCCAGTATTCCTTAGGGACAAAGGCTGCCTCTTACTGCCTTGTGTCCCCAGGGCCCAGCCTAGAGCCTACACTCCGGGAGTTCCCACCATGACATACAGCACTGGCTTTTGAAGTCATCAGCCAGTCAGCTTCTGAGCTGCATGGAAAGTCACCACATTTCTTGGTTGTCCTTTGGACCCTCTGGTTGTGACCAATGTTGGGAGACATTTAGAGCTGAGAACAAACACAGAGAAGTCTGTCCCCGCTAATCTTTATTTGCTAAGCAAATGGTACTGACTCCTGAAAGAGAGTTGCTCATTTCGACAGCAGACCTGCCTATGCGGTTTGTGCTCTCCCCAGAGAAGCCCCAGAGCTGCATCGGAGACCTGTCATCTCCTGTGATCTGGACCATCCAGGGCTCCTGCTTCCCTGTCAGGGCTGTGACCCGGAGCCCAGAGACATGCAGTGCAGAAGTGAGGGGAGACCTCAGTAATTTCCTTTGGCAGCAGCAACAGCAAAGGCAAGGCAAAAGCAATCCATGCCACTCATCCCGCTGCCAATTATTCAAAGAAAGCTGGTTCCGACTCCAAGTTCCTCCCTGCCCATAATTCTTTTGCTGATGAGGCAATACATGTCATCTGCCATCCTTAGGCTCCAAGAATTGACTTGGCTCACTCTGGTAATTAGTAGGACACATGCGCCCACCCAGGACCAGCACCTGAAAGAATCAATGAGTGCTATCGGGTTCCAGCACCATCCACAGAGCCCACCTCCTGCCAGATGACTCCCTGAACGTGCTCTGACCTCTGGGAGCCTTTCCCTGCTCATCCCAACTGGAAGGGACCTGCACCTTCTCTGAGCTTTCAGCCCAATGCCACGGTTGGGCCATCACACCTACTAGATTGAAGGCACTGTGTGGGCAGGAGCTTGCCATCCTGGCTTAGCAATTCTCCTCTAGGCAAATGCAAGCTCTGCTCTTCTAAGTCAAAAAGAGGCTAAGTGTTGGAGTTCCCGTCATGGCTCAGTGGAAACATACCTGACTAGGATCCATGAGGACGCAGGTTCGATCCCTGGCCTCGTTCAGTGGGTTAAGGATCTGGGGTTGCCCTGAGCTGTGGTGTAGGTTGCAGATGCAGCTCAGATCCTGCGTGGCTGTGGCTGTGGCTGTAGCTGTGGTGTAGGCCAGTCGTTACAGCACCAATTCAACCCCTAGCCTGGGAACTTTCATATGCACTGGGTGCAGCCCTAAAAAAAAAAAAAAAAAGGCTAAGTGTCAAGGTTTGCCCACACACAGACACTCTGGTCTATGCTTTTTCTTATCAGCTAGGTCTTGACTCAAATGTCCCTTCCTCAGGGAGCCCTCTGTGACCACCTTGTCTCCCTCCCTCTAACTCACTGCTCTGTTTTCTTTTCTTCCTTTTATTTATTTAATTTTTTGTCTTTTTGCCATTTCTCAGGCCGCTCCCGCAGCATATGGAGGTTCCCAGGCTAGGGGTTGAATCAGAGCTATAGCTGCTGGCCTACACCATAGCCGCAGCAACACGGGATCTGAGCCCTGTCTGCGACCTACACCACAGCTCACAGCAACGCTGGATCCTTAACCCACTGAGCAAGGCCAAGGATCAAACCCGCAATCTCATGGTTCCTAGTTGGATTTGTTAATCACTGAGCCACGACGGGAACTCCCTGTTTTCTTTTCTTCCTATCAACATCTGGAATTACTGTATTTATTTCTGTGCTTGTTCATCATCTCCCTCTCTAGAAGGGAAGCACTGTGAAGGCATACAGTCCAGCTTGTTTACTGCTGTGTTCCCAGCACCTAGACCAGGCATGCAATGGAAGGCAGGGAAATGTGCTCCTAAGAGAGTGAAGGAACAAAGTCTGAATGCAATTGGTACTGTAATCCCACCTTCCCCGAGCCATCTCCCTGCCAGCTCTAGGGAGACACGCAGGAAGGTATTAACCACTGAGCTGCTTCTGGGCAGCTTTTTCAAGCCATGCCTAGCTTAGACAACGTATCCTTAGACCCCGGGGAAGATGCAGAGTCAGGGCCAGGGATGGTCACCTGCTTACCCTGCAGTGTGACCAGCATCTCATCTTCCTGACCAGCCATCGCCCCATCGTCTCCAGCTCCTCTGTCTCTTTCATCCTATGGGCCCTTTGATTTAAAGGTGGTGACTTTTCCCAGGGAACAGCAGAACCTTAATAAAAAATCAGCCAGGGCTGATGGATCACACAAAGTTGGCACCAGCCTCAAGGTCAGAGGGAGTTATTTTAGACTATTCAGATTTACTAGGAGGGGAGCAAGTCAGAGGAGGATTTAGGGGCTTGCCTCCTGGCAAGATAGGTGGACCTGTCCCCGAGCCATCAAAGACAGATACTTTCTGTGTAGTCCACCCTGAGATGGATGGCAAGGCCTCTGGTGTGAGGAATTTACTGGGAGGTGGTCAAATAAATTTGAAGGAAGGTTTTGAACAGAATCTTAACCCCCCAGTCTCTGCTGGGGTCTCATCAGAGTCTGGGTGGTACAGTGGGTGGCCCTGAGGGGCAGAGCCTTTCTGCAGTAGGCAAGCTGTCTCCCATCTCCTGCGGCCTCCAGGAGCCCAGCGCTCCTCAGCCCTGTGATGAATTTGACCCACCTCTCCACTCCATTTGTCTCTCTCCTCCTGGGTGCTGCTATGAGGGGGTGCATTTTGCCAATTTAGCTACAATGCTCTAGTATAGAGGCCTAAGCGTCCCGGTTACCTCTTCTTCTCCATGTAGACCTGGAGCTTTCTGGAACTCAAGGTTCCACTCCTATCCTGAGCATCTAGCCAATCGACCCCTGTCTATCCTTCAAGGTCCATCTCAGTCTTTACCTCCTCCAGAGAGACCTCCCTGACTCCCAGGCATACACAGGCTCTGACATTTGGGGCCTGTTATAGTGACATGTGTTTGCCTGCTCTTTATGGCCGAGATGAGGGGCAGGTTGTGTCCCTGCCGAGCTCCAAATTTTTGCTTGTAATATCCACCCCACCTTCCTGCCTATTCCATGCCTCGTACCTGGCACTGTCAGATCCACAATCAGTATGCCATAAACATTCGGTGAACCAGATCAATGACATGAGCAATTAAGTTTAGCACAAACTAATACATTTTGTTTTTTTCACATGAGCTTGGGTGCTAGACAAGTAGAGAAGCCCCCCCCCCCTTTTTTTTTGGTCATCTTATTACAGCTGCACCCGCAGCATATGGAGGTTCCCAGGCTAGGGGTCAAATCAGAGCTTCAGCTGCTGGCCTACACCACAGCCACAGCAACACGGGATCCAAGCCCCATCTGAGACCTATGCCGTAGCTTACGGTAACACTGGATCCTTAACCCACTGAGCAATGCCAGGGCTCAAATCCATATCCTCATGGATACTAGTCAGGTTCTTAACCTGCTGAACCACAATGGGAACTCTGAGAAGGCTTTTCTTTTGCAGGTGGAATATTTCAAACATATTTTTTTTAATCTAGAGAAAATTAAGACATATTGTATTCATCAAACATCTTAATTTCTCCCATTTTTGCTATATATATATATATATATATATATATATATATTTGTTTCAGAATAAAACATTACACAGCTAAAACACCTTGTGGATCTCTATCTCTTCCTCCTCCCTCCTTGGGGGTAGCCTGACTTTGGTATTTATCATGGCCATAACTGTTTTTGTGCTTTTACTACATCTGAATGTGTCCATATATAACATATTCATTATTTTGCATGTTTTTAAAAACTTTATATAACTGATTCTGTATGGCATGTATGTAGCTCTCTACAACTTGCTTTTTTCACTCAATATTATATATTTGATATTGATTCAAGTAGACAGGTAGAGCGCTAGTTCATTCCTTTTAACTGCAGCAGAGAGGTGGAGATCCCATTGTATGAATATATTAGAATTCATTCATTTCTCTCTTGAGGGATCTCTGGGTTACCTGCAGCTTTTCACCATTACGAACAATGGATGCAGGGTGCACATGTTGAAGAGGTTCTCTGCAGCAGAGTTTTTCAAACTGCAGGTCATAAACTCAGAAGAGAGTCATGAAATCAATATAAAGGGTCATGACTACCACTGTAACAAATTAAATAGAAGAGGTTTAAAAATATCAGTGTGCACCTGTACATGTGTGCTAGGACACAATATGAAATGTATTTCTTTTTTTTGTATATATAATGATCTTTTTTTCATTATAGCTGGTTTACAGTGTTCTGCCAATTTTCTACCTACAGCAAGGTGACTGAGTCACACATACATATATACATTCTTTTTTCTCACATTATCATGCTCCATCATAAGTGACTAGATACAGTTCCCAGTGCTATTCAGCAGGATCTCATTGCTTATCCATTCCTAAGGCAATAGTTTGCATCTATTAACCCCAAGTTCCCAATCCATCCCACTCCCTCCCCCTCCCCCTTGGCAATCACAAGTCTATTCTCCAAGTCCATGATTTTCCTTTCTATGGAAAGGTTCATTTGTGCCGCATGTTAGATTCCAGATATAAGTGATATCATATGGTATTTGTCTTTCTCTTTCTGACTTACTTCACTCAGGATGAGAATCTCTACTTCCATCCATGTTGCTGCAAATGGCATTATTTTGTTCTTTTTTATGGCTGAGTAGTATTCCATTGTGTATATACACACACACACACACACATCTTCCTAATCCAATCATCTATCAATGAACATTTAGGTTATTTCCATGTCTTGGCTATTGTGAATAATGCTGCAATGAACATGCAGGTGCATGTGTCTCTTTTAAGGAAAGTTTTGTCTGGATATATGCCCAAGAGTGGGATTTCTGGGTCACATGGTAGTTCTATGTATAGTTTTCTAAGGTACCTCCATACTGTTCTCCATAGTGGTTGTATCAACTTACATTCCCACCAACAGTGCAAGAGGGGTCCCTTTTCTCTGCACCTGCTCTGGCATTTGTTATTTGCAGACTTAATTAATGATGGCCATTCTGACTGGTGTGAGGTGGTACCCCATAGTAGTTTTGATTTGCATTTCTCTAATAATCAGTGATATTGAGCATTTTTTCATGTGCTTGTTGGGCATCCATGTATCTTCTTTGGAGGAATGTCCATTCGGGTCTTTTGCCCATTTTTCAATTGGGTTGGTGACTTTTTTGCTATTGAGGTGTATAAGCTGTTTGTATATTTTAGAGATTAAGCCCTTGTCAGTTGCATCATTTGAAAGTATTTTCTCCCATTCTGTAAGTTGTCTCTTTGTTTTCTTTTTGGTTTCCCTTGCTGTGCGAAAGCTTGTCAGTTTGATTAGGTCCCATTGGTTTATTTTTGCTTTTATTTCTGCTGCTTTGGGAGACTGACATGAGAAAACATTTGTAAGGTTGATGTCAGAGAATGTTTTGCCTATGTTCTCTTCCAGAAGTGAAATGTATTTATTAATCTAGGTTGTGATAGGAAAAAAAAGTTTGAGAAACATGATATGATGGGGTTGGGATTAGCTGCAGCCTTATTTAAAATTACCAAATTGCTCCCCAATATAGTACTGCCAGCTCACACACTCAGCAGCAGCAAGTAAGTGTCTGCATTTGCCTGCATCCTTACTAACACTTGGTATTATCAGAAATTGATTTTCCCCAATTTGGTGGGTGTGATAATGTGGCATCTCTTAGTTTCAATTTGCATTTCCTTGATTACTAGTGAGGTGACTATATCTTATGCTTATGGCTCATCAAAATATCATCTCCTATGAAATGCACGTTTATATTACTTGCCAGGAACAGGAATGTCAGCTTGCATTACTCCAAAGTTTCACTTGCCTGGGCTGGGAGCTCTTTGGGGCAGAGACACAGTCATACTTATTTCCATATGTCCAGGACCTAGAACAGTGTCTGGCACATGGAAGGGGCTTAAGAAGTATGAGCTGAATGAATGAGTATAGATGGATAAACAGACGAGTGAATAAATGGATGCGTGTGAAGACAGACCGATGACTGGAGGAGTGGATGAAGGGATGAATGGACAGATGGAATGATGGTTAGATGGATGGACAAACTGATAAATGATTAGACTGATGGATGGATGGATAGATGGAGGAATGGATGGAAAGATGGATGTTCCGCATCTGAAGGAAAGCCCTAGGGGAGGACTTGGTCTCAACAGAATCGTTTAGGCAGGCAGCCGAACCTTCCAATCCTATCCTGTTGCTAAGAGCTGTTCACAAGAAAAAAATGAGTGGCTTTAACGGCAAGAAATAATTGCTTCTAATTGGGCTGAATTATTCTGGCCATATAGTAGACATATTTTTATAACTTTATTAATTATTCAATTTGAGGCCTATTACCCAGGCTGCCAGAATGGGCTTTCCTTATTAGAGAGTGACAGATTCCCTAGTTCTGCTGCGGCCTTTGCTGCTGCAGCACTTTTGGGCAGTTGCTGCCTGTCTTGGGGCCCCACTGGTGTCTGAGGCTTGGAGGTGGAGGGCAGGGCTGCCCCTGAGGGGCAGGCTGGGAGTCAGAGACCCCACGAGCCAGAAAGGCTGTTCTAGGGGCTTCTCCTGAACATCCCACTGGCCACCACATCTTCCCCCCTTACTCTGGTGTAGGGAGGCAGAAGGGTATCAATACGTCCAACCTGCCAGATCTGCTCACCAACCCTTTTTTTTTTTTTTTTTTTGGTCTTTTGTTTTAGGGCCACACCTGGGGTATATGGAGGTTCCTGGGCTAGAGGTCAAATCAGAGCTCTAGCTGTAGCCTACACCACGGCCACAGCAATGTGGGATCTGAGCCACATCTGCAAACTACACCATAGCTCACAGCAATGCTGGATCCTTAACCCACTGAGCAAGGCCAGGAATTGAACCCGTGTCCTCATGGATACTAGCCGGGTTCATCAATCGCTGAGCCACAATGGGAACTCCTGTTCACAAACTCTTAATCACGGCGGTCTCCCTTCCCCTGTCCAATCTGCCTCGCACCGATGCCAAGATAGCCTGCCATATGTTCTTCACTCACCTCCAGTCAGGGGCAAGGGAAAGGGTATGGCCTCGCTGGCCTGAAGGGACTAGCCAGGACTGGAGGGGCAGGTCAGAGCTCCCTTGGTTCCCATACCAGACCCAGTCACAGGTTAGCTAGGAGAAGAAAAAGAGTTTAGAATTTGCTTCGCCAGGAGACAAGGCAGACTCAGTGACACAAAATGAGTCTCCAGGGGCTCCTCATGGCCCAGCTCCTCAGGCTGCTGGTTTCAAAGCACTGCACCACCTGGCCTGACCTCCAAATGCAGCCTAGCTCCCACTCTCCACACCAGGCACCCTCTGCTGCAGCCACGCGGACCTGCCCACTGTCCAGTACCCTGGCTTCCGTGGGTCTCTCTGCCTGGAATGCCCTCTCCTTCCATATCTGAGTACTGAAACATCAGATCTCATTCTATGAGCTCTGGTTCCACTGCCTTCTTGGCATCTTTCCCATTTCTCCAGCTAGATGTGCTCTCTGCTTCCTCTGAAGGACCAGTCTGACACCTGGCCTCACACTGCATGTGTGTGGGTGACACAGATAGGTGAGAAGCTTTGCGAGATCAAGGGACATGCCTTTGAATTTTCCCAAACATCCATCCCAGACCCAAACCCTTCCCTGGTCCAAGTCCCGCCACTAGAACAACATCTGGAAGAAGGAAAACACGATAATAAGGGAGGAGAAATCTAGTGGATCCCAGTCACTGTACTGAGTCCCCGCCAGTGCCTGCAGCAATGGGTCAGTTGGTAAGAGCAAATTGGGAGAGGAGAAGGGGCTGGGGGAGGTAACTGGAGATGAAGCTGAAAGGCATCAGACCCAGAGGGGCCATGAAGGCCTGGCTGAGGAGCTGGGGGCACTTCCAGGCTGGCAGAGGGGAGCAGGGAAGTGATGTGGTCTGAGTGTGCCATTTAGCTGCCTCCCCACCTCACGAGTGTGGGAGCGGCTGGAGAGGGAAGGCAGAGAGCCCTGGAAAGCAGTGTTAACCAGAGTTATGAGTGTTGTCTCCAGAAATGGACTGCCTGGGTTGGAATCCTGGCTCTGCTACTAACTTGCTGTGGGCCCTTGGGCCAGGTGCTTAACTTCCCTGAGCCTCAGTTTCCTCATCTGAAAGACAGAAGTAGTAATACAGAATAATGGATAGGATAGCATGTATAGTAAGTGCTGGATAGGAGTTAGGAGGGAAGCCTAAGCAGAAGCAAAGTCCAGGCCCTCTCTGCCACTCAGCTTCAAAGGCCGCCCCTTCCACAGCCCCACATTCTGGTAGAAATATGTCGCGTGAAAGGATGCACATTCAGGAGATGCTGAGTGACCTTCGAGAATGACTAAACCTCTCTGATCCTTGGCTTCCTCCACAGCAAAACGGAGGCCTAATCCCTGTTTCCTGGGGCATCAGAAGGAAGAAACAAGTCATCTTGTCCCCCTCCAGCCTGAGTGGTAGTGCCTGGGACATGGGCAAGTCCGGGCTAACAGGGAGGGACTCAAAGCCCTTGGGGGTGGGGGTGGGTCTCGGAGAGAGGGACCTGCTATCAGAGGGCCCTCTGGCCCCAGAGAGGGTGCACGCACCCCTCCCCTTCCCATCCAAGTTCCAGGTCCTCCAGGCTGGTACGGTGCGGGTGGGAGCAGTTCATGATTTCCTCCCCCAGGAACTCTTTCCCATGGAGACCCAGCCCACACACCCACCCTTGAAGTGTGGGCTGTCTGTGTAAGTGCCTGGGGGTGGGGGGCGGGGATGGGGTGGGAGTGGGGCCCTGGAGGCGCAGCAACACTGCCTGCCAGTCCCACAGGATGATGCCAGCGAGCTGTTGCCCCTCTGTTCTGCTTTTGCCACATTCTAGGCCAGTTTTCCCACCCTCCTCCCTCTCCCAGTCCTTGAGACTCACTGCATGTCACTTATTTATTAATTTGGCTCTCAGGGAGCCAGATGGCCAGAGCTGAGTTGGGCAGAATGTCCCTCCCTCCTCCTGCCTATAACAGCCCCCTGGAACACACAGTCACACACAGACTCCAGGCTATGGAGCTTCTGGCTTTTCAGGTACAAAAGTGACTTTCAGTCCAGGGCCACACATACCAGGGCCTTGCCTGACCCCTGACCCTGTTCAGATGGGCCTGGGCCTGAGATCTGCCCTCCTCTGAGAGGGAGAGGGAGCAGGGGTGAAGCCCTGACAGGCTGCCCTCGCTCCAGGAGCAGGTTGAGCAGCGGCCCCACACCCCCTCTGCCCCTTGCTCCCTTGGACCTGGGAAGGGGGCTCTCAAAAGGTCTCCCCTCCTTTCCTGGTGGGCATCATCATAAGAGAGTGACCCGCTCCAAGGGTTGGGGTGGGGGGAACCAGCTGCCCAGTCCCGTGGTCTGGGGTCTCCATGGGCTGCCCCCTGCCCAGCATCCTCCTCACACTGCTCTGGGCCCCTGTGAGGGCAGGGCCGCCGGGCTGCTCCCTCTCCTTCCCATTTCTCCTGGGAAACAAACTCTGGAGGGAAGGCTACAAACCTCTTCAGCTGCTTCCAGCACATCACCCAGGCTGGGGTGTCTCAAAAAGAGGGAGATGGGGGTTGTGGGGAGTGACAGCTAAGAGCGGAGAGACAGACAGCCCAGGATATCCACCTTCCTCTGCCCTTCCCCTGCAGCCCCCAGCCCCCCAGAGCTGGGGCTGGGTTGAGGTCTCTTAACCCACTTCAAGGTCAGCCTCTATCACAGGCTCCTCCCAACTGAGTTGGCACTCGCATCCCTTACCTCCCCCGTCAGCCCCGTGGCCGGCAGAAAGAGTCACCCAGACCCAGCCCTGACACCCACCAGCTATGGGTCCTTGGGATAGCCTTTAACGTCTCTGTGCTGTTTTTTCCTCTAAAATGGGACCCTAACACAACCCGTTCCTTCCTTCCTCACCTTCCCAAGATGGCTTTGCTGAGCTGTGCAGGTCCTCCCTCTCATCAAAGCCAGAGTCTTCTCTCTCCCCAGACTCTTCCTCCTCCCTCCTCTCTGTATGGGTGGCTTCTATGCAAAGTTCCCTAAGGATGGGGGCTGTGCCCTCCTCATTCCTAGTACCCCCGCTTCAGCCCTGGACCCCTGGCAGCCTGGGCCTCGGAGAAGTGCACAGTAAACATGCATTAAATGGAACTCAAGGGACAGAGCGCAGAGAGCAGTGGAGCCGCTAGCCTTGGCGATCGAATACGTTTTTGTTCAAAATTAGAATTCTGGGGTGGAGAGCAGCTCCTCTTATGCACAGATCTTGAAAAAGCATTTGCTGCCACATCCGCAGCCCCCTTCTGTCCCCGTCATGGTGACTGCACCCTGGCGTGTGCACTGACACGGTGCCCACGATCCTGGGGAGGCCCACGGGCGCAGCAGATGCCGGCAGAAGGCGGCCCAGGCGGTTCTGCAAGGGGCCGCAGGCTGGGCAGAACAGCACACGAGGAACAGCAAGTGTAATTGCTTTGTGTGATTCATCTAAAGTTGCTTTAACCTTGACAGCCTGCTCGATGTAGTGAGAAAACCACGAGTGAGCTGCGGCCTCCAGGTTGGCAAGTAGCCCCTCTGCACCCCCTTCCAGAAGAGGCAGCCAAGGCTCACCCCCATCTGGGGGAGGCAAGGGTATGAGTCACGAGGCTGTCTCCACCCATGGCTGCCCCCCTCCCCATTTCTTTTCCAGGTCCTGGCAGAGAAAGAGAGATTCCCAGGGGGGTTCCCATGTGAGGGGGCAGGGCGGGGGAGAGCAGACTCCCTGCCCCACAGGCCAGTGGGAAGGTCACTAGGGTCCTTGCTGAGGTGAGAGGATGCTGGATTTTAACTTCCCAGAAACAAGGCATCAGGGATTTTAGAACTGGAGTATCCATGCTGACCTTCGTATCTATCTTTATCTATCTATCTATCTATCTATCTATTGTCTTTTTGCCTTTTCTAGGCTACTCAGTGGCATATGGAGGTTCCCAGGCCAGGGGTCCAATTGGAGCTGTAGCCACCAGCCTACGCAACAATGCAGGATCCAAGCCATGTCTGTGACCCACACCACAGTTCACTGCAACGCTGGATCCCCAAACCACTAAGCAAGGCCAGGGATCGAACCCGCAACCTCATGGTTCCTAGTCAGATTCCTTAACCACTGAGCCACGACGGGAACTCCCCTTCCCATTTTATAGATGAGAAAACTGGAGCTCCTGTCATGGCTCAGTGGAAATGAATCTGACTAGGATCCATGAGGATGCAGGTTCGATCCCTGGCCTCACTCAGTGGGTTAAGGATCCGGCATTGCAGTGAGCGGTGGTGTAAGCTGCAGACATGGCTTAGATCTGGTGTTGCTGTGGCTGTGGTGTAGGCCAGTGGCTATTGCTCCAATTCTACCTCTAGTCTGGGAACCTCCTTAGGCTGCAGATGCAGCCCTAAATAGACAATATACATATATGAGAAAACTAAGGCTCAGAAAGGAGGATGGACTTAGTTAGGGTCACGGGGAAGAGTACAAAGCTGCCACTTGATAGCTGGGTGGCTATCAGAAATTCCTCTACTTTCTTGAGCTTCGATTTCTTCATTTGAGAGATGGGGACAGCACACAGGACCTCTCCAGGCTGCTGGCGATTGAATGAGGTCATCCGTGTGAAAGATCTGTTCTCAGTGGGAGCAGGAATCCCTATTCCCCTTCCTCCACAGACCACGTGGTCCCCTCGCGCTTCTCTCTGCCCTCCTTCCCTTGCAGGCTCTCCTTGCTCATGCTCTGTCTCCAGGCCCCCCAATACAGAGTCTAGAAGCTCCTTGCAGGGAAGAAGCCCCCAAGTTTTGCCAGGGGTCCCTCCCAGCAGACCTATGTGGCCGGGTTACTCAACCCCCACCCAGACCTGCACAAGTCCTTTGGGTCCCTGGACAGAGGCAAGCCCCCCAGCCCACATCTTATACCTTTGCTTTGCTCCCACATTCTTTGGGCTGCCAGACTGTGATGGCTCCATGTTTGTCAGTGAGAAGTGGGCGCAGGGGCTCCCGAGAATAGGACCCTCTCCCTCATGTACTATTCAAGCCAGGCAGATGGCAGATTGACCCCCCTGAAAATCACTGACCTCAGTGCCCTGACCCAACCTCTCTGGCCTTCAGATCTGGGAGAGAAGGATCCAGGAGGGTCTGGTCACCTGCACCAGAGGCTGTAGGATAACTTGGCCAGTTTGCTTTGGCGTAAGGAGACCCAGCCTCATCTAAGACAACTCCAGCCTTGAACTCCCAGAGAAGCTGGCAGGAGACAAAAGGCATGGGATCAGGACACCCACGATCAAGTTACAGTTCCACCGGTACCTCCTTGGGTGGCCTCAGGCAAAACAGTCTCCCCTTTGGCCTCAGTTTGCCCATTTATATAATGGAAGGAGTAAACTAGACAATTTCTAAGGCTTTTCCTAGTCCTTGATTCAGTGGTTTCAAGTTAAATCAGCAATCAGAAATTAGATTCTAGGATTCAGACTATACTTCCGAGCATGCCATGCCAGGAATATGTGAATATGTGCTTTCACATATGTGAAAAGACCTGCAGGAAAGCAGGATGCCCAAGCCATAGTAATAGTGGGGACGTATGACTCACAGCCTGGTAGGTCAGCACTGAGCATTATGGAAAGACCCAGAGACCCTAGGACACCCAAAGTGAGGTAGTATGGGCTGCATCAGAGCTCTTAAGCCAATCCAGAGCCTAGAAGCCCAGGGACAGACTGTGGGGGTATTGTAGACAGCCCAGCACACTGGAAGGAAAGACTCCTAAGAAGGAAGTAGGGTAAAGGCTTGAAAACCTGATCCCTCTATAAACCATCTTGCAAACAGTCATCAGTCCTGAGAGATCTACTCCTGGTTACGGTCTTCCTGCCTTTCCCATTGTTTTGCAATATTCACCCCTAAAATAACCCTGCCTCCAGGGACGCCTAGCAGCATAGCCCCAAAAGGTCCACCAAAGCTTCAAATGATTACATTTTTTTAAAAAATGCCAATTCTGCATTCAATTTTATAAGAAATTTGTAATTTTTTATAGGGTTGTTTTTTTGTTTTGTTTTGTTTTTTTAGGACCACACTCACAGCATGTGGAAGTTCCCAGGCTAGGGGTCCAATCAGAGCTGCAGCTGCTGGCCTACACCACAGCTCAGGGCAATTCTGGATCCTTAACCCACTGAGTGAGGCCAGGGATCAAACCTGTGTCCTCATGGATACTAGTTGTGTTTGTTACTACTGAGCCACAATGGGAACTCCTTGTATTTGTTTTAATCTAAGGAGCAAAGTTTAAACTATTTCTCAGGTAACTAACGTGCCATTACATGGTGAAAAATTTAAACTCAACAGCTTCAAGAATCATTAGCAAAAGTCTTCCCAACAAATGGTGCTGGGAAAACTTGATATCCATGTGCAAAAACCCTTCAGTTGGACTCCTACCTTATATTGTATGCAAAAAATTAACTCAAAATGGATCAAAGACCTAACTGGATGAGTTAAGAACTATAAAAGTTTTAGACAAAAACATGAGGAAAGCTTCATGATATTGGATTTGGCAGTACTTTCTTGGGTATGACACCAAAGGCTCTAACAACAAAAATAGCTAAGTTGGATTTCATTAAAATTTAAAACTTTTGTGCATCTAAACACACTATTAACAGAGTGAAAAGGCAACGCAACCCACAGTATGGAAGAGAATATTTTCAAATCATATATCTGATAAGGGATTAACATGCCTAATATATAAAGAACATTTATAATTCAATACCAATAACAAAACAACCCAGTTGAAAAACAAAGTGGACAGATGACTGGAATAGACATTTCTCCAAAGGAGATGCACAAATGCCCACTAACATGTATGAAAGGATACTCAACATCACTAAAAGCAAACCAAAACTAAATGAGATACTACTTCATACCCATTAGGATCACAATTATAGAAAATAAAAATAGAAACTCATTTTCTTGGAACTATCAAAATACTCAGCAGTAAGATAGCTGGGATCAAGGGGAAAAAAAGATTGTCAATTCTTGGCTTCTTATGTCCTTTTAAATCTGTGTAAAACTAGATGACATATATATGCATTTGCTTATGTTATTGGAGAACGTAAGAGAAATAAATCTTAATAAATTAGACCCTCCAAAAAATAAAAAAAAACTTTTAATTAAAATAAATAAATAAAAAATAAAAATAGAAACTAACAAGTATTGACAAGGATGTCGAGAAGCTAGAATCCTGTGCATTGCTAATGGGAATGTAAAATGGTGCAGATGCTGTGGCAAATGGTATGGCGATTCCTCAACAAATTAAACCTAGAATTACCATAGGATCCAGCAATCCACTTCTGGGTGTGTCCAGAAGAAATGAAAGCAGGCACTTGAAGAGATATTTTTGTATACCCATGTTCAGAGCAACATTATTCACCATAGTCAAAACTGTTTGTGGAGCAATGAATGGATATACAAAACGTGCTATATACATACAATGGAATATTATTCAGCCTTAAAAAGCAAGGAAGTTCTGACACATGCTACAATATGGATGAAACTTGAAGACATTATGCTAGGTGAATTAAGCCAATCACAAAAGGACAAATGTATGATTCTTCTTATATGTGGTACCTAGAGTAGGCAAATTTTTAGGGACAAAATAGATTGGTGGTTGATTGTGGCTTGGGGTGGGGGTTGGTGGTGGGCAGTAGAGAGTTAGTGTTTAATGGGTGTAGAGTTTCAGTTGGGGAAGATGAGAAAGCCCTGGAGATGGATGATAATGATGGTTTGTGCAGCGATGTAAATGTTCTTAATAACATGGAACTGTACACTTACAAATGGTTAAAATGGTAATTTTTATGTCATTTGTATTTGAACACCACACACACACACACACACACACACACACACACACACCCCTTCGGTGTGAAAGGCACTGACCTAGAGGAGTCCAGGCTAGTTTAAGAGCGTGGGCACATTTCTGAGCTGGTAAATGTTTTATTTTAATCTGCAAGCCTGGCTGAAAGCCAGGTCTGCCAGGGGTCCCACACACCATTCAAGATAAGAACACATTTGACTTGGCAGAAGCTACTGCTCTTGGTGGTGGCCCAACTTGGTTCCTGCTGCCTTCATTACTCAGGCCTGCTCTGCACTCCTGTCTCGTGCTGAGCATGAGGCATGGAGGGTTGGCGGGGATAGAGGGGGCGGGGGGAGTTTCAACAAATAGTAAGACTTACAGCGAGCTTTAACTCTCCTCTATTCTATGTACATGGATAAAACCAGTTCAGGGGAATCCAAGAATGTGGGGGATTATGGAGAAGCAGTGCAGGGATGTAGACTCCACGTCTACATCCTCTGAGGAGGCCTGAGACCAAAACCAAAACTTCCTTCTAGAGCCCAGAACCCAAACTGCAAAACACCATGGGAAGGGAGGCAGAGAAGAAGGAACCAAGAAATACAATAATTAAACAATACCATGAAGGCTGAAATTACCAAGTTGATTCTTGGGTATCATTTATAAAAGTTAACAGGGCATATTTAATTTAGGAATTGGCTCACATCCTTCTCCTTACAGCTGAAACCTCATAAATGAAATATACTGGATCGCTGCCCAGTGCGGAAATAAAAGTTATGAATAATGTTTCTATCTCAATCATTGTCAGTGCTTTAATATTCCTAATTACTTTAAAAAGCTAGATATTCAGTATAGCAAAACTTTTTTTTCTTTTTATCTCCACTTGTGAGATTAGTGCAATTTAAAAAGAGTCACTCTGTCGTCTTTATTCAGTGTAAACTGACATTTCGTCCTTTTACTCTTCATTATTATATAGGATAGAGGTTTATGACCAAGCATGCAGCCACTCCATTTCCCCATGCTGGTCCATCTAACATCTTGGAATTATCCACCATAGGTGACCTGTCTACCTGCTAAGCAAATCAGCGTTACCTCACTTCCTTTATGGAACAGAAAGAAATTCATTCAGGCCTTAAAGAAACTAGGGCCTAGGGTTATAAGTCTATACAAGAATGAAAAGTCCCCCACCCTCACCCTATGACTGGATTTGTCCCTTCATGGCCACCAAAGCCATAAATTTCCTCAGGAGCCACAAAGGGCAGGGCAGGGGCAGGTTGCAGGATGATGGATCTATATAACCCACCCTGCCACTTCCAGGAACTTATCCTAAGAAGAAATTGGGACACGCGGGCAAAGATCCATGCACAAGAAGAATCACTGCAGCACTTTCACACAGGACCGCAATCCCTGGTCCACATGTCCACAATAGAAAAATCTCTAAAAAGTCCAAAAGAATCTCTTTTATTTCTCCAAAAATTCATTTAGAGGTAAAATCTTTGTGGAACTGATTTGTGGTTATATCACTGATATGTGACTACATGTCACTAGATGTGATCGGTCCTATGTCTTTACCGAAATATTTCTGTGTTTCACGCTAAGATGCTGTCCAAACCCCACAGGAGCCATGTGTCATATATGATATAGTCACTGTATACCTTCCTGAACTCTGAAAAAAAAAATCTAAATTTTGGAGTTCCCGTCGTGGCGCAGTGGTTAACGAATCCGACTAGGAACCATGAGGTTGCGGGTTCGGTCCCTGCCCTTGCTCAGTGGGTTAACGATCTGGCGTTGCCGTAAGCTGTGGTGTAGGTTGCAGACGCGGCTCGGATCCTGCGTTGCTGTGGCTCTGGCATAGGCCGGAGGCTACAGCTCCGATTCGCCCCCTAGCCTGGGAACCTCCATATGCCGCGGGAGGGGCCCAAGAAATAGCAAAAAGACAAAAAAAAAAAAAAAAAAATCTAAATTTTGAAACCAACAGGCCCCAACAATCCTGGTAAAGGACAGTGGACCTAATATAGTGAAAAATCAGAAACAGCCTAAATATCCATCAATAAGAGATTGGTTAAATGCTTTCAGTAATCCATAGAATGAAATTCTATAAGGCCATTAAAAACTTTTAAAGGAGATTCATGGTTATCAACAAAGCAATGAATGTATGATATACAGTTGAATTAAAAAAGCAAGTTATAAAATAGCATATATATTTGACCTAAATAATAAAAGTTGTATGCAGATCTAGCTTTAAGTACAAATGCGCAGAGAAATAACAGGGAAGGCAAGCACGCAAATGCTGGAAGGGAATATCACTGGGTGTGTAGGTTTAATCTTTTTGTCTCAACTTTTGGTGCAGTTTGAATCCCCCCCCCCCTTTTTTTTTTTTTTTGGATCTTCTTAGGTCCACACCCTCAGCATATGGAAGTTCCCAGGCTAGGGGTCAAATAGGAGCTGCAGCTCCCGGCCTATACCACAGCAACACCAGATCCAAGCAGGGTCTGTGACCTACACCACAGCTCATGGTAATGCTGGATCCTTGACCCACCAAGTGAGGCCAGGGATCGAACCTGCATCCTCATGGATCCTAATCAGGTTTGTTACTGCTGAGCCACCACAGGAACTCCTGAATTTCCTTTTTAACATGAACAGGTATGATTTTACAGTCAGAAAAAAACACCAACAAGAATGATGCTTTTGATTAAAGGAAAGTCAAAGCTTCTCTGCAAAGGTGTCACATGCATAAACATGTAAATGGGAAATCCTATTCAGAAATCTCCAGAGATACACACTGTCCTGACTAGGATACCCAACTCCACGGACACAGGCCCCAGAAAGACCCTAAGGTAGACAGGTGTCCAATGGCACAACTGCAAATGGGCTCCATTTGCTTGGGGTAAACCTGGTCACAGTTTGGATCCCATGGCTGATCCATCTGTCTCTACAACAATATCCTTCCCCTGTGAGCAACCAGGTCGTCTCATCAAAGACCTATTTCGACCTCAGGTTACCTTAACAGAGGTTGAGCATCCAGAAGGAAGGAGAGCATAATTAAGTGTTCAGGCTTAGGACTTAGGTTTTTGTTTGATTGATAGTCCTAGTTTCATTATTTACTAGGTGTATGTCTGCTGGGAGCTCTTTAACCTCTCTGTGCTTCAACTTTCTCATCTGTAAAACAGGGTTAATAAGAATTCCCACATCATAGGGTTGTTGTGATGATTAAACGAGAAGATAAAGTGCCTACCTAGTGCAGAGTAAAACTCAGTAAATCGTACCTATCTCTATTACTATTTTTCTATACAAGCCTGGATGTGCAGTCAGCTCTAGGAATGACAGGTAGGAGGAATAAAGGCCAGAGCCTATGGAGAGAAACTACATGGGGAAGGCAGCTCAGCTCATGTTTCTCTACCATGTGAGAAATGAAGGAACTTGGAGGATAAAAATGAGGGGGGGGGGTGATCACTGTTTTCTAATACCTGAAGGGCTGACCCATGAAAGGGGACTCTGGTTTCTTCTATGCGGTCTCAATGACTATTCTCAACCGCTCTGAGATGGCCATCTTCTCACACCCAGTCTGTGGCCTTGTCCACCGAGCTCTGGGAGAAAGAGCTCTTGGGAGAAAGACCAGGCATGGCAAGAGGATCGCAGAGATCCACCACCCCTCCCTAGCTGGTATTATGGGTGAGAACCAACTAGTAGAAGCTAGAGACAGACTTCCACTTAATGGAAGGGAAAAATTTTCAATAGTCAGAATGTGCTTCCACAGGAGACAGTGAGCTCCTTGGATTCTTTTCCCCGTTTTCTGTGCATCATTCCTGGAGATGCTGCAACACCAGTTCGATGCATGGAGTGGACGGAGCAACATCCAACACTCTGCTCCAAAAATCCATTTAATATATTGTCCTTATCAGAGGACATATCTGATATTGAACTGATAAGAGCAGATACCACTCTTGATCTTAGCCAAAAGGCCGAGAAGCGATGTGAGCTTCTTGTTAATGAAGGGATTCAAGTGGAGGTTGGAAAGCTCTTGGCGAGGCATCTAAATATTCAGTGCTCTGAATGAGTTTGAGAATAAGAGTCTAGGAATTCCCTTCAGTCAATGCTGCATCCCACCAAAGAGAACTCATCTTTGAGCACTTCCTGTGGGTTTAGTAGCACATGCCTTTGAGCTGATCCAGAGGTGGTGGCTCTTCAACCCATGAGGGTGGATTTAGTGAGGAAACAGATTGTGGGTTGCTCAGCACCAAGCCTCATGACTGAATTGGGAGTGGAACTGGGCAGCCTGGTTTTATACTGTCAAGGAATAAGGCTACGTGCTTGGTAAACACACTCCAGGGGCACAGTTTACTCTACGTTGCTTAGTCCCAGGGATCCAGGGCTGTCTCCCTTCCATTTCCTTCACTAGATAGGAAGGAAACCCTGGAAGGGACAGACTCTGTCTGAAAGACCGTCCAGGGCCTGCCCCCTGCCCATCACAGTCCTGATACAGCGAGCACCAAATGCACTTGCACTGATTGGTGATTTATATGCATTCAGGGCCCATGGGACTTAAGCTGTATTTCAACCTCCAAAAGACTGCCCTTGACATTATAATCTGGCACCAGCAAGCAGACTTGTCCCAGCAGGATTCACCAAATCCAAGTTAGACAGTTCCTCATCAAAGATTCATTGTAGGTGAAGTTACACAAAAGCAAGCACAGACAAGGGGCAAAAAGCTCTCCAACGTTTCAGGCGGCACGTTTCCTGGAGTTCACAGAAAGACTGTGTGAGTGTATCCCATTCACTCACGAGTCCCTCAGGTGTACTTCATTGTCTCGAGGAGTCCCTTCCATGTTTCTCAGCATGACTTACCTCAAAGCAGGGAAACAGATGGATGGTGGAGGCTACCATTGTCACTAGAGGGCCCAATGCATTGGAGAGAATCTTTAGAGTGCCCCAAGCAGGTTCCAGACTCCCCAAGCCTAGGTAACCATCCAGGCCCACACAGAACTACATCCAGTAGCTTCCTTTGGCTGGTATGTTCCCATGTACTAGGTAGACAGGGAGGCTCCAGCCAAGGCCTTTGGGGAAAAGGAGCTTAACAATATTTTTCCATCCCACTAGAGAATGGAAAAGGGAAAAAGCAACACATTGGGCCAATGGGGACCCAACACTCCTTCCCCAAGTTGTCATGACCATTGCAGTCCCTATGGGACAGGGGACAAGGAGGTAGCTCCCAAAGATGGGTCAGTAATGAGGATCAGACCCCTACTGGATCAGCTTAGTTATGTCATCTACACAAGTCACACACAAAAAGACACTCCATCCCAGCTCAAAGCAGGAAGAAACCTGGGCTTCAGCACTAATCAAGGAATCTTTGGAAGTCAAATAAGACCATGTCATTAACCAACCATTGATTGTAAAATGTGCCACTGGAAAGAGGGTCATGTGAGTATTTAGAGGAAATGAGCCAAAAGGGAAAGATATGCATTCAGTTGGATTCTTGGCAGAAAATATCCCAGGCAGCTGCCTGGTGTACCCTGCCCACTTGTTGGCCAGGCCTGTGGTACAGACAATGCCTGTGCTGCTGTGGGTCACTCGGTCAGTACCAAGAGCATCCGCCTAACTTGTGCTCACCAGAGAGCCTTCTGCAGGGAATGTGAACAGTCTCCCCAAAGGGATGTAGAAACACAGTCAGCCACCCTTACAAGCATCCCATTCTTTTGCCTTTGGGGACATGGAGGCATCCCAGGAACAATCAGTCTCATGAGTCAGTCCCCTGAGCCTCTGTGAGCACCCACGAAACTGAGCCTCTGGACCAGCAAAGCTGAGGACCAGGACTGGACCCTAGTGACCTCCTGGGTCTTCACCCTTCGGTAGCATCTCAACTTCACTTCGACCCTCAAAGACTGTATCCGGAGGTATTCCAGCAAAAGTCAGAGTCGTACAGATGATCACCCAGTTCCCCATACACACAACACGCAATGCCCCTTTAGACCCCCACAAGCCATGGCCTCCAAGCCCCTACAGAGACCCCAGACTCACCGCTAGAGCAGTCGGGTCCTCCCCAGCCAGGCTCACAGTGGCAGGTGTCTGGGGAAACACAGCGGCCATGCACACACTCCTCTGTACACAGGGCTGCAGGGGGTAAGAAGAGAGGGGGGAAGAAAGGGAACAGAGGATGAAACCCAACCATCTGGTCAAAGAGCATAATCTGCTTTGTAATGACTCCCTGGGGCCCGGGGATGCTCAGAATGCATCACTGGCTTTGGGAAAACATCAAGATACTCCTGACCTGAGCTATTTAATTCACTCGGATAAGGATTCAACTAGCGTGTGCTTCATCCCAGCCTTGTTCCCAAAAATGAAACCCAAGCCTGAGAAATGGCCACCTTGGTGGCTTTTCAAGAATATTTCCTTCAGGGTTTAACACTCGGAGACACTCCACAAAGCTCAGTCCCCATGGCCCCACCCTGGTTCTCTTTCCCCATCGGCTCAGAGAATGATCCATCATGTCAACCTGTTGCTTTGCCCAATTTCTTCCTGCAAAAGCCCCCAATTGATCAGGTTGCCTGAAAATAATCCGTTCCTCTCTTGTTTTACCCACCTTGCTGCCCTCCTCCCCAAATGTCCCTATTTTGGGGCTCTCAAATGTCAGCAAATCTGCCAAGTACACAAATGCTGAGGAAAAAGCAACCGCTAATTATAAGAAAGTAATTAAGAGAGACATCCGTGATTATGATAATTGTAATTAGAAAGTGCCTGGCAATTTCTTATCACGCCGTCAAACGCTACTGCCTCCTGCATCAGGAGGCAACGGCAGCGAAGTTTCCATCAACCAGCCCAGCGCTGGGAAGACTCATTGGCAGCAGTGTGAGGAGGGAGATTGTTTCTCTTTCCCTTTTCCCTTTGACATCTGCATTTTCTCAAGGTCATCCATGGCTCCTGAGAGATCTGCCCTAGCATCTAATCTGTCAGCAAGGGATTACAGACACCCCCTTTGCCACCCCCACCAATTCTGTCACCTCGGGAAATCAGCGGCTACCATCGACCCTGTCAATTCCTTAGAAGGGATCTAGATGAGGCACTTTTTTCTGACACGCAACTGGAGGCCTTCCCTCTGCTTGGAACTGGCCTGTGGGAGCAGGGGCCCCTGATGGCGAGCTTGAAAGAGCTGCCACTGAGTTCTAAACACCCACCTGCTTCCACATCCACTGCTTGGCTGAATGCCCACCAAGAAGGCGCTGGCAGGTGAGACAACCAAGTCCATTGCTTTGGGTGGGTGGGGGTCCTCCAGCCCCTCCCCAATACAAACACTGACCCTGAAGAGCCATTTCAGATGGCCTGGTGGTTGGTGGTGTGCAGCAAGCCCATCTTCAGCAAGCCTGGGATGTGGTGTGTCTGGGGAGAACCCTGGCACGAGAGTCTATCTCATCTGCACAGGAGGCTTTGGGGAAGAGTTCTGGTTTGTGACAAAGACTTTGGTAGCCCCTCGCCTGGAGCTCCAGAACCCACAGCTTACTGGGGAACTAGGAGGGGCCCCAACACCAGTGACCACCTCCATTCAGAGTTACAGTGAGCTGCTAGCAAGACCTGGCATTGCCGTGAGCTGTGGTGTAGGTTGCAGATGCGGCTCAGATCCCGCGTTGCTGTGGCTCTGGCGTAGGCCGGCGGCTATGGCTCCGATTAGACCCCTGGCCTGGGAATCTCCATATGCTGCGGGAGTGGCCCAAGAAATGGCAAAAAGACCAAAAAAAAAAAAAAAAAAAGAAAAGAAAAGAAAGAAAGAAAGAAGGAAAGTCATGTCCAACAGCTCCATTTTATACATGGAGAAAATGAGGCCTGAGTGCTTGGGACCCCTCGAACAGTGTGTGGCCCCTGACCAGGGAGGAAGGAGCTGAAGGAGGAGGATCCCCAAGACCGAGGCCTCTGACCCTACAGACCTGCCACTGGCCTACATCCTGCATCTTCTCCCTAGCTTGAAGGGAGGCGCCTTCGGAGGCTCTGAGCAAGCTCCCCACCCCTTCTCCTCTTGGTGTCTCCCCAAGGCCCCGGGCCCCCCAGGACCATCTGTGGAGCACCTCATGCAGCACAACCCTGTATCCTGCACATGGGCTCCCTGACCCGACATGAGGAGATCAGCCACCCCACAAACCCCCGGCCTGACTCCAGGGATGTAGTGGCTGTCCCCTCCCCTTGTTATCACCCTGGGCTATCTGCTTGTCAAAACCTCAAAACATTCATATTTCATAGGTGTTGTTTCGACAGTGTTGTTTGACGCATGAAATATTGATAGCAAATATCCGAGGCTCAGAAAGCTGTATTTGGCAACTGGGCCACTGTGTATGTGTACCTGGTGGGGAGGGCATAGGGCAGGGGTGCTGTGAGACGAGTCTCCTGAGGGGAGGCAAGGAGGCGAAACCCACTAGCCTCCCTGGGGCAGGGGCACCTGCTCCTACCCCAGATTCTGGGGCAGCCCGCGGTGGGCACCCCCTATACAGAGGCTTAGCCAGCAACCACTCCTAGAGCTTGCTGATCCCCTAAGGTTTTTTTTTGGTGGTATTTTTGTTTTGTTTTGTTTTTTAGGGCCACACCCACAGCACATGGAGGTTCCCAGGCTAGGGGTCTAATCAGAGCTACAGCTGCTGGCCTGCACCACAGCCACAGCCACTCCGGATCCGAGCCGCATCTGCAACCTACACCACAACTCATGGCAACACTAGATCCTTAACCCACTCAGTGAGGCCAGGGATGGAACCTGCGTCCTCGTGGATGGTAGTTGGGTTTGCTAACTGCTGAGCCATGACAGGAATTCCCTCCCTTAAGTTCTTTTTGAGCCCCATCTCTCCTGCCAGCCGACCCCCTAGGAGGGGCTGAGTTAGGGTTCTGCCACTGCAGCCCCCCTCTTCTCAGGCTCCTGGCACTTGAATTGGGGCTTTTTTTTTTTTTTTTCTTTTTTTTTTTTTAGGGCTGCAATCTCGGCATATGGAAGTTCCCAGGCTAGGGGTCGAATCAGAGCCTTAGCTGCCGACCTAACACCACAGCTCACCACAATGCCAGATCCTTAACCCACTGAGAAAGGCCAGGGATCAAACCCGCATCCTCATGGATACTGATGGGATTCCTAACCTACTGAGCCACAAGGGGAACTCTGAAATGGTGGCATTTTGTCAAATCCTTCCCACTGTTGCACACCCATGTCCTGTCGTGCACAGGGAATCAGAGATTGGTGCTGCCTCTCCCAGCCCCACTGAGAGATGGGAATCTCTGCCATCTCAGCTTCTCCCCTCAACCTGTCCCACCTTGGTCCTGCTTCTAACCTCCGGGATGCGAGAGGCATAGGCAGCGAGAAGCAGTGTGGCATAGTGGTAAGGAGCACACAGGGCACCCAAGGAGAAGGGCCTGGACCCAGGGATACCACTTGGCAGCTCTAGACTTCAGGCTCTTGGCCGCCATCTGTGTGTCAGTCCCCACCAGTTCAATGGGGGTTGGTGACAGGATGAGCCTCTGGCTGTGTGTGGGGATTCAATGAGCTAACAAAGTACCCAGAGGGGAACTTCAGGTACAGTGAGTGAGGAGAGAGTTTTGCTATTGTTATGACTAGAGTATCCTTGGACCTGAGGCAGGGTCCTGGCAGTGGTTGAGCCTCCTTTATCCTCCACACACAGGCCATCTCTCTCACTCCCACCCCTTCACTGAGGCCGTAGACACAGGGTGTGGGGACCTGGTTGGGGCCAGGTGCTGGAGGGCAGCTCCATCTGCCCGCCCTCCTGGAGTGGTCAGGATGGTAGAGAATGTAACGACCTTTGTTTAAATGCCATATCTGCCATGTGCAATTCTGATTATAGGACAATAAGCAAATGATTTAACCTTCTGTGCCTCAGTTTCTTCATCTGTAAAATGGGGACAATAATAGTACCTACAGCATGGGTTATGGCACAGATTTAAAGCAGTAATACATATGGAGCGCTTAGACCCGTGCCTGGCCCACAGTAAATGCTCAATAAGCTGGAGTTGCTATTATTATCTCTCTCTCGTAAACACACACACACACACACACCATAGGGTCTGGACCTAACATTTGAGACAGGTGACAGTTGCTACCTGGTTCTGAGCACCTGCTTTGTGCCAGGCTTGGGTCTTCACACATGCCACCCCAACCCCTGTCCTAGGCCAACCCAGCATGCCTCAGGGGAGTTACCTATCAGTACCTGTCTCTCCTTTGTGGATCTCCAGCCCATGGGGGACAGAGGCCACTTCCTACTTGGCCTTTTAAAGCCCTCATGCTACCTGGTACACAGTAGGTGTTTAATGTTTGTGGGTCCCAATGAGAGAGCCACCTGCCCCATGAGAGAACACCAAAGCACGTGTGGGCAGGATGTGGTTGTCTTCAAAGCTCAGTCAAAGGGAAGCTGCAGAGTTCCCATCGTGGCACAGTGGTTAACGAATCCGACTAGGAACCATGAGGTTGCGGGTTCGGTCCCTGCCCTTGCTCAGTGGGTTAAGGATCCGGTGTTGCCGTGAGCTGTGGTGTAGGTTGCAGATGCGGCTCAGATCCCGCGTTGCTGTGGCTCTGGCGTAGGCTGGCAGCTACAGCTCCGATTTGACCCCTAGCCTGGAAACCTCCATATGCTGCGGGAGCAGCCCAAAGAAATAGCAAAAAGACAAAAAAAAAAAAAAAAAAAGGGAAGCTGCCACATCTCCAGACCTGGTCCTTGCCTCAGGCTATTTCCAAGCCTGTGGGACCAGGGTGACTGGCACCCTTGGGGGATGGTGGCAGGGCTGTAAAACAAGCCCCAGCCAGGGGTGTTAGGAGATCTGGGTCTGTATTTATTAGCATCCATCTCAGTGATAACGATATCAAGCAACTCACTGTCCTCTCCAAGCCCTGCAACTTTCCCCAAACTGGAGATTAGGCCAGATAAGGTCTCACGTCCAGGGAGCTCAGAATCCCCTGAGCTGTCATCCGCCCACCTCTGCCAGGAAAGGTCTGGATGGCTGCCAGGGCTCTAGTTCCACCTTCTTACCTCCCAGCCCCACCCCTTCCTAAGGCCTCGCAAACCTCTACTCTTAACCTCACAGGGGCCCTTGGTTTCTGTCCTCCTTTGAAAAAGGCACTGGACTAAGAGCCAGGAGACCTGAGTGTGTGTTCAGGCTCTGGGCAACCTAACACATGTGTCTGGGCAGCTGGCTCCCCCTCTGACTCATCTATAAAACAAGGGCATTAGAGAGCATGGTCCTGAAAGGTTCCTTCTACTGCTGACATCTCCTTGATGCTGCTATGGCCACCCTGGCTCCACCATGTCACCTTACATCAGTGGGAAGCTTGAAATGCTTCCCTGGGCTCCCCAGCCCTGGTCACCTGGGTCAGCAAGGCCAGGCACAGTCTCCATCACCCACCTCCACCAAGCAGCTGGAGGGCTTCAGCTACCCCAGTCTGCCCACTTGTGCAAGCTGGAATATTCTCCCACCAGAACCTCCCTACCATGCGAGGTTCCTGCTTACTGGCCCTGTCACTTCCCCACTCAGCATGGGTTTATCTGGTCTCCCCAATAGACTGTGAGCTCCTTGAGGGTAAATCCAGAGTCTTAAACATCCCTGGATCTCCCCAGGGGCCATGCTTTACAGGCACTTTATGTGTGGCTAGTGGTGACCCTTCTAAATACCTGTGCTTTGCAAGGGACATTGACAAGCCAGGGGAGAAAGATCAGGATGCAGAGGGTGTGGACACATGACCTATAAGGGTCAGGCGAAGGTTGGGACTGGTGGGGAGGGGTGGTGGCAGTTCAGCCTAGAGAAGGAAGTACTGGGTGGGAGACAGGCTGCCACAGAGAAGGAGGGCCACTCTGTCCCAGCCAGAACAGGGGCTAGGGGCACACATGACGAAGGGGCGGATTTCAGCCTAACTCAAGGCAAGACTTTCTACCATTTGAATGGGTTCAGCAATCCAGAGGGTTCTTTCTATAGGTAGGGAGTAACGCATCTCTGGGAACACTCCAGAGAGTATAGAGGACCTACCGATTTTGGAAGGCAGGAGTTGGCCAGCCCATGATGATTCTCAGGCCAAATCCTGCTGCTGCCTCTTTCTATAAATGAAGTTTTCTTGGTGCACATTTGTGGCCAAGGCTGTTTGCACTGCAATGGCAGAGTTGAGTCATTGCCGTAGAGACTGATGGTCCACAAAGCCTCAACCATTTACTCTCTGACTCTTTATGGGAGAAGGGGCCCTCCTGCTCTAGAAGGTTCACAGTTTGGTGGGAAATTAGACCATGACACTTTCAAGGTCCCTTTTCCCCTTCTGTACGTCTATTGTTCACTCACTCCCTGGTATGACCAGAGGGTAAAACAAAACCCAAAATGTGCGTAGGAAATACCCAGTGATGCCCAGCCTCCTTTCCAAAGTGGTCCTCTGGGTCCACCTGAAGGAGCAGGAGGCCAGGAAGCATAACTTTCAGCATCCATAAATGTTCACCTGACCCTTTATTTCAGTCCCTTCTTTCCTCTTGGGGGAACAAGGAATCCAAATACCTAACAACCACGTGTCGCAATGATGTCTTGGTCCAGTCGACGCTCGCAGCTGGGCTAAGTGCAAGAGGCCAAACAGAAGTCCTTCCTCTGTTGCTGGGCACTGACTACCCATTGCCATATTTCATCCTTGAAGCAGGTATTATTACTAATCCATTTACAATTGCGTATATAGACCATAGAGAGGACTAAGTGACTGGTACAAATGCCCATCACTACCAAGAGGCCATGTTAGATTGGTTTCCCAACCCTGTGCCTCCCTGCACATCCCCTGCTCAAGCAGTCCCTGCCTCACCCACACCCCACGCACCTGACCAACCTTCCCTCTTACTCACAGAGCCTAATCAGTAAGCCCTGTACTTGCCCCCTGCCTCAGTCTCAGCTGGTGATTGTTCTCATCTTTAGCTCAGAACATCTCCACCAAGATAACTTATCAAAGGGGCAGTGAAGGGTGTGCGCCTCTGCTGGTTTCCATGGCAACAGATGAGCCACTCTGCTGTCAAGTCCCCCGTAACAAGTAACCTCCCTCCCCCTCCAGGAGCAAAGACCGCAGCCGCGTCCTGCCTGCCATCCGCTGCGCACGGCAAGGTGTCGCTCCAGGACTTTGCTTCAGACACGTAAGCTCTCGCAGCCATTAAACCACTGATGTCTCTGCCACTGACTCCAGGCTCCATCCTTGGTCTTGAGGCTGGGCAAGGACAGGGCTTGCAGGCCTGCGGGGTGCAGCCCAGCCCAACACCCTCTTTACATGATCATACCCCCACTTTCCAGGATCCATTGTACTTCTTTCTCAACCATCCCCTCCCATGAAATTTTAATATCACAAATACACTGTATATCTGTATTTGATATATAAACAGACTGAGAGCCAGCTTTTGCCCCTTGAAAATGCATGAGCTGGATGGTCTCCATTCATCCCTCCAGATCCCTGCTTACCCGACCCCACCCTTCTCCACGCCCTGAGAGCCGACCTCCTGGGGTCTGCACTAACAGGCCTCCTTGCCCTCTGGCTTCTGGATGGGGTCAGCCTTTGGGAAATGCCAGCAGGAGACAGGAGGCTGGGCAGAAGGGGAGGCTGGGCCATGAGGGCAGGGTGGCCCTCTCCCCTAGGGCTCAAAGTCCTGGGGTGGGCAGAGGTGGGCTTCTTACAGCCCAGGGATAGAGTGGCTCTCCGCAGCTGCCAGCCCGAAATGCGGCGCCATCACCTGTAGTTTCCATTATTCCTTCTTCAGCCTGTGTCAATCATCAGTTCATCAAACCCTCCTTGGTTAACACACCATGTGTTTCTCACCAGGACCCTAGCCAATGCTGTGGCCAAGCCAAGGTTTGAACTCACGTCCGTGTGAGGCTGAAAGGCCTGCTCCTAACCAGAGGCTCCACCACCACCTGCACCACAGGTTGAGATAAGTACCAGTGCCTGATCTGTCACCGACTTGCCAAGTTACCTTCCTCCTCAGTTTCTGTCTGTGAAATAAGGGGATTGAATGACATGATCTAAATGTTCCTTCCAATCCTCAGAATCTAGGGCTGGACTGCAACCGTGGCTGATGTTTTGGCTCACTGATTCAAATTGAGAAGAATCCATTCCACAAAGGCAGTCACAGAGCTTGACATGGGAACTCATGGTACAGATGCAAGGCCGGAGCATCAGTCCTGGGCCTTGGAGGAGCCCAGGACCCAGTATGGGGATCTTGGCATTGAGCAAAGGGATCTAGATTAGACTTGGGGACTCCTCTGCAAATAAACCACAATGCCAACACTGGTCCATGCCCGACCAAGGTGTCCAGTCTGCTGTCCCCCGCTCGTGGCAAGCTCTCTGAATCAATACTCAATCCTATTAGCATTCCACCCAAGATGACCAACAAGCCCCTGAGGTGCTTGTGGTAATAATACATTTTGCCTGGCAGTTTGCAAATGGTCTTACTAGTTAATAGAACTATAAAAATTACTTACATGAAAAGGTCAACATAAATAAAGACAATGTCCACACTCCCTGGCCAACTAGCCTGATAGCCAGCTAGGACAAAAGAAGGCTTGGAGAGTTCCTATTGTGGCTCAGCAGTTAGCAAACCCGACTAGCATCCATGAGGATGCAGGTTTGATCCCTGGCCTCGCTCAGTGGGTTGAGGATCCAGTGTGTAGGTCACAGATGCGGCTCAGATCTGGTGCTGCTGTGGCTGTGGCGCAGGCCAGCGGCTACGGCCGATTGGATCCCTAGCCTGGGAACTTCCAGGTGCCATGAGTGCAGCCCTAAACAGACAAAAAGACCAAAAAAAAAAAAAGAAGGCTTGGGAGTCATGGAAAGAAGGCGGTAGCCTCCCAGAATCCTATAGCTCATGGCTTCTGGAGATTTCCACAAACCCAGTTTCCCCAGTGCTCCAAGGCACATTGATCGGCCCTCCATTAGCATTCTTGGCTGGAGCCTCAGATCAGGCTGTCATTTGATTCTACTTGGAAATAAGATGACCTACATCCAAATGGGCCCAGGTGCCAATTCCACACTTAGCATGAGTGATTCTGCCATGGCCAAGGTCACACACCACACACATGGGGGTGGTGGGTATACATGTATCTGTGTCAGGGAATCACCAAGGGAAGTTCTAAAACAATTCATCAGATGTGAATCTTTTTTTTTTTTTTTCCTTCTTACTTCTGTGCCCACAGCACATGGAAGTTCCCAGGCTAGGAGTCAAATCAGAGTTGTAGCTGCCAGCCTACACCACAGCCATGGCAACACTGGATCTAAGCTGCACCTGCAACCTACACAGCAGATGGTGGCAATGCCAGGCCCTTAACCCTCTGAGCAAGGCCAGGGATCAAACCCACATCCTTATGGACATTGTGTTGGGTTCTTAACCTGCTGAGCCACAATGGGAACTCCTCATTCACTCCTTCTTAATTACCAGCCCTGCATCCTTGCCATAGCCAGAAAAGTCAAAAGAGCTGGTCAGCACATCTAAAGTTGGCTTTTAATGGCTGTGGTCACATCTGGGTCTAAGGCATGAATAGTCAATTTTGAGAGAAGCATTTCCCCTGCAGGTATGATAGGATGGAAGGTCATGAAGGGCCAAGCACCCTCCTGGTCTGGGACCTTCTTCCCAATTGGGGTGGGGGGGGCATGCAGGCTGGGGAGGCTCACATAGGATACTGGGATGGGTAACCAGGGGTTTGCCACCCCTACCCTACCTGCCAAGCTGGCTCACTCACCTTAATTCAGGGGTGCCCTGACTGAGTTGTATTCTTTGGCTGTGTAGCATCATCTAAAAGCTCGGGTCCTTGTCCTGCCCTTTATCAACTTCATGTCCTTGAGCTACCTCTCTTGTCCTCAGTTTCTTTATCTGTAAAATGGCTACAGACTTAGATTTACCTCGTACAAAGTGCCTAGAACCAGAGCTTAGTTGCTAGTTTGGATTTTTTTCAATGCTGTTGTTATGAAGATTCCTCTTCTGAGAACTGGCCAGGGCTGCATGGCCCCAGAGTATCCTGAGGCTCATTTATGGCTCAAAAGATGACAGAATGGCCTGAATTTGACCTGAAAAGGATTCCTCATTCACCAAAACAAGGAGTGGGGCCCATAGCCCTGGAAATACTGTAGGCAAGGAGATTGGGGCCAGTGAGGGAGGAGAGTTATAATTTACCCAGAAGAGCACTGTCCATACCCCCTCCTCTGCCAGTTCTCAGAGGAGTCTGGAACCAAAGGAGGCCCCAGGCTGCCAGACCCTTTTTCTCTCAGAGGACCAGTGGTTATGCTTTTAGGGGCAAATGTGAACTTGAGGGTGGTACCTGCAGCCCTGGATCCTCCCTGCTCCCCTGCACCCTCTGCTTATTCATACAAATAACTACTGACACATTTGTTCACCTGCTGCATGCAGGTTCCCTGGGCAGGGGGTACTCAGGGGGTGCCCTGCCCTTGGGACTCCCAGGCAGTCCCACTCTTCCTGCCTGCTCTGGACCCCTTTCTCCCAAAGAACCCATCTGGCTCTTCAGAGCCTGGAAGCCTCACCTCCTGCCTTCACCCCCCTTCCCCCGCCCCTCGCAGGAAGCAGTGCACAGAGGGACGAGGGCTATGCCCTGATTCCCACAGTCCAGGATTAGGAGAACGATTTGGGAGCCCAGCTGTCTGGATTGGGTTTTGGTTCTGCTGCTTCCTAGCTATGTGACCCCAGGCAAGTTACTTTACTTCTCTGGGCCTCAGCTTTTGCATCTTTAAAATGAGGACAGTGGTTCTCTAACAGATATGTTGGAAGTTAAATCATCAATACATGTCAGCTGCTTAGAACAGTGCCTGGCACGTGGGGACCTAGCTAGTGTTCCTTTCAAGGTCATCTATTCTACTCCCCTGCCTCTCAGAAGTCACTCACTCTGAAAGCATGTATTAAGTATCTATTACATACCAGACATTGTGCTAGGTGCTAGGAATACCATAAACAAGCAGCCACAGCCCCGATTTTCACAACGTGATAGTGGGAAGGGGGGACAGGAACTGAGTGAGTGAGTGGGTGAGTGAGCGAGCAAGGGAACTAAAATGGTGCTAAAATCACTAAAACGGTGATAAACTCACCACCAGTTCAGAGAGGCCTCTGTGGTTCATCTTATGTCTCAGCACCTAGCACAGCACTGGCAGATACTCCATTAATATGTGCTGAATGACTAAGTGTCTGAATCTGTAAAGAATCTCTCCCCCCATCCCTTTATCCAGAGCTCTGCTTGTCCCTAATGTGCCAATCTGGTTGGGTTGAATATATAATTCAGCTAAGACACTAGGGCAAGGCCAAGTCCCAGGTGTCCCCATGGTGGGACAATGAAAGGCTCTTTAGAACAATTTCTAATGACTCTCCAGCTTAGAGTCAAGGACTGTTCCAACAAAACTCAACAAGGATTTCAGTCGGATTTGGGCCTCTACATTCTAGCCTGGAGCCCTGGGGGCCCCCCATCATCAAATAACAGTATTAGATCACAGATTCCCCTAGGGACCTATCCTATCTCCATCAGTCACCCCAAGATTTTAGCCCGCCTCTCAGAGCTCGCCTCAACATGGCTTAACTCTTAATAATCATTTATCAATTAAAATTGCCAACTTGTCAGAACAAAACCCTACAGGGTTTGCAGGTCCAACCACGGGGCCTCATAAAAGGACCAGCAATGCGGTCAATTAATTTCCTTGATCAATCCTACAGGGCCAGATCTGTCTGTGGACACTCCTGGTACCCCAGTCTTCCTCGCTTTGTAAAGGATTTTCCTGGCTGAGCTGTTCAAACCACCAATCCTGCCTTCCTGCAAGGAGCAACAGCTTTTCAACTTGTTAATGATGTTGGAACATACGGCCTGAGTCAGCAACCCCCAGCACACGACCCAAGAAAATCTTTTTCTGAGTTTTTCCCCCCCATTTGACAGATGCCAGGCTTTCTCCAGAAAGACACATTCCAAGTGATTGATTTTTTTCTTTGGGAAATTGATCCTCACCACCTACAAGGAAAGCAAAACATGAGGCTTGTCTAGCATTCTTTTTTTTTTTCTCATGCTCTGATTTAAAAACTAGTCCCCCGATTCTGCCTCACAACTTGCCCTCCCTGAAGGAGTAGGCCGCTTTTCCCGACCACATGTGACAGAGTCCCACAGGAGGGGGGGTGGGGAGCTGGGCAGGTGGACATCAGAGAGGCCCTGAAAGGGAGATGTGGTTAAGCACATGGGCTTCTGGTTGGGCAGACCTGGGTTCAAGTCTTGGTTCTTCCACTTAGCTAGCTGTATGGCCTTGAGTCAATTACAAGGACCTAACAACGCAAAGCCTCCAGTTCTCCATCTATAAAACTAGATCAGTCGCATTAGCTAAAGAGAGAGTTGTTGTGAGGGGCTAAATAAAATTATGCCTATAAAGTAGTTGGCAGAATGGGCTTTTAGCAAAGGCCCTATAAATCCCAGCTCTTACTACCAAGATTGGTTTTAGAAGAGGCAGACCACACAAGACATTCAAACATACCCAACTTAGGGATGTCAATAGGTGTCTCAGAGCAAGGGGCCAGGTAATTAGAGGCCCTGCTTCCAACGCCTCACCCACAGCCTGTGCCAATCCTCTACCAAGGAGCTTCTAGCAGCAGGGGATGCAGTCACTGTGCTCCAACTCACTCTTGCATCCACATCCTCAAGATAGGTTCTCTCCAACCTCTGGGCCTTTGCACCTGCTGTCCTCCCTCCCAGAGATCCTCTTCCCCTCCTTCTTGCTGTCTTATTCACCTCTCAGGTCACCTTAAATGCTGCCTACCTCAGGAGGCTGTCCCTAGACACCTTTGAAGGTTAAGTGCTCCTGATACACACTCCCCTAGCACCTGCCCTTCCTTGTCAAAGTACAGGTCACAAATCATTGCTCTGCCTGTTTGACTGTCTTCAACTCTGGACCAAGAGCCTCTGAAGGGAAGAGGCTCTCTCCCTCCCTCTTCCTCTTCCTCCCCCTCCCTCCCTCTCTCTCCATCGAAACCTCAGAGTCCAGCACAATGCTGGCACAGAACAGAAGTTTAATAAACATCTGTTGAATGTATGAATGAATCAGTCAATGAAGCCTGTTCCATTATGAACCACTCTAATTACTAGAAAGCTTTTTGCTTCACTGAGCTGAAATCTGCCTCTGCGGATCTTGCCTGTGTCGGTGCTGAGTCTGCCCTTTCCTGCTCCCAGCCCATGTTTCATCCTGATTCCACACGATGAGCCTTTGGGTGGCTTTGCTCTATTGAGACTGAAGCTGGGCAGAGACAGAGTGACGGGAACCCACAGCTTCCGAGGAGGGTGTCGCTGGGAACAACGCTGCCCTTGCAGGAGAAGCATCCTTCCTGCCTTCAAAGTGAGCCTTTTGTCCTGATGTTGTTCTTAGCCACACCCTCCTCAGAAGCTGCCCTGTCAGGGTTTACACCAGTGAGCGCAGTCCCTGCCACATGCCCCTGTGGCGAGCAGCCCGTGGTCCTGCTGGTTTTAAATCTCATGCCTACTGAGGAGTTAAATCAGGAGCTACTTAGCACCACTGATTTAGGGCTTTAATAAAAATAATGCAAAGTGAAGGGAAAGGCAGCTGTGAAGGTCACTGTCAGCTCCTCCTCCCTTCCTGCTACTATTGTCCTTGCTAGCATCTCTGCCCACCTCGGGACCCTTAAATTCCCTTGAAACCCCCAAATAGGAGGTTGTTCTTTTATGGATTCATCACCGTCAAAATCACAACCCTTGTAGCCCGGGCTGTTTTTGTTTCTTGGTGAGTTGTGTTTAGGAATTTCCTGACTTCTCAAGATGTCACACTTCTCTTTGAAAAGACCCATTGGAGTTCCCGTCATGGCGCAATGGTTAACGAATCCGACTAGGAATCATGAGGTTTCGGTTTCGGTCCCTGCCCTTGCTCAGTGGGTTAACGATCCGGCGTTGCTGTGGCTCTGGTGTAGGCCGGTGGCCATAGCTCCGATTGGACCCCTAGCCTGGGAACCTCCATATGCCACGGGAGCAGCCCAAGAAATAGCAAAAAGACAAAAAAAAGAAAAAGAAAAGACAAGACCCATTGGAGTTCCCATCGTGGCTCAGTGGTTAACGAATCCGACTAGGAACCATGAGGTTGTGGGTTCGATCCCTGGCCTTGCTCAGTGGGTTAAGGATCCGGTGCTGCCGTGAGCTGTGGTGTAGGTGGCAGACACAGCTGGGATCCTGTGTTGCTGTGGCTGTGGTGTAGGCCGTCGGCTATAGCTCCAATTCGACCCCTATCCTGGGAACCTCCATATGCCGCGGGTGCGGCCCCAGAAAAGGCAAAAAGACAAAAAAAAAAAAAAGACCCGTTAACATTCCTGGCCTGAGAGGCCTCTGACTCTGCTCTGTGGTTCATGGGCCACATGGACCACTCACACCCTCCCCATGAACAATGCAGGAGGTGTAGGGACAAGACAGCCTCTCCAAGACTTTATAGCCTGATGTCTGTGAGCGGGGAAGCTGCAGTTCTGCCCTAAATGGAGTTGAGAAGAGTTGATTTCCAACCCCGTGACCGACCCCAACCACCCCCTGACCCAGAGTCAAGCCCAAAGTGTTTCCTTACATTTCAAATAACTCTAAACATTTAATGCTTTAGTTTTTAAAGAACATTTTCATGTTAAAACCACCATCACCAGTCCCACGGCTTCTAAGTGGCAAAACCAGGATTCAAGGGCAGGGCCCTGCCAGCTGAAAGCAGACACTCCTCCCCACCCCACCACGGCCTCTGGAGCAGACCTAAGCCTGCAGGGCAGCTGGTAAGTGAGCAATGCCGGCAGAAGCTGCCCCACAGAGGGGGAGCCCCCGGTGGGGTGGCATGAAGCACCTCTCCAGAGTAGACCAAGTTTTCAGAAACAGTTCTGAGCAGCTCTCTCCTCTCCTCTAGGAGAGCAGGGTCACCTGCCTCTCACTGTTTTCGGCAAAGAACATGCCATCATTCTGGCCCTGGTAACATCCCGCTCTGCCCCTTCCCGCCTCACTCTGCAAGATGGCCTTGCCCCTTGTCCCCTCCTTGCTCACCTCTTCTCACCCCACCATGGAGCAGCCCTAAGCCTTGAAAAGAAATAGCTGAGATGAAAATGGGCTCTGTTCTCACCTAAATATCTCATCCTTGGGCTTATCTCTGTATCTTTGGGGAAAATCACCTCAATATACTTGCACTTGATAAAATGACAAGGCAGGGTCATTCAATGCAGCACTGTCTATGACAGCAAAAGCTTGGAATGACCTAGATGTCCATCCACAAGGAAAAGATTAAATCATTCGTGGTAGGGCTATGTGGTGGAATACTATGCAGCCATAAAAAGGAACCAGAAAGCTCTTTATGTACTAATAACATTCACAAAGCTAGAGCTGAAGTGAAAAAAGTAAAGACAGAGCAGGGTTTAGAATAAACTACCAATGGTATAAAAAATAAAAAGAGTAAGGAGGCATTCCCACTGTGGCTCAGCAGGTTAAGAACCCAACATAGTGTCCATGAGGACTTGGGTTTAGTTCCCAGCCTCGCTCAGTGGGTTAAGAATCCAGCTTTGCCACAAGCTGTGGAGGAGGTGGCAAATTCAGCTTGGATCTGGTGTTGCCAAGGCTGTGGCATAGGCCTCAGCTACAGCTCTGATTCAACCGCTAGCAGGTTCAGCAATTAAAAAAAAAAAAAAAAAAGTGTAAGGAAAGAATGCACATCCGTATTTCCTTACATGTGCATAAAATATCTCTGGAAATGGAAAGATGCACAAAAACTAATACTGGTTTCCTCCAGTAAGAGGGAACTGGGAGGAAGCCTTCATATTACATCCCCTTTTGTACCTATTAACTATTCAACTAGGGAGTTCCCGCTGTGGTGCAATGGGATTGGTGGCATCTCTGTAGCACCAGGACTCAAGTTCAATTCCTGGCTCATCACACTGGGTTAAAGGATCTGGTGTGGCCAAGACTGGGGCTCAGAGCTGATCCCTGGCCTGGGAATGCCACATGCTGCCAGATGGCCAAAAAGAAAAAAAAAAAAAAAAAAAAAATTCAACCAGGTGAATGTGTTATCTATGGAGAAAATAAACACCATTAAAGTTGTGAAAATAAGGCACACTCTCCAAAAAGCCTGTTAACATACACCAAACTCCTCTGGGAGAGGAAACAAGTCTTGAGCAAGAGTTAACTGTCATCACAGTGGGTCCCTGAGGGAAGGGGATTCAAGGCAGAAAAGCTCTGAGGAAGGCTTATTCTTGTCAGGAGGCTAAACCTTGGCCACTGCCTCAGTGTTAGTTCTGCTGTTGCGTTAGGGTCTGAGACGTCACCTCCCCAGCAAGAGCCTGGCTTCGCTCACCGCTGCCTGGCCCTGCCTGGGACAACAGCAGGTTTCCCGCAGTGCCTGGCGGAGGGGAGAGGCTGGCAGAGCAAGGACATGGCTGCGCCAGCTTCCCAGCAGCCGCTGGTCTCAGCACAACTTGGCGACACCCAAGAAAACATCATCACGCAGGTTTCCGAGATGCGTTTACTCCTGGGTCATGCTGAGTGGAGTATTTATTTTTTTCAAGTAAGACCCTTGTTCCCCCTCATTCCAACTTTCATCAGCCTAATCCTATAAGATGCTTTCCTTCCTCTGTCCCTTTCTTTCAATATTTTTTTAAATAACTCCATGAATTTATTACATTTATAGTTGTACAATGATCATCACAATCCAATTTTATAGGATTTCCTCTGTCCCTTTCTTTCTTTCTTCTTCCTTGTGTTCTCTCCTTATCTCCCAGTCCTCTCCTGTATGCCCTCATTTCCCTTTCTTTCTTCATGAATAAATTCACAGCCCAGCTCTAAGCATCTCCCCAGGACTAGAAGTGATTAAGCGCCCCATTCCTTCCATTTTAGTGATGGTCTGGTCATCAGTCCCTTTGGCCCTTTGTGGGGATGAGCTGGGGCAAAAAGAGGGAGGAGGAGAGGATGGCCAAGCCTATATAGCATGTTCCAGGCTGGTGCTGTCATTTCCAGTCAGGCCCCCCACAGGAGAGACCACAGGGAAGGAAGCAGAAGGGACCCCCAGATTGCTCAGCATCAGGGGGTTTTTTTGTTTTGTTTTGTTTTTTTAATGGCTGTACCTTCAGCATATGGAGGTTCCCAGGCTAGAGGACGAATCAGAGCTGCAGCTGCCAGCCTACGCCACAGCCACAGCCACATCAGATCCGAGCCACATCTGTGACCTGAGCCACATCTGTGACCTAACCACAGCTTGTGGCAACACTGGATCCTTAACCCACTGAGCGAGGCCAGGGATCAAACCCATGTCCTCATGGAGACTATGGTGGGTTCTTAACCCACTGAGCCACAATAGGAACTCCAGCATCGGCTCTTGAGAGGACACTGCATTCCAGCCGAGAGCAGCTTGTGGACAAGTGAGCATCATTTTTGGGCCCCTGTGCCCCTTCCTCTCTGCGCACCACAGTGGAGCCCACCTCCTCGGAATGTTGGATGATTCCTACCCTCTTGCTGCCTGCCACCTTCCCACTTTTCTTCAAGGTTCAGCCCAACCCTCTGCTCTTGAGGAACCCCAGATTGCCAAGAGGGGGCACACTCTACTTCGGATCACAGTTCTGGTGACACCTAGCTCCTATCTCCAACTCCTTAAAAGGTGGTCCAGTTCTTCTATGCGCCCTGCTCTCTTCCCCTGAATCCTGACTGTTACCTAGCACAGTATTTACAAAGGAAGAAATTTGGAAGGTATTTGTGAAAAGGATGGACATAGGATAAAAGAAAGGAAGAAAACAAAGGAGGGGTTAAAGAAAGATCCATTTCTGTCTCTGAATTTTCAGAGCATAGAATGTTACAATCCATCTAGCACTTTACAATTTCCAAAGCAGATTTATGTCTGTCTGTCATTTGCTTCTCCAAATCTCCTAAAAGGCAAGACAGGTCTATTACTATACCCACTTTATAGAAGGAAACAGTGAGGCTCAAAAATGTGAAGGCACTTGCCCAGAGTCACCCACACCTCAGCTGGATGACAGCCTGGGTCTCACGGCTCTGTGACACTGGCACTTGGCACAACCTCCCTAGTTATCTCTAGCATCCTTCAGCCTGCCTCTTAGAGCAGCTGGCCTCATTAATTATGGCCTTGCATGTGGGGGGCTCCTCTCATAGGCTGAGCTGTCAGCTGCTGGAGAGCAGAGACCCCCTCTGACGGTCCTCCCAGTACACCAACGTAGCCTGGAGCCCAGCACTGCACAGCAGCCAGGTGGACACTTGCTGGCAGCCCAGAGTGCTGTGCTGGGATGGGGGCCAGGAGCCCAAGCCTCATGCTGCGGGAAGTGAGCCTACAGCACTGCTGGCCTTCCAGGGCCTGATGAAACACTTCCAGAAAGCCCGAAAAGACAGGACACTTATTTTCCCCTGGGGGCAGAAAACTCCAGGAAAAGTGACACGCAAGTTAGCTCTTTCAAGCACCTAATGTTGCTTCTTGCATCGCCTGTCCCGGAGCATGTGTCCAGGAGCACAAATACCATGCGCTCAACAAAACATTTCACTGAAACAAGAGACCAGATCAGGTCGAGCGTGGGTTGCCATGGAGTCCATAAGCCCTCGGAAGGTAGCAGTCAGGGTGCAGCCCACGTGCTTCTGTGGCTCCCAACACAGCCACGTGCAAACACAGCTCCCAGGCCTCTGCTCCACTTCCTCCAGACCCAGACCAAGGCCTTCTGGAAGGCAAGATCACCTGACTCAGAGTCAGGAGACTGGGCTGTGTGACCTTGGACAAACGATTCTCAGAGTCACAATTTTTTCATCTGGAAAATGAGGACGATGATACCTGCCTCGTCATGATGTACACAATCAAGGCAAACAAGAGCTTTGTACACCTGTATAGTGGTTAAACTATGGGCTCTGAATCTGGGGTCCAGGGTTTAAATTCTTTTTTTTTTTTTTTTTAATGGCTGCACCTGCAGCGTATGGAAGTTCCCAGGCCAGAGACTGAATCCAAGCCACAGATGTGGCAATGCCAGATCCTTTAACCCTCTGTGCCAGGCTGAGGATTGAACCTGTGCCTCTGCAGCCACCCAAACTGCTGCAATCAGATTCTTAATCCACTGCATCACAGCGAGAATGCCGTGTTCAAATCCTAACTCCACCACTTCTGAGCTAGGAATTAGTTTCTAGGGCAACTCCATGGCTGACTGCCTCATTTGCCCACACATCTGTATGAACAAGCAGCTGGCAGAACCTATAGGTAAAGGTAGCCCCTGACCTTGGTAAAGGGAGAAAAGGGAAACAGGCTGAAGATCACCTGAGGGCAGGTCTTGGTTACCACAGCAACGTTACATTCACCCAGTAATTTACAGTTTGCAAAGACCCTTCTTTCCAATGATCTCCATTGCTTTTCAGCTCTCCTCCCCAGGTGCAGTTCATAGCCAGGGTCATCTGTCAGGTGTAGATGGATGAGAACCTCAAGCAGCTCAGAGGAGGCAGGTGACTTGACCAAGGTCACTCAACAAGCTAATAGAGTCACCGCCAGAACTCAGTCGGGCCAAGCCTGCCTGTCCTGGGCACCTATTCCCACAAAGAAAAGAGGTGAGACCTGTGAGGGTTAACAGGGCAGCGGCTGTCCCCAGCCCAGGTGTCCTGGCAGTCCCAGGGCAGAAGAGTCTTATCTGCAACAACAATGATGCCTCCATACCCGCAAGCTCTGCTCCAGACTCTTGCCTGCTCTGCTTCTGGCCCAGGGATGATGGCAAAGCCAGGGGCTCTACTCCCATGGGAGCCCCGTGGGATATGGCCCTGCCCACCTCCACCCATCCCCTGCTACCTCCTCCCCGAGGCCTCTGCCCTCTACCGTCTTCTAGTTTCTTGGACACATAAAGCTCGGTCCCACCTCAGGGTCTTCACCCATGCAGTTCTGCCTGCCAGAGTCTTCCTCCCCATCCCCAGTCATCGACAGTCATCCTTCAGCTCTCAGCTCCATAGCCTTTCCCCTGATATCTCTATCCTCGCATCTGAAGGTCTCCCTAGTATTGGCTCCCATCACCCCCATTTTCTTTTCCTTCATGGCACCCTTTGGAGATGTCGTTCTTGATTCACTTGGTGGAAAGTTATTGCAAGCCTTGTCTCTCATTAGGCTATGGAATTCATGGAGGCAGACACCTCATTTCTCCTTTTCACCCCTGAACATCCACCCCTGGCCCCAGCACTAAGTAAACATCCAATATACACGGTCTGAATAAGAAGTAAATGAATGCATTGCTTAGCCATTTGAGTAGGCATGCAATAAATATTTGTTAAATGGATGACCCTCTTTCTGAAAAGGTGTAATAATTACTGTCATAAGGACACTACCAAAATAAATATTTTTCATTTCCTGCCTCCCCCCATGCCTCTGTGGGACTGGATATAAATAACACCTTGCATTTGTATGTAATAGAGTAAAAATCCAATTCATGTCGAATCCCACACATTAATATTGTGAAGTAGATAGGCAAATGCTGCTATCCTCAAGATGGTGCACAGGGAAGCCAAGTGATTTTCCCAGCTTCACACAGAGGTTAACACAAGTGCGGAGGGCAAAGTAGGGTTGTCCCTTCTGCCCTGATCAAGCCAGACCTGCAGCCCTTCCCATAAGCAAAAGGATGCTGGAAAAGTCAGGGAATGATGCCTTGCTGGGCAATGAGCTCCCTGAATGAAAGGTCATGTCCATTTTATTAATTCTTACCTCTCTATCACCTAGTCTAGAGCCTAGCACATAAGAGGAACCTAAAAATCAACTGCTAAATCAACAAATTACATTTTGCCTGAAAAAGAAAATAGAAGGGAGTATGGACAGGGAGAGGTGGGAATTTTCATGAACATCTAAAAAGATGTTATATGGAAGAGAAACACTCATGCTGGGACCAAAATAAATCTTTTCCCACTACGAGTAGTCCAAACCCACTTGGGCTTCCTTAGGAGAGAGTGAGTTCCCTATCAACCTAAGTAATCAAACTGAACCTGATCAACCATCTCTGGCTGTGACAGCTTCCTGGGGTTCCATTTACACATCAAGGGTATGTGAATGATGGACCAGAGGCCCAGGCAGAGATTAGTGTCCAGAGTCAGTGGTCTTCAGAGTCCCACCTAGCCCTGAGAGTTTGTGATTTCCCGATATGATTATAAAGAAGGGCCAAAATCTACATCCTGATTTCCTGATCTGAAGCCCCCCATCCCACAGACATGAGAGCTGGGGTTCTGGACCACAGGATCCCTGCTCCTCTCTGAGTCTCAGCTATTCCATTTCACTTTTGGCCCTTGCTCTCCCAATGTGATGGTGCCGGGGATCAGAAAACTGAACCTCTACCCCTAAGTGTGGGTTGCCTGCTACCCGATGTCCCCTTGGTACCTCTTCCCTTCCCCCCATCATCTGAGCACAATCCCACTCACACACAACCCCCAAAGATCTAGCCAGGGTGTTGGGCGGCTACCTCCCTGAGAGTTGTCTCCCAGCCCCGCCCCCCCTTCACCAGCACATAGGAGCCCTTGAGTGGGGAGAACAAGGGTGCAGCTGGAAGGAAGCCCAGCTGGACCCAGAAACAAAGGAGGAGAGGGAGGCAGCCTTGTAGGACTGGGTGCCAGCTCCCAGCTGTCTCAGAAGGCCATTGTTGCCTCCAGTCTGCCCCTCTCAGTGAGCATAACAAGAGCAGAGCTCTCAAACAGCCTCCACCAAGGAACAGGGAAATTCATGAAGGAGAAGAAGGTGACAGGGTGGCAGAGAAGGGGAAAGCTGAACAGGAAGAAGTTCTCATTTTCAGCCTTAGATTTACTGCTCGGAGGCATTGTCACACCAGCACAAGAGGCCCAATGGGCTTGGATCCATGTGCCAACTCCCAGGGCCAGTCCTCACTGTCTCCAGGGAGGGAGAACCCAAGAAAGTACCCAATAAAGGCTGGGATCAGCCTTCCTCCTGCTGGAGATTGAAGAACAATGTCCCCCAGCCTTTTGGGGGAGGGGCCTTTGGATGTCCCCAAAGTCCCCTCCTGGCAGACATTGAAATTGTCAAACCCTACACCCTGCTTAGCCCCATAGAGACAGGGAGACATTTAGACCCAAGCCCTGCTTCGGGGGGCTTCAGGGCAACTTCTGCAAAGACCAAGAGGGAAGAACACATGCTGGATGACACAGAGAGGCAGATTAAACAGGAGGGCACCTGGAGCCTGCCCCGGACTTCTGCAGACAGCATATTCCTCTGGCTGGGGAGATGGAGACCTAAAGACTGTGTCCCATCCCTGAAAGCTTGGGAGTAAGGGATGTGGTGGGGACCACAGGTGATGGCCATGCTCCTTCCCTGCTGGGGATGCCCTGGCCATGGTCTTAGGCAATCTACCTAAAGCCAGCCCACTTCCAAGGGTTGTGATGCCTCGATTATGGAGACTCAAGTTGGGCCAAGTTGTGGAGATCACAAGGTGTGGGTATTCAGGATGGGAGATGGAGCTGATGTCATATGAAGTGTGTTTGTTTGTTTGTTTGTTTGTTTGTTTTGGTTGAGGCATGCAGTGGCTTGGATGTGGGCTCTCACTTCCTAGACCAGGAATTGAACCTGGGCCACAGCAGTGAAAGCACCAAGTCCTAACCACCAAACCCCTAAGGGACTCCCCAGATCATTTTTTTTTTCTTTTTAGGGCTGCACCTGTGGCAAATGGCAGTTCTCAGGCTAGGGGTCAAATTGGAGCTGCAGCTGAGACCGATGCCACAGCCATGGCAGTACCAGATCCTTATCCCACTGAGCGAGGCCAGGGATTGAACTCACATCATGATGAAAACTATGTCGGGTCCTTAACCCACTGAGCCACAATGGGAACTCTCAGATCAAGTCTTAGAGTAGAGAGGGTACCGGTATCCTCTGCCCAGGTCTCCCCTTCTTTCTCGCCTATACTGACCTTCCTCCATCCTGGGGAACATGGAAATTAACCGGTAACCTCTTCAGATGATAGAGCTACATTTTAGCAGGAATCTTTTGGAAACCAGAAAATCACCCAGGAGAATCGAAGATGAAGAGTCCTGGCTGGTCAAATGGGAGTGGTACTGAGAGGCCCTGAGACACAGCAATTTGCATGATGCCTTTTTCCTGAGAAGTGCACATTCAGCCAATGCCATGTGGGTGGATCCACCTCTGCGCACATCTGGCACAGTCCCTAGGAGAAAGCCCTGGCTTTGGAGTTCGATCCAATTTGAATTCTTTCTTCTGGTTCTCAGCCGAGGATCTCTGGCAGGTTACATGACCTCTCTATGCTGCGGCTTACTCATCAGGAGGCTGGACTCACACAACCCACTGCAAAGCCAGAGGGAGGGCACCCATCACGGTGCTGGCATGGCCTCACCATGTCACTGTCCCTCTGCCCCCCTACCCCCCACCCCTGCCCTGCATATGCAGCACATGCAAAGGGAAAGAGCAATCACTTGGCAGGAGAACGCCCTAGAATACATTCATCATTCCACCCAGCTGGGGCGCTCAGGGAGGGAGAGGGCCACTTGGGGGAAAGGATGTTAACGGGGCCAGCCAACCTGAAGTCCCCTCATCACCTTTAATTCTCCCAGAGGGAGCCTGTCCAGGTTGAGTTATCTTCTGTGGGAAGCAAAAGCAGCTCTGGCCCTTTTAACCTAACACGGATCATAGAGCAGAGAAAATATAACAGCCCCAAACCACTAAGCACTCTTCAACTAGATTTTCCCAGCCCTGCCAAAGAGGCAAGCGGCTGCGGCCACAGTTACAGGAATGACATGTATATTTTTTGGAGGAAGTGGACAGTGGAGGTGGCAGGGATCCTGGCAGGGGGAGCTGGCAGGGCATCACCCACATGACCTCACAGGCAGTCCCCGGCCAGGGCACCCTGGCCAGGAGACGCCTGCTGAGTCAGGGTTTCTGGGGACGGATGGCCTGGCCATGCCATGGGCCAGGGCCCAGAGCACAGGGACATTCCATTTCTCTCCATCATCCGCCCCTCCAGTGCTGTGTTGGTGGGTTGCCCCAACATATGCATAAAAATTGCAAGTCTCATAATTCACCCAGATGGTGGAAGCTCCCGAACTGCTCCTTCTCGAGAGACAGCTATTCCACCGCTGGGCCATATGGCTCCCCTTGCTCTGCACCCTTCGCTGGGAAATGAACCTCTTTCCCCAGGCAGCTTCTCAGATCTTAGAACCGGTTCTTGTTCTTCACAGGCAATTAAGACCTCCCGCTGAGGCATCCAGCCTACTCCACGCATGGTTTGTACACATGTCAGAGCGGTGTGTTAAAGCTCCATCAAGGTAAATACAGCAGGGCAAAGCGTGCTGGCTTTGCCTTCTACTCAAGGGGAGTGTCTACCACCACAGGCTCAGAGATGGCCCTAAAGTCAGCTCTCTGTTTCTCTGTAAGGGGCAGGGCAGATCCTCACCCCACCCAGACACAGCCTGGAATTCCCAGCTGGAAATGACCTGCATCACTCCTACTGTCTGCCTTTGATGAAGGCTGGTTTCAACATAGACAGAGACAGACAAACCTTCCACCTTCCACCCTTAGAGTTGTAAAGTTATTGGCAAAGACCTTTAAGACTAGCTTGTGGAGTTCCCACCGTGGTGCAACAGGATCTGCGGTATCTCTCTAGCACTGGGACGCAGGTGCTATCCCTGGCCTGGCAGAGCGGGTTAAGGATTTGGCTTGGCTGCAGCTATGGCTCAGACCTGATCCCTGGCCCGGGAACTCCTCCATATGCTGTGGGGAAGCCAAAAAAGAAAAAGGAAAAAAAGTCTAGCCTGTGAGGTAGGAATATGCTGACCTCCTCAGTGGAAGATTAAGAGCATCAGCGAGCAGAGACTCTCCTTGTCACTGGCAGGCTGGGTCCTCCAACCCCTCCCTGGGACACCTGCAGGCTGAACCCCAGGGCCCTGATGACACAGATGTAGACTTTCTATCTTGGCTCTCTAGGTGGGGACACTGTGGTCAGTGTCGTGCCCTGGAGCAAGCAGAGCCAGGACTGGTGCCTCAACACTTTGAAAGTTCTTCTCCTGCACACTCAATGGCGCCACTCCATTTGTGACACATTCCATGAGCTCAATAATATGTACTTGCTCTTCTTTCTGCCAGTTTTGGACATTTTCTTTAGGAAACCAGGGAAGGTGGCCTGTGTACCTCCCAACTCTCAGCTCCTGCCCCGATCTGAAAATTGTGATTCCTTTTGCCCTTGGCCTACCTAGCAGGGAAGCTCCCTCTGCATTACTCTGACATCCTGGATAGCAAGAGCTGACACTTATTAAGCACTTCCTGTGCACCAAGCATTTTATATCAATTTACTCATCTCATTCTCACAAGCCTAAGTGAAGGTACTATTATCATCCCCATCACACAGATGTAGAAAGTGAGGCACAGGGAGGAAATAAATAGGTTCCCCAGACCAGGCTTCATCCCAGCAGGAAATGGCAACTAGAACCGACAGGACAGATCGCCTGGCTGGGGGGTTGGGGTGACTACACACTGCAAGGGTCAGACAGGCGGCTGCAGCCAACATCCTATCAGTGAAAACTACCAACCCTCAATCTCCAGAGACATCAGACATGGAGGCTTTCGAATGTGGCCTTGCCCTGATTGAGGCTGCAGGCCACTGGCCGTAACAGGGTGGTTGTAAGCATGGAACTGACACAAGATACCTGGGATTGACTTGCAGCTCTATGGCTTCATCACCGTGTGACCTTGGGCCAGTTATAACCATACTGTGCCTTGTTTCCTAGAACCTTCCTATAAAATGAGAATATGAATGGCATCCATTTCATAGGGTTGTTGTGAGGATTAAATGAATCAATACAGAAATGAGGCCGAGCATGTAGTTTGTGCTAGATGAGTATCAGCTATGATGATGAGAAGGCAGAGGCAGGAGGGGGTTGGCGGGGAGGAGGAGACTGTTACTTCTACTGCCTGATGGGCTAGGCGGGGGTCCGCAGGGGCTGGGGGTCCCCAAAGCCCCATCATGTTGTCTTGCAGGACAGGGGGGACACTCCTATTTTGTAGATAAGGAAAGAAGAACTCCTGAGAGGGGCGGGGCATGTGAGTCGCTCACAGGTCAAAGTGCAAAGCAGGCTCCCCACCTGAGCCTGGGCAGATGCTCTACTGGCCAGAGCCTAGGCATCAACGACAAAGACCCCAGCCAGGGGGGGTGGGCATCCTTTTACCTGTAAGCTTCCTGCGGACTTCCCAGCCCCAGCTTCCTCCGCAGCAGAGCACAGGAAACTTGCTGCACTACTTCCCAGCTGTGCCCTTGGGCAAAGCATTGAACTCCTCTGAGCCTCAGTTTGAGAACCTGGCCTGACACCGAAAAAGTGTGAGTCCTGCCCTTAATCCCTCTCTGTGACAAAGGAGCGCCTCCTTATCTAGAGCATGTCCCACGTGGGCCTAAACAACACCCCCCCACACCTTGTCTGGAGCCCCTTCTCCCTATTTCAATCTTCAGGAGAAACTGTGAGGGCCTGTCTAGCCCCTGTGGTCCTGCCCCTGGGAAGCTTAACTTGCCCACCTGAAACTTTTCAGAACAATCCCAGCAATAGGGATGCCCATCCCCTTGAAACTAAGCAAACAGCATTTCCAAAGATCTAGGACCGCTCCATGATTCTCTATCATGCTGCCTCTATTTGGTTCTTCCTCCAATTTGTCTCTGAAATGTTACGGCAGATACCCAGCAGCCCTGCGCTGCAGCGTATCAGCTCTGGCGACAGCCCCGTGGCTGTAGCGTACCAGCTCCGGCAGCTCTGTGGCTGTAATGGATCAGCTCTTTTACCCAGTGAGAAACCAAGCGAGCACTCGGAGAGTTGGAGAACTCAGGTTTATTACGCCGGCGGGCTCAGAGGAGATTGCTCTCCAGAGTCTGAGCCCAGAAGAAGGGTTTCACAAGGCTGTTATGGGCTATGTCTTCCAGGTCCAAGCTTGGCTAGTTGGACTGGAGTGACGTCAGGCAAGGTAGTAGATGCGGAAACAGATTTACAGAAGCAGATGCATGGGGGAGGACTGGTTGGGGCAGTTGGCTAGACTTTGCTTAGTCATCATGGCTGGGGTCTCTCCTTTCTACATTTTATTGGGACATTTTCTCCTACACTAAGACCTGAAAGGGCAAAGGGCATGTTTCCATTTCAGTATGCCTTTGGCCTTGGCTCTCGTGTTAATTTTGCCCATTGGCTTCAAAATGAGAAAACCCACTACCTCATTGTCACCACAATGGGGACTCCTGTTTCACATAGGATCAGAGCTGACGGGCTCTGACATCACAGATGAGGGCGCTGATACCTACAGAGGTAAAATGCCTGCACCCGCTCACATAGCCAAAGGAGAGCCATGTGGGTGATTCCATCACCCATCAGAACACGATCTCTGAAAGCTGGGTCAGGGCTCACATCTACTGGCAGCATGGTGGCCTGAAGCCCGAAGGAGGTAGCCCCCTGCTGGAGACAAAGCCCAAGTCCCCTCAAACACAGATCAATGACCCTGCCACCTCAGGGCTGCAAGCCGGCGTGGGGGAGAACTTTCCAGCAACAAATGCTTAGAACCCTGGGATCTCGGAGGCCCTCCGACCAAAACTGTCCCATCAGACACCAGATGGCATGCAACTTTGGGACTGAAGACCCCGGTGAGATTCAAACCCGGCACCTGGCAGAGAATGTAGCCCCAAACCTGGATCTTGCCTCTGGCGTTTCCAAGCAGAGAGGTAATTAAAAAGGGGGAGGGGATGCTCTGACTAGAAAAAGGCAGAGGCAGCCCCTGCCCTGGAGCCACAGAGTTTGCCCCAGGGCTTGGGCCTGCTCCTGGGGATAGAGGTAGAAACCCAGAAGGGGAAAGGGGAAAGCCAGACAGGAGGAAGAGGGAGCCAAAGGAGACCCTGCTTGGCCTCCTTTTGCAGGGCCAGGCCCTGCCCCTCCTGCATCCCCAGAATCAAAAGGGCTGGTAGTGCTTTATGTAAGTCTATTGTGCAAAAACAAGATTAAAAGGGACAAGCAGAACAAAGCATCCATCTCCCTAACAAAGGCCCCTCCACTTAGTAAATTAGGCGCTCTTTCCACCTGACACACTTTTAAAGGGAGATCTTCAATTACCACTGCGCTGGCGGGGCAGAGCAACAAAAGGTCTGTCCGGTGACTTTATTCTCCAAGCCCCGAGCAGGCACCGAAATGGCTTTATGTAATAGAGATACTAATCTAGTCCATATAATTTTGAGAATCCTTTATGGAGGACTGAAGGGCGTTTGAGCCCTGCGGCTGTTTCAAAGAGATTTTCTGCAGCTGATGCATTTACCTTGCCAAAAGCTTAGCTGAGCAAACAGAGTCCTCTAAATCATGCTTGCTGCTGATGGACTATCAGGCGTCTGCAGTTTGTTTGCTGGATGGAAGCTTGCGGATAAACAGAGGCCAAGGCCATGGTCCCTCCACCTGGCCACACTGAAAGGATAGGGGCCACCTTCAGGTTGCCCCCTGAGCCCTGGCTTCCAGGTTTGGAAATTGCCTCTTTCCTTCCCTCGGTTCCACTCAGCCCAGGGTAAAGGAGGTGGTTCTTTGTCTGGCCAGGGGTGGGAGGAGGCCTCCCCAGTTTTGCCCTTGGTTCCAGGTCTGTCTCTATGCTGGGGAATGAGACTGAAGGACTCATTCCCCTGCCCCACCCCACCGGGAGCAGAGATGCGAGTCTGGCTCCCTAGGTGACAATTCGGCACCACTGGGCTGCTTGGAAAGAAGGGGAAAGCCACGTGGGAAAGGACGATGGGAAAGGTGACTCTCAGGAGAACCAAGGGAGATGTGCACACAAACTCTCAAAATACACAAGTGCGCAGATGTGCACTTGACACATGATGTGTGGGGGCCCCCGCCTCTGGGGACCCAAGGAGGGGGTGGGAGGGGAACGAGGACCCTGACTGGGCCAGCAATCTCCACTCTGGGATCTCAGGACCCAGCTCAGAGACCACTTCTTTGGATGTCCTTGACGGGTCCCCAGGAAAAGCCAGCCCACATGTTCTCCTTCTAATCAACAAAGCTGCACAAAGTATGTTCCCTGACGGGGACTGTGCTGGGTCCTGGGGATACAGACGGGTCCTGAACCTTTGCTCTCAACAGGCTTCCCATCCAGGAAGAGAAGATAAGTAAGTTGACAACTCTAAGGGCAGGTGGGGGTGAGAGGGGCTGATATCAGGATGGGGGAGGAGGAGGGGAGGAATGATATGCAAGGACAAGGCAGAATCACAAGGGGTTGGCGGTACCAGATCACTCAGTAGTTTTCCTTCCTTCCTTCCTTGGCCATGATGTGCAGGGCCTTGATGTGGGCTCTCAGTTCCAGACCAGGGAATCAAACCTGGGCCACAGCAGTGAAAGCACTGAATCCTAACCACTAGACCACCAGGGAACTCCCTCATTCAGTATTTTCTGTGCCCCTATCATGTGCCTGGCACAATATGAACCACTATAGGCCACACGACAACACACTTTTAAAAGGGTGCTCCTGCCCTTAAGAACTTAAGGTTCATCTGTTCATTCATTCATCCATTCATTCAACATTTACTGAACACCTACTGTATGCCAGCTGCTGTTCTAGGGGCAGAGGTGTTAGCTAGGAACAAATCCAAGTCTCTCATTCCTACTGAGCATTTATTCTAGATAAGACAACAGAAAATAAAAAGATATGTTGGAGTTCCCATCATGAAGCAGTGGTAAACAAATCCGACTAGGAACCATGAGGTTGCAGGTTCGGTCCCTGGCCTTGCTCAGTGGGTTAAGGATCCGGCGTTGCCATGAGCTATGGTGTAGATTGCAGATGCGGCTCAGATTCTGCATTGCTGTGGCTATGGTGTAGGCCGGCGGCTACAGCTCTGATTTGACCCCTAGCCTGGGAACCTCCATATGCCATGGGAAGGGGCCCTAGAAAAGACAAAAAGACAAATACATAAATAAATAAATAAGAATAAAAAGATACATATCTCATGTCTCTATGTCAGGTAGTGAGAGTGCTAATCAAAAAACGGGATAAGGCGGTACAGAAAGATGTCAGGGAGGGAACTGTTATTTCTAACACGGTGGTTAGGAAAGACTCTGGGAACATCCCATTTGAGAAGACTTTGAGTGAAACAAGGGAGTGAGCCACATAGACATCTGGGGGAAGAGCCTTTGGGCAGAGGGAACAGCACACAGGCCTTCCTGTGCCCTGAGGCAGAAGGAGCGAGGAGATCTGCATGGAAAGGAGAGCTTGGGAGGAGATGGATCACCAGTTAACTGGGGCCCAGGCCTCGTGGGGCTGCAGCACAGTGACAACATCAGAGAAGCAAATACCCCATAAGGACCAGAAGTCAGAGGTGTTATTCCGTAATATTGAGGGAATTCAAAAGATGGAAAGCCCCAGCCTTTGGGAAGTTTCCATAGAGAAGTGGGGAGTTAGGCTGGGACATGTGCCCTACGTCACAGGCTTCACCTGGAGCAGGACACCGGGAGGGGGACTTAAATTAATGCCCAACTGCTCTGGCACTAATAAAGGCTTCCCCTCAGAGGCTGCCCAGTCCAGAGAGCAGAAGTTTAATTACAGCTACAGCAGGTAATTAAGAAGCAGCACCTACATCTTTCCATGGCTGCGTCAGCACAAAAGATCCTGCTGGCATTCTCTGCAGATGTTGGGGGCAGGCCTAGCAGGGGAGTTTAGGGCTCGGCCAGCAGAACACAGCCAGCCAGACCCCAGATCTCCTGTGTTGCCTTGACCAAGGCCATAGCACACTCAGCCCTGCACACACCTCCTGCCTGTCTCTCACCCCTTCCATGGTCCTCCATGCTACTGCTCCCAAAGCCATGGCTCCCTGACAGCACCTTGGGCATGTCACTGGCTGCTTTGACCCTTCAATGATGTCATGAGATTGTCCAGTCTCCTCAGCACAGTGCTCAGGGTCCAGACCCTGCCCCACTGCAGCCCTTTCTCCTATCACCCCTTTCTTTTTTTTTTTTGCCTTTTCAGGTCATACCTGTGGCATGTGGAAGTTCCCAGGCTAGGGGTCAAATCGGAGCTGTAGCTGCCAGCCTATACCACAGCCACAGCAAGGCCAGATCTGAGCTGCCTCTGTGACCTACAACGCACCTCACAGCAACGCCAGATCCTTAACCCACTGAGCAAGGCCAGGAATCAAACCTGCATCCTCATGGATACTGGTCAAGTTCTTAACCCACTGAGTCACAATGGGAACTCCACTCCCACCACGTTTTTGCCTGTGTTCCTGCTGCAAGTGTCCTGATCCTGTCTGCTCTTTTCTCAGCCTTCCCCCTCTGGCAGAGAATGCCATCCATCACAAAAATAATACCCATCTCAGCAGCTAACATTTACTGAGCTCCTACTATGTGCTGTTCCCTGGCCTAAATGCTCTTTGCGGTAACCCATTTAATCCTCACGACAACCCAAAGGGATGGGTACTTAATACAGCTCTATCTTATTTTACAGATGTGGAAACCGAGGGAGAGAGGTGAGATAAAGGTCTCAGGATCTCACAGGAAGAATGGGCTTCAAAACTCACTCTCTTAACCACTGCTCATGTCTTGTCCTCTGGCAAGTTCCTACTTATCTTTCAGGCTCAGCTCAAAACTGACCTCCTTCCAAGAGTCTTCTTTGAGTGCCCTGACCATGGATTCCCCAAACAGAATTAGGTGCTTCTCCCTAAGAGTTGTCTCAGTATTGGGGTATGGATCTATTTCATTCTTTCATTCAGTCACTCATTCAATAAGTATTTGGCACCAAGTGCCAGACCCCAAGTATAACCCACAGAGAGGGCATGATTCCTCCAATTTGGGAATTCACTTTTTAAGAATTTTTTTTTTTTTTTTTGTCTTTTGTCTTTTTAGGGCCACACTCGCAGCATATGGAGGTTCCCAGGCTAGGGGTCTGATCAGAGCTGTTGCTGCCAGCCTATACCAGAGCCACAGCAATGCAGGATCTGAGCCACATCTGTGACTACACCACAGCTCATGGCAACGCCGGATCCTTAACCCTCTGAGCGAGGCCAGGGATCGAACCCGCAACCCCATGGTTCCTAGTTGGATTCATTTCTGATGCTCCATGATGGGAACTCTGGGAATTCACCCCTGAGTGGGAGAGATGGGCAGGTGAGACAGCATCACAACCAGCGGGACAGAGTGACAGAGGGAACCCAGAAGCTGTGGGTACAGAGCACATGGTGCCCCAAAGTGAAACGAAAGAATCCAAAACAGGTGCTAACAGGAGGGGCATCAGTCTTGGGGGTGCCCAGACCATGAATTCACTCTTTCTGCAATTATTTACTGAGGACCTGAAAAGCACGCACAGGTGAACAAGAGCAAGCCTTTGGTAGTTATGTTTCTCACCATACACGAATGATTGGCAGCAGGGTTAAACATCAGTATTTTATGAGTTTGGTCAGTATGAATCACCACCTGGAGCTCAGCCGTTCTGGGCATCCTCAACCACTGCTCTAAGCTCACGGACTGAGAATGAGATAGTGGTGGCCACATCAGCTTGGGCACTCAGTGAGGACCTGCAGGGGCAGCTAGGCAGCCATTCCTTCCCCACCACCAGCCTAGTGACACCCTCTGTGTCCTCGCCTGCTTATTTAAAGGGTGTTTTAAAGTATGTTTACTATACTGTGCTGGATTTTTTTAAGTTAAATATATATAGTATATGTAGACACCACACACACACATTAAACTATTTTCCCACTAGACCATATGTTCCTTCTTCATCTATTTCCCAAGACTCAGGAGTACCTTGAAAGCACAGGTATCTAATAAATGTTGATGGATAGACAAACAAATGGAAGGATGAATGTTGTTCTAGGCAGCAAAGCCCAGCACCAGGTGTCGGTGACCCAGGGGAGCAGTTTCAGCACTCTTTCTGGTGATGGCAGCAGGCAGGATTCCCTGGGGAGCCTCCTAGAGGGTCGGCAGAGGATTATTTTACCGAGTAGCTATGTGTTCCAGACAGGACCCACAGCTCTGCAGACATACACACGTACATACACACACACACAGAAAGTCCCCATTCGCTCCCCTGATTCTGGCACCTATCAGACCCACCTTAGCAAAATTTCAAATCAAACCAGTTTGCCTTCATTTCCTTCCTTTCCCTATAAATCTCTCCACCTGCCTTCTTATCCGACCCCCTCTCTCCCCTCCTAGTCACAGATCCCTCCTGCCAAGAGAAACCCCACTGTAGGAACGCAAAGTACAGGGTTGGAACCTGATCTCAATTCCTGGGCTGCACTTTTCCACATAGACAAACCACTTAACCTCACCAAGCTGTGGCTTTCTCTGCTGTACAAGGGCAGTAGCAAGAGTTACTTTTCCAGCCTGTGAAGAGCTAGTGATACACTGCACATGAAATGCTAGGTAAACCACCAGACATTACACTGTTATTACATTGTTAGAAGTTAGCAATCGGTCCAAGAGAGTATTGAATTAAATGTCACAGAGTCTGGTTATAAAGCCACGCCCCCCACCCCCCACTCGCTATAAACCAGGGGCAGTTCCAGTGACATGGCAGAAAGTGCTAAGTCAGGCCCTTTCTGCTATAAAAATGCCCCCAAAACATAATGTAAAATTTTTTAAAAATACACTTGAGCTCAGGAGTTCCCGTCATGGCTCAGTGGTTAACGAATCCGATTAGTAACCATGAGGTTGCAGGTTCGATCCCTGGCCTTGCTCAGTGGGTTAAGGATCTGGCATTGCCATGAGCTGTGGTGTAGGTCATAGATGCGGCCCAGATCCTGAGTTGCTGTGGCTGTGGTGTAGGCCAGCAGCTCCAGCTCCGATTAGACCCCTAGCCTGGGAACCTCCATATGCCGCAGGAGCGGCCCTAGAAAAGGAAAAATGTATATATACTTGAGCTCTAATAAGAGAAAGGTAAATCGTTAAGTGTAAGGAAAAGGTGAGGGGAGTTTATAGGAGTTGCAGAAGCTCAGACACTGAAACTAAGGTTGCCCAGGGAACACCAGCCCTGGCTAGCTACCCCTTGCTCTCAGTCCAGGCTGGGAGCCCTCGGGTTAACGTCCACCCAGGGGCAGTCTGGGCCTTGGGAGTTGTGGCTTCATGTAGGGGCAAAAAATGCTGCTCAACCAGCCTAGGAGAAAAACAGAGATTCTGGGTGAGGAAAAATGTCTCCCATAAGAAACAAACAAACAAACAAAAAACCAGGAGCGGGAAATGGAGAGTGACTGCTTAATGGGTACCAGCTCTCCTTAAGGGGTGATGAAAATGTTTTAGAACTGGATAAGAGGTGATAGTTGCACAACATCATGAAAGCACTATATGCCATGAATTGAATACTTCAAAATGGTTCGCATTATGTTATGTGAATTTCATGTCAATTATTTTTTTAAAAAGAAAAGGGAAAAAAAAAAAAGAAACCTAAGCTTTCACCACACACAGCACAGCATCTCAAACCAAATTATCAATACAAAGACTGGTCATGGGCCAGTGAAAACCATTAGTGTGCCAATAAGAAAATACAAAACTAGTGTGTAGGGCTCTTGTACCACCCAGGACATGGGAGGTCGGGAGAAGGCTAAAGAGTTCACAGCAAAAACAAACAAAAAACAAAACAACAAAGAGAGAGAGAGAGACAGAGAGGAAAATTAAAAAAAAATTACAACCTATATGAGGAAACAATCTGTGGTTAGAAAGAATCAGCTGTCTCCACAAATAGAATTAATACTCTAGGCACTTTATCTAATAAACTAATAGCTCAAGCTAGAACTATCCAAAGAGACAATAAAAGGAATATGTTTAAAATAATTAAAGCAATAAAAGGATTAGAACTTATAATGAAAGAATAGGACACTGCAGGAAGGAAACTTGCCGATCTGAAAAAGAACCAAGAGGACTAGAAATGAAACATGTTGTCATTGAAATTAAGACCTCAACAGACAGATTAATTAGCAGAGCGAAAGGATTTGAAAAATGGATCTGAGGGAAATGCCCAAGATACGGCCTGGAGAGATAACGAGATGAAAAATTAGGGCTTAGGGAGAGATAGAGACTACAGTGAGAGAGCCCAACATTTTGGAGCCCCAATAGGAGAGAACTGGGAGAATGAGGCAAAGGAGATGGTTGAAGAGATACGGCTGAGAATTTTCCAGAACTGATAAAGGACATGAATCCTTAGCTTGAGCAAGATGTATGCCTCTAAGGAGCCAATGGTATGAATAAAAACAACTCCACACCCAGACATATCCCAGGGAAACTGGAGAGCCCCACAATGAGAAAGTCTAGAAAACAGTGGAAAAGCATCCTCAAACTGCTGAAAGAAAATGCCTGAAAACCTAGAATTTCATTGGCAGCTATACCACCATCCAAGAATGAATTGGTTAAGAGTTGATTACTCATTGATGCTTCTGGAAAGATCCCCTAAAAAAGACCCTTCCAGAAGAATGAAGCCGAACTGAGAAGAAGGAAGTGACAGGTGAGAAGAGATGGGAGCAAAAAAACCAGCCCACATGAGCTAAATTTCAGTGTAAATGACAAGTGGCTGTACAAAACAATTGCAATAACAAAACAGGGGTACCTAAATCCCCAAATGGCGGGAGGAGTTTACTAGAGTTAAGTCCCACGCATCCCTGAGCTTCCCTCGGTGCAGCCAACCTCCCAGATCTTTAGCTGTGGCTCCCCCTCAGCCACCACCACATAGACTGACCCCACTGAGCTAGGGCAGTCCCTCTTTGGGGGACAACCCAGATCAGGTACCCAAGTAAACTGAGCAAGCCCCAGGCCACAGCCCAACCCATCAGCCACATACCTGGAGCTTCTGGCTAATCCCTCCACTCCTGGATTTGGATGAAAACAGCACAGCCACGGGTGGGCTCTGGCTTTTCTAGCAGCCACCAAAAGGGCTAGACCACACGGTCTGGAAGTCTGGGGGGAGTTACCGTGCCATGGGAGAGACTGACCAAGGGAAACATAGGAGACGGGGAGGTTGTACAGAGAAACTCCCCCTCCTCTTTGGCTACGCTGAGGCATGCTCTCTCCCTGTGGCTCCTCAGGAGAAACCCTAAATAACAAGGGGATGCACCTGTGAAGACCCTGTTGGGCTCTTGGCAACTTAGCACAAGTTGTGGTCAGCACAGCAGATGTGCCTTAGTGTAAGGAAGCCCAGTGGTTCTCAAAGTGTGGGTCCCGTTCTAGCAGCATGAGCATCACCTGGGAACTTGTGAGAAATGCAAATTCCCCAGCCCCACCCCAGATCTTCTAAATCTGAGACTCTGAGGCTAGGGCCCAGGAGTCTTCCAGGTGATTCTGAGATTAGGTTATCAGGTATTCCATAAAGCACCTGCATGAATTCACATCTGGGGCATCTACAGCACCTGTGATATGCATCAGTACAACTCACTAAACTTTTCTGCCCCTCTGCCTTCAAGACCTGCCAGCGCCCTCTACTCTCTGCCAAGTCCAACAGCAGCATTGCAGAGAATAACTGTACCATCAGCCTGGGACCTGGGAGATGCTGACAAGAAGCAAGCCCTAGCTGGCCCACAACGACCATGTAATATGAATGAGAATAGAACTTGAGCCACTGGACCTCAGGTGTTGTTTGTTACTGCAGCATAACCCAGCCCATCCAGTCTGACATGGGCCAATATTTTCAAAGAGCAGAACATCCTGAAATGCCCCAAACCCCACCATGTAAGTGACTTATAAAGAGCTCTATCTGCAGAGGTAAAGATGCCCATGCCCTATCTCACAAGAAAGGAGAAAGAAATATGCTCGTGCCCAGGGATCCTCAGGAAATATTTGATGACTTGGCAACCAAGAGGGGCCAGGACTCAGCCACATCTCTGGGTAATGGGAGGGGATGAGCAGCTCCCGTGCAGATGATACTAGAAGGGCTATCGAGGGTGCTGGGATGAGGATGGCACCTTTGGGGCAGAGGAAATGGTACAGAGAGGAGAAAAATAGGCCACCCTGCATCTGTACCAAGCTTTATGCTTGCCAGCCCACTCTCACTCACTGCTTCTTCTTTCTTCCTTCTGTGCACGGGGATAATCCATCCTATGCTAGAGTGGGTCCAGAGAGGCAGAGAGACCAAGATTGCACAGCAAGTTGGTGGCAGAGGATTTCCCTCCCAGGCAAGTGCCTTCTAGCACCTGCCAAGAAAGAGGCTCCAGGAAGATGGGATGTCCCTTCCACCCCTTCCCAGAGTACAGGTCATGTTCTTACAGGGTCCTGAGGACTCTGCCTCACATGGTTTCTTACCCCATTCTGGTGAACTTGAAGGTTCTCTGGCCTCCAAGGAATAGAGAGGAAGGAATGGAGAGTCAGGGTCTACAGGGCATCAGCTCCTGAATGCTCCCAGGTTTACAATGCACCCTGGGCACCATCCCTTGCCCCCTCTCACTACCGTTTCTCCTCCTCACAAGTTCCCAGGTCCTAGGGGCTCCACTCTCTCATGGAGAGGCAACAACGCTCATGGGGGACTGGCTGGTTCCCCTCCCTTTTCTCCTATCGCAATAAGCAGAAACAGGAGTGCTGGTCATGGCCAACCCCACCCATTATGGATTGAACTGTGTCCCCCTAAATTCATATGAGAGCCCTAACTCCCAGTGATGCAGAACGAGACCTTCTTTGGAGAAAGGGTCTCACAGAGGTAATTGAGTTAAAAGGAGGTCATTAGGCAGGGCCCTGGTCCACTGTGATGAGAGAGACATATTCAGAGAGAAAGTCATGTGAAGAATGGAGTTATGGGGCCACAAGCCAAGGAACTATCAGAAGCTAGGAGAGAGGCCTGGAACAGAACTCCCCTCACAGATGGTCTGTCAGGAGGAACCAACCCCGCTGACCAGCTGATTTTAGATTTGGAACCTCTAGAACCATAAGACCGTCTTACCTCCTGCTGTTTAAGATACCCAGGCTGTGGTGCTTTGTAACTCGTTTCCCTGGAACCTCATGATCCTCATTCCATGTTCCCCCTTCATCCAAAAATCACCTCCACTGACATCCCTCTCCACACTCCAGCCTCCCCCCCCGACCACCAACATCCATCAGCACATGATTTACAAGGGCCCTACCTCTAAACTGCTGACCAGGAAGACAAAGGGATGAATACGAAGTAGATATAGTTGGAGGCCTCAAAGAATCTGGGTTGAGTGTGCGGTCTCAGATTCATGTCCTAGCTCTGGCCCTGCTAGGCTCTGGGAACCTGGGAGAAGTCCCTTTTTCACTGTGGCTCTCCATTGCTCATGTGCATTGTGATAAGGTTGGGTTAAGTGATTTCAGCATTTCCTTCCAGCTGTGGAATTCTGCAGTTCTCAGTCAAGATAAAATTTGTTTGCAGGAGTTTCCATTGTGGCTCAACAGTAACAAACCCAGCTGGTATCCGTGAGGATGCGGGTTCAACCCCTGGCCCTGCTCAGTGGGTTAAGATCCAGCGTTGCCGTGAGCTGTGGTGTAGGTCGCAGAAAAGGCTTGGATCCCTCGTTGCTGTGGCTGTGGTGAAGGCCGGCAGCTGCAGCTCCGATGACACCCTAGCCTGGGAACCTCCATATGCCACAGGTGCAGCCCTAAAAAAGAGAGAAAAGAAATTTGTTTGCAATCATTTTTGTGCTGTTCCCCAGAAGTTTACTCTTGTAACTGCACCACAGGGTCCACTTGCTTCATGAAGCTCTTCCCTCACTCCCACTCTACACTCTCAACAGTCCAGACCCATTTTCCTTGATCAGGCCCCATCAGTTAACATGTTTGCAAAGCGGGATATGAGTAGGCATTTAATAAATACTGAGAGGAGACTCCCTTCAAGGCCTTCCTCTTCCGTCTGTAGCTGATCTCTCATTAACGCTCAGCAGGTGAGCGTGGCTAAAAGACAGACCCTCCTCGGGAGTTCCCGTCGTGGCTCAGTGGTTAATGAACCTGACTAGGAACCATGAGGTTGCGGGTTTGATTCCTGCCCTTGCTTAGCGGGTTAAGGATCCGGCGTTGCCGTGAGCTGTGGTGTAGGTCGCAGATGCAGCTTGGATCCCGCATTGCTGTGGCTCTGGCGTAGGCCGGTGGCTACAGCTCCGACTAGACCCCCTAGCCTGGGAACCTCCATATGCCGCAGGAGCAGCCCAAGAAATGGCAGAAAGACAAAAAAAAAAAAAAAAAAAAAGACAAACCCTCCTCTTTTTCTCCTTTAATACACCCTACTTCAAAGAGATGCCTGTCAAAGCACCTATAAAACCCTGTTGCGTGAACCAGACCACCTCCTCTCACTAGACTGCAGGCTCCCCGAGGCAGCAACAATCTCTCCTTTGCATCTATGTTTCCCCGCATTTGCACAAGAAGAGGCAACACATGGAAGCTGAGTGAGTAAATATGAACATATGGCAGAAACCATTTACCATGAGTTTAAGGACCCTGTGGGGGTTTCAGGGGATACATGAACCCACTGAAATAACTGTGGTGCAAAGGGCCATATATACACATTGGTTTATCCATGTAGTGTGCATTTTCCCAGGGGAAGGGTCCGTGGAGCTCTGAGAAATTAAATAAAAGCTAAGACTGAAAAAACATCAAGACCTAAAGCCATGAAGTGGAGAGGTGACATTTATTAAGCCCTTACCCTATACTGGGCTGGGTGGGGTAGATATTACCATACCCACTTTGCAAGAATGGAAATTGAGGTTCAGAGAGGTGACATCTTGGTTCATGAAGAAAGAAGCAGCCTATCCAGAATGGCTCAGAGCAGACTCTGGAGCCAGAGAGCCCAGGTTCAAATCCCAGCACTACCACTTTCTAGTTGTGTGACTTTGGTCAAGTTACTTAACTGCTCTGTGACTCAGTTTCCCCATCTGCAAAATGGGTGAAATGAGGGTACCTACTTCAGAGGGCTGCAGTGAGGAGTTGATGCATGAGAAGTAATCCAAATGGTGGCTGGCATGGGGTATGTCTCCTGAAGACAACTAGGAGGAGGATAAAGGGAAAGAAGCTGGGAGTGACAGAGCTGAGATGCAAACCCAGGCCTGTGTGACTCTTGCCCCTTGATGCCATCACTGCGAACACCCAGCATGCCACAATGCCCCCATCCTGCTGCAGAAACTCTCCTGTCTAAGAAAAGCCTTCAGACCTGAAAGCAGCTTTTCTGGCTTGGCTTCCAGGAGGTGGCCAGGCCTGTGGCACCAGCTTGGCAGGCAGTCCCTGGCAGTTACATAAGGAGTAGGTGGGAGGTTATAAGCTATGCTTCCCGGTCAGCAAGACTGAGCTGTGCAATCAAGACATGTGGTGCTTCTGCCCTGCTCTTCCTTTTCTAAGAGCTTCACCAACATTCACCAATGGAAATTAGCAAAGGGATGTGCTCACCCATTCCTAGACACCCATGCTGACATACAAACTCCCTTTATAATTCCCTGGGTCCATCCCTGTGCCCTGAGCTCCAAAGGGCCGCCCATGACCATCCAGCTTGGGCTTTATGAGTCCTGAGTCCCACTCCCCCCACCACCCGCCACCTGTCTCTCACTCCAGTCCAAGCAGACAGAGAAGCCACAGTAAAGATTTGGCCCTGATCTCACTCCTACACCAAGGTCCCCATAGTAACCCCATCCTAGGTGAGGTGCCAGCCAAGGCCTTATCCCAGCCCAGTCCACTGCCCCACTCCTGGGAAACTGCCTTTGCACGTTTGCTTTGGAGGAGTATCTTTGTATTTCTCCTGCAAAACCATCACTATTGAACCTATTTGCAGAAGCATTTTTCATTCATTCCAGTAAAGCAATTAGAATCGAGTTGCTCTAGCATTAGGGGAAATGTAATATCAGTGGGGAAAACTGTCATTTCATTCCCAACATCAATACACCCACTCTGCCCAAATTCTTTCTCTGGTGCTAGCTTGCTCTCCCCTCCTGAATAGCACAGAGAATACTAAGAAGGAAACTCACTTCCAAAATCTACCTCCAAATGAAGAGCCAGAGGCTCTGGGGGTAGATTTTCCTCTCAGTCTTTAAAGGGAGGCTCCCAGAGTCTCTGACACTCTCCCACAGTTCAGGGAACCCTCTAATGCCCGTCAGAAAGCCCCATACTGGCCCCTCCACTGGTCAGAGGTAAGCAGGAAAGAGTCCACTAGACTCTGACAACAGGACCCTCCAAACATCCTTCCAGAGAGGTTAAGTGACTTGCCCACAGCCACATGCCTGGGAAGCTGGGACCAGAACCCAGATCTGCAGGCTCCTGGGCGTCTCCCACTGCATAACACTGCCCACCACCCAGAGGGCTTGCTGATGCCATTAACTCAGCCCTTGTCTCCCTAGCGACACTAAGCCTTCACCTTTCTGAGCTACTGTATACAAACAGGGAAAGAGGTGACATGGATCTTTTACGTACCCACCTTTACTTCAGTGTCTCCCAATCCTTTTTGGAAATCCTCCCACTTCCTGGAACCCGTCCCTTGCGACCTCACTCTTGCCATCCTCCTTCTAGGTACTAAGATCAGAGCATCCAATGATTCAGCCTTCCTTGCTTCCTCTCTTCCATCCATCCATCCATCTATATATCTCTTCATCCACTTATCCATTCATTCATCTCTTCCTTCCTTCTTGAGCACCTCAGGTCTGTGCCAGGCTCTTAGTACTTCTTCCTCATTGCTCCTCAGAGGACCAACTCCAGAAGGGTCCACTTCTCTCCTGATCCCATCAAAGCCTAGAATGGACATGCTTTCATCCACCCTCTTAGGAGGTTGATCTGATAGAAAAATTTGCACTGTGTTTGTACCACACCCATCATCCCTGGAGAGCTGACAGTAGGCAAGGGCTTCTGGAGCCTTCAGGTCAGCTGAGACCTGCTGCCCAGGGCCTGGATGACAACCCGTCCTCCCTTCCCCAGGGTCCCCCTCCCCTCCCTGCTGCGGCCCCCACATACGTATGCAGAAGTCTCCATTCTCATAGTAGCCAGGACAGCACTGGGACCTCCGCCGGTACATGGTCCGGAGCCCACGCCGATATGCCGTCTTATAACTGATCCTAAGGCACAGGAGAGAAAGCCATTTGAAAGTATTGAAAATCAATCACTTCTGTTAGAATGATATTTGTGTTAAGCTATATCAAGGATGCCATTCAATAATTACTTTAAAATGCATGGCGGCTTCGAATATGAAGGAACACAATAAAGAAAAATCAATGGTGGGATCTGGGCCATTGCGATGCAGGACGTGTTACTGACAAGGCATTTGCTACACCTGCTGACTTTTCTCCAACCTCCTCAGAGTGATATTTAGAAGAGCAGCAGAAGATGCTTTCTGGGTGACATTGTGGAGGGTAGTCGGGACTGCTTCTGGAAACCTCCAGACCTTGGGCTGGAGCAGCCCATGGCGTGACCTGGATGGGAGTTGGGCCCTGAGAGGTTCGATACCAACAGCCACCACCCTGGTAAAAGGATTGATCACAGCCCCTGGGGACTGGGTCACCCACTTGGAGAACAGAAGCTGAGTCAGCGAAAGGACCTCTGAGCCTGCTTCTGTCCCAGAGAGCGAATTAATCTCCCTCACATCATAAATAACACTCCCTGGGAAGAGCTTTGCATGGTATCCTGGGAAGGCTCAGAATGTCCCTCTGCAGAGGAAGAAGCTGAGGCCCAGACAGCAGAAGCTCTGCTGGGGGTGTCAGAGACCCGGGTTCCAGTTCTGAGGCTGACACAGGTGTTGTGACTGCATCCTGTGCCAGAGAGGTTTATAGGGAAAATCTCATTCTATTCTCTGAGACAGGTAGCATTACTGTGCCCCCTTTAATTCATTTTTAGAGTTTTTATTCTTTTTTTTTTTTTTTTTCTTGGCGTGTATACCCTCCTCCTCTGTTTTATGGATAAGAAAACTGAGATTCAGAGAAGTTAATGGCTTGCTCGAGGTCACACAGCTAATACGTTTCAGAGTCAGGATTCAAACCCAAGTCACTATAATTTCAAAGCCACAGGGCTTAACCTACTGCCCTCTGCCAGATCCTAGTGCAGCTTGCTGGGCTTATGGGATGACCACGGTGAAGGAGTAAGACAAGGGAATGGATGGTGTGAGAGCTGAGTCCTAAGAAGGGAGTCAGAATGGGATATTGACAGGCAAAGCCCCTTCCTCACACAAAAGATCAGAATGGAGGAGGTTTCAAGGGGCCTTTCAAGACCAGAGAGAAGAAGAATCTTCCCAAGGTCAAGGTACAACTCGGACTCAACCCGAGTCCTTGGGCCTTGAAGCCAGAGCCCTTTCACTTCCCCACCAGCACCCCAGTGGAGCCCCTCTGTGGACCCCTCCTCAGGGGCAGAGCAACAGAGTCTGGTCATTGGATATGCCTACAGCCTGCTTTCCACGGAAGGTCAGACCAGCTGGAGCAGGGAGTCCAATAGCACAGGCTGGGCCAGCCCTCCCGGTCCTTTGAAGCCCTCGCTTTATGATAAATGACAGTGTGGGGCTCCGGGGAAATCTGTGATATTTGGGGATGTCGTAAACGAAGGTCATTCTACTTTGTCAAAAGCCCATAATGGAAGGTAAGCCAGCCTCCAAGTGAAGCTACTTCCCCGGCACAGGAAGGTAGCTTCCGGCAATTTCCGGAGTTGTCTAAGCCTCTTAGATAAAGAATGACTCAGGGTTGACTCTGAGGTCACACAGTCCATGCCTCCCACCAAACAGGGTTATCCCCAAGCCCTTCCAGTGGAGAAGTGGTCTCAGCATCATTAAAGCCTCCCTAGGGAGAGAGATGTCCCCCTCTGTTTCTGCCTTCCCGTCCTTGCTGGCTCCCAGGGCTGGGGTGGAAAACAGGAGAGGGAAGGTGCTAGGGGCCAGGCTGCTATCAGAATGATGCTGCATTCAAACAAGCCATCCCACACTGAAGGAAACTGATGGTGCCACCGTCAGCATGCACGCTGGGTCATCAAGCTGCAAGGGGACTCAATAATTTCACAAAAGAATGCATGTTCCAGGAATGCAGCCTATTTTAATAAGCAGCCACTCACTCACCCTTCCCTGGTGGTGATGGATGGTAGCTCCAGCCAGTGAGTATGTAACAAAGCCACGCCTCAGAGCAAACCTGACTTTGGCAGAGGGCCTGACAGGATCATGGAGGGGGCAGGACTTCTTTTCGAAGCTTCTACCTCTGACCAGGACCATAGGCAGCTAACTTAGCTCAGCTGAAGCAGGCAAAGGGGATGCAATAACCTTCCTGCAGACAATTCTGCAATCTGGGGAAAATAAAAACCAAACTACCTGAAAAGCACTAGGTAGAGGACAAAGGCAGATACTGGAGGGAAGCCGACACTTGGAAGAAGGGAGTGACACTGGGCAAGGAGAGCCCAGGGGCAGGCCCTGATCACCAATATTCCACGTGGCTGAAATTCAGACAGAGGATGCACAGCCTTACCGGTGTGAAGAACTACAGGACAAGTCATGGGTGGGGCCAACCACTAGAAAGTGACAAGGGGAACCCCAGAAAGGAGAGAGCCGCAAAGAGGAAGCCCCATATTGTTGGTAAAATCTCTACCCAAATGTCTGGCGGTTGAATTACATGGGTGGAGGGCAGGTTCCAGGTCGTCCAGCAAAGGCGAAAACTATTGAACTTTCACAGTTTGGAAATTGAGTTTAGCCAGTTAATTGGCTGCTAAAACAAACAACAACAAATCTGGAGGCACATTAGAGAATTCAGGCTCTACAGTCTCTGCTGCTCACAATACCCAACATATACTTCAAAATGAGTAGACACATAAAGACACTAGAAAATGGTACCTCTAGAAGGGAAAAGGCAATTGATGAAGACTGCCTCTGAGATGACCCGGATGTTGGAATGAGCAGACAAGGATTTTTAAAGCAGCTACGACATCTGTCTATGCAGTTATGAAATCTATCAGGGTCTCACAGCAAGTTACTGGCAAAACTGCCAAGGAAAACCAGGACTTTGGCTTTTCAGCATAGAGCAAGTTTCCCCATTCATATCTCTGTCCATTGTGATTCTCGCATAACCTCAGAGAGGGACCAGCCCACAAAGAGGAAGCCAAAGAAATCAGCAGATGCTCAGCAGCTAAGAAACAGGCCTACCAGGCAGCCTCTCCCTCACTGCTTCACTTTCCCATCACCTGCTGGATTTCTCACCCCTCAAAAAATGTCACTTTGCCTGTATCTAATATCTCACTTTTTCCCACTTTCCCCTGCTCTTTTCGAAGTACGTTCACATCCATGACCTTTCAAAGTACTTTCACATCCCAGGACTGTGCAGGTATCTGGAATAAGGATCATTACATGTTTGAAGAGTATACAGGGAATCTCAGAAGAGAGTGACTTGCCCAAGGTCATCAAAAAAAAAAAATGTGTTTTCTCTTCCTTCCTCTCTCCCTTGGTGCCATGAGGGCATGGTGTGATTTCCAGGAGGGCTGCAGACAAGGGAGCAAGACTCCTGTGTGCAGTCATCTAGATGGAGCTCTTCCCACAGGCAGCCGGGTCGAGACACCATGAGGTGCGGGACTCCAGCCCACACTCCGTTCTCCAAGCCAGGTACCCTGCTCGGGGCTATATCTGCTCAGATGGGGGCCCTCTGAGGCTGGATTTTCCCTAGAAGCAGACCCTGAGGCAAAGATTCAAAAGCAAGCAGTTTATCTGGGAGATGATCCTAGGAAGCGCTGGGAGGGGAGTGGAAAAATGAGCAGGAAAGAAAAGGCAGCCAATTCAGGGTGTGCTTTTGAGCATTTACTGCTGTGAATGACTGCGGTCCCAGCCCACTGGGGACCATGGATACATGCGGAACAAGCCTCAGAGTTGTCCCTGCTACTCTAAGAGAAGGAAGCTGGGGTGTTAATCCCTAACTCCCCATCTTTCCCTGGGTGAGGGATGCTCCCCCAAGGGCAGTAATTCTCCAGCACGCCTGTCTGGCAGGCCCTGCCCATAAGCTGCTCTAGCTACAAAGAGGCCTGCAGCAGAGACTCTCAGGTCAAGTACCAAGAGTGAGTACCAAGGGGATGCAGGCGATGCACTGACTCCATCTGCTAGGGGCATCTTTTGCTAACTTGCCGGAAGGCGAGCCTGAGGGCCCCTCTCCCTGTACCCACCCATCATCTGAGAGTGGTACTCACCGGTGCCTGGTGCACTTGAACCAGTTGAGGATGTCTGTGCATCGTGTGTAGTAGATCTGGTCAAAGGGGTGTGCATATGATTCCTGGACGGTCACGGCATAGCTGAGAACCAGACAGGAGATGGAAGCTGAGGTCAGCACTTAGAAGGTGGAGCTGACATTCAGGAAGGGACCTCTTTCCCCAGAGGATCTGGGCCCCACAGCCAAGTGTCCAGGGGCTCCAAGCTCCCCCACCCCACTATCCTTCTCCTGCCCGGAGTACTGACAGCATTCAAACCTCCCTGACTGCAGGTTAGATCCAGGACCCTCCCACCCACCCCTTACTGCCCTTTGGCCTAGCTCATTTTCCAAAGTCCTAGTTCATTTGTTCATTTAACAGAGAATGAATGGAGTTCCCGTCGTGGCTCAGTGGTTAATGAATCCGACTAGGAACCATGAGGTTGCAGGTTCAATCCCTGGCCTTGATCAGTGGGTTAAGGATCCGGGGTTGCCGTGAGCTGTGGTGTAGGTTACAGACGCAGCTCGAATCCTGAGTTGCTGTGGCTCTGGTGTAGGCCGGTGGCTACAGCTCCGATTAGACCCTAGCCTGGGAACCTCCATATGCTGCGGGAACGGCCCAAGAAATGGCAAAAAGACAAAAAAAAAAAAAACAAAAAAACACAACAACAAAAACAAAAACAGAGAATGAATGAAGGAGGCTTTGCATTTGTTGTTCTATGTGGCTCTGAAGGCAAAAGCCAGCAAGTTTTAAAGTTTTATGTTTGTTCAGATATATATGATTTTTCAGAGCCCATGCCTGGAAGCTAATCTTTGCAGATCTATATGGTTTTCAAAGCCCATGCCTGGAAGCTAATCTAGGTAGTAAGTGGTCCCATTTTATAGATGAAGAAACCAAGGCTCAGAAGTGGCTTGCCCAGGCCATACAGCAGGTACCAATAACTGCAAATATTTGAATGCCCTACGTTAAGTGTTTTAAGTCCTCTTAATCTTCGCACAATCTTATAAGGTAGCTGGCGGCATTGTTATCCTCATTTTATAGATGAAGGAACTGAGCATCAGAAAGGTTAAGTGATTTCCCCAAGGTCACCCAGTTACCCTCTGCTCTATTAATATCTCTAGTATAGATGGGGGGGGCGGGCATCAAGGACATGCCCCCAGCCCTCCTGATCCAAGTGATATCTCGCTATCCACCTGTTAGCTATAAACCTGGACCAGTGGGGAGAAGCCACAGGGAATCAGCTCTCAGCTTCACCAAAATAAGTCTTTCCACCTGCCCATCCCGGCAGGTGTGGTATGAAAAGGCCATCAAGCCAGGGTGTTAAGTGAGGACTCATACCTCCTGTGCAGGCTGGGAGAGGACCTCAGCTGAGATTTCAGGAATTAATTTTTATGTCGGTTGGTATTATCCAGTATGTTTCTCCAGAAGGCTCACTGACCTGAGCCAGATGGCCAGGTCCAGGCTATAAAAGCCCGTCTGCTTCGCCTGAGGAAACCGTCGGTTTGCTTGCAGGAGGGATGGGCAGGCCAGCCCCCCCAAGTGGGTGCCCGGCAGGCTCTCTGCTGCCTGAAATGTCAAAGGCCTGGAATTCAGAAAGAGGAGCCCAGGAGCAGTCAGCGATGCACATGGACTCAGGGGGGTGGGGAATTCGGATTCTCTGAAGCATGGAACATGTAGGGAGGGCGCTTGCTGAGATGTGCGTCAGAGGCATGTGTCTGTGCAGACATGGCCCAAACCCGTTTTCTCTCCAGGCTAAAAGAAACTGAGGCAGCTCGATGCCCACCCCTGGCTTCCCAAAGCCCCTTTGAACTCTGAAAGGCTGTGACCTGTGCTCCCTCACATCTGCGGAGTCTGAGGCAGGAGGTGAATGAACGAGAATGCAGGGGCTTGTTAATAGCATGTCCTCAGATATGGCATTTAACTGGTATGTGCCTCCATTTCCTCACCTGTGATAAGTATTTCTAGGAACTTCCTATAGTTATTAAGAGGGAGTTCCTGTCGTGGCACAGCAGAAATGAATCTGACTAGGAACCATGAGGTTGCGGGTTCGATCCCTGGCCTCGCTCAGTGGGTTAAGGATCCGGGGTTGCCATGAGCTGTGGTGTAGGCGAGCAACCACATCTCCGATTAGACCCCTTGCCTGGGAACCTTCATATGCTGCGGATGCAGCCCTAAGACAAAAAAATTAAAAATTTAAAATAATAAAAATAGTTATTGAGAAAATTGTAGGGTGGTGGGATGGGAAAGCAAGATAAAATGCCTGACAGGTACACAATTCGTATCTAATCGATGTTGTCCTTATACAAGTGGCAGTAATTCACTTCCTTGCCAGGCACTGAGGGCTATTTCCACCCTGACCACAGCAGGGAACAGGGAGCAAAACTCATGCACAGACCAAATTCCCAGCCTTTGTTAAGCACCTGGAGGTTCAGGTGCCCCTTCCAACTTCAACAGGGACAGTGGGTACTCAAAGAAAGGGAATCAACCTAACAGAGGTGGTGGGGAGGGTGTCACAGGGGACAGACTCGATTCTGCAGAGGTCCCCTGGGCCGAGCAAGTCTGACAACCAGAACTTGAACCAGCTCCAAGCCTCCGGGTGAGGTGTGTACCCCTGGATTCGTGGGTGGTTGGTTTCACATGCTCATTTGCCAACATGCTAATGAGGGACCAGATTAATTTTGTAGAGCTTGGGCTTTACTAGCCAGGAGAGGTCTTTCGGCTGGGTTTTATGGTGGAGGGGCATAATTAATGAGGAGCCTGCCAGAAGCAGTAATCCAGCTGGGAAATTCTCCCTAAGTGGTCTCTGGGGACTGGGGTGTGTTTCTGGCATGGCACAGACCAGACTCATCCACGTGTAGCTCAGCTGGAAGAGCCAAGAAGGAGGTGCCCTGTGGCATGGGCCGTCCCTACAAGGCCTCCTCCCTAGGGCTGGAGGAGCCCAGGGGGTCCCAGACCTCCTTTTAGCTGCTAGAGTCACTCCTTGTTCTCTTATCAAGGCAGTAACTTCAGCTGATAACCCGGTCAGCCTGAAATGCTGGCTCAGTGCGGTTCAGTTCAGAATATTTTCACATTCCCAACGTATCCTTGTTAGCAGGTTGAGAACATCTGAGTTTGGTTCAAGTCTGAACTGATCCACAGGTACCAATGGCATTTGGAGAAGAGAGAAGTCAGGATGGGCCCTACCATCAGAGAAGGCTTCCTGGAGGAGAGGACCTGCCCTGGGAAAGCAGAAATGAGCAGGCAGGAAGGAGGCATTCTGGGCACTCTGGGATAGAGCCCAGACAGGGGCAGTAAGCACGTGGTGTCTTAACAAGGAAATGTGGACGAGAGGGGGCTGCTGAGGCTGGAGCTTGCAAGTCAAAGATGAATGTGGAATTCACCTGTTCTCTTTCTCAGCCCCTGGGAAAGAAGGGTTTACATTCACCAAAACCAGAAAGGGGCACGGCACCTGGATCCCCTCCAGATCACGAGGAAAGCTTATGAAAACCGCCTATGCCTAGACTCTAAGCCAAACTTACCGAATCAGAGTCTCTGTGGAGAGGACCCAGGAGACTCTGCTTTTCACCCGCATGCCAGGGGGCCCAACACGTGGTAAAGTCTGTGAAACCATCACCTCGAAGCCAGAGTTGTCAACAAGAAAAGATAATAATTGAGCTTTATGGGCCCCTGAAGCCCTTTCGTGACACTGGCACCCTGATGGCCCAACAAGCCTGGGAGGCAGCGGTAAGGATTTCCACTCCCCCTTTGCCGAGGCGGAGGTGCCTCAAAGTGGTTCATAGACATCCCCGAAGTCACAGGGCAGAAAAGTCTAGACTGGCGTGAACCAAGGTCTCATCACAGATCTCGTGTTCTTCCCACTTCACCTAAAAGGGGCACGCTGAGGCAGGGCTGCCTTCTGCTCCAGCCTCAACTTTGTGGGGACCCCTCCTGGAGCACCCGGTCCCTGGAGACCATACTGGCACCAGCACTGTCCCTCTACAGCCTGGGCCCATCCCTCCAGGCTCTGGGTGAGGCGGAGGGCCGTGGGGCTGGGGCAGTCCCCATCCCAGGCATGAAGCTTGGCCCTCCCCACTCACCTGCTCTTCTCAACCGTCCACTTCCCTCATCTTAATTTTATTCATTTGATTTATTAACATCTAAGTGGCAGCGTCATTCTGGTCAGCATGGCCAATCAATTCTAGGATTTAATTCGGTTTTTCCTGATTGGGTCTCTAGCCACTGTCTTTCTGCTCACCAAAATCAATACTTTCACCTTGGGCTTCAAAGTCAGACCATCGGCAGGGCCCTGGCCTGTTCCCCCTAGACCTAGTGCCGCAGGCAGAATGCAGCAGGCTCTTCTGAGGCAGCCCCCGACCCACCTCCAGATGGGAAGCAGCAGAGCCCCTCACCTACCCTCCTCGGGGCGGGCCAGTGGCCGCGCATCCAAGCTGCTGCATCACTGCCAGTCCCTGGAGACCAGGAAGGCATCGTAGCATCAGAGAATGACACATCTGGACCACAGTGCCTCACTGCACGTCCCCCACCCGACTCTGTGCATGAACACTGAGCCCCCGTGGGCCTCTACTTCTTCATCTGTAAAATGGCCAGAAGTGCAAATACAGAGAGGAACAGGAGGACATTGTCAACTATCAGACTGCCCCATTTACATCACCTGTCACTCCACAACCCCACCCTGACCCCCACAGCACTGAATCTCAGACAGCATCTATCCGGCTCCAGCCTGCCTTTCAGCATCTGGGCTGTGTCTCCACCTGGGCTTGCAGGCCTTTTGGTGGACAGTGTCTATACCTCCTGCCTCTGCTTTTCTCCCACCAGTACCAAGCCCAGGGTGAGGCCCCCAGGAGCGCCTAGCCATCCAAGACCCACAGTTTACCTTTCCCAGTGGCTGCACACGTTGGGGTCCTCGGGGTTCAGGGAGAAGATGGTTTGCAGGAGGGAGCAGACAACGAGCCCTGCCACCAAGAGTGCCATCCTGGGCCCTGTGGGGGAGAACAGAGGGGCAGCGTCATTAATCGGACCGTCTTCGCAGGCATCTGTTTGGCGCCAAGACGCTCACATGAAGCGGCAGGAGAGATGCGCTAAGCAGGCGAAGTTTCCCATCATCCTTGTGTAAGGAGCATCTGATATTTCACACATGCAGGCTTTGACTAACAGGGTAACACCTCACCAGTTCTGAGTAACCGGGGAGTGGGAAGTCTGAGTCAGGGAAATGCTGAAATTTCAGGCCAGAGCTTCTGAAAGTTTTTGGTTCATGGATAGCTTTGAGAATCTGATGAAAGTTACAGACCTTCTCCCCAGAAAAATGCCCCCATGCACAACACTTGACTGTGACTTCAGGGTGCCCTCAGGCCCCCGAGCCCATCCTTGGACCAAGAACCCCTGACCTACAACTATAAAGGCAACACCCTCCCTCTGTCCCTTCTCCCTTATCTTGATGTGTTTCGGCCATTCGTTTTCTTCTCTCTACTCCCACAAAGACAGAGAAGAAAGGTGTCTAGTGTGGCCCTAGAGACAGCTAAGCTGATCAGAGCTTTCTCATCAGCTCTAGTCAAGCAAGCCACCCAGAAGACTGGCCCTTGCTTCTTTTGCTCCCAGGGGGCTTCTCAGCCACTGACACCCAGGGTGATGTGTCTCCACATGCCCACTGAGGGCTGAAGGGCTTGAAAAGCCTGGTAAGGGGCTTCGGGAAGCAACCTGCAGAATTTGATCCAGGCCCCTGCAGTGACAGTCTGGGACAGGTGTTGAGTGGGGCTACACAGATGTCAACCCCCTCGGTCCCTTAATCCAAACACTCCCCAACAAAGGGTGCCTCATAGAGGCAGAGAACCATGGACTTGGGAGTGGCTGAAATGAGCCCCAAGACTACTTCCTGGCCTGGACTCCATGGTCCTATAGCCTTAGAGAGCTCCCCAAGGGTTCTCACCTGGCGGGGGTGCCGGGGCAGAGGTAGGGGGGTGCACAGAGCCACCTCCAGGGCACCTGCAGTTCATAGGTGCTCAAACACCAGCTATAGACTGAAGGAACAGTACGACTCAGAAAAATAACAGTGTATGTAGATCTAGATGCAGTCGTGGTTTGCTTAAAAGCTTTACTGAATTCAGGAGCTTTATTCTCAATCAGCCACACTTGGGGCGGGGGGGAAGACAACTTCTAATAACTGAGGGCAGGGATGGTATAGAAAATATTTTGACATTGGAAAGGAGCCCTCAGGCTTGAAATGGTTGAGAATTTCTAGTCCACTGACCCGGGGTTTACAGACGAGGAAGCACTCTCCCTTCCCGGGGACGGAGAAGAGCAGCATGGATGTTGCACAGGCTCCCGTTTGTTCTCAGAGGGAAGCTAAATGGAGCCCCTGACTTCGTGAAAGGTTAAACGCTCTCCTCATAAGCCCCAATAATTTCCTTGTTAAACTCTTTCTTAGCAGCTCCTTGAAAGATAAATAAATTGTCACAAATTCTGTCTAACCATGGGGGTCCAATTGATGATTAATGAGGTTTTTCTCTCTGTTTGAAATCTGGAAATCATCTGGCTAAATGGATTCTGAAAATTGGTTAAGAAAGAGAAAAGCGAGTCTGGTATTTCTGCCCAATTTGCAGATTCCAGGGGTCACAAACCACAGCGGCTCCTTTCTCCTGCTCCATGTCCCCCTTCCCCTTCTGTTGCCCCACCCACCCCCAGGCCTCAGAGGCCCCATCAGCACCTGCACAGAGGGCGCCCCACTCACTGGAGTCCACACAGTGCTAGGGCTGCGTGCAGGTCATTTAAACATGTTCTCCTCAAAGACAAGGAGAGACCTTCACCTTCGGAAGAAGGAAGAGCCTGCCCAGGACATGGCATTGAGTTCGGACGGTGAGCATCTTCTGGGTGCAGGCATCAAATAAATCAAATAGCGAAACACACTCTCTGAAAGGTATCAAGTTCAAATGCCAAGGGCAGAGAATGCCTCATCTCCGTTCTCTCCACAGCCTTGTCTCCTTACACTGGCTGCTCATGTAATCTCCAACAGCCAGAGAGAACTCCCTGGCTATGCTTTCAAACCTACAAAGCTTAGAATAGCAAAGGGTGAGGCCATCTGACTAGGGGAGATGGTGCCTCTGGCCCCTTTTGATCCATGGTGACAGAAGAGGGGTGGCAGGCAGAGGTAACTTGTATCGTTGCTATAACTTGGGAGAGCTATTTAAATCTTCATGAAACCCTTTCTCTCTAGGTCAGATCTGGGCAGGACAGTTTAGGTGATTCCCACTGGACAGAGAGATACCTGGACACCAGGGCCCCGTGAGGGTGGAGGTGGGGTGGGTAACACACAGAAGGTAGAAATGGATGGGAGCACAGGACATGGCCAGCGAGGTGGTAGTTACACCTGCAGTCTGAGGCCTCACTCCTCGGTCACTGGGATCGAGTTAAGGCTACAGAGCAGGTGGCTCCTCAGGACGCACATCCAAGCCTCCAACAGCCCCATCACCTGCATTCACAAAGTTCCCCATCTGAGGTCAAGCCTGCCTCTGCCGTGGCGTGGGGGAGGGGGGAGAAGGATGTCCAGCCTGAGGGTGGAAGAGGTGACTCCTCTAGGACCCCCTCAGGCCTCAGACATTTCCCTTGAACGGGTCTAGGCTAAAGGATGCAACCTCGTTGAGGCAGAATATTAACTCAGGCAGTTAGTGTAGGAGCCTGGGCTCCGGATACATTCCTTTGATATGGATATGGATTAACATTTGTGTTTTAAGGGCTCCAGGGAGTAACACCTCCCCAGGCCTTGTTTTATTATAGGAAATGCACCTTCCCCACAGACTTCACTGACTGGAGCAAATGCGAATCTCTAGCCCACTCAACTGATGGAAAAGAAATGAGAGGAATGGTGACTTAGTCTAAGGAAAGAAAAGGACAAAGAAACCATAAAACTTACACAGGACATTTCCAATCCTAAAAGCTCTATTGGACAAGGACTGATATAAGTAATTAAACAAGGCCAATGGGAAAAAACCGCATCTTTCTGGACCCCACGTGGTACCCCTCCCCACCTTTAAGGAATAAAAACCCCTAAAGGATGACAGAGAAAGGGGGGCTCTTCTCCCCCCTCCCAGCCTGTCCCAGGAGCTATTTGCTTTTCTCGAATAAAGACGTTGCTTGCTTGCTGCCTGTGTGTTCGCAGAGTTCATTTTTCAACTGCCATGAACAAGAACCCTGATTCCGGTACCATTTTCCAGTATCATTGTCATTCATCCCTCCCCCTCCCGGGCCAGGCTGGCCCCGTCTCCTGTTCTTTCTCACCCCAAGCTTGGCTCCCACTACTCCTCTGCCCTCGATGTCCTTCTTCCTCAACTCTGCACATCACACACCACCCGGACCCGGCTCAGCTCAGACCCCAGCCCCGCTGCCCCCTGCAGGGCTCAGCGCCTACCATGTGCCAGGCAGGCTACACTCACGCGGCTCTCAGCCTGGCCACACCATCCGGCGCTCATCACCTCCTGTCTTGCCCTGACATCTTTCCCAGCGTGTTGACTTCATCTTTCCGATATGTCTGTAAACGCCTCAAGTCAAGATCTCCGCGGTCGCCAATCAGTTCCTTTTGGGAACTGATTTTAGAAAATGCGTTTCTACTTGTCTCAGACACTTCACGGAGGTGAAGTGAAGCGCAGTCGGAAAGGAGCCATCCCCACCTGAGGGCACCTCAGCGCCATTCACTTTAATGGGGCTTCCCCAGGCCCTCTTTCAGAGGTTGGATCCCAAAGACAAACGCTTATGAGATGACAGAGGGAAAATCAATCCTGCCACAGTGGTTATTAGGCCGACTCCATTCAGAGTGACAGAGGTTAACACAGCAGGCACCATCTGATTTAGGGCATTAATAATTAAATAAGAAAATGCCCCTCAGAGAAAGAGAACATGTAAATAGATCAGCTGGCTCCCTCCCCTCTTGTTCGTGCTCCCTGCAGAGTAAGGAACAGAGGGAGGGAGCGAAGCTTCCAAGAAGTTTCAGAAATTTCTTTCCCAGTTGGAAGTATGGTTGCTTTGCACCTGCTGAACTGGGGTGGGGTGGGGGCGGGGGAGGGTGAAAGGTAGAGAAGGCGCCGGGAAGTAAAGCTCACACCTGCCCACCTGGTCACCTGTACACCTGGCAGCGCCTGAACTAATCATCAGACTCCTGGAGCACCACCCGCCCGGCACTGGGCTGTGCTTCTAGGACACAAAGAAATCACATGAGTTGGCTGGAGTCCATGTGCAGAGACGAAAGCAGCCAGCGGTTAAGTCCCGCCGGGGGCCTACAGAAGACTTTGTAGAATGAACGGGACTTAAGCTGGACAGAGTATGGAGAGAAAGAGGGCAGACGAAGGGCACGCAGGGGCAAGTTCTGCACACGCAAGGGCTTGGAGGCAGGAATGTGCGGGCAGCGGTGAAGGCTCTAGCAGAGTGTATGCTGCGGAGACGTGGTGGGCAACGTGGGAACCTTGAGGAGGCATCTTCCAAAACCGGGTTCTGTGAAGCACTAGTTCCATGAGATAGTGATAGAAATCTCCCAGTCAAGGGTTTCCACGAGTGACTGAGTTCAGGAAATGCTGCATGCTATGTATGTCCTCATCTGAAATAGTCACAGTGGATCTGAGCAGACCTTAGGCTCTGGGAAGACTCAGAGCAAAGAGACCTGTTTTACTTTGTTTTACCCAGTGTTTCCCATAGAACTTTCTAGTGACTTCTACAGCAGCAGAGTTCTTCGGGATACCCATGTGGCAACCTCTGCTCCTCTTCGTCAAGGTCACGCCTGGAGGAAGGCCTGGTCCTGTCGATCTGAATCCTTAGAGTTTTTTTCATTTGTTCATGCGAACATCTGAGGGCCTTCTACATTCAGCACGAGGTGTTGAAGGGACTCTGCCACTGGGTATTAAGGAGACATGGATATCCCAGCAAAGGATCCCTCCTCCTAACCTAGGCCTGCTATGCTGGCCTGAGATGGCGCCAGCCTCTGAAGGCCCCACCTTCGGCTGGGGCCCCGCCAGCACCAGCGACAACACCTGTTGAGTCCAGCTTGTCTCTCAGATGGCAACACACACCTGGCCAGACACCAGCTGCTCACATTAGCCAACATGCATAAAACTGGGGCAGAGGGCAGACAGACAAACAGATGGCCTCTGCCCCAGGATCAGTTGTGATGACCTCATGGTCCATCTGTGCAAAAATCCTCCCCCACCTGCTTCACTTCCACCACCTGCCTAACCCTCCTGACTGTGCCAAAATCTTGGGCACTGGAGCCTGGTCCATGTACCTGAAACCTGCTCTCCGGCCATCCTAGTCTTCTCTAGGGAGCCCTTCCTCCTCAACAGCGTGGGCAGCAGGGGTGGAGGTGGTCAGGCACTATTTTGTGGGCCCTGGGAAGTTTCTACTCATGCAATGCTCGGGATTGATTGGTAGTGGCTGCTTGGAATACTCTGCTGAGAAACTGGGGATGAGGGGGAACTGGCCATGATTGATTAGTAATGCCTGTCATGGGCACAGGATGGGAGAAGGGCCCACAGAAATTGCTCCTCTCCTATATAAACCATCTTGATGTGGCCTCAGTACTTTCCTCTGGGCCTTAGAACCTGCACATCATTTTCCTTCCCTTTGTACCACACCACCAAAACATACTTCTTGAAGGCAGGGGTTTTGCTCCATTGTATTCACTGCCATCTCCAGCACCCAGAGGATTGCCTGTATAGAGAGGGGGCTCCATCCATCTTTGTAAACTCTGCTAATTGTTGACCCTACAGCCAAGCACCTCCCCTATCAGCCATCCCGAGCCTCAGGACCAGTCATGTTGCCGGTGTCTGTCCTGACACGGGACACTCCTATGGGGCACGCCACCCTGCACTGACGTTGCATCACAGAGAGACCAGTCTGTTGGTGACAGATGCAGTGGGTACTGTGACATCCTAAGAGCAATCCAGAGACCCTTGCATAGGCCACCCTGCCAGCACCAGGGTGTGTCTGTTCCAGGAACCAGCACAAGGCAGCCATTGAAGCCCACTCAGAGGCTCAAGCTGCAATGGGAGACTGACTGGTGTTCTGAGAGCCTCATGAAAAGGTGCTTTCAGCCTCAGGAAGTAGCAGAAGCAAACCCCAAACTGGGGCTCATAAAGCAAACGCCTCACATTCTTCCCAGCATGTGGGTGTAGAGAGAGAGATTTCTATCTTCTATTTATAGAACACACAAACACACACAGACACACATTCTCTATTTTTTTCTGAATAAAACAAAAAAGCCGAGTTTACACTCATTGGGGTAAATGCCAAGGTCATCATCCTGTCTAGCGGCCCTTCCCCTTCATCTTCCCACCGCCCTATCAGCCAGCTCCCAGTCTCCCAGCCCCTCTCTGTTTACTGGCCTTGCTGGGGTCTGATTAGCAGGAGATGAAAAGAGGAGCCGAGATCAGCCTATAATTAAGAGGCTTCGCCCTTCGCCTTGATGAAGCCTCCTGCCCTCGGGCAATCCCACCAGGGGCTGGGCTTATGTTGAACGCTTTCTAATCTCCCTGCACTTTGAAAAAAAGAGAAGTTAAAAAAATAAATCCATAGCTCTTAATCTCCAAAAGAGTGATTCCCTGACTGCGGGAGCACGGCAGAACTTCCCAGCGCCAAAGCAGAGGCCCTGCCAGGTGCCTGCCCACTGGGATAAATCAGGGGATTGGCGTCGCCTCCTGAGACATGCAAACGTCCTCGTCCCAGGGCTCCACCACCCTGATAAATTCTGCTTTCTCCTTGCCCGGGGAAGCCTCGGGCTGCAAATCCTGAAAATGGCACCATGGAGGCCTGCGGTGCCCATTAATCAGGTTCATAAGACTGTCGGGTCCCCTGTGCCCTCAAGACCTGCAGTGGCCCAAACATTAGTCAGGCTTGGAGAGAAATCATAGCGGGGAAGTGAGGGGCAGAGAGGCAGGGACGGGGGGGCGGGAAGGGGGGGTAGAAACCAACAAATTCATGAAGCACTGCCACCACCAACAGCCCCCACCCTGAACCCACCATTCCGCAGCTCCTGGGCTCTGAGCCCTCAGCCCACCCCTTCCCAGGCAGGCAGCAGCAGCACCCCAGCCTCCAGCCCCTCTGAAGAGGAAGCGAGAAAACTTATCTGTGTTCTTAGGCCATTCCATTCCTCACAGAGCAATTATCTCCATCTTTCCATTTCTTTGCAAATCAAGACACACTCAACTGTCCTGGCCAACCCGGAGGATGCCTTCGCCCCCAACAAGCCAGCCCACTCCTGGCCTGCTCTGCTCCCCTCTGCCACCCTCTCTCAGGGCTGCGGGGTTCCCCTGGCTATGGGAGTCAGTCTCTCATGCCCTGGCATTAAATCACGGCCATGTCCACAAAACCTCCACAGACAAGTTAGTCACTCAGGACCACACAGCCCCACAGGGTTTAGTTCCCATTCCCACCCACTCCGAAAAAAAAAAAATTCTAAAACTACAAGCTGCATCCACAAATGCCCAGGTGGGAAAAGAGCACCAAGAATCACTCATCACGGGTTCAAGTCCCCCACCTGGGCTCAACTGTGAAGACAAATGGCTAAACAGCAAGCCATGTGGTATCAGGGCTGGTACCTGGACTGACCTGGGAGCATCACCTGTCCAACAGAAGGGCAAACTGCCTCCAGGTGACTTGCTCAAGGTCACAGGGCACATCGATGCCAAGACACATGGAAGGGACTATCGGAGTTGGGCTGACAAGGATTCCAATTTGACGCCATCTTACTTGCTACGTGATCTGGATTAAATCATTTACCTGCTCTGGGGCTGTTTCTCATCAATCACATTAGGTTAAGGCCAACTTCACAGGACTGTTAGGATATCAAATGTGTCAGCAAATAAAGTGCTTTGTTCAGAATCCAGCACATCGAATATGCTCAGTAAAATATGTTTCCTTCTGACTCATATCCTCTGCCTCAAAGACCCTTCCAAGTCTATAATTCTGAATTCTAGAAGTTCTAAGGAGCTGAGGAAATATTGATGGGAACATCCTCTGCTGGAAAATCTAGGCTTGGCTACACGTCTTTGGTGACCCTGGGATCAGCCTTAAATGTATAATTATCAAGACGGTCTCATCGTTCATCCGTCCATTCAGCAAACATTTATTGAACTCCTGCCAGGTGCTACGAACACAAAGACAACTCACACCCCAAGACCCTCAAGACCCCAGACACCTGCTGGAGAGTATGTGGTAATGGCCGAGAGAGGGCAAGAGATTCAGGATGTGGCTTCATTCAAAGCACCCAGGCCTTTCCTCAGCAGCAAGCCTCGGGCAAACGTGATGGGATATCAGAGACCTTTGCCGGAATTGATGTGGAACATCCCTCACATACCTCCTTTCCAGCTGCCTATGAATCCGCTCTCTTTTTTTTTTTTTTTTTTTTTTGTCTTTTGAGGACCACACTTGCAACATATGAAGGTTCTCAGGCTAGAGGTTGAAATGGAGCTGTAGCCACCTGCCCACACCACAGCCAGAGTAACTCCAGATCCAAGCCACATCTACAACCTCCATCACAGCTTACAGCAATGCCAGATCCTTAACCCACTGAGTGAGGCCGGGGATCAAACCTGCGTCCTCATGAATGCTAGTCAGATTCATTTCCACTGAGCCACGATGGTATCTCCCAATCTCTTTTTTTTCATTTTATTGAAGTATAGCTAATTTGCAATGTTGTGTTAATTTCTGCTGTACAGCAAAGTGATTCAGCTATACATACATATATATATGTGTTTCTTATTTTTTTCATTATGGTTTATCACAGGATATTGAATATAGTTTCCTATGCTATACAGTTGGACCTTGTTGTTTATCCGTTCTACATAGACTAGTTTGCATCTACTAATCCCAAACTCCCAAGCTTCCCCTCCCCTCTCCCTGGAAACCACAAGTCTGTTATCTGTGTTTGTGAGTCTGTCTCTGTGTCATAGATAAGTTCATGTCGTAGTTTAGGTCCACATATAAGTGAGATCATATGGTGTTTGTCTTCTGAACTACTTTGCTCAGTATGATAAACTCTAAGCCCATCCATATTGCTGCAAAGGGCATTATTACTCTGAATCCACTCTTCATCAGGGCTGCCTCCTCTGAAGGGGCAGCCACCTGTTCACAAGCCTATCCAGCCTCCCAGCTCTACTCTGTCAGGACTCAGAGCAGCTGTACCTCCTGTCTCCCTTGGGTCTTCCCTCCTGAGTTCCAGCTCAGCTTCCATGGCCCCATTCTTCTCCTTTGTCTCCTAAATTACTAACTTGCTGTGTGACCTTGGGCAGGTTGCTTTCCTTCTCTGAGCTTCACTCTCTGCTTGTTCCAGAGGCTGGGGTCAGACAGTACCATCTCTTGGGCCCTTGCAATTCTGTGAGTTCCCCTAAAGCAGGTCTCCCTTCTTTACCCTTCCCCTCATTTCCCCCTCTCTCTTTGATCCCCACATCAGGTTTGCTCCACCAAAGAGATAAAGCAGGGGAGGCAGGAGAACTGGATTCTCACTTTGCTGTACACCCGAAACTAACACAACATTGTAAATCAATTATACTTCAAAAAATTGGGAAAATAATAATCAACCAACCCACAAATACATAAATAAAATATATGTAAGTTCACCAACATGGAAAGAGGACCCTGCTGTATTATGATTATGTGGAAAACGCAGGTTGCTAAACAGCATGGACGTGACCATCGCATCAGGCATGTGTGTGGTGTGTGTGGAACGCCAGCAAGAAGAGAAAGATGTCTGGAAGCATGTTAAAAGTATTAACAGAGGCATCAGGGTGATGATTTTTCGGTGACTGGCTTTCTTCTCTGTACCTTTCTATCTACATTGTCTTTGATGAACAGATCTCAGCTTTTCAATTGGAAAAGCTACAGTAAAGCTATCCTCATTTTTCAAACAAGGCAGGGCCCTTTATCAGCATCCCCATAGCTTACCCTCCCCCGGGCCCACATTCTCCCCCACTGCTCCTTGCGGTGCATGTTCCCAAAGAGCAGGGATCGTGAGCCTGCTACCCCTAGAGACACAGGCGGCTTTATGGAGCTTGCCAGGCAGCCGCGGAAGCCATAGGTTGGATGGGGCAGGGAGGGGGGAACTGCCATTAGAACTGGATGGCCTTTGTCCATGCTGTGATTGTATCCAAGCTGTGATTAAAAACATTATGCCATTTCAAAGCCCCAAAATGATCTGATGACACAGAAAATGGATGGATAATATACAATTTTGTCAGCTCTACCCAATATAATAAATGAACCAACTATTCAGATTTTAAAAGAAATTTATTGCAGCCCTTTGTCCATGACACTGATGAATTCTGGCTCACAGCCTGGGCAGGTCAGCCCAGGGAGCATCCCCTCACTCCGGTGCCCATTTGTCCCCAGCACCCCCGCGGGCTCTGCTCCTTCAGGGGTAACAAACACCCGGAGCTCCGGCCTCCGTTCCTGGGTCCTAACCCCAGTTCTGCTTCTTGCCAATTTTACGATCTTGGGAAGGTCGCTCACTCTGGGAGTCCCAGCTTCCTCCTTTGTGATGTGGGAATAGGAAGAAAACTGGACTCACAGGGTCCTGAGATGTCAGAGACGAGGATTATGCGAAGGGCCTGTAGACAGTAAAACACTGACTAAATGTGGCCATTACCCTCTAACTGGGGGCTGAGAGGATGCAGTCCGGGGGCTTGCAGAGAGAGAGACAGTTTATCAGGATCCTCCGATAAGGATCGCCTCCTCAGTGTGGGGCACATCTGTCAGAGCACAGAGCAAGGGACCCAAGATGAGTTTCGGTACGTTTGCAATTTGGCCCCATCCAGGCCCTGCCGACACACACGCTAAGCAAGAGGTGATGCCAAGTCTGGGACCAGAGGCCAATTTGGCAGCGTTTCTGGCCTCAGCTGTGTCTAACGACCATCTCCACAGCCACGAGCATTTGTGATTCAAGCTCTTCTGAACTTGGTTTCCTGGAGGAGCAGGATGTTCGCTCACCTTCTAGAACATCAGCGCCTGCAGCCCTTCCCAAAAGAAGGGGCCACGGGAACAGCACCGCGGCAGATTAAAATCTACCCCCATCTCCTCGGTTTAATTTGCAGAATGGCACACGACTCCCAGCCTCATTGTGTTCCCGGCCTGATTATTCGTTGTTTATTTCAGTATTTTCCAGGAAATTGTTCATTAAGGATAAAAGCACCTGCTTACCGTAAGAGAGCATTACACAAAGACTCTGGCGTGGGGGCCCGGGAAGAACAGTAATTAATGAAGTGAAACAGAACAAACATGCTATAAATCAAAGGCCTAAAAAGAAATGTCTGGCATTAGTGGATGACAATAGAGGGATGAAATGAACTATCATATTTTCGTGTTAAAAATGGGAGGAGAAAAAAAATCACAAAAGGTGGCAGAGGTAACGATCTATTTTTGGAGCCGCTAAAGCCTGTGCTTCCATTAAGAGAATTATAAATCAATTCTGTGTTGTCTGGGGGCATATATGCGCAATGTGTGAGAAATTAAAAAGCTTAATGTGTCAGAGCAGTTCCTTCTGAGGGTTCCATGGAACAAAGCCGACCAAGGCATTAGGCCTGAGGGAGGCATGGCAGGTTATGGCGAAGAAATTAGGAGGATCTGAGCCATGTCACTGATTTAGGCCCAGCCAGGCACAGGCCATCATGAGCCCCAGTGTCCAAGAGCACAGCCCCACCTCAATTAACTGGAACCTTCCATTAACTGGGGTGCCATCAAAGCCACTGGCCACGCTCACCAATGCATTTTGACCCTAGAGCCAGTGAGATTTTTTTTCTCTCCTGAAAAGCAGTTTCCAAGGTAAACGTCTAGACTGATGATCCGTTCAGCTTTATTGCCTTCACCCCTGAACAGGGACAGGCCTTGAGGAGGGATGACCCTGAAATTGTGCCAAATCCCAATAAATCCAAAGAGATTTGACGCCACTCGCCATGATTCACTTAACAAGGCAGAAAAGGAAATGGGCACGCTTGTGAAAGAGAGTTTTGGGTAGCCGGCACTGGAACCACAGCAAGGTCTTTGCCTAACGTCTGACTCCACAGGAAATTCAGATGTGTGAACTGCCCATTCCTCAAGGCAGGATGGAGGTGGACAGGGTGCCCCTCCGACTCCAGCTACTCCGAGTTGCTTTCTGCCTTTTCCACAGGCCAGCTGGGTGTGAGGCGCCAACCTCCAACGCACTGAATCACCCACAGGTAGAAAGTGGGAAGCTTGTGCCAAGTCTAACCATGCTCCCCCAGCGTTCTAATTCTCTGGTGTGCCCACAAATTTCTAAATTTATGTGCTTGGGTTATGGGATGGAAATTCTGTGAAACTGGATTGTTATGATCATTATACAACTACAGATGTGAAAAATTCATTTGAGTAATAAAAAAAATATTTCTAAATTTGCCATAACGCGTAAGGAGACTCAGTGGGATGGAAAGAGTGGGAGGCAGGCTAGAAGCTTGCTAAGCCCTGGGAGACCCCTGACACACAGATATGTGGCTGTGCCAAGGTGGGGAGCAGAAAGAAAAGGGGAGGGGGTGGGGAGGGGTTGAGTCTCGGGGCCTGGGTGTGCACAGCTGGATGGCAAGCCAGGGCTGAAGTTTAAGTAAGCATTATGTACCAATGCCATATTCAGTGCCTAAGAGTCCTAACTTAGGATACTCTTTTTGTTTGTTTGTTTGTTTTTGTTTTTTAATTTTTAATTTTTTGGTCATTCCACAGCGCATGGAGTTCCCAGGCCAGGGATCAGGTCCGAGCCACAGCTGTGACCTACACCACAGCTGCAGCACTGCTGGATCCTTTAACCTACTGTGTTGGGCCAGGGATCGAACCTGAGCCCTAGCACTGCAGAGACGCCACTAATGCCATTGCACCACAGCGTGAAGTCTAGGATGTTCTGTTAATATCCCCTCTTAGATGAGAACCGGGATGCTGACAGATACAAATTGTGAATATCTGTTAACTGAGAAAACCCTGGAACATCTTACTGCATCCCAGAGGAAAGCACGAAATGAATGGCTCCTAGGAGCTTGCCCTGTGCCAGGCACTAAGCTGGGCACCTGGCCAATCCCCATCTTCATGGTGGCTCTAAGAAGTAGGTATCATGATCCCCACTGGCAGGTGATGAAATGGAGACTCGCAGTTTAGAAGCATGAACTAGATCTGAACTCAGCTACCTGCTTGACTATCACTGTGGTTCCAGGTCTGTGTTTGCCCTTTGGACTTGGTGCATACAGGTGCTCATGTGTGTGCAAGTGTGTGTGCAGGTGTGCTACATGTGGTGTGTGTGGAGGAGGGACGGGGGTCATCCTTTGGATCGGAGCTTCCTCCATGCTCAGTTGGAGCAGAGGAAGAAGCGGGGGCAATATGCTACTGTGGGAAAAGTATGAGCTTGTGCCAGCTGTGATCTTGGGCCAGCCTCCTGCCCTCTTGGTGCTTCATTGTCCTCTATGAGCTGAGAGGAAGCCTTTCTTAGCAGTACTAAGAAAATGAAATGACTTCAATGTATTTTATCAACTCTCCCAAGGATGGTACATAACTCGTACCATTCTAGATGCACAGGAGAAAAGCCAATCTATTACATGCAGCGGATGGCACAGGGTGTTAGGACCCTTGCACCCAGCTGAGAAAGCACTGGACGGTCTTTAAGGTCCCTATGGCTCTGACATCAGCAGATGGGTGGAGAGGCTGCATGCCTCTGCTTTAGCGACTGGGCAGGGCAATGATCCTGAGTGTAGCTGAGGTTGCAGGGGAGGATGCCAGACCCTCTGGACCAGATTATCTTCGTTTACAATGTCCTCTGTGTTCATTTCCCTTGTGTCATCCCTTGGCCTAACTACCTTCTCCAAATGTACCAATCTCTTGGAGTTTCCTGGTAGCCTAGTGGTTAAGGACCTGGCGTTGTCACTGCTGTGGCTGGGGTCGCAACTGTGGCAAGAGTTTGATCCCTGGCCCATGAACTTCTGCATGCTGTGGGTGTGGCCAAAAAAGGGGAGCAATCTCACCTCCACTGTGATTCGAGAAATCAAGAGAGAAACTGCGGACAAGCCTTTAAGGGGATAAGCCCTACCTCTCACTGTCTACCCCTAGGGATAGCTAGATTCGGGGCGGGTAGCAATCATTGGCAAGAGATCTGAATGGGATCATTAATTGAGCCCACGGTTCCCATGCACCTCTCCTGCTCTCAGAGGATGTGGAGGTTATTTTTGTATAGAAGGGGCAGTTTCCCAGCAAAGTAGAGCAGCGGTTTGTGCCCCAGGAATAAGCAGGGCCCCACCCTAGTCAGACCCCACCCAGAAAATCTTCTAACACCTTAACAAGTGAGCGTTCAGATGCCAGGATGCATCCAAGGCGACGGGGAAGGGGCAGCGCGCGTGGAATTCTGCAGCCAGTGCAGCCGGGCTCTCTAGAAACCTCCGGCTCGGCAGTAGCCGTGGCAACATCTTCACATCAAAAAGAACATATCTAGGCAGAACAGGCGTATGCCAGACTCTGGATCATTCCACAAAGTGGAGAGAAGGATAAAATCACCCCAAGGGAAGAAGGTGGAGGAGACATTTATTTCAAACCAATTTCACCCACTGTGGAGCAATCACTGAAGCCACCCGGTAGGGCTGTGTGTCTCTGGGTGGTGGCAGATAAACGTGGGACAAGCGAGTGAGCAGTGTGACCACCAGCCTGACACAGCTGCTGTGGGGAGGACCACAAAGAGGGCAGGCTTCTCCTGGTGGCTGGCCAGGGTCTCCCCCTGCCACCTCCCTCAGCCTTTCTGGCAAGTTTTTATTTTCCTCCTCCAAAGACAGGCACAAAGGAGGCAACTAGATAGAGAGGCAGAATGGGGGTGCTGCAGGAAAGATTCCAGGATGGAACTTTCTGCCCCCCAGAGGCCTCTGCTGGGAAGCCACAGCCTCATCCCACTCTTCTCTCTGCCCTGCTCTCCTGGGCCCTCAGAAACCATTTCCACCAGACCCCTCGCCCAGGGACTGATGGAACGGCTTCTGCAGAGGTCTCCAGTCCTAATAAGCCCGCACCTTATCGAGGGCTTTTTACAAAGCACACCCTCACCTGCTGTCTCATGTGACCCTAGAAGAGCGAGGCATGAGGCCTCTGATGGTGAAGAGGGGCCCAAGTTTCAGTGACACAGGAACATTTGTCCGCAGGTAGCAACAGGTACCTCATCCTTCCGCTGGTACCTCCTCTGTCCCTGGTGAATGCAAAGGCTGAAATCAGAGCACCCCCATCAGAGAGCTCAGGGCAGGGCTGAGGCTGCCCTAGTGAGGGTGGCAGGGAGAGGGGAATCATTCTTTCCAGGCAAGACACTGAGCTTCCTCCTCCCAACACACACACACACACACACACACACACACACACAGAGTAGTGGTACCCACCCCATCTGTACATTAGAATCACCCAGGAACATTTTTAAATATCCATGCTTGGGCCCTCACTCCAGGTCAATTAGAACTGAATTTCTGTGGGTGGCACTTGGGCATCTGTATTTGTGTAAAGCTCCTCAGAGACTGCAGGGAGCATCCAGGGTCAAGAACCACCCCCTAGGATTCCCTAAGGGCAGGGGCTGCAACCCTCATCCAGAAGACAGCCTAAGAGAGGTTGACCTTGTCCTTTCTCTGCCCTTCATGCTTCTCACTCCACAGCACAGGTACCTGGCCTGGGGATCTCCTTCCTGCCAACATCTGGTTCTTTCCTGGACTCACAGGGCACCCTGACCCCAACAAAGTATCTCTGGAGAGCAGAAGCAGGGGTCTGCTAAGCCCTTAGGGAAGCTGCCTGTCACCGCCAAGAAGCCAGGCAGGCCCAGGTGAAGCAGAGGATAGAGTTGCCGTAACAGGAATGCAGACCCACCTTTCCCCTTAGCACATCTAGGTGGCAACAGACACAGGATAGGGGGCACGTGGCTCTGCCACCTACTCCAGGGCTGGTACAAGTGCCCTGGGCACCAATCAACACCGCCCGAGCCCACCCACAGGCAGTGAATAAGCAAACCTTTACTGGCACCCCCACAGGCAGCCAACTTAGCATCCGGGACTGATCCTCGACATGGGGACAGCCTGTTGTTCTCTCCACCCATTTATCTACTCCCCCACTGTTCTCTGAGCACCTCTGATGTGCCAGCCACCAAGGATACAGCCCCACAGAGTTTATTTCGCCATGTGACAGGTGCTATAGTTCCCGATGTACAGCTGAGGGGACTGAGGCTCAAAGGAGAGTGGCAGCCTGCCTGTCCCTGGGCACTGGCTGAGCCATCCCAGGCCCTCCAGCATGGGGAGCCCTGCTTATAACCACCCCGGTTCCTTCTGCCCACTCCCATGATGAAACCAGCAGGTCCCCTGCCTGCCTGGATGGAAGAGCAGAGCTCACCAACAGGAGGATGGGGCCAAGTGCAGACCCTGGAGGTCCTGCCTGTGCCCATGCTTGCTCACCCACCCACTCCCTGCTCTAATGAAAACTCAGGGAACGGCAATGAAATTCACCTTAATAAGCGCTCGTTAGAAATATGCTAATGGGGAGGAAGCTGATATCATAGGCCCTGAAACCCCGAGGGAGAAGGAGATGAAAAAAATTCAATATTGAGTTTTGTCTCATTTCAAAGCCACTTTCAAAATGGCCATAAATCTTCCGTGTGACGTGACATAACGAGGAGCTGCCAGCAGCTCGGCGTTAATAATTAGCAGTTGCCAGGTGCTGAACTGAATGCATTTGACTTTCCGCTCCTCACTACAGTGGGGAGAGAGGGAAGGTGCAAACCAGGTCCCATGCGTGGGCCGACCCATACGCACAGCCTGCCCACCTGCCAGCCTGGGGCAGAGCCTGTGCTAAGAGCGGCTGCAGAATATGCCAGAAGAGCAAGGCGCAGGAATCACCAATGCACACCTTGAACCCCAGCCTAGGGGGGTTGAATTCCACTCAATGTATGGAACAAGCCGCTGACAGGGCAAAGCCTCAGCTTCTGCCTGCGAGATTGACAACACATGTGTCGCACTAGGTCCCTGGGGGGGATCTTGCGTGGGTGACATCTGGCTTATGGTGATGGGAACACATTCTGGAGTCAGCTGGTCTGAATCAAGAACCAGTTTTGTTAATTAGTAGCTGAGTGACTTTGGACAAATGACTTAATCGCACGTAGGCTCTGTTTCTTCATCTGCAAATGGAGATGGTAATTGTACCCATTGTGAAAATTAAATGAGTAATTACACACGGTATGCGATACCCAGTAACAACTCAAGAAAAATAGCTGCTATCCCTACAGTAGCTACTGTTTATACTGCTGCCTCCTTCGGTTCCTTCACACCCACCTTCCTTGTCACTGTTAAAAACCCTGGGGGTTGTCTCTTATCCTTTTTGTGTTTTTAATTTGCTGAGTAACTTTGGGAACCTGACTTAACCTCTCTGTTTCTTAACTGTCTGTTCTACACAGTGAGAATGATAAACCCTGCTTTGATCTATGTGGAAGATGATTGTAAAGGTCAAAAAGATAGTGGAATTGGGGAGTTCCCATTTTGGCTCAGTGGTAATGAGCCTGATTAGGATCCATGCAGATGCAGGTTCGATCCCTGGCCTAGCTCAGTGGGTGAAGGATCCAGTGTTGCCGTGAGCTGTGGTGTAGGTCACATATGTGGCTCAGATCTGGCATTGCTGTGGCAGGCGGCTGCAGCTCCGATTCAACCCCTAGCCTAAGAATTTTCATATGCTGCGGTGTGGCCCTAAAAATAATAATAATAATAATTTAGAAAGATAAAGTGAAAGTTCTCTGAAATGTATAATAATGGTGTTAGGAGCTGGGAATTATCATCCTCAACCTCCAGCAGGAAGGCTATTCTAGATGCCATGGTTAGCCTCCTTTCCCCACCCAGGAAGCAAGGGACAGTCTCTCTCAAGACCTTACAGGAAGAGTCTACATTTCTTCCAGACAACAATGACAGCAAATTACAATTTTTAATTTTTAATTCCTACAATTTTTAATTCCTGACTGATGTCCCTCCTGCTAGCTGCTAAGAAGACACGTTTCTTCTTGCTCTGCCCTCAGGAGAAAAAGAGACAAGTCGATGGTCACTGTTTGGGTGGGGGTTCTTCCTATTCTAGATCAGTTTGTTTTTACAATTTCCAGTAAGACACAGACAGATATGGGGTCCCAACTGCCTGACCTCATGTGGCTCATGTCCCTTGTAACTGGCTCCTGCACTGGTCTCCACATGGTCCAATGAGGGGAATCCACTGACTGTATCAATGTCAAGTTGCTATCAAATATCGAGTGCTTTCGCTCCATTTCTGTATTTTTCTCATTGTAGACCCAACAGCCTGTGGGCTCGCACCATGCTATGGAGTGCGCTTTTAGTCGTTGGAAGGTGGTGGACGCAAAGAAGCACTCTGGTCCTTTGGTGTTTATAAAGATCAGCACCTTCTGGGAGTTCCCATTGTGGTGCAGCGGAAACAAATCTGACTAATATCCATGAGGATTCGGGTTTGATCCCTGGCCTCTCTCAGTGGGTCAGGGATCTGGCATCGCCATGAGCTTTGGTGTTGGTTGCAGACGCGACTTGGATCCTGCATTGCGGCGGCTGTGGTGTAGGCCAGCAGCTGTAGCTCCGATTCAACCCCTAGCCTAGGAACTTCCATGTGCTGCAGGTGCAGCACTAAAAAGCAAAAAAAAAAAAAAAAAAAAAAAAAAAGACCAGCACCTTCTAAGAGATGTCACACCTCCTTACCCCCACTTCACCCACGTCCTCTGCTTTTGCTTTCTCAAACTACTTCCTAGGGGTTCCCATTAACACTCTCAGCTGAAAACACACTAAGTCCCACTCCTGAAGCCATTCTTTCTGAGGCAGATACAACGTGGACACCTCTTCTGACCTTGGATTGAGAGTGAATATGGCTGGGTCATAACTGCTAGGTCCCCAAATTGTCCACTGAGTCTCTCTGGCTGCCAGTGAGACCCAAAGGTGAGCGTCAGGCATCTCATCTGTTGCAAAGCCCCAGCCTTTGTCCTCCCCAACCCCCTGCCTCCCACAGAGGCCCAGGCCCTAATAATTTGACTTCCCTGATCCCTGATCCTCCACTCTGACTCAATGCCCTTCTCCCACTGGCAGGTGACATAGTGGCCCAGCCCAGGGTTTACACCAGCTTCCTTGCAGGGCCTGACTCTTTCCCTTCATCTAGTCATTCACTCCACACAGACGCACCTAAGAAGCGCAGACATTAGGCCAGGCCCTGGATACAGAACACGTCAAAGTCAGATGCTTATGGGATAGAGAATGTCATGTGACCAGGAAATTATAGTTCCTGGGAGAAGACCCAGACTCCAAGACCGCTGTCAAGGGATCTGGAGAGGGACACTGGTCAGAAGAAGGGCATGTATGCTGAGACCTGAAGGAAGCAGAAGAGGTAGCCTGGCAGGCAGGAGCACTGGGACAGAGAGAGAAAGAGCAGGTGCCTTTGAGGAAGGAAAATTGGCTCATTCCAGCTGCAGCAGAGTTTGAAGCAGCGGCAGCCTCTTTGGAGAGGGGTCAGACCCTCCAGCACGACAAACCGATGAGCCACGACTCTGTCCTGAGATAAACAGGCAGCCACTGGAAGCTTTTAAGTAAGGGATCGATTTGGCCAGAGCTACATTTTCCAATGATTCTCTTCTCATTAAACAAAAGGTGGAAAGAAAGCGCATGTTCATTAATAGGAAAATAATATCTCCTAAAAGCTATCCACACCATGGACTACTTGGCAGCTGTTAAAAGGAATGCACGAGAGCAACCCTGGTTGAGTTGGAGGGATTGACAAGAGGCACTGAGAAGGGAAAAAGTCAGAGGCTGGAGAGTAGAATCCTGTTTTTCTAAAGCAATTTGCACATGCACACACTTACATGTTTGTATGTGGTTAGAGTTCTGGGATATGGTAGGATACACAGTGAGATGCTGGCAGGGATTCCCCCAGTGGGCAGAGGGTAAGAGCATGATGCGGGGGGAAGGGAAGAGGGAAGAAGTTAAAGAAGAACGTTTTTTTGGTTTTCGGTTTTTGGGTTTTTTTTGTTGGTTTTTTTGTTTTGTTTTGTTTTGTTTTTGTTTTTGTTTTTGTTTCGCTTTTTAGGGCCGCACCTGCAGCATATGGAGGTTCCCAGGCTAGGGGTCTAATCAGAGCTACAGCCTTCAACCTACACCACAGCCACCGCAACGCAGGATCCAAGCCACGTCTGCGACCTACACCACAGCTCATGGCAACGCCAGATCCCCAACCCACTGAGCAAGGCCAGGGAACAAACCCACAACCTCATGGTTCCTAGTCAGATTCGTTTCCACTGCACCACGACGGGAACTCCAGAAAAATGTTTTCAAGAACAAACAAAAAAAACCAAATCTGATATGATTGCATTTATGTAAAATTATTTATGTGGAGACTTTCAGGTCTCAGCTTATCTGGCCCTTCCTCTGGCCAGTGTGCCTTCCCAGGCTCCCTTGGCAATGGCCCCAGAATGTAAAAGGAAATGAGGAAAAAAGGAAAATAAGCCACCTCCCACTGGCTGAGATAAGGAGAGAAGGGATCAGATGGAGAGGGCCTGGGACAGGCAGGAGGTGGTGCCACAGTGGGCCTGGGGCACAATGTCTCTCTGGTCAAATCTCCAGACCACAGCAGCTGACCCCCTGCACATCTCAGGGGCTGGCAGCGCTTCAGTCACTGTGCCCGCCTCCACTTCATCCCTGCCCCCCAGCACCTGGGCAGTCCCACCACATCTGTCCTGTCACTGCTGTCGATGAGGGTGGGGTTGGAAGCTGGATGGGGAGTGGGCAGGTCTCTGGTGTCCTTGTCTCCCCACAGGAGAGTTCCATGGTCTGACATCCCCTATTAGAGCAGAGGCTGCTTGAAACAGAAACCATCACTCCTCCCCAACCCCCTCCCCCGGCCACACTTAATACATAATGGCAGGTTCCTGGACGTGGCTTCACCATCGAGAAGGGGGAGCCCCTTGGTGAAGTCCCCTCAGCACGCAGGTAGGAATGTCAGATGGTCTAGGCATCCTTGCTGTCTGATTCTGCCTGGTGCTGTACTTGACAGTCACTTGATCTCTCTGATCCTCAGTTTCCCCATCTGTAAAGTGGGGATATTAAGCACTGGGAGGAAGTTGTTTTTAATTGTTCTTTTTTTGTTTGTTTTTTTAGGGCCGTACCCGCTGCATATGGAGGTTCCCAGGCTAGGGGTCGAATCGGAGCTGTAGCTGCTGGCCACAGCCACAACCACAGCCATGCCAGATCCAAGCCATGTCTGCAATGTACCTCAGAGGTCATGGCAACGCCAGATCCTTAACCCACTGAGCAAGGCCAGGGATCGAACCTGAGTCCTTGTGGATCCTAGCCAGATTCATTTCTGCTGAGCCACGATGGGAACTCCTGTTATAATTATTATGAATGGTGCTCTCCCTGGCTCTTTTCAAACTAAGTCCATCTTCCCACCCTTATCCCCCACCCCCACCTCCAGGCACCTTCCAGAGCTAAATAGACCACACCCCTCTGTCAGCATCACTCAGAATGCAGTCCACTGTGGTTCAGACAAAACTTATTGAGTAGGAAACCTACTGTCACGCATTACAAAGGTTAATTGCAGGATTCAACAGGGGGGAGGGAGCTCAGCCCACTCATAAACACAACCGATTAAGAAACAAGCATCCTTTTATAATGATGCCACTGGTAGAAATCCACCACCTCATTTAGCAGTTTTTGAGCCAGGCTGGAGGTTCACCCCAGACACTCGCACTGATGCCTAAGCCCCCTCCTGGGGGGCTTCCCCAGGCCCAGCAGGCCTCTGGGGCATCCCCCAGCATTTCCATCTTCCGAGGCAGCAAGTGGCCTTGAGCCTAGAAGAACACCCATCCCGCTGCTCCCTTGAACCAGTGCCCACTGGAGCCCCCAAGAAGTCAATTAACAGCATCTGGCTAATTAAAGCGAGATGTTACATTTCTCTCGTTGAGTCAGTCAGAGCTGCGGGCGAGAGCCTCAGAGAAGCAGCCCCTGCGTCCCAACCAGCTCCCTCTTTCATGTGGCTCTGGGGAGACAAAGCTTCTCTGATCCTTTTCAAAGCTGTGGTCCCACCAGCCCCACAGCAGGGGGCCGGGCCACCCAGGGGGAGGACAGCAGTTCAAAGCCAGCCTGGTGGGCATAGTGGGGTCCAGTTGGGATCAGGAATAATTAGGACATTCCAGACCATAAGAATCAATAACATAATTAACAAATATTGTGCTATTCCTCAGAATCTTGCTACGAATTATGCTGTCTTTGATCATACCGTGTTCCCTGACTGTTAATGACATGTAATGTTAATTACCGGAGAAAGAGAACTACTCAGAATGAAGACTTCCTTGGAGAATAATTAATATTCTTTGAGGCGTCTCAAAGCCTGCGAGGCGGGATTTCTCCCCTAGTTGTGGTGACTTAGTAACCTGAGGAAGCCCACCCTCCTTGTCCATGGGTGGGCATATTTATCCCTTAAGAATAAGTGGCTTACACATAGTAGGCACACGATAAGGACGTGTCAGTTCAATGAAAGAACAGGTGAACGGAAGTAGAGGTCTGCCTGGGAATCTAGTAGAGTCTTAGGAACTGAGATCAGGAACATTCTGAATCATAATCTAGCCATTCTTCTTTCAAATGGGGAAACTGAGGCTCGGAGAGGGGAGGAGACTTTCCGAAGCCACGCCCCTTGTTAGCGACTAAGTTGAGATGAAAACTCAGTTGTCAGACCATCAGTCCCATCCTCTTTTCAACTTCCATCGCCCTTTGTTTGGGTGGAAATTAGGAAAGATTCAAGGGAGAAGCAACTATTTTCTTAAGGATTGAGGAGGTGCCCTTTTTGCCTTCAAATATGTTGAGGGAGTTCCCGTCATGGTGCAGCAGAAACGAATCTGACTAGGAACTGTGAGGTTTCGGGTTCGATCCCTGACCTTGCTCAGGGGGTTAAGGATCTGGTGTTGCCGTGAGCTGTGGTGTAGGTCACAGAGGTGGCTCGGATCCCATGATGCTGTGGCTGTGGTGTAGGCTGCTGGTAGCTGTAGCTCCAATTGGAACCCTGGGAATTTCCATATGCCTTGGGTGTGGCCCTGAAAAGCAAAGAAAAAAAAATGTTGGGAATATGGCACGACTGCCCAGTCTCATGCCTTTGACTTAACTTGGAGTTTCCCAAGTAGGCAATGGGATGTCTCAGTCAGCTGAAATAACCCCCAAAACTACAGGCTGCATGCCAAGAAACTGCAGTGCCCTGGTCAAAGTCCCCAGAGAAAGGTCTCCTGCCCCTCAGGCTCCTCCCAAGTCCAGCAGGGAGGACAGAAAAGGGAGGAGCCTGTACCTCCCTCCTCTGCGGCCCCCACAAATCATTGCCACCTTCTCCCTCAAGGCCTTGGCTGAGGCTCTGGCAGAACCAAGGTCTTACCATCCAGACTGAGCTCCACCAGAGGGAAGGCAGGGATGCAGGCAGAGAGTCCTGACCCAGGGATCAGGACACTGGCTTCAGGTCCTGCTTTGCCACAAATTGTGAGCAAATCACTCCCCTCTCTAGGTCTGTCCTTTTGTCTTTTTGGCATTTCTTGGGCCGCTCCCGCAGCATATGGAGGTTCCCAGGCTAGGGGTCAAATTGGAGCTGTAGCCGCCGGCCTACGCCAGAGCCACAGCAACGCGGGATCCGAGCCATGTCTGCGACCTACACCACAACTCAGGGCAACGCCAGATCCTTAACCCACTGAGCAAGGGCAGGGATCGAACCCGAAACCTCATGGTTCCCAGTCAGATTCATTAACCACTGAGAGACACAAAGGGAACTCCTGGGTCTGGGTTTCTTAATCCATCATGAGAGCTCACCACCTCAGACAGTCCCTTTCTTCCAGGCTGATGTCCCTGGATCCTGAAATGATGGGTGAAATCTCAGCTTCCTGGTCTTCTGAGGAGTTCTGGGTTTCCCTTCCTGCTCCCTCTGAATTTCCTTACTTCCTCCAACAAATGCCTCTCCCAGAGAGAAGGGGTCATTAGGTATGATGGACCCCCAGTTTCCAGCAGAGAAGAGCTCCCAGCAGTTGCGGGAGAGCCATTCCCGCTCAGGGAGCCTGGGCCATACTGCCCTCTCTCCCCAGGGACAGAGCTCCCTGTCCCATCCACAGCAGGGCAGAGAGCAGACTCTGGGAGGGGGAGGGGGGATCAGCCACCTCCCTACCCCCTTACTGCCCAGATGCTCTCCAGAGACCGGCTCCCACCCCAAACCCAGTCATAGGCATCAAGTGGCACAATGACTTGACAGTGGGCGGAGGGAGGTGGTGAGGAAAGAGCAGGCAGGTGTCCCCTGTGACACCCCTCACCCCTCCCACTGGCCCAGCTTCAGGTTCCAAGGTCCGGCAGCCTCTGCCTGCTTCCTGAATTCTTCCTCCAGGAGATCCAGCTCTGCCCAGCTTGGGGACCACCAGGTCCCCAGGAAACACAGGGCTGTCATCAGGGAGGCTGAAGCAGTGACTGGCAAGCACATTCCTGAGTCCAGGAATCTTCATTTGTTCAAAAAAATCCCACTTTGGTTTCAAGTCATACCTCTCCTTTCAATGCATCCTTGGTACCCTCAGGGGCTTAGGGAAGGGCTAGAACGAGGGTCCCTATTTTTCAGAGACAAAATAAAGACACAAGTGTGAGCAGCTCAGTGAAGGAGCCAGGACTGGAACCCAGACCTCTGCTTCCTTCCCACCCCACTTCCAACTGACTCAGGACTTTTCTTTGCTAAGTAAGTCACCTCCCAGCATCACCTCCCAAGAGAGAGAAAATAGATTATTCTATAGCTTCATTACCCAAATGTGGGCTGACCCCTGATACCTAAAGCCTGGGATCCTGTGAGGCCAGGGCAGGCCTCATCGTTCCCAAACTCTCGCTCCTCAGTCCTGCTAGGGCCTGACCTTGCTTCTCTCTGGAGCATTTCTATGTTTGCAGTCTCCATATAGAGAACCACTGATTTCTGGAAATCTTCCCTCCCTTGACAGAAAACACAAAGGGGGCATATCCCCACCAGGAGGGCACCCACCACTGTTCTTCCCACCATGAGGGCACCCACCGCTGCCCTCCCATTGTGGCCTTGAGGATGTACATGGCCCCTGAGCAGCAGGTGGTCACACCCAGCCTGCCTGCCTCGACACCAGATGGCAATGGTGACCAGCACGCTCCATTGGCAGCAGAGACAGAGCTCAGGCATGAGGCGCTGAGGACCAGGCCATGGCAGGGGGCACCCAGGCCTCAGAGCAAGCTGATCTCCCCAGCTGAAGCCTCCGCCTTGCTCCTAGGTGCCCCCTCTTTGTGCGTGCACACACCTCCCGAGGACCACCCCTGCCTGGAGCCCTCTCATCTTTGCCCTCCTCCTTCCCATCCACTTTCTCTGGTCTTCAGTCTCTTTCACCCCTTCCTCAGCCCTCTAACACAGCAGACTGTCCTTCCACCCTCATTCCCTGTTGCTTCCTACCTGGGCTCTCAATTCTTTGGGGAAAGGGCCCTGGTTTCTGTGGCTTCCATACTCCCTGCAGCAGCGCCATCTCACATGGAGCTGAACAGGTGATGGGTGAAATCTCCTTAGTGGATGGGCTGCTGGAAAAGTAAGGCAGGTTTTCCTTGGCTTGATGAAACACACATGAGGGAGTTCCCGTCGTGGCACAGCGGAAACAAATCCGACTAGGAACCATGAGGTTGGGGGTTCGAGCCCTGCCCTCGATCAGTGGGTTAAGGATCTGGCATTGCCCTGAGCTGTAGTGTAGGTTGCAGACACAGCTGGGATCCCAAGTTGCGGTGGCTGTGGCGTAGGCTGGCAGCAACAGCTCCAATTAGACCCCTGGCCTGGGAACCTCCATATGTCGCAGGTACGGCCCTAAAAAGGACAAAAAGACAAAGAAAGAAAGGAAGGAAGGAAAGAAAGAAAGGAGGGAGGGAGGGAGGAAGGAAAAGAAATGCACACAAAAGAAGGTGTGATCCAAGGAAGGGAATGTTCCCTCTGGCCATGGACCGGGTAGGGAGGAGCCACTTCTCACCGTCCCCTTCAGGGGACACCTAGAGCACCAAGAAGTAAAGGGCAGGTCTTTGGAAGGGAAACTGGGCTTGAGCTCTGATACCTGCTGGGCTCCCTGAGAAATGTCTAAGCCTCAGTTGCCTCCCTTCCCAGAGCAGCAGACAGGGTCACAGGAGTTCATGTCTGCCCTGCCCCTGGCATGGAGCCTGGCCCACAAAGATGCTCCCTAAATGCCAGGCCCCCTCATCCTCCCATGGGCCGGCTCTGGGTTCCCATCCAGTCCCAAGGTACCGTCAGCTCAGGGGAGCAAGGCTCGGAATCCCGTCAATCCCAGCTCCTGGAGGATGGCCACCCCCAGGGCTGGACTACCCCCAGCTCCCCAGCAGCCTGCTTTCCTAGAGATGGGCGAAAACTCCTGCTCTGACACCCGGCAGTGAGCAGCTTTGCATGAGACAGGCAGCTCGGCAGCACCAGCAGGCGTGGCTGAGTAAATGATAGTGTAACCCTTGCTACCCGAAACAACAACATCATAACTGTCAGAGCAATTTTCCACCTCGGTAGTTTAACACCTGAACTGTTGCTGTGCTCCTCTCCCCTCCCCCCACCCCAAGGCGCACTCTCCATCCAGCGGCGCTCCAGTCAGCCTCGCTAGGAACCATCTCTTACAGAATCAGTGGCAATGAGTCTTTGCCCCCAAGGGCCAAGGGGCTGCACCATTAATCAGCACCCGGGGTCTGCAAAGAAGACAGGAACGGAAACAGTTTCAAATACCCCATCCAGCATCTGTCAACATCTGGGTTATAAATAATCCAGAGATTTAACAGGGATTCCACCGTTAGACTGCCTGCAACTCCCTGTCATGAAGACGCAGTTATTAATTTTTATATACTGGGATCATATTTATTTTCCTAGAATGAGAAGCAAAGCACTAGAGAGAAAGAGGCACCATTAAAAGGCCCCCAGATGGTTGAGGACCTGCCGGAGAAAGACACACACCTGGGGGTGAGAGTCAAAATCCTTAACAACTGGTAGAGGAAGTGACCGATCACCCTCCTGCTGGGCCAGAAGGTACCCCTTTAAGTTGATGGATCTTGGTGTGGTCTCAGTGAGGATGGGTCTCAAGGGAAAGACTGGGTTGGCAGAGAAGCAGCCTCAGGGGACCTGGGGAAGCAGCCCAGCTATTTACCAATCAGTATGGAAGTGGTTCAATATTTTCTCACACACACACACACACACACACACACACACACACACACACACACACACACCTTCCTTCCCTCGTTACTCCAGCAGAAACTCCCTATCTTTCCCCAGGGAACCATCAAGTTCTCTGACAGCCAACCAGATTCCCTTTAGGGAAAACAAAGAGCCAAATTAAAATCAGAGAGTCAGCGTATTAGAGCTGAAAGGCATCGTTGAGAGGATCTCAGCCAACCCTTGAGTTGGCAGATGTGGAAACCAAGGCTGCTTAAGGTCACTCTGGGACATAAAGGCAGGGCCTGTTGGAACCCTGGCCCACCCAGGGCTCTCTGTGCTGGCTGTCATCAGAGTCCAGGCCCTAGGTCACCAGTCACTGTGCTTGCAGTAATCAGGTGGGTGGGGCACACAGAGGGATGCTCAGAGGCAGGACCATAGAGGGAGAAACCCTTGGCTGAAGAATTTGCCTACACCTGTCCTGGGGTGAGGGCAGGGCAAGCGGGGCAGGAAAGAGGCTGGGAAGGCCCTAAAACACCAGGCTCCGTGAACATAGCCCAACCTCAGGACAGGAAGCTAAGAGAGGTTAATAGGTCTGGAGTCAGATATTCACACCCGTGCTAATTTCCTCCAGTCTCACGGCCTCAAGCCATATCTAGTAGGCACAGATCACTCCCACATTTATCATTTCAGCATGGGCTCTGCCCATGAATTCCAGACATGTGTTTCCACTTTCCTTCTCAGTGTCCACATGGGTGTCTGTCTAATAGACATCTTGAATTTAACACACCTCAAGCCTGATCTCCCCCTAAAATTTGCCCTTCCTACAACCTTTCCCATTTCAGTGACTTGAGCCAGAAAAACTCAGGGGTTCTCCCTGATTCTTCTCTTTCTTTTCCACCCCTCATCCTACCTCTCAGCAAATTCTCCTGGCTCTACCCTCAAAATATAGCCCAGATCTGGTTTCTTCTCCCCACCTCCCCTGCTCCCACCTGGTCCTGTCACGTCATCCCTCACCTTTTTTCTTTCATGTAAGATGAACTAAGTGTGCAGCGGAGGTGATGAACTAAGTGAGGTTTAATGTGACCAAAAGGATGAACTGATTTTTCTATGTGATACAGAAAACAAACACTACATAAACAGGGAGTTCCCATTGTGGCTTAGAGGGTTACGAAGCTGACTAGTGTCCATGAGGATGTGGGTTTGATCCCTGCCTCACTTAGTGGGTTAAGGATCTGCTATTGCTGTGGCTGTGGTGTAGGCTGGCAGCTGCAGCTCCGATTCAACCCCTAGCCTGTGAATTTTCAAATGCCGCAGGTGTGGCCCTAAAAAGCAAAACAAAAACTATATAAACAGTAAATATACGTTTATATGCAAAAGGAAATTAAACAAAAATGGGTGCCCCGACTTGCCTTCATGGTGATCATGGCTCCTGGAAGCAGATGCTGGGAAAAGGTGAAGGTGTCCCAGGACAGCACCCATCAACCAAACCAGGACTTGCCTCCTCCTGCCTGGGACCCTGTGGCGAAGCTGCTGGGTCAGTCGTCAGGGGAGGAAGTGTTGATGGATCAAGGGGTCTTGATGCCTACACCTGTGTGTGGGGACATATCTGGCCCCATCGGCACATGAGGCCTGAACTCCCAGAGTCTCTTGGCCAGAAGGGATCTCAGAGGCCCTGAACGGACTTTCCACTTGACATATGAATCTTCTCACAAACACCCTGCAGCCTCAGCTCAGACGCCTCCACTGCCAGGATCTCCCATGCCCGGCTGGTTCCGCTGTCTCCCAGCACCCTTCCACACACTGGCTCCACGGTCCTCCATGGAATGTTCATGACTGAATATCGGTCTCCTTCTGCCCACACGGCCTCTGTAGAGGGCCTCAGACTGCAGGATCAAAACTGCTGTTGTGAGTCACTGGTTCTATTAGGCCTCTTCAAGGAGCCTCACCTTGCATGACCCAGGCCTCCCGCACAGGCTGACAGAGGTTGTGGCCTGGGCTGGGCCCCGGGCTCTGCCACCTCCCCCTGCGTCAGGCCAGGGGCAGAGCTGGCTCGAGGGGAGGGAGAAGTGCTCCCCGTGTCAAGGTTCCAGCCGACCCCTCCTGCCTCCCTTAGGGAATCCTCTGGCCGCTGTGGCTGTGCACCCCATCCCCATCCCCTTCCAATTCTCTCTGCCTCCATCAACCCAAATACTCAGCCAAATGGGAAATTCAAGTCTTCCCTGGTCTGAGGTGCTCACAGCAGGCCTACCAGCCTCCAGGCCTAAGCCTGAGCCCACCTCTGTAGGAAGTCAGGGCTCCCAGAGCAGCAGGTGTTCTGGCCCAGAGAATCTCATGATCACAGCCCAGTGCTCTCGGGACACAGGAGAGCTCAGCAAGAGTAGCCAGGGAAGGTCATGGAGCCCCAGCCAAAGTCTCGAAAGCCCCAGCCCCAGCCCTTCCCACAAGGACTTGGAAGCCATGAGCCAGGAGCCACCAGCCTGAGTGCTGGCACCAAGGCTCTCCCCTCCTCGCATGCCACACTTCAGTGGGAAGCCCGGACCCTATAACCATGGAAAAGTCATTTCTCCTCCCTGAGCTTTGCTCACAGGTCTCAGAGGGGAATAAATGCAGCCGAAGATGTTCTAGTCGCTGACAGCGCCGGAATCAGGACAGGCCTGGTATTTACACATCACACACAAATGACATCTCCATAACCAGACATGGTCACCCTCCCTCCTCAGTCCCCCAGGGAGCCACACTATCCACGCTCCACTTTCCTCATCACAATGGACAGAATGGCATTAATCCTTGGGTGAGGGGGAAAAAAGAACAAAAACCTCCACTTTAATTAGTCAGAGTGAGTGAAGAAGTACATGTGTCCTGTCTGACCAACTTCACCTCACACTGCCCTCGTGTGTGCCACAGGGATCACACAATCCCACTGGATCCCACGATCCCACTGGATCCCACCAATCTGGCCACCGGAAGTCAGCTCAGGCTGGAGGGGGGCACCTACTCTGCCCAGGGCTTTTGTGCCAGGTGTTCCCTGAGGCTCCACCAGCGTGACCACCCACCGCCCTGCAGCAGCTCTGGGTCTGAAATCTCCTGCCATCTTTGTCCCTGCACTGATGTCGCTAAGAGAGGACATTGTTGGAAACACTTAAGCAGGACTGCCAGGGCCCTAGCACCTGTTTTGCAGATGCCTGACAGAGGAAGATAAATGTATTTATAATATACAGCAAAGTGAATAACAAGGAATTTACAGAGTTGTCTCTGACAGAGCTGACAAGCCAGGGCTGGTAGCTTTAATCAGTTCCCAGCTGAGCCCAGGAAATCTACAGGAGCACAGCTCTGACCTTTTGGGCCGATTTCTAAAGGGAAGGTTAAAGTTCTGCTGCAAAGCATTTTTTTTTTTTAATTTTAGATGAAAAGAGTGTGTGAGGTTGTATATACACGCCAACCTCCGAGGTGGTAATGGGAACACAGAACAGGATTTTATTTTAAATTAATCCCCGGATGCCCCTCCCGCTGTCGCCCCTCTGAAATGCTGTGCTCTCTGGGTGAAACACAGCGTTTCCCATTTGTCTGATGAAACGCTTGCTTGCGTGAATGACTTGCAAATGGGCTGAAAATGAGTGTGGCTGCAGATTCCAAAGATTCATTTTTTGATAAATATATTGCCGGAAAGGGGACTAAATATTTAAAAGGTCACTTTTAAGCCCTGCATCATTTTTAACCCCCTCCTTCTCCCCAACAAGAAGGACTGCTGCGAACATCCCAGGTTGGTGTCACCCCAGGCGCTCCTCTTCTCGTGTCAGAGCCAACAGTCAGAAGCTTCGTGTCGAAAGCTAATGAAATTTGGTTTGACTGCAGCCAACCGTTTAAAGTTCTCTTTCTCCAAGGCAGGGCTCACATTGACACAACCCTCTCCTCCTGTCAGATGGCACCATCTGGACCCCGCCTCAGAGCAGCTTCCTCAAAGCCGGCCTGCTCTGCCCTCTGGCTGAGAACAGAACCGGAGTATCAGGTTCCAGCAACAACTGTTGGCGTTGGGCACAGACGGCCCTCAGCACCCACCTCACGGGGGTGGAATTGGGTTGCCTGTCAGAATCACCAGGGGTGGCTCAGGGACAGAAGGTTTTAGAAATGCAGGTTCTGGAGTTTTGGTCGTCGCGCGGCAAAAACAAATCCAACTAGGAACCATGAGGTTTGTGGGTTTGATCCCTGGCCTAGCTCAGTGGGCTAAGGATCCGGTGTTGCCATGAGCTGTGGTGTAGGTCACAGACACAGCTGAGATCTGGTGTTACTGCGTCTGTGGCGTAGGCCGGCAGCTGTAGCTCCAATTAGACCCTGAGCCTGGGAATCTCCACATGCCACAGGTGCAACTCTAAAAAGCGGGGGGGAAAAAAAGCAAAGAAAGAAAGAAAGAAATGCAGGTTCCTGGGGCTCCCCACCCAGCCTCACTGAATACAGCCTCCATGGATAGAGCACAGTCAGGTGAATTTTTCAGTTTCTCCCAAATCCTAATGAGCAATGAGAAGCCTGAGCCTTCCCAGCCTTGAGAAGGTAAATAGCAGAAACATCCCTGCTTCTAAAACAGTTACTTTGCCTTCAGGGGCCTAAAAGCTCCCCCTTCAGAGAGAGGCCTGTTTCTATAGTATTCCCCTCTCAAGCATGATGCTGCATCTTAAAAGAGCCCAGACAACCAACTCCAGCTTCTACTTAAAGGTTGCTAAGTCCTCCACCCTGTGGCTTCTGAATCCTGCATTTTCAGAGAAGCCTAGATGGCAACTCTTGTAAATAACCTTAACAGAATGGGAGGAAATATTTCTAATAGTATACACCTCATAAGAGGTTATTATTCAAAATATATAAGGAACTTATACAACTCAAGAGCATAAGCAATGAGATCCCGCTGTATAGCACAAGGAATTATATCACTTGTGATGGAGCATGATGGAGGATAATGTGAGAAAAAGAATGTCTACATAGATGCATAACTGGGTCACTCTGCTGTACAGCAGAAATTGACAGAACATTGTAAATCAACTTTAATGGGGAAAAAAAACCCACACCAAATCAATCAATTTAAAAACAAAGAACCTGGGAGTTCCCTCCGTGACTTAGTGGTTAACGAACCAGACTAGTATCCATAAGGACTCAGATTCGATCCCTGGCCTCGCTCAGTGGGTGGGGATCCAGTGTTGCCCTAAGCTATGGTGTAGGTCACAGACAAGGCTTGGATCCTGTATTGCTGTGGCTGTGGCATAGGTCAGCGGCTACGGCTCCGGTACGACCCCTAGCTGGGAACCTCCATATGCCGAGGTTGCGGCCCTTAAAAAAAAAAAAAAAAGAAGGAGGGAAAAATTTAAAAAAAAGAAGTTTTTTTTTTTTTTTTTTTTTTTTTAAAAAAGGACCTGAATAGATATTTTTCCAAAGAAAATATCCAAATGGCCAGTGGACAGATAAAAGATGCTCAAAATCACTCATCATTAGGGGATGCAAATCCAAACCACAGTGAGCAATCACTTCACACCTGTAAGAATGGCTGGTCTCAGACTAGAGATAAGAGTTAGTGAGGATGTGGAGAAAAGGGAACCCTTACACATTGTTGGTGGGAATGTAAACTGATGAAGCCACTGTGGAAAACAGTACGGAGGGTCCTCAAAAAAATTAAAGATATAACTACCATATGGTCCAGCAATTCCATTTCTAGGTATATTTCTGAAGGAAACAAAATCACTATCTTGAAGAGTTATCTGCTCCCCTGTGTTCACTGCAGCCTTATTTACAATAGCCAAGACAACATGGAAGCCACCTAAATGTCCATCAACAGATGAGGAACTAGAGAAGATGTGATATATACCTGTATCTATGTAATAGAATATTATGCATCCAGAAAAAGAAAAACCTTTTATTTATTTATTTATTGTCTTTTTGCCTTTTCTAGACCCGCTCCCATGGCATATGGAGGTTCCCAGGCTAGGGGTCGAATCAGAGCTGTAGCCACCGGCCTACACCAGAGCCACAGCAACGTGGGATCCAAGCCTCATCTGCAACCTACATCACAGCTCATAGCAACACCGGATCCTTAACCCACTGAGCAAGGCCAGGGACTGAACCCACAACCTCATGGTTCCTAGTCAGATTCGTTAACCACAGCGCCACAACAGGAACTCCAAAACCTGTTATTTATAATTACATGGATAAACTTTGAGGGCATTATGCTAAGTGAAGTAAGTCAGTCAGAGAAAAGCAAATACTGTATGAGCTCATTTATATGTAGAATCTAAAAAAGCCAAATTCACAGAAACAGAGAGTAGAATGGTGGTTTCCAGGGACTGGGGGGTGTGGAAAATGGGGAGATGTTGGTAAAAAATACAAACTTCCTGAGTTCCCATCGTGGCACAGTGGTTAACGAATCCAACTAGCAACCTTGAGGTTTCGGGTTCGATCCCTGGCCTTGCTCAGTTGGTTAAGGATCCGGTGTTGCCGTGAGCTGTGGTGTAGGTTGCAGACACGGCTCAGATCCCTCGTTGCTGTGGCTGTGGTGTAGGCCAGCGGCTACAGCTCCAATTCGACCCCTGGCCTGGGAACCTCCACATGCCTCGGTGCAGCCCTAGAAAAGGCAAAAAGCAAAGACAAAAAAAAAAAAAAAAAAAAAAAACCAAACTTCCAGTTATAAGGTGAGTAAATTCTGGGGACTTAATGTTCAGCACAGCGACTATAGTTAATACTATATTCTTAAAAGTTGCTAAGAGAGTATCTTAAAAGTTTTCAACACACCATCAGAAAAAGGTAATCATGTGAAGCAATGGAAGTGTTAACTAACCTAATTGCAGTCATCATTTCATAATACACACTGTATAGAATTACTGCATTGTACACCTTAAACTTACACAATGTTACATGTCAATAAAAGCAGGTCTCCATAAAAGCTAGAAAAAAAATGTGTAATGCCCTTACTCTTAATGGAAACATTTTACACCCATATCTGAATGAGGGTGGAGCTTTTTTCCTTTAGGGGTTGGTCTTCTTGCTGACTTTCCACGTGTCTAAACTTAGCTTGAACAATAGTGATTCTAAATCAGTTAGGTTCATGAAATGTTTCCATGGTCATGGTATCAACTGATTTCAAGCCATCCTCTGGCAGTTGTTACCACCTCCACTTCCTAGAGGAGAAAACCAAGGATCAGAGAGTTTAAAAGACTGCTCCAAGACCTTCTGCCAGCAAGCACTACAAGTGGGAGTAGAACTCAGGCTATGGGACCAGCAGCCCGGTGCTCTTTCCACAACAAGGAACACTTCTTCCCAGAGGCAGGAAACAGCCCTATAATAAATTCAGCTCAGTGGTTGCAAAGTCTCTGTTTGCACATCTCCAGTGATGGGGAACTCACTACTTCTTGGGACTGGTCCAACCCTCTCCCAGTCTCAGGTGGGTGGGAGGCTAGGATGTATATGGCAAGGAGCCCAGGAGAGCATCGGCTCCGAGGTCAGCAATCAGCTGGTGAGTTAGTGACTCACACAACGTCCAGTGGGTCCCATCTTCCATCTGATAGCTGATGCCAGTTTGCGCCATCAGGAAACACTTTTCCTCCCATCCCAGAGCTGTGCCCAGGAGTCCCAGAGCCCAAGGAAGGATCAAGAACCTATCCCCAGTCCTAAGGTTGGGGCCATTTAAGATGCTTTGAATCCACTGTTTTGGAGTTTGAAAGGAAACTCCAAACTCCAGGGAGTTTGAGATCTTTTTGGGTTTCTCAGCACTCTGACTAGGCTCACAACTGTGCCTTCTGCACAACGCGGCCACCATTCCCCACCACAGCAAGACTCTCAGTGATCTCACGGTACATAGAAAGACAAGAGGAGAAATTTCAGGGGCCTGAGCACTGACACCAGAGAGACCACAATGGCACTGATGCCAGGCCACGGGGACAGACTTTGGGACACAGGTCTTGGTGTACAGTACTCTCTGGGGACCTTTTAGGGGAAGGAGAGTGTGAGGAAATGGGGGGAGAGGGATGGGGGAAAAGTTTGGCGTGAAGGATGATCAAAATCTCAACCTGGGCTGGATTCCAGAGGGCCAGTGAGCCCTAGAAGAGGGCATGGTGGCCACCAGAGTCTCCCTGCAGACAAGGCAAGTCAGACTAAGTGCAATTGTTCCAGATTAGGAAAGGGCAGCACACAGCATAATGGACCTTCTGAAAATCTATCACTGTCTCTCATGATACAGTCATTCCCTCTCCCCCTTTTGCTTTGCTAATGGAACTCCAATTTGTTTGTATGATAGATGGAAACCCTTTCACCTCAGGAGGAGCACCAGCCCCAAAGGATGAGTTAAGATTGGTGATCTCATCCCCCTTGGCTAGTAATTGATATAGGGGTGGGCGCATGTCATTTTTCTGGTAAAAAAGTGTATTGAGAAGTCAGCTAAGGAGAACTTTCTCTTCTAAATAAAAGGACAAAGCCTCCTGAGGAAAAACTCTCCCTCTCTCTCCACTTCCTGCCTGGAGGATATCAGAGGGTGCAGCAGCTACTTTGTAACCATGAGGCAGTAGGCCAACACTCAGAGGATAGTAGAGTCAAAGGAGATTAAAAAGCCTAGGTTTCAATGACACTGTGGAACCACCATGCCTGCATCAGACACCCAACTTCCAGAAATCTTGCTATGTGAGAAATAAATACCTCTATTTCTTTAAAATACTCTAACTGGTAGGCCGGGGGGGGGGGAGTCCCTCACTTGTAGCTGAACTCTGTGCTGATTTAATGATCATGTGAATCAGATAGAAATACAATCACTAATGTCATTTATCCATTCAGTCAACAAATATTTGTTGAGTGCCTACTACACCCCAGGCACTGTCCTGAGTACTAAAAGGAGACACACACATACACACACACACACACATACACACACTCCTGTACCTAGAGGCATCTATATTCTAGTGGGGAGGAAGAGCTGATTAAGAAAATAAATAATGTTATGTGGAGATAAATGCTACAGCAGAAAGAAAGCAGGGAAGGGAGTTTGAAATGCCAGAGCTAGGGCAAGGGGATGCAACTTGAAATAGAGTGGTCTGGGACACTTCACTGAAGCAGCGCTATTTGAGTGCAGACTGGAAGGAAGTGAGGGGCCAGATACACAGGTATCAGGGAGGAGCGCTCCAGGCAGAGGGAAGAGCAGCCTGCACCATCCTGAGGTCGGCTCGCGCCCCCAGTCCCAGGTGCTTTGACTCCTCTCAATGACTTGGACCAAAATCTACAGGCTCACAAGGTCCTTGAATAACACGAAATCTGACAGAATTGGATGAGGCTCTCAAAAGATCTTGACAGGCTGGAGCAATAGACTGAGCGGAGGAATATGAAACGTAACATGGATGAATGTGAGGGGCTGTGCTTTCCGATGCAAAATATCAATGGCACAGCCCTAGATGGGGAAAGACATGGGGGTCACGTGAACGGAGAGTGCCCAGGAATGTTCCACAGCAGGAAACGCAACAGAAGGACATGTTCACTTGGAAACCTGACCACACAATCTCCATCTGCTTCTCTTTTTCTTTCCCATCTACTTTTTAGGGCCGCACCTGCAGCATATGGAAGCTCCCAGCCTAGGGATTGAATCAGAGCCACTGGCATACATCATAGCCACAGCCATGCAGGATCCGAGCTGTGTCTGCGACCTCCATCACAGCTCACGGCGACGTTGGATCCTTAACCCACTGAGCGAGGCCAGGGATCGAACCCACATCCTCATGGATACTAGTCAGGTTCATTACCACTGAGCCACAATGGGAACTGCCATCCCATCTGCTTCTTAATAGACTTTTTTGTGGGGTTTTTTTTTCTTTCTTTTCTTTCTTTCTTTCTTTTTTTTTTTTTTTTTTTTTTGCAAACTAACTTTAATTGTTTTCGTTTTTTAAATTTTACCGAAGTGTAGTTGATTTACAATGTTGTGCCAATTTCCGCTGTACATGAACTGACCCAGTCATACATATATATACATTCCATATGTGTTAAATGAGTGTGCCACCCCACTCTCTCTGCAAGGGTCAGATCACATGCTGCTAGAGGCTGGAGTCCAAGCCAAAAAGACACAGACAAGCTGAGGTCCACTCGGGGTGGGACGCCAGGCTGAGGAGCCCTGAGATGACCCCTGTGGGGAAGCATCCGGGGGGCTGGTGGCCTGAACACTTGGAAGGACACAAGTCCATCCTATTGCAGTTTCCAGGGAATATGGACCCACCCTCATGGACCATCAAACTGGCAACTACAGCACCAGCAGCTTTCACCCTTTGGAACTCACCCCACATAAGAAATACAAGATCAGGAGTTCCCGTGGTGGTGCAGTGGTTAACGAATCCGACTAGGAACCATGAGGTTGCGGGTTCGGTCCCTGCCCTTGCTCAGTGGGTTAACGATCCGGCGTTGCCGTGAGCTGGGGTGTAGGTTGCAGACATGGCTCGGATCCCGCGTTGCTGTGGCTCTGGCGTAGGCCGGTGGCTACAGCTCCGATTCAACCCCTAGCCTGGGAACCTCCATATGGCCGGGAGCGGCCCAAGAAATAGCAACAACAACAAAAGACAAAAAGACAAAAAAAAAAAAAAAAAAAGAAGTACAAGACCTCTGGAGTTCCTGTTGTGGCTCAGTGGTTAACAAACCCGACTAGTATCCTTGAGGTTTCCTATTCAATCCCTGGCCTCGTTCAGCGGGTTAAGGATCCAGCATTGCCATGAATGGTGGTGTAGGTCACAGATGTGACTCGGATCCCACATTGCTGTGGCCAGCAAATATAGCTCCAATTCAACCCATGTCCTGGGAACTTCCATATAACATGGGTGCAGCCCTAAAAATACAAAAGACAAAAAAAAAAAGTATATGACCTCATCACCAGCTCCACACAAATATGTATATGCATAAATGTGCAACACTGAAACCCAACTCCACAAAGCTCAATGTACCTTTACTAAGAGGGAAGCAATCTAATCTTTTCCATTTTCCTATTTTTAAAATGTGAGTTGGGGCCCACCGAATTGATTCTATGACCCCTCCTGGCTTGCCACCAGCAGTATGGAGGACACTGACCTACCCCATGATCAGTGCCACAATATCAACAAACAGGGAGCTAGAGGAGCAGAGACCAAGGGTCAGCGTTGACCACTCTGAGGAGTAAGTTTTGGGTGGACAACAGTGGAGGGGCCAGGAGATGACCAGACAAATTTTTTTGGCTGCACCTGAGGCGTATGGAAGTTTCCAGGCCAGGGATCAAACCGGTGCTACAGCAGTGACCCAAGCTGCTGCAGTGACAACACCGGGACTTTAACTGCCTGCACCACAAGGGAAATCCCAGACAGCTTTTGTTTTGTTTTGTTTTATTTTCCAGACACCTTTTTTTAAAAAGAGACCAGCCCAATGATAGTGATGGTTATATTTACAATATGAATGTACTTAATCCCACTGAACTGTACCCTTTAAAAAGGTCGATTTTGTACAATGTAGTCTTCACCATTAACAAAAAAATTATTTACACTTAAAAAAGGAGAGAATGGTAATTGCTGCCTTTACGTTGTGTGGAACTGTGCAGCTTCTAAAATACGATGCAGTGCTGTAAAAGAAGGCACTACTGCCACGTGCAAAAAGGCATTATGCAGAGCACAAGGAGCCAGATAGCATGTTACGGTGTGCTTGCATTTAGATGAAGTCAAGAACAGGTAAAGCCAGAGTTCCCATCGTGGCGCAGTGGTTAACGAATCCGACTAGGAACCATGAGGTTGCGGGTTCGATCCCTGCCCTTGCTCAGTCGGTTAAGGATCCGGCGTCGGCTCAGATCGCGCATTGCTGTGGCTCTGGCGTAGGCCGGCGGCTATGACTCTGATTAGACCCCTATCCTGGGAACCTCCATATGCCGCGGGAGCGGCCCAAGAAATAGCAAAAAGACGACAAAAAAAAAAAAAAAAAGAAAGAAAGAACAGGTAAAGCCAACAAATGGCGGCGTAGTAACAAGAGAGAGTCACCTCTGGGAGGGGAGATGGTATTGACGGGGAAGGGGCATGAGTAACCTTGCAAGGTGATAAAACCTTCTATATCTTAATCTGGGTGGGAGCCACACAGGTGTATCCATTTGTAAAAATTCATCGAGCTGTGCGCTTAAGATTTATACACTTTACTGCTTATAAGTTATACATCAATGGGAAAGGAAAGAGAAATATTTCTTAAAAGGAAAGGGGGGTGGGGGAAAGAAACATGGACCAAGTCACTTCTTGGGTGGAGGTTAAGTTCAAAAGTTATCATGTGAGGGAAACATCGCGTGCAGTCAAAATTACCCATGCAAATGTCTTAAATCACCCGTGAAGATGTATACATATGGGTATTTACAACCCTGTAGTGTAATGATTCTGCATGCCAAATGTTTGGAAAACACTAGGTTGACAAAGGCTGGAATAAAGGCAACATCAAGGCATGGATCCACCTTTGCAGGAACTGTCACACCAGTGCTGGGGAGCAGGGGGAAGGAGGGAGAAATTAAGAGCGCTCTGCCCACCCATCCAGGTTTGTTCCATTCTGCTTTAATGTTAAGTCACTATAACATGTTTTGTTATATAAAATTGATTTGTTTTTTGTAGTGAGAATTAAATGAGCTGGGTTCTATCAGAGAAGTTAAACATAGTCATTACTCTACTTTTAGGTTCTGTTTGGCACCAAGGAAGAGAAATAAGATGAAAACACTAAGAAGAAGGATTCCAGCTTGAGAGAAGAAGGAACTTGTGACTGAAGTGGAAGAGCCTCCAAAGATGGATGGGTTGGTAGAGAGTGAGTTCCCCATTAGCAGCAGGGATGCATAAGCTGAACATTTATTGGACAAGATGATGCTGGTCATTACTGGCTCTTTCCAGAATGGAGCTTCTGAGAGGACCAGATCTCCTGGCTCCCTGTCCTGGGCACATCCCCTCAGCGCACGGCTGGCTTGACAGTGAGATGTGGAGCTTCCAAGAGGAACCTGCCAGGAACTCCAGGTGGCTGTCCTAATAGAGGATTGCTCTGCCACCCCTGAGGATTTACAGCCTCCCTCCTGAGTTATGGGAAGGCAGGCGGAGCCTATAAAAAGGAGCTGTCCAGGCAGTGCGGCGCGCGGGGCATCAATCAGCGACAGCCTGACCGGTGGAGCAGAGTGAAGATCAGTCTGCTGGTTTCTCACCTATAAATTCTCCTCCCTTGTACAGGAAGAGCAGATGTGTCATATTTAAGAAGAGCTCGTGCCACAGTTTTAATTCCAGGGATGTATCTGTGCGGTGGGGATAGGGAGGAAGAATCAGCCCAAAAGTGAGCTGGCCTCACTTCCCACTAGAGCCCCCAAACCCACCTCCCTCCAATCCCATCCCTAGACAAATGGTGCTGGGTGGGCAGGTGAAAAAGGACTTTACACCTGGGAGCAGGACCATTGGACTGGGGTGGGGGACCCAGTGTGGCCTGAACAATACTAAAAACACTAAAGTGAAACCATCACATCCACTTCTGGAGGCTGGAAGCAGACGCTTTCCTACATCTTCTATTGTAGTGCCAGGAAGGACTAAGTAGGAGTATGATGGATCGGCAGAGAAGGGCCAAACTGCCCTGGACCTAGAGTTGAACTGCACAACTCTGTGAGTATCTTTCATATCATCACCAATGTGTAGAGATTGTGCAGTGCACAGCCTGGATAGCTGTACATGGTAGTCCTGCTGGACCCACATCAGAGGTCTTTCTTCCTGAGGATGGGGTATTGGAAAGAACATTGTATCAAGAGTTATGGTGGCATATGCACACTGTGATATATGGAATGCTTGGCCAATGGGGATCTGCTGTATAGCACAGGGAACTCTACCCAATATCCTGTGATAATCTACATGGGAAAATAATCTGAAAAAAGATGGATGTGTGTATATGTATAACTGAATCGCTCTGTTGAAAAGCAGAAATTATCACAACATTGTAAATCAACTGCACTTCAATAAAACTTATTTTAAAAGAGTTAAGGAACCTGGGTTAAAGCTCTTCCTTCATCTATGACTTCCTGAGAGCACTGAGCAAATGCCTCATTTCTCTGAGCCTATTTTCCTCACCTGTAAAATGGGGACAATAATTCCTGTCCAGCTGGATATCTTCACCAGGTCTGGCAGGTCTCCTGTGGGCTCTGCAGAATTCTGAACAGCAGGCATCTGCTATAGATGACTCTTCCAGTATCCATTCAGACCCCAAGCCTAGCTCTTTTGCCTTTTTTTTTAAGGGCAGCACCTGCGGCATATGGAAGTTCCCAGGCTAGGGGTCGAATCAGAGTTACAGCAGCCAGCCACAGCCACAGCAAGGTGGGATCCAAGCTATGTCATGACCTATACCACAGCTCAGGACAATGCCAGATCCTTAACCCACTGAGTGAAGCCAGGGTTGGAACCTGCATCCTCATGATACTAGCTGGGTTCTTAACCCACTGAGCCACAGCAGGAACTCCCCTAAGCCCAGTTCTAAACCAACTTTTAAAAATTACCATCCTGCCTTTGTAGGGCTGCACCTTTCTGGGACGGAACCTACAAGAGCTGACAGGATTTATGGCCATGCATAAGGTGCACCATAATTCCTGAACTAAAAAGCAGTACATTTGTCTGACAACTAGAAAGAACATTTGAAATTGGAACCATCCCAGAAACCCAGGGCCATCTGTTTGTCAGTCCCAGGCAGGTGACTGCAGTTGCCAACAGCTGCGCCCACCAGGGGGAGGGTCTGGGGGCAGGAGGTGCAACAGAGTTCCTGACAGGACTCTGGCTCCAACTGACTGGGAGATGCCAGGAGAGATGCTTGCCCCCTCTAGGCATGTGCAGGCTCATCCTTTTAAACAAGGACAACACCTCTGGCCTTCCCCTTGCAAAATTTTAGGAATAATATCTTTCAGAGTTCCCACTGTGGCACAGTGTGTTAAGGACCTAGTGTTGTTTCTGCGGCCTCGCGGGTTCAATCACTGGTGGCATTGCTGCAGCTGTGGCACAGGTAGCAGCTGCAGCTTGGATTCAAACCTGGCCTGGGAACTTCCATATGCTGTGGGTGTGGCCAAAAAAAAAAAAAAAAAAACACACACACACACACACCGTATTTTCCAAACAGGCATAATTTTTCAAGAATTTGGGCTGAACTGTTGTGAAGAGTAAACCAAAAGGGGGTGGGGCAGCACAGAAGCTTGGACTTGGCCTCTGGCAGAAGGAGGTTTGAATCCCACTCTCACCACCCAAAAACCCTGTGATCCTGGGAAGATTCTGTAAACCTCCTGAGTTCAGGTCAGGTCTGTGACCACTCTCAGGGTAGCATGGAGTTGAGAGAGTAGGTCAAGTTCCTGGTACAAGGTGTGTGTCCAGAAGGTCACTGACCTTGCCCCTCCCCCCCCAAAAAAAACACTGTCCTTATGAGATTAGGGACAGAGTTTACTTCCCAGCCCAGAGAGAGAAAGGGACATTTTTTAAAACTCCTTCTCTTTCCTGTCACCTCTGTCTCTCTCTACCTCACTCTGATTGTCCTCTGGCCTCTCCCCATCCCTGGAAGCCTTCCCAGGAACTCTGTTGCACCTCCAGGGCCTCCCTCTGCCCTTCTTTCACCCTCTTCTTCTCTATCTCCTCTCTTTTTTCCTCTCACTCATATCTCATCTCCCAAGCTCAGAGCAGCTGGGGGATGCAAGGCACTTACAGGGAAAGGGGAGCACCGCTGGATGCTGGTTAGGACACCAAGATGCTGAAGGAAGGGTAGGGAGGGACTCAGAAGACCAAAGGAATGGTCTCTCCCCCTCCACCTGCCATGCCCCACCAGGCCAGAAACACTGGCCCAGGCTGGGCTCTGATCAGAAACAGCCAGTTCCTGTTGCAGAGCAGCAAAAACAACCCCAACTAATATCCATGAGGATCCAGGTTCAGTCCCTGGCCTCGCTCAGTGGGTTAAGGATCTGGCGTTGCTGTGAGCTGTGGTGTAGGTAGCAGACGCGGCTTGGATCTGGCATTGCTGTGGCTGTGGCACAGGCCAAAAACTGCAGCTCCAATTTGACCCCTAGCCTGGGAAACTCCATGTGCCAGGGGTGTGGGCTAGAAAGAAAGGAAAAGAAAGAAAGAGAGAGAGAGAGAGAGGGAGGGAGGGAGGGAGGGAGAGAGAGAGAGAGAGAGAGAGAGAGAGAGAGAGAGAGAAAGAAAGAAAGAAAGAAAGAAAGAAAGAAAGAAAGAAAGAAAGAAAGAAAGAAAGAAAGAAAGAAAGAAAGGACCATAGGCTCTTACACCCCACAGGAGATACAGCTGGAACCCAGGACAGTGCTCTCAGCCAAACTGCTCCAGGTGCAGGGGTGGCCTTGCCTGGAAGAGCAAGAAGAGGAGGCCACTAAGGCCCTCCAGCTCTCCATGTAGCTACTCCCTGAGTGATCTGGTGCATCAAAGGCTTTAAACACCATCGGTACAGTGACAACACCCAGATTCATAGCGGCAGGGCCCTCGCCTCGGAGTTTGAGATCCGTATCACCAACTGCCTCCTTGACATCTTTCCCCTGGATGGCAAACAGGCTCCTCAAATGCAACACGAACAATGGAACTTGGTCCTCCCTCACCCTCTGCTCCCCCCGCCCCAGGGTCTGCCTTACTGGGAAGGACACACCATTCATATTGATGCATGAGTTACACTGGTTCCAATCCATCAGCAAATCCTGTTGCTTCTGCCTGCAAAGTTTATCCAAAGTCCCCCTCCTGTTCCCAGCCAGGTCCATGCACCAGCATCTCTCACCTTGCAGAAGCTTTGTAACTGGGCTCTTGCGTCCCCCATTCAGTCTGTTCTCCACCCAACAGCCAGGGAGAATTTTATAATATAAATCAGACCACATCACTCCACTGTTTATGTTTAAAACCCTCCGGTGTCTTCTACTGACAATCAGAATAAAAGGCAAATTCCCTCCTAGGGGTGGAGGCCCTCCATGATCCAGCCCCTGCCTTTCTCTCTGGCTGCATCTCAATTCACACCCTCCTTGCTCTCCCTGCCCCAGCCTGCTGCACCTTCCTTTTTTGCCTCCAGCAAGCCAGGTTCATTCCCACCCCAGGGCCTTTGCAAAGGCAGCCTTTTCTGCCTGGAAAGCTCTTTCCCAGGATCTCCCCATGTTTGCCTCCTTCCCACCATTCTCTGAGATGCTTTCCCTGTCTCTGTCCACGCTCACCCCAGCACCTCCAGCACCTGGATGCTGCCTGGCACAGACCATTACTGGATAAATATCTGCTGAAAGAATGTGTAAGTGAAAGAAGTTATGGGCACTTGTAGCCTCGAGGAGAACGCAGCAGGGGCAGGCTAAACCGCTTCTCAGGATGTGGCTTTCCAGTTCCCTGCCATCTTATCCTCCCTCCCCTGGACACACTGAACTTGGCCATGGCTCCCGTGGCTACAGCCCATGCAGAAGTCCGAAGAGCATCCCCTCTGTTCACATGCACACTACCTGCAGCCTCAGCCCTGTCTTTCATAGTCATGTGGCACCAGTGAGCAGAGCAACCTGACAGGGGCAAACAGCCCCAGGGTGATGGCTACTCCCACAACTGAGGGTAGAAAAGGAAACTGCTCAAGTCCAGGGTCAGCCAGAACAAAGGAGGTGGTGCCCAAAGACAACCCAGAAGGGGACCCTATCCTACAGTCGTGAGGTCCATGCACCCTTCCCCCATTTCATTTTGACAGCTAAAGAAGGCCCCCACAGGAGGGAGACCTGTCTGGGGTTGCCTAGCAGGCAGTGGAGGTAAGACACCCATCTGGGACTTGAACTTCTAGGCAGAAGGTAAGTTGCACTGGCCTGCTCCAGACACAGGTAAGTTTTCCCTACACAGGTGCCTCTTAGCCTGTTTCTGGAGGCAGAAGGAAAGGCAGGCAGCAGCCCTCACACGCTCATGGCTGGCCTGGCTTCTGGGGGAAGCAGCCTCTCACCCTCTGGAGCCCCCTTGGCAGGCAGCATGCTGTGATGGCTGTCCCCATGGGTTTCCTGCATCGTTCAGAGCCAGGTTCCTCCCATGGCTAGAGTGAGATCAGAAAACCAAGATCTGATCCTCCGTGGCCTTCTCCATCCTTCAGTAAGCACCGCCTGCCCCTGGCCTTTGCACATGCAGTTCCCTCTGCCTGGAATGCTTTTCCCTCAGCGCCCCACCTTGGTAACTGCTGCTCAAATGGTTATTTCTCTAACCTCTCCAGCCACTGCCCAGCCATCAGGCCCACCTGCCAAACACTTGTGAACCTCTCCTTTGCAGCACTCTCCACAGTCATGTGTGTGTTTGTGTGTAAGATTAGTGATGACTGATCCTGCACCACCCAATAGAGCAGCCACTGGCCACATGTACTATTGAGCACTTAAAATGTATTTAGTATTGGAGTTTCTGCTGTGGTGCAACTGGATTGGCGGTGTCTTGGGAATGCTGGGATACAGGTTCGATCCCTGGCCCAGCACAATTGTTTAAGGATGTGGCATTGCCACAGCTGTGGCTTCAATTGCAATTGCAGCTCAGATCTGATCCCTGGCCTGGGAACTCCATATGCTGCGGGGTGGCCAAAAAAAAATGCAACCAGTACTGAGATATGCTGTAGGCATAGAATACCTCATTAATAAATTTTTATGTTAAGCACCTGTTAAAATGATAATATTTTGGATATGCTGGGTTAAATAAGATATACTGTGAACAGTAATGTCACTTGTTCTTTTTACCAGTTTTAATAAGGCTACTAGAATATTTAAAAACACATATGTGGCTGGCATCATGTATCCATCAGGCTGCACTGATCTGGTCAGTGGCTGCCTCCATTGCTCTGTACCTCTGCTGCCCACCACTGCGCAGACTCATGAAGGTACCCAGGCCCCCAGAGCCTTGCATGGGGTTTTGTCCATCATAGGCACTCCAAAAACACATGCTGAATGATTCCATGCCAGGCTGCCCATCCTGATTTCAGGAAAGAGAAGTGAGGCAAAGAAGACACCTGATCCCTCCGGCTTCTGCCCCCACCGCCTCATCACCTCCTACCCTGTGCCCAACAGAGACCCAGGCCCAGAGCCCAACATGAGAGGAAAGATCAGCCCTGGTGCTCTGAGGGCGTGCCGAGTCTTTCCCCATATCCCTGTCCCTCTCTCCTTCCTTTCTCCTTTTCCTTCTTTCTCTCTCTTTCCCTCTCTCTCTTTCTCCGAAATATCATTTCTCATGGTTTGGATGAAACCCATTATTCCCAATTAACCTGCTGTGAACCCACAGTACTTGCTGGCTTTCCCATAATTATTCATCCATAGTAATAGCTAAAGTAAATTCTGGCGGTCTCAGCGAACACTGACATCTCCTTTGGGAAAACTTTCAAAGATGCCGTGTCCTTGGTTCCTTATCAAAAGCTTCCCTGCCCGGTTTTGTTTCATTTTCTTTTTTGTGGTTAATTCTTGAGAAGAAGGAAGCTCAGACCAGAATAGCTCCATCCCAATACCAAGCTATGATGAGAGACTCCGGTTGTGCTGTCCCATCCTTTCTGCCTGCGGGCAGAATAGAAGCCAGACGGGCAGCATCCAGGCCAGCCGGGTAAGTCACACACAGATAATTTTTGCAATTAACCAGTGCTTCTTGAGGCTGCTTCTCCCTGCTATCCCGGGAGCTGGGCTCTGCAATTCCACAGAAAGCATTAAATCCTGGGCACAATTTATTTGGAGTTGTCAGATGGAATTTACTAAGGGACTGTCTGCCAAAAAAAAAAAAAACAGAAGGAAACCTAAGTTGTCATTTTAACTCCAGTATGGCTGCTTTTGGTCATCTTTTTACCTAAAATGCTACATTAAAGATGCAGTGGCCTCTCTCCTATAGATACAATAACAGTTGTAATAAGGCTTGAGTCGAGAACTGGGTAGGCAATGGAAGGGGGTGGGCAGATGGAGCACAACCAGAGAGGAAGGGCTCTGAGAAGATGCCTCTTTTCTGATGCCTTTCAGCCTTCAGGGGACTTCATCCAGAAGACAGAAAGCTCTCTCCTGTGTTTCACAGAAGAGTCAGGCTAAGAAGACAGTGGGGTGGGGGGAAGCGTGTGCAAAACACTAATAACATGCTGAATTGGGGGCCACATCTTCTTCCCCTTAAGAGAGCAGGGTCTCTTAAAGGGGTGGCCTGGGTGGCTGACAACCTGAACTGAATCGACGCAGAGGCTCCAGTGGTTCAGGTCCCAGGCTCCTTGCCTTCTAGAAGGGTGATCTTTGGGCACACTGTTTGGCCTCTCTGGGCTTCAGCTTCCTGAATGTAAAATGCAGATCAAACCTTTCTTGCAAAGTGAGTTGAGCTGTGAGGATAAAATAGGATATTTTTTGGAAAGCAGCCCACAGCTTATGAGGTCCTATACAAATGTAAGGGGCTCTGATTTTTATCATCCCTTACGGATGAGCAGGGGTGGTCACAGAGGCTCATGAATGCCTTGGCAATGGACGCTCTGTCACGCCATCTGCCCTAAGGGTGGGCTGCTTCCATTCCCACCCCCCACCACCGCAAAGTGTCCTTGGCTGACTAAAGCCACCTACCAGGAGGTTATAAACTCCCCTTCCTGACAGCTGTTGCAACAACTAATATGAAAGACTGGCCCACTCCCACCAGAGCGTCACTCTGAGTTCTGGTTCAGCTTCCAGAACCTTCTCCAGTGGGACAGGCTTTATTTGAGGCTATGTCCCTACTGTCCCCCTTCCACTTCCCCACCCTCCCTCCCTCCAACGTTTCTTGTAAAGAGCGTCCCCTACCCCCACCATGAGTTCTGAATCCCTGCCTCAGGCTCTGCTTTCTCAGGAAGCCACTGAAGGAGTTCCTGTCGTGGCACAGTGGAAATGAATCCAACTAGGAACCATGAGGACGCAGGTTCGATCCCTGGCCTCGCTCAGTGGGTTAAGGATCCAGCATTGCCGTGAGCCGTGGTGTAGGTTGCAGATGTGACTTGAATCCAGTGTTGCTGTGGCTGTAGTGCAGGCCGGCAGCAACAGCTCCCATTTGACCCCTAGCCTGGAAACTTCATATGCCGTGGGAGCAGCCCTAAAAAGACAAAAGACGAAAAAAAAAAAAAAAAAAAAAGAGAGAGAGAGAAGCCACTGAAGAAGCCTCCTTCAAAGGGAAGGCCTCTGGTGTGACTGTGGCTGCTGTTGGAGTCACGGTGACCACAGCCCCGAGGTAGGGCTCTGTGGCAAGACCTGGTGGGGAGGGAGAACAGCCAGCATTTGGCTGGACCTGCCCAGCCAGAGAGGAGGCCAGAAAAGCCAGAAGAGCAGAAAAGCCAGGGCTGGGCTCCCACCCATGTCGGGGCAAGGCCTCGCCTCTGGGACCCTCGTCTTGCTCCTGCAATGCTGGAGCTGACACAGGATGGTAAGAAAGATTCTTGCCACAAAGCCCCCCAGATTCCAAAAATGGCAAGGACTGAGGGTCCCTCATCCAAAATGAGGTTAGGGTCTGTCCAGGATACAGAGACCCTAACCCTACAGTGCCCAGTGCTCTGCATGGGGTGGGGATCCCTGCAGAAGGTGGGGATCCCTGCAGAAGGAGGGGGAGGGGCAGCCCTTGGTTCTGAGTGACCCCTTCCCACTCACATACATCCTCTCCGCGGCAGCTCTTTTCCTAACCCAGTGAGAAGATCATGCTGAGACTTCTTCCACCGGATTCCCCAAACCCACTTCCTCTACCAGGCTCCCCAAGCCTGGGAGCGGCCCCCCGCTGCCCCACCCTCCACTCCAAGAGGGTCTCTACCTGTGGGTTCACTACCATTTTCTCATCCTTCCCATCCCTCCAGGTCTCTCCCACCCTTTTCACACCCTTGTTGATAGCTCCTTCCACAAGGTTGTCATTACCCACTAATTGTCCAAAATTTCATTCCCTCATCCTTCTTGGTTAAGAATTGATTTAAGGAATGAGTTCAATATCCCTGCCGTCTCCAAGTGCTTATTAATTCCTGGCGCCTCCAGCTCCCCGCACGCAGCCCGCTCACCTCGCGCAGCTTCGCCCCTCGCTGATTGGTAAAGCCCCGGCTTTTAGGCCTGCAGGATGGGAGGCCTAATGTGCACTAATCTATCATTACTTCACGCGGCTGGCAGAGTGACGGATGGCGGGGGCTGGCGCGGGGAGGGAGGTGGCCCTCCGCCTCCTTCCAGGACCAGGCTGCAGTGGAAGTTTGCTCAGCGGGAGGATGACTGGCACCTCTATCCAGGTGGGCAGGGGAGGCTCTGGCTCCAAGAGCCAAGACCCCGGATGCCAGCAGGAGTCAAGGAATGCCTGCCCCTCGCCCTGCCTCCCTAGGACAGTCTCTCCTAGAGCTGGAAGGTGGCTCTGTGCATTCCCGCATGGGCTGAGGGTCTCCCATTCCCTCCCCACAGGCTACTCTGTGGCCTTCCAGGCATCAGTGGGCAACCTTGCCCTCTGCCTCTGCTAATGTTCAGCCAATAGGGAGCCCCAGCAGCAAATGGGAGGGAACAGAAGAAGGTCTGGGGTTCACTAGACTGGCCCCTCGCTGCCACCCCGAGCAAGCTGCGTCCGCAAGGTCCAGATCCTGTTGGGTCATCCTCTCTCTCTTCCCCCCTTTTCTCTCTCCTAATGCTCCCTTCCTCACCTCTTCAGGTCCAGAGCTGGAGACAGCCGCCCACCCCCACCACCACTCACCTGGGAGCTGCACCTCCCTCCTGCCTTCCTATCCTCTGCCTTTGCCTTAGTAAGCAGTCCCTTTAATCTACTCTCCTCCGGTTACCCAACTTAAGAGCATCATCTCTTTCCTGCTGGAACCCTGATCAACACACTTCATTTTACCGACGAAGAGATAGAGGCTCAGGGAAGAACAGGGCTTGCCGGCAGTCACACAAGGCATTTACCCAGGGCTGGCTCCAGAACTCAGGTCTTCTGACCACGTCCGATAAGATTTGTCCGCCTGTATAGTCTGCACTCCTTTTTGGTCCCTGCCTAAGCACAGCACACATCTTTTGATTGGGGAGGAACACGTTCAGGGTGCCATCGAGGTTCATAGATCTGCCCAGCCAGAGGCGGTAACATCAGCTCAAAGGCTTCCCTCCTGGACAACACTTTCCAGATTCTGAGGCAGCCCCCTTAGGGGGGCTCTGTGGCCTGGGACACTGCTTCCTCCAGTCTTTACATGTGCCCCTTAAGCACCTTTCATCAAAAACACCTTCCATCAAAAACACCAAAACTCAGGCCACCTCTACCACAATCAAACCCCAATAGGATCAATAGATTAGGGGTACAAATTTCCATCAAAGGCCTCTCTCCCTCTTTTTTTTTTTTTTTTTTTTTTTTTTTTGTCTTTTTAGGGCTGCACCCTCAACATATAGGAGTTCCCAGGCTAGGGGTTGAATCGGAGCTACAGCTGCCGGCCTATACCATAGTCCTAGCAATGCCAGATCCGAGCCCCATCCGTGACCAATACCACAGCTCATGGCAATGCCAGATCCTTAACTCACTGAGTGAGGCCAGGGAATCAAACCGGAGTCCTCATGGATCCTGGCTGGGTTTGTTACTGATGAACCATGATGGGAATTCTGGAAAGGCCTCTCTTTTTAATGTGAGCCCTTCATGACAAAAGATGATTACTTAGTTAGTAAATATCTATTCTAGCTTCTCCTATGGGCCAGGAACTAGACTAGGTACTAGACTTAGACTAGTGAGGAATGTAAACAGCCAACTGCAACAATGGTGGAATGAAATAAGATCTACCAAGCTGAGGACCGATGCCTGACTCCCCCACTCCCCTGCCCCCCAGGAAGGAGACAGTGAGGTCCAGAGAAACCAGATCTAAGCCCTGTGAGCTTTTCAGGAAGGGGCCAACCCAACTTCCCACCAAGACCCATGGGAGCGCTCACACTCTAGGGAAAGACCCCTGGCCACCTACCTGTCCTATCACCCTTGGACAGTTTGCCTCAAATCAACAGCCCGTCCCAGCAGATCAAGTCAATATTCCCCTCAATTACCAGGGGTCTCTCCTTCAGAACTGTCCTCAAAGGGGCTAGCCAGGGCCCCTCCTTCTGCCTGAGACGCACGTACCCATGTGTGCCCGCTCCCTGAGACAGGATCCCACCCCTCAGGCTCCACAGCACTTGATTTATCTGCTCAGGGCTTACAGTCTATTCTTGGCACCTCATTCTACTCCACAGGGATTGGAGACCCAAGGAAACTGCCAAGTCCACATTTACGTGGCCCAAATCCGAAAGTCATCAGCAGATCCTACTTCCATGACCACTTCGTGGAGGAATAGGCAAAAAGTCTCCTCAAAAGTCAGAATGAAGCAACAGATTGGAAATGGGCTGTGGGAGAGGGGATTAGGGTTGTTACAGACCTCTGGGAACAGTTCCAAACCACCCCTTCCAAGAGAGGAAGGAAGCATGGACCCCAGGAATTAATCAAGAGAAAACTGGCCATGTGAACTGAGGCCTGGCACATGGGAAAAGCTCTGGGTTGGGGATCAAAAGGGCTGGATCTGTCCCCATGCCTGCCACTGAGCCCTTCCCCATCCTGGCCTCTTCTGTTGAAGGAGGGGTTGGATCAGGTAAGTCTTAGTACTGCAAGTGATGTGACTCTATGTACTTTTACAGGGAAAAGGAAGACCAACGGTGTAAACCTAGCATTGCACAACCAGAATTCTATAATGTTCTTCCTGAAGCAGAGGCACAGGAGGATGCCCAGCCCAGCCCTACCCCTTGGCCTATCTCACCTATTGGAAGATGCTGCTTGAGGAGCTCATCCCCAAAGGACTCAAAGCCCCCAATCCCTGATGGATGTCTCCTTTCCCAGCTTCTCCTCCCTTCTCCAGGCCATCCCCTTTCAAGCCTTAATCTCTAAAATTGCACTAGTCAATCAAGTCACCACTTGTGTCGATTTAAACTAAGTTAATCAAAAGCAAATAAAATGTGGAGTCCCTGTTGTAGCTCAGTTGGTTAAGAACCTGACAAGTGTCCGTGAGGATGCCAGTTTGATCTCTGGCCTGGCTCAGGGAGTTAAGGATCCCGCACTGCCTCCAACTGCAGCATAGTACAGATGCACCTCATATCTGGCATTGCTGTGGCTGTGGCGTAGGCCAGTAGCTGCAGCTCCAATTCAAGCCCTAGCCTGGAAACTTCCATATGCCACATATGCGGCCATAAAAAGGAAAAAAAAGGAAATGAAATGTAAAACTCAGATCTTCAGTCACACTAGCCCCAATTCAGGTGCTCAATGGCTACAAATGACCAGTGGCCACCATATCAGACAGTGTAGGTACAGAACGTTTCCATCAGTGTAGAAGGTCCTTTTGGACGTCGCTGGTTTAGAAGCTACCCTTGGTTTTTGCCAAGTGCTTCCTCTAATTTCCCTAATTCCTTCCTGCCACAGAGTCAGCCCATGTTCCCCAGCTCTCTGGGAGGACCCTAGGTAGTTTTAGAATGGAGCTTGGCCACAAGCGACCATGGGATGGTGGTTCTTTTTCTGCCTGAGTGATAGCCCTGGACACTTCGGTCACCCACCGCAGCATCTGAGGAGGACACAGTCAGGCTCACCGTCATTCAGCACCTGAGAGAAGTTACAGATATTAAGCTTCAAGCAACGACACTGCTTTTGACCATTTCTTAGCCGGCCACCTCCTCCCTCCCCATTTGATCTGTCCCTTGCTAATCCCCACTGTTCAAGGATGGTAAACCTTGAGACGGAGCAGAGCAGAAAGAGCTAGAGAACATTTGGGGAGCCCCGGGATTTGGGTGATTTCCGCTAACAGGACTAAAGGTGCTTAGAAAATCATTTTGGGGTGCTCATTTTTCTCAGAAATGATTCATATGCATGGCTGGAAAAAAATCCCCACGAGGGGGTTAAAAGCCAAGAAAATACCTTATCTGAGAGCACAGCAGCCTGGCAGGGGAGGGGGTGGGGAGTGGGATCCAGAGAGCTAAATGGGTTATCCAGAAATTATAAGAGGCTTTTAAAAGTAGCAAACTTACCATATGTCAAGCCTGAAATGTATAGACAGTAATTATTTTCCCCTGAATATTTTTGTATTTAATTTTGTGGTGACGATCTCCTTTTATATCATGTATTCAGCAATCACTCTTGTCCCCATTTAATATGCACAGTCATCTTTCTCCTCCTATGTCACACAGTCAATAATTCCTCTCCTTTGGTTCCAGGGGTGGTAAGATGAGGGGAATGTCACATTTGAAATTAGTAACAGCTGTGTTTTTGTTTCTTTTGCTACTTCACCTCCACTGACGCCTTGTAAATATCGTGAGCTGCAAAAAGCATCACTGGGGTGCCCTGTTTGTCCTGATCTCCAGCTCGGCGGCCTTTTGGAGGCCTTTTCTCTGAGGACAAGATATGCCTCAGGAACTGAACAGATCAGAGAAGGGAGTGGTAAGCAACTGTCCAGGCCCACCCCTGCCAGTCAGTGGAGACCGCCACAACCCAAAAGGAAAATATGCTCTTCCTACTGACACCTGTTGGGGGTGGGCTCCAACCCAGTCTATTCAGTTTACTGTGGATTCTCAGACGCTTCTTTGTTTATATCCATGAGGCCGGTCTGCCTGAATTCCCGGATGTTGCCTCTGCTTCCCTCTCAGAGGTGAAGGTGTGGACAGCAGTCAGTAAAGCAAGGCCAGGACCTGTGTGAGGAAGCCAGGCACCCGGGGCATACGAATTTAAGGAGGACCTGGCTCTCGCTGCCAACCCTAACACATGCAGACCCTGGGATCTGCAAGGGCCTCCTTAATTTTTTTCGGCCCTAGGTGCCTTGATTGCCTCACCTGGGTCCTGGTCCTTTAGCAGGACCAACCCCTTGCAGATCTGGAAGTCAGAGAGACAAGAGATGGGGGAGATTCAACACCAAAAAGAACAAGTGATTGGGAAGGGAGTTCATTAAAATGCTTCAAGGGACTCCAAACTGCAAGTGCGGTTTTTTTGTTTTTTTTTTTTTAAAAGAGCAGAATTTAGCAAGAAATCAATCAACACGCATGCTGATAACTTATTCTGTGACAAAAAAGAAACAAAAACCCCATCAACTCCTGCAGCCTTTGGGTAACCAGTGTCTCCTGCCACTAATTAATTTTTTAGAACTTTCATTCTCCAGATATCACAAAACATGGTTAATCTGCCAGGCCCAGGAGGCACAGCCAGCACCTGCTGTAGGGGGTTGGTGGTTCTGGGAATCTGTTTCACACAGGGAGGAAGGGACAGAGGTGCCCACAGCAAGCTCGGGGAGCTGTAGCACCAGGCTCCCTAATTCTGCCCCAACCCACGACCACATCCCCACACCTGCTCCGTTAAGACAAACAGCATGTCAGAATGAAACAACCCATCCACGAGTTCCTGTTGTGGCTCAGCAGTTAACGAACCTGACTAGCATCCATGAGGATGCAGGTTCAATCCCTGGCTTCGGTCAATGATTTGGGGATCTGGGGTTGCCGTGAGCTGTGGTGAAGGTCACAGACGCAGCTCAGATCCCATGTTGCTATGGCTATGATGTAGGCCGGCAGCGACAGCTCCAATTGGACCCCTGGCCTGGGAACCTCCATATGCCTCAGGTGCAGCCCTAAAAAGATAAAAAGACAAAACACACACACACACACACACACAGAAACAACGCATTCAGCAGTGCCAACCACCCTGCCTCAGTTTCCCCAAATGCAAAATAAGGAGATTATACTCAATCCAGTTTCAGAGTCCTGGATTCATGTTACCCTGCTAAGCGTGAAGGCCATGTGGGTACTGGACTAAGCTATTTGTTTCTGCCCTTTGTCCTGTTCCCCCTTGCACTGTGACAACACTGTCTTCCACACAAACATGCCCGATCAAGTTCTGGTACATTGCCCTGCAGCCTCCCACTCTCCCAACCCCAGCCTGTCTGCCATCACCAAGACAGGAAGGAGCTTTTTCAGGCTTCCCTGGTGGGGCCTATAACCCAGGAGCCTCACACTTCCAAGAGTCCCTTCTTCCTACCAACCATACAAGCTCATTGGTGTCGCCACTGAAGGAACAAAAAAGGACATGAGACTTGACTTTGTAAAGTTAGCTCTGGGGCAGGAGATAGGTGGGCTCCAGGATAAACATTTACAACCAGCCGCCTATCTATACTTCAAAACAGAAATAACAACAGGCACAAGGCAAATAGCTGGTACCTGTCTTCTGCGAACTTATAAACAACGGTAATGACACAATCCAAAGAGGGGCTGAGACTTGCTTGGCCAAAGAACAAAGAGGTCACGTACTCTCCATCCTCAGGATCAGGGAGACCCCAGCAACACATGCGCAGAGACCCCTCTGGGTCAGAAAAGGAGGGGGTTCCAGGCCATAATGATAACATTCCCGCCCTTTGCTCTGGAATCTATCTTGGCCAAAAGATGAGCATGCAGATCAGGGCAGGGCCCTGGGTCTGGTCAGGTGTAAAAGATAAAACAAGACAACTGGCTAAAGGAAGACAAAGACCACCTCATATATGTGGATTAAGTTACCTCTCTGGTGTGCTCCTCATTCAGGGGGACGCCCGCACCCTCACTTCTGCTTTGGATAGGTATGACTGTTTTGCTTTTGCCTTAGATAAACTATCTGTATTTCTGTGCTCTCCCACATGGTGTACTGTGTTTCTAACAATAAACCTTACACCTGTTTTTATAGTCTATGCTCCTTGAAACATTCTTGCTTTCAACAGGGGGCAAGAATCAGGGCAATTTTGCTTTTAACCTCTAGCTAGTCTAGCAGCTAGGATTCCTGGTTTTCATCCAGGCTGCCGAGGTTCAATCCCTGAGCAGAGAATTAAGATCTCGCTTTTAGCCATCACCTACTGCAGCCTCTCTGAAACCAGCTCCACAGTGAAAACTCCAGATTAAAGCCCTAGACAGTCTAGAGGTTGCAGGTAGCTTCCCTAATCTGAGCTCCAAAGAACAAGCAAGCCAGGGCCAGCTGGGAGCTTTCCCTGACAATTCTGAAAAATTGTGAAAGAGCTAGAATATTGCTCATGATTCCCGAGCAGATTAAGCAGGCAGTGAGGAAGTGGCTTCCTCGTTTCAGAGCTGAGATTTGGCTCACCTTCCCCCATGGTCTCCTTGGGAAGGTGACCTGAGAGGAGGCAGACCCTCTAGGTCCCTTCTCAGAGCACTTGACCCCTACACAGCAGAAGGAGGATGCTTTTCTCCTTCACGGTGGCCCAGGAGACCTCCCTCACCTCACAGGCAGGAGGCCACAGTGTCGTCCTCCTCCACAACTCTGGCTTGTAGTTCCCTTTTTTATTCACTTATTTTTGTCTGTTTCCTCAAACAGTATGTGCCTAGAATGAATACCAGACTCTGGGGGGGGGGGGGAGAGGAGCACAGAGGGGAAGTGTGAGAGCAGTAATCCATTGTAACACTTTAGGGGAAACTGCAAGCAATTTCCATTCTATTGATCCTCCCTGGGCATCAAAGCCACACTGAGTTTATTTGGAAAATTAAATTCTGGAGCGTGTAGCAGGAGGGGGCTCTAGTTAAGTTGTCTAGCTCTACGGCCACAATTTAATTACGATCTCACTCTGTCCATTTAAATACAGTAAAGGAACGAGGCACTACGGAGGTGCCTGGGTCCCAGCCCAGTTCAGTGGCACCTGAATGTGGCCCCAAGGCCACAGAAGAGCCAGTGAATCTCAATTACCCTCAGCTGACTGCTCCTTATGGCCTCTGGACTGCGGTGATTTTTTTTTTAACTGAATATATTCATTCATTAAAATGTAAATGTTTGCTAAATCAGTCTAATTTGCAGAGTTGACTCCTTTTCCAAAGGTAAGATTTTGATCTTAACAAACAGTGTGATCATTAGAAACAAAGTAACATGTATTACTTAGGACAAAGTGGATACAACGCACCATTAGTTGCCCATTTCTGGGAGAGAAGAGGCAAAGAATCAAAGGCTAATTCCAGAGTGGCTGTAGTTCTCCGGCTCTGGAGGTTCACAGACAAGTAAAATGTCTGCACAACTGCTTGTACACTCAATTGCACACATACACACACATGTACATTAAAAGGCTTGGCAGGAGTTCCCAACGTCGTGCAGTGGTAACAAACCCAACTAGTATCCATGAGAATGTGGGTTCGATCCCTGGCCTCGCTCAGTGGGTTAAGGATCTGGTGTTGCCATGAGCTGTGGTATAGGTTGCAGACATGGCCCAGATCCAGCATGGCTGTGGCTATGGCAGAGCTCTGCAGCTACAGCTCGGATTAGACCTCTAGCCTGGGAACCTCCATAGGCCACAGGTGCGGCCCTAAAAAGACAAAAAAAAAAATAGAAGAAGAAGAAGAAGGCCTGGCAGACATTCGACAACTGGTTAAAGGACTTTGGAATTATCTTCCATTATCTTCTCCTATCATCCCAATTTCATGAATACCAGGGCTGTAGGATAAAAATCTTAGAATAAACATTGGTCCTTAATGGGGAATAAAGTCTAGCTTCATGAAGAACTCACTACACTTGTTCTCATTTTCCCAATTTCATCTGTGAACACTGAGTCACAGCCCAGCACAGACCCACAGACCACCCTTGGGAACCACGAGCATAGACTGATTTTCCTTAATTAAATTTTTGTTCAGAGACAATGTTGGGAAAGGGGTGTAGTCTCTTCTTGCTTTTCAACAGCACAGGTAACTGACAACAGAGCTCACTTTCATAAGGGTCCAGAGGAGCTGACCTCACAGCCTTTGGGTTCCTCCAGCGCCAACCTATTCATCCCAAGGGTTCCTCCGAGGTCCCCCCTCCCCCCCCCTAGGAATTGTCTTCTTGGGCATCCAGCCAGACCCTCTACCCTAAGCCTTGCAAAACTAGCACAGAGCCTGGCACATGGTCTCTCATAACAGTTGTTGAATTCCAGTGAAAAGTCACTGGGTGGCCCCCTTATCCACAGATCCCTGCCCCCAGGTAACCCTGAGCTTCCTCTTCTGCAAGGCCACCCCTCTAAGGACACGAGCACATAGAGAGGCAGGCAAATCTTTCAGTGACCCCAGAACCAAAGGCAAAAGCCTCTGTCATTCCCCTTCCCTCCCTCCACCACAAGCTTACTCCCCAGACTCTCACTGGTCCTGAAACTCCTTTGAAAGAAGTGACTTTTAGAGTTCCCATGGTGGCTTAGCAAATTAAGAATCCAACTAGTATCCACAGGGATACGGGTTCCATCCCTGGCCTCACTCAGTGGGTTAAGGATCCATCACCGCCATGAGCTGTGGTGTAGGTCCCAGACTTAGTTCGGATCTGGCGTCACTGTGGCTGTGGTGTAGGCTGGCAGCTATAGCTCTGATTGGACCCCTAGCCTGGAAACTTCCATATGCCTCAGGTGTGGCCGTAATAAGAAAAAAAGAAACAAGAGGAGAAAGAAGTGACTTTTCCCACCCATGATCAGTGCCAGCGGTGAGAAGGAATGGCACATGGGGCCATGGTGCTTGAACCACCAGGACCACACCACAGGGAGCATCAGCAGTATTTGACAAGCTGACCGGCTCTCCTGAGAATAGGACTGTCATTAAGCCAAGAGGGAAATCATTACCTGATCTATAAATGATTACACAAGAGTAGGAACTGTCACTTCCTTCAGAGGAGTTTGCAGAGTCGGGATTTTAAACAGAGCTGCTAACTGGTGCAACACTCAGCTCCCTGGAGCAGCTGGTGTTATTATTCACAGGGAAAAAAAAAAATAGAAGTTAAGGTACTTTGTGAGCTCAAGGGAAAAGAGAAGGTTTTAGGGACTCTGACTCTCAAAGGATTTCAGACCATCAATGGTGTCAGCCAGAAACTCGAAGAAGAACAACTATTCAGATCTTCTGCCTGACAGTTTGGTGGCCGACAACTCGCTGAGGTCTTTCCACTGGCAAAATAAGCAACTGGAATCAGAGCTGCAGGCAACTGGGGTCATTTAGTCAAAGGCACTCCTTTTTCAAAGATGAAGACTCAGGTTCAGCCTACAGAAGGGAAGCTATTTGTGGTAGAGGGGAGCTGGAGACATTCTTGGGGGCCTCGCCCATCACTGGGAGAATGGGTGAGTAACAGGTGGTAAAACACACACTACAGCGAGCTCGGCATCAGTGAGGAACCCTGTACTGAAGGTTCCTGGAGCAATATGCTGGGTCCAAAAACAAGGTGTTGAGTGAGAAAAGTTGGGAATGAAAGGAGGTCTTTAGCACAATAAAATGCATGTAAATTTAAAATGTACACAGAATGATACGACATATTTTACGACATACGCATATTTTAGAACATATTCCAACCACATCAGAGTGAGTGACTCTGGGGGAGGATGAGAGGAAAGATGAGGGGAGGAGAAAATATACCGAGAAAGGCCATACAAAGCCTGATGATGACAATGACTATTAACTAAGTGCCAACTAATGCAGCTCAACTCCCTATACCTGCGGTCCACAAAGAAAGAAAATAAATAAACAAACTGAGGGCCAGAGAGCACAAAAGAGTGCCTCTCACACTTTAACATGCAGATCAGTGTCCTGAGGTTCTTGTTAAAATGAAGGTTCTGAGTGAGTGGGGCTCTGGTGAGGCCTGAGGTTCTGCACTGCTCACAAGCTCCTGGGTGATGCTGGTGCTGTGGGTCCATCAACTTCATTGGAGCTGCCAGGGCTCAAGAGATTTACCCAAGAAGAAAAATGAGCAGCATAGTCCAAGTAAATCTTCACGTCCAATATGGATACATTTCAGGAGTTCCCATCATAATTCAGGGGAAACAAATCTGACTAGTATCCATGAGGGTGCGGGTTCGACCCTGGCCTTGCTCAGTGGGTTAAGGATCCCGTGTTGCCATAAGCTGTGGTGTAGGCCACAGACATGGCTCGGATCTGGCATTGCTGTGGTGTAGGTAGGCTGGTGGCTATAGCTCTGATTCGACCCTAGCCTGGGAACCTCCATATGCCGTGGGAGTGGCCCTAAAAAAGACAAAAAAAAAAAAAAAAAGAAAAAAGAAAAAAAAGCAATATGGATACATTTCAAATAATTATGCTCATGAAAGAAGACAGGCAAAAAAGAGCCTATTATAATATGTGTTTCCATTTATATAAACTTCTAGAACATGCATACTCATCCATGACAAAAGGCAGATCGTGGTTGCCTGGACATGGGGCTGGGGCGATGCATGGATTACAAAGGAAACTTTTTGGGATAATGGTTATATGCACTATCTTGATTGAAGTGATGGGTTTTCCAGGTGTATACATATGTCAAAACTCATCAGACTATACACTTCAAATATGTGCAGTTTACTGTGCATCAATTATACCTCAACAAAACTGAAAGCAAAAAAAGGATCTGGGTCCTCCTTCTTCAACCACACCAAAGATGCCCTGTTTGCATTTCAAGCTGATGGGGACCATTTTTCACCCAGATAGCGGTCTCATGGATGGAACCCATTCCTTCGTCTCCTGGGCAGCTCTCACCTGAGGTCTGGAGACACCATCTCCCCCCAGGTCTGCTTAGGAATCCATGCTCCAGTTCCACCCTGGTCCTCCTCTCCTCATCCTTTTGACCTCCGTCCATCCCCACCTTAAAATCCTTCAAGATAGAAGGGTATAAAGACCAGAAGCCCTGCCCTGCCCTGGGTGCCTCCTACATTCCCCAACCCATCTTAGCAGCCCTCTCCTCTCATCCTCCACCCCAGCAATGCACACTTTCTTTTAGTTCTCCCAAAGCAATTTCTTTCTTTCTTTTTCTTTCTTTCTTTCTTTCTTTTTTTTTTTTTGGTCATTCCCACACCTTGTGCAGGATCCTGATCAAACCTGGACCATAGCAGCAACCTGAGCCACGGCAGTGACAACACCAGGTCCTTAACCTACGAAGCCACCAGGAAACTCCAGCTACATCTTTTTTTTTTTTAATTGAAGTATAGTTGATTTATAATGTGACATTAGTTTCAGGTACGCAGCACAGTGATTCAGTTATACATACACACACATAGGGAGTTTCATTGTGGCTCAATGGTAATGAACCCAACTAGTATCTATGAGGCTGCAGGTTAGATTGCTGGTCTTGATCAGTGGATCTGGCATTGCCATGAGCTGAAGTGTAGGTCACAGATGTGGCTCAGATCCCACGTTGCTTTGGCTGTGGCATAGACCAGCAGGCGCAGCTCCAGTTTGACCCCTAGCCTGGCAACATCCATATACTACACATGAGTGGCCCTAAAAAGCAAGAAAAAAAAAAAAAGCATACACGCACAGAGTTTTCAGAGGAGCAGCAGCTGACCCCCTGGGCAGCCGTCAGTGGTTCTGTCTGGTCTGACCCTGGACTGCACCTCCCTATGCAGCTGGTGCCTGAAGGTAGCCATGCTGCAGCATCCTTCTCCACCGCAAGCCATCAGAATTGGCCTCCGTGGTGGAGGAGCTGACATCGTTCTCTGAAGGCTTACAGGGCACAGAAGGTAGCTTCTAGAAAGAGGGCTGGAGTACAGGGAGCAGGCCAGGTCGTCACACATAGTGGGAGATCGATCACAAAAAAAGGTATGGAGCACCTGGCATGTACCCAATTATGGATGTACTGCCTGCCTCCATCACTAAGGGACCAGCCTGTCTGTCACTGAGGGGTCCTGACTCTGCTAAGTCAGTTACCCTGCTGAGCCTCACCCAGTGGATGAAGAATGAAACCCAAAGGCGAATTCCCCTCAAGCTAATAACATAATGCTAACTGATGGACAGTTTACAAAGCACTTTCTTTCTTGACAGCTAGGACAGACGTAATTAACACTCCTCTACAAAAGAGGAAACTGGGGCTCAGAGAGGTTAAGAAACTCATCCAAGGTCACAGAGCTAGTAATAGCTGAGCCAGGGCTTAAATCAGAGGAAACATCAGCGTTGAAGTAATTCCCATCTACATTTCAATCCTAGTTCTGCCACCTACCAGCTGTGTGAACTTGGGTGAGTTACTTAACCTCTCTGAGCCCCAGTTTCCTCTCCGAACAAATGCTTTAATTACTATCTATCTCACAAGGTACAAAGGAAAATGAAATAAAATGTAATATATGAAATTGATGGCCCATAGAAAGCAGTTAATAAATGTTTGTTTCTTCCTTCCAATTCTAAATCCTAAATATATGTCTTGGGACAATTCCAATATAGAGGTTACAAAGGACTTTTAAGTGAAAAAAAAAAAAAGGAAAGAAAGTGGAATCTAGGAATATGTCTGGCCACGCATTTCTCTGTCTTCAAACCCTGGGTAAGCGCAACCTCTTCCTTCCCCTTCCTCTCTCTCTCTCTGGGCAGACAGAGTGGTCCTCCCAAGTCTGTGTCGTCTCCTTACACACCTATGAAAGCCGGATCCACTGGCCACTGGGGCACATCCACTGCTCTGCCCCTGAAGATGGAAGTCATCAGGGGTCAGCAGGAGGGAGGCTGGCCCTCACACCCCAGCCTCCATTCTGGCAGAAAAGCTCTGAGAGGAGTGGTGAAGTGGAGTCGGTGACTTTGCAGCGGTCTTGTGAACTCACGAACAAAGCACTTTCTCTCCACTCCTTTCACCTCACCCACAGCCCTGGGAGGGGGCAGTGAAGCCGTTGCCAGCCCCATTTTACAGGAAGGGAAATCACAAAAACTGGAGCCCACGCTTCTGTCCACTTCCTCATCCTCCTCCAGTGCCCTTATACATAGTCCCACATGTTCCCTGAGGACCCCAGCCAGGATCAAATCTAAGTCTCCCTGTGTCAATGTCAATTCCATGACATTTTGAGAACTGAGCTATGGTTAAGAGAATGCCCTTGCTTTTGGGAAATACACACTGAAATATTTAGAGGTAAAGCAGCAACTATCAAATAGTTCAGATATACACACACACACACATAGCAGGGTTTCTCAACCTCCTCTATATTGACATGATGGGCTGGATTCTTCCCTGCTGGGAGAGGCAAAGGGACCCCTGTCCTGTGCCTCCTAGGATGTTTGGCACATTCCTGGCCTTAAGCACCTACCCCCTGCCTCAAGTGTGACACCAAAATTGTCTCCAGGCATTAGCGAATGGGGGCAAAATCACTTCCTGTCAAGAGGCAAGTAGAGGGGGTGGGGCAGAGACGGAGCGAGCAAATTAAGGTTAAAATGTTAACCTTAATTTTTGTAACTTTCCCGTAAGTCTGAAAAAATTTCCAAATAAAAAGTTTTTAAAGATAAAATTTTATGACCACTTAACCATCTAAAGAAGAGAGAAAAAGACCTTGCTAAGTTCCCAGCTCGCCATCTCTGTTCCCAGAGCTGCCAGCATTCTCAGGGTGGTCAGAGCCTGCGAGGCCTTCCAAACACGTGAGCACCCACCCCAAACCGCTCCAGCCCAGCCTCAGGCAAGGTGTGGATACACCCCCTACACAGATGCGGACCAGCGCTGGGAGGGAGGGGCCGACCTGTCTGAGGTGCAGGGGGCACTTGAGCGCAGTGCGCAGACTCCAGCCCCGCCCCCGCCCCCGTTCCCGCGCGCCAGCTGGAGCAAGCGAAGGTACACTCACCCAGCTCCTCCCGGCCTCTGCCAGGACTACCTGGCAGAAAAGTGAAAGTTAACCGGCTATGGGTTTGTTTGTTTCTTTCTTTATTCTCTTTTCCCAACGGGGGTTGTTGGGCTGGGCAGCGTTGCCTTTCAGATGTTTCCAAGTCAGCAAATTTTGCCTCCTGCCTTCGCCTTGCGATCTGTGATTATTCCAAGTCAAACTGGCTAGCTGCCATTAGGAGCAAATTGGTTATCCAGAGGAAAAAGCCTCCTAAACTTTTAAATAAATACACAAACAAGCAACTAAGAGAGGGAAGGCGGTGGGGGAAGGGGGGAATGGAGAGAGAGGAAAACTAAATCGCATGAATGCAAATTAGAATTATTTAAAAATTAAAAGTTACTCTAAATTATTTAACCTAATCACCACCCAGCTCTCCCAGGGAGACAGTTACTTTTGTTCTGTCGAGCGGGTAGGATTAAGCAGAATCCTCAGGCGCTAGAGAGAGGGGAGGCCAAGAGAATCAAAGTTTCAAAAACCCGGGCGGGGCGAGAGGCACGTTGACAGAGCGCTGAGCAGTGGTACAATGACAGCGAGAAGGGGAAGCCTATGAGACATAATTGCTGTAGCTATCACATTTCATGGTTGACAAAGCGCTTTCTCATTTTTATCTAATCCTCACACCCACCCAGGGCCCAGCATTGTACCCACAAAGAGGCCAAGGACCGGAGGGTTTAGGGCCGCGGTCACAAAGCTAATGAGCGGTAAACCCAGGCCTGGAGCCCTGCACTTGCACGTAAAGACCTGCCAAGGCCCCTTTCCCCAACCCTGGACAAACATCCCGAAGGACACTGGGAGAGGAAGCAAGAAGAGAAGCCCTCTGGAGTCAGGCAGACCCGAGTTCTGAACCTGACTGTAGGAGGGTCGCCAGAGATGATTTATCTAAAGCACATGGCCCTCAGTAGGTGCTCAATGAATGCGACCCTTACAGCTCCAAGGAGCAATAGGGAAAGGCAAAGGGCCTTCAATCCCCATTCTACCTGTGACCTTGTTAGGCCAGTAGGTCTCAACCAGGCTGCACAGTGGAATCATCGGGATGCTTTTAAAAATTCCCACCTCCATGTGGGCCTCCAGGGCAATCAAACCAGAATCCAGTGTGCAGCCACAGTCAAGAACCTTTAAGCTAATCTGTTTCCATGTAGGATATGCCATGAAGACATAGATCACTCTGCTGCTGGAAGGATTCAGGGTAGACACTAAGTGGAACTTTTCTAAAGGGCTCTAACAGGCAGATCCAAGGGAGGATGTAGAATGTCCCTCCCTGGGGACTGGTAAGAGCAGAAATGAGCCCTCTGTGACTGAGGAAGGAACAGGAAGAATCTAGGGGGCTTTCCGGAGGCCCTCTCCCAGGTATGCAACCAAACCAAGCAAGGCCCATATAGGTAGAACGGCCAAGGAGTAAGGGAAGAGGGGTTGTGGGTGACAATGATATAGTGCCCTTCAAAATGCCAATCAGAGGGCCTTGCTCACCTGAGACCCCCAGAGGATCCTCCAGGTGACCTGACAGCCCTTCCCCCACTGTGGAGCTCAGGACACCCACATTATCCCCTGGGGACTCCATTCATCTTCTTTCCCCCCCCCCCCGCCCCCGTCTTCACAATACACCCTATGCAGTACCAGGCCCTGGGCACTACCCAGAGCTTCAATTTCCTTTTTGTTAATCTAGGAAGGTTCTAATTTGCATGACATTTGCATAAATTTATTTGTTTCCATTCATGAAAGACCCCAACTCCAAGCAGGTGAGATAAAATAAATTGGCTTATTTATTGTCCTTCCTGCTACAACTGTATTCCAACCTAACCTTGCAGAGTGTTCGCAGGGGAGATTTTACCCCTGCAGCCTGGACTTCCAGGGATGGAGGAAAAGTAGTTTCCTCCCCCTGAATCAGACCAGGGGTAAGATGATGGGCTGCACACCTCAGAAGGAGGACCAGAGCAGTCCTGTACTCTCCAGAACATAAAATCCTATTTTGCTGTTGTGCCCTGCAGCGGAGACCACAGCCTATCTAAGCCCAGGCTGGAGGAAGTCCTGCTCTTCAGGATGGTCATTTAATTTATTACAGACACCTGTCAGGGCCAAAGCACAAAGGATTCCGCTGACTTTTAAGTTCTCTCCTGACACTAAGCTCTTACACTGGGGTTTCAATTGATGCTTCGCATCACATAGTTGAGTGGAAAAATCCATTATCTTAACAGCTGGCACCAGAATTCCTCTTAGGAAGGGAACTGTCTCTAGGGGAAGAAAAGCCTTTGATATACTGCTTGTGGGACCTGGACCCTGAGGTTCCACGAGCACTGAAGCCAGGCAACCGCAGAGGGGGCACTGCGCACAGGATGCCATGGAGAGGGCAACGTGGGGAGGGCACCACGGGGAGGACTATTGTCTGCTTTACACCTTCAAAAAGAGAGAAAGGCAAGACGGGGTGCAGCCTAGGAGTGCTGAGGGGGTAAGAGTCCCTGATGTTAAAATGGCTTCAGACTGAGCCATCCACATGGTTCAGCTGACCCCTACACACTGTCAACTCCCAGGAACCTTGAGAACAGCATGGAGTGGCACTGGAGCATCTCTTATCTATATCATAGGGTCCTGGGAGACACCAGCTGATGCCTACGTTACACTCTTAATTAATGGTGATTCTTTTTTTATTTTTCGTCTTTTTATGGCCAAACCAGTGGCATATGGAGGTTCCCAGGCTAGGGGTTGAATGGGAACTGTAGCTCCCAGCCTACACCACAGCCACAGCAACGCAGGATCTGAGCCTCATCTGCAACCTACACCTCAGCTCACAGCAGTGCCAGGTCCTTAACCCACTGAGTGAAACCAGGGGTCAAACCCATGTCCTCATGGATACCAGTTGGGTTCATTAACCACTGAGCCACAACGGGAACCCCTATACCTTTAATTAAAAGACCTACTAAACAGTAGCTCAAGAAATGTTGAGGACTTAGTCTGGAAACGGCGTTATACTAAAATCTTCAGGGAGCTCCCATTTTGACTCGGTGGTAATGAATCTGACTAGTAACCATGAGGATGCGGGTTCGACCCCTGGCCTCCCTCAGTGGGTTAAGGATTGGGCATTGCCGTGAGCTGTGGTGTAGGTCTCAGACTCAGCTCGGATGTAGTGTGGCTGTGGCTGTGGCTGTGGCTGTGGCGTAGGCTCCACTCTGATTCAGCCCTTAGCCTGGAACTTCCATATGCTGCAGGTGTGGCCCTAAAAAGCAAATAAAATAAAATCTTCATACCTAGGATATAGATTTGATCCTTATTCCAGCTTATGGAAGAGAAAACAGAAGTGCAGAAAGGCTACATGAGGCATCCCTGCTGTGGCACAGTAGGCTAAGAATCCAGCTGCAGTGGCTCCAGTCAATGAATTGGCTAAGGTTCAAACCCTGGCCTGGGAACTTCCATATGTTGCAAGTGCGGCCAAAAAAAAGTGGGGGGGGGACTCCATAATTTTCCCAAGATCACATGGTTAGAAGGTAACAGAGAAAGGATTTGCTCCCCAGCCTGTAGGGCCCTTAACCACCACATCATACCAGGTAAGTCCCTCAGCTGTCCTATAAAGGGTGGATGACCGACACTGAGACAAGGATGCTGAGTTTCAGTGGCCCTAAGTGACTCACCCAAGATCACTGGCTGGTAGGTAAAATCTTCTGATTTTCAGGTTGGGGCCTTCTCATTCTACCACCCTGCCTCCTCTGATATTACAAATATCAAATGAGTCTATGATTTGGTTCTAGCTACTCACTGGGCAAGATGGTATCTGGGGGTGACATGACAAAGGGCATGGGCTTTGGTTCAGGAAGACCTGTGTTCTGCTCCCCGCTCTGTCCCTTCCTAGCTGTGTTTACAAGTTATTTAATCTCCATGACCCCCAGTTTCCCCATCTACAAAATAGGAGGATACCTGCACTGACTCAGAGGATGATGAGTATAAAGGATTCTGAAGCACAAAGCAGAGTCCTGAGACCACAGGAGAAAAACAAGTTAAGCTTAGACGGGAAGAGAGGGGCAAGGAACAGTCTGTACTGTGACATCCCCCAGCCCAGCAGGCTCTGTGAGCGAGCCCTAACCCCCGAGCTAGGGACAGCACTGCTCCTTTTAGGAAAACCATTTTCCATTTCTCTGGGTGCCAACGACCCTAATCTCTCTCCCCTTGGAGCAGGAAAGTGCTGCGCTGTATCCCAGTGAGCATCTGCTGGTGCAGAACCCCACGTCCCTGCCCTGTGCCCTGAGTTACCGCTGGAGCCCACTCCCAGCCCTCTGTCTTCAAAGGATGCCCTGAACTTCTGTGTGTTTTCTCCTCTGCTTCTTGATCCAAAGACAGACCCAAAAGCTAAGATAGTTCTTCTGGAAGCAACTAAAGAGCCTGGAAGGAAGATGGCTTTGAAAACGAGCCTCCCTTCTTTTTACATCCCAGTGAAGGGTCAGGGGCATGCATCAGTCACCATCATCACCAGCTGAGATGACAAGGGGCCTGCCTGCCAGAGATGTCAGCCTGATGGGAGAGACACAGCTTCTGTCACAGGGAGCTCCCTGTCTGATGGGGGAGACACAGCCCCTCTCTTAAGGAGCTCCCTATCTGATGCATCTCTTGCTCTAGGGGAGCACTCTGCTAGACAGGAAGATCCAGTCTTGCCCTGAAAGAGCTACCAATCTGGCAAAGGAGCCTCAGTCCCTACCAATTCTTTGGAGGGACCCCAATCTATGGGAGGTTCCTAACCCTAAAGATAGTACAATCCAGGAATCCTTGAGATAACATTTGGCCGAACACAATACAGATGAAGAGTGTTTTGTGTTAAGAAAGAAGTACGAAAAGAATGAAAAAGCATGATGAGCAGGCTCCTTACTAAATTGTGACTCAGCTTTCCCAGAGGCGGACATGGGCCCGGCCTCCTTCTGTGTCATTCCTGGCCTGTCCAGACTGGTGCAGGAAACTGTTGTCCCAACAAATGAGCCAGATCACCAGGAAACAGGCCTTCATGTGAGTGGACACATGGGGGAGTTAGTCTGAAAAAGAAAACAGTGCTGCTTTGCTAGACCAGTATGGTCACCGCGCACACACACACACACACATGCATGCATGCACGCACACACACATGCGTGCACTGCCAAGGGACACCCTGGAAATTCAAGAGGTTGGGAGGCTTGAGTGTGGCATGTGCCACCTCAGTTCTGAATATGGGAGGGACACAGAATATTATCACTCTCCAGTTCTCCTCAAATTTCAGGTCAACTAAGACCTCATGCTCCCATGGGGACCTCATCTGTGCTGGTCACGATTTTCCCAACATTTTAATCCCAAGTGTGCCCTTCCCAGATCCCCTGGAGTCCCCTTTACTATTTAATATGCCCCCCCCCCAGCTGTCTGCTCAGGTGATGGGAGTTGCCACTGGGCAGTGACTGACTAGGACCCCAGCCCTAAAGCCCAGCTCCCTTGCTTCAAGACAGAGACTCAGTAGTGCAGCTCCCACTGCGGAGCTTCTCTCATGGTCAGGCTGAACCAGACTCCATGTGAAACTTCAGGGCTCCCTCCCCTTCTCCTGAGCACACACTCCACATATCACTGACTCTCAGATCCCAGCCTCAAGCTCTGCTTCTTGAGAACCTGCCCTAAAATGCCAAGGAGAGAAAATATGGAGCCAGAAAACTCAGGTCCAAAGCCTACCTTCCCCACCTGCCAGCTCTGTGACAAAGGCAAGTTACTTTACCTCTCCACATCTCAGATTCCTCGACTTTACCATGAGAGTGATGATGATAATGAGGTATGAGAAAGTCAAATAAAATAACCTAAGTGAGGGAGTTTCCGCTGTGGTGCAGAGGAAACGAATCTGACTAGTATCCATGAGGTTGCAGGTTCGGTCCCTGGACTTGCTCAGTGGGTTAGGATTGGGTGTCGCCATGAGCTGTGGTGTAGGTCACAGACATGGCTCGGATCTAGCGTTGCTGTGGCTCTAGCGAAGGCCGGCAGCTGTAGCTCCAACTGGACCCCTAGCCCGGGAACCTCCATATGCCGTGGTGCGGCCCTAAAGAAAAAAGGCAAAAAAAAAAAATTATTTTATTGAAGTGTAGTTGATTCATAATGTGGTGTTAGTTTCTACTGTACAGGAAAGTGATTTAGTTATATACACACACACACGCACATACATATTTTTCCATATTCTTTTCCATTATGGTTTATCACAGGGTACTGCATGTGACTCCTGTGCTACACAGCAGGACCTTGTTGCTTATCCATTCCATATACAATAGTTTGCGTCTGCGGACCCCACACTCCCAGCCCATCCCTCCCCGCCCCCTTGGCAACCGCCAGTCTGTTCTCTATAACAGTGTCTCTTCTGAAAGGCGAGGAAACCGAGGCCCCCACAGGTTAACTGACCTGCCCCAAGTCACACAGCCAGCATGCTATGAAGGCACTAGAGCCTGTTCATTCTACTGCAGAATGACATGAGGGACCTGCAGTAAGGACGTGCGGGGGGAGGAGCCATCATTTCTGCTGGGGGCGTGGCTGAGGAAGAAGACGGGGAAAGCTTTCAATGCCAGATGAAGATTGCTCTGGTCCTGGGGAGACAGTGTGTGTAGTTAAGCTGAGAATGAGGTTAAAGAGTCACCCAGAATCATGGACTTGGAGAAGAGACTTGTGGCTGCCTGATGGGAGGGGGAGGGAGTGGGAGGGATCGAGAGCTTGGGGTTATCAGATACAACTTAGAATAGATTTACAAGGAGACCTTGCTGAATAGCATTGAGACCTTTGTCTAGATACTCATGTTGCAACAGAAGAAAGGGTGGGGGAAAAAATGTAATTGTAATGTATACATGTAAGGATAACCTGACCCCCTTGCTGTACAGTGGGAAAATAAAAAAAATTATAAAAAAAAAAAAAGTCACCCAGATGGTTGCACAACAGTGTAAATGTGCTTAATGCCATAGAACTGTATGCTTATGTATGGCTGAAATGCTAATTGAGATTTTGTAAAATTAAAAATAAAAATTTAGGAGTTCCCATCATGGCTCAGCAGAAATGCATCTGACTAGTGTCCATGAGAATGCAAGTTCAATTCCTGGCCTTGCTCGTGGGTTAAGGATCCAGCGTTGCCATGAGCTGTGGTGTAGGTCACAGATGTGACTCAGATCCCACGTTGCTGTGGCTGTGGTGTAGGCCAGAAGCTACAGCTGCAATTAGACCCCTAGCCTGGGAACCTCCATATGCCTCACGTGGGGCCTTAAAAAGCAAATAATAATAATAAGTGAAATATCATGTAAGTGAAAGTAATTTGTGACCTGCTAAAAAGCCCTATTGGAAAGACTATGATGTGATGGTCATCAGAACATTTGGAACCGTGCTGACCAAAGGAAAGGCGGGGGTGGAAATCTACCCACAACACTCCTCCCCTTGAGGGTATTAACTATCCTGCAGCCGGGAGAGCTGTCCCTGGGTCAGCACCAAGGCAAGACTGAGGATACCCCCAAACACCCCAATCTTCCCTAGGTCATCAAAATGAATCAAACAATCCCTGAGTCAATATTAGTCCTAAATGCATTTTTATTTCCAGATTGGTATCAAGTTAACATTCTATCAGTAGACAAAATTAGCACCTATGCTAAATATACCATTTTAACATTTCATAAAGACCTTTGGGTACATTTGGTTATGGTGAAAACTCACTTTCTTTACTCCAAAGCCACTGTGATTCTATACGTTGGGACCACATCCACCCCAAGCTAGTCGTGGTCCCAAACTGAGGCAGATTCATTTGTGTTGAAATGGCCGCCCCTGCTCCACATCCAATGACTCCTTCTATCCTTTCAAAGGTTTTCTATTTCATTCATTCATTTATGCAAGAAAAACCCATTAAGCACTTCCTAGGTGCCAGGCACTGTTTTATGCCCAAGAGATACGGTATTAAGCCAAAGTTACAGACCCTAAACTCACGAGGTCCTATAGGAGAGAGGTATTCATAGGATAATCACATAAGTATGTAAGTTCTAACCATAGCATATTTACACAGTTGACCCTTGAACAACATGGGTTTGAACTGGGTCCACTTATACACATACACTGTCCTTCAGACAGTGAAAGACAAACATCATATGATATCACTTATATGTGGAATCTAAGAAAAGGATACACATCAACTTATTTGCAGAACAGAAACGAGACTCACAGACTTTGAAAAACTTATGGTTACCACAGTGGTAGGGATGGAGAAGGATGGACTGGGGGTTTGGGATTGGCATATGCACACTGAGCTACATGGAATGATTGGCCAACATGGACCTGCTGTGTAGCATAGAGAACTCCACCCAATATTCTGTGATAATCTATGTGGGAAAAGAACCTGAAAGAGAATGGACATGAGCACATGTATAACTGAATCACCCTGTTGCACAGCAGAAATCATCACTATTTTAAATCATGTAAAAACATCGTAAATCAACTATATTTCAATAAAACTTTTAAAAATGAAAAAATGAAAGAAAGAAAAAAAAAGACTGTATGGGACAGCAGGGGCTAGAGTAAGACGTGGGGATAAGAAGCTGTGAAGCGAGCCCCAAGAGACATCAGTACAAGCATGAGCTGCAGGGTAAGTAGGGGGTAACCAGAGAAGGGCAGGTGGCAGAAAGAGCTTTCCAAGCCGAGGAAACAGTATGTGCAAAGGCCCTGAGACAGAAGGGACTAGAGAGCATTCAGAACACCAAAAGGCCAGTGCAGCTGGAGGTCAGCACAAGAATCAGTGGTGGGAGAGGAGGCTGGCAGATACCAGACAATACAAGCCCATTTTTAAGAATTTGGAACATTATCTTAAGAGAGACAGGAGTTATTAAAGGGTTTTAGGCAGGGGTAGGAAGAGAGAGGCTCATAACAAATTTGCGTTTAAAAAGCTACAAAAAACCATAAGAGAATACTATGAACAACTATATGGCAACAAGTTTGACAATCTGGAAGAAATGGACAATTTTCTAGAATCTTACAGCCTGCCAAAACTGAATCAAGCAGAAACAGACCAACTGAACAGACCGATCACTAGAAATGAAATTGAAGAGGTCATAAAATCACTCCCTACAAATAAAAGTCCAGGACCAGATGGCTTCACAGGTGAATTTTATCAAACATATAAAGAGGAATTGGTGCCCATCCTCCTTAAACTCTTTCAAAAGGTTGAAGAAGAAGGAATACTCCCAAAGACATTCTATGATGCCACCATCACCCTCATTCCAAAACCAGGCAGAGATACCACCAAAAAAGAAAACTATCGGCCAATATCACTGATGAGTATAGATGCAAAAATTCTCAACAAAATCTTAGCCAACCGAATCCAACAATATACCAAAAAAATTATACACCATGACCAGGTTGGGTTCATCCCAGGTTCACAAGGATGGTTCAACATATGCAAATCAATCAGCATCATACACCACATTAACAAAAAAAAAGTCAAAAATCATATGATCATCTCAATAGATGCAGAAAAAGCATTTGACAAAGTTCAACATCCATTCATGATCAAGACCCTCGCCAAAGTGGGTATAGAGGGAACATTCCTGAATATAATCAAAGCCATTTATGATAAACCCACAGCAAATATAATCCTCAATGGGGAAAAACTGAAAGCCTTCTCACTCAAATCTGGAACAAGACAGGGATGCCCACTCTCACCACTGCTCTTCAACATAGTTTTGGAAGTCCTAGCCACAGCAATTAGACAAACCAAAGTAAAAGGCATCCATATAGGAAGAGAAGAGATCAAACTGTCACTGTATGCAGATGACATGATACTATACATAGAAAACCCTAAGGACTCAACCCCAAAACTACTTGAACTGATTAATAAATTCAGCAAAGTAGCAGGATATAAGATTAACATTCAGAAGTCAGTGGCATTTCTGTATACCAGCAATGAAATATTAGAAAAGGAATACAAAAACACGATACCTTTTAAAATCGCACCTCACAAAATCAAATAGCTCGGAATACACCTGACCAAGGAGGTAAAGGACCTATATGCCGAGAACTCTAAAACTTTAATCAAAGAAATCAAAGAAGATGTAAAGAAATGGAAAGATATTCCATGTTCCTGGATTGGGAAAATCAATATTGTAAAAATGGTCATACTACCCAAAGCAATCTACAGATTCAATGCAATCCCTATCCAATTACCCAGGACATTTTTCACAGAACTGGAACAAACAATCCAAACATTTATATGGAACCACAAAGGACCCAGAATCGCCAAAGCAATCCTGAGAAACAAAACCAAGCAGGAGGCATCACTCTCCCAGACTTCAAGAAATACTACAAAGCCACAGTCACCAAAACAGTGTGGTACTGGTATCAAAACAGACAGACAGACCAATGGAACAGAATAGAGGATCCGGAAATAAACCCTGACACCTATGGTCAATTAATCTTTGACAAGGGAGGCAAGAACATCAAATGGGAAAAGGAAAGTCTATTCAGCAAGCATTGCTGGGAAACCTGGACAGCTGCATGCAAAGCAATGAAACTAGAACACACCCTCACACCATGCACAAAAATAAACTCCAAATGGCTGAAAGACTTAAATATACGACAGGACACCATCAAACTCCTAGAAGAGAACAGAGGCAAAACACTCTCTGACATCAACCTCATGAATATTTTCTCAGGTCAGTCTCCCAAAGCAATAGAAATTAGAGCAAAAATAAACCCATGGGACCTCATCAAACTGAAAAGCTTTTGCACAGCAAAGGAAACCAAAAAGAAAACAAAAAGACAACTTACAGAATGGGAGAAAATAGTTTCAAATGATGCAACTGACAAGGGCTTAATCTCTAGAATATACAAGCAACTTATACAACTCAACAGCAAAAAAACCAATCAAGCAATGGAAAAATGGGCAAAAGACCTGAACAGACATTTCTCCAAAGAAGATACACAGATGGCCAACAAACACATGAAAAAATGCTCAACATCGCTGATTATAAGAGAAATGCAAATCAAAACTACCATGAGATATCACCTCACACCAGTCAGAATGGCCATCATTAATAAATCCACAAATAACAAGTGCTGGAGGGGGTGTGGAGAAAAGGGAACCCTCCTGCACTGCTGGTGGGAGTGTAAACTGGTACAGCCACTATGGAGAACAGTTTGGAGATACCTTAGAAATCTATACATAGAACTTCCATATGACCCTGCAATCCCACTCTTGGGCATCTATCCGGACAAAGCTCTACTTAAAAGAGACACATGCACCCGCATGTTCATTGCAGCCCTATTCACAATAGCCAGGACATGGAAACAATCCAAATGTCCATCGACAGATGATTGGATTCGGAAGATGTGGTATATATACACAATGGAATACTACTCAGCCATAAAAAAGGATGACATAATGCCATTTGCAGCAACATGGATGGAACTAGAGAATCTCATGCTGAGTGAAATGAGCCAGAAAGACAAAGACAAATACCATATGATATCACTTATAACTGGAATCTAATATCCAGCACAAATGAACATCTCCTCAGGAAAGAAAATCATGGACTTGGAGAAGAGACTTGTGGCTGCCTGATGGGAGGGGGAGGGAGTGGGAGGGATCGGGAGCTTGGGCTTATCAGACACAACCTAGAATAGATTTACAAGGAGATCCCGCTGAATAGCATTGAGAACTATGTCTAGATACTCATGTTGCAACAGAAGAAAGGGTGGGGGAAAAACTGTAATTGCAATGTATACATGTAAGGATAACCTGACCCCCTTGCTGTACAGTGGGAAAATAAAATAAAAAAAATAAATAAAAATAAAAAGCTTACCACCGTGAGCTGTGGTGTAGGTCGCAGACTCGGCTCAAACCTCACGTTGCTGTGACTGTGGTGTAGGCTGGCAACTATAGCGCCTATTCAACCCCTAGCCTGGGAACCTCCATGTGCCACAGGTGTGGCCTAAAAACCAAAAAAAACCAAAAAACAAAAAACAAAAAAAAACCTTGAGTTGGTGGGTAGGAAGAATGGCGATTTTGTAACTTTCCTGAGGTGTAGCATTTATCCCAACTATTTTTCACCAGGAATTAAGCAGTCTGAGAGCAGAAACATTTGAACAATCGCCTGTGGCCACTGTAGAGGTATCATGATTTGAAATGGTTTCCTGGGAAGGCACTGATAAAGCAGGAGAAGGCAGATACCTGCTGGAAAGGAAGAAGACGACAGGTCAAGTCTCCTAGGACTCAGGCTAACAACAGGTCTTTGGCAATAAACCAGTGGTGTTTACTGACAGTGAATCCTTACCTACAGAATGATTTTAGCAAATGTACCTGAGTTTCTGGCATTGCTTATGTAAATGAAAATGGCAATCTATAGGAATTTATGGAGCATTCATCCCTTTTGTCACCTAAGCTTTGTAACCGAGTATAAAGTGGAGATGTTCCGAAGCCGAAATAGTTGCCTTCTCAAGAAGTAAAGTAGTTGCTCTTTACAGCTCTTAGGCACCTCATAGGTAAATCTGGGCAGAGCACGTCCCATTGTGGTGAGAAGGGACTTAATGGGTGGCTTTAATGGTCCCAGACCTCTCCCTGTTTCACTCGTGCCTCCTGCATTCTTAAAATTATTCATATACCTTGATGTCGCATAAGGCCTCTGATTCATGAGAGTCTGATTTGATAATTCAATGCACTGTGTCTTTTCAGTAGGACAATACATGCAGTCTCATCTCCAGGCTCATTAAACGTAAATTTTCTCAGCCTTTTGGGCCACTGTCTCTCAACAGAGCTGATGTTTTCAGGTTCCCAATTACATCTATAAAGTCTCCGAAACGCCTTTGCCCTTGACTGTGTTCTAATGGGCAACTCAGAGGCTCACGTCGCAGGAGCCCAGCAGGAGTTCGATGTTTCCTCCAGGAAAAACCCTTTCATCAATTCTTCTTGAGCCCCTCTCCTCAATGAGGCCTCTGGATCTCAAGAAATCTTGCCCACAAACAAGTTACATTTCCCAGGAAATAATTAAAATAGTTCTTCCAATTTTAATCAAAGACATTCATATCTGCCAGTCCGTCTAGAGCTTCTGACCAGCATGAAACCAGCCACCATGGGAACTTGACAGTATTTCAGATAAAAGCAGAGAAAATGGTCTCTTCACAGGGATAAATGTTCAGCGTGGGGAAGGAGGGAGATTCTTTTTGAAATTTTGGTAATTCTTCTTAAAGGGACTGCAATCTGGAAACCATGGCTACACACAGGCCTCTATTCTCATTCACTTTGTTCTTCATCGTGTCAATCTTCCCCACAGTTCATTTGCTCCCACCTTAGTTCCTCACCACCCACATGATTGTAATCTCAGCAGCAAGCCTGAAGTTCACCATGAATGTTTCAAATTCCAGGGAAAAATGGTAAATGACCATCTCAGGAGTAACCCACCGGGTGTGACTCTGAATCCACCCAAGAGCCCTCTTCTCTCCACCTGGATGCCCTCCTCATGGCTTTGGGTCCCAGCTACCCTCTGAGTGGTCCCCGACTCAGCTTCCTGCCCCTTCATGGTGGGTGTCCTCCAAAGGGGAGTGAACAGAGAAATCCATAGTTTGTAAGGGGGAAAAATTAAATGTCCTATTTCTATTATTTTACCTAAAAAGTAAAAAACAATTTTTAGTAACTACTTAATGTGCATTGACAAACAGTACCTGTATAGAATTTATTAATAAATTTACATCTATTGGAGTAGAACTCAAAACTTCCCTTTTTTCTTCTTTTTAATTAATGATTTTTTTCCATTATAGCTGGTTTACAGTGTTCTGTCAATTTCTACTGTACAGCAAGGTGACCCAATTACACATACATGTATAGATTCTTTTTTCTCACATTATCATGCTCCATCATAAGTGACTAGATATAGTTCCCAGTGTTACACAGCAGGATCTAACTGCTTATCCATTCCAAAGGCAAGTTTGCATCTATTAACCCCAAATGCCCAGTCCATCCCATTCCCTCCCCCTCCCCCTTGGCAACCACAAGTCTGTTCTCCATGTCCATGATTTTCTTTCTGTGGAAAGGTTCACTAGATTCCAAATATAAGCGATATTGTATGGTATTTGTCTTTCTCTTTCTGACATTTCACTTAGAATGAGAGTCTCTAGTTCCATCCATGTTGCTGCAAATGGCATTATTTTGGGTTTTTTTGTGGCTGAGTAGTATTCCATTGTGTATATATACCACATCTTCTTAATCCATTCATCTGTTAATGTTTTTTGCTTTTTGTTTTTTGTTTTTGTTGCTGTTGTTGTTTTGTTGTTGCCATGCCTGCACCATGCAGAAGTTCCCAGGTCAGGGGTCGAAACCATACCACAGCAGTGACTTGAGCCACAGTGGTGATAACACTGGATCCTTAGCACTAGGCCACCAGGGAACTCCTCAAAACTTTTCTTATGAAGAACAGTGGATAATTCAAAAAATATAGGTGTCATTGCTGGAAATATTCTCCCATCCCTTCCCCTCTTTCCTATCCCTCCTTTCTTCCCACTCTCAGCCCCATTGCCTGATGTGTTTCGGCCTGCCACTTCCCTCAAATCTGCACTCTGTTGCTGTCTGCTTCAAACCTCCAGCTTGCTCTCCACCCAGTCACCTGGACATGGTGTTTCAAAGGCCACTTGTATACTCATTAGCCATTAGCAGAGCCTGGACCCTGCTCTCCCCAGGCCAGCCCTAGAAGTTCCCATAACCAAATCCACAGCCCAGCTCAAAGCCCCAGGCTGTTACCTATATGGGTAATTGTGGTAATTGTATAGTCAACACATACCAACAGTATAAAAATGTTCCTTGAACTGTTATATAATGTAGCCCAAACTAGAAACAAACTACCAGTAGGGTTTTTTTTTTTTTTTGGAGGGGGAGGAATTATGATATATGTACAAGATAGTAATATGCAGTCATTAAAAATTATATTCTCCATATCTAAGGCAATTTACAGATTCAATGAAATCCCTATCAAATTACTAATGACATTCTTCACAGAACTAGAACAAAACATTTTAAAATTTGTATGGAAACATGAAAGACCCAGAATAGTTAAAGCAATATTGAAAGGAAAAAACAGAACTGAGGAATCAGGCTCCCTGACTTCAGGCTATACTATAAAGCTACAGTCATCAAAACAGTATGATCCTGGCACAAAAACAGAAATATAGATCAATGGAACAGGATAGAAAGCCCATAAATAAACCTAAGCACCTATGGTCAAGTAATTTATGACAAAGGAGGCAAGAACAGACAGTGGAGGAAAGATATTGTCTTTAATAAGTGGTGTTGGGAAAACTGGACGGCTACCTGTAAAAGAATGAAATTAGAACATTCTCTAACACTACACACAAAAATAAGTTCAAAATGGGTTAAAGACATAAATGTAAGGCCATATACTATAAAAGTCCTACAAGAAAACATAGGCAGAAGGCTCTTTGACGTAAATCACAGCAATATCTTATTTGATTCACCTCCTAGAATAATGACAAGAAAGACAAAAATAAACCAATGGGACCTAATTAAACACAAAAGCTCTTGCACAAGCAAAGGAAACCATTAAAAAAACGAAAAGACAACCCACAGAATGGGGAAAATCTTTGCAAACGATGTAACCAACAAGGGCTTAATCTCCAAAATATACAAACAACTCATACAACTCAAAAACAAAAGAATCAAAAAATGGGCAGAAGATCTAAACAGACATTTCTCCAAAGAATACAACATACAGATAGCCAACAGGCACATGAAGAAATGCTCAACATCACTAATTATTAGGGAAATGCAAATCAAAACTACAATGAGGTACCCACCAGTAGGAATAACCATCATTAACAAGTCAACAAATAACAAATGCTGGCGAGGATGTGGAAAAAAAGGAACCCTCCTTCACTGCTGGTGGGAATGTAAATTGGTACAACCACTGTGGAAAATAGTACGGAAGTTCCTCAGAAAACTAAGTATGGAACTACCATATGATCCAGTAATGCCACTCCTGGGTGTATATCTGAACAAAACTCTCATTCAAAAAGATACATGCACCCCTATGTTCACTGCAGCAGTATTTACAATAGTCAAGACATGGAAACAACCCAAATGTTCATCAGCAGATGAATGGATTAAGAAGATATGATACTTATATACAATGGAATACTACCCAGCCATAAAAAGACAAAATAATATCATGTGCAGCAACATGAATGGAACTAGAAATTCTCATATTAAGTGAAGTCAGAAAGACAAAGACAAATACCATATGATCTCACTTATATGTGGAATCTAAAATATGGCAGAGTTCCCATCATGGCTCAGCGGAACCGAATCTGACTAGCATCCATGAGGACTCATGTTCGATCTCTCTCTCAGTGGGTTAAGGATCCGGTATTGCTGTGAGAGTGAGCTATGGTATAGATCGCAGACAAGGCTCGGATCTGGCATTGCTGTGGCTGTGGCAGCTGCAGCTCCAATTTGACCACTAGCCTGGGAACCTCCATATGCCACGGGTGTGACCCTAAAAAAGATTAATTAATTAATTAATTAATTAAATCATGATTTCCCAGAATGAAAACTAACTATTCTGATCACTGGGTTTGAGGGTGTAAATTTTGTTAACACAAGTACTTGCCATGGGTCCGGTTCTAGGAGACATAGCTTACATCATCACTTCCTGGGGAAAAAAAGGCTAATGTGAACTATGAATATGAAAGTGTGCACAGGGGAAAAAGCTGGAAGGAAATATGACAAAACATTACTAGAGGCTTTCCTTTCCTCCACTCACCAGTTCAACAAGTGTTCACTGACACTCCTTATATGTCTGGTATTGAGCTAAGTAAGCCCTGATTTATGGAATCATGGCTACTTTTGGTTTTCTGCTTTATACATTCCTGGGCTTTTCTAGTTTTCTACAAAGAGCAAGCTTTACTTTTACATTTACAAAAATAAAACAGAACCGAACAGTATTTTTCTTACGAAAGCTTAGACTGTGAATTCAAAGACTGTTTTGAAAATCTGAATTGTACATTCTGATTCCTGCTTGCATACAGCAACAATTTTTTACCACTTGTAAGAATCTCTAGGGGGTAATCAGGTATCATTGCTTCTAGAGAAATGGTGGTGCCTTTCCTGGGTAGCTACTCTACCTAGGAATTCAAGGATCTTATTTCTTACCATCCGTTACCTTCCCCTGCCTTCCATTCCAGATACCCTGAACGCTGGCTCCTGAACCCAAATTAGCCAGCAAAGGGACAGCGACACAGCAGCCAGCTCTCATCTCCACTAACATCCAGACATAAAATGGGGTTACAATTCCAGCAGAAGGAGCAAGGTTAGACAAGGCAGGACTTACAGCATCACGTGGGGAGGCGCCTTTCTCTAGGGGGCTCAGGAATGGGCTGGGAAAGAGCAGGTCCCCCTGGAGCCTCCTTCCAGTCTGAAAATCCCAGTGTGCCTTTACGGAGTCACAGCTGGGGTCCTAACCCTCGGGATAACTGCCACTGAGATCCAAAGTATCCCTCAACCTCCCCACTGCCAAAGACCTATTTCCACACAAACTCGAGACCAGCCAGCTGGGGGGGCCCTGGAAGGCACACCCAACTTATCTGGGCTGGGGCTATGGTCAGGGCCTAACAGCCTCCATGTCACCAAGGGTCAGAAGAGTCCCCGAAGGGTCAGCACCCAATGCCCAATGACAGGCCAGCACAGAAGCCCTCACACCTGGGGTGATCCACACTGGGACCCCAGGGAGTTTGCACTTTTCACTCACCCTGCTTGGACCCCCATTCATTGCTTTTGCCCCTTCTCCCTCCAGGCCTTAGCCTCAGTGACACAGCTCCCCTCCCCCAATCTCATCTTTCCCTGCTCCCTCCTCTCCCTCCAGGCTGAAGGTGGGGCTGGAGAGGCTGTTCCCAGGCTGGGGAGGGAGACTGCACCCCCCCCCCCCCCGCAGCTGCCCTCAGAAGGCCTTGAGGGTTGGAGACACCAGAAAGAAAAAGGGCAGGCGAAAGCACTGGGAGCCCAGGGATGCTGAGGCCAAGCAGAGCCATAGAAGGGTGTTTATGGGATGCGGGGGAGGAGGAGGGAGGGGGAGGGGGTGTGAAAACCACAGATGATGGACAAGGAGTAGAGAAAGCCTTACAACAGAACTTACATTATTCGGCAGTGAATGAATGCAAACACTCCCTGCCCAAACACTCTTTCTCCAAATGATGCCTTTAACACCCTGGAATGTTTACTGTGGTTAAAAACCTGCATCCAGAACCGCAACAGACTCACAGACTTTGAAAAACTTATGATTACCAAAGGAGACAGGTTGGGGTGGGAGGACGGGTGGACTGGGGGAGCTGGGATGGAAATGTTCTAAAATTATGTGGTGATCATGGGTGTACAACTATAAACATAACAAAATTCATGTTAATAAATTTTTTAAAAAACCTACATCCAGACCCAGACATTGATGTCAGTGTAGTGGGGTAGTTTCCCCCAGTGCTCAGAAAGAGGAATGGCAGACGGGAGCCAGAGCCATTATAAATGCTGAGAACTTCTTGGCAGCCCATGTGGACCCCTGTGTTTTCATAACAAAATAGTTAATGGCAATGGCCAGCAATCATGCCTGTGGTGAGTGGGCACTTGTCCCTCCAGTTAAGGTCAAGATCCATTCTCCTCAATAACAGCTCCTCAGCCAGAAGGAGAAAGGGGGATTGCTCCTGCCCCTTGGGGGGGACACACTGCAGCCCCCGGTAGGCTGCTCCCCAACCTCCCAAGAGCAGCCTGCACCTGCCTCTGGTCTCCCGCACATGCTGCCCACCCCATTCTCTGGCTTCGCTCAGTGTCTGAGCAGAGTGTGAGCGCACACGCATATGCATACACACACACACACACACACACACACACACACACTCCATCCACAATGGTTCACCCAAACCACAGTTCTGAGGAAGCCTTTCTGGAAGCTCCCCTTTGTACTTCTGCTTGGGTTTCCTCCAAGAATGACTTCCAGGCAGGGCTGTGCTCCCCTCCTGTGTCCAAGAGGAGGAGCGTGTCCTGTCAGACAAAGGCAGCCTGGCCGGCTGGCATCAAAGCAAACATCTGAAGAGCATGTGTGAACAGCGACAGAGAAAGACGCCACTCTCCTTCAGCACTGCTGACCTGGTCCTTCCCCCCTCAGGACCTCAAGGAACTGACCAGAGGACATCTGGCCACACAAGACAGCTGCTAGTCCCCCACCCCCAGTTCACGCCAAGGGAGAGGGGCTCCAGGAGGCTCAACCCCCAAACATCAGTCCCAGTTCCCACACACCGCGCCCCCGCCCCCGTTTCTCTGCCCACCCCCAACCACCCCAAAGCACCTCTCGCAATCCCACTCATCTGCACCTGCGCACCCACCACTCCCCAGGTGAGGCAGCAGCTGAGACCTTCCTGGAGATCAGGGCATTGATCTACTGGTCCAAGGGCCGGCCTCACGCAACAGCCACTGTGCAGCATTTATGGAGTGTGACAAACCCTCTGCACCTGAAGGAGAAAGTCACTCTGAAATGCACCCACCCCTCTGTCTAGTTTCTTTCTAGATGTAACCTGATTCAGTGTTTGTTCTTCCACTTGGAACTGGCCACGAAGGAGGAGGTGGGGCCCTTGGGGGTTCCAGTCAGCCGCTGGGGTCCCAGTACAGGATCGAGAGCACAAGGCCTAAGCTGTCCCGAATGCACTGTGATTTCATGAGGGGTGATCTCTCAGGCCCCCTCCTGTGCCACGACACGCCTGCTTACAAGAAGGATATGATCCCAAAGGGAGCTCTGACCCCAGCAGTAAACTGAGCCAAGCAGTCCCAGCTCTGATCCCAAGTACCTCTGCTCTTTCCTCCCCACTCTGCCCAAATTAACCCAAACCAGACCCTCCAAGGATAGAAACAATCACCCAGATTAAAGAGGACAAAGAGAGCAAACAAGCGATGCAATTATGCACAATTCTTATTGGAACTTGGTTTGGAAAAAAACTCTAAGAGATATTTGGGGACAATAGAGAAAACTTTAATATGAACTGGGTATCAGAAGAGATATTAGGATATTATTCGTTTTGTTAGTTGTGATAACATGCTTGTAATTATGTAAAAAATATGTTTATTTTGGGGAGCTGTGGGCTGACATGGTTGGAAGTAAGCATCATCATGCTGTAATTTACTTTAAGATGGTTCTGTAAAAAAGATAATAGATGAGGCAGATATAGAAAATGTTAACCAGTGTTAAGTGTGGGTGGTAGTATATGGATTATTATTGCACTGTTATTTCCAATTTTCTGTGCTTTTGAAGATTTTCATAGTAAAAAGTTAAAACAAAAACACGCAAATCAAAAAACTGGCCACTTTTAAAAGGAAGAAAAAAAGAGTCACAAAGAATGCTTCTGGGAAATTCCCGTTGTGGCTCAGCAGTAACAAACCCAACTAGTATCCATGAGGATGTGGGTTCAGTCCCTGGCTCGCTCAATGCGTTAAGGATCTGGCTTTGCCATGAGCTGTGGTGTGGGTGGCAGATGCAGCTCACATCTTGGATCGCTGTGGCTGTAGTATAGGCAGCAGCTGTAGCTCTGATCTGACCCCTCAGCAGGGAACTTCCATATGCCACAGATGCAGTCCTAAAAAAAGCAGGAAAAAAAATGCTTCTGGACCTCATAGTGCTGGTGGCAAGCCCAGATGTCATCTGCTGAGGGACTTCTTGTAGAAAGGGCATATATACCAAAATTGGAACCTGGGTTCAGCCCCTCCTATCTGCCTGAACTTACTTTCTTTGAGCCTCAGTTTTTTCTTTTCTGTAAAGAAGGAATAATAAAACCATCCTCACTAAGTTGTAAGAACTCGATCAACTTTTACATGTAGAAATGCATAACACACTGGAAGTCCTCCATAACCATGTATTCTTGTCCATCCTCTACATCTCCCCTATTTGGTAAAAGATGGTCTAATGTGAGGCAATAAAGTGCAAAATTTAAAGATTTTCTCTTCTAGGAAGATAAAGTAAATGTACTTCCCCCTATTCCTCCTTCTATGTACAACCCTGGACACCCCATGTAAAACAAACATAAGAAGACTGTGAAAAGTCAAAGGAAGACATCAAAACAACAAACAACTTCAAGACATCATATAATAGTTCCTTGGGTTTTCTTTTGGCCTCATATATCCAAGACTTGGAGCTAAAGACACCAAAAACCCAGAAATGCCAACTCTGCCTGCATACACAAGAAGTATTTAATAAACCCTGCACTCTCAAGCCAAAGGACCAGGAAGAGGGCAGCCAAGCAAGAAAGAAAACTTTTAAACCACTCTACTCAGCCAAACACCAACTGTGACCCCACCAGCAAATGCTAAATGGGGAGCCTAAACTCCCATCCTTGCAAAGTTATAACAAGGCACTCCAACCACCCCTCCCCCACAAGCGGATGGTGTCAGAGAAGGCCAAGTAGGGAGCCAGGACTTTCATCACCACGAGCTGACAACAAACTCCCCCCCAATGTAAGTGAAGATCAAGGGCGAAGCCAGAACTCCCAGTCCTGCGCAGCAGAAACAAAAACCCACCCCGACTCGTATGGTCAGTAGTGGCCAAGTAAGAAACCTAGTCTTCTAACCCTACCTGACAGTTACAAGGCAGCAACCCCTCTGTCACAGAATTGTCAGAGAAAGCCAATTAAAACAGAGGTATAGGAGTTCCCGTTGTGGCACAGTGGTTAACGAATCCGACTAGGAACCATGAAGTTGGGGGTTCGATCCCTGCCCTTGCTCAATGGGTCAAGGTTCCGGCGTTGCCGTGAGCTGTGGTGTAGGTGGCAGACGCGGCTCGGATCCTGCGTTGCTGTGGCTCTGGCGTAGGCCGGTGGCAACAGCTCCAATTGAACCCCTAGCCTGGGAACCTCCATATGCCACAGGAGCAGCACTAGAAAAGGCAAAAAGACCAAAAAAAAAAAAAAAAATAGCGTATCAATATATGTATAATGGGAGTCCCAGAAGGAGAGGAAGGAAAAGGACAGCAAGAATATATAGAGAAATAATGGCTGAAAACCTCCCCAATTTAATGAAAACCATTACACTTCCAAGAAGCTCAACAAACTCTGAGTATGATAACATCAAAGAGATCCACATCTAGACACATCATAAACTGCTGAAAGACAAAGATCAAGAGACACTCTTGAAAACAGCAAGAGAGAAGCAACTCATTACATGGGATCCTTGATAAGATGAACAGCTATATTCTCATAAGAAACCATAGAGGGCATAAGGCAGTGGGATGATATATTCATTCTGCTGAAAGGAAAAAGACTATCAACAAAGAATTCTATATCTAAAAAATAAACTATCCTTGGAGTCCCCATCATGTCTCAGCGATTAACAAACCCAACTAGTATCCATGAGGATGTGGGTTCGATCCCTGGCCTCACTCAGTGGATTAAGGATCTGGCATTGCCGTGGTATAGATCACAAACGCAGCTCAGATCTAGCATTGCTGTGGCTGTGGTGTAGGTTAGACTGGACCCCTAGCCTTTGAACCTCCATATGCCGTGGGTGCAGCCCTAAAAATACAAAAAGACAAAAAAAATTAAAATAAAAAATAATTTAAAAAAATTAAAAATAAACGATCTTTGAAAAATGAAGAAACTAAGACATTCTCAGATAACAGAGAGAATCAGAGAATCCATCAATAGCAAATCTGCCCTACAAGAAACATTAAAGGGAGTCAATTCAGGCTGAAATGGAAGAACTATAGACAGTTACTTGAATCCATATAAATAAATAAAGAACATCACTGAATGTATGGGGGTTTTTTTGGTCTTTGTTTGTTTGCTTTTCTTGGCCACACCCACACACAGCATGTGGAAGTTCCTGGGCCAGGGATCAAACCTTCGCCATAGCAGCAACCCCAGCCGCTGAAGAAGCAATGCTGGATCTTTAACCCATTGCACCACAAGGGAAATCCAGAACATCACTGAATGTAAGTACATAGATAAAAATAAAAGTTTAAAAGAGGTCAAAACATACAAACTTCCAGTTATAAAATAAATAAGTAATGAGGATGTAATTTTAAAGATAAAATTAAAAAGACAGTTTAAATCTATTTTTGTAACTTTCCCCCTATATGATTTAAAAGATGACTGCATAAAGCAATAATTATAAATCCATGTTGATGAGCCCACAATGTATAAAGATGTAATTTATAGGACAAGTAACAGCATAAAGGAGAAGGAGGCAATGGAACTATTTAGGAGCAAAGATGTGTATACTCCTTGAATTAAGTTACTATTAAATGTATGTAGAAAAACATTTAAGATAATTATATGTTGTAAATGGGGAAGTTAAAGGGGTGTAAAAGGAGTTAAGTTTTCTATATTTCACTCAAACTGGTAAAACGATGACACCAGAAAACAGATAAACCATGTGCATATGATAGAATACTTAGAGCAACCTCTAAAAAGGCTATACAAAGATACAGACACAAAAATACTACTGATAAGTCAAAACGGATTTCTAAAAAATGTTTAGATAATCCCCAGAAGACAGGAAAAATAAAAGAGAAATGAAAAACAGAAAGAACAAACAAAAATAAAATGGTAGGCTTAAGACCTAACATACCAATAATTATAATAAATTGTAAATAGGCTGCATACATCAATTAAAGGAGATTGAAAAAAAATCAAGATGGGCAGAGGGGATTGAGATTGGCAAAGTGGTTTTAAAAAACATGCTCCAGGAGTTCCCGTCATGGTGCAGTGGAAACGAACCCAACTAGCATCCATGAGGACACGGGTTCAATCCCTGGCCTCGCTCAGTGTGTTAAGGATCCCAGCGTTGCCATGAGCTGTGGTGTAGGTCACAAACACTGCTTGGATCCCGAGTGGGTGTGGCTGTGGTGTAGGCTGGCAGCTGTAGCTCCTATTAGACCCCTAGCCTGGGAACATCCATATGCTGAGGGTACAGTCCTAAAAAGACAAAAACAAAAACAAAAACAAAACAAAACCAAAAAAACAACCATGCTCCAGGGAGTTCCCATTGTGGCTCAGCAGGTTGAGAACCCAACATAGTGTTCGTGAGGATGCAGGTTCAATCCATGGCCTCGCTCAGTGGGTTAAGCCTCCAGCGTTGCTGCAAGCTGCAGCAAAGGTCACAGATGTGGCTCAGATCCTGAGTTGCTGTGGCTGTGGTGTAGGCTTGCAACAGCAGCTCGAATTCAACCCCTAGCCCAGGAACTCCCATATGCTGAGGGCGTGGCCTCATGCAACGCCACAGCCACAGCAATGCCAGATCCAAGCCACATGTGCAACCTACACCATAGCTAGCAGCAACACCAGATCCTTACCCCACTGAGCTAGGCCAGAGATAGAACCTACATCCTCATGGACACTAGTTGGATTCTTAACCTGCTGAACCACAATGGAAACTCCTCTGTATCTTGACTATACCAGCCTGAGCAATTGCATTAAAGCCATCTCCTGTTCTGGACTCCACCAGGAGTCTGTTCCCATTGGCCAAGGCCTCATTCTGACTGGTTGATGCTATGATATACCAACTGTATATATAAATATTTTGACCAGAAGCTGGATAAGATGGTCTCCCGACCTATATGGTCCTCACCCTCCTCTGGGCATATTCCAAATGCCACGATACATTTCCCTATCTACATGACTCCCTACCAGAGAAGTCAGAGAAAAATCATATTGGTTCATCGCCCTAAGGACTCAGATCATTTTACACATTCACAGCATGGATCTAATGAAACAAAATCAGATGTCCCCAGACATACATAGATTCAAAAAGACCATCAGAGTTCCACCCAAAAGTGTTTAACTGAGCAGAGTTTGCTAAAGGGACAAGTTGTCTACAGAGGCAAGGACAGGATTAAAGGAATCCACCAGGAAAGTTAAAACCCTCCGAGATTTGCCATGGTGGGAAGATGCTACCATCTTGATACTTTGTCATTTTGAAAGGGCAACACAAGGAACAGGGGGCAGGAGCCGAGAGCTGGCACTGGAGAAGAGAGGATTATGCATGTAGAGGGACATAGCCACTGCCAGAAGCCCAGCACAGGGAGGGGGTCGGGGAGAAATCCCCCAGCTTCTCTCTCCTCCCACCCCTGAATCTCCCACAGGTGGCTGCCACTGGCCAAACCCAACCAGAAGGCAGAAAGCAAGGGGCCCACACAGATGCAAGCTACTCTAGGATAGAGCAAGACTCCAAAGGGCAGAGATATGTGGGCGCTGGGAGCACATGTGGCCATCCAAGAGGCACAGAGAGGGACAGAGGATGCCTATCACACACAGCACTCACACACCAAGGCCCAGAACCACAGGCTTGGCCCACAGCTGCAAGACTCAGGCCCTCACTCACCATCGCAAAGCTGCCTTCCACATTCTCCCACGCCCTGATGCCCAGCTTTGGTATGTCCAGAGGGAGCTGCCTGCCAAAGGGGAAGCCAGAGTGCCCTCCCTCCCTGCCCCAGGCCCCCAGGAAAGGGAGACACTGAAGGAGGGTTTCTCCTAACAGGTCAAATCCGAAGCCTGCATAGCCCTACAGCCAGGATGGGCTGGCCCTGAACTCTTCCAGGAGCCCAGTAATCAAGGTAAAGACATTTCTTTTCCTCCTCTTGGCATGCTGCCTCCCAGCCACACAGCACTCCCCCCAACCCCATGCCGACTGCCAGCTCTTTGCCTGGTCTCCACTCACAAGTGCAGCATCCCCATGGCAGGGCCTGTCCCCAGAGGCTGGCTGGCAGATGTACGGAGGTAGCTGCCAGGTCAGAGTCCCTACAGCCAGGGACTCCCTGCCAGGGACTCTCCTCAGCCCACACGGAAAGCACCAAGGGTCAGGACTCAAGGAGAAGGCTCAGGCAGGTCACCTCAAACCATGGAATGCAGGAGGCATCCACAGGGAGAGAGAGTCACAGGCTCCCAACAGCTGAGGGAGGGCAGAGCAGGATCTGTGAGTGGGGTGAGTCCCCTGGGCTCCTACTGGCTTCCCAGCCTCATAGTTCTGCTTGGGGTTTCAGAGGGCCTGAAAGGGGAGCTGGAGAGGGCCAAGAAGCTGTTTGGTGGCATCGGGAAAAGAAGCAGAAGGAAAAGTGATGGAGGCAAAGCTTGCAAAGCCTGTATTGGAGAAGCACTGCTGAGCCACAGCTACCTCGGACCTGAAATTAAAACTCAAAATTGCCCCCTCACCATCTCCCGATCTCTCTGACCCATACCTTGTGACTAAAATGCACAAAATCAGCCAACTAGATACTTAAGATCATAGCTCATTTAAGCTGAACAGGATCTCGGAGATAAGAACAATCATTCGATTTATGGATGGAGAGAACCAGAGAGGGCAAGCAATGGTCCAAAGTCACATAACAGAACAGTGCCAGCAGCACAGCCTTCTCAAGACTCCAAATACTGAGCACCTAATGTGTGTTAGGGACTCCTCTAGATGGTGGGGATACAGCAGTGAACGGAAACACAGAAGTTCTGTCCCCGTGGAGTTAACAATCTAGAGCAATGCTGCCCAACAGAGCTTTCTGTAGTGATGGAAATATTCTCCATCTTGCTGTAAGACATAGTCACCACCAGCCACATGTGGCTTTTGAGTACTTGAAATGTGGCTAGTGTGACCAAAGAATGACATTTGTGCTTCATGTATTTTGCAGCTCTGTCGTTTGGTGCCTAATATTTAGGATTGCTATATTTTTATTGTGAACCGACACTTTTATCATTATGTAATACCCCTCTCCATCCCTGGTAATTTTCTTTGCTCTAAAGTAGACTTTGGGGAGTTCCCGTTTGTGGCTCAGTGGTTAGCAAACCTGACTAGCATCCATGAGGACGCTGGTTCTATTCCTGGCCTCACTCAGTGGGTTAAGGATCTGGCGTTGCTGTGAGCTGTGGTGTGGGTGGCAGACCCCGCCTCAGATCTGGTATTGGTATGGCTGTGGTTTCGGCCAGCAGCTACAGCTCCGATTGGACCCCTAGCCTGGGAACCTCCATATGCCACGGGTGTGGCCCTAAAAAAAGGCAAAAAGCCAAAAATAAATAAATAAAGTGGACTTTGATATTAATAGAGCCACTCCTGCTTGCTGCTAATTAATGTTTGCATGGTATATCTTTTTCCATCCAAGAACTGATTTTTAAATTTTTTTATTTTTAATTAATTTTAATTTAACCACATGTAGCTAGTAGCCACAATTTTGGACCTTGCCATTTTAGAGAACTCAGATTCTCAGAGTAAGTTCTGTCTCCTCTCTGCCAGTAGCTGAGCAAACCAGCTCCTCCACCCATGGAAACATTACCCACAGAACTCTCGGGGGCCCCAGGATGGCCCCCCAGCCAAGGGAACCATCCCTGCCACTGTCCAAGATAGAGAAAATGGCCCTTGACTTATCACTCTGTCTGAGACTCAGAAACAGTTCGACATAACCAGGGGACAGACATTGACAGAGCATAAACTGACTAGTTCTGGGGACAAAACTTTGTTCTTGCTTCTGGCAGGTTCTCCCTCCCAGGCAGAGAGGCCTGGCCTCTCCTACTTCTGGTCCTCACACTGCGGGCGACAAGCATTCTGTGTGTTGTTGCGGGGCGGGGGGTGGGGGGTGGTGCAAGTCTTGTGCAGAAGGCAAGCCCTGGTTCTCCTGGGTGGGCCCGGGCTGTTCAGCTGGAAATGACACAGCAGAGGGAGCTCCTGTGTGGCTCAGTAGGTTAAGACTCCAACTTGTATCCATGAGGATGCCAGTTCGATCCTAGCCTTGCTCAGTAGGTTAAGGATCTGACATTGCAGTGTAGGTCGCACATTGCTGTGGCTGTGGCATAGGCCAGCAGCTGTGGCTCTGATTCAACCCTTAGCCTGGGAACTTGCATATGTCACAGGTGCAGCCCTAAAAAAATAAAATAAAATAAAAGACACTGCAGAGGGAAAAGGCACAGGCCTCAGGGAGGGGGACAATGGTGGACCAGTTCATTGAGATTGCTTATACGTAAAGCCAGCCCATTGCTGCCAAGGACTCCTCAAGCAGAGTGACCTCCTCTCTCCTCCAAACTCCCACATGCCCTCCTCCTCACTGCATTGTGTTGTGTCTGCTTACTCACCAGCTCGCCCCCACGCCTGGCATCTCCTCACAGGAGCTCACGGAGCTGTGGGCATCCTTCCTACATACACGGCACATGGAGAGGCTGCCCCTTCCCTCCCACACAACACTGTGCCCAAGACCCAGCTCAGAGGGGGCACAAAATGAATATGTGTGGGAGGACGGTGGGAGGGGAGGGGAGGGGAAGAGAGAAGGAACAAGAAAAGAATTTCTACCCCCAGTCCCCAGCAGTCCTTTTTGTCAAGGGCAGAGGGCAGAGGGGAGGCAGACATACAGGGATCCAGGCAAAGAATTCCAATGTCTTGCCATTAACAACTAGCTGGAGCTACAATGCCTTCCCTACTCCTTCTCTCAAGCCCTTTGCATTAAGACTAAAACACTACACCTTAATTCCAATCTCAATCTCAATGCATCCTCATTTTTTTTTTTTTTTGGCCACCCCACAGTCTATGGAGTTCCCGGGCCAGGGATCAAATCCCAAGCACAGTTGGTGTCTACACTACAGCTGCAGCAATGCTGGAGCCTCTAACCCACTGTGCCGGGCTGGAGCTCGAACTTGTGTTCTGGTGCTCCAGAGATGCCGCCAATCCCAATGCACCACACTGGGAACTCCACACCTTGACTTTTTTTTTTTTTGCTTGTTTTTTTAGGGCCACACTCCTGCCATATGGAAGTTCCCAGGCTAGGGGTCAAATCAGAGCTGTAGCTGTCAGCCTTCGTGCCACAGCCACAGCCACGCCAGATCCGAGCCACATCTGTGACCTACACCACAGCTCACGGCAACACCGGATCCTTAATCCACTGAGTGAGGCCAGGGATCGAACCCGCATCCTCACGGATACTAGTCAGGTTTATTACCGCTGAGCCACAACTCTGCACATCTTGACTTTTTATCTGCCTGTTTCTTGACACATCCCAGCATCTTTACCTCCCTACCACCATCACTTTGTATCCTTGCATTGGTCTCTTTCCTGAGCTTGGAGGGCAAGAAAGTGGGGAGCCAGGGCAAGGAGCTCAGGAAATGGAGGGGCCCAGCAGGGGCACCTGAGCCCCCAGAACCTCCACATTGCACCAAGCACACTTCCACTTTAATTTACACACCTTATTTCATTTTCTTACCAAATAAGCTGTCACAATAATACGGGAGCTGATTCAATTCAGGCAGAGCTGCACAGATCACATCAGAAAATGACTGATGGCCTTGACATAGAAATTGCATTTACCATACAGGCAAATAAAATGTGAAGACGTGCACTCAGGATAAAGGTTTGGTCAGCACTGGAGCGCACAGCTGACCTGAAGCCCCCACAAATGAGACATCAGCACAGGTTCAGGACAAGACAGAAGAGAGGAGCAGGAGGGTCCATGAGATCAGGGGCCAGCAAAGGCCAGAGGGTTGCAGTGCACAGGGTCTAGTCAGCACTGGAAAGAAATGCTGTCCAGATGCACTGGGGGAGGGGATAAGATGGGAGGGATCAACAAGGGGAGGGGACAAGATGGGGAGGGAACAAAGTGGTGGAGGGCTAAGTCGACTTGGGAATCATTCCACATGGGAAATCCATGGCAAATTACTCCTGTAATTTACTGGTCCAGCTGGAGAGATGCATCTTTGAACTCCAGCGAGACTTTGAAAATCACTCTCCACCCTGGCTTCGCAAGTCCTGTCGGAGATGAATTAAAGGGAATTATGCACATAAAGCCCCCAGATCAAGGGAACACCCACTCTCCTTCAGCTGCCTGCAAGCTGATTAGACAGGGTTCATAGCAGAACAGGCAACCAGGCTGGAAAAATAAAATAAATTTGAAATGCAGAGATTGATGGCTTCTGTCACAAAGTCTCTCCAAAACCACAGTCTGTAAATTGGAATTTCCATCGATGCTAAGGCAAAGGGGGCAGCTCAGTGGCAGCTGGTGGCCTGATGGGGTCTTTGCAGAAGGACACCAGATCCCTCTTAAAATCCACAAACTTAAAATCCCCCCGCCCCCGCCCGTCTAAGAGGATCCATATTCCAGGGTATGGCTTTGGTTCTGAAAGACAATCCCATCATCCCATCATCCCAAGAAGGAGACTGTGAGGCAAAGAATAGTCGGGTCATACTCAGGACTGCCTGCACCTCCCACAGGAACACCAGGCCCAGTGCCAGGCACCCGGCTGCTACTGAGCAGCATTTGTGCAGGTCAAGACGCTGCCTGTCTTCTCGGGGCCCTGCTGAGCAAACTCACACCAGCCTTCTCCCTCTCTGGCACCCAGGCCAGCCACAGAGGGGAGGCCACAGACAGGCAAATTCTAGAATTCAGTTCTGCTTAGGCACTGGTCCAGGCCAGAGGCAGCTGACAGTCAGGAGTGCAGAAACCTAGGTTTTCCACCCCCAGAGACAGATGCATCTCAGGCTGGGGTGGCTAGAGAGGAGGCTGGAAAGGGGATGTTTTGTTATTTTTTATTTTTTTAAACTATAATTGATTTACAATGCTGTGCCAATTTCTGCTGTACAGCAAAGTGACCCAGTCATACATACATATATATTCCCTTTCTTATATTATCTTCCATCTTGGCTTATCCCAAGAGACTGGATATAGTTCCCTGTGCTATACAGCAGGACCTCGTTGCTTACCCATTCTAGATGTAATAGTTTGCATCTACTAACCCCAAACTCCCCATCCATCCCACTCCCACCTCCCTCGGCAACCACAAGTCTGTCTGTATGTCTGTGAGTCTGTTTCTGTTTTGTAGATAGGTTCGTTTGTGCCACGATTCCACATACAAGTGATATCATATGGTATTTGTCCTTCTCTTTCGGACTGACTTCACTTAGTATGAGAATCTCTAGTTGTACCCATGTTGCTGCAAATGGTATTTCATTCTTTTAATGGCTGAATAATATTCTGTTGTGTATATGTACCACATGTTCTTAATCCATTCATCTGTTGATGGACATTTAGCTGTTTTCATGTCTTAGCTACTGTGAATAGTGCTGCTATGAACACAGAGGTGCATGTATCTTTTTTTAGGGCCGAAGGCGCAGCATATGGAAGTTCCCAGGCTGGGGGTCAAACTAGAGCCACGACTGCTGGCCTATACCACAGCCACAGCAATGCCAGATCCAAACTGTGTCTGCAACCTACACCACAGCTCACAGCAACACCAGATCCTTAACCCACTAAGAGGGGCCAGGGATCAAACCTGCATACTCATGGATACTATTCGGGTTCGTTACCACTGAGCTGTAAATGGGAGGTCTCCATGTATCTTTTTGAATTGTAGTTTTGTCTGAATATAGGCCCAGGAGTGGAATTGCTGGATCATATGGTAGCTCTATTTAATCTTCAGAGGAACTTCCATCCTCTTTGCCATAGTGGTTGTACCTTACATTCCCACCAACACTGTAGGAGGGTTCCCTTTTTGCCACACCCTGGAGAGGGGATGCGTTGAAGGCCGTGGTGGGCCACACAGATTCCCCCTCCAGGACAGAACCATTCATCCTCAAGTCCCTCTCTGGGAATTGCTCCCAGCCAGAGAAAGTCACCTGGATCAAGGTCATGCCTTAAACCTGAAGGCAGTTACGTGGTTACTTGGTCAAAGAGAGGACGGCTTTTTGTTTGTTTGTTTGTTTTTTGTTTTGTTTGTCTTTTTGCCATTTTTCTTGGGCCGCTCCTGTGGCATATGGAGGTTCCCAGGCTAGGGGTCGAATCAGAGCTATAGCCACCGGCCTATGCCACAGCCACAGCAACGCAGGATCCGAGCCGCATCTGCGACCTATACCACAGCTCACGGCAACGCCGGATCCTTAACCCACTGAGCAAGGCCAGGGATCGAACCCACAACCTCATGGTTCCTACTCGGATTCGTTAACCACTGAGCCACGACGGGAACTCCCAAAGAGAGGATGGTTATAAAGACCTGACCACTTGCCTCGGGGTGAGGCGATCCTGCAGACCATCCTGCTGCAGCGCTGCCCCCCAGGATGGTTGAGGCACCAGAGCCCGGCATTTCCCTCTGCCCCACTCTGCTGTCTTCACTCCCCACAGGTACTAAGACCCATGGCATGAGGGAGACAAGCCCTGCTGTGGCAGGTACCACAGAAGTTGAAGTGACACAAGATCTTTTGTCTAGTCTAGTCCCTTGTGTCAGAGCCGAGGGGACCCAGAGAGGGGGAGAGATTTGCCTCTGTGCACACAGCCAGTCCGTGCCAGAGCTAGCCCTAGAATTCAGGCCTCCTGACTCCACATTTCCCTAGGAACCCTCCGGAAAGGTAAGGCCCGAAGCATTCTTCCCCACAAGGAGGCTCAGCCTCAGAAGAGAAAGGCCTCTTTCTCACTCCAGCTTTCACTCTGCCATTCTGTAGGCGCATAAAGCCAAAGCGCTCCCCATGTCTCTCAGCATCTCTCGGTACATCTCACCAGCATCCTTCTCAGAAGGAGCCACCTGCACCACCATTTTATTATGAGATGTATTGGGACCCTTCTTCAACCAAGGGGAGAGACCCTTTGCTCATTCTTAGCTGGGTTATTAAAGTTGACGATTACCTGCCTATGTGTCCCCCAAATCTCAACATGGAAAACAAACACAGAATCACACAGTATTTACATCGATGTGGTTAAATCCCTAGAGGAAAATACAATTAAACGAAAGGAACAAAATGAGAGCTGACTGATGAGTTGCCATTTTAAGACACTGGGTTCAATTAAGCTAAAAGCCTGCTCTCAGAGCCACAGCAATGGTTCCCAAACCCTGCCAGCACGCCAGCTCTCCAGCAAGAGTCAGAATGCTCTCAAAGCCAAGGAGGAGGGGATCCCTGCAATCTGCACCTGAACCTCTTTCCCATCTAGAACCAACTTCTCAGATCCCTGCTGGCAGCCTAGCAGCCTGGCAGCCCTCCCTGCTGGACGAGTCTCAGCACAGGTTCCCAGTATAAGACATGAGGTCATAGGTTCTACCGCCAAAGTATTGAATGTCTCCTTTTTTATTGCTTGCTTGCCTGTCTGCTTGCTCTATACAAGGTAGTCCCTGGTGGGAAGCCAGGGCCTGTTTTGCAATCAACCAGCCTCAGTTTTCTCATCTTTAAAATGGGTCCTTAGACCATGGAAACCTAGATGTTAGCTCCCACTCTCTTGCTAACTTGCAGTGTAACTTCCTCAGCAGCAAAGTCATTCTAAAGTGCCTGTTTATCCTACCACCTAGAAGCTTACAAGTTCTGGGACAGAAAGGAGACCCTTTTCAGCATGTGGCATCAGAACAATGCAATATCCAGGGCAAAAAAGGGAACCTTGACCTAAACCTTATTGAGATGTATCATTGTAAGTATAAATAAGTCTAGGAGTTCCCACTACAGCTAGTCAGTTAAGAACCCAACATAGCATCCATGAGGATGTGGGTTCTATCCCTGGCATTGCTGTGGCTGTGGTGTAGGCCAGCAGCCACAGCTCCGACTAGACCCCTACCCCAGGGGAATTTCCATATGCCGCAGGTGCAATCATAAAAAGAAAAAGAGGGAGTTCCCATCGTGGCGCAGCAGAAAAGAATCCAAATAGGAACCATGAGGTTGCGGGTTCTATCCCTGGCCTTGCTCAGTGGGTTAAGGATCCAGCGTTGCCTTGAGCTGTGGCATAGGCCAGCATCTGTATCTCCTATCAGACCCCTAGCCTGGGAACCTCCATATGCTGCGGGTGCAGCCCTAAAAGGCAAAAATTTAAATTAAATTTAAAATTTAATAAATTTAAAAAATTAATTAGGGAAATAGGAGTTCCTGTTTAAAAAAAAAAGGAAAAGAAAAGAAAGCATAAGTAAGTCCATAGAGAGATATAATGATACCTATTTTAACTCAACAAGCATAGACTTAAACGTAATATGGAAAACTTTTTTAGAAGAAAACATAGGAAAAGATACCCTAGGGCAAAGCGTTCTTAAACATGACTGCAAAAGCACGCTCTATAAGAGAATCAATAAATTGACCTCATCAAAATTAAAGCCTTTTGCTCTGCGAAAGGCAGGGTTAAGAGAATGAAAAGACAAGTTATCAAGTGGGAGAAAATATTTGCAAATCATAAAACAAAGGACTGGTATCTAGAAAATATAAAGAACGCTCTTAATAATAGGAAGTCAACAATCCAATTGAAAAATGGGTAAAATGCTTGAGCTTGAAATACTTGACCAAAGAGGATTTACAGATGACAAATAATCACATGAAAAGATGTTCAATACCACTAGCCATTAGGAGAACGAAAATGAAAACCACGGTGACATATCACTTAGAATCTCATATTAAACTTGTGAAGATACAAATTAGTGATAAAAACGAATGTCAGCAAGGATGGAGAAAGACTGGATCACTCCGGCATTGCTGGAGGAATTTTAAATGGTACACCCACTTTGGGAAACAATTCGGCAGTTTCTTACAAAGCTAAACATGCAACTATCACATGACCCGACAATTGCACTCTTGGGTGCTTATCCCAGAGAAACAGACCTACATTCACACAAAATCGTACACAAGAAAGTTTACAGCAGTTTTATTTGTCACAGCCAAAACCTGGAGACAACTCAAATGTCCTTCAATATGTGACTGGTTAAACATACTAGATACACCCGTAGCATGTACACAAGGTTGAATAGTGTCCCCCAGATTCACGTTCACCCAGAACCTCAGGGTATGACTGTATTTGAAAATGTGGTCTCTACGAATACTCTACAATTAGCCAGGATGAGGTCATCCTGGATTATGGGGGTCCTTAAATCCAACGACCAGTGTTCCTATGAGAAGATGGTGTGATGACAGAGGAGGGTGCTTACAAGCAGCCAGGGACACCAAGGGTTGCTGACAGCCAGCAGGATCTAGGCAGAAGCAAGGAAAGATGCTTCCCTAAGGCTTCTTGCGGGAGTGTGGCCCTGCTGACACTTTGATTTCAGACTTCTGGACTCCAGAACTATGAGAAAATAAATTCCTGTTGATTTAAGCCACCCTGTTTACGGTATTTTGTTGCGGCAGCCCCAGGAAACTAATACACAAAGGGACACTACTCAGCAATAAAAAGGAACAAATTGAACCATGCAACAACCTGAGTGAATCTCCAGAGAATTATCCGAATGAAAAAAAGCCCATCTCAAAAGGTTACATACTGTGTGACTCCATTTATACGACATTCTCAAAATGACAAAATTAGAGTGATGGAAACCAGTTCAGTGGTCACCAGGGGAGCAGGGAAGGAAGGGTAGGACTATAAAAGGGTAGCTCAAGGGACTTTTGGGGGGTGATTGAACAGTTCTCTATCCTGATTGTGGCAGAGGTTCCATAAATCTATAAATACAACAAAATTCAAAGATACACACACACATACACAAAGTGTGTTCTTTTAAAAGTGCTGAGGAATTCCTGTTGTGGCTCGGCAGGTTGCAGACCCGACTAGCATCCATGAGGATGTGGGTTCGATCTCTGGCCTTGCTCAGTGGGTTAAGGATCTGGTGTTCCTGTGGCTGCAGTGTAGGCCAGCAGTTGCAGCTCCAATTCAACCCCTAACCTGGGAACTTCCATATGCTGTAGGCACGGCCCTAAAAATAAAAGCTGAAAGCCAAATAAGATCTGTAGTGTCATTACTAGAATGCTGGCAATGGCAATTCCTGGTGTTCCGACTTATACCATGATTACGTAAAATGGGACCATTGGGGGAAAGTGGGTGGAGAGTACCTGAGAACTATAATTTTTGCAACTTCTACGGAGCCAGCTCTGAAGGCAGATAAACCCAGGCTAGCATTTCAGCTTCACAGCTTACAAATTCTGTAGCCTTGGGCAAGTCCCTTCACTTCTCAGGTTCCTCACATGTACATTCTGATCCAGGAATAATAACACACAACACACATGTTAGCTATGAGATGGTGTGTACAAAAGCATCTGAGGCCATGGATGGTGCTGTGTAAATCTTAGTTCCTATCTTTATCCCAACCAGTGCAATTCCCATTTGTCTTCTGGTCCTGCTGTTGTATTGACTTCTACCCTTCGCGGTCAAACAAGCGTCCTCTGAGAACTCCGGTTCCTCTAGAGAGAACTCAGGTCTTCCAGATCTTCACACCTAAGGGCTGGGCTGCACTGGGGGAAACAACACCCCCTCTGGCAGCCCTGGCCAGGTTTTGCAAAGTTCCCCTGCCATTTGGCCCTCAGTGTTAAAAGGGTGCAACTGATAAAACATGACCCTGAGATTTGTAGAGGGGTAATGTGCTGGCCTCCAGTTCTGCAATGACATAGTAGCAGGAGCAGGACTAGCTCCCAGGCCTCCCAGCTCATGTTCAGCCCCCTCCACTCGGGTCCCCACACAGCATCACTCCATCATCACTGACAGATGTGCCTGCCTTCCTCCTGGGGAGAGGGCTGCCTGGGTCAGGGGCTCCCGCTCACACTCCGAAATCCTGCCCATCCACCCAGCCCCTGCTCAATCCCTCTTCTCCCCAGAAAGCTTTGCAGATTATTCTCAACCACAAGTGTCTCTCCTTCCATCAACCCCTGCCACTTCTACCCTCCGTTCCCCCAATATCTCCAGATGCCACAACCATCATGAGCCCTAGTTCAACCTTCCCTCCACCGTCAGACCGCCACCTGCCCCAATGCACTTGGCTTAGCTGAGTGAATAGAAAGGGGGAAAAAGTGTGGTGGGGGAGGGGCAGCTGGAACACTGAGTATTTTTTTCCATATTATCAGTCCTATTTATGAAGGATCTCTCTTACCTTTTCCCAAACGTATGGGTTTTGCCATTTCCTCCCCAAAGAACAATCTAGAAGACCTTTCTCCCATTATAATGTTCCCTGATAACCTACCAAATAACCCACTAAATTCTGGTTGAACCAGAATTAAACTTTGGGGCAAAATTCCACCTTTGAGACCTGCTCCCCTCGTGACTAATTGAGATGCCAGGATCAAACCAAGTCTTCCACCCCATTAAATAAAGCCACATAAAAGCCGTTCCTGCTAACAGCACTTTCCTGATTTCCTCAAGCTGGCCTGCAATAAGTATTCCTAATTGTGCTTGTTAAAAAGTGGATTTATGAATCCCAATTAGGCCACTTGCACTTACACAGCAGCAGTTTTCAATACCACCCAACCCTCCTTCTTCCCAGGATGAAATTATTTTTGGTGGGTGATGGGATAATTACTAAAACATAAAAGGACCCGCTCACTACCACAGCAGCAGCTTCAGCAGTTCTGTTAGGAAGGCTTGAGGACAAGCAGGGTTTGGATGAAAATTTAAAGCCACGGTAAGCTTTGACCACCCCATACCCTCAACCATGCAGGTTGTTTCTCCTTGGATCCAAAACGACCTTCTAAATACCTGGCCCCACCTCTCTCGCCCTCCCCCTGCCTTTTATTTCCCAGCTGCTCCCCACCTACATGTGTACCTCCTTCTCCCAGAGCTAGTTCTTCCATCTAAATAACCTTTCCTCATTCCAGCTCTTCCCCATCTCCCTGAAAGAGCCAGTGCAAATGCCTCCTCCTCCAGGAAGCCTTCCTTCCTTGACCCAGCTTCTCACCCATTATTATTCAAGCACTCACCATACCAGTCTGATCCCTTAATTGTGGGCATGTCTCCAGCTCTGGGCTGAGAGCTCCTGGAGGGCAAGGATTGGGTCTTATTCACCTTGACCTCCCCAGGATCTATCTGACTGTGGTAGTAATGGCTCATTCACTCACTCCTTCATTCTTTCCTTCAACAAACTTGTTGGAACCCCATTTAAAAATGGGCAAAGGATCTGAGGAGTCATTTTTCCAAAGAAGACATACCAATGGCCAACGAGCACATGAAAGACACTCACCGTCACTAATCATTAAGGAAATGCAAATCAAAACTACAATGAGATATCATCTCATAGCCATCACAATGGCTGTCAAAAGAACAGAAAATAACCTCTGCTGATGAGGGTGGAACTGGAACCCTCTCACATGGGTGGTGGGAATATAAAATGGTGCAGCCACTGTGGGAAACAGTCTGGCTGTTCCTAAAATGTTGAACATAGAGTTACCATATGACAAAGCAATTCCACTCCTACCTATATGCCCAACAAAAATGAAAACACATATTCATGCAAAACTTAGTATACTTCATAGCCAAAGTATTCATAGTAGCCAAAAGGTGGAAACAACCCAAGTATCCATCACCCAATAAATGGATAAATAAAATGTGATATATCCACAATAAAAAGGAATGAAGTACTAGTTCATGCGACAACATGAATGACCCTTGAAACCTCACGTTGAGTGAAAGAGGCCAGTCACAAAAGGCCATATATTGTATGACATTTATATGAAGTGTCCACAACAGGCACATCCATAGACACATAAAGTAGATCAGTCGTTGCCAGGGGCTGGGAGGAGGGAGAATGGGGAGTGACTAGGGATGAGTATGGAATTTTTTTCACCACAAATTGATTGCAGTGATGGTTGCACAATTCTCTGAATATATTAAAAATCACTGAATTATAGTAATATACTAAAAACCATTGAATCGGATGCTTTCAAATGATAAATTACATGGTGTCGATTATTTCTCAATAAAGCTGTTGTCATTTTTTTTCAAATCGCTTATTGGGCACTTACTATGTGCAGGAGGGAGTGCAAGAAGGACAGAGTGCCAGCAGCCTGAGCCCCTGGACACATCACTACTCAGATTAGTAAGTGTGGAGCATGCTTCTTCCACTATTACAATCTCCCTCAAATCGTCAGTTCCCTGCTTGGCCCAACAAACACAGTAACTGACCTCTTTATTTGAATCAGCATGGGGGAAATTTAATCAACAAAAGGACGGTTTGGTACTTTAAGATATAATATAGTGCAGCTATTAAGAGCAGTCTCAAGAATGAGACCACTGGAGTTCCCATCATTGCTCTGGTTAATGAATCCCACTAGGAACCATGAGGTTGCGGGTTCGGTCCCTGGCCTCGGTCAGTGGTTTAAGGATCCGGTGTTGCCATGAGCTTTGGTGTAGGTCGCAGACATGGCTCGGATCTCGTGTTGCTGTGGCTCTGGCATAGGCCAGGGGCTACAACTCCAATTCGACCCCTAGCCTGGGAACCTCCATATGCTGCGAGAGCAGCCCAAGAAATGGCAAAAAGACAACAACAACAACAACAACAAAAAAAGAATGAGACCACTTAGGAGTTCCCATTGTGGCATAGCAGAAACGAATCCAACTAGGAACCATGAGGTTGCAGGTTCAATCCCTGGCCTCGCTCAGAGCGTTAAGGATCTGGCTTTGCGGTGAGCTGTGGTATAGGTCACAGACACAGCTTGGATCTGACATTGCTGTGGCTGTGGTGTAGGCCGGCAGCTGTAGCACCGATTAGAGCCCTAGGCTGGGAACCTCCATGTGCTGTGGGTGGTAGCCCTATAAAGACAAAAGACATAAAAAAAAAAAAAAAAAAAAAAAAAAAAAAAAAAAAAAAGAATGAGACCACCTAGTATCAAATCCCAGCTCTGCCTGTTACCAGCTGTGTGACCTTGGACAAGTTACTTAACATCTCTGAGCCTTGGTTTTTGTCATCTGTAAATGAAAGGATAATAATATTATCGCCCTCATCAGGTTGTTGTACAGATAAAATGAATTCATACCTGTAAAGTATCTGTCGTAATATAAGTGCTATACAAAGATTAGGTAGAATATTTCCCAAGATGCAGGAGTGAGTCCCACCACTTGGTTTAGTGATAGGCAAGTCCTACAAAATTCACTTTCAGTATAGCACCAGGGACCTATATCCAATTTCCTGAGATAGACCACAATGGAAAATAATAATTTTTTTCTTCTTTTTGGGCAACACCTGTGGAAGTTGCCAGGCTAGGGGTCAAACTGGAGTTGCAGCTGCTGGCCTATGCCAGACCCACAGCAACTCCGGATCCTTTAACCCACTGAGCAAGGCCAGGGATTGAACCTGAATCCTCATGGGTACTAGTCAGGTTCTTAACCTGCTAAGCCACAACAGGAATTCCAAAATAATACTTTTTTAAAAGAATGTAAAAAGCAACAATTTTAAAAACCTACTCTTGGTGATCTCCTCGTAGCTCAGTGGTTAACGAACCCAACCAGCATCCATGAGGACGCAAATTCAATCCCAGGCCTCACTTGGTGGGCTAACGATCTGGCATTGCCATGAGCTGTGGTGTAAGTCCCAGACATGGCTTGAATCCCTCGTTGCTATGGCTATGGTGTAGGCCGGCGGCTACAGCTCCAATTGGACCTCCATATGCTGCGGGTGCAGCCATAAAACGACAAAAAGACAAAACATAAAAATAATAAAATAAAAATTAAAAACCTACTCTTTTCTCCTGAAAAAAAAAAAATTCATATTCACCTTACCTCCAAGCACCCATTTCTCCTGGACGTGCACAGTTCTCCCCCTAACCCAAGAGCCTCACCCCAAGTTCTTCCCCCAGGGAGAAGGCTCGTGGTCATTTGAGTGCTAGAGAACATGTGTGTGCCAGAAAGAACATGGCCGTGTGCTCTGGCCATCTTTGGGAGCCTGAGACAAGGTGACAGTGCGTGGCAGGGAGGGGCCTGGCCCTGCCATCTGCTCTCCCAGCTGAGGTGAGTGGCTGGCATGGATTCACACTTGATCACACTTGGACCGGCCCCTCTCCCAAGTGCCCACTATGGAGCAACACCAAGGCCCAGCCTGCAGGAGCCACCTCCCATCACAGGAGAGGGGTGGCGAGCGGCCCTGACCCAGGGAGAGGCCTCTTCATCGTGCTTGCCCACCACCCATGCTCCAGGTCGCTTAAGCATGGCCCCCAAACCCAGCGTGCCCCCCAGGAGGTGATGGCTGAGGGAGCTGTGCAGTAGGCAGCATGGCCTTAGGAGCCCCAGTGAGGAGGTGGGGGACGCTCTCAGTGGGGGATGCCCCTTTGCACCCCATGAGGCTTCTCCACCAAGTCTGGAACATTAAAACGCTTCCCTGGTAGTTCCCATCGTGGCTCAGTGGAAACAAATCTGACTAGCATCCATGAGGACACAGGTTTGATCCCTGACCTCGCTTGGTGGGCTAGCTTGATCCTGAGTTGCTGTGGCTGTGGTGTAGGGCGGCGGCTACAAGCTCTGATTCAATCCCTAGCCTGGGGAGTTCCCGTCGTGGCGCAGTGGTTAACGAATCTGACTAGGAACCATGAGGTTGTGGGTTCGGTCCCTGCCCTTGCTCAGTGGGTTAACGATCCGGCGTTGCCGTGAGCTGGGGTGTAGGTTGCAGACGCGGCTCGGATCCCACGTTGCTGTGGCTCTGGCGTAGGCCGGTGGCTACAGCTCCGATTCAACCCCTAGCCTGGGAACCTCCATGTGCCGCGGGAGCGGCCCAAGAAATAGCAACAACAACAACAAAAGACAAAAAGACAAAAAAAAAAAAAAAAAAAAAAATCCCTAGCCTGGGAACCTCCATATGCTGCACATGCAGCCCTAAAAAGCAAAAAAAAAAAACCACTTCCCTAATGACTACCCCTTGGAGGCAGGGACCCCATGGGCTTGACTCATCCAGTCACATCTGGTTCATACCCACTTACACCCAGGTATAATGTGCAAGCACACACTCACAAGTGGCCCCACACATTTACAACACACACCCAGAAGTAACTCACAGACATGCACACACGTGTACACACATTCACCCAATACACTCTCCTGTACACACTCACACACACATATACACACTTATATGTAGGCATACATTCATAACATGCATTCATAGTTACACACACTGAAGGTGCACACACATGCACAAAGTCTGCATACACACACAGACACACACACACTTGTGCACACACAAACATGCTCTTAGCACACATCCACGCCCACACACATTCATACCCACAGCCTTCCTCAGACTGCAGGTATAAGGTGCATATACTTACCACTTGCAGGGGCACACAATCACATACTATGTTCACACTTACACACTGAACGGTGTCACGCATACACACTCACATGCTTAACCAGAGGCAGCCTGCCAGGCCTCTAGGCTCTGCTGAGAGCACGGGTAGCTGGGGGCCAGCAGTTACATCAGAAGATTGTTTTCCCATTTGCCGGGCTCTTTTCCTCCTTCAGAAAATTGTTACCTGGGCAAGATTCCCAGGGAGATGGTAAGAGGAGGGAAAACACCTGGGTCCAGAAAGACCTCTGAAGAAACCCCACTGCGGGGGACGTCTCCAAGGATGCCCTCAGCCTGCGGAAGCAACACTGATGCTGGTGGGACAGATTTTCTTAGGTCCACAGAAAACACGTTGGGGGATGCGATTCATGGAGAACGTCTCCCGACATAGTCTGCTCAAAGCTCAGCTCTACCGCTAAGCCAAGAATCATCTCGAGCCTCAGTTTCCTCGTGGAGCTGTCATGGGGATTAAATGAGATCACGAACGGAAATTGCTGCGCCCAGTGCCTGCCACGCAGTAAGCCTCAATAAATGATAGCTTTTATTCCTGATGTTATTATTAATATTGGATATTAATAAAAATAAATCCTACAGCACTCCCGGAGGCATTATTTTCCTCATTTTGTACAAGTGAAAACAAAAGCCCGGCACTTTGGATGATTTGTGCCTAGATCACATGGCCAAGTGGGAGAACAGGAGTCAGGCCCTCCGCCTCCAGGGAACTCCTTCCTCTTCTGCGTGCCCACCACCCACTTGGGCCCTGCTTCTCCCCGCCTGGTCCCACATTTTGGCTCCTCCCTGCTTCTCAACCTCTCCCTGCAGGGAGGGGAGGGGGATAAGACGACTGTGTATCTTCCTTTCCATTCATCCCGCGGATGCGGGCCAGGCTCTGCTGCCTGGGACGTGCTCTCAAACAGCTCTTCTATTTCTCACCCTCATCCTGTCCAAGGCCCCCAGGGAAGGGTAGCCCTGGCCCAGCTCAGCAGCAGATCCCTTCATGCTCCAGACGCCTCAACTAAGACCGCCTGGCCTCAAGCACTCAGCCTCTGGGACTGCCGCTGCCCCCAAGCCCCCACCAGGGTAACTGGGGTGGAGGATCAAGACCCCAAGGCCAGGAGCTAGTCCAGGTTCCTGTCCCTGCTCTGGCCCCAGATCACCCTGGGACCTGGGACCGGTCACGTCCCCTCTCTGGGCCTTCATCTGCCCCCTACCCAGTGAGGGGACAGGAAGGTTATCAAGCTATAACTGTGTCTGAGGCTGGGAGGCTACCAGAATCTCAAAATCCAAGGCAGGCTAGTGAGGAAGGTAATCTGGGGTGAGGGAGCTTTTTAAATCACAGCTCAGCGGGAAGGCTCTTCAGAAAATGCCACACGCAGAGGGTGTTCGGGTAATAGAGTCAATAAGAGATGCTGCCCTGCTCAGGCTTACTGGAAGGCTGTCCCTCCCACTGTCACGGAGTGCTCACAGCCAGACCTGCTCCCCTCCTGCTCTGGGTTCCTTTTACAGCCACCTGTGGAACCCACGGAGCTCCAGGGAAGGGGGTGGCCGGTGCACGGGGTGCCCACCCACTCACACACGTACACAGACACCCACTGGGGAGGCAGCCCTGCAGGGGAGGGGCTCCTCAGCCCCCAGAAGCAACAGCTCCCCCCCACCACCACACAGACACAGAGGGGACTGCTCCCCAAGATGAGGCCACCCAGACCGAACCGTCTCCCACCACAGCCAGCTGAGGCGTCTGGATTTGTTGACCTAGGATAACACTGCCCATGCTGGGTATTCCCCATTAGTTCCTGCTGATACTCTCTGCACAGTTCTCATTTACTTTTTTTTAAGTGAGAATTGCAACGATTTTTTTTTTTTAATTTTTATTTATCTACTTTTTAGGGCCGCACCTACGACATACGAAGATTCCCAGGCTAGGGGTCGAATCAGAGCTGTAGCCACCAGCCTACGCCAGAGCCACAGCCATGGAAATGCAGGATGCAAGCCACATCTGCGACCTACAGCACAGCTGATGGCAACACTGGATCCTTAACCCACTGAGCAAGGCCAGGGATCCAACTGGCAACCTCACGCTTCCTAGTCGGATTCATTTCCGCTGCGCCACGACGGGACCTCCCTCTCTTCACACTTCTTCCTCTGCTCGGGGTCCCCAGAGGCTGACAGATATGGACTGCACATCAGAGGCTCCCTGGACCTTTGGTCTCCAGTTGGGTTCGACCACTGGGGTGGCAGGCAGGAATCTGCAGAGCAGGAGGAGCATGATCGGGATCACAGTGATTTGGCTGAACCCGTTCTGGAAGGCCACGCTCTTGTCAGGCAGCTCTCTGTACGTAGCACCCTCTCCACATCCCTGCAGGCCTGGAGGTGCTAACTCAGGGTGCTGCACTGGCTTCTGCTGGTTTTCCTAAACTCCGCTTCCACCTTTATAGACAGCCCCTTTACCAAGTTCTTATCAAATCACCCAGCTTGGGGGTGCCACCTGTTCCCCGCCAGGACCCCATCACTCCAGGAGAATGTTCTTGGTCAAATCATGGCAAGAGCATCATGGCCAAAAATAAAAAAGTCAGGCGGCAACAACTCTAGTGTTATGTGGCCTTGTGGCTTCACATAAAACCGGGCTCTCTCTGTAGTAGATTCCCTGCATGCCCACTGGGAATGTCAGTGCATCCAAGACTCCCAGGGGACCACGGTGACCCAGACAGCACGTTCCCCAGCTGAGCGGGAGGCCACCACTCAGCCCCCTCCGTTGATGCCGAGCAGAAATGGGGGCCTGGAGTTGCAGATCTTCTAATTAATCAAAGGAAATTGGAAATACATATTTTGACATGAAATCCTCTTCTGGCTCAGATGTTTTAAAAAATTTAAGCCAAACACATCTGCGGCCAACAGAGAGTTGTTTGTTCCCCCACAAGTTACATGCTGATATTGAGATTCCATCGTCTATGTAGACAATTCAGAGCGATGACAGCTTTGGTGGCCCCGCCAAGGCTGCACACTCCGAATCTGAGTCCTTGCCTTGGGGAAGGAAGAGGGCTCTCAGCAAAGCCCAGACCGCAGGGAGAGACCTGCAGCCTCGGCCGTGAGGCTAACGACCTCAGGTCAGGAATAGGGAGCTGGGAGAGACAGGGAGCTGGATTGAGGTGATTGAAGCGGGGCACCCCAGGACAATGAGCTGGCCTCAGAAACGTTTGGGTTCTTTGGGCTTTGTTTGTTCATTCATTCATTTGTTTATTATAAAGCTCTGTTTTGAAGCTGCATCAAGTTCTCCCTGAAAGTTGTGATGCTGCGTATTCCCTATCCTGGTAGGGATCTTCATCTCCTGGGAGAGCGGCAAAAGGCATCCTTCACAAAGGGTAGTCTGTCCTCCTTCAGGATAATCAAATCCCTGGATGCTTAGATGGCTGTGTCCCAGAAAGGACATCTTATCCCTCCAGGCACCTCCAGGCCCAGCCCAGTTCCAAAACTCTCCCAAGTTGGGAGAGGAAAACCTCGCCAACGAGAAAAAGGCCCCACCTGGACATCCCTTAGCCTCCTGCTCCTTTCCTTCCCCAAACTGCTCCAGAATCATCAATTCCTTTGTCTGGCACTGCCCAAGTACCACAGGAATTGTCAGGCTGCTTTTTGGTTTTTGAGGTTTTTTTTTTTTTTTTGATCTTCCATCTATCTCACCTCTCCACCAAATTGTAAGCCCCCTGGCAGCAGGGCTGGATTTTAAGCTTTACACCCTCTCTGGGCTCAGCCCAGCTTCTTACAAATGGAGCTCCATAAATATCCACACTATTGGGCATCTTTAGTGTCAGAACTGGGTAGTAATAAGGAATTATAAGCATAATAATAATGATGACAGATGCCTTGCATTCACGAGGCACTTTGAACTTTAGGAATAAGAAATCATAAACCCAATAATAGTAATGATAGATGCCCTACCTTTGTATAGCACTCCGAAGATTGCAAAGCACTTGCACAGACTTAATTTTACATCACAGGCAAAATCACCTTTATAAAAAGTTAGTAGGGGCGGGGGGCATAGATGAACCAAGGTAGGTGAGATGCAAATTACTACCGAAGCCGGGTGATATGGACAAGGACGTGTACTCTGCTGTTCTCGCTACTTGGGGGCCTATTTGAAATTTTCCATTGTCCCATGAGTTTAAAAAACAAAAACAGGGAGTTCCCGCCATGGCGCAGTGGTTAACGAATCCGACTAGGAACCATGAGGTTGCGGGTTCGATCCCTGCCCTTGCTCAGTGGGTTAACGATCCGGCGTTGCCGTGAGCTGTGGTGTAGGTTGCAGACGCGGCTCGGATCCCACGTTGCTGTGGCTCTGGCATAGGCCGGCAGCTATAGCTCCGATTCGACCCCTAGCCCGGGAACCTCCATATGCCGCGGGAGCGGCCCAAAGAAATAGCAAAAAAAAAAAAACAAAAAAAAAAAACAAAAAAAAAAAAACAAAACAAAAACAAACAAACAAAAAAACTCTACCATGTAGTAAAGAGGCTTGATCATCACCAGTATCATTTTAAAGCTGTAGAAACTGGGAGTTCCCACTGTGGTACAGCAGAAACAAATCCGACTAGCATCCATGAGGACATGGCTTCAATCCCTGACTTCACTCAGTGGGTTAAGGATCCGGCGTTGCTGTGGCTGTGGCGTAGGCTGATGGCTGTAGCTCTAATTAGACCCCTAGCCTGAGAACCTCCATATGCCGCAGGTGCGTGAACCCAGATGACCAAGAACAGAGAGGTAGGGTCCGTGGTCCTCATCAGATGCTCTCTTTCCTATATCATTGCTGCTCCAAGTGGGTCCCACCAACACCATTTCCTTGGAATGTTAAAAGGGTTCTACAGAAACTAAGATCCCATAGTTAAATAAGTTTAACAAAGGGCTAAACAAAGCAATCAAGTCCATTTCCTGCAGGACTTGTCAGAGCCTTCAGAGAGCATTCTATAGAACTAGTGCCCCTAGAACACGGGGAACACCGAGTGACATTAGATCCACAGGCACAGAAGAGCCCTATTATGCCCCCAGACCCCACCAGCCCCCAGAGCAGGGCTTTCCAGACATCAGAACCTGGAAAAAGAGAAAGTCGTGTGAAAATGTGTGCTGCAGATGAGCCCCCCTGGGTGTTCGCCAAGTGCTAGGTGACAGAGGACAAACATAATCTGTCCTGTTGCAAGGGGAGGGGGGGAGGGGCAGGGGATGAGCATGGGGTGTGGTAAAACCTCTGGTTAATGGCTGGGTCAGAACAGGAGTTGTCAACAATGCTAAGAGGCTACATGAGGCCCAAACTGGGCCTGGCCCTCCAGGCTCCCAAATAATGTCAGAACTCCATGGGGCTTCCTTTTGGAAGAGGAAGAGAGTTGCTTTTCCTGCGTTGGCTGCCCCTGAGCACTCTACAGGGACAGATGCTCCAACCCTCTCCTGGGCCATGAACTGAGCTGCTGATTCAAGCTGCCTCCCATCCCTTCCTCGCTAATCCTCCAGCCCTGGACCCCTCTGTGCTCACACCAGCTTCTCTGGCATTTCACGGACCCTTGAGCAGCTGTATTGACAGTCACTAACAAAGCAGGGTTTTTCCATCTTCCTCTCCACCTGGCCTTCTCCTCTTTCGAGGTAAGATCTTGGGCCATGGATGAGCAAATAGGAGAAAATATGATTTGCTGTGAAAAGGCAAGAAATGCATCTATTTAATATCCTCAAACAATAAAAACTAATCCTCACTGAGCACTTACTGTGTACCAGGCCCCATGCCGGGTACTTACCCACACACACAATCCCCTCAATAATCCTGGGAGTAGGTCTGTCTTACATCCCATTTTACAGATGGACAAACTGAGGCACATAGAGGTGAGGGGATTTGACCCACAGCACCAGATGATGGGCAACAGAGCTGCGCTTTGACCCCAGGCAGGTGGCATCTGAGGGCCCTGCTTAGAACCCCTCCGCTAAGCTGTCCCAGCAGACTGTCTCTCAGCAGGAGCCTGCAGAGCTAAACTCACCCTGGTGATAGGTCTAAAAAGTCAAAGATGGGGGAGTTCCCTAGTGGTCTAGTGGTTAGGACTCGGCACTTTCACCACTGAGGCCTGGGTTCAACCCCTCATCTGGGAACTGAGATCCCACATCAAGCCGCTCCACATCACAGCCACAAAAAAAAAAAAAAAAAAGGTCAAAGATGGTCTGGGGGCAGCCAGCCTGGATGGATCATGACCCCCAGGCTATAAAAACCATCTCCAGCAATCCCAGCAATTTCATAGGCCCACTGGCTTATCCATGTACCCTTGTTCTCTTCCTCATCCCAGTTCTGGTGCCAGTCTTTGTCACCCGAGACAGGGAAGCTTTTACCTACAGTTGGACCAGCCCTGGTCAAGGCAGATGGCAGGAGTTAGAAGTTGCTGTGCTGTCAGAGACTACTCAGCATCTGAAATCCCCAGGGAGGGAGTCCTCTGGTGGTCTAGTGGTTAGGACTCAGCACTTTCACCACTGAGGCCCAGGTTCAATCTTGGGTCTGGGAACTGAGATCCCACATCAAGCTGCTACACGTCATGGCCTAAATAGAAATAAATAAAATCCTCAGGGATCTCTGGGAAGCCTCACACCATTTGAGCTCTGCCCTTCCCTTTGCCCCTGGTCTTGGGCCCTTCTTAAATCTGGATTTGGCCTTAATTCCTGCCTGGCACCCTAATCCCTTGGGAACCTGAATGCCAACTAATACAGCCCACTTCGACAATATCACTCTCAAGGGAATGGACCCTGACCCTTAAATGAGCACTCTGCTCTGCTAAAATGAGCACTCCAGAGTTCCCGCTGTGGCCCAGAAGGTTAAGAACCCAACTAGGATCCATGAGGATGCAGGTTCGATCCCTGGCCTCATTCAGTGGCTTAAGGATCCGGCGTTACCGTGAACTGTGGTGTAGGTCACAGACGTGGCTCGGATCTGGCATTGCTGTGGCTGTGGCATAGGCTGGCATCTATAGCTCCAATTCGACCCCTAGCCTGGGAACCTCCATATGCCATGGGTGTGGCCCTAAAAAGACAAAAGAGGAATTAAAATGAGCACTGCAGAGAGGAAGGCCAGGGAGTTTCACTGAGGCCTGCAGTGTGCGGGGCCCTCACCCACAAGGTGCTGTACTTCCCATCTCATTGACCTAACCCATCTGACTACCTTACACGGTGATAAAGGTATCACCACTTTACAGATGAGAAAATTGAGGCTCAGAGAGGTTAACTAACATCACCAAAGCCACAGGTGGTAGAGGACCCTAGCCTGTGCTGCTGATGAGGATGCTGTGGGGTCACAATCATAATCACACCAGCGGCAGTGTTAACAAATGCAGGTGTGACTCTGGAAGAAAGAATGCCACCTCCACTTGACACAGCACAGACACCCAAACAGGGTCATCAGTGGGCTGAACTTCACTCAGCTGCTACTAACACTAACACCTAACTTAGCATATACTGCGTGCCGGGGACCTTGCTAAGCACGCAGCATGCATGATCACATTTGATTGTCACAGTACTAGAAGACAGGTGCTCTTATTATTCTCACTTTACAGATGGGGGACTAAGGCTCAGCAAGCTGAAACAAATTACCCAAAGGCACTACAGTAAGGGCCTGCCCCCAGCTGTTCCCACCTCCTCATTCCCAGAATGTCTGAGTTTTGTCCAGGTGCCCCCTTCTCTCCAACATGACTCAGGGAAGCAAAACCCAAGTGGATCTACTATGCTAAACCAATCAGAGTAATCTCTTTCATCATTCCAGTGATTAGTTTAAGAAGGAGCTCTGGCCAATAAAACACAAGGAAAGCCTGCTGGAGAGCTTCTGGGGAAAGTTTCCTTCCTGTAAAAGGAGATGCCCAATAAGAGATGGGCAACCCCCTTCTTCCACTAAACACTGTCATTTCTGAATGTGATGACTGGAACTACAGCAGCCTTCTCACCACCATGAGGCACTAGGACAAGGATTTCCTGAGAAGAGCCCCTAAAAAGGTGGAAAGGACCTGGGTTCTTATTATACAAGCCCCTGATGTCCTACTTTTTTTTTATTTTCACAAAGAGAATGTGACTTTACATTGCTCCTGCTCTAGACTCTAGATTGTTTGTGTCAAAGCCCAGAGCTTATATTCCTCTAAAGGTTCCTGCTGTGGCACAGTGGGTTAGGAATCCAACTTCAGCAGCTCAGATCACTGCAGAGGTGCAGGTTCGATCCCCAGCCAATAGGTTAAAGGATCCATCGTCGCCACAGCTGTGGCCTAGTTCGCAGCTGTGGCTTGGATTTAATCCCTGGCCCAGGAACTTCCATACACCATGGGTGTGGCCATTAAAAAAAAAAAGAAAATTAGATACCAAACTACTAAAATTGACTAAAATTAGATGTCTAACTACACAGACCCAGGAGGGTTCTGTTCCCTCAACCATGGACCTGCCTGCATCAATCCTAAGTAGAAAACACAGGCCAGTGCCCACCCTGGCCACCCAACCCTGACCCCAAACCCTGAAGGACAAGGATCCCAGCAGGGGCCTTCAGCAGACACCCCACAGTGGAAGGAGATCCTGGAGCCAGCCCCTGCCCCCTTGGGAAGCAAGTCTCATTTAATTCTCCCTTTCCACCGCCTTCCTCTGCTACTGCCCCATAAATCTACAGTTTATTAATCCTTTACATGAAGCAGTCGGTGTGGGATCCTGATTTACTCCCTGTTCATAAAACACTGAGAAATTAAAGGTGGAAATTACCCAGAAGGACACAGAGCCTCCAGTGGGGAGCCCCAGAGCAGTTCCTGGCCCAGAACCAGGCCAGCTCTGCCCTTCCCACCTTCGGAGCCCAGGATCCGGTGATGTCACTGCCTTGTCCTCCCCCAAGCCAAGAAGCCAGGGGCCCTTCCCTACGCTTACACACCTCTCGGCTCCTACTCTGCACAAAGCAAGAAAGGGAGGGCCACTGTCTCCCCAAAAACCCATTTCAGAATCACCCACTTTTTAAAGATTCTCTCTTTTTAAATCACTTTTGCTGCCCATGATGGGGAAGGGAAATCAAATTGGGGACTAAAAGTAGGGAGCTGATAAATCAATTCAAATGTCAAACTATGTCATAAATCCAGAGACATGACCAGGAGGGAAAATGGAAACTTTTCATGAAATGACTTCACCCACCCAGGCGTCTCAGTTGCCCAAGATCATCCTCATTTCTCACACCTCTGAGGGCACCTCAAGGCCACTTCACCCCAACACTCCCCGAGACCTTTCAGGTACCCAAGAACACTGACGGTCTCTAAAACCCAGCAGAGCCTAAGTCCCCTGTTGCAAGACATGTTTCCTTGAAAACTCCATCTTGTCCTTCTTTACTTTATCCCATCTTCTTGTCTTACTTTATCCCATCTTCCTTCTTGGAAAAACAGTCACAGTGCTGGTAAATGACTTAAGCTTAAGAGCAAAGACCTAAAGGCATAAATGACTTAAGCTTAAGTACTGTTATGTGCCTAGAGGTCAGAGTAAGAGCTTAACCCTTTACCACCTAAGTGGCTTTCTAAACAAACCCTGTATCATCCACCCATAGCCACTCCTCACTTAATCTCACAATAAAAGCAGTGTGGTTTCTTGAGGCAGGGTGCTCTTGGTCCCTGAGATCTGGAGTTCCCCGGCGCTCTTGGTCCCTGAGATCTGGAGTTCCCCGGCGCTCTTGGTCCCTGAGATCTGGAGTTCCCCGGTGCTCTTGGTCCCTGAGACCTTGAGTCCCGCGCTCTTGGTCCCTGAGACCTTGAGTCCCTGGCTCCCACCTTTACTTAAGATAAATGTCTCTGTGTCTTGTTTTATGTTAACTATTTTTCCTTAAGTTCCACAGCACCCGTTCTTCCCCATCCTGCTGAGCTGGCCCCGGCAGTCCCCCTAACAAAACCCTGCCTGAGTCTCAAGGCTGCCAAGGCTCTCACATCTCATAGCCAACCTCCCCCCCAAAAAAACTGGCTGCCAAACCCTCCTCTGCCCCAAAAGTCAGAGAGAGCCACAAGCAGACATCAGGGTTTCATATCAAGGACAAGGACTATCCTAGTTCAGGATAAGGACTTATCTTTAGCCTGAGTGCCAGGGACGGCACAAGGTACCGAGTCCCTGTTTGACCAGGGACTGTCGCTGTTCCAGTGGCTGTCACTGTGTTTTTGAAGTTATAAAACTGTCATAAGCAGAGTCCCAAGGGAGCAGAAACACAGGTCCCTCAGCCCAATGGAGGGAGGAGAGTTCAGGGAAGGCTTCCTGGAGGAGGCAGTGTCTGGGCTGAATTTTGAAAGACAAGTAAGAGTCAGCCATACTGAGGAAATAGGGAAGAGCGCTGCAGTCAGAAAACAGCATAAGCAAAGGCTCAGAGGTGTGATGCAGCACAGTGTGTGCTGGGGGAGGGAGACTGGAAACAGGTCCATGTTACCAAAGCATAAAGCAGGGGTGGATTATGGAAAGAGGCAGCTGGGCCTTGACTGCTGTACTAATGAGTTTTGACTTTATCCCAAGGGCAATGGGGAACCATTAAAAGGTTTCCGACAAGATAGGGACACGGTCCAGTTTGCCCTTCAGAACAATCCCTCTGCCTGGCATGGGGGAATGTGGACTGGGGGGAGAAAGGAGATAAGAAGCAAGGAGGGAGGCCACCCCCAGCAAGATGCAGATGGCTCAGGGCAACGCAGAGGGCTCCTGAATGAGGAGATGCTCTTCCTTCTGGGGCACAAGCCAAGTCTGCCCTCGATACTGTGGTCTGGATGGGACAAGGAAGAGTGAGGGAGCAGCCTGGGGAGGGCATGGGAAGGGCTGCACAAGAGGGAAGAAAAGCAGCTCAAATCCAGTCCTTTGGCCGGTGCAGGGTTCCCCATGAGCCTCTGCGCCCACCTGGCCACAGTGGCTGTTTGCAGGCAGCCTCCCCCTCACCCCAAAGCACCCCAGCCCCACCCCCACCCCCACCCACCTCTGCTCAGCCTCCAGCTCCTCTTCCTGCCCTAGGCTGGGAAAGAGGCTCTACCTGGCCAGGTCCATTTCCTCCAGAGAAGAACAGAGAGGCAGAGCGTGGAGCCAAGATGGACAGCCCACCCCACCCCATCACCTACAGCCCCCGGAAAGACTGGACTGTGGTCCCCACCATCTCATATGCAATTCTTACTCTGGAATAAGTTCATCTTCATCTCCATCCTTATTCTGAAGGCCCCTCCATGTGCTGGGCACGGACCACACACTACCCACCACCTGGCGCCCCTTCTCTTGTGCACTGACAGCACTACTCAGATGCCCCCGGCCAGCAGGATCCTGCACCTGCGTGCTGACCCCCCTTACGCCTGGGTGTTGAATCTGTCCATTTCCACCACATGCAGTGCCTCGAGGACGGGAACCATGTTTCCTTTATCCCCAAGGCCAGGGCCACTCAAAGCCTGGTGGAAGAAACTCCCCAGGTGGACTTTGCAATAGGGTCTCCTTCTCATGGAGCCCAGTCTGCCCAGAGAAGGTGTGTTTCCTGACGACAGGAGGTCCAACACCTTGTCTCCTTCCAGATCACTCTCTCCGCCAAAAAAGACCACCTCGCTGCCTTCAAAAGTGACATTCTCGCCTTTCACCCCCCAAAAAAGGAAAGCAGCAAGCGTGTCTTCAGTGCCTAATGTGTACCTTTATCTCTAAGTCTCAAATCATCCTGCAGGGTAGCAACTGTTGCTGCCATTTTACAGGTTAAGAAACTAAGACTTAGGAGTTCCTGCTGTGGGGCAGGGGGTTAAGGATCCAGCATTGACTCTGCAGTGGCTCAGGTGGCTGCTGAGGCACAGTTTCGATCCCCTGCCCCACACAATGGGTTAAGGATCCGGCATTGCTGCACCTGTGGCATAGATCGAAGCTGTGGCTTGGGTTCGATCCCTGGCCCGGGGAACTTCTATGTGCCATGGGTGCAGCTGAAAAAAAAGAGGGAGAGAGAAACTAAGACTTAGAGAAGTCAAGCCACTTGCTCGAGTCACAAAGCTCACAGTCCAAGCAGTCCACCAACATGCAGAGAGGCCCAATGGTGACCTTGAGTCGCATCACCTCTCTGGCCTCAGTTTTCTCATCTGAAGAGTGGGGTAACAGGAAGCCTCCCCACCCCCACCAGGTGGTTTGAGAGAACAGAATGAGACAATCCATGAAGAAGCTGGTACGTGGTCCCTCCCATAAGCAGCCATCCTCCTGCTTGGCTCAATGCTGTCTGGAGGGCAGGCTGCCCTCTCAGAGCTTCCTGCCCCCATCGACTCTGCCACCCCTTCCTGGGGAGGGTAGGGAGAGGCACACTCCTGCATGATAAGTGAACCGATAAACCAATCTTTTTGTCTGAATGGGTATAAATTACAGCAGGAAGCTTTTTGGGTTGGTGTCTTCCGTGGCATTAGAAGTATCATTAATTATGTATTAAGTGTTTGAAGGGAAAAGACATCAGTAGCCTATAGGATGTATTTGCATAGTAATAGAGGATTGAATAGATGCAATATCTATATTGAGGGCTACTGGGATTCAGGTCCCGGCTTCCCAGTGGTGGTAAATTACAGCCACAAAAATCTCTGTGATAGTAAATAATGGCGTCCCAATTGCTGAAGGAACTCGGGGTGCTTGCTGATGAGAAGTGGGCAGCCACCCGGCAAGGCTGGAGGGAAAGCAGGACAGGGCCCCACATCCCTGCTGCAGGGGGTCTAGTTTTCCCAGTGGGTGATCCCTCCCCCCCAACTGAGCCTTGAGCTGGGCCATAAACACCTTCTCAACTCAGTCTGCAGATGCTCCAGAGAAAGGCTGGAAGCTGCTTCCTAAACCTGGATTTTGCTAAAGGCTCTTCTGCAATTCCCTCTGGGAGTTAGATGCTGGAGTAAAAAGAAAATGCATGTGTTGCTTTTCAAACGGCAAGGGTGTGTGTCCATTTTTAATGAGGAGATAGGGAGGGTTGGAGGAGAGCTTACTCCCACTCCTAGGGAGATAAAGGCCACCAAAAGTCCTGTAGTCTGGAGCCCAGGTGTGCTGCCCAGAGGCATCAGGGACATGATCCCTCAAAAGCAGTGAGCAGCAGTGACAATAACAGGCAACTGTGTGCCAGGCCAAGTCTAAGTGCACTGCATGGATTAACTCAATCTCAAAGCAGCTCTGCACAGCAGGTGCTATCATATAGGTAAGGAAACTGAGGCACAGAAAGAGCTCCCCTATACATACTAGGAGTGGCCCCCTACCTCATCTCCTTCCTGACTTTTTTTTTTTTAAGGCTTCACCTGCATCATATGGAAGTTCCCAGGCTAGGGGTCACATCAGATCTTCGGCTGCTGGCTTACATCACAGCCACGGCAACACTGGATCCAAGCCACATCTGCAACCTACACCACAGCTCACAGCAACGCCAGATCCTTAACCTACTGAGCGAGGCCAGGGATCAAACCCGTATCCTCAGAGGTACTAGTTGAGTTTGTAACCCACTGAGCCACAACAGGAACTCCCACCTCCTTCATGCTTTTACTTAAATGTCACCTTTTTATCAAGACCTTCCCTAACCACTCTGTTTAAAACTATAATCCCATTCCCCACTCCATCACTCCCTTGTCACCATTCCTATTTTCTTCCCACATTACTTGTCACCTTCAGATATGCTTTATCATCTACTAACTTATTCTGTTTCTAGGCTGGCAGCCTTGCCTAGAATGGAAGCTCCACAAGGGCAGAGATTCCAGTCTGCTCATCTTGTATCATTCACTGCTGTGTCCCCAACAGCTAGAACAGGGCCCGACATATACTAACCGCTCTGTAAATACTTGTTAAATGAGTAGAGGTTGAGTCACCTGCCCAAGGTCACCCAGCTCTTAAATGGCAGAGCTGAGGTTCAAAGCCATGCACTCTGGTCCCTGACCCAATGCTCTAAATCACCGCCCCTCACCCAGGAAGGATTTCTTCCTAATCAGGACACATCACGGGTATTATAGAAGGACCAACCTCACCACTGCTGAATGAAACTCATGGGCATAGTGATCTCTGAGCTTTTGATGTTCCCCTGAACTGAGTTGGGAATGCCAGGGCTGCTGGTAGCAGCCCCCAGCTGACTTTGTGTGGGCAAAGACAGGCAGACTTGAAAACAGACCCTCTGCAAATAAGCCGTGTGTTGTGGATGCTTTTGCCCCACCCCACCCCACGATTCATACATTCATACGTTGCAGCCCTAACCCCAGTGTGGTTGTATTTGGAGTAAGGAAGTAATTAAGGTCAAGTGAGGTCATAAGGGTGGGGCCCTGATCCAACAGGATTAGCAACGTTATAAGAGTCACCAGAAAGCACTCAGCAAAGCCATGTGAGCACACAGCAAGAACGCAGCTGTCTGAAAGCCAGGAAGAGAGTTCTCACCATTACACAAATTGGCCAGGATCTTGATCTTGGACTTCCAGCCTCCAGAACTTTGAGAAGATGAATTTCTGTTGTTTAAGCCACCCAGCCTATGCTACTGTGTTAGAGCAGTATGAGCAGACTAATGTACTCTGCCATTGCTAAGTACTGATGGCTCCCCACCACCTTCAGGTAAGGTTCAGACTCCAGCAGCTGGTGCCAATTGTGATTAATTGACTAATGGTGGCTGAACCAGGCCCCTCTTAGGTGCCTTCCCAGATCTGCTCTGCCCCACTTGCCTCCCAGACCATCCGTCAGCTACTTTCTCAATGGAGAGCCAGTCCACCACCATTACATCTCATCTAACATCACTGCTGTCTCAGCCTCCTCTGGGGTGAGGCTCTGGCACAGTCTGCCCTGCACCCAACACAGGAGCCATAGCAGCTCCAGTGCCCAGGTTCAGTTCACCTGGTGCTGGATTGTTCTCACTTCTGGACTCGGCTAAGGCCCCATACCACAGGCAATGGGACCCAGGAGTTCAGGGAAGTTAATGCCCCAAGGGAAAAACGTGGACCAATGAGAGCCCGAGATGCTGACAGATTCTGTCCCTTCCACCCCAGGTACACGGTTTTGAGTCATGCTGGTTCCATTCAGCTTAACGACAGACATCTCTCATGAGGAAGCAACCAGCTTTCTTTCCTCACTTCCTCACAAAGCTGTGGCTGATTAGACATTTTCTTTTCCTCCTTCGTCGCTTCACTTCCCTTTCCCTCTCACTCTCCTCGCCCTGGAACTGCACCCTTACCAGAAAAGCACAAGCAAATTTTGCCTCAAACGCTGTTTTCTGGAGCTCCCATAGTGGCTCAGTGGATGAAGAACCTAACTAGCATCCATGAGGGTTCAGGTTTGATCCCTGGCCTTGCTCAGTGGGTTAAGGATCCGGCATCCCCATGAGCTGCGGTGTAGGTCGCAGGTGTGGCTCAGATCCTGCATTGCTGTGGCTGTGGCACAGGCCAGCAGCTACAGCTCCAATTCGATCCCTAGCCTGGCAATTTGATCCATATGCTGTGGGTATGGCCCTTAAAAGAAAAAAAAAAAAGGGAACCCAGGATCTACTCAGCCAGGGATAGCCCTTGGTGCCTAGCAGGGCCTTACTCAGAGTAAAAACCCAAAGAGAAAATGAAGTATTGACTTTGAGAAGGAAACAAGATACTGCCAACCCTTTGATGGGGGAATGAAGACCCCAATTCTTGGAGACACAAAGAATGCTTCCACCCATGGGAAGGTGAAAGCAGCCCAGGCTCCATGGGGACTTGACTTCCTGAAAGACACTGAAGGGAGTCAAGCCTGTCGCTAGTCTGACAAGCATGTGATGAACAATTTATACTAGGGTGTAAAAGACATTCCATGGAAACTGTTTTCTAATGGAGCCCATGAGGACTGGTGATGCTAACTCTTATTGAGTCTTTATTAATTTCCAGGCGCTAAGCTAACCCTCTACCTAACTGTTCATTTAATCATCACGACAACCCTCTGTACTGTTATTAGTATGAAATACTATTATTACTGCCCCTTTCACAGATGAGAAAATGGGAGCTCACACAAGTTAAGTAACATGCCAGAAACCACAGTGCTAGGACTCAACCTGCATCCAAAGAGAGAATGTTCAGCACAGTGAAGGCCCGTAAGGAAGATACTTTGGGAACACAGCCCTCCTCAGGAAGATTTTCAGCTTGGTGTTTTCTGTGGCTTTAGAAGTATCATTAATTAAGCACCAGGTAGGGATCTAATGTACAACATGATAAATATCATTAACACTGCTATGTGTTATAGATGAAAGTTGTTGAGCGTAGTCAATCCTGAGAGTTCTCATCACAAGAAAAAAAAAAAAAAAAAACTTTTTCCTGTCTCTTTAATTTTGTGCCTATATGAGAATGATGGATGTTTTCTAAACTTATTGTGATAATCACTTCATGATGTATGTCAATCAAGTCATTATGCTATATACCTCACACTTACACAGTGCCATATGTCGACTATATCTTAGTAAAACTGGAAGAAAAAAAATAAATGAAATTATGTATTAGGTGTTTGTGTCTTTTTCTTTTTTTTATTCTTTTAAGGCTGCATCCTCAGCCTATGGCATACGACACAGCCACAGCAACAGGGAATCCAAGCCGTATCTGCAACCAACACTGCAGTTCATGGCAACGCCAGATCCTTAACCCACTGAGTGAGGCCAGGTATCGAACCCACATCCTCACAGACGCTGTAGAGTTCTTAACCTGCTGAACCACAATGGGAACTCTTAGATGTTTAAAAAGAAAAAAACATCCTTTGCTCCTTTGTCTTCCTCAAGGCCAGCCCCGGCCTCAAGGTCCTACCCCAAACAGAGACAGGTAAAAAGGGGCCAAAACATCCGAGGTGGCCCTTGCTCTTCACCCCCAGAGCGGTGAGTCAGTGGGGGCTTGAGAAGCAGGCAACAGGGCACAGTTGAAGTGTATCTGTCTCTGGCTCTGGTGTGACATAGTTGGCTCTGGTCAGGAGCAGCTACCTGTGGAACAAGCAAGTGTTCTCATCTCAACTGCTCCTCCCAGGGCCCCAGGGCCTCTACCCTCCAACCAAACCCTCTGCTCAATGGCAGGCAAAGCAGAGGTTTCCATTTTCATCCTCCCCCAGCCCCCCAGTTCTGAGAAGAAATTCTGGACAGGAAAGAACAAAAGAAAAAGCAGCAATTCTTAATATAATGACCCTCAGGAAGAGCAACTCCATTTTACCTTGAAAACTGCAGAACTGAAAGCAGAGTCTATGTAGACAAAGCAAATGATATGCATGTAATATGCAAATGATATGAATGTAAAATGCAAATGATCAGGGCTAGCCTGGGCTGAGGCGCCCAGCAGCCTCTAGAGGGAGGTAGAGGAAAGCGGACCCAAGGAGGTTAGGTCCTGGATCGGCAACTGGGTGTTTTGGGTGGGAGCACCCTAAAAGGGACCTCATCCAAGGCACTGTGAACCTTCCCAACCCCATGGAATCTTCCAGTCCCACCAGCATTTCACTACATACACGTGCACACACATTCACACTGTCGTTGTCACCATACCCACACACACATTAAAGCACACATACTCACACACACACACACACACACACACACACAGAATCATGCTGTCCCGAAACACTGACACACAGACACAGGCCATTCACAAAGACACACAGACTCACATACACACCCACTCCATCACACACTTGAATACACGCACACACACACAGATGAAAGCAGAAACATCCACAGACACACACACACAGAAACACACCAACACGGACACAAACACAGGCCCATGCTGTCCCAGTGCAGCCGGTCTGATAAATCTATCTGGAAAAGAAAGAAATCCAGATGTACTAAAAATCTACTTTGTGCCAGGCATCGTGCAGGAACAAAGCAAGGTGAAGAAGTCGGGGGGGTGAATATTGCTAATACTTACGGACAAGGCAAAGGAGGCCCAAAGGTGAGAAAATAGGCCCCAGCTTACCCAGAAAGCAGCAAGAAGGTGAGAGACCCAGCTTTGCAGGGTACCACGATGCCACGCCATTCCCCCGTGCCCAGCAGAGCCTTCCCCGTGCACAGTGGGACGGACATCACTGCCAGCTCCTTTCTCCTCCCCCTCGTGCCCCACCCTCTCCAGCCAGCTGTTAACTTCAGGCTTCCTCGAAGCCACTCCAGCCCTTCTCCCTGCAGCCCTCTCATCACTTTGGCTGGGGTGTGCTCTGTGATGCAACCCCACATTAATTCTGACCTTTGTATAATCTAATTGGGAAATCTGCTGGAGGAGGAAGGGAATTGTTTCTTTCAACCCAAATGGGATTCAAGACTGGATGATCAGTTGCTACCTGTCCCTGGGTGAATGCTCACACTAGAAAAATGACTCTTTCCTCCAAAGTATACAACCTTTAAAAGCCACCCCGTCTACCCCTTCCTCCACACACACACACACACACGCACACACGTGCACACGCTCACAAAGAAATGTGCCTTTTAGGGAAAAGAATGAATAAGATACCTCGATCTTTGCCATTAAGTCACTGTGACACTTTAGGCAAGTCACCCACCAACCCAGGGTCTCTGTTTCCTCAGTGGTCTCACATGAGACAAGCTGATTCCCAAGGCCCTTCCTCTCTCCAACGTCTCACCTTCCGTCTCCCTGGGAGCCCAAGAGCCTGAGGCCAGCAGTTGCTCTCCCCAGGACTGTCCACCGATCTTGGGGACCCGCTCCTAATGCTGGGATCCGACAGGAGCTAAGGCCTGGGCCCAGTCTGGGAAGGACAAAGTCAGCCACAGCCACAAATCTATAAAGTCAAGATTCACCCATCACCCCCAGGCTTCTGGCCTGCTGACCTGAGACACTCTATGTCCCCCTGGTCGCCTCGAGGTTTAGAAGAAAGGTCAGCAAAGAGCAGGGAACTCTAAGATCTAGTAAGGCCGTGATTACCCATGCAAGCTAGAAAGGTTGCAAAATGCCATATTGATGGTTTTGAGTGTATTTTAGGGCCTCAGATTCTTTCCAAATTAATATTCATGGGGATAGGCATGCCATTTATTTGCATATGCAGATTGTTGCTCATCCACTGCAGGATAAAAAAGTTTGGGGGTGTTTTTATTTATTGTATTTATTTTAAGCTAGGATGATAAACCAGTTAAGTCAGGCAGGGAAGGACAGCTTCCAAGGGCAGGAATGGGTTTTAAATAATTTCTGCTCTGAGGAAAGGTGGATCCTGGATACACAGGGGTGAGTCACTCTGACCCTGACCAGCAGAATCAATTCCAGGACAGCTCTTCCAAGGTCATCCCATTAAGCCAATAGCTCAGGAAGCCTGGCCACATCCAGTGGCCCACACAAGCCTCTGGAAAACCAAGCCCACCACTGTCACTCAAGGTCATGGCTGAGAGGTAGGCACAAGTCTGGGGTGTGGTTTTAGTATATGTGCTACCGAAGCGAGCGCTGGGGTGCTACTTTAAGTGAGTCACTTGAGCCCCTGTTTCAGAGGATGCTAACCAGCTTTGCCAAGATGTTGTAAAATACACACCAGAGAGTCACGGCGATGGATGATGGATGGTAGTGATGGTCACACAACATTACAAAGTACTTAATACCAGTGAACTGTACACTTCAAAATGGTTAAGATGATAAATTTTATTCTATGCTTATTTTACCACAATAAAAATAAAATTTAAAAAAGAACACAAGGGGGAGGTAGTGGGACGGACTGGGAATTTGGGGTTAATAGATGCAAACTATTGCCTTTGGAATGGATAAGCAATGAGATCAGGCTGTATAGCACTGGGAACTACGTCTAGTCACTTATGATGGAGCACGGTCATGTGAAAAAAAGAACGTATATATGTATGTGTGACTGGGTCACCTTGCTGTACAGTAGAAAATTGACAGAACACTGTAAACCAGCTATGATGGAAAAAATAAAAATCATTAAAAGGAACACAAAAACCTGAAAATATATGCAGCCAAAAAATGCTTGCTGAAGTGTGAAGCCCTAATAAAGGCTGTTAAGGCATCTTCTCTCCTGGGGTAACTGGCATCCACCCATCCCAGGCCCCTTCAGGGAAGACTCCACCTGCCGCCACAGCCATTCAAAGCCAACTGAAGATCTGAGAACCATTATTCTGCTTTTTATCAGCTTTGCTTCTCTTTTCTGCACCAAATAACATCCTAATTACTCCACCAGAAAGCTATGAGTCCACTGTGAGAACCCAGAGGTTCCCACATTACTCCAAAGTACTTTTACCCTGATCACTCAAAGCACTCTGAAGCCTGGTAAGGGGCCACAGGGAGGGAGGCAGTGAAGCCCGGTGGGAAGTTCAGGGGCTCTGAGTCATGCAGAACTGGCTGGCATCCAGACGCTGCCAGTGTCCAATGGGACCTTGACTGTTCAATCTCTCTGAGCCTCGACCTTCTCATCTGTAAGATGGGGCTAATACTATTCTACCTATTTCTTGAGATAATGGTGAAGAAGAGGTTCTAACCGTGGTTTCTATTATTAGGATCTCAGAACAGTGAGCTGCACTTCCAGCATTAACTCTTTCAGACCACTAGGGACGCTGTCTTGGCACACTTAACAGTTGTTCTCAAGTACCGAAGTACTGGTGTTGTGTTCATTTCAGTGACCAAGCAGTCACACTCAGTCTCAAGGCCCGGCTTTGCATCATTGTCTGCTGCTGCACTAAAATTAAGTAGGGATCTTTTAACTGTTGTGGGCTTATGAGAAAAAAGGACCACCTAACACATAAATGCTTTTGTGCCAAGGGCTGGCCAGATGACCCTTCAGCATGTCGTAGGAATAAAAATTCCAGCTAAGAAAAGCAGGAGGAGAGTTGAGTCTCCATAGGGCACATGGTGGAGGGAGCAACCAAAACCATGATCTTGTATCAAGGGCTGATTCAGTCTTAGCACGACAGCCTCTATCACGTTAAGTCAGTATTATTAATCTAAATGTTATTGGCTTTGGCTTTGTAGTGTGCATTTTAATTTATAAACTTGTCTGGGCTCTAAGGTTATGTATGAGTTATAAGCTTAAGTTGTTTATGCCTTATTTTATATATACATTTTTTAATATTACTATGTTAACAATTTAAAACAATGTCGAAGGTCTGTGGGAGGTATTCTCCCCCTTTAAAATGGAATCATCTGTACATTTCTCAAGTTTTAAAACTAATGGCCTAAAATTAATGCAGAGACCAACATTGGGGAGTAGCTAGAGTCCCTAAAAATCAGGGGTTTTGTTATTTTCTTCTACCGTGGATGAGAAGAGGGGAGGTTTGGCTGAGAAGAAACTGCGATAGGTGAAGGTTAAGGGATCTGCCCAAGGTCATTCATAGGTCAGTCTCCACACTCAGGATTCCTACCTTGGCTGTCAGGGAGGTCTCTGGAATCTTGAGTGAATTCCTTCCTCCTCTGCTCCTGAAACATCTTATTCCACTTTCACTGAACAATACAAGCTAATAAGGAGCCCAAGCGATCTTGGCTTTCTCTGCATCTCAACTCCTCTCCCTCCCCTGCTCAGAGCCAAAACTGCATCCAAGACCTGAGGAAAGGTGGATTCCTCCCTCTCCTAGCTCCAGGCAGAGGCTCGCAGAGGCTCCCAGCTCAAAGTCTCCAAGGATGTCCAGAATAGATTTCCCATCTATCATGAAGGGACAATGGGCACAGTGTGAAGACAGTTCCACCCACAGATCTCCACAGAGCCCACCCCTTGCTCACCTCGGACACCAGCATCTTCCGGAAAGAGTTGTGGTAAATGTCAGAGTTTTAAACGTTCCCAAACACACAAAAGAGGATCTGAGTCTCGTCAGAGACAACAGGTGGAAGGAGGCAGGGGGACACGGCAAATGGGGAGAAGAGACTGGGAGAACAGGGCACCCACAGGTCAAGAGAACGTCAGGAAGATGTACGAAATCGAGTGCAGAGGGAAGAACTCGACTTTGCCTCCCTCTGCCTCCCGCTGCAGAGCGAGCCTGGCAAGCCACTTAACCTCTCCAGCCTCCACTTCCTCATCTGTAAAATGACAATAATCCTGACCTCACAGGGTGGTTACAAGGCTGGGTTAAAACAGTTTCTAAAAATCACCTAGAGTAGTGTCTGGCATACAGCAGACAGGCATTCATCAAATTGAGTCCCTTCTCCGAATTGGGGTTAAGGAAAAAAGGGTGAAGATTAATTGATTTTTAGGTAAATAACCTTATTTCCCTATTTCTGTGATTTATTAATTCAATAAATACTCACTGAAGTGCTACGTGCTGGATACAAAGAAGGATCCACTCCGACCCCATCTCGGACCTCGATGGCCTTACATCCAATTGGGAAGACAAGGAACTTTCCAACAAAATGCTGAACAATGACCTGCGAGTGCATTATTAAGTACCGAATTTGTGCTGTAGGCAATAATTGCTACAGAAGTTCAGGGGAAGGAAAGATCGATGCTTCGAGATCACGATGGGCTCTGGTGGTCAGGGAAGGTCTAATGAGGATGCAGCTCTAACACTGGCCCTGAAGGAAAGGGTGATTTGACTTTGAAGCACAGTCAGACATGGTGGTGAGTCCTGGCAGGTGATGATAGGGAGATAGGACACAGGCAGGTTGCAGAGTCAAAGAGACTCCAATGTCTTTTGGAGGAGTTTGGGCTTCATCCAGTGAGTAGTACTATGGGGGAAAATGTAAGGTAACCGTGGATGTAAATAATGTTTTAGGATGACTTGAAGAAGGGAGATAAAAGAGGCCAGGAAATGGCACCTCAAGCAACATAATGCGTCTGCAGCACAGATTCGGGAATCATTGCCACCTCTGCACTAGAATGACAGGGAATCCTATCTGTGGAGCCCCACACACTGTGCCTATGTCCCCGTGACCCCCAGGCACTTTGCCCTGGGGCCGAGGTCAGAGCAGGAGGCCAGTGCCATCATGAAGCACAAGGTGGAAAGAATAGGAACAATGGGGAGGGCTTGGGCCAGAAAAGAGGACCTTTGTGGTTTTTTTGGGTTTTTTGTTTTTTGTCTTTTTGCCTTTTCTAGGGCCGCTCCCTCGGCATGTGGAGGTCCCCAGGCTAGGGGTCCAATCTGAGCTGTAGCCACTGGCCTACGCCACAGCCACAGCAAAGCGGAATCTGAGCCACATCTGCGACCTATACCACAGCTCACAGCAACACAGGATCCTTAACTCACTGAGCAAGGCCAGGGATCAAACCGGCAGCCTCATGGTTCCTAGTCGGATTCATTAACCACTGAGCCACGACGGGAACTCCCAGAAAGGAGGACTTATATTCAAGAAACATAATGAAGACAAAAGAAAGTTGGTACTTGAATACTGGACATAGAAGGAGAAGGCCAGCATCAAAAGTGTGGCTAAGGTTTTGAACGCAAGCATCTGGGAAGATGGAGCCGCCAACAAGAAGAATGAGGAATCCAGAAGGGCAGATGGCTTAAGCGACAGGAAGACATTAGATTTCATTTTAGGCGTATATATTTTATGATGGCAGCCAGACATCATCATGCTCATCATCATAAGGATAATAATATCTAATCAGCAATGGAAATGTAGTATGAAAAGGTGATTGATTGATGACTGGGTCATCCAGAAGTGGAAACGAGGAATCCAAGACTGCCAATGAAGCCACCACAACTACAACAGACTGTGTTTGAACTGTAAGAGACATAAAAGATCTCAGAGTTCCCTGTGGCACAGCAGGTTAAGGATCTGGCATTGTCACCGCAAGGGCTAAGTCACCACTGTGGTGAGGGTTCCATCCCTGGCCCAGGAACATCCACATACTATGGGGCACAGCCAAAACAAACAAGAGATATCATTTTAACCAACGGTCCCATTTTACAGCTGAGAAAAGAAAAACAAGAGGCAGCAAGATAGGCAGAAGGAGCTCATAATCCATCCATACCAAGATGCTGGAATTCCAGTATGCGCTATGAACCACTTTCTCCAGGAAGTCTTCCCTAACTACTGTGGCTCCCACTGATGTCATGCTCCTCCTCCCATGGTCGGTCTGAAAGTCATAATCATTTATTTACTCTCTGGTTCTGTTCTCTGACTGTTTGATAGTCTACATGGTCTAGTCCTCACATGTCTCTTGCACTAGACTATAATTCTTTGATGTCAAAGAGCAAATCTTCAAATAATCTACTTCTTCTTATAAGTGTAATTTTTGAGTTATTTCAGATTTATCTTCCCAATAAATCCCCATTGAACAGAGGATTAAACTGAGGCACAAAGACGTGAAATACTGTGCTCAAAGTCACAGGGCTAAAAAGGAGTAGAGAGAATTCAAACCTAGGTCTTAAACTCTATAGCAGGTAAAGTTGGTTGCTCCTTTCTTCTTCACAAAAGCATCCTAATTTTTTTTTCCTTTCTGAGGCTCAACTCACAAATCAAGATTATTCTAGGCCAATTATGATGTGGTCTCCTTCCCTTGCCTGTGGTTGGCTTATGCATGGACATGTGACTCACAATTCCAGCTGATGTGACACGAGGGAAAGTCTATTGAGGGGCTTCTGGTAAAGGCTCCCCTCCTGCGTTTTCTGCCTCTGCACATTATCATAAGAGTGTCATACCTGGAAGAGTTACAGCCATCTTGGGACCTTGAGACTAAGGAAAGATGAAAAGGATCTAGAACTTTGATGATGCTATTGAACCACTGAAAGAACTAAGCTTGGGGCAGATAGCCCACACCTGTTGTAGTGGGAGGTACTAAGTTCCTTATTGTTTCAGCCAGTTGAGTTCAGGTTTTCTGCTGCTTGCAGCCCTGACTGATACCCACTCCAATCAAGGGACCCACTCCAATCAAGGGCTGTTGTCACTACTGGTATCTGAGCCAAGCATTATAGGAGATATACAAGTAAAAGTCCTGGTCCCTGACCTCATTGTGCCTTTCCCAAGATTGGACATTCAGTAAGTGTTCTATATATATCTATATACAGTCTATGCATATGTTTTCTCTCTCTCTAAATATATATGTGTGTGTGTGTACATGTGTATATATATGTATATATGTGTGTGTGTATATATATATATAGTTTTTTCAGGGCTGCACCCGCAGTATATGGAAGTTCCCAGACCAAGGGTCAAATCAGAGCCATAGCTGCCGGCCACAGCCACAGCCACAGCCACAGCCACGCCAGATCCAAGCCACATCCATGACGTACACCACAGCTTGCAGCAACGCTGGATCCTTAACCCACTGAGGGAGGCCAGGGATTGAACCTGCATCCTCATGGACACTAGTCATGTTCTTAATCCCCTGAGCCACAATGGGAACTCCCATTTAATCTATATTTGATGCATTGATTCTCCCTTTTGTCACCATTAACAGGGCCTATATTCCCGGAAGGCATCTTTCTTCCCTTTACTCAGCCTCAGTGATTAGCTCCCAGTTTCAGTCTCCCATTCAGACTGTGGTTTCAACACTCCTGACCAGGTCCTTCCCCATTGCCTCCCCCTACCTCAAAGGATCAAGCTTAAAGCAAGGGACTTGGCCCAGAGACCATCAGTGAAACTCCACATTCCTAAACATTTGTTCTTTGAAATGTCTTTCTCAATTAGATCTCACCCAAATGTTTGAGAGTCAGGCTGACTTCCAACTTCCTACTCCAGAGCAGACATGTTGAGCCTGCATAATTACTGTAGCCAGCTTTATTTGCTATAAAAACATGGATTTTTTTTTTTTTTGCTCCTTCTCAACTGTAAAATAATCAATAAATAGAATCCAGATGAAAAATGCCAGCATTTAGGAGAACAACTCTTTTATGGCTCTTTTCTTTTGGGTCTAATTAACACATTGGGGATAAAATGTGCTGCTACATTTGCCAACCAGCAAAGGTGAAACATACACTCTCCTTTCCTCCTGCAGGGACACAGCTTCACATCAGGAACACAGGTAAAACAGACAGGCCGTTTCAAAACATTGTGAAATGCTCCACAAACAGCTATGGAAACCTGTGAGGTAGACTTCAACTCTTCTCTGTTCACACTGGCTGTTCAATTTTTTTTCTCTGTCCCCTAAGAACACATCACATAGTTGCTGTCAAATGAAACACAGAGAGTCCCGTGAGCAGGAGAAGCAATCTCTCTGTTTTGTTTTGTTTTGTTTTGTTTTGTTTTGTTTGTCTTTTTAGGGCTGCACCCCCATGGCATATGGAAGTTCCCAGGCTAGGGGTCGAATTGGAGCTACCAAATTCAAGCCATGTCTTCGACCTACACCACAGCTCATGGCAACGGTGGATCCTTAACCCACTGAAGGAAGCCATGGCTTGAATCTGTGTCCTCATGGATACGAGTCGGGTTCATTACCACTGAGCCACAATGGGAACTTCCCTGACTCTCTTTTAAATGAGGAAGACATGCCTTTTTGGACAATGACCACCTGAGCCATGAAAGTTTCATGTGGGGCTCTCAGAGTGGATGACACCTTTTCAATTATAACACTGCTATAATAAACCCCCACAGAGCCACAGGCCATGGAGTCTATATCCAACACAGGATACCTATTTGTTCCCTAATTATATTGCAATATATTCTCCCTGCATGTGTACTGATGAAGATAAAATATTCTTTTAATTCTATGGCCTCCTGCAGGGTAAAGGAGAGGGGACCATACATGGGCAAATTCTGGGAGTTCCTGATACTAAATCACAGCCTTTGTTCCAGGCTCCCTCATTGCATAATCACTCAAGAAAATCACTCACTTTCCCTTATTCTAACACAGCGGTTCTCTCTTCGTGGTCCAGGGGCCAAGATCATCAGCATCACCTGGGAACTTGTTAAAAATTCAAATGACTATGCCCACTCCCAGACCTACTCAGTCAAAACTTTGGGACTGGAGCACAGCAATCTGTGTTAAAACAATCCTTCCACGGTTACGTCTGAGAAGCACTGGTCTACAAAACTGGAAGGAAAGAGCATCATTTTAAATAGAATCAGGGACCAGGAATACCTGGACTCTATAGGGCCTGGGCTCCTTTCTGAGCATCTGTCTCCATCTGCAGAGTCAGGGCTCCATTTATCCATCTGTACAATGGGGCTACGGGGTTCACCGAGAAGCTGTGGAGGCTGGAATTTAAGAGGTTCGCAGTTACCTGGCACCAGTCTCTATGGATACCTAGCAAGATCACAGTTGCCAATACTCACCAGCTCCCTCCCGCCATGCTCTGACTGGCAGAAGCTCTGCAGAGCAGTCCTCCAATGCCATATCTAAGGTCATCATTGCAGCTGCCTCTGGGTTACCCTTGGCAACCAGGAGCCAGTGGTCATGGAAGCCCACGGATCACCAAATCTCATGGTCAGTAGTTTCAAGCCTTTTCACCTTGGAGTCTTGAACCACTAAAGTGGCTTGGAATTATTTTTGTTATATCATCCCATTTCAGCACATCTTTAGACACCTTTGTGTATTTGCCTCTGCTCTACAACTAGACTTTAAGCCTGTGGAGGAGGACACCTAGGAGGTCATGGTCATGAGGTAGAGGACCCTGCCTGACTGCTTCATTGCTGGCTCCCCAAGGCCTGGACCAGTGCCTGGCACAAACTAGGAGCTCAAGAACTGCTTGTTGACTAAACATTCCTAGCACAGTAAATGCTCTGCCTACAGTAAGTCCAACAGTATCCCCAAATCTTCGAGTATCTAAATTCTAAAAGTTATGGCTGGGAAAGGTTTAAAGAAAGTGACTTGAAACCCCAGGGGACAAGGAGAAAAGGGCGAAGCAAGAGCCTATTTCCCAGCTGGAGCCACAACCCTTGGTTCACGGGTGCTGACTTCCCCGCCAATTGCTTACCCAAGGTCTGGAAATAGAAGACCTCCGGGCCAGGTTCTGAGCTTGATTCTAAGCAGCTGGTTCTTGCAGCTGTCGTAGTGCTTCTCACCTCAAAGGCCAGATTTCTACTGGTTGTGATGCTGCTGCCTTTTAACCAAACACTTAACAAGAGGTGACCTTTCCTACCCCTAAGTGATTTAAACCTTGTGCTCCACAATCCTTCTTCAATTAGAAATCTCAGGCTCAATTCCAAATCCTCCCTCCAGGAATTATCCCTAATCCTGCTCTCTCCAAACATGATCTCACCTGGGAAGCCTATACTCACTTTCTCAGCTACAAAACAGTGGAGGCTTTTTCCCTGTGGATTGCATTTTTCCCAGCTGGGCAGAGCCTTAAGGGCCCCTTTACCTCCAGACTTCGGTGCAGGAACAAGATAGATAACCAACCGACACCTAAGTGATTTGTCCTAGAGGATGATCACAGCACAGCACCTAACAAGGGACCAGTTCTCTGCCTCTAACCTCACACACACCCAGTCTTCCCGTCTGCAAAGGTCTTATAGTGGACGGATTGGGAACACTTGCCCTGTGATGAGAAAGTGGTTAGGGACAGAGTACCAGAAAAAGCCCTAAACTAGGAATCCGGGGACCTGGTTTGCATTTTCTTCCACACTTTATTAGCTCTAAGGGAATCCTTTCACTTCTCTGGGGCTTCCTTTGCAGATCTGTGAAATGGGAGGAAGAGGTGGAGACCGAAGTCAAGGACCTTGAATTTCTCGAGGCTTAAATAGCATGTGAACAGCGGAGGAAGCTGGCGCGTGGTGAGAGAAGCTGATCGAGTGGCTGAAGGTCAATGCCCTCTGGGGACCCCGCCCAACCTTCAGAGGACAAGGGCCGAGAGACACTCTCCGCAAAGCCCTCAGCTCTCGGTCCCTCTAAATCTTTCGAGGGAAGCTTTCCAACAGCACTCCAACAAAGAGGGCCGCGGAGCCGGGGTCCCGCTAGCTCCGCGGAAGCTGCACGGGGTAGAGAATCCTGCCTCCCGGACCCTGGGAGCTAAAGGACACGCGCCCCTCGGCAGGCTCCGAAAGCCTCGGCCAGCCTTGGCTCGCCGTCACCTGGTCAGGGTATTAACCCGTGCTTTCCCGGCAGAGCGCGGAAAAGGCGCTGATGCCTGGGCACGAGTACCCTGGCGAGAGAGAGCTGAGATGGCCAGGAGCCCAAACCACCCAAAGGCCTCCTTTAACCTGCATGAAGGCCCTGCTCTATGCGCTCCCGGGGCGGGGGGAGTGGTAGGAGGGACAGCGGGAGATTCTGTAGCTGAGCCTCTTTGGAATATTTTTCTAAAGAACACGACAACATTAGAGAAGTCAGACCAGCCTCGCAGCGCAGGCTAGCGGGGACGGATCCCGAGAAGCGGCTACGATAGGATGGAGTCCCGGAGTCCAGGTCTGGGAGAAAAAGCCAGGGCTCCAGGGTTCCGACAATAGTCAAGACGAGGTGCCGCGCTCCCAGGTTCCGGTCGGGTGACGGTTTCGTCCCACTCATGGACCTCGATCCCCGCGAGAGACGATTTTCCTTATTTTTAGTCGTATTTTTTCTAACAATTAGGAAAATAAACCAAATCCAAGAGGAAGGTGGCTGCGCTCTTCGGCTTTAAGGGGCCACAACCACCACCCACCCCACCTCCAATACCACCACCCAAGGCTGGGTGAGAAGTTTGGAACTTCGGGACCGCGCTCCAGGTGCGCACTGGGAGTGACTCGCATCTCTTAACTTCGGGAGCTGAGGTCGCTCCGGGGGTGAAGGAGGAACATCCGAGAAGTAGACCCAAGTGGCCGGCGCCCCAGACTTCCCCAAGAGAGTGGGGAAGACCGGATGAGAAAGAAAGGAAGGGGATATACGTTTCGTTTCGCGCCTCCAAAAAGCAAAAGTGCACATGGCACCGGCCGGGGTTCGGCGGCAGCGAGGCGCACCGCTAGGCACCGCGGGGCACCTGGCAGAGCCTCGCAGGCTCTGCGCCCGGGCCGGCTCGGGGTGGGAGTTTCCAGACTCGGGCGGGCGGGCGCCCTCCCTGGGACAAATGCGCCGCGCTGCTGCGCTCCGGTCTTCCCCCGCCGCGGGCGCTGCGTCCCGACTGCGGCCAGAGAGCCCGCGCCTGCCCACGCCAAGGGGCCCCCACGTCCTGCCGGACCCCTGGCGTTCTACCCGCACTCACCTCCTCCCACCCCCAACTCGGCTTCCGCAGTCCAGACCTCGGCAGGACTGCGGGGATCCAAGGAGCGGGTGGAAAGTTAGTCGCGGGGATGCAAAGCCCCTTTCCCGGTATCAGAACCCCCAACCCCCGTCTCCCTGTGCCCCCAGCGCTCCGAGGCCTCGCGGTCCCTGTCCAGTCACCTACCTGCTTCGCGGTTCGCCCCGGGCTCAGCCAGCCAGTCGAGGTCCTGTTGTCCGGAGCCCGAGACGCGCCGGAGCGTCGGGCCAGAAGCCGGAGCTGCGGGCAGCCCAGAGCTAGGCAGCGGGCGGCGCGCACCGGGAGCGAGTGAGCGAGTCGGCGGGCGGCTGGAGCCGCGACTGCTGCTGCCGCCGCCGCCGCTGCCGAGCCAGCCGCCACCCCCTTCGTCCCTCAGCCCCTCCCTCTCTCCTTCCCTCCCAGCCTCCCTCCTCCCTGCTCGAGGCTGCCTCCCTCCTTTCTCCCCCCACCCTTTTTTTTTTTTTTCCTCTCTCTCTCTTCGGTCCTTTCAGTCCCTGCTCTCTCTCTCGCTCTTGCTCTTTTTCCTATGTTTCGTGTCTCTCTCCAGCTTTCCTTTGGTTTCTTTTTTCTCTGATTCAGTCTTTCCTAGCCTCTCTTCTCGCCTCCCTCCACCCACCCCCCACCTTTTTGTTCTTTTGCTCGTTTCTCTCCGTTTCCTCTTTTCTCTCTCTAGCCTTTCCCTCTTTTTGCCATTTTCTCCTCCGTTTCACCTTTTCCTGTGCTTTCATCCCTACTCTCCTTCTCCCTCGGGTGGGTCAAAGTGGCCTGCGTACCATCTCTTCCCAGCTCGAAAGGATCCCACCCTGGAGTCCGGGGCCACGGGAGCCCTGAGCAGTATTGGTGTCAGGCTAAGGAAGGATGGAGAGGGACCGGCCAGGGCTAGAGACGAGGGATTGAGAAACACCTGGATGGGGAAGGGGTGGGGCGTGGCGGGACAGCAAGAAGGCCAAGAACTCAGAATATCAGGGCCCTAGGCCTGCATTGCTGAGCCATGCCCAATAAACGGAGGAAACTGAGGCCCAGGGAGAAGAGAGCAGGGACTTGCCTTGCTGAGGTCTATTCCACAGGCAAGGCCTGCCTAGACCATCTCTGCTCCTGGCAGCTTGGGAAGGGCTCCTCCACTGATCCCGGAAATGCAGGTGCCAGATGCCCATCCACTGCCAGCATCTCTGCCTGGCCCAATCCCCCAGGTCCCTAGGGCCTCCAAGAGGAAGACTTCTCCCTCCCACAGCACCTTAGGACATATCACTGCCCTACAACATTCCTAGGGGTCTGAGCCAGAAAGAAGGGGAGGACATGGCTCCATAGTCCAAGGGAACCCCTTCTTCCCACCCCCACTCTTCTCCAAGCACTTCTGGACTTATCAACTACTCCTGCTTATCAGGGATGGAGTAGCAGCAGGGTGCTTTGCTTGTGTGGTTTGTCTCCTTTTCTCCTTGAACAGCAAGAGCAGGAAGGCCCAGACGTGGGAAAAGGTGCTGAACACACCCTGGGAGAATACTATTTTTGTGTGAATAAAGCAGATTCATTCTGAGGCTTTGGGAAATGCATGTCTGTACATGCGTCTGAGCACCTAGCCCACTCAGGTCAACTTCAATAATGGACTTCATTGTGGGTATGACAGGCAAGTTCTGCTCAGGGCTGGGACTAGGTTGAAGCCAATGAGACACACCTAAGACACAAAATGTAAGGAGGTACTCACTTTCTAGGTTATGCAGACAAATCTTAGGGCTGTCACCAACCAGCTATGTCACCTTGGTCCATCACTGCCCCTCTCTGGCCTTCTGTTCCCCCACCTGACTATTTAGAGGCTGAAATGGATGTCCTCTAGGGGTTTCTCCAGCTCTGAGGGGCTGCAGGTTGTGGGCATCAGAGATGATTAAGAGAATGGGTTCTAACTTTCTGGGTTTGTATTCCTGCTTTGCAACTGACTGACAGTGACACTGGATAGCTACTTAACCTCTCTAACTTCGGTTTCCCTATCAGTAAAATGTGGATGATAACAGTGCTGTGGGCCCTGTGAGGAATAAACCAAATATTGCACATAGTAGCACTTGATAACTGTTAGCATCTCATATAAACGTAGGTTTTGTTTGTGGGTTTTTTTTGTTTTTGGTTTTTTGTTTTTTTTTTTTTTTGGTCTTTTAGGGCCACACCCATGGCACATGGAGGGTCCCAGGCTAGGGGTCCAATTGGAGCTGCAGCTGCTGGCCCACACCACAGCCACAGCCACACCAGATCCTAGGCTCGTCTTCAACCTAAACCACAGTGCACGGCAACACCGCATCCTTAACCCACTAAGTGAGGCCAGGGATCGAACCCATGTCCTTATGGATGTTAGTCGTGTTCGTTAACCACTGAGCCATGACAGGAACTCCCAAGGTAGGTTTTCGACTATCCTTTCTTCATCTTCACATTGCCTTTTGGATTATGAGTTGTAAATCCCATCTTCTCAAACTTCAATTTCAACAGGTTTGGGGAGGTGGGCAGTTCCTCCTGGATAAGCAGTCCACCCTGCTCAGCAAGCAGATGCATGGGACGCAACATGCTTCTCCATCTCTCACTTGCATTCACAATCAGCTGTGGACTGTATGGCTGAGGCTTGCTGGGCCCCCTCCACACTGAGCTGCGAATGGCCTGGTTTTCTGCCATACTCTAAAAAGCCACGCTGATCTATTAAGCTGCACCTTCTCTATTCAGCTGGCAGGCCTCCAAGGACACATGTCCCAACAGAGCCAGGAACACTTTTAGCAAACATCTCAGAGGGGCAGCTCCGGGTCACGTTGGAACCCACCATTCATCATTCGTTAGCCAGTCCCTGAGAGCCTACTTATGCCAAAGACTGCTTTGCACATCCTACTGCTGTATAATGTTCGACCCAACGGCAACAAGTTTATTTTGGAAGTTATGACAACATCTAGGATCAGGCTACTCATCCAAAGGCACAATCTGAGACAAAAGTCCACTCTTCTAAACGATAAGCCTTGGAGTTCCTGTTGTGTCTCAGCAGAAATGAGGGCATCTGAAGCCCAGTTCCACCTCCACACACTTCAGCCTGGATAGAAGCGGGAGGTGAGGAGGTGGGTAGGAGGACCTCATCCTTCTAAGAAGCTTATTGTCTGAATGCTGGTCTGCGGGGCAGAATGTCCAGGCTCAGACCATGCGGGTCCACACCTTTCCCTCGCTCGGGTGTGCAGGAAATTCCCTTTGTTTTCCTTCCCTTGTCCTCTTTTCCTGGCTGAGGGATCCCCTTTTCCTGTCCCTCTTCCTGCAGAAGTCTGGCTCAAAGACCCAGGGAGGAACATCCAACACCTACCGGGAATGGCTGGAATCTGAATGGTAGAAATATTGTAGGATCTTTAAACTCATCAAGAGAAAATGTCTACTTTCCCACCAGACTCTAAGGTATTTAGGGCCTTATTTACTTTCATATCTATTACAAAACCTTGCATGGGGTCTTGTTTTACAAAAAAGATTAAGTAAAATATTTAGAATTTTTTGGAGTTCCCATCGTAGTGCAGCGGAGACAAACCTGACTAGGAACCGTGAGGTTGTGTGTTCGATCCCTGGCCTCACTCATTGGGTTAAGGATCCGGTGTTGCTGTACCTGTGGTGTCGGCCAGCAGCTACGTGTCTGATTCGACCCCTAGCCTAGGACCTTTGTATGCCTCGGGTACAGCCCCAAAAAGCAAAAAAAAAAAAAAAATTAGGATTTTTTTTTTAAAGGGGGGCACCTGCAGCATATGTTCCCAGGCTAGGGGTCGAATAGGAGCTGCAGCTCCCCACCCACACCACAGCCACAGCAGTGCCAGATTCAAGCCATGTCTGCAGCCTACACTGCAGCTCGCCACAATGCCAGATACTTAACCCACCGAGTGAGGCCAGGCATCAAACCTGCATCCTCATGGATACTAGTCAGATTCTTAACACACTGAGCCACAACAGGAACTCTAGAATTTTTTTTTTTTTTTTTTTTTTTTTTTTTGGTCTTTTTAGGGACTCTCTCGCGGCACATGGAGGTTCCCAGGCTAGGGGTCAAATCAGAGCTACAGCTGCTGGCCTACACCACAGCCACAGCAACATCAGATCTGAGCCATGTCTGTGACCTACACCACAGCCCATGGCAACACCGGATCCTTAGCCCACTGAGGGAGGCCAGAGATCGAACCCAAAACCTCATGGTTCCTCGTCGAATTTGTTTCCACTGTACCACAATAGAAACTCCTAGAATTTACTAATAATGCCTATATATGGTCTCATTTAAAACTCTCAAAAATGCTATCTAGCAGGCATTATTATCCCCTTTCCAAAAGGGGAAACTGAAGTTCTAGTAGAGTAACTTACCCAAGGCCATGTAGCTAGAAAGTGACAACCCAAATTTGAACTCAAGCTGTTTCTTCTTTTTTTATTAAAAAATATTTTCATTAAAGTATATTTGATTTACAATGTTGTCACAATTGCTGATGCACAGTCATACACACACAGTCACACACACATATAATTTTCCATCATGTTCTATCCCAGATTAGATATAATTCCCTGTGCTATACAGTAAGATTTATTGTCTATCCATTCTTTTTTCTTTTTTTTTTTTTTTTTTGTCTTTTTGCCATTTCTTGGGCCGCTCCCATGGCATATGGAGGTTCCCAGGCTAGGGGTCCAGTTGAAGCTGTAGTCACTGGCCTATGCCAGAGCCACAGCAACTCAGGATCCGAGCCACGTCTGCAACCTACACCACAGCTCACGGCAACGTCGGATCCTTAACCCACTGAGCAAGGCCAGGGATCAAACCTGCAACCTCATGGTTCCTAGTCAGATTCATTAACCGCTGTGCCACGACGGGAACTCCTATTGTCTATCCATTCTAAATGTAATAGTTTGCCTCTACTAACCCCAAACGCCCAGTCCATCCCACTCCCTCCCCCTCCCCCATGACAACCACAAGTCTGTTCTCCATGTCTGGGTCTGTTTCTATTTTGTAGATAGGTCCATTTGTGCCATATTTTATATTCCACGTATAAGTGATATTATATGGTATTTGTCTTTCTCTTTCTGACTTCTTTCACTTAGTATAATAATCTTTAGTCGCATCCATGTTGCTACAAATGGCATTATTTCATTCTTTTTTATGGCTGAGTAGTATTCTATTGTATATATGTACCATCTTCTTAATCCATTCCTCTGTTGATGGACAATTAGGCTGTTTCTATGTCTTGGCTATTGTGAATAGTGCTGCAATGAACATAGGGGTGCATGTATCTTTTTGAATTCAAGCCTTTTGAAAGCTCTGTCCTCAGCGCCATAGAGTGTCTCACTGCAGGACTGGGACAGAGTAAGACAAGTGAAGGGCCAACTCTACACTCTCACGACCCTGAGAAAAAGCAGCCGTTGGATACTTGCAAAGAATTAGAAAGGACTGTGGGATCCCTGTTTCCTAGCAAGGGACGAAGAAACTGAGGAGCAGGCAGGATCTAAGGCAACTCAGCAGTGTTATATCTGCACACATAATACACACTAACACAGTACACCCAGCACATCTTCAAATATACCCACACACAACAATCCTGCTCAGGACACAAATTTCTAGGAGATAACAACCCAACACACCTACATACACACCAGTACAACCCAAAATGCCTTCATGTGCATATAATACAACTCCTGCACTCACTTAAAAACAGGAGAAGGGAGTTCCCTGGTGACCTAGTGGTTAAGGATCTGGCATAGTCACTTCTGTGGTTTGGGTTCAATCCCTGGCCCAGGAACTCCTGCTTACCATGGATGCTGCCAAAAAAATTAAAAAATAAAAGTAGGAATTCCCATCATGTCACTGTGGAAACTAATCCAACTAGAAACCATGAGGTTACAAGTTCAATCCCTGGCTTCGCTCAGTGGGTTAAGGATCTGGCATTGCTGTGGCTGTGGCGTTGGCCAGCAGCTGTAGCTCTGATTTGACCCCTAACTTGGGAACCTCCATATGCCACAGGTGTGGCCGTAAAAAGACAAAAACATAAAAATAAAAAGTAAACTAAAATAAAAATATCTAATAATTAAAAAAAAAAACAGTAGAGAGGATCAAGAAAAACTCAAATGGTATGACTCTTTTCACAAGCTTTTTATGAACCCACAACCAGCAATTGAAGTCTTAATTAACTTGGTTGTATTTATTAAATCATGTTCAATATTTAATAACTTTGAATACAGATTGAATATTTAATGAGATTGGAAGAGATCTATTTACGCATAAACGTCAGAGTGCCAATTGATTAGAATTGAGAATCAAATTGGTGACTCATTCTCAGAGGCTAGTGCTAGAGATCTCTGAATTCTACATTTTCATGGGTTTCCTTAAGTTATAGGTATCATCATGAAATTACTACACTATTATTTGTTGTGATGCTCCACTATTAATAGACTATTATGCAGTCCCAAGAAATGTGGCACTTAGACAATGAATTTTCTTGCATCCAGGAAAACTGGGATTGGGTCTCATTCTCTTTCCTTCATGTTTACTAGGAAAAGAGAACACGTATGGTGCTGTGAAATCCATCTTGTCTTAAGCCCTTAGTCTTTTTTTTTTTTTTTTTTTTTTTTTTTTTTTTTGTCTTTTTGCCTTTTCTAGAGCCGCTTCCCATGGCATATGGAGGTTCCCAGGCTAGGGGTCAAATCGGAGCTGTAGCCACCGGCCTACGCCAGAGCCACAGCAACGTGGGATCCGAGCTGCATCTGCAACCCACACCACAGCTCACGGCAACGCCGGATCCTTAACCCACTGAGCAAGGCCAGGGATCCAACCCGCAACTTCATGGTTCCTAGTCTGATTTGTTTCCACTGTGCCACCACAGGAACTCCTTAAGCCCTTAGTCTTAAGGCACAAGATGATCTAGAAGGAATTTATGTGGCATACTTTGTCCAAGACCAATTTGTCCAAAAGAGGGAACTCTGCTTTGTGCACTAGAGACAAGCAACATGAATTTCTGAATCAAAATAAGAGAATCAGATGCAAAATGAAGCTTTCTGAGGCATCATGGAGATTCAGGAAAATCCTTGGAGGATCTGAAATTCTGGAAATCAGTGAATGAACTTGGCATATCCATATGTGCAGATTTTACATAGGTCATGGTTATATCATTGATGCTATCTGGGTAAAAAGTAATTATAAAATGTGGTTTGTTAGGGGCCAAAGTTAAATCGTTGGAAATAGTCCCTGTGCCACAGCAGTCAGCAGCCCATCAGGCTAGAAACTACTTACATACAAAAGAGCAAATTCATTCTCCATCAAGGAACTCGTCTAGCCCACACACCTTTGTCATATTCTGATTTGCTTTGATTTGGGCTCTAAAGCAAATGTAAATAAATGTTGTCAAAAGAATAGTAACAACAATAAAAGCATTTGGTGGAGAGTAAGCCTCTGACTCAAGTTAGTGTCAACATACACTGATACCACAGTATTTTCATTTTATTTGCAGCAGATAATTGGGGAAACTATACCTCTAAACCCTTCTCCCTCTCCCTGTCTTCAATAATCCGCTGCCCTGACATCCTATCTGATAGCCACACTGGTTTACCAGCATGTCCTGAATTCAACACAGTGTTCTGGGCTCCCTGATTTTATTTCTGCTGTTCTCAGATCCCCTTCCCATCTTCTCTCAAGCTTGGCAAACTCCAGTCTCTTCCTTTAAAAGTCTACTCATTAGGAGTTCCCTCGTGGCCCAGAGGGTTGGGGATCCAGCTTTGTCACTGTTGTGTCTCTGGCTATAGCCGTGGCATGGATTCCATCCCTGGCCCGGGAATTCCCGCATGTTGTGGACATGGCCAAAAAATAAGTAAATTAAATCAATCAATCAATCAATAAGTCTGTTCATTAGCAAAGAATTCTTGGCCCCCTCACCCTATCTGTTTACCTACTTCAATTTGCACTTTTCTTTTTTTCTAATTAGCATTTCTCTCACTGTCACTTGACAGTGGCAGTGAATTCCATAAGATCATTTCAGTATCTCCAGTGTCTAGCACAGTGCCTCGCCATGTTGGATGGATGGGATGGATACTAAGACTTAAATGGATGCATGGATGGGTGGATGAATGGTTGAACTTGGAAATAAAGGTACAGGGGTTGTACTTATGAATTTTTATCCTTCGACTTGAGTTGAGCAAGGTGTTGGTGTAGGAACCATCTTGCTTTCCAGGAAGCTCATAAGGCCACTCATTCTTAGGTTGAAGTCAAAGCTCAAAGAGGTTAGCCACTCCTTATCCCTTGTGTTTTCATCCAACAATCATTTATGAAGTTCTTACTCTGGGCCAGGCTCTCCACTCACTGCACTGAGTCACAATCCATTTACTGAATCAACCCAAGGGGATCTCTAAGGGTGCACAGGGTCCAGGGGCAGCCTCTTTTCTCCAGTCCTGTTGGCAGTCTCCCTGCAGCAACCAAGAGACTTCAAGGGAAGCAGAAGAATCTCCTCCCCAGGAGGGGGGTCTGGGATTCCCACCCAGTGGTAGTTGGATTTGGCAAATCCTTAGCTTTTTATAAGCGCCTCAAATCCTTTGTGGAAGTAGGTAGGGTATCAACTTGGTTCTTCCACATAAAACAAACTGCCCTCTTCCTCTTCAGCTTCTTCTGCCACCACTCCCTGCTCTGCACTGGATCCTCCAGCAAAGCCAAAAGTCCTGTGGCCCTGTGTCTAGAAGAGCACAAGCTCCATGAGAAAAGGGACTTTGTTTTGCTTGCCACCATATATTCAGCACCTAGAACAACACCTGAAACATAATAGGCCATCAGTGAATGTTGGTGGAATTAATGAATGAATAAGATGTCATATCTTTATCTTTGCTAGTGATGATCTTCTGTTTGGAATGCCCTTCTATCTTTCTTCAGCCTAACTCTTACTCATCCAGTGGGCAACATAGGTATAGTCTCCCCTGGAATGTATTCCTTGAAGCACCTATAGGCTGGACAGAACATGCCTCCTCTGAGTTTCCTGGCACCCTGTGCATAGGCCTCTCTTATCACCAACCTCAGCATACCGCATTTATCTATTATGTGTCTGATTTCCACACTGAACTGTGAGATCTTGAAGCCAGGAACCATATGCTATTCATCTTCATACCCTCAACTCCTTGGCAAAGTGTCTGGAATGCAGAAAGCGCTCTATAAAGATTTGTCAGGTTAAACTAAACAACCCCAAGTGGATGCAGGTTGGGTCATACCAAATGTGACTGCTGATTCATCTGGTCATTTGGCAAATATTGATTGAGGGCCTACGATGTGCCAAGCACTATCTAGGTACTGGAGAGCGAGCTCTGAGCCAAACAGACAAAAATAATGATAATGATGGTGCTTGTCAATTAGACACAACCTAGATATCTTATCAGCTTAGCTAAGTAGTGTGTAGAGTCAATATGTAGCCTGTTTTCAGCTTCACCATAATATTTAACCATAATATTATTTAAGTTTAGGCAGGAAATTCAGGTCCTAGTAACTCAATAGTGTCTCTTTCCTGGGCCTCAGGGTCCCCGCCCATGTAATGAACACATTCTGTGGTCTCCCATGAGATATTCTGATATGTGTTTATACAGGGGCCTCTGACATTCCTTGCACATTTTAAACTTTCAGTCATTTGCCTAGAAACGCTTTTCAAATAGCATTAAGTATTTCAAGGCTTAGAAAACACTTCACAATTGCACAAAATACATTTGTGTTTAAGATCCCATGGTAAATAAAAAATTAAAGTTCAATCAGCTTTCAATTCAGTTGAAATTCAATTTGCCTTTACATGCCTTTCATGGATTTCTTTGATCAAACCCACTACCTATATTACATTTAACAGATTTTTTTTGAGTCCTTCTATGGTGTCAGGTACTGTAGTAGGCGCTAAAGAAAACCAAGATTAATAAGACATGATCTTGACCTTTAGAGAGCTCCCAGTTTAGCAGGAGACACTGAAACATACCTTACCTCCTGGAACACATGAGACAGAGACATTCTGCAACCGAGGTATGCAGAAGATGCTGCAAGAGTGAGGAGGATAAACACCTGCATCTTGCCCGGGGAAGTATTAGGGAAGGCTTGATGGAAGTGGTGATGCCTGAGTCGATCCTAAGTCCATGAGTAGAGTTTGAAAAACAGTGAGGAGAAGGGAAAGGCTAGAGAGAGAAATGGCACGAGCACAGTGATTGGAGGCGTATGGTCCAGTCTCAAGTGATACTTGCCATGGGCAGCTGGAGCAATCATATCTGCAGGGGAAAGGAGAGAAAAAGGTGGCAAGGTGAGCTGGGCTCGGATATTAACTCATAATAAGCTAAAATTTTATTTCGGAGATAATGGAGACTATTATTAAAGCTTAAATGTTTTACAATTACATGATACGTTTATGTAAATATTATATGTGTTTTAAAGACACTATTCTGTCACCCCCCCCAAAAAAAAACTGTATAAAGACCAACACTATCAGACTTTTATAGTGTATCCTGTGTGTCAGAGGGCACTGTACTAAGTGCCTGATAAGCACTGTCACATCTCTTCACAAAACCTTGAGATGTAGGTACCAGGGTGCCCATTTTACAGATGTAGCAATAGAGGTTCTGAGTGGTTAAGTCTCCCAGCTGGTCTCTAGCAGACTTGGAACTTGAAAGTAGATGGATCTGACTTCAAAGCACAGGATTTTTTTTTTTTTTCTTTTTAGGGCCACACCTGCAGCATATGGAGGTTCCCAGGCTAAGGGTTGAATCAGAGCTATAGATGCCAGTCTACACCACAGCCACAGCAATGCAGGATAGAAGCCAGATCCTGAACCCACTGAGCGAGGTCAGGGGTAGAACCTGAAACCTCATGGTTCCCAGTCAGATTCGTTTCCACTGTGCCATGACAGGAACTCCCAGAGCCCAGGATTTTAACCTCCAGGCTGTGGCTGCCACTTGTACAATTTTACAATTCAGGAATGAGGGACTTACTAAAATTCTCTTTTTAGCCTTCTTATATATCAAAAATCAAAATGATCACACTCTTTAACCCGGTAATGAGATTTCTGGTAACGAATCTTAAAGAAATCATCAGAAATTCACCCAAATATGCGTGCACAAAGATGACTATTGCAATGTTATTTATAATAAAGAAAAGTTGGAAGCAACCTAAGTGTCCACCATTAGCGAAAAACGTTCATTATAAAGTGATGGAGTATGGAATTCCCATTGTGGCTCAGTGGAAATGAATCTGACTAGCATCCAGGAGGACACAGGTTCAATCCCTGGCCTTGCTCATTGGCTTAAGGATCTGGTGTTGCTGTGAGCTGTGGTGTAGGTCACAGACGTGGCTGAGATCTGGCATTGCTGTGGCTGTGGCATAGGCCAGCGGCTACAGCTCCAATTTGACCCCTAGGGACCTCCATATGCTGTGGGTACAGCCCTAAAAAGAGAAAAATAAAATGAAAATAAAGTGATGGAGTATAGGGTCGAAAATTATATATATATATATATATTATATATAGTCTGAACTGTGTAAATAAAAAAATGCACAGCAAAAAGATGGAAAAGACACACATTGAAATATAATTAAGTAGTGACTTCTTCGAGGAGGTTAGGATTTTTTCCCCACACCACATTCCAAATTTTCTACATTTAAGCCACCTCATTCTTGAAATCAGGAAAAAAATAAATTTTATTAAAAAAAATCCAGGAGTCTCCTGGTGGCTCTGTGGGTTAAGTATCCTATGTTGTCACTGCTATGGCTTGGGTTCGATCCCTGGCCCGGGAAGTTACTCATGCCCACAAGCAGGGCCAAAAAAAATAAAAATAAATAAATAAATAATCCATCCTGGTCTTGATGGGAGCTGGGTCAGCCAGGGCAGTAGGTGAAATCAGAGATGTCACAGCCATATCACCTCCCTGCCCCTGGATCCCAGAATGTGTAGATATCAAGACATTGACTGAGCCAGTTCCCTGGCTGTGGCATGCAAGGGTCTGAATTCAAACCATTTCATTTACTCGCAGATTCATCATTCATCTTAAAATCAAAAATATAAATTGCAGTGTTCTTGCCATTTGTTGAACACTTCTGTTAACTACCATGGTGTTTGTTCTTTGGCCTGATGGCGTTAGTTCCTCAGAGAAGATAAGGAAGGAGGAACAAACAAATCCAGAACCTTAGGGCCCAACCCGGGAAATGATCTGTCTGGTTAAGCGCTGAAACTTACTCTAAGATTGGTGGGCCCTCTCAGAGGAATTGGAATTAAAGCTAATAACCCAATTTGGAATAATTTAAAGCTCTTTTTAGGGAAGTTTTTGACTCAATTGGGCTCATTATGCACGAGTTTAATGTGTAACAATTTGTTCCTGAAAGCTAACATTATTGTTGGCAATAAAGATAGGAAGTGGAAATAAGTTTCCAATATGGAAAGCAGATTTATCTCTCGTCTCACATGGACTTGTTCCGGGTCTCTGCTTATGAATCACACCGTGCTCCCTGCAGTAAGATGCTGTCCATGCAGTTGGTTATGATAAATGGCCCATAATTGTGAATCTGATATTGGTTTTCAATATTGAATTTATCATTCTGTCCTCTTAACAGATATTAAATACTTTTAAGAATTTATCCATTTGCCTGATCCATCTGTGATTTTTCAATATGTAAAATTTATTAGTTTCCTAGTTTTTTGAGATTTTAACAGCCGACAACATCATTAATAATGCTGAGTAATGGAGCTGACCTCTTTTAAACCTCATTCCCTTCCACTAATCCAGAACATCCAAATTGAATGAAAATGTATCCAGTGTAGGAACTGAAAAGAAAACGGCTACCAGCTACCGTGGGGTGCCTGATTTGAAATGCGGCTCCCAGGGGGCTGGTCACCCCTTCACCTCCCTCCCAGGCCCCCACAGGGAGCCAGGCGAGGTGGTCTGTGCCTTTGCTGTCTCCTCCTCTCATTGGAAGAGCCAACTCAGGTGGTCCTCCTCTCCCTGGGCTGCCTCAGTTTCTTCAGCGCAGGGTGATTGATGATCACAATAATGCAGCTTGTCTGGCTCCCTCACGGAGAGCGCTTTGTGAATTAATGGAAGCTGTGCACTTGAGGACGGCTCCACCGCTGCCCTGGACCCCTTGGCTCATCAAGCTTGGCTGGGAAGGATTCCTGCCTTTCGCTGGGGGGATAGTGGGAAGGACGGCTGAAAGATGTCAGGCTGAGGAAAAGAGAAACGGGGCTGTGCAGAATACCAACAACAGTGCAGGACGTCCCCTGACCCCTGGCTCTGGGTGTTTCAGGCCATCCCTGAATGTTGCCACCAGAACTGAATGAGGCTAGCCCAGGGGCAGAATTTGGCTGGGTTTTCTTATTGCTGGGTTTTGTAGCCTACGAGACTACATCTCACGGTTTCTGTAGTGTCCACTGGGTTAAGTGACACTTGGAGACACATAGGCCTGCAGAACTGAGCTTCTAAGGTTGGGGAACACATTGGTCACCAGCCACGGGGGTTCCCTCAGCTGGGGCCTGGGAAGGGGATGGAGCCAGGGCTGTGCACACATGCAGAAAGACAATGAGCCTTCTGACAGGCCTAGGGATAGACAGCAAGCAGCCCAGAGAGGGGTCCAGCCGAGTCTCTGGTCACACCCATGGAAGGCAGAGGCTCACCTTCTCAGGGCAACTCCAGATAAGCAGCCTCACTACTGCCTCCGACCTGTGGCTAATTGAAAACTAACTGCCTTTCTTCCCCTGGAGGCCTAATTTCATATTCTTGCGGCGGCCCAATCGACTTTTAGTCCAATGCAAATCAGCTTCCTTGGAAGTTTTGTCTATTTAAGGATTATAGGCCAAGATCAAACCTATCAGAAGAAATCAGGAGCTGTCAATAGGGTCACTGAGAGGTGGTAAGTTTCCAAAGGGCCCCTGAGTCAAGAAGAAACTTCTTTTTTTACTGCAAGCCAGAGGGCCACCTGCTTCCAGACCTGGCCCTCATGTCCCATATTAAATAAATTGTCCCAGCCAAGACCAGAAGCCAAGTCTCCAAACTCTCTGGGTTGTTCTTTTTCTGCCCTACCAGGACATGATTTGCAAACTGTTATAAAGGAAGATATGCCTTCCTGAATCCCAGGCATTTCACAACGTTTTGTAAATTCAGCTCTTACTCCCCAGGTCTTCTGCTTTCCTTTTCATATCAATGGCTTAACCACCTCTCACACCCATCCCTCAACACCAAAAGGGAATTTTAATCTGACAAATGTTTATTGAGTATCTATGAGTGCCTGGATGCTTAGCACGGGGCAAACTGCTGTGGAGACACAAAAAATATATATAAAATAAAGTCTCTGCCCTGAGGTAGAGCTAGTAATGGCACTGCACTTAATAATCAATTATGAAACATTTACTGCATGCCTGACACTGCAAAGATACAGGATAGTCCTGCTTAGTCCCCTCCCAAGGAGCTTACCTTATTAGAGAGAGATCTTAAATATACAAACCACGACTGTTTTTTTTGTCTGTTTGTTTTTGTCTTTTTAGCGCTGCACCCGAGGCATATGAAGGTTCCCAGGCTAGGGGTCGAATTGGAGCTGTAGCCACCGGTCTACGCCATAGCCACAGCCACACCAGATCCGAGTCATGTCTGCAGCCTACACCACAGCTCACGGCAATGCTGGATCCTTAATCCACTGAGTGAGGCCAGGGATTGAACCCACAACCTCATGGTTCCTAGTCGGATTTGTTTCCACTGTGCCACCACAGGAACTCCCTATAAACCACGACTTTTTATAACGAAATGTTAGGTTGTGTGGTTGAGGCAATGAGTACAAACAAGTTGGGCAGGATCAATGTAGGCTGGAAATAATCAGAGTAAATCCTATGGAGGAGGAGGCAATGAAAAGGAGCAGGAGATAAGAATGGGATGGAGAAAGGCAGAGAGAACAAGATAGACATTGTGTGTATGTGTTCTCAGGAATCGCTTGCTTTATTATTCAGCCTTTCAAATATCTGCCTACTATCCCAGGTACTCACAGACACCTATCAGACAAAGGATAGGGGCTACAAACATTTATAGAGCACCAACATCCTGCCAAGAGACCTTCTTCTCGTAGCATTCATTACCATGTGCATCCTTCCCAACCACCCTCCCAAGAAGACATCATGATCCCCTTTTATGGAAGAGGACCCCAGAGCTCAAGAGAAAATCATTTGCCTAAGACTACATCACCGGTGTTACCCAGGCTGGGCCTCAAACCTTGGTTTTGGCCATCGCTGCTCATAACCTTTTATCACAGAATCACATGTACCCTAGAGAGGAGAGTGGCAGGATTCCAACAAGACCATGCTAGGCCAGGATGGAGAAGAAAGAAGAGAAGGAAGGGAAACAGCATGGTGACCATCCTTCTAAGCATGACCAGCCAAGGCCCCTGGAGGCAAAGAAGAGCAACCAGTGGATCATTCACCTTTCAAGTCACCCACCACCCACACCCTCGGAGGACTTCCTAGAGCTGACACCCCAACTCTGGTTTCCCACCATGATGGCTGCTCTTTATGGCAAAATGCCAGTTCTCCTTGAAGATCGGGGCTCTCTCCTGCAGCAGCTGAGGTCCCTGCCTGGGTTCCTTTTCCTCCATCCTGGGCAAGGCAAGCTTAGTTAGGTTTGGTTCTCAGAGAAGGGCCATCTCTCAGCTCTGTCCTCTTCTAAGAGGCATGGGAAGAAAAAAAACCCTCACTGAGCCAGGAAAAAAAAAAAAAAAGTCATACCTTCTCAGCGCTTAAATGGGTCCTGTTTTCGGCTAAGATCAGTATAATTAAAACTATTAAAAAAAAAAAGACCAAAGGAAATCCCCTACTGTCCTTAATTAGGAGCAAGATGAGAAGGAAGAAACTCTGGTGTAGCTTATTTAAAAGGCATAGTCTTAAAGTGGTATCAAAAAAGAGAAGAATTAAAATTAAGGCATCATTATTGTTTTTTTAAAGGGTCTCTGTGGACAGAGGGGTCTGAGTGGCAGGCGAGACACATGAGGGGTATGTGCTCATACTCTGAGTGACAGTTCTGAATGTGCAGGAAGCCCTCATCTCTCGGACCTTTTTCCCACCGCCTATCTGCTTTCCAGGAGGATGAGAGAACAGGAAAAACACCAGTGGGTTGGGGTTTGCCAGACAAGGAACACTACTGCCGGGCATGTTAACATCAATCGCAAGAAACAGTTAAATCTCTTAAACTCCCTTGGCACGCAGGAAGCAGGGTTGCCACATTATTATTGTCATCATCATTATGGCTGCTGTTATTAACATTTATCCAGCACCGACATTGCACTTAGCACAGCGCAGAGCACAAAGGAAGATGCAGCTCTTGCTTTGAAAATAAACATCTAGGCTCCCCTACTGGATTTATGCTCCAGCGGGGGGATCCAGCCTTCAGCAACATGGAAACACTCCACCCTCCACCCTGCTGTGGCGCTTCCTATTTCCCTTGAGCAACTTGGGGGTCTTCTGGCATCTGCTGGGTGTCCTGAGGCCACGTCTGGGTTGCTGGACCCTCAGCTGGCCTCTGTGGCTGAAGTCAGAGCTCAAAGAACAGGGCAGAGGGTGAAGCAGATGTGGGCAACCAGGACTCTGAGATGGAGCTAAAGCAGGCAGGGAGCATGGGGAAAGAAAACAGTGTTTTCTCAGGACTGGTATGTGAGTCAAATTTAATAGTTAATGGTGCCCTTCTACTGGTCCAGTCCCCTTGTTTTTCTTACCACTTCATTCTGCAACCCCACGCCTTGCAAATCCTCATAAACACTTTAAAAATCGAGACCCCCACACCGTGGTAAATTTTATCCGTGCAAGTCTTTGGAACACAAAAGCGCTGACAAGTGTCCATGGACATCTAAGAAATATACAAATAGTACATATACACATCAGTTCTTCAAGCAAAAGTCCCACTTCCCACTGCCAAATGTTATTTTTTACAGCAGCTCTGCAAGATGAGTGAAGGCATGTATTTCACCAGCGAGCCACTTTTTATAGAGTGAAGGGGGAGGGAGCCCCCAACACTTTTATTGCTTTTTAACCAACAGGATTTCTGAATGCAAATGAATGAATCACCTTCGTGATGATTGGCTGCATGAGTTTCCTTGTTCAGTGGATGTGACTTGTATGCTCATGAGTCCAGGGAAAGATAAAAGACTGACATTGCTAGCACTGAATTATGAGATTTGCCTTTATCAGTGAAAATAAGGTCATAACTGCACCCAGCCATCACCTATTATATGTGTATTCCATCTACTTTTCTGTATAATGTGAGCCAGTGTGCCCTGGTGAGCTGGAGTAGCCCAGTGTATAAATTAGCCATTTTAAAAAGCTGCATTAAGTCTTTAAGGCCACCAGGGTACCTTTTAATGCATTGATGCCACTCTTCAATAGATACCTGTCTTCTCTACTTCTGACCTGCATTTTGATGACGATCTGGTGGAAAAGGTGGCTGGAAATACCCTTCTAAATATATTGGAAGTTAGAGAGAGAAAAAAATATGTTGAACCACAACTAGATCCTTAACTGAAAACTACCCAATCGTGGAACTGACTTCCTCGTAGCAATTTCTTAAGAGAACAATTCATTAAATAAGTAAGTATTTTGGCATTCACTGATAGAGCAGCTTCTCTATACAAGGCACCAGGCAGACTTCTGAAGTTCCAGCTCCTCCAGAGGTAACTCAAGGAACCATGTTTTACCACATGGAAGTTCTTTAAGAGGAGCAGAATGATAACAGAGATGATGGACATTTTCTGAAACACTGTTTTGGAAAAACAGTTTAAGAAACTTGTTTCAGGAGTTCCCGTTGTGGCGCAGTGGTTAACGAATCCGACTAGGAACCATGAGGTTGCGGGTTTGATCCCTGGCCTCACTCAGTGGGTTAAAGATCTGGCGTTGCTGTGAGCTGTGGTGTAGGTCGCAGACACAGCTGGGAGTTGCTGTGGCTCTGGCGTAGGCCGGCGGCTACAGCTCAGATTGAACCCCTAGCCTGGGAACCTCCATATGCCGCGGGAGCGGCCCTAAAAATGGCAAAAAGACAAAAAAAGAAAAAGAAAGAAAGAAAAGAAACATGTTTCAGTGTCTAAAAAGAGCTGTCACTAAATCCTACGGAAAAATGGAGTTCCTGCTGTGGTGCAACAGGATCAGCAGTATCTCTGGAGCACTGGGATGCAGGTTCAATCCCCAGCCCAGCACAGTAGGTTAAAAGATCCCTGGGCTTGGATCTGATCCCTGGCCAGCTCTGATTCGACCGCTAGCCTGGGAACCTCCATATGCCTCAGGTGAGGCCCCCACAAGAAAATAAAAACAAAGACATAGGGATGATGGGGGAGGGTGCAGAGAAGGCCTCTTCAGTGGAAGGGACATTTGAAGAGAGACCTGAATGACACAAGGGTGAGAGCCATACTGGTAACCAGGGAAGAGCATCTCAGGCGGAAAGAAAGGCAGGTGTAAAATCCCTGCCATAGGATCATGCCTGGGGTGACAAGGAGCAGCACAACCCTGAGAATGGCTAAAGCAGAGAGAGAGAGAAGGGGTGTGGTGATGTGCCTGTGGGCTGGCTACATCAGGCCTTGTAGGCCAGAGTAGGGGTCTTGGCTATTATTTTAGGAGTAATGAGAAGTCAAAGAGGGTTCTGAGCAAGGGAGTGACAAGACTTATGTTTTAAAATCTTTGTCTCATGGTTCCTCAAAAAGTCAAAATTAGAATTACCGTATGATCCAACAATTTCACCACCGGGTATATACCCAAAAGAATTGGAGGCAGGGCCTCAAAGAAATATTTGTATACCTGGGTTCCGTAGTAGCATTATTTACAATAACTCAGAGTGGAAGCAACCAAAAGAAGGACATTCTGACACATTACAACATGGACGAACCCTAGGGACAAGATGCTAAGTGAAATAAGCCAGTCACCAAAAGACAAAGACTGTACAATTCCACTTATACAAGGTATCTGAAAGAGTCAAATTCATAGAAACAGAAAGCAGGTATTGATTGCCCGGGCCTGGGGTAAGAGGGGAATGATAGAGGTTCAGTTTGGCAGCATGAAGACTCCTGGAACTGGATTGCCCAACAATGTGAATACACTTAACTACTGAACTATATACTTTAAAAAATGGTTAAAATGGGAATTCCCCCTGTGGCGCTACAGGATCAGCAGCATCTTTGCAGTACCAGGATGCAGATTTGATCCCTGGCCCAGTGCAGTGGGTTAAAAGATCCAGCGTTGCGGCAGCTTTCATGCGGGTCGCAACTGAGCTTTGGATCTGATCCCTGGCCCTGGAACTCCATATACGGCAGGGCAGCCAAAAAAGAATAAAAAAGGTTAAGATAGTGTGCTTTTTTTTTTTTATTTTTCAGAGCCGCACCTGCTGCATACGGAAGTTCCCAGGTTAGGGAGTCTAATCAGAGCTGCAACTTCTAGCCTACACCACAGCCACAGCCATGCCAGATCCAATCCGAGGGGCATCTGCAACCTATGCCGCAGCTTGCAGCAATGCTGGATCCTTAACCCACTGAGCAAGGCCAGGGATTGAATCCACATCCTCAGGGATACTAGTCAGGTTCTTAACCCCCGAGCCACAACAGGAACACCAAGATAGTGAATTTTATGTTACATGTATTTCGCCACAGCTTTTGGAAAAAAAAAAAAAACCTGTGTGGAAAATAGACTGGTGGCAAGTGAGAGTGGAACCGAGAAACCCCTTAGACATTTATTATCTACTGTTAGGTGATGAACTAACCCAAAACTTAGCAGCTTAAAACAACCATCATTTTACTCTCTCACAATTCTGTGGGTCCGCTGGGCTCAGCTGGCTGGTTCCTTCACTCCAGGTGACATCCTTTTGGGCTGCAGTCTATGAGAGTACTGCTGGTTGAAATGCCCAGGATGCTCACTCATATGACTGGCACCTCTGTGGGGACCGTGAAAAGGCTGGGCTCAGCTGGGACTCAGACTGCAGGGCCCCTCACTCACTCCATGCATCTCCTCGCCCCACTCGTGTGGCCTCTCCACATGGTCTCTTCACTTAGACTCTCCAGCAGAGTAGCTGGACTTCTTACAGGCGGCCTAAGGGCTCTCAGAAGTACAAAAGCCTTCTCAATGCTTAGGACAGAAATGCACCTAATCACATATTTCCACGGTCTATTGATTAAGATGAGTCATAGGGCAGCTGAGATTCAGTGTTGTAGAACCAGATGTGCATGACTCCCAAGAGGCCTGATTCACTTGGGACCATTTTTGGAGGCTAATTGGGAGGTTATTGCAGCAATCCAGGTGATAAAAAAACAAAGGCTTAGACCAGGATGACAGCAGTGGAGGTGGTAAGAAATGGTCGATTTAGAATATATTTTGAAGGTAGAATAAGTAAGATTTGCTGATGGTTCAGATGTAAGCTAAGAAAAAATAAGAAGAGCTTGGCAGGAGTCTGCATTTTTGGCCAAGGTGGTGGTATCATTTTTTGGTGTTTTTTGTTTTGTTTTGTTTTTACAGCCTCACCTGTGGCAAATGGAAGTTCCCAGGCCAGATGTCAAGTCAGAGCTGAAGCTGCAACCTATGTGGCAGCCTGTGACAATGTCAGATCCTTAAACCACTGAGCAAAGCCAGGGATCAAACCCTCATCCTCATGGATTTTTCTTAGCCCACTGAACCACAACGAGAACTCCAAGTGGTATCTTAATCGATCAGCAAAGTGTCACCAAGAGCAGTGGACTTGAAGACCTGGGGTCAAATCCTGCCTCTATTGTTTATCACCATATTACCTTAGTAACTCAACCTCTCTGAGCTTGTATTTCATGATACAGAAGATGAGGGTAATAATATCTGCTCACCCTTGGTTGAAAGGGCATCATAGGATCAAATGAAATCTTGTATGTAAAAGCAACTGCCAGGAGTTCCCATCATGGCGCAGGGGAAACGAATCCGACTAGGAACCATGAGGTTGTGGGTTCAATCCCTGGCCTTGATCAGTGGGTTAGGGATCTGGCATTGCCATGAGCTGTGGTTTAGGTCACCGACTTGGCTCAGGTCTAGAGTTGCGATGCCTGTGGTACAGGCCGGCAGCTACAGCTCTGATTCGACCCCCAGCCTGGGAACCTCCATATGCCTCGGGTGCTTAAAAAGAAAGAAAGAAAAAAAAAAAAAGAAATACTTGAAAAAATAAATAAATAAATAAATAAATAAATAAATAAATAAATAAATAAAAGCAACTGCCAGGGTTCCTGTCATGGCTCAGTGGTTAACAAACCCAACTACATCCATGAGGACGTGGGTTCCATCCCCGGCCTTGCTCAGTAGGTTAAGGATCCAGCATTGCTGTGAGGTGTGGCATAGGTCGCAGACCCGCCTCAGATTCCAAGTTGCTGTGGCTGTGGCATCGGCTGGCGGCTACAGCTCTAATTGTACCCCCAGTCTGGGAACCTCCGTATGCCACAGGAGCGGCCTAAAAATGGCAAAAAGACAAAAAAAAAAAAAAAACAAAAACAAACAAACAAACAAAAAAAAAAACTGCCTTGAATTCATCATAAATACAGCAGTTATAGGAAAACCATACACCTTGAAATCATGAAATCTGGTTCCATCCCAGGTCCCTCTTAGACTTACTGTAAGAACTTGGGCAAGTCATTTAACCTCACTTTGTATGTTTCCTTAAATCAGGCCATCATCTCTGCACTGCCTATGCCAAAAGCACTTTTGTGAGAATCAATCACAAGAACATGTAAAGCACTTTTGAAAAGGCATAAAATGGGAAATAGAAGGTATTATTACTGCACCACTAATTACAGATCCAATATCTAGGCTTGTGCTAAAAAAAACAACAACAACAATAGGGTGGAGTCTATATAATCCACCCTTTTTCATGTGACCCAGGGGTTCCAGGTTCGGCTTAAGGAACAGCCAGAGGAGAACACCATTCAGAGCCGCTGTAAAAAACACAACCCATAATTGCAAGTCAATCATACACATGGCATGAGAGTCGGTGAGTTATTCATAATAATGGAATACAGATAACAAGCTTGTATTTGTAGCACTTTCACTCTGAGGGAAACCGTTTTGTTACTTGATTTTTTTTTTTTTTTTTTTTTTTTTTTTTTTTTTTTTTGATGCAAGGGAAAACGAAAGGGTGAAAGCAGCAGGTCACATCATGGAAGGAAAGAAACAGCGGGAGCTGAGAAAAGAAAGGCCCAAATAAACATCTCTCTTTAAAGGAGAGTGTGTGACATCTGGGGCCAGGCCAGGTTCTGGAACCCAGGGCAGGGACAGCAGGACAGGAAGAACTCCAACATCCCCGGAGCCAAAGGGAGTCTTTGGGTTTTAAGGGCTCATCGGAAAGACACCCGCCCACTAAATAGCCTGGTATTCAATTTATTCTCTGCAGAGGCATAAAAGGCTGAGTCAACGCTGCAAGATGTGAACTTGGGTTCTGAGGGAGTCGGGTGCGGATGGTTTAAACGCTAAACCGGACCCTTCAGGCAGGGGAGCGTACATTTACGAAAAGACATGGAAAGCAGTCATCGCCTTTTAAAAAGAGTGTTTCTGTTTTCATTATCATTTAAGGCTGTAGTCAGTGTTGAACGATAATAAGAAACTGGCATGGGGAAAAAAACTCGCCCAAATCACAGGCGTACACAATAAAAATGCTATTATAGACTTTTGTGAATATAAATAGTTTTTTAAATGAGGCTGCTAAGACTGGCATCTTAGATGCTACCTGAAAAAGAGTCATGTTTATATATTCCAACAGTTGCACCAGTCCTCGGTCTCAGCTTTCCACCACAGAATGGGCTGGGTAATTTTTTTTGGAATGATATCAATGCAGACGGGTCGTGGGACAAAGAAAGGAGACACAGATGGAAGGAGAGGGAGCACAAAGGGCAAAGAAAAAGGACTTGATGCCCGATAGGGGAAAATTGAAGAGGACAAAGGAATAGGAAGAATAAAAGGGAATAAGGACGGGTTTACTAAGAATCCTGTTAAACTGCATCCTCAATTGGACCTAAGTACAGGCCTCGCTTGGTAATTTTGTCGCTGCGTGTAGTCACAATCCCCAACGGTCAAGGTGCCGATTTCTTTGCTTTTCCTCATTCTGGTGAAGGCACTGCAGTAATTAATGAGTATTCAGCAGAAACACAGTAATGTCTCTGCTGGTATTTCATTTAACAGAGTTACTACCCCCATATATACATGAGCTCATAGCCCTCAAGGGTGCCTCATTGAAAAGGGGGAAGGGACACACTGAAGCTCTATTGCAAAGGTCAAAGCTTGGTGTGAGCAATATAAAGGGAGCATAGAAAGGGCTTTCTGACAGTGGGGAGCGTTGAACCCTGGAAGCATCGTCAAAAGAGCTCATGGAATTTCAGAGGTGTGGATCTTCTTGGAGGCAGAGATATATGGGCTAGAATAACCACTGCACATCTCTCAAGTCATTCCGGTATAAACACTTACTCAAACAGGCAAGGATGCATGGTGGTTGGTCTGGTGGATCTGAGACTACTGACCACCAGCTGGAGGGGGCATGGGAGCTTGGAGGTCTACAGAGTGAGTTTCGGCATCCACAGTAGGGTCTATCCACTTATGGGTGTTGAGCACACAGAGTGTGAGTGGAGAGATGGGCACATGCAGATAGAAAGCACCACTGGGTAGTTGAGAAAATGGCACCAGAGTTGGGTCACTGCCATCTGGGTGTCCCATCAGGGCCTCGAAGTGGGGCTCAACTCAGTCTGCTCTTCCTGCCATCTCTCAGTGGATCTCCCCATGCCACACTTGGCTCTTTTAGCCTGTGGCACCATCATTGTCCTAGCTTCTGGCTCCACACTGAAAGTCATCCATCCATGAGGCTGTTGCTGCTCCTCTTCCACCCCATTCATTGCCATCTGTCTGCCACCTAGTCCTTCAAGACTCTCCCCCACCTATCCATTCTTTCCAAGCCCCTCTGACCCAAGCGGAAGCCATGTCTCCTCTGGAGAACTTCCCTCCCAGTCTCCTTCCTGCTCTCGTTTCCTTCTTTCCCCAAACCATCCCGACATCATCTCCAGATTAATCTCCCAATGCATGCCTTGAATCATACCATTCCTCGGCTCAAAAACTTTCCAAGGCTCCCCATTGCCCAAAGTGGTTTGGGTATCAGGATCGGATACCCTTTCATTCAGACAAAGCCAGCTTCCACTCTCCTATTGTCATGTCTGCTTGGTGGTGTACCTTCTGCTCTGCTTATGCTCAGTTCAGCCACAACCTCCACTGCCTGGCCATTCCCTGGCCTGAAATATTTCTCTTCTCTGATGGTATGAACAGTACATTTAGAGGCTCTAAGTGTTTTTTGCAAGACACTTCCAAATATACATTCATTTGCCAATCCCTGGTTCCTGACCTGTGGCATCTCATCTATTTCTCACGACACTGTGCTGTTATTTACTGTTTTCCTTCTTTGAGTCTCCACTTCCTGATCAGGTTGAAAGCTCCTTGGTCTGCAAGCACCCTCCACACTTTAACTTGTTTATGTGCACTAGCCTATTGCTATGAACAGAGTAGGTGCTCATTAAAAACTTAGGAGGGGAAAACCTTTAGAGCATTCTTCTTTACAAGGGTCTTAAAAGTCAGCAATCTGTCCTCAAAATTAGAGAAAAGGACTGCCTTCCCAAAAGGCTCCAGCCCTGGCCGAAGCAACAGCCTATGACCCACTTCATCTTACCTTCCTGGCTCAACTCAAATTAAAAATTCAAGAGCTTCATTGGAAACACCCACCAAAAGTCAGTGCAGATCCCAGAGAGGATATTCCGTAGAGGTCCCCAGTTCTAACCTAATCATGATGAGACTAATTTTTGCCCCATGACACAGTAATCCTCACAGCTGGGGTCAGGAGGATAGGCTCTGGCCCAAATGGAGTGACAGCACATCTGGGTCCCTGGGGATGCACACACACCTGCCCACACTCAGACTCAAACAGACATAATCATCCTCAGCAGAATTTTGAAACTTCTTTCCCAAATAGCCCGTGGAATTGAATTTCTGATATCTGAGTGTATATATGGATATGCATTTTCCATTACTTGTTTACACAGACTATAAAAACATCACTGAAGAGGAGTTGCCAATTTATGAACAGGTTGCAAGCTTCAAGTTCATTTGTTGGCTATTTGGAACTTAGAACAAATTTTTCCCTGGAAGCAAGAGTGTGCACAGGCCCACTTAACTCGTAACATACTGTGCTATGATACCTAAGTGATTTTGATTCTATTCATCAGGGGTTTGCAAACTCAGATTCCTGCAGTGGCCAGGCGGACAGTGTAAATGAGGAGAGTCAGGTCAGGAGACCAGGGAATGTTGGAGACTGTGGTGCACTTGCCCTGTCTAAAGGGGGCAGCCCCTCCCCAGCTCCAGGGATGGCTGCCCCGGGAGAATGAAGGCCCAATGCAGCAAATTAGGATCCTTAACCCACTGAGCAGGGCCAGGGATCGAACCTGCAACCTCATGGTTACTAGTTGGATTCTTTCCGATGCACCACAACAGGAACTCCAAAAGATTTATTTCTAGTTCACACTCTATGTCCCTCCACTCTGTGCCATCCTCACCTAGGGACCTAGGCTGATGGAGGCTCCCCTTAATGTTTTTGCAGTTGATTGCGCGTTCGATCCCTGGCCTTGCTCATTGGCTTAAGGATCTGGCATTGCCGTGAGCTGTGGTGTAGGTCATGGAGGCGGCTCAGATCTGGCGCTGCTGTGGCTGTGGTGTAGGCCGGCAGCTGCAGCTCTAATTTGACCCCTAGCCTGGGAATCTCCACATGCCTTGGGTACTACGGCCCTAAAAGGCAAAAAAAAAAAAAAAAAAAAGAAAAGAAAAAGAAATAAACCTTTGTTGTTTTAAACCACTGAGATATGAGGGTTGTTTGTTACTGCAGAGCAACCCAGCCAATTGTAACTGATTTTACACATGTATCTATAACATATATGTGATGTATATATTTTATATATATATCGTATGTATATATCATATATTATATATATTTCTTTCCAAAATTGAAGAAAACTTAGAACAAGTAGTTTGAAAGAGAAGAATATGGTTTATTACAGCCTGCTCAGGATTAATCAACAATATGATTAAAAATACACTTTTACTTCTGTTTAGGCATTTATCCTTTTTATGTTTTCATTACTATGATAAACAATGCCAGTGGAAATGAAACACCATGTTGTCAATATTAGGCATATCACACTGGCCAGAAAGAAGCAAATACGTTGTGTGGATATGTGGGTCCATGGCCTTGCTTTTAATTTCTAAACACCACTGTGCTCTGCATCTATTAATGAGGCAGGAGGTTTCAGGTTATTTTCTATGGTTTAAAGTACAAATGAAATAACAGTGCTCTGCAGGCTCAAAGAACAGCCCTTCTCTCTTGCTTCTGGATGGGGGATTGGCAGGTGTTATTCGCATCAGGGAAGGAGGAAGTGCTTTTTGCTGATCAACAGTGACGCCTCAAGCTGATTAAAGAATGTTGTTTGTAGAATTGGAAGAGGATCAAAATGCCTTCAGTTCTCCAAGTCAGAAAAGATAAGGCCTTGAAGGCTAAATTGATAAACATAACAAGAACCTTATGTTTCAATGAAAGATATTGAAGGTCCAAGCCTCTTTTCTCCTGGGTAGAAGAAGGTTTTTTAATGATATCTTTTAAAATGTCAAATTTAATAGACAAAAATGAGAAGAAAACCCTTCTGCTTTCCTCCACCCAAACACTGTAATCAGAGAAGTTTTCTTAATCATGGCTCTGACCCCATCACAATTCTACACAGAAGACAGGCAGCAAATACCGGCAGCCTCCCACTCCCCTGCATTTGATGACGGCAGCCAGCCACACAATGGGGATGCCTATGATGATGATGACATTTTAAATGTAAAATTCAAATATTCAAGAATGCCAGGGTGTCCTAGCACTGCAACAGTGGGATTTTAAGAGAGGATTCTACTCTGGAGGCAGCATCACTCCTCCGCAGCAACTGAGGGGTAAAAAAAAGATGGTTCTTACCCAGCAGACACCCCCACACCCCAGGCATACTGTCCTCTCTGAGTTGATTCTGTGTTAGAAAAGGGGCTGGACTCTATGCAACAATTCCTAAGTGAATTCTGGGCACAGCATAAATCAGTGCTACTTAGTAGAACATGGGTTTGTAGTGACAAAGGTTTTTCCTTCTTAACACGAACTAACCAAGGCAGTATTGGCTGTCATTCATTTACTTTCATATGGCCTCTGGATTACTGGCTTGGTTCTTTTTTTTTTTTTTTTTTTTTTTTGCTTTTTAGGGCCACACCCATAGCATATGGAAGTTCCCAGGCTTGGGGTCGAATTGGAACTACAACTACCAGCCTACGCCACAGCCACAGCAACGTGGCTACAACCAGCCTACACCACAGTTCATGGCAATGCTGGATCCTTAACCCACTATGTGAGGCCAGGGATTGAACCTGCATCCTCATGGATATTAGTTGGGTTCATTTCTGCTGAGCCACAATGGGAATCCCTCTCATTTCTTTTTTAAGAAAGTTACTCATGCTGCTCTCAGATACTTAATAAGTACCATGGTTTTAAAATTTAACTTACGGAGTTCAAATGTTTATTATAAAGCATTATGGTTGTGCTATGGTCTTAACATTTGTGCCCCGCCCCAATTCCTATATTTCGATCCTAACCCCCAAAGGTGATTGTAGGTGGGGGCTTTGGGAGTTGCTTAAGTCATGAGATGGAACCCTCATGAATGGAAGCAGTGCCTTATAAGAGAGGCCCCAGAGAGATCCCTAGCTACCTTCTGCCATATGAGGATTCAACAGGAAGTCTGAAACCTAGAAGACGGCCCTTACCCTACCACGCTGCCACCCTGATCTCTGACTTCTGGCCTCTAGAACTGTGCCAAATAAACTTCTGTTGTTTACAGACTAGCCAGTCTGTAGTATCTTGTTGTAGCAGCCTGAACAGACTGAAACAGGTAGGCAGAATTCTACAATGGTCCCAGGATTCCTGTGCCCCAGTGCACATATACCATCCTCAGACTGTTCAGTTAAACACTAATCTAGGTGCTGCTGTGAAGAGATTCTGCAAATGCAATTACATTCCCAAATCAGGTGACCTTAAAACAGAGGATGATCCACAATGGGCCCTTAAAGGCACTGGGTTCTCCTGGTAAAAGAGATCTGAAGTGTGAGAGGGCCTATGGTGGGGCCACATGTCAAGGAACTATGGGTGACCTCCAGGAGCTTAGAGCCCTGCCTAACAGCCAGTAAGAGAACAGTGGCCGAAATCCTACAGCCACAAGGAACTGAATTCTGCCAATAACTATAAACTTGGGAGTTCCCGTCATGGCGCAGTGGTTAACGAATCCGACTAGGAACCATGAGGTTGCGGGTTCGGTCCCTGCCCTTGCTCAGTGGGTTAACGATCCGGCGTTGCCATGATCTGGGGTGTAGGTTGCAGACGCGGCTCAGATCCTGCGTTGCTGTGGCTCTGGCGTAGGCTGGTGGCTACAGCTCTGATTCATCCCCTAGCCTGGGAACCTCCATATGCCGCGGGAGTGGCCCAAGAAATAGCAACAATAACAACAACAACAACAACAAAGACAAAAAAAAAAAAAAACTATAAACTTGACCCCATGCTTCAGAAAGGAATAAGCCCAGCTGACAACTTGATTTCAGTCTTGTGAGACCCTGAGCCAAGAACTTAAGGTAGCCATGCCCAGGCTTCCCCGACTACAGAAGCTATGAGGTAATAAATGAATGAAGCTGCTAAGTTTCCGGTAATTTGTTATGCAGTAATAGAAATCTAACACAAACAGATAAAGTGTACTGGCTCTGGCCAAAAATGTTAAGTATAATGTCATTTTAACTTTTGGCCCTCATTCCTATTCCTTTTAGAAGATAAAAAATGTGTAGTTTAACATGCTTTTTGATTTTTTTTTTTGTCTTTGTAGGGCCACACCTGCAGCATATGGAAGTTCCCAGGCAAGGGGTCAAATTAGAGCTACAGCTGCCAGCCTACACCACAGCCTCAACATGCCAGATCCAAAGTACATCTGCGAGCTATACCACCACTCACAGCAATGCCAGATCCTTAACCCACTGAGCAAAGCCAGGGATCGAACCCAAATCTTCATGGATACTAGTCAGGTTCTTAACTTGCTGAGCCACAAAGGGAACTCCTGCTTTTTGATTATCAAATAATGAAAGTTAAAGTTTAAAATCTAATACTTTGTTTATATTTATCCAAAACCTGGAGGACTTCCTAGAGGTTAGGATTATTACTAAGTACTCCTTATTCTCTTTTCCATTTTTTCAAAACATTTCTTCTGTAATTATAAGGTTTTAGAATTCAGAGACATTATAACACATAAAATGGAATTTGCTTTCCCAAATTCAGACATATGCAGTAACAAAATAGTAAAATAAACAGGAAACCTCCTTGTAGTACAATGATCCAATTAAATATATACTATGACTGGTATTCCACTGGTCATAATAATCCTACAAGATTGATGAAAACTTAATTTCATCAAATAACAAAAAAATTTTAAAAATAAAAAATTAAAATGACAAATAGTAATGTTCCTATATTTGAATTATAAATGACTATCCACATAACAGTTTACTTCCAGTCTGCTTCAAAACTTAAAGGATTTTCTTTTTCTTTTCTGTGTTAATCAATGAAGCTTAGTTTCTAATTTTGGAGTATCTGGATCGTTGCGTTCCTTGGATAAAGGTACTGTTTAATACTAAGGTTACTTGTTGGTTTGTTTTTTGTCTCAAATAATTGGTTGCATTTTAATGGCAGTATGTTAAAGTCCAGGTTTCAACAGCTCAGATACCAGCACAGAGGGTACTTAAGCTGAAGCGCCCACCCCCACCACAAAAATCAATGAAACAGCGCCCCTTAGTGGTATAAGTACAAAAAAATCGGTACATTAACAGCAGAGTAAAAATCTTGCTGAGATACAATTGGTAAGCACAAAATAATTTTCTCCTAAAAAATTTGAAAGAGTTAAGCAGAACATTTTAGAGTAATCATTGCAAAGTGGATTATGGGGATTCGCAGGGTGTTACAAGGGAGCCATTGTATCTGCTGGGAAAAGTGAAAATCAAGGATTAACAGCTTTTAACGTAGGAAATTAAATTATCCCTAATACAAGCAGCAGAACAATCTCAGCAGCCATTTATCCTCCAGTGACTCTTCCACTGAGATGGAGCACAAATGAAAGTAAGCTGATTCTTCAGATAAATGGGATAATGTTAAACATTTACATGACCCTTTAGAGTCATTGACTCATTAATACTGATATGCAGCAACATCTGGACTGCTGGCTGTATTTTTTTCTTTTTAGGGATGCACTCGTGGCATATGGAGGTTCCCAGGCTAGGGGTCAAATCAGAGTTACAGCTGCTGGCCTACACCACAGCCCATGGCAACACCAGATCCTTGACCCACTGAGCGAGCAGGGATTGAACCCAAAACCTCATGGTTACCAGTCGGATTTGTTTCCATTGCAACACAATGGGAACTCTTGCTGGCTGTATTTTATCATTGAAATCACTAAGGCCCAGAGAAGTTAGGAAAGGAGAAGTGTCAATTAGAAACCTAGTGTTTCCAATTCCCTAAACCTAAAATAACTGGGTTTATCCAATGGTCTACTATATAGAATGTACCCCATTCTGTACCTGGCCATTTACCAACTGAAAGGTAGCATGGCTAGGTCATTACTGCCTGGCCTCTATAGCCAAGCTGCTTGGGTCCCAAGTCTGACTTGAGTGTGTGGCCTGGGGCAAATATTCAATCCTCTGTACTTCAGTCTTCTCACCTGCAAAAGGTAGTTGGTAGCAGTATTACAGTCAAGGCATTGTTTTGAGGATTAAATGAGAAAACACAGGAAAGGTGCTTAGAGCAATGCCTGGCACCTAATAAAAGCTTGAGAAACATCAGCTGTAAGTAGTTGATGCTACATAGATTGACAAGCTCTTCAAAAAGTTGCAAACTTTAGGTTATATTTAAAGACTTCTAGGATGCCTATCAGATACCAGCAATGGCAAATCACTTGGGAGAAGTAGACTTTGCACGCAAGCAGAACTTCAATGTTTTTACTTGGCATCCTTCAGCATTGCTGGAATGTGTTGCAACAAGCATGTTGTGCTATTGTGATTTTAAATAAATCAAGATAGTATATTTCAAAGCCCGCTTCAGTAATCCCCTCTAGCCCTAGGTGCTCACTGTCCAGAATTCCTTTTATACACTTAACCTCCCTGTCCTCTTAGCTCTTTGTAAAGATGTCCCACCCTCTCTAGGCTAACCCTTGGATGAGAGCTTTTGATTATAATACAGAGGTTGCTGATGTCTGCACTCCCAGGGCGCATCTGCAGAAAAGGCAGGCAAACGCTAACAAACTCCTGCAGTGTAAGCAAGCTGGTGCTCAGCCTGAAGAAGACTGCAGTCAGGTGCCAGGGAAACTGGACCATAATCAGAGATCTCCATCAGCAACAGAGTACAGCAAGCTGTCACAGCATTCTGCTCTCTGGGCACCAGGCTGTCCATCTGTGCTCAGATTGACAAGGAAAGGGAAAACTGCAAAGAGAGGCAGGCCACCAAGCATCTTTTCCAGTGTGGCATTGCAATTTAGAACTGCTGGCAAATTCTGGAACAGCTTCATCAGGACATTTAATATCTAGTGAGGAGTTTTTAAACAAAAAGGCAACTCTTTGGCAAGTTAATCTCCTTTGTAAAAGTGGGTATATTCATTAGGGTAACACCAGCTGCTATAAGAAAAGTTTCAGTCCCCCCTACAAGAGATTCCTGTGGATGCTCCTGGGTAGGGAAGGCAGGGCTCTGCTCTGCAAACTTCAGGGACCCAAGTTGATGAGGGGAGTTGGGAGGTATGCTGTCCTCAGTGCTGGCTTCCAAGACCCCCTAGACTTTGGTATCCACTCAGGAACAGGAAAGAAGAGCATCCACGGAGTTTTTTCAGGGTCAGGCCTGGAAACAGTGCCATAACATTCTGGGGCCATACCTATCTATGTTTTGAAAGGGAGGCTGGGAAATGTGTTTCACCTGTATGCCCAGAGGGAAAAAAGGACATGAATTTGGTAAACAGAGAGTCAGTCTCTGCCATGAGAAATCACATGCAGACCAACATTGCAAAAAGAGGTGAAACAGAGTGGGCTGAGCTGAAGTAGTCATAGGCACAGGGTTGAGCTGATGGCAGGACAAACTGACTTAGGGCTAAGGGGGTTGAGTTAAGGACACTCAGGTACTCAACAATACAGCTCATCAAAGTGCTTCAACCACTGCCCTCAAGCCAGGAGTTAGGAGGCAGCACCACCCACCCCAACCACTCCACCCCACTTTTTTTGATCTTGTGCATGGTCATGTGACTAGTTCTGGCCAAAAGGCAGAAGCAGCATGCATCACTTCTGGACTGGGCTTTTAATTGCTGGTGTCAGGCTGTACAGAGGGCTCTTTGCTTCTGCCAATCAACAGCCACCTTTCAGAGAGGACTGATTCCATTAACCTGAAACCTGGAGAAAGAATACAGAATGGAACCTACAGGCACCCACACAACATCCTGTTGTTTGTAGTCACTGGGATTTTGGAGTTGTGTATTACCGTAGCATAACCTAGTTTATTTTGACTGATGAAGAAATATATTTTCAGGCAAGAGGCATCAGATGGTCTGTGAGGTAAACAAATCAACAAAAAGGCATTCTTATCCACTGTATGTAGATCACCAGTTCTAAGAACTAAGGGAGGAGTTCCCGTCGTGGCGCAATGGTTAACGAATCCGACTAGGAACCATGAGGTTGCAGGTTCGGTCCCTGCCCTTGCTCAGTGGGTTAACGATCTGGCATTGCCGTGAGCTGTGGTGTAGGTTGCAGACGCGGCTCGGATCCCGTGTTGCTGTGGCTCTGGCGTAGGCCGGTGGTTACAGCTCCGATTCAACCCCTAGCCTGGGAACCTCCATATGCTGCGGGAGCGGCCCAAAAAATAGCAAAAAGACAAAAAAAAAAAAAAAAAAAAGAACTAAGGGAGCATGCTTTTAAGAGCATAATTTGTACACTATTGCTGCAATGCAAGCAAAAGAAGTGCTTGATGGGCCTTGGATTTATTTTAAATGCTGATAAAATCAACATTCAATAAAGCCTTAGACACACTCTCTTCCTTATAAGATCATCAGTCCCAGCTGAAAGTTTAAAGCTACGAAAGGCTAAAGAGAGAACTTAAAGGCATGTAATCAGAAGAGAAAAATGGAGTTCCTATTGTGGCTCAGCATGTTATGAACCTGACTAGTATCCATGAAGATGTGGGTTCAATCCCTGGCCTCCCTCAGTGGATTAAGGATCCAGCATTGCTGTGAGCTGTATTGTAGGTCACGGACGCAGCTCGGATCTCATGTGGTTGTGGCTGTGATGTAGGCTGGCAGCTGCAGCTCCGATTTGACCCCTAGCCTGGGAACTTCCACATGCCGCAGGTGCAGCCAAAAAATTCAAAAAAAGAAGAGAAATGAAAATGGGAGAGCTTCGGAGGAAATTGTGGGCAGCTGTCAGAAGCATTTTACATAGGGGGCAAATCCTATTTTCTGTCTTCTGGGATCACTAGAACTGACCTCTTGAATCAGGAACAGCTTCCTGCACAGAAGGTTGCCTTGTGAGCCCTCCTAGTGCTCTGGCCTGTGGACCAGCACTGTAATGTTCTCCTAACCTGTGCAATTCCATCTCGGATCTCACATCGTCCCACACTGCAGATAAATTGAGTAAAAATACAATGAGTAAAGGACCATGACTTTTTAATATGTTCCCCTAGAGAAGGTAATCAAACAGAATGCCCTGGTTCTGCTCACTTTAGCAATGCAGGAAGCTCCAATATATCCAGCCAGCTGGTTGAGCTGCCTTAACTAGAGCTCAACAAGTAGACCATCAACTCCTTAGATAAAAGAGCTATATTTCATTCATCTATGGATAGCATAGTAATTAGTGAAGAGCCTACTTTGGATTCAGCCAGATCCTGACTTGAATATTGATTCTACAAGTTAACAACTGGGTAATCTTGGCCACTTAACCTCTTCAATCCTGTTTCATCATCTGTAAAATGGGAATAATTATGCCCAACTCTACTGACTTGTGGCAGTTAAATGTGACGCTTCTTTGTAAAGCTTCTTGGAGCAGCTCAAAAGTGTCGAGAGCTTGGAGGTAGAGTGGACAACCAAGGGTGTGTGATCACAGAAAAGACTGTGTTAGTATCCAGCAAATTTAAAGGAGAAATCTTTTGCCAGAGGCTGCAAATGCTCTCATGTTGAGGTTGAATGGATAACGTTTACCTCAAGGGAAGGAGGGATTGATTTCCATTTTTATCTGCATTGTTTGAATTTTTATATAGATTAAAAATACATGAAATTTAAAATGAATACAGCTTTTTAAAGAGGAAAAAAATGTTTAGCTGGCAGGGTTCCTGGCTTATTTGCTCAGTCTTTTAGTTCTTCCAGGGATGGCAAGAGCAAGAACAGAAAACACAAATAATTATATTAATACAAAACACTAATAATTATCCGTATCAATAAGGCGGCCCTATTCCCATATGGACCAGAGGGTAGAATAATAGTTCTCTACAGTTGTACCAAACCTTCACAAGACTAAACTACTTCCATTTACAATGGGTTCCAACCTACCACAGTTCCACTTAAAATCTGTGTACTTTACCATGGTGTGAAAGTGACACCCACATGGAATTTTTATCTTTTCTGGGCTAGCCATATGCCACAGGACACTCCAGTGATGCTGAGCAGCCACTGAGTCCCAGCTCCCTGGACAGTCCGAGATCACGAGGGGTACAATCGATACACTTATAAACATTTCGTGTTTCACCTTCAGTACAGCATTCAATAATTACATAACATTCAACATTGTCATAAAATAGGCTTGTAGATGATTCTGCCCAACCGTAAGCCAAAGTAAGTGTTCTGAGCGGGTCTAAGGTAGGCTAAGCTTAAACCCAAGCTATGTTGGGTAGACTAAGGGTGTTAAATGAACTTTCGACTTGGGTTTATCAGGACGTAACGCCACCGTCAGTGGAGGAAGACCTGTATTAACTTTGTCTCCCTTAAGTCTTCTGCGTGGTTTCCGCCCCTCCCAGGCATTTCCACCCCAGTACGATTGTAGGGAGGGGAGAAACTGAGGCGGGGTTGAGGGAGCCTGCGGGCCCGGCTGGAGCACCCACCCCGCGGGCCTCCTGCTCTCAACCCGGGACGCGGGCCATTAGGGCGGTTTCCCTCCGGAGCCCAGAGGGCTCAGGCCGCCGCCAGTAAGGCCGGCCGGCTGGGAGCCCCGCGAAGAGGGGCCGAGGGGGCGGGCCCGAAGCCTCGGCCTCGCCTCCGCCCGCGCAGCGCTGCGCCCGCGGCTTCCCGGCCGCTCGTTCGGGGCGGCCTCCCGGAGCCCGGAGCTCTGCCCGGGGAGCGTCACCACCATGCTGCAGAAGCGAGAGAAGGTGCTGCTCCTGAAGACCTTCCAGGGCCGGACGCTGCGGATCGTGCGGGAGCATTACCTGCGGCCCAGCGTGCCCTGCAACAGCCCGCTCTGCCCTCAGCCCGCCTCCTGCCACAACGGTCAGGGCCCGGCGGGAGCGCGGGCGGTCGGGGCCGGGAGGGAGCTAGGGCGGCAGGACGGGTTCGGCAGAGCGTCGGCCTTGAGGCTCAAGGGCGCGGCCCAGAGGCGGAGCGCGGGGCCGCGGTGGCGCGGAGTCCGAGGCCCTCGGGCCTCCTCCCGCCTCCAGGCTTACCCCCGGGCCGGGCTGCGGGTCGGGCACGAGGGGCCGGAAGCTTCCGGTCTTTCCACACCGACTCCCGACTGTTCGGCCCCAGAAAATGGAAGGGCTGAGAGGCCAGCGCCCTCGCCGCGCAGAGGCCGGGGGTTGGGGCTTTCTGAGCCTGGGGGCGCTGGAGCCGGGCGGCTCTTGCTCCCCAGCTCGCGCTGGTGAAATGGGAAGGTCCCGGGCTGGGGGCCCCCAGCTGTGCGAGCCTGGTGGGGGGAGCTGACGCTGCCGCTGCTCATTGTATATTTCTTTGCTTTGCTCCCCACACATTTTCTGACCTGCCAGCACCGAGGCCTCAGAAGGTTATCCGGTGGAGAGCCCTCTTCACTGTAAGACTTGCGGCTCATCAGGGCCCGCGCACCGGAAGGTCACGAGGAAATTGGGTTGGGGTGGGCCTTCCACCACGCCTTCCTCCACATGATGTCTAGGCCGCGCAGGTGGCCAGTTTAATGGTGGAGGTTCCTGGTTCTCTTCCCTGAAGTGGGAGAGGAGCGTGGTCGTCCTTTTCAGCGAATATTTGGGATCCTTAGCTAATGGTTAAGGTGAACATTTCAATTACCACTTGGCTATCCACCTTGGACCCACGGGCTGGGTGGAAATCCCACCACTGTGCCTGCTTGCACTGAGCATCTTTTCTAGTCAATTCAATTTCTCTGGCTCTTGGAGACTTCTGAGCACCTTCACAAGATTGAGACAGACCCAGTTTGAAATGGCTGTGCCTAAACAGCGATTAACATGTATATTTGGGGAGCCCCACTTGAATGGGAGTGTAGGGCAGTGAGTTAACACAGAGATATATTCAGGTTATGCTGAAGATTTGCTTGCTTGCATGTGTGTTGTTTTTTTTTCAATCCGTCGTCTTCTACACCCCTGGCAACACCATAAACCACATTGAGCTTTTATTTATCACAGCTTCAGAAAAAATGAAGGTGCTGAATTTACCTGAATGTTTGGCCTCTACCCAGGTAGATTTGTCTTGTCTTGAAAACTTCACGGTGTAGTTAAGATTGGGAGTTGTTTTGCACACCTGGAGTGACATCCAAATAAACCAGGTTTGCGAACGTCGTCTAATCTCTCACATTTTGAATTATGCTTCAGATGGAAAACTCTTGTCTAGTGATGTGACTCATTACATGATCCCAGATTGGAAAGTTGTGCAAGATTATCTCGAGATCCTTGAATTTCCTGAATTGAAGGGAATTATTTTCATGCAAACTGCTTGTCAAGCTGTGCAACATCAAAGAGGCCGGAGGTATCTGTTATTTATTTATTTATTTATAGAGAGGATTTTTTTTCCCCTTTAGAAAAGGTCCCTTGGTGGCAGAGGAGGGGGGAATTCATTATTTTTGTCAGAAAGGACTTTTTGAACTAATTTGGCATTCTCTTTGCTAGTGAGGAATGCAGTAACATTATTTTATATTTCTGCTTCAACACCTGGCCAAAAGATGCGACTGTAGATCAATAAACTGCAGTGTCCCCAGGATGTGGGTATTTAAGATTCTTGGCTTTTGGTTTGCATTTTTAAAGTAGCAGAGCTATTGCTTATTTCTTGTTGGAAACGGGTGTTATTTAATCTTCTTATTTATAGATACATTATTTCAGAAGCTTACGTTTTATTCCTCCTGGGGGAAAAGAAAGTGTTCTTAAATTTTAGGCTCCCTTATTGTGGAGTTAAATTGTACTGGTGGTGATTTATTCAGTGAAACCAGAAATAACTTGTTTTTATTTTTAGATTACTAGTATAACCAGCAACCATAGAAACTGTGTTTGCTAAAAAAAAAGGATTTCTTATTGAAATCAGCCTAAAATGCTTGCCTTGTATCTAAATGAAGAACAGTTGTTCACCTTTTAAACATGAATACAGTAAAAAAATGGTTTTCCTTCTTTTAACATTGGGAAACGATTGATGATTTGCACTTGAAGACTGTAGGGAAATAGTGTATTAGAATTACACATCCAATCTCTTAACACCCAAGTTAAGCAAAAATTATGTGTTTATCCTTTTTTAAATGTTGTGGTTTCTTCAGATCTTGGTAGTAAAAGATGAAGTGTGTTTACTTGTGTATGAAAATGCTAAGTTGTCCTTATTTTATGCTGAGTTCATAAAAATATGCATTAACTAGGTTTTTCAGATAGAATATTTTTATATGAGCTTGAAGTTGATTTTGTTCAGACACAAAGATATAGACGTTTATATACACCCAGGTTTAAATGCTGCTCCAGGTGTCGTATTTCAATTTCTGCTACTAAAATCAATTTGTTGTTATTATTCAGGTGGCTAACATACTGCCAAGCATTTTCAATTTCTGTTTTCTAAAATATTTTTAATATTAAGGATTGTTTTAAAAACCAATTCCTGGGACATTCAGAAGTAAAGAATTGGAATTTAAATGTCTTTCTTCCTGAACATTTCAAAAGTTGTTAACTTGATGGAAAACTATTGGTTTTCCACTGCCTTACAGTGTCTGTGAATATGCTAAATGTGAAAACAAAGGCTGAGGTGTTATGGACCGGGCCCCACAGGATAACACCCTGGTTTTCCCATTTGGTGAGCACTTTTTGAGCTCCTACTTCCAGGCTTCCAGGAGTATAAAAAGAAGTCTCGGTCCCTCTCTCCACAAAACTGTTACCTTGTTGAGGTTAGACTCAAGAAACAAGAAGGTGGAGTTCCCGACGTGGCACAGTGGTTAACGAATCCGACTAGGAACCATGAGGTTGCGGGTTCGATCCCTGCCCTTGCTCAGTGGGTTAACGATCCGGCATTGCCGTGAGCTGGGGTGTAGGTTGCAGACGTGGCTTGGATCCTGCGTTGCTGTGGCTCTGGCATAGGCCGGTGGCTACAGCTCCGATTCGACCCCTAGCCTGGGAACCTCCATATGCCGTGGGAGCGGTCCAAGAAATAGCAAAAAAAAAAAAAAGAAAGAAACAAGAAGGTAATTATGACATACCTTGGACAAATGGAAGATAATTTAATGTGGTCGAAGCGAAGTGCAGAAGTAAACATGGGGGAGTTCCTGTCAGGGCGCAGCAGAAACAATCCGACTAGGAACCATGAGGTTGCGGGTTCAATTCCTGGCGTTACCAGGAGCTGTGGTGTAGGTTGCACATACTGCTCAGATCTGGTGTTGCTGTGGCTGTGGTGTAGGCTGGCAGCTCCAGTTGGACCCCTAGCCTAGAAACCTCCATATGCCATAGGTGAGGCCCTAAAAAAAAAAAAAAAAAAAAAAAGGAAACATGGTGTGTATGGATTTAAAAAGTCCTTGGGAGTTCCCGTCGTGGCGCAGTGGTTAACAAATCCGACTAGGAACCATGAGGTTGTGGGTTCGATCCCTGGCCTTGCTCAGTGGGTTAACGATCCGGCATTGCCGTGAGTTGTGGTGTAGGTTGCAGACGCGGCTCGGATCCCACGTTGCTGTGGCTCTGGTATAGGCCGGTGGCTACAGCTCCGATTCAACCCCTAGCCTGGGAACCTCCATATGCCGCGGGAGCGGCCCAAGAAATAGCAACAACAACAACAACAAAAAGACAAAAGACAAAAAGACAAAAAAAAAAAAAAAAGAATCCAGTGTTGCCATGATCTATGGTGTAGGTCACAGACACGGCTTGGATCCTGCATTGCTGTCGCTGTGGCATAGGCTGGCAGCTAGAGCTCTGATTGGACCTCTAGCCTAGAAACCTTCATATGCTACGGGTGCAGCCTTAAAAAGCCAAAAATAAATAAATAATAAAAATAAAAAAATAAAAATAAAAAGTCCTTGAAAGGAGTTTAGTAGGTTAAAGGATCTGGCATTGTCACTGCTGTGTCTCAGGTTGGCTCCCTGGCCTGGAGAACTTCCACATACAACAGGCTCAGCCAAAAAATTTAAAAACTAACAGAAAGTTTAATAAAATAAAAAAATAAAAAGCCCTTGAAGGAAATGTGTTTGAGACTAGACTTAATGAAGAGAAACAAGAGGCAGGAAAAGAAGTCAGCAAGTTTGGGACTTGTTTATTTACCTCTTAATCGACCAACAGGTGTATTTGGGTTGAAACAGCTAAATGATCAAAATTACCTAAGCCCTGGAAAGTGTCATATATTGAAAGTTGACTTTAGAGTTGAGGATAACCATTGAATATATAAGATCAGTAGATTTGTTTTATTAGTTTGGCCTTCGTAAGTGTTAAGCGTAAGTCTTTTTTTTTTTTTTTTTTTTTGGTCTTTTCTAGGGCCGCTCCCAGGGCATGTGGAGTTCCCAGGCTAGGGGTCTAATCGGAGCTGTAGCCACTGGCCTACACCAGAGCCACAGCAGCACAGGATCCTTAACCCACTGAGCAAGGCCAGGGATCGAACCCATAACCTCATGGTTCCTAGTCGGATTCGTTAACCATTGCACCATGACAGGAACGCCTGAGTTTTTATATTTAACCAGAGGTGGCCTAGCAGAGGATCTCTGGTGCTTTGCTTTATTTAATGTTGAGAGACATTGTGTTTTGTTTTTCAGTTCTTTAGGGATTTTTGAGTTGCTAATAAATAATTCACTCTATTTGTTAGGCTTATAGGACGTTATTGTTAAGGAAAGCTTTGTCAGTTGAAAAACCTGGTCTGGTCTACTATCTGGTTGAAATGCCTTTCTTTCTCCTTTGAACTTCCCGCCCGCCCCAGAACGCCTTCTGTGTAGCTTCAGAGTCTCAATTTCTCAGTACATAACACAGGATTGGAATCATAGGATATTATAGTTGCAGAGGATCTAAGAGGTCAACGTGATCTAAATCCCCACCCAATACATCAGTGTTATCAGCATGAGAAATGTTATCAACTTTGTTTCTAAAAAAACTCCCACGGAGTTCCCATCGTGGCACAGTGGAAACGAATCCAACTAGGAACAATGAGGTTGCGGGTTCAATCCCTGTCCTCGCTCAGTGGGTTAAGAATCTGGTGTTGCCATGAGCTGTTGTATAGGTCACAGACGCGGCTCAGATCCCGCAATGCTGTGGCTGTGGTGTTGGCCGGAGGCTACAGCTCTGATTAGACCCCCTAGCCTGGGAACTTCCAAATGCCATGGGTGCAGCCCTAAAAATATAAAAATAAAGAAAAAGAAAAAACTCTCATGAATATCCAGTGTTAATTTAAATTATTTTATTGTATTGTTACTTAACTATGTTTAAATGTAAATCTAGGCATAAATCTTCATACCCAAGTACTTAATGCAACCTTAAACCCAAACCAGACTTTCAAATTAAACAAAGCTACAGAATAAGAAAACTGGGAAATTCCCTAGTGACTCAGCAGATTAAGGATCGAGTGTTCTCACTTCTGTGGTTCAGGTCACTGCTGTGGCACAGGTTCGATCCCTGGCCTGGGAATTCCCACATGCCGTGGATGCAGCCAAAAACAAAAACAAAACTACAAATGAACATGAATGTGACAGATGACATTGTTTTACTGAAATAAAGTTACCAGAGTTGAGTTTAACATTAGAAAGACATTGCCTCTATATCTATAGGTTTTGTATTTAATATAATTTTGTGTTTTGTTATGTTTTGTCTTTTTTGCCTTTTCTAGGGCCGCTCCCACGGCATATGGAGGTTCCCAGGCTAGGGGTCCAATTGGAGCTGTAGCCACCAGCCTACACCACAGCCACAGCAATGCCAGGTACGAGCTGTGTCTGGAACCTACACCACAGCTCATGGCAATGCCGGATCCTTAACCCACTGAGCAAGCCCAGGGATCGAACCCTCAACCTCATGGTTCCTAGTCGGATTTGTTAACCACTGAGCCACGATGGGAATTCCTAATTTTGTGTTTTGATTTCAGTACTATCAATGCAGAAAATGCCTGGTCTCATAAGTATATTGTACAAAACAGTATGAAAAAATGTCGTTTTCAATTGTTCAGTATAATCACACATTCTGCCATCTCTTAACAATCCTCAAATGCTTATTTAATGAGGGCTCATGAGATAGCCCTGTAAAGCTGACTTGTCCACCACATTCATTCATGTGTTCAGGTATTTATTAAATACATATTTATTGAGAGACTCTATGTACCAGAAACTGTGCTAGCACTGAGGGTATAGTGGCTAACAACATAACTACTCGGCGTTGCTTCTACAGTGTCTGTGGCTCGACCCCTGGCCTGGGAACTTCCATGTGCCGCAGGTGCGGCCACTTGTTTAAAAAAAAAAAAAAAATGTTTTAAGGGGAGTTCCTGTTGTGGCGCAGCGGTTAACAAATCCTGCTAGGAACCATGAGGTTGCGGGTTTGGTCCCTGCCCTTGCTTATTGGTTTGGGGATCTGGCGTTGTCGTGAACTGTGGTGTAAGTGGCAGATGCGGCTCGGATCCTGCGTTGCTGTGGCTCTGGCATAGGCTGGTGGCTACAGCTCCGATTCAACCCCTAGCCTGGAAACCTCCATATGCCACCAGGAGTGGCCCAAGAAATGGCAAAAAGACCGGAAAAAAAAAAAAAAATGTTTTAAGGAAAAATATCCATGCAGCTCAGCAGGTTAAGTATCCAGTGTTGTCACTGCAGTGGCTCAGGTCACTGCTGTGGTGTAGGTTCAACCCCTGGCCTGAGAACTTTTGAATGTTGTAGGCACAGCCCAAAAAAAAAAAAAGTGTTTTAAGAATATCACTCAAGGAGTTCCTATCATGGCTCAGTGGTCAGCAAACCCAACTAGTGTCCATGAGGACGAAGGTTCGATCCCTGGCCTTGCTTAGTGGGTTAAGGATCCTGTGTTGCCAAGGCTATGGTGTAGGCCGGCAGCTACACCTCCAATTTGACCCCTAGCCTGGGAACCTCCATATGCTGCGGGTGCAGCCCTAAAAAGACAAAGTATGTATATATCTTTATATCACTCAATATACGAGTTTCCACTGTGGCTCAGTGGGTTAATAATCTGACTAGTATCCATGGGATGTAGGTTCGATCCCTGGCCTAACTCAATGGGTTAAGAATCCAGTGTTTCCATGAGCTATGGGGTAGGTCACAGATGCAGCTCAGATCTGGCATTGCTATGGCTGTGGCATAGGCCAGTAGCTGCAGCTCCAATTCCACCCCTAGCCTGGGAACTTCTATATGCTGCAGGTGCAGACCTAAAAAGAAAAAGAAAAGAATATCACTTAATATAAATGGAAAATAGAAACTTGAAATTCTTGTAGAAAATTCAAGGGCCTCTGAAATTAAGTCTAGGAAACCCTACCCAGATTCTGCAAAAACTGAATAAGTGCAACATTGAGTACAGAACTCACTTCCTTGTATATCTCCCAACTGGTTGTGGGAAACCCACTTCTATTCCACAGCGAGTATAGTCAGCAAGGGAAAGGGATGTTGTATCTGTAGCAAGGTCACCTTGAATAAAAATAGTTTTTAAAAAATCAGTCTAGAGAAAGTAAACTTAGCTGTCCTCCTAAGAAATTGTTTGAACCATTTACATATTGGAAATTTGGAAAACATCTTAGCCAGTCCAGGGAAACAGGTTTTTCTATAAGACTGGATTTTTTTTTTTTTTTTTTTTGTCTTTTTTTAGGGCCACACCTGCGGCCTATGGAAGTTCCCAGGCTAGGGGTCTAATCGGAGCTGTAGCCACCAGCCACAGCCACAGCAGCACCAGATCCGAGCTGTGTCTACGACCTACACCACAGCTCACGGCAATGCCAGATCCTTAACCCACTGAGCAAAGCCAGGGATCGAACCCGTAACCTCATGGTTCCTGGTCGGGTTCGTTAACCACTGTTCCACGACGAGAACTCCTGGAATTTTTAAAACTTCAGATAATTTTATTGTACTTAACTATCAGATACTGTTCCCTTGTCATTCAGGCCACACTTGTTCAAGGCACCATGATGTTCTTTGCTGGCTCCATACGGGCTACTCATATATCTAGTTCTATCGTATGCACCACCAACCCTGACTAGCAAAAAATACGACCGTATTGTATGGATGCACTATTAAATTATAACCATAAGCCCACATGCCTACTAGCAAACCTGACTGTCACACTCAGGAGTGATTCGCTGTTTGTTTCATGCTTTCCCCATTAATATTCTTGTGCCATTTGTTCATTTGTTTTATCTGGCTGATAGGTAGTTGACAAATGGAAGCACACACTAAAAGTCTAAGGAAAATATATGGGAGTGAAACTTAAAATTGTGAAGATTCTTTTTGCTAAGTGATGTATTTTTTTAAACATTGGGAAGGATTGTCATCACTCTCTTTTGATGGTGAACCCTCCTGGATCTGGCTTGTGAAACATCCGTATTTGGAGAGGACCCGATTGGAGAAGCCAATCCGGTTCAAAGTCCAGGTGTGCTAAGCAATGCAGTGATGTACTCGAAGCCTAGCAAAAGAGTTCTGAACCCAGTTTCAAACTGGGTTCTGAAAATGTCAGAGTTTGTCCCAGGACATTATTATCTTGTATTTGAATCACTCTTGTCACAAAGGGTTGTGAGTTCATTCATTCTGTGGAAAACTTTTATGGGGTGCCTACTGCGGGTTAAGTACTAGAGGTGCTCTTGAGCAGTCAGTCCCCACTGTCTCTTCCCTTGGGCCCTTTGTCTACCTGACTCTTATGCCTCCTCCGGGTCTCAGGTGTTATCTCCTCCCAGATGGCTTTCCCATCCCTCCCGTGTTCCTGTCACACCTTGCACTTTGCCTTTCAGGGCATTTATCCCCTGAAATGGGTGGTTCTACTTTTTTGTTTTCTTCTGCTTTGACAATTAGCATTGCCATTTTTTTTAATTGAGATAATATATATATAACATAAAATTTACCATTTTAACCATTCCTAAGTGTATAATTTGGTGGCATTGAGTATGTTCACACTATTGTATGACCTATCTCCAGACCTTTTTTCATCTTCCCAAACTGAAACTCTATGCCCAGTAAGCACTAATTCCACATTTCCCCCTCCCCCCCGGGGTCCATGGCAACCACCCGCTCTACCTCTGTCTCCATGTATCTGACTGCTTAAAGAAACTTATATACATGGATCATGCAATATTTGTCCTTTCGGAGTTCCCGTTGTGGCTCAGTGGTTAATGAATCCGACTAGGAACCATGAGGTTTTGAGTTCGATCCCTGGGCTTGCTCAGTGGGTTAAGGATCTGGCGTTGCCATGAGCTGTGGTGTAGGTCGCAGATGTGGCTCAGATCCTGAGTTCCTGTGGCTGTGGCATAGGCCGGTGGCTATAGCTCCGATTAGACCCCTAGCCTGAGAACCTCCATATGCCGTGGGAAGCGGCTCTAGAAAAGGCAAAAAGACAAAAAAAAAAAAAAAAAAAAAAAAAAAAAAAAAAAAAAAAAAATTTGTCCTTTCGTGGCTGGCTTATTTCACTCAGTATGATGTCTTCAAGGTCCATCCGTGTTGTAAGATGTGTCAGAATTTCCCTTTTAAGGCTGTGTAGTATTACATGGTATGTATATGCCATATTTTGTTTATCCATTCACCTCTCAATGGACACGGGGGCTGCTTCCACCTCCTAGCTAGTATGTGTGACGTTGCTGTGAACATGGGTGCACCACTACCACTTCAAGACCCTGCTTTCAGATCTTCGAGGTCTATACCTAGAAGTGAATTCCTGGGTCACATGGTAGTTCTAATTTTGATTTTTTTTAAGGAACAGGTGGTTGTGTTGGGTTCACTGTGAGCAGGATGGCTGCAGATGAAGGGCAGCCTTAGCAATGTCTAGATGGTGTCCCCTGAGGGCACTCAGTGGAGCATAGCAGTATAGCACACGTCCGCTGACTGGTGGGTGTTGAGTCAGGGAGGGAGTTTGTAAACAAATACTTGCACTGAGTTCACGTGCTTTATTAGGGGTGTAGATAAAGGGAACAAAAACTGGAAGAGATAAAAAATAAGCAATATTTTTCAGTATTTTCTCTGAAATAATAAATTTCAGACATTTATGAAGACTCTCCTAGAATCTTTTTATTGCTCAACAAAAAAGTGCTCTTTTTTTACCACCACCCCTGACCCCCACCCAACCCCACCCTGCAGCATATGGAGTTCCCCAGCCAGGGATCAGATCTGAGCTGCAGCTGTGACCTATACTGTAGCTGTGGCAATGCTGGATCCTTAACCCACTGTGCTGGGCCAGGGACTGAACCTGTGTCTCACTGCTCCAGAGACCCACCAATCCTGTTGCGCCACAGCAAGAACTCCAAAAAAGTGCTCTTTTTAAAAAATTCACGTATGGGAGTTCTCTTGAAGCGCAGCGGTTTTAGCCTTCAGCATTGTTATTGCCAAGGCTGGGGTTGCTACTGTGGCACGGGTTCGATCCCTGGCTTGGGAATGTGTTCTAGGCATTTTTGGGGTGGGGGGAGCTTTTATTTGCACAAGTGGAATTCTGTTGAGAAAAGCTGCCATTCACAGAAATGAAACTTACTCCCTTTGATTATTAGGACATTTTGTAAGTTGCTTTATTCGATGATTCTCTTTTCAGGTGGCTCAAAATTAGAATTACTAAGAAAGTAAAATCAGTGTTTGTTCTTTTCCAATGAAGTGTTGAAACAACAAAGGTATTGGTAGTTAGCATTTATTTAGAAAGGGTAAGTTAGAGAGTTCTGCCTTTGCTTTAATGGAAAGACTCATTTTTAAATATCCATGGTGAAAGGCTGGAGGTGGGAATGAAAGGGCATAAATTTTATTATATTAAATGCCAGTCATCTACCTTGGATAATTTATATGTTAATTTAACATCTGGTTTAATATCAATCCATTTTTAAAATAAACAATTGACCGCCTTTAAAGTAATTGTGAATATTATGTATTTCATATTACCTAGACAATTGAAAAGCACCTTCTTAGAAACTGACCCATATGAGACTTCATATTTTATTTGCTTTGGCTAACATTATTGGAAAGATCTCCTGATGGGGAAAAAAAAAATCTTAAAAACTTTCTGTTAGTTGTCTGACAGATGAAGCTAGATGTCATTCTTGTCAATGAGGTGGCTGCATAAATAAAATTCACAGATAGATTCCCAAACTTACCTTACATGTCCTTTTCTAGGGCTGCCAGCAAAAAGTAAAACATATTAATGCCTGATGCCATTTATAGAACAATGCGCAGTACAGAAATAAAGACTAAGTTCTATGTGCCTCCCTGTCCTCTGTGAGCCTTTGACGAAGGGGCTATGTGGGGCAGGGCCGTATAATTACATCATAAATAACCAGAAGTCTCAGAAAGGGAAGGAGGAGTAGAGAAGTTTAATTGATCCACAAAGTAATTAATGAAGCTCTACCTAAGCACATTCTAGCAAGCAAAACCGAGACACAGCTACACACACTAAGGCCAATATAAATAAATGTTTGCCAGGTTTTAAATAATCAATCTTTTGCTCTGAAATACCCCATCTTTTTTGAACCTTAGCGAGCGCTGGCAGGAGATGAGTACCTGCTGTGTTAGATTTATTCTTCTCCTCTGCATTACAGACAGTATAACAAATTGCGAAATCTCCTGAAGGATGCACGTCATGATTGCGTTCTCTTTGCTAATGAATTCCAGCAGTCCTGCTATCTCCCTCGGGAAAGAGGGGAGTCCATGGAAAAGTGGCAGAGCAGGTATGGTACTGACTAGCTGGGTTTTCACATGATCATCTTTCATTTCTTTATCATGGGCTATTTGGGTGTTGGTCTAAATGCTGTGCTGGAACAAACCGACAGTTATTCTAAAACCATGATTAATACCAAAATGCTTAATGTGTCAATGTTTAAATATGTCCTTTGAATCCATAGTTGATATATTTTCGAAATTGTAATTAGAGAGATATAGGTGCCCCAAACTTCTAACAGCTAGGTGGATCATTCCAGTGATCCAGAAGTCATAGCTCTAACACTTGTGTGTAGGTATATGAGACAGGGAGATCTCCTGCTTTTAAACTAAGATCATCTCAGTTTTTCTGCTGTAAGTTGCTTTAATATCCCAACCAGTCTTATTGAACTGAAACCAGTAGATTAATTCTAGTAAAGCAGTTTTCAGAAGTCTAGCCTTGTAGATGAGATCCCCCTAAAAGCAGAGCCTGAAGCAAGGATCTGAGGGGTGAGTTGTTTACACAAGAAGCAATTCCCAAAAGCAAGAGTAAGGAAATGGGGAGCGTGAGATAGAGAAGGAGCGAAAGCAGTAAAGAGTGTGTTACTGACATGAGAGGCTGAGATTCAGTCTGCTTGGAACCTCTAAGAAGCCATGTAGAGTTCACCTCAGAAGTCACCTCCAAGGGTGGAGGAGAGGGCATTTTTAGTTGGTTACCCCTGTAGCTGAAGGCTATTCCCCAGGGCATTAACTCAGTCAGTGGGGCCTTGAGGAGGGATAACTACCACCCAGCTGCAGCTCAAGTCAGAGTTGGGTTTAGGGTGCAGGTGCTGGGCACCCATAGCCTCTGCTACACGTTTCTGTACAAGGCAAAAGAGACCTTAAGCTTTAAAATGTCTTGGGAGTTCCTGTTGTAGTGCAGCAGAAACAAACCCTACTAGTAATCCATGAGGATATGGGTTCGATCCCCGGCCTTGCTCAGTGGGTCTCAGGGATCTGGCGTTGCCATGAGCTATGGTTTAGGTCACAGACTCAGCTTGAATCCTATGTTACTGTGGCTGTGACGTAGGCCAGCAGCTGCAGCTTCCACTCAACCCCTAGCCTGGGAATTTCCATATGCCATGAGTCCAGCCCTAAAAAACAAAAAATTAAATAAAGTAAAATGTCTTATCCATACAGAATATTTTTTTTCTTGTAATTTGTTGTCTGTATAGCCAGTAAATATTTAAATTCTCTAAAGCAAAGTAAGCACTGATATTACTAAGTCTTTAATAGGACCCACATTCCCATAGGGCTCAGTACCAAAAAGGGAAAAACAGATCTTTTCCCTATCAGGTCATGTACGAGTACTCACACTTACTAACTACACAGCTTCCACGTTGTAGGTACTCGAGCAACTTTTTTAACTTCTAGAACTAAAGGAACCTTATGTAGCATCTTTATTTGCAGAAAGAAAAACAAATGCCTACAGAGATTGACTCTCCCAAGTTTATGCACTTCATTGGAAACATGATCCATTCTTGAACACATGTCTCCAGACTTAAGCTCCATTTTGCAATTCCGATTCTTTGTGGAAGGATTTTCAGACATTTTACATGGTGCCATATCCGGCATATTACTGGGTTATGATCTTCAGCTACTTGCAGCCTAGTTTTTCTTCTTCATCTTTTAGGCCTCTCACGATTTAGCTTGTGTGGCTCAGCCCTCCAATTAAAAACTGTGTAAAGGTGGCAGAGCCCCACAGAGTCCAGGACATATCAAGAAATAGAAGAAATTTTTTTTTTTTTTTTTTGTCTTTTTGTCTTTTGTTGTTGTTGTTGTTGTTGCTATTTCTTGGGCCGCTCCCGGGGCATATGGAGGTTCCCAGGCTAGGGGTTGAATCGGAGCTGTAGCCACCGGCCTACGCCAGAGCCACAGCAACACGGGATCCGAGCCATGTCTGCAACCTACACCACAGCTCACGGCAATGCCAGATCGTCAACCCACTGAGCAAGGGCAGGGACCGAACCCGCGACCTCATGGTTCCTAGTCGGATTCGTTAACCACTGCGCCACGACGGGAACTCCGAGAAGAAGTTTTATGGCACAGCAGAAAGGAACTCAACTAGCATCCATGAGGATGCGGGTTTGATCCCTGGCCTCAATCAGTGGGTTAAGGATCTGGCGTTGCTGTGAGCTGTGGTGTAGGTCACAGACACAGCTTGGATCCCGAGTTGCTGGGGCTCTGGCATAGGCCAGCGGCTACAGCTGTGATTGGACTCCTAGCCTGGGAACCTCCACATGCCTCCCGTGCAGTTCTAAAGAGAGGAAAAAAAACGAAAGAAAGAGAGAAAAGAAATAAAGAAAAGGAAAGGAAAGGAAGGAAAGAAAGAAAGACAGACAGACAGACAGAAAGAAAGAAAGAAAGAAAAAGAAAGAAAAGAAGTTTCTGTGGTGGTTGAATGTCTTAGAGAAGAAGAGATGTCAAGCATTTTCTGGTTCATCTTTGTATGCCCCCAGTGTATCCAAACATGGGTAGGTTTATACTGGGGGCTCAGGAAGAATTTGTTGAGTGAATGAATGAATGGTTGTCTATGTAAACCAAAGGATAGCAGATTAAAAGCCAGGTGTGAAATTCTATAAAAGAGCTTGTGTTTGTCTGCCTTGGAAGGGCTCATGTGCCCCTTGCTTTCTAGGAGCATATACAATGCAGCTGTTTGGTTCTATCACCACTGCCAGGATAGGATGCCAGTTGTCATGGTGACAGAAGATGAAGAGGCAGTTCAGCAGTATGGAAGTGAAACAGAAGGAGTGTTTGTGATTTCCTTCAAGGTACTTCCAGCCATTGTGTGTGTGTGTCTATGTGTGTTCATTTCCGGAGTAGTGCCCTAGATCCCTTTGTCAATACAGAAAAGGGAAAATAAAGAATAAGGGAAGACTTTAAGAAGTTAGGGTATTCCCGTCGTGGCACAGTGGAAACGAATCCAACTAGGAACCATGAGGTCACGGGTTCAATCCCTGGCCTCACTCAGTGGCTTAAGGATCTGGCATTGCCGTGAGTTGTGACGTAGGTCACAGACACGGCCCGAATCTGGTGTTGCTGTGGCTCTGGCGTAGGCCGGAGGCTATAAATCCGATTCCATCCCTAGCCTAAGAACCTCCATATGCCGAGGGTGCAGCCCTAAAAGGACAAAAAAATAAATAAGAAATTTTTAAATAATTAAAAAAAAAGAAGTTCCAGTACTTCCTGCCATGGCACAGTGGGTTAAGAATCCAACTGCTGGAAGTTCCCAAAATGGCGCAGCAGAAACAAATCCAACTACGAATGATGAGGTTGCAGGTTCAATCCCTGGCCTTGCTCAGTGGGTTAAGGATCCAGTGTTGCCGTAAGCTGTGGTTTAGGTCACAGACGTGGCTCAGATCCCGAGTTGCTGTGGCTGTGGCGTAGTCTGGCAGCTGTAGCTCCAATTGGACCCCTAGCCTGGGAACCTCCATGTGCCGCAGATGCAGCCTTAAAAAGCCAAACAAACAAACAAAAAAGAATCCAACTGCAGTGGCTTGGGTTGCTGCAGAGGCATGGGGTTTGATCCCTAGCCAGGCATAGTGGGTTAAAGGATCTGGTATTGCTACAGGGGTGGCATAGTTCACAGCTGAGGCTCAGATTCAACTCCTGGCCTGGGAACCTCCTTATGCTGAAGGTGCAGCCATAAAATTAAAAAAAAAGTTCCCGTCATGGCGCAGTGGTTAACGAATCTGACTAGGAACCATGAGGCTGCGGGTTCAATCCCTGGCCTTGCTCAGTGGGTTGGGGACCCGGCGTTGCCGTGAGCTGTGGTGTAGGTTGCGGACGCGGCTCGGATCCCGAGTTGCTGTGGCCCTGGCATAGGTTGGTGGCTATAGCTCCAATTCGACCCCTAGCCTGGGAACCTCCATATGCTGCAGAAGCGGCCCTAGAAAAGGCAAAAAGACAAAAAAAAAAAAAAAGTTCCCCATCTTCATTACTCCCCAACTAATTAATCTTGATTTTGCCAAGTTTGGGAAAACTCCCTGTGACTGTGAGGCCCACAGTATCTAAGCCTTCACTCCTATAAACCCCTGTTGACAGTAAACTCATGTTTATAGTTATAGTAATAGAAAATATTAGTCATGGGAGTTCCTGTCGTGGCTCAGCAGAAACAAATCTGACTAGTATCCGTGAGGACACAGTTTTGATCTCTGGCCTCACTCAGTGGGTTAAGGATCCAGCATTGCCATGAGCTCTGGTGTAGGTCACAGACACACCTTGGATCTGGCTGGCAGCTACAGATCTGATTCAACCCCTAGCCTGGGAACCTCCATATACCATGGGTGTGGCCCTAAAAGACAAAAAATTAAAATATCAGTGATGATGATAATAGGTTGAGTCATATTAAATTGCCAATATGCTGGAGCTCCCTGGTGGCTCAGCAGGTTAAGGATCTGGTCTTGTCACTGCTGTGGCTTAGGTTTGATCCCTGGCCCGGGAATTTCCATATGCCAAGGGTATAGCCAAAAAGAAATTGCCAATATTCTGTTGTTTTTGAGCTACAAAATGGCAAATTTATATGACTCCAACTAATAGTAATAGCCAGCGTTTATCTATGCCAGACCCTGTTCTAACTGTATTATTTCATTTAATTCTTGCAACAGCCCTATGAGGCAGGTGTTGTAATCCCCATTTTATTGGTGAGGAAACTAAAGTACAGAGAGGCTAAGCAACTTGCCCAGGGTCACAGGTGGAAAGCAACGGAGCTGGGATTAGAACCCAGGCAGTCTGGAGTTCTCATAGTGGCTCAGCGGAAACGAATCTGACTAGAATTCATGAGGACGCAGGTTCAATCCCTGGCCTTGCTAAGTGGGTTAAGGATCCAGTGTTGCCGTGAGCTGTAGTGTAGATCGCAGATGTGGCTTGGATCCCACGTTGCTGTGTCTGCGGCGTAGGCCGGCAGCTACAGCTCCAATTCAACCTCTAGCCTGGGAACCTCCATATGCCACTGGTGCGGCCCTAAAAAGACAAAAAACAAAGAAAAACAAAAACCAGGCAGTCTGACTTCTAAACTCTTAACTATCATGCCCTGCTGCCTCTCACATTGTTTCTCTGAGTACACAAAAAACACAGTTTTAAGAGCCAGCCTGTTTTCCCATTGTTCCTCACTCTTCCCTGCTTGTGACTGTGGATGGGAGTCAGTTGGGCTTAAGTAAAGGGTGATGTGAGATATTACTCATGTGAGGGAGTGGCATTACACAGTGACAGTTTCTTGGACTGTTTGACGAACACAATTCTCCTTTTTCTTTATCTTTTTTGACCGCCCCACAGCGTATGGAGTTCCCAGGCCAGGGATCAGATCCGAGCCTCAGTTGGGACCTATGCTGCAACTGCAGCAGTACTGGATCCTTTAACCCACTGTGCCAGGTGGGAATCAAGCCTGCATCCTGGCACTACAAAGATGTCACCGATCCCATTGCACCAAAGCAGGAACTCCATGTTCTCCTATTTCTTAGATACCTTTTCAGAGAGTAGGATTACTGTTAATCTCTTAATAGATTACTGGTGTCTTCTGCCTGCCCAGTTGGTCAGTCAGGTTCCAGTGGTTAACATTGTTTCTTGATTCAGAAACTAGAATGAGGCCTTCCATTATCCCTGTCACTTTACAGAAAGTCTAGTTGAATTTTGAGTTGTAGTTCCTATAAGGGTTCTCATGTACATGTATTGCTAAAGATTTGCCAATAGAATTTTCTTGGCTCCGCTATAAAAAAGCATTCCAACATGCCAGAGAATTCCAGGGGTACTGGATATTAATGGCAGTGTCACCTATTTTTTCTGTTGCAATACATCATGTCTTGTTCCTGCAGAGGACAGTTGACTAAAATTACATTTTTCAACTTTTTGTGAAAATTACTTTTCTTTGTAGTATGGTAGCATAGTACAGTTTGATTTTGTGTAATGTTTCCTAAGCAAACTGTGTGATTGAGGCCTTCATGAAGGTGTATGAGAGCAGAAAAAAGAGATACAGTCAAGTTCAGATGAGTGGGAAGCCCAGAATTTTCCAGGGAAACTTGAAGTTTTAATTTCAGGAAAGAGACTGTGCTAGGCTCTACCTTAGACTCTAAGTTGAGTTTAAAATCACACATAAATTTGATTTCTTTTTTTTTGTTTTTTAGGACCACACCTGCAGCATATGGAAGTTCCCAGGCTAGGGGTCCAGTCGGAGCTGCAGCTGCCGGCCTACGCCGCAGCTAACGGCAACACCGGATCCTTAACCCACTGAGGGAGGCCAGAGATCAAACCCGAATCCCAGTGTCCTGGATACCAGTCGGGTTCATTACTGCTGAGCCATGACGGGAGCACCTATAAATTCGATTTTATTTGGCAAGCATCACCCATTTAAGGGCATGTATCCTGGATGCATGGCATAGATGTAACACAGCCAACCTCACCACACCAGCCCCTTGCAGCTGTCGCCCTCAGAAAGTTACACTAAGAAGTGCAACAGCATTCAGTAAGGTTCTACTTAGAGGGGACCCTGACCACTTGTCTGGGAGTTATGTTTCACACCAGGTCGTCACATTGATAGCACCATCATCAAGAAGCACCCACATGAAAGTGTGACTATGTCTGTATAGGCATAAAAGAAGACCTGGTCCTCAGGGAGTTTATGAGCCTGGAAAGCCTAACACCAAAGAACAAAAACATCTTTACTTTCCACCTCTCTGTGCGTGTCCAAGATTGCCAGTGGGGTGGGAAGGGGGAGACATTTCTTCACACACTTTACTCCTTGCCTTTTTTTTTTTTTTTTTTTTTTTTGCCTGCTTAATTAGTTTTTTGATGATTTTTTTTTTATTTTTTTTTTTTTAGTCTTTTTAGGGCCATACCTGCAGCATACGGAGGTTCCCAGGCTAAGGGTCAAATCGGAGCTGTAGCTGCCGGCCTACACCACAGCCACAGCAACTTGGGATCCATGCCGCATCTGTGACCTACATCACAACTCACGGCAATGCCTGATCCTTAACCCACTGAGCAAGGACAGGGATCGAACCTGCATCCTCACGGATGCTAGTTGGGTTCGCTAACCGCTGAGCCACAACGGGAACTTCTCTTACAAATTTTAAATGTTTCAGAGTAGGAAAAAAAAAGGGCAGTGCACATGTGAGAGCTCTCCCTCTCCATTCTCTGTGGGCCATTGTCTGCAGCAGTGTGATACATGGAAAGCAGGCTGTCTGGACGTGTGCACGTTCATGCGTGTGCGTGGAGAGAGGGGGAGATTTCAAAGTACAGAGTAAGCAGAGGGGTGGAAACGTTCTACAGTAGGAATGCTCCCTGGGGTTTCTTTGGCAAGGCTGCAGGGATTCATGAGATGGTAGAAAATGAACTGGTAGCATGCGGCTTAGGAAAGTCATATGCATTTAGCAGCTCTTCACAGCCGCAGCTCCTGTTCAGGATCTGTTGTAATGCTGCCATGACAAAGAATCATTATCTTCTGACCATGTCTCTCTTGTGCCTTTATTAAATGCAGAGTTACCTGGACAATTTTTGGCCTGATTTAAAGGCCGCCCACGAGCTTTGTGAGTCTATTGTTCAGTCTCGACGGGAAAGAGAGAATGAGAGTCAGGAGAGCCACGGGAAGGAGTACCCAGAACATCTGCCCCTGGAAGTGTTGGAAGCTGGCATTAAATCTGGGCGCTACATTCAGGTAAAGGTGGTGGTAAGAGAGACTCCCGCGCCAGGACCAGCCAGGGTGTTTCCTTCTCTTCTTTACTTGCCCCCTGCCACAGGCCTCTGATTTCACAGGCTGTCAACAAAGCGGGGGCCACCCATGTTCAGGGTGATGGGGGAGCCGTTCTTCCATGGACATCACCCTCGGTTTGGAGCTGCTCTGCAGAGCACTTAATTGGGTTACATACTGAGCATCACACAAGGAGCCTTTAATGCCTCCTGTCACTGGGAAAGAGAATATAGTTTTGAATCAAGGTCTAGAGGTTTGGCAAAAATATAAACTTGTTGAAATTTGGCTTCTTCACTCCTTTGCCATTTTCCTGCCCCTTTCAAGGGTCCTTTTATGATCCCCCAGAACCCAGGACCCAGATGCTGTCAGGGTCTTGAGAAGGAATCAGATAAAATTGCTATTCAGACTTCAACAGTTTTACGTGTGCACATGCACACGCACATATATGTGCACATACAGTTTTGTCACATGTGTAGATTTGTGTATTCACCACCACAATCAAGATACGGAACTAGGGAGTTCCCATTGTGGCTTAGTGGGTTATGAACCAGACTAGGATCCATGAAGATGTGGGTTCAGTCCCTGGCCTTGCTCAGTGGCTTAAGCATCCAGCATTGCCACAAATCACAGCATATATGCAGATGAAGCTTAGAGCTGGTGTTGCTCTGGCTGTGGCATAGGCCAGCAGCTGCAGCTCCTATTCAGCCCCTATCCTAGGAACTTCCATATTCTTCAGGTGCAGTCCTAAAAAGAAACACAGAACATTCCACCATGGATTTTTTTTTTTTTTTTTTTTTTTTTTTTTGCTTTTTTGCCACGACATGCAGTGGCTTGATGCGGGATCTCATTTCCCAGACCAAGGATTGAACCTAGGCCAGAATGGTGAAAGCACTGAGTATTAACCACTAGACCACCAGGGAACTTCCAGAATTTTATGTTGTTTTTGTTTGTTTGTTTGTTTTAGGATCACACCTGCAGGCATATGGAAGTTCCCAGGCTAGGGGTCAGATAGGAGTTGCAGCTACCAGCCTATGCTACAGCCACAGCAACATGGGATACTTAACCCACTGAGCAAGGCCAGTGATTGAACCTGCGTCCTCATGGGTGCTAGTCAGATTCTTTTCCACTGAGCCATGAAGGGAACTCCAGAATTACTATTATTATTTCTAAAGAAAGGGATCACAAACTTTGTAAGAGTATAATGAGGATATTTTCATAAAGTTTTAAAGTGTATCTTTTAGAGTTTAAAGCAGGCAGAAAAGAAATTTTTTTTTTTTTTTTTGTCTTTCTGCCTTTTCTAGGGCTGCTCCCTCGGCATATGGAGATTCCCAGGCTAGGGGTCTTAATCAGAGCTGTAGCCACCGGCCTACGCCACAGCCACAGCAACACCAGATCCCACCTGCGTCTGCAACCTACACCACAGCCCGCGGCAACGCAGGATCCTCAACCCACTGAGCAAAGCCAGGGATCGAACCCGCAACCTCATGGTTCCTAGTTGGATTAGTTAACCACTGCGCCACAACGGGAACTCCAGAAATTTTTCACATGGATTTTTTTTATTATGATTTTAGGGAATTCTGAATGTCAACAAACACAGAGCACAAATAGAAGCTTTTGTCCGACTTCAAGGAGCCAGCACTAAAGATTCAGGTTCAGTATAAACCTTGCGTAAATTTCCATACTACTTTTTTTTCCTAGTATTACACAATGAAGAAAGTAGGCTCAGAAATTATTATATCATATATGCCAACATGTCACATACCCCACGTATGGGGGGCTGTGTGGGATCGTGGGTTGGTTTTTTCCTCCCTAGCTTTTTCTGACTTTGTTTATAGTGGTAAATTCTAAAAAATGGTAATAGCTTATATTTTATTGAGTGCTTACTATACATTGGGTACTATTCTAAATACTTAATGTAGATATTATTTTTGGTTACTACCTTTTATACATGAGGACACTAAAATATAGAGAAGCAAAGTAACTTTCCTAGGATTACACACCTGGTAAGCGGTGGGGCCGAACCTCTGCCACCGCAAGCTGACCAGGATTTGAAGACATTGCCCTCGTTGTACTGCCCCAGTGAGCTCTACTGCCTCATTGGAATCATTTTAAAAGTAACAAAAATGAAAACAAATGCAGAAATATGTTGTATCATAATAAAATGTAGCTGCTAGTTCTGCAGTGACGGAGTGAGTAACCCTGATAGTCAGGGGAGCCTGGCGAGGCTGGAGGAGAATGAGATGCAGTGGCCTTCTCCAGGCTTCTGCGCTCAGTCTCCTGTTGGTTCTGCAGTATCTCGGTCAGCAGCCTGCTGACCACTTCCTGGCCACGTGGCCCCTGAAGTTGTGGGACAGAGTCCCAGTGTGGACCTCTGTAGTCTCATGCAGGAACTGTTAGCGTCCTTAAAAGACAGTTAATATCACAATCTTGTAAATTAACCATACTTCAGTAAAACTTTAAAAAAAAAATGGTTGAGGGTGGCCTTACAAAAGCAAATTATACAGCATGACAGTGTTCCTTCCTCACCTGCGGAACAAAAGTTTGACCTCACTTTTGAAAGGAGGACGCTTTGATTTGCAGGAAAGCCGATTAGGTCTCAGACATACTGTGCTTGAAGTGCCTCACTGGAGTGGCTCCCCCTTGGCTTTATGAGGTTTCTCTGTGCTGCCCTAAACACAGGTCTAGTCAGTGACATCCTAATCCACGGGATGAAGGCTCGAAACCGCTCCATTCACGGAGATGTGGTTGTGGTCGAACTACTCCCTAAAAATGAATGGAAAGGAAGAACCACCGCCCTGGGTGAGAATGATGGTGATGACAAGGCCTCGGGGGAGTCCCCCAGTGAGCCCATGCCCACAGGTGAGCCAGCCCACAGGTCGCCCGGTCATCCATGTGGAACGTTAATTTTTCCTCTCCTGAATCCAGAAATACTGCAATTATTAATATATGATATCTTTTCATTTTACCCTCTCTGCAAATTTATTTTATTCTCATGAGTACCAAAATATGCTATAGCATCTCTCATCTTAAAACAAAATAAAACCCTCTCAGGTTCCATACCCCTTCAGTTACCACCCTTTTCTCTGCTTCAGTTTATGACAGGACTCAGTGAAACAGTTACCTCTGCCTTCTCTCTACTTCTCCTCTAAGCATCCTCTCCCAAAGCCACTACCTTCAGGAGCCCCCTCCTACCTCTTGTCTCTTGTCAAGGTCACCAGGACCTCATTCCCTACAGTCCTCAGCACCTGTCACCTGTCAGCAGCGTGTGACTGACGCATCACTCCTCGTCTTTGGCTTCTGGTTCTCCACTGATTGCTCCTCCTCAGCTCCCTTGCTGATTCCTGTCCATCTTATAGTCCTCTTGGATGTGCCCAGGCTCCTCTCTGGATCTTACATTCTTTCCCCAGGAGCTGCTATTCAGTCCCCTGGCTTCATCTCTTCAGCCCAGATCCCTTCTCCAGCCTCCAGTTTTGTCCACTCTATCATCTTTTTGGCCTTTTCCCCTGGATATCTGATGGGCACCTCAAACTCAACACACCCAATAACGAACTCCGGCTTTCTATCCCCGCCCTGCTCCTCCCCGACTCCTCCCCATCTCAATAAATGGATAGGTTGTTCTTTGGGTTGGCAAGGTCAACACAAAGACCTTGAACCTATCCTGGACTTCTTTCACACATTAGCAAGTCCTATCAGCTCTAGTTTTAATGTGTAGCCTCGATTCAGCCTCTCCTGCCTTCTACCACTTCTCTCTCAGGTCAGTGCACCAGAACCTCCTGGTGAGATTTTCCCAACAGCCTGTTCACTGGCCTTGCTGCTCCTGCCCTTGCTGCCAGATAGTCTTTTTTCCACACAGAAGCCACAGTGACCCTTTTAAAATCTTTAGGCCCTGTCCTGTCTCTGCTTCTGCTACAGTGACCAACTTGTCCTTTCACCCTGGAAACAAGCTTTCCCCAAACATCCCCACATCTCCTTTCCTTGCTTCAAGTCTGTGCGCAAAAGTCACTTTACTTAAAATAGCTGCCACTCTGGGACATCCCATCATGGCTCAGCAGAAACGAATCTGACTAGCATCCATGAGGATGCAGGTTCAATCCCCAGACTCGCTCAGTGGGTTAAGGATCCAGCATTGCATGAGCTGTGGTGTAGGTCACAGATACAGCTCGGATCCCGCATTGCTGTGACTATGGCATAGACAGGCAGCTGTAGCTCCAATTCGACCCCTAGCCTGGGAACATCTGTATGCAGGGTGCAGCCCTAAAAAAAAAAAAAAAAACTGCCACTCTGACCCTTTATCACTACTGATCACCTTACCATACTCTTTTTCTTAGCAGTCATCAATACCTCACATTTTTGTGAGACACCCAGACACCCCCACAGACTCTCACACTAGAATGTAAACTCCAGGAAGTCAGGGACTTTGTTTTGATACAGCTGTATTCCCTACTAGAACCTCTAACAGGGCCTCATCCCTAGTAGAGGCTCAATAAATATTTGTGAAAAGGTAGTAGCACTTTCAACTATTGTTACACTTTCTTTTTCTTTTCTCTCTCTCTCTCTCTCTTTTTTTTTTTTTTTTTTTTTTTTAGGGCCTCACCTGCAGCATATGGAAGTTCCCAGGCTAGGGGTCAAATTGGAGCTATAGCTGCTAGCCTATGCCACAGCCACAGCAATGCCTCATCCTTAACCCACTGAGCAAGGCTAGGGATCGAACCTGCAACCTCATGGTTCCTAGTTGAATTTGTTTCCACTGCGCCACCCTGGGAACACCTCACTTTTTTTTTTTTTTTTTTACTTCAATCAGTGATGCTTAAAAGTATTATGAGAGTTCCCTGTGGCCCAGAGGGTTAAAGAACCAGCTTTGTCACTGCTGTGGCTCTGCTTATAGCTGTGGTGTGGGTTCAATCCCTGGCCCAGGAATTTCCCAATGCCTGGGGCATGGCCAAAAAAAAAAAAAAGGTGTTATGTATCAGACTTGCATACTTTTCTGTATATAATGTTGGACCAAATGATTCTGGCTGATGGGAAAAATGCAAGAAAGACAATGAAGAAGCCCAGCAGAAGGCATAGGTTAAAAAAAGTGAAAGTCATTGACTTTTCCCAGCATACCTAAACCTGAGATTGAGAAGGTAAGAGCAAAAGAGAAAGTGGGACTGATGGATTCCAAATGTCACATCAGGGCCCGCAAAGAAAGGGCATACTGACAATGTTAATAAAAAAAGTATCTATCTTTTAGGAAGTCTGATCCATTTTAATAACACTAGGAAGGCAAATGTTTAAGCATCTCTCAACTTGTGTGAATGCGCTTGAACAAATGGGGTGTTGTGTGTCCTGTGTTTGTCCTCACTGTAAACTGGTCAGAGTCCAGATAGATGACATCTCACCTGTTAAGGCTTTATTTTGTTTTTTTTTCCCAAAGGCAGAGTGGTGGGCATCCTTCAGAAGAACTGGCGGGATTATGTGGTGACATTTCCATCCAAAGAAGAGGTCCAGTCTCAGGGCAAAAATGCTCAGAAAATCCTAGTTACACCTTGGGATTACAGAATTCCCAAAATCCGAATTAGCACTCAGCAAGCAGAAGCCCTCCAGGTAGCTGACGTTATACCATTTTTGCCTCATCTTTGCCAGCTTTTGAACAGTCCCAGGAATCACTGTTAACTCCTTTGCATAAGAAGGGATAAATTATTGATGGCATCTGGCATTCTGAGATCCTGTTTTCTAAAAATTCTAAATATACAGCGCCATCTATTAAGTAGTCCTTGGTTAATAAATGAAGGCCAGACAGAAACCGTCCTAGAAAGAGCTGTGTAGGACAGCTAGAGAGAACATCCATTATCCAGCTGTCCAACACAGAAACTTTCAGCAGATACACTTTGCCAACACTAACAAGCTTTCTTCCAGCAAGCCGTCTAGAAATACGATCACTCTGCCCTGCAGGGATGATATAGTGGTACTTCACAGAATCGATTATCCATAAAGGAATAGAGCCCTGGAGAGAAGACAGAAACAAGAAAGTTAGAAATTACCCTTCACTGTGGCGAAGGGGATAGGCATTGCCCGATTTGACTGGCCCAATGTTTTGCAGTTTGTAAATGAGACAGTGAGGCAGCAAGTCCCCAGGTCATGGTGTACCTTTTCATCTCGAGCCTCACGCAAGCCTCTCACAGGCTCTCCGAAGCCAGTTCCAACAATTGCTTTCCATGCCCATGGTTTGCTGGAATCCTGGGCGGTGGGGCTCAGTTCACACCAATAATCTTCTCCCCCACCGAAAGATGTCTTAAGAAATTAGAAAGTGGAGTTCCCGTTGTGGCTCAGTGGTTAACGAATCCGACTAGGAACGATGAGGTTGCGGGTTCAATCCCTGGCCTTGCTCAGTGGGTTAAGGATCCAGCGTTGCTGTGAGCTGTGGTGTAGGTCACAGACAAGGCTCAGATCCTGCATTGCTGTGGCTCTGATGTAGGCTGGTGGCTACAGCTCTGATTAGACCCCTAGCCTGGGAACCTCCATATGCCTTGGGAGCGGCCCTAGAAAAGGCAAAAAGACAAAAAAAAAAAAAAAAAAAAAAAAAAAAGAGAGAGAGAGAGAGAGAGAAAGTAATTCCCACACACAAGAAACTGAGATTTTTTTTTTTTCGGTTTTGAATTTAATTTGGACTGTGCATAATTGGGTTTTTCCCTTGTGTCTCAAGTATTAGCTGGAATGAGTTACAATTGGCTTTCTTTCAAAGACTACAGTCTCCAGCCCACTTATTTGATGTAGCGAGGTAATGCCTCCCTTCAAAGCATTGGGCTAAGCATTTACATACCATCTGGCAATTTAGTCGAACATGAAGAACCCTCCAAAAAAAAGAAAAGAAAAAAAAAAAAAAAACACTGTTTTCAGATTGGCCACTTTCTTTGGATCTTGATGCTGTTTATGTCTTGTGTGGTTTGGTGCTGCTAATTGACCCACTTAACTTCTGGTGCTGGGCTTGTGTTTCCCCCTCTTTGTGCAGGACTTCAGGGTGGTTGTGCGCATCGATTCGTGGGAGTCAACATCCATGTATCCAAATGGACATTTTGTACGTGTTTTAGGAAGAATCGGAGATCTGGAAGGGGAAATTGCAACCATCCTGGTGGAAAATAGTATTTCAGTTGTCCCATTCTCTGAAGCTCAGGTCAGACTTCCCCCCAACCCTTTGGTGTAGTAAAAGGCATTTTCTTTTTTTTTTTTTTTTTTTCTTCTGTTGTTCTTTGTTTCATCATTAAGAAAGTAAAATCCTTGGCACTGTGTAACAACCCACTGTCTAAAACCATAGATAATGGAAAAATCTCATTATCTCATTATTACTCTGTGTTTGAACCAGATCGAAGTCAACTTCAAGTACAGTTAATTTCCTACAGCCTCACAGCTCTCAATTTTTACATTGTCCAACTGTACTTAAAAATAGTATGTCAGGTAGTTCCCTGGTGGTACAGTGAGTTAAGGATCTGGTGTTGTTGCTGCTGTGGCACAGGTTCCATCCTTGGACCAGAAACTTGCACATGCGGTGAATGTAGCCAAAGATAAAATAAATAAAAAGGGTATGTCGGCATCTTTTTTTTTTTAGGGCTGCACCTGTGGCATATGGAGGTTCCCAAGCTAAGGGTCTAATCAGAGCTATAGCTGCCGGCCTCTGCCACAGCCACAGCAATGCCAGATCAGAGCCGAGACTTTGACCTACACCATAGCTCATGGCAATGCTGAATCCTTAACCCACTGAGCGAGGCCAAGGATCGAACCTGCAACCTCATGGTTCCTAGTTGGATTCGTTTCCACTGTGCCACGACGAGAACTCTCAGTGTCTTATAGTCAGTATACATTCATCCCCGTGACTACTGGGTACCTAGTTACAAACCCAGCTGGGCTCCCCTCCCTTTCATAATCATTCCACCAGAGGCCTGCAGAAAGCTATAGGGAGCAGCTTCTTGGGTTCCATATATCTCTGACCCATGGTCAAAATATCATGCTCATTATTAAAGAGTTTTTATAACCTTTACAGAAGACAAAAATCCCATTAACATGAAACAGCAGCGATTTCCATCACTTTGTGATCTTTTAAAATCCTCATAAATCATGTTTATTATTCGTTCATAACTATATTCCTAGTGTGAACATGCTTTCATTTAAAATTATTTCTGTATATTGACATAGCCTACTTTTTTGTTGTTGCTTTTTCCATGGCATATGGAAGTTTTCAGGCTAGGGGTCTAATCAGAGCCACAGCTGCCAGCCTACACCACAGCTCACAGCAACACCAAATCCTTAACCCACTGAGCAGGATCAGGGATCGAACTCGCATCCTCACGTATACTAGTATGGTTCGTTTCCACTGAGCCACAACGGGAACTCCTAGCCTACTTATTTTTAATAATGATGGAAAACTGGTGTTCCTGTCGTGGCACAGCGGAAATGAATCCGACTAGGAACCATGAGGTTTCGGGTTCAACCCCTGGCTTCACTCAGTGGGTTAAGGATCTGGCATTGCCAAGAGCTGTGGTGTAGTTTGCAGACGCAGCTCGGATCTGGCATTGCTCTGGCTGTGGTATAGGTAGGCAGCTGTAGCTCCGATTGGACCCCTAAGCCTGGGAACCTCCATATGCCGCAGATGTGGCCCTAAAAAGCAAAAAAAAATTTTTTTAATGATGATGATGGAAAATTACCCTAAATTGATGTACTCTTTGCTCAAGCATTCCTCACTTCTTGAGCATTTGGCTATTTAATAATTTTTGACAGAATAATAGCTATAATAGTAAAATATTTTAGAATAGTCTACATTATTAAATTTTTATGTTTAACATTGGTATCTGGAAATTATTTGTTGACTTGTTTTGATAGCTCAGTGAAAATGTTAGAACAAAATAAAACATGGATTAGACTTCACGGGACTAGACTTCTTCCCTTTTAGCCTATTTAACTGCAGATTGATGACTTGAATAGGTAATAATGGAGAGAAAATGCCCTAGATTGATAAAAAAAGAATATGCTTTCAATATTTGGGACATGTTGATTTTTGTTAGGGCTTGAATTAAAACTCAAATACATTTTAAAAAATGGATCGCTTGAAAATGGGGTAGACATACTTTTTGTTAAGTCACTAGCTCATTTTGCTCCAGCCCCCACAACTAAAGAGGCTGTAAATGTCTGAGACATTCCCTCTCAGACTGTAGGGTCTTCCAGGGCATGGTGACTGTGACTTTCCTATGGATTCCTAACTTTCCAGAGCCTAGCACAGCTCCGGACACATATTAGGCACCTAATAAATAATTATTGCTCAAAAGAAGCAAACATAGGTTAATTGCAGAAGGTAATGGGTAATGAATGGGGTTTCTATGAGGTCACATGGAAAGTGTTGGAGAGTAAATTTTTATAGGAAACTTCATTTTTTAAATTAAAGTATAGTTGGTTTACAGTGTTGTGCCAATTTCTGCTGTACAGCAAAGGGACCTAGTCATACATAGATATACATTCCTTTTCTCGTATTATCTTCCATCATGTTCACAAGAGACTGCATATAGTTCCCTGTGCTATACAGCAGGACCTCGTTGCTTACCCATTCTAGATGTAATAGTTTGCATCTACTAACCCCAAACTCCCAGTCCATCCTACTCCCACCCCCCACCCTTGGCAACCACAAGTCTGTTCTCCATATCTGTGAGTCCGTTTCTATTTTGTAGATAGGTTCATTTGTGCCCTGTTTTATTTTTTTAATTTTTTTAATGATTTTTATTTTTTCCATCATAGCTGGTTTACAGTGTTCTGTCGATTTTCTACCATATAGCAAGATGACCGAGTCACACATACATATATACATTCTTTTTCTCACATTATCCTCCATCATGCTTCATCATAAGTGACTAGACAGAGTTCCCAGTGCTATTCAGCAGGATCTCATTGCTTATCCATTCCAAAGGCTCTTTGGAATGGATAAGCAATGAATTTGGGCTTAACAGTAGTCTGCATCTGTTAAGCCCAAATTCCCAATCCATCCTGCTCCCTCCCCCTCCCCCTTGGCAACCACAACATTTGTGCCCTATTTTAGATTCCAGATATAAGTAATATCATATGGTATTTGTCTTTCTCTTTCTGACTTATGTCACTTAGTATGAGAACCTCTGGTTGTATCTATAGGAAAATTCTGATGCATGCATTGCTAAAATTTTGGGCTCTCCTTGTACAGATGTGTGAGATGCCAGTAAACACACCCGAAAATCCCTGGAAGGTGAGTTCTGAAGAGGAACGAAAACGTAAAGACCTGAGGAAAACCCATCTGGTGTTCAGCATTGACCCCAGAGGTTGTGAAGATGTGGACGACACCCTCTCAGTCAGAGCCTTAGATAATGGCAACCTGGAGCTCGGGGTTCACATTGCAGATGTGACGCACTTTGTGGCACCACATTCCTATATTGACATTGAAGCCAGATCAAGGTAATGCTGTTTGAAACCAGCACTGCGATTATGTACATGTGACTGTAACATATTTTGTAGCTATGCTAGTTTCAGATTTTCACAACAAAGATTTCACAATTAGGAATAATTCTAAAGATTGCTTCAAAAAAAAAATTGAAGTCCACTTCCTTCTTTCCTTTAAAAAAATAGTGCCTTGATCAATTTACCTTTACACTTATTTGTTTATTTATATCCAAGTATGGTTGATTTACATTGTTGCATTTCAGGTGTACAGCAAAGTGATTCAGTTTATATAGATTCTTCTTCAGATTCTTTACCTTTTTCCCTTTTCCCTTTCCTTTTTTAACAGAATCTCTTCATATATCGTTTCCTTCTAAATTGAAATGGGTTAAATTTTTCATATAGTAATATTCTATTTTATATAAATACTGGATCATTACACTCTAATTTTTCTTATACAACCAAGATTTCGTGCCACTTTATCTTTTCTATCAGCAGGAGAACATTCAGCCCAAAGCGGTATCCCTTGGAAAAGTGGGAACATGGGAATAGCTTTATTACCCAGTCTGCTGCACTTTATGAAAAATCGACAGCCTTGGGGAGCTCGTGCTGAGGTTTTCCTCACTGCATCGTATGCAGTCAGCAGTTCTGTTTCTTGCTGCTGAAGGTCATGTACCTGCATGTGTGTCATTCACAGGGCCACCACTTACTACTTAGCGGACCGCCGCTATGACATGCTGCCCTCCATCCTCAGCGCCGATGTGTGCTCCCTTCTGGGAGGTGTGGATAGGTGAGTTTGTTCACTCTTTTTATCATCAGAGCTTGTCTTGGCTCTTGCTTCTGGCCTCTTTCGCCTCTTCTTTCTAATATGTCCTACTGCCCCATCCCCACCCCTGCTTTCCCTCTGCATCCTCTGCACCCACTGCCCACTTATTTGGGGACAGCTTTATTTCTCACCTTCCGTTCCCCTCCTCTCCTCGTTTCTGTTTATTTTCCTTCTGTCTAGCTTTGAGGTTGCTTCTCCTTCTGTTGTTGGCTTTTTAAAGTCAAAAGTCTAAAAACAAATGCATATAATGTTGTACATATGTGTTCCTTGGTCGAGGCTGTTTGGCACGAAGACCATGAACTTAGGGAGTTTTTATTTGTTGTAGTTAGATCATCTTGTCTTTGAATAGGTAATAAAACTGTGTAGCCCAAGATTCATCAGTTCTAAAAGATGTGTAGTGAAAGGCTCCCTCCTGACCCTTTCCCTCAATTACCAATTTCTCATGTATTTTTCTAGATAAAGACTAAGAAAAAACTCAGTTGTCCACCTTTCTATGTAGGGAAAAACCCAGTTCTTCCACACTGTGTCTTTCTTTCCTGCAAGTCTCCTTTGTCTTTACAGAGAACACGTCACATCTACCACTTCTGGTCACCAAACGTATGGAGGTTTTTCCCACACCAAGTAATTCTCTGCAACACTAGCTGGATGTCCTACAATTGAATTCAGTTGACACAGTCTACCCAGAGACGGCATCAGATTCCATAGAGCAAGGGCTCAATCCCACAAGACCGACCCCCCCCCACTGCCTCCAACTTCAGACACTATCGCAAGCCCAGATTATCACCATGCTTCTGACCAACCAGCTGTTGATTAGAGGTTCCCACAACCCCCTCCTTGGACTTCAGATGCTGGTAGCAAGTCCATATTGTTATCTGTACTTCTGACCAACTGGCTGTAAATCAGAGGTTCCCAGACCCCCTTCCCCAGGTTCAGTTAATTTACTAGAGCAGCTCACAAAACTCAGGAAAGCAATGTACTTACTTTTACTAGTTTATTATAAAAAAGTACATGGTAGGAGTTCCTGCTGTGGTGCAACAGGATTGGTGGTGTCTTGAGAGCACTGGGACTTAGGTTCGATCCCCAGCCCAGCACGGTGGGTTAAGGCTCTGGTGTTGCAGCAGCTGTAGCCTAGGTTATGACTTCAGCTGGGATCTGATCCCTGGCCCAGGAACTCCATATGCCTTGGCATGGCCAAAAATGGGGGAAAAAAAAAAAAAGTACATGATCAAGGACACAGATGAACATCCAGATAGAAGAGATGCATAGGGCAGGGTGTGCAGGAAGGAACACAGAGCTTCCATGAGCTCTCCAGGCCCAGGGAGCCACTCTTCCCAGCACCTCTGTGTGATCTCCAACCAAGAAGCTCTCCAGACCTTTGGGGATTTTATGGAAGCTTCATCACATAGGCATGATAGATCAGTAATTCCACTTTCATTGCTTCTCCCTTCTCAAGAATGAGGGGCAGGGCTGAAAGCTTCTAATCATGGCTTGGTCTTTCCAGTGACCAGCCCTCATCCAGGAGCCCACTCAGTCTTCTTGTTAGAACAAAATCTCCCAGGAAATTACAAGAGTTTCAGCAGTCCTGTGTCAGGAGCCAGGAACAAAGACCAATATATTTTTTCTATTATTTCACAAATACACAGAGAAAGAGAGGCATATGAACAGGTAGCCTTTATTTGTTACACACATAATGACATTATATATATACTGTCAGCCCTTGCTTTTTTTTTCCTAAACATTTTTGTTTATTCATCAAGACAAAATGTTATCTCAAAGGCAATGTAAAAAGGAGATGAAAGGAATCATGTTTAATTTTAATTATAGTAAATTATTCTGTTAGTTTTACCATTTTACTTTCAGATGTTAGATAATTACATCCTTTCTGCTTTTCACCTTGTAAAATTCACAGCATTTACAGAAGTGATTAATTTTAAACTGTTGGACTATCAATATATTCTAATACATTTAGGTTAGTTTACCACTCTGGCTTCACTTTTCATTTTCCAAAATAGAGCGATTTACTGGCTCTTTTGAAATTATAAAATCCTGGGTGTTATCAGGAAGCTTAGAAGGTTTCACAGCTACCCCGCACTGATGCATGGTCAAATCCATTTATTCATTGAACACTTGATGAGTTCCTACCTTATCCCACATCCATCCCTTCCTTACTGTCTGTGTTCCAGCCACACTGGCCTTCTCTGAATTGCCTAAACTCTTCTCAATTTTTTTTTTTAACTTAACAGTGTATCTTGGAGATCATTCCATATTAATGCTATTTATCTATGGAAATGTGATTATTTCCAAACTTTTGCTACTGTAAACAAAACTATACTGAATTATTTAGAATATAATTCATTTCACATTTTTTAAAGTACAGTATATTTGGGAGATCAAGTCCTAGAAGTGGAATTTGAGTCAACAGTTATATGCATTTGTGCTTAGATACATAATAACCAAATAGCCCTCCCTAGAGGTTTTATACCAATTATATTAGCTCCATCAATGTATGAGAATACCAGGTTCCCCACAGCCTTGCCAGCACAATATGTTGGGTTTTTTTAATCTTTGCTAATAGATGAAAATATCTTAGAGTGGTGTTAATTTGCATTTGTCCTACTATGAGTAAAATTTTTTGTATGCTCAACAGTCATTTATTAATACTTTTCTGTGAACTGTTTCATGTTTCTTGCCCCTTTTTCTTCTGTTTTCTTGATCTATTAGTAGTTGATTTATACGAGCTCTTTACATATTAAAAAATTAGCCTTTTTTATGTGAGTTGCAAATGTTGTATATATACATATACTTGTAGGCATGCAGAGGTTCCTGGGCCAGGGATTGAACCGGATCTCTTGCCAGCCACAGCAGTGAACAACAATGAATCCCTAACCACTAGGCCACCAGGGAACTCTGTTGTGTATATTTTTAAATAGAATGATATGGTGGTGGAGTTCCCGTCGTGACGCAGTGGTTAACGAATCCGACTAGGAACCATGAGGTTGCGGGTTCGGTCCCAGCCCTTGCTCAGTGGGTTATGGATCCGGCGTTGCCGTGAGCTGTGGTGTAGTTTGCAGACGCGGCTCAGATCCCGCGTTGCTATGGCTCTGGTGTAGGCCAGTGGCTACAGCTCTGATTCAACCCCTAGCCTGGGTACCTCCATATGCCGCGGGAGCAGCCCAAGAAATGACAAAAAGACAAAAAAATAAAAAAGACTATCCTATTAGTTCCATTGTAGCTCAGCAGTAACGAACCTGACTAGTATCCAGGCAGATGTGGGTTTGATCCCTGGCCTCTCAGGATCTGGCGTTGCCTCGAGCTATGTTGTAGGTCACAGATGCAGCTTGGATCTGGCGTTGCTATGGCTGTGGTATAGGCCAGCAGCTTTAGCTCCGATTCAGCTCCTAGCCTGGGAACCTCCAAATGCCATAGGAGCAGCCCTAAAAATACACACACACACACACACACACACACACACGAGTTCCCATCGTAACTCAGTGGAAATGAATCTGACTAGCATCTATGAGGACACAGGTTCCATCCCTGGCCTCGCTCAGTGAGTTAAGGATCTGGTGTTGCCGTGAGCTGTGGTGTACATCACAGACTCAGCTTGGTTCTGGCATTGCTGTGGCTGTGGGCTATGGCTGTGGCATAGGCCAGCAGCTACAGCTCCAATTTGACCCCTAGCCTGGGAACCTGTGCCGCAGGTGCGCCCCTAAAAAGACAAAAAAAAAAAAAAAAAAAAAAAGACTGATATCCTAGTTCAGTGTCATCCTATAGCATTTGAAAGGCTTAACCCTTAGCCCTTCTTTGCTAGAGAGCCTAGAGAATTGATTCTATTAGTCCTATTATATTCTAATCAAAATGGAGAAGTGTAAGGTAGGGTTTATAACATGACATGTGAGCTCATTTTAGATTTGCTCAAAGTTCAGCAGAACCTAATCTAACCTTGTTTTAACTATTTCTTGTAGTAGTGGAGTGTTTGGATTGAAAACATCAGACCAGAAACCTACAGCAATGTTGTTTCTTTCATTACATATAGGGTCTAGTTCTGCTTATTTCAAAAATGGAAGAATTAACGATGTGAGTGTGACTGATTTTGTAGGTATGCTGTAAGCGTCATGTGGGAATTGGATAAAACCTCCCATGAAATTAAAAATGTCTGGTATGGCAGAACCATTATTCGTTCAGCATACAAACTGTTTTATGAAGCAGCCCAGGAACTACTGGACGGAAACTTCAGCATTGTTGATGATATTCCAGAATTCAGGGACTTGGATGACAAGAGCCGACAAGCCAAGCTAGAGGAGTTAGTGTGGGCCATCAGAAAGTTGACTGACATAGCCCGCCACATCCGAGCCAAACGAGACCTTTGTGGTGCCCTGGAGCTGGAAGGAGTAGAGGTTCGAATCCAACTAGATGAGAAAAAGAACATTCATGACCTCATCCCCAAGCAGCCCCTGGAAGTCCATGAAACCGTGGCTGAGTGCATGATCCTGGCCAACCACTGGGTAGCCAAGAAGATCTGGGAGAGCTTCCCTCACCAGGCATTGCTGCGCCAGCACCCTCCTCCACACCAGGAGTTTTTCTCTGAACTCCGAGAGTGTGCTAAAGCAAAGGGTTTCTTCATAGATACACGGTAATTCCTCTTTTAAAGGGCAGAGGGTGGAAGGGGACGCTGCATATTTTTTTATCTTACAGTATTCTTAAAACCTGACAGCCAGGAGTTCCCGTCATGGCTCAGTGGTTAACAAATCCAACTAGGAACCATGAGGTTGCGGGTTCGATCCCTGGCCTTGCTCAGTGGATTAAGGATCTGGCATTTCTGTGAGCTGTGGTGTGGGTTGCAGACGCAGCTTGGATCCCACGTTGCTGTGGCTGTGGCATAGGCCGGTGGCTACAGCTCTGATTCAACACCTAGCTTGGGAATCTCCATATGCCACGGGAGCGGCCCAAGAAATGGCAAAAAAGACAAAAAAAAAATAAAAATCTGACAGCCAGGAGTTCCTGTCATGGCTCAGTGGTTAACGAATCTGACTAGGAACCATAAGGTTGCCTGTTCGATCCCTGGCCTTGCTCAGTGGATTAAGGATCTGGCATTGCCATTAGCTGTGGTGTAGGTCACAGGCACGGCTCAGATCCCACGATGCTGTGGCTGTGGCATAGGCCAGCAGCTGTAGCTCTGATCAGACCCCTAGACTGGGAACCTCCATATGCCACAGGAGTGGCCCCAGAAAAGGCAAAAAGACAAAAAAAAAAAAAAAAAAAAAAAATCTGACAGCCAGATCTTTGACCAAAAATAGAAAATGTCTTGGCTCTTCGATTACTTTCTTCTTCTTTTTTTGGGGGGGGGGTGCTTTTTAGGGCCACACTCACAGCATATGGAGGTTCCCAGGCTACTAGGGGTCAAATGGGAGCTATGGCTGCTGGTCTATGCCACAGCCACATCACTGCCAGATCCGAGCCACATCTTCGACCTACACCACAGCTCACAGCAACACCAGATCCTTAACCAACTGAGCGAGGCCAGAGGTTGAACCTGCATCCTCATGGATACTAGTCAGATTCATTTCCTCTGAGCCACAGTGGAAACTCCACTTTGCTCTCTTCATTTAGTATAATGTAGGTATAGAGGCTTAAAATGAAAAGAGGTTTATTTAGGCATAATTTTGACACATTACAATTTGCAACATAAAAGGAACCTGTTATCCTTGATTTAATTTCATCTACCCCTTAATGCAAATACCAAATAGATAATCCTATTTATTTCAGTATTTTTAAAATGCAGTCTATCTCCATGGCAATATCAGAAGACACCACGCTGATACAGTACACTTATGCCACCCCTCTGTAGAATGAGACATTTTACTCCCTACCTCCAGGATAAAATATTTGCCCTGTTAAAAATGATGAATAGGGAGTTTCCATTGTGGCTCAGTGGAAATGAACCTGAGTTGTATCCATGAGGATGCGGTTTTGATCCTCAGCCTTGCTCAGTGGGTTAAGGATCCAGCATTGCCATGAGATGCAGTGTAGGTCACAGACACAGCTCAGATCCCACATTTCTGTGGCTGTGGTGTAGGCCAGCAGCTACAACTCCAATTTGACCCCTAGCCTGGGAATTCCCTTATGCTACAGGTGCAGCCCTTAAAAATAAAAACTAAACAAAAATGATGTATAAAGGGGGTTTTTCTTCAATATATCTTTTTCTTTCTTTTCTTTTGGCCACACCCATAGCACGTTTAAGTTCCCAGGCCAGGGATCGAACCCATGCCACAGTTGCAGCTTTTGCCATGCTCTGGCAATGCTAGATCCTTAACCCACTGTGCTACATAGGAACTTCCTAAAATATCTTTTACTCATTTATGAAAATGGATTTTTTTTGGCTCTATCTTTAGGCAATAGTATCTTTCCTTGGCTTGTCCATAGTTGAGCTCTGGTGTATGCCAGGCACACGTGCTGAGTGTTTTCATTCATCACCCTGTATCATTTGTTCGTATCTTACAGATAGGGAAATTAAAGAGGTTAAGTATTTGCTGATGGTTTATAATTTAACAGGGCAGAGCCAGGATTGGAATCCACATCTGTCAGACTTGAAAGTTTGCCTCTCTGTTCATTATCCTGTCCTTGCTTTCCCCTTTTTCTCAGCAGGCTACAGTACAGAACTGTTATGTGCTATATTAAATCTTGAAAATAATTCTTTATTTCCTGGGTTTTTAAAAAATATTTAAAAGTAAATAAATAGAACGCTTGCTCTAAAAGAAAAATGGGAGTTCCTGCTATGGTGCAGTTGGTTAAGAATCCAACTGCAGTGGCTTGAGTAGCTGCAGAGGTGCGGGTTCGATCCCTGATCCAGCCTAGTGGGTTAAAGGATCCAGGATTGCCACAGCTGTGGCATAGTAGGTCAAAGTTGTGGCTCGGATTCAGTCCCTGACCTGGGAACTTCCATATTGCCATGGGTGTGGCCACAAAAGAAAGAAAAAGAATTTGGGTTTCTTTAACTTGTAGGCCTCAGGTTTAGTTTAGTTTTGTTTTTTAAAAAACTCCCTCTAGCTCAATAATTCTTGATTAAAAAAAAAAGTGAAAGTCTGTTCTTTGACCTGTACAGGACATTTCAGGATGGGGCGTTAGGAATTTATTTCAGCGAGTACTTGGCCACCTACTATGTGCTGAGCATTAACTTAACTTTGTAGGTTCAGCACATTACTACTTAAGAAACAAATTTGAATTCTGATACTTTATTTAAACCTCAGAAGCAAACTAGATTTCTGTAGTTGAAAAATGTTGCTTCTGAAGTTTGTCCAAAATAAATTTAACTACTAGCAGATGAAAGTATTCAGAATGATGAGGGAAGAGGTCCTCTCAAGAGTACTGACTTGTAAATTATTACTGGAGACTAAGTAAAAGTTTTGCCATTTTGTCAGGTCCAATAAAACACTGGCTGATTCTCTGGATAATGCAAATGACCCCAACGATCCCATCGTCAACAAGTTGCTTCGATCAATGGCTACACAGGCCATGTCTAATGCACTGTATTTCTCTACTGGATCGTGTGCCGAGGAAGAGTTCCATCACTATGGTGAATGATAAAATTTTCCTTGGTGTGGCCATAACCTAGAACAAGTTGTTTAAAAAATATATTTGTTGTTTATTTTGACTTTCTGGCTTTTTTTTCAAGGTCTTGCATTAGATAAATATACTCACTTTACTTCTCCAATAAGAAGATATTCAGATATTATAGTACACCGATTGTTAATGGAAGCCATTTCAAAAGATAAGAAAATGGAAATTAAGGAAAATTTGTTCAGCAACAAAGATCTTGAGGAATTATGTAAACATATCAACAACAGAAACCGAGTAAGAGGGAATTTTTAATTCTATTACCCATCATCTCTTTTGCTAACAGAGTATCAGCTTTATTGTGTAACAGAATGAAGTACCACATATTCTAGGAAATTGAACTCTAGAATTATTCCAACAATGAAATAGGAAAAATATAAAGTTTGTTGAGTAACTCAATACATTGACAAATGTTCTGAAGTAACTTAATGTTGATTTTGAGATTTGACACGGGTTAAACGTTCTTCTAAAAATGTAGACATGTGAAACAGTATCACCTTACCACCCACAGATAACCATTATTAACAATTCCAGATAGTGCTTTTTATTTATAGAAATATTGGATCATACCTGTTTGAAATCTGCCTTTTAAACACACATTAAGCACACCTTGTCAATATACTTATATCATTGTTTTAGAAGCTGCTTTGTATTGTTTTATATTGTTGCTAGTTAGTGGCCATAATGTTGCACAGCTTTGCACTAGACCATTTGGTGATACATAAGTTTGGAAACTGAATATTTAATATAATTTTTATATCCAATGTTCTAGTTTGATATTGTACAGTCTTATAACCATTCCCTATCTTGGTTATTTAAATTAAAATTTTTTTAACTTAAAAATTAAAAATTCAGAGTTCCCATTATGGCTCAGCAGTAATGAACCCTACTAGTATCCACGAGGACTTGGCTTTGATCCCTACCCCACCCTGGATCCAGCGTTGCTGTGGCTGTGGTGTAGGCTGGCAGTTGCAGCTCTGATTCGACCCCTAGCCTGAGAACTTCCATATGCCATAGGTGTGGCCCTAAACAGCAAAAAAAAATTAAAACTTAAAATAATAAAAATTTAAAATTCAGTTCCTCAGTTGCACTAAGCCCATCTCATATGCCCAAGAGACATGCTGGGCTAGTGGCTACCTATGCGACCACACAGATACGGAACATTTCCATCTCTGCAGAAAGTTCTGTTAGGCAGCTCTAGTCCAGGCAATCTAGTTTACAAGCATCCTTGGTATACACTTTTACAGACTTCTCACAATTTGCCTGGATAAAATTCCTGGTAATAATGAGTTGCTGAGTCAAAAGGGTGCACAAATAAAACTTTGATACATGTTACTAAATTGCCCTCTAATTTATACTTCCACCAGCAGGGTTTTGGTAGGAAAGACTTGAAAATAAAGGTAAAACATAGTCCTGGACACTTTCCCTGAATGACAAACAAGTTTTCTTAAAATCTTTTAAGACGTTTTTGAGGGAATGATAAAGGGTCTCACAAAAATTGATATAATTCATAATAGAGAATATTTTTATTAATAGTTTTCTGAAACCTAGCCTTTTTCAAAAGACATTGTTGCTGTGAGACTATGAATCCCATGTTTCTTCTGGGAGTGTCAGGGAAGTCTGTCATCATGCTTTGGGGTTGTGTTTCTTCTTCCAGGCAGCACAGCACTGTCAGAAGCAGTCTACTGAGCTCTTCCAATGCATGTATTTTAAAGACAAAGACCCAGACACTGAGGAGCGTTGCATATCTGATGGGGTTATTTATTCAATTAGGACAAATGGTGTGCTTGTATTTATACCAAGGTACGTTATTTCTAACACAGTAGTTAAGAAATCAAGTAATGTCTGTACTTAATCTAAAAGTACAGACACTGGATATAAACAGTACATTAAATATAATTTATTAAAACATTTACTTTTAGAAGTTACCTTGTGGAGCATCAGGTTAAGAATCTGGCATTGTCACTGCAGCAACCTGAGTTGCTGCTGTGGCACAGGTTCAATCTCTGCTCTGGGAACTTTCACGTGTCGCAGCTGCAGCCAAATTAATTAATTAAATAAAACATTTTAAAATAAATGCAACTCTTTTGTAGTTACCACATGTACATAATGTAAATTCATTATTTAAGTATAAAAGGAGATTAGAATTTAGTACATCTGTATCACTCTTAGGATAGAATTTTACTTATTTAGCAAAACATTTTGTTTCCATCTGCTCAGTGGAAGAGATGCTTGGAGGTAAATAGAGAAAAAGCTGTAGGGGTTTTTTTTTTTTGGTTTTTGGTTTTTTGGAAAAGCCATTTTTAATCTAGAAGAAAAACTAGCATTCTAGATAAGTATATAAGATATGCAAATTAAGAATATAATATCCCTGGATTCTAATTCTGGCAATGATTCAGGTTTGGGATTAAAGGTGCTGCTTATCTAAAAAATAAAGATGGTCTGGTGATCTCATGCGGCCAAGATAGCCATTGTGAATGGAAACCAGGATCCCTTCAACGATTTCAAAACAAAATCACCTCTACCACAACAGGAGGAGAATCTGTTACATTCCACTTGTTTGACCATATAACAGTAAGTCTGTATGTACATTAAATACAGCTTTCAATACAAAGAACAAAGAATGTAATTTAGTAATACGCATTTTCTCCTCTATAATAGGTGCGAATATCTGTACAGGCCTCCCGTTGCCATGCTGATACAATAAGGCTTGAAATAATAAGCAACAAACCATACATGATACCAGATACTGAACTTTTTCATCAGAGTGCCCTCTTGCTAAAGAGTGACTTAGTAAAAGAAGTAACTAGATCTGTGGAGGAAGCTCAGCTTGCTCAAGAAGTCAAAGTAAATGTCATTGAAGAAGACTATCAAAAATATTGCCAAACAAAGGGAAGAAGCCTATACACACTTCTAGAGGAGATAAGAGACCTAGCTCTACTGGATGTTTCGAACAGTTATGGAATATGAAATACTCTTATTTCATTGAAAGACCTTTGTCGTATGTGAATGTTTCACCTTCTTTTCGACATGCATATCTAATTTCCTGTGTCACCCAGTGTTCTAGTTGGTATGTGTGGAATATTTTTCTCAGTATTAAATTTGCATTAAATAAAGTACAATTAGGTTACTATGGAAAGTGATTTTTCAGACAATTAGATACTGAGTCATGGCTCTGCAAATCAGGTTGCCTTGTTAATAAACCCAGAATTGACTTTTGGTTAGCTTGTCTCAAATCAGTTATTTCTGGGCAGTTCCCTTTGTGGCAAAGTGGAAAGGAATCCGACCAGGAACCATGAGGTTGCAGGTTCGATTCCTGGCTTCGCTCATTGGGTTAAGGATCCGGCGTTGCCATGAGCTGTGGTGTAGGTCACAGGCTAGGCTCAGATCTGGTGTTGCTGTGGCTCTGGCGTAGGCCGGCGGCTACAGCTCCAATTAGACCCCTAGTCTGGGAACCTCCATGTGCTACGGGTGCGGCCTTCAAAAAGACCCCCCCCCCAAAAAAAAAGACAAATCAGTTAATTCAAAGTAAATTTTAATTTTTCCAGTAATTGCTACATTGGGCCGTTTGGGTCATAGGTCCCTCTGACATCTGTCAGATTAACTTCTCACGTTCAGATAATGAGATGGTCCTATCCACTTTAAACCTATTTCACATTTGACTCAAATGCCCCCTGCTGTCCCTGGCACTGGTTGGGGCTAGGGCATAGAGAGTGGGGTGCGGTGCACAGGATAGAGTCCATTCTCTCACACCTCTCTTTTCACACTCTCACTTTGTTGAGTGGTCCTCCTCAGATGATGAGCAGCTGCACTGGCCTTAACCCTTGCTACAGACCTTTTACTCAGCACCATCTCTCTGCCAGTCTTTCCCACAAAAAGCAACCTTCCCATGTCCTAATCTGTAAAAACTAGGTTTGCCTTTCCCTCTCTCCCATGGAAATCTCCTGCCAAGAACTAGAAAGACTTTTAAACCTAACTCTTAACATGGTACTTCCAGTCTATAATTACCCCTCTACCAAGTTGATAAACTCAGGCAGAAAAAACTCCAATTAGGTCTTTTCACTATGTGGCCCTAACACTTCAGCCTTATATTCACCATTCCCAAATCTTGTATTTCCTAGCTATTCATTTCTGTATCATCATGGTACATGTTCTTCCCAATCCTTGGCCTGCCTGCCAACTCAAGGTCTCCTGTGAATCCTCCCAAAGTGGTCTGTGTTCCCTATGATACTTCCCAAGTTTTTCTAACTAGTCAGGAGCATTTGAACTTCCCTAGCACCTATGCAGGCCAGGCACTCTTCATGTGACTTTCTTCTTTTTTTGTGTTGGCCATACCCATGGCATATAGAATCAACTTAGAGCTGCAGCTATAGCAATGCTGGCTTCTTTAACCCACTGTGCCAGGCCAGGGATCAAACCGGCACCACGCAGAGACAATGCTGACTCCTTACCCCACTGTACCACAGTGGAAACTCCTCATGTTGTGACTTTTTAAGTATTAATGTGACTCCCCAAAATACATGTAAACATGTATAACAACTGTTAACATTTTACCACAAGTATAAAGTGCAGAACTAAATAGCAATAAGAGGAGTTCCTGTTGTGGCGCAGTGGAAACAAATCCGACTAGGAACCATGAGGTTGTGGGTTCGATCCCTGGCCTCACTCAGTGGGTTGGGGATCCAGCGTTGCCGTGAGCTGTGGTGTGGGTCGCAGGCGTGGCTCGGATCTGGCGTTGCTGTGGCTCTGGCATAGGCCTGCAGCAACAGCTCCAATTAGACCCCTAGTCCGGGAGTCTCCATGTGTCACAGGTGCAGCCCTAAAAAAAAAAGCGACAAAAGGCAAAAAATATAAATAAATAGCAGTAAGAAATTTTTATAAAGCCTCTAGGGATAGTGTGTGGAATTTTTATTTTTTAGAAAAAGAACATTAATATTTTTATATATTTACAACTTAAAACACCACCCAATTTAGTAAAACAGGGCATTCAATGGCACACTAGCAGCAGAAGCTACTTATTATTAACTACCGATCATTTTTACAAAGTCATGCCTATTATAAAAATAAACACTAAGGACAATAAATAGACTGAATGAAAGTTAATAAGAAACAAGTATCATTATATACAATACCAGATTTTAAAGACGAATCTTTAAAAGTTTCACTAAATAAGGATTTTTACGTAAAGCAGACTAAGTGGTAGTCATCTCAAATTCTGAAGATAGTAAATTAATAGATTTTTCTCAGTTGAGGTCTATCAAACCGCAGTAACATTTCTAGATGACTTAAGTTACTGTTGTACCTTTTAAAAGGATTGGTCCAGTTGTGTTATCTCTATATTTAAGTCCTCCTCTTCATTTACAGTATTGGCAGCAGCATCATTATGAGGATTGTCTAGAAGTTCTTTGTTAAATCCATTTGATTCTTCCTCTTTTTGATCTTCACCTTTATTATCCTTTTCAAGTGTTTGTGCGCTGGGTGTGTTCATTAGCAAGTCTGAAAGAGAAAGAACCACTACTCATTACAAGCAACCTGGTCTACTCTTACCTGATAAATACAAATCTCTTCAAGTTTAGGTCAGGTGGAGTTCCCGTAGTGGCACAATGGAAAGGAATCTGACTAGGAACCATTAGGTTGCAGGCCTTGCCCAGTGGGTTAAGGATCCAGCGTTGGTGTGAGCTGTGGTGTAGGTCGCAGATGCGGCTCAGATCTGGCATTGCTGTGGCTGTGGTGCAGGCCAGCACCTTTAGCTCCAATTCGACCCCCAGCCTGGGAATCTCCACATGCTGCAGGTACAGCCCTAAAGAGCAAAAAAAAAAAAAAATTTTTTTTTTTAAATAAACATCAAATGTTCTTAAGACGGAGTTCCCGTAGTGACTCAGTGGTTAACGAATCCGACTAGGAACCATGAGGTGGCAGGTTCGATCCCTGGCCTCACTCAATGGGTTAAGGATCCGGTGTTGCCGAGAGCTGTGGTGTAGGTCACAGACGCAGCTTGGATCCCTCATTGCTGTGGCTCTGGCACAGGCTGGCAGCTGTAGCTCTGGTTAGACTCAGCCTGGGAATCTCCATATGCCGTGAGTGCGGACCTGGAAAAAGACCAAAAAAAAAATGTTCTTAAGAATTGCATATCAAAGTGACTTACAATAAAGAATATTTAACAGGAATTCCCGTCGTGGCGCAGTGGTTAACGAATCCGACTAGGAACCATGAGGTTGCGGGTTCGGTCCCTGCCCTTGCTCAGTGGGTTAACGATCCGGCGTTGCCGTGAGCTGTGGTGTAGGTTGCAGACGCGGCTCGGATCCCGCGTTGCTGTAGCTCTGGCGTAGGCCGGTGGCTACAGCTCCGATTCAACCCCTAGCCTGGGAACCTCCATGTGCCGCGGGAGTGGCCCATGAAATAGCGACAACGACAACAACAAAAGACAAAAAGACAAAAAAAAAAAAAAAAAAAAAAAAAAAAGAATATTTAACATACTTATTTCTATTTGGAAATTTTTTTTTTTTTTTTTTTTTGGTCTTTTTAGGGCCACACCCATGGCACATGGAAGTTCCCAGACTAGGGGTCAAATCAGAGCTACACCTGCCAGCCTACACCACGGCCACAGAAACGGCAAATCTGAGCCACATCTGTGACCTACACCACAGCTCACAGCAACGCCAGGTCCCTAACCCACTGAGTGGGACCAGGGGTTGAAACTGTGCCCTCGTGGCTATCAGTCAGGTTTGTTACTTCTGAGCCACAAGAGGAACTCCTCTATTTGGAAATTTTTTTTTTTTTGTCTTTTGTCTTTTTAGGGCCACACCTGTGGCAAATGGAGGTTCCCAGGCTAGAGGTCTAATCGGAGCTGCAAATGCCAGTCTACACCACAGCCACAGCAACGCCAGATCTGAGCTGCATCTGTAACCTATACCACAGCTCATGGCAACACAGGATTCTTAACCCACTGAGTGAGGCCAGGGATCGAATCTGTAACCTCACAGCTCCTAGTCGGATTCGTTTCTGCTGCACCACAACAAGAACTCCTATTTGGAAAATTTTTGAGTTTTATATTACAAATAGAAGATGAGCCTTAAAATGCTTATTTCCAGGTAAACTTTGATAATGACAGCAAGGAAGATATTGCCATCAATAATAGCTGTATCCTCATGTAATTTTTCACAAGGTGGGATAAAACATCCATTCGTAAAAGTAAAAATTAAATTCATTTCCAACTGGAAAAAATATTATTTTTTGTCTTTCTAGGGGCCACACCTGCAGCATATGGAAGTTCTCAGGCTAGGGCTCAAATCAGAGCTGCATCTGCTGCCCTACACCACAGCAACACTAGATCTTTTTTTTTTTTTTGCCTTTTCTAGGGCCGCTCCCGAGGCATATGGAGGTTCCCAGGCTAGGGGTCTAATCGAAGCTGTAGCCGCTGGCCTACGCCAGAGCCACAGCAATGTAGGATCCAAGCCACATCTGTGACCTACACCATGGCTCATGGCAACACTGGATCCTTAACCCACTGAGCAAGGGCAGGGATCGAACCTGCAACCTCATGGTTCCTAGTCGGATTCGTTAACCACTACACCAAGAGGGGAACCCCCAGCAACACTAGATCTGAGCACATCTGAAACCTATACCACAGCTTATGGCATCACCAGATCCTTAACCCACTGAGCTAGGCCAGGGATCAAACCAAGGCCCTCATGGATACTGGCTGGGATTCATTACTGCTGAGCCACGATAGGAACACGTAACTGGAAAAAATTATGATAACACCACTGAATAATTTTGACCAAGAATTTGATTATTTGGGGTCAAAATTGTTTTATAACATGCTATCTTCATTACTTACTATAATTCTTTTTTTTTTTTTTTTTCTTTTTGGTTGTGCCAGTGGCAATATGGAAGTTCCCAGGCCAAGGCCTGAACCAGTACACAGCAACAACTAAGTTGCAACAGCGACAACACCATATTCTTAACCTGCTGAACCACAACGGAACTCCACTACTTACTATAATTTTTACTTTCCTATTTCAGAAGGAAAAATTGGAATGGAAATTGACAAAGATACATGCAATCATGCATGCTTCATTCAAAACCAATCTGCAATTACTTTTAAATACAGTTTTAACAGAACTTGGTTGTCTAGTTTCTATACTATTTTAAAAACAGCAAATTTTAAGGCAGTTTTAAAAGAGAAAGGGGAATCAACAAAAAAGAAAACAGAATTCACAACAGAAGTGACAATGCAACAAAAAGCATTTTAGGACCTATTTATGTCACAGTGAATGGCTCTAAAATTCTCAACGGATGAAGAGCATTTTATGTTTAAGAGAGTACCACAATAATTAATGATTATGATCATGAAGATAAAATTACATGTCATGTGACTTTAGAAGTCAGGGAAGAATATGTTTTTGAAAGATTCAGAATCAATTTAAATTATTAAAATAATTTTTAAAGAGATACTCAGCTATCCAGAAAACAGTCTTGGACTCCTTTATTCTTTGAGGATTGCAGCTACTAGCCCTTGTGCTCCCTCTCTCTAAAATACACATAATATACTCTCTCATGTTTTTCTATTCCTAGAGGTATTTTATTTGGGAAATAGTAAAGAAGTTAACATTTCTAACAGGCCTTGATATATTAATGGTAGCATATAAAATCCAGCATAAAATTTACCATTTCCTGGAGATTGACTATTACTCAGTAGCTTCGCCTGTCTTCTTTCCAAGGCCAATTGTTTATTTCTCTCAATTCTTTGTTGTTGTTCTTCTGTTAGGCTTCTACTTGACTCAGAAGCAAACTTTGCACTTTCAGATGAGTTTGTCAAAAAGGGGTCTAATTCAGTAACAGTTACATCATGGCCATTATCTTCTCCAACATCATCTGCAGTAGAAAAGAAAGGGTTAGTACATCTGCAGTGTTAAACTAATTAGAAAGAGTTTATGCAGGTATTAACTGAAATCCAGTTCAAAGCAACAAGGTTCCAGACCTTAAGAAACAATTTGAGGTATGAGAATGTTACAAATACTTTTTTTTTTTTTTTTTTTTTTTTGTCTTTTTAGGGACACAACTTGTGGCATATGGAAGTTCCCAGGCTAAGGGTCCACCTTGGGATCCAAGCTGCATCTGAAATCTACACCACAGCTCACGGCAACACAAGATCCTTAACCTACTGAGCAAGGCCAGGGATTGAGCCTGTGTCCTGACAGATGCTGGTCAGATTTGTTTCTGCTGAGCCTCGATGGGAACTCCACAAATACATATTTGATTCAAACAAGTAGGAGAAATATTTATTCATCATTTCAAAGAGGCATTATAAGTTAAATGAAATACTAGTTTCAAAACATGCATGAACAGAAAGCAAAAGTTCATTGTTGCTAATAAAAGAACTTAAAGATTCCAAAACATATCTTTGTTTTACATCAAAAACATTTTAGGAGTTTGCCATATTGCCTATATGATATACAATAATAATCTTACATAGGCTATTTTTGTATATGGTAAAATCCAAACACAAAATAAAAAGGAAAATAAATTTAAAGATCTGTGAAAATACTTCCAAGTCAGTTTTCTTAAATTCAGTGTTTTCTACATTATTTATCTTTTTTTTTCTTTTTAGGGCCGCACCCACAGCATATGGAGGTTCCCAGGCTAGGGGTTGAATTGGAGCCACATCTGCCACATACACCACAGCTCACGAAAACAGCACATCTTTAACTCACTAAGAAAGGCCAGGGATCAAACCTACATCCTCACAGATACTAGCATTTGTTAATGCTGAGCCACGACTCGAACTCCACCTACATTATTTATCTTAATAAAATTTTTTTTTTTTTTTTTTTTTTTTTTGTCTTTTCTAGGGCAGCACCCACAGCATATGGCGGTTCCCAGGCTAGCGGTCCAATCAGAGCTGTAGCTGCCAAGCCTACACCAGAGCCACAGCAATGTGGGATCCGAGCTGCATCTGCAACCTACACCACAGCTCACAGCAACGCCAGATCCTTAACCCACTGAGCAAGGCCAGGGATTGAACCTGCAACCTCATGGTTCCTAGTTGGATTCGTTAACCACTGAGCCATGATGGGAATTCCAATCTTAAATTCTTAAAGCCCTGTACACAAGTTATCTCAAAGTAGGATGTCCCTAAAATAATCCACAGTGGTATGAAAAGTAAATATTAGATCTTTCATTTAAAAAAAAAATTTTAATTAAGTTTAACGAATTTATATTTAAAAGAAGGACTGACAGGAGTTCCCGTCATAGCTTAGTGGTTAATGAACCCAACTAGTAGCCATGAGGACACAGGTTCCACCCCTGGCCTCGGTCAGTGGGTCAAGGATCTGGCGTTGCCATGAGCTGTGGTGTAGGTCAAAGATGCAGCTCAGATCCTAAGTTGCTGTGACTTTGGCTGTGGCATAGGCTAGTGGCTACAGTTCCGTTTGGACCCCTAGCCTGGGAACCTCCATATACTGCAGGTGAGGCCCTAAAAAGACCAAAAAAAGGACTGGCAGAGACTAACTATCACTTCTCCATATGACAGTTATCATCTAGTCTGTAAGCTACCTTCAAGGCAGCTCATACTGTGGAAGGGTGGAGTTGGATCTTCACTCATTTCTTAATTTCAACATATTGTGACATACAGCTGATTCTGACTGCCCAGTTAAGCAAATTGACATAGTATCTATTTTAACCAAAACCACCAAACCAAATGCACAAGTGGTAGCTTAAAAAGATTTCTGCAACATAACAAAATACCTATAGGTAGAAGAAAAAGAACTACAAACAAGAACTAAGAAAATGGCAAAGCTGACACTTTACCTTCTCTCTGTATCATTCACATTACAGGGGTTAAAAACAAAAAGATAACCTCATCAGATATGACAAGGGGGCAAAAAAAAAAAATCATCAAGACTACCATTTTTTCTTTTCTTTTTGGGACTGCACCTGCAGCATATGGAAGTTCCCAGGCTAGGGGTTGAATCAGAGCTACAGCTGCTGGCCTACACCACAGCGCCGGAAACAATGGATCCAAACCACATCTGCAACCTACATCATCACCTTGTGGCAATGCCAGATTGAACCTGCATTCTCATAGATACTAGCTGGGTTCTTAACCCACTGAGCTACAACAGGAACTCCAAGACTCGTTCAAACTATATTTGAAATACAAATTTAAATATATTCTTGTCCTGTGTGTAATTGTACAGTGAAGTATTAGCTAATGACATTTGTTAAAAACCATCACCATTAGCAAAACATTTAAAACATAAAGATAACCTTTACAATTATTCCAGTGAGGTTTAAAAATCATATATTTAATCCAGCATTTTACAATCAACCCTTTTTGAGGTGTCTTCCTTAATAATGAAAGACAAAAAGCCTTTTCCTTCCTAACATGGAAAAAGAAATGTGGCACTAAACTAAAATGCATTCCTTTGTTGGGAAGTATTGATGGAGTATATATAGAAAACATTGCTGGAAAAGTTAAGAAACAAGTATTAGAACCAATTATGCAATATATAAGGTTTCTAATATGCTTCACCTTATAGGGCTTATAGGATTCTGAATTACTAATAATGAAATACATAAAAAACGACTTTTTTTGAGCCATGAAAGATCTCTTCAATAGTAAATGATTTTTTTTTTTTTGCTTTTAGGGCTGCACCCTGCAGCATACAGAAGTTCCTAGGCTAGGGGTCAAATCAGAGCTACACCCACTGGCCTATGCCACAGCCACAACACCTGATCCAAGATGCATCTGAAACCTACATCACAGCTCACAGCAATGCCGGATCCTTAACCCACTGAGCGAGGCCAGGGATTGAACCCACATCCTCATGGATCCTAGTTGGGTTTGGGGTTCGTTAACCACTGAGCCACGAAGGGAACTCCCGTAAATGACATCTTTAATACAAACTATGTCTTATGGAAAAATCATGTGAATATAAACACTGATGGAATTTTGATTAGGATAAAAATGGGATTAAAAAACTAGAACCACACTTGAAATTCATTCACTGTGACATTCATAGGTAAGCTATTGTGGCAAAGAAGCTAAAGCCAGAAATATTCAATGTGCTACAGGACGTCAGCATTCTGATACACATAAACTAACAGCTAAGCAAACTACTTAATAATTAAAGGGAAATAAGTGCTATTTTTAAAAAAGCACTAGGCGGAATTCTCTTCTGACACAGTGGGTTAAGGATGTAGCACTGTCACTATAGTGGCTTGGGTGGCTACTATGGCACAGGTTCAGTCCCTGGTCCTAGAAATTCCATATGCCATTGGCGCCTGCTGCTCAGATCTGATCCCAGGCCCAGGAACTCCATATGCTGCAGGGTGGCCAAAAATGGAGAAAGAAAGGAAAAAAAAAAAAGATCTAGGGAGAAAAAACTAAATCTACAAAGCATACCTTAAAATCACAGATCAAAGAGTTCCTGTCATGGCTCAGCAGTTAACAAACTCAACTGGTATCCATGAGAACTTGGGTTGGATCCCTGGCCTTGCTCAGTGGGTTAAGGATCTGGCGTTGTCGTGAGCTATGTATAGGTTGCAGACTCGGCTTGGATCCTACATTGCCATGGCTGTGGTGTAGGCTGGTAGCTGCAGCTCCAATTCAATCCCCAGCCTGGGAACTTCCATATGCCTCGGGTGCGGCATTAAAAAGACAAAAAAAATTTAAAAATAAAAAAAGGAGTTCCTGTCGTGACTCAGTGGTTAACGAATCCAACTAGGAACCATGAGGTTGTGGGTTCAATCCCTGGCCTGCTTAGTGGGTTGAGGATCCGGCGTTGCCGTGAGCTGTGGTGTAGGCTGGCAGCTGCAGCTCCAATGAGACCCCTAGCCTGGGAACCTCCATATGCTGCGGGAGTGGCCCTAGAAAAGGCAAAAAGACCAAAAGAAAAAAATAAAAATAAAAAAAAATTTGGAGTTTTGTAGTGGCTCAGCAGAAACCAATCTGACTAGGAACCATGAGGTTGTGGCCTCACACAGTGAATTAAGCTCCAATTCGACCCCTAGCCTGGGAACTTCCATATGGGGGGCGGGGGGAGGTGCAGCCCTAGAAAGGAAAGGAAAAAAAAAGAAAATCACAGATCAGTAAGTACTAGCCCAAGATTTTTGATAAAATTATTCAGTAGATTATTCAATCATACTGTTCTTACTTTAAAACTGTAATGTTTTGGGAGTTCCTGTCATGGCTCAGTGGTTAACGAATCCAACTAGGAACCATGAGGTTGCAGGTTCGATCCCTGGCCTTGCTCAGTGGGTTAAGGATCCTTCATTGCCATGAGCTGTGGTGTAGGTCGCAGATGCGGCTCGGATCTGGTGTTGCTGTGGCTCTGGCATAGGCAGGTGGCTACAGCTCCAATTAGACCCCTAACCTGGGAACCTCCATATGCCACAGGAGTGGCCCTAGAAAAGGCAAAAAGACCCCCCCGCCAAAAAACTGTAATGTTTTGGTGAGAACAAAATGTAAATTATGTAAATTATGTATCTTATCAGTACAGTAGTACATGTATTAGAAAAATAAAATGCTCAATACATTTTGACTGTTGAAGTGTCTCATGCAAAAGGTCTGGAGACTCTTCTCTTAGGATAGAGAAAACATTCAAAAAAAACGAGGCTTTCTGACAGAGGCTTCCTCTATGTACCCTATACTGCAGCATGCCTATAATTCCATGAATGGTGCCAGGTTCATTTACGCCTGTGACTAAGTGGTTCCCTCTATCCAAAATCACCTCTGCCTGACCTCTACTGCTTATCATTCAAAGTACTTGTTATACCTCCTCTGTGAAACCTTCTCCTCCCCTAGGTAAACCTAAAACTATGTTCGCTTTTGTACCCTACACTATCTCCTGTTCATCTCCAATTACAGCACCCTGCAGTCTACTGGCACATTACCGGTTCACTAGTCTGTTAGACCACAAAGCAAGGGGTCTGATCTCATTCATCTTTATCCCTGAACATTTAGCACATAGTATGCAGCTCAAAAAATTCAATGAATAAGCTAACTAACCCAGTGGTATATGTTATGGGATTTAGTACTCTAATAACTCGTTCCTTTCCATTTATAAAATCCTATGGATTATTTAAATCTCAATCCTTCACATTTTTAAAAGCAATTTATAAATAACTTTGGGGGTGTTTGATATGGAACCTGTACTTTCTACCACATCTGTTAAAAACATTTTTAAGCAAAAACCAACAAACATGTATGGAGCCATCGCACAGAAAATCTGATAACTATACAGACCCTGTCGGCAGGAACCATATGTTTTGCTGTGTGTGACTGCCTATGGTTGCACTGTACAACTAACAAATGCAATCAATACCAGGAACAGTCACGTAAGTCTAACTAAAGTCCTATACACTCTTGAGTGAAATGTGAACTATTTCATTATCAAATTATTCTGATTTCCTAGAGCCACTTGTTTTTAACGGTGGACATGTAAGTGAACATGGTATCTTGTCATATATTTTTATTAATAAACACTACAGAGGATGAATGGGTCACCATCAGAGTTCTCAAAGGCTCATATTCTGTGGCTAAATATATTTTTACAACATCTCTTAATGGCATTACTGCCATGTCTGTAAGAAACAAATATACAACATTCTAGATGTATCAAGGCATCTTAACTCATTCCTATTTACTGTACTTTAAATTGTACATTCAAAATAAACTAAGAACCCAGTCTTATAATACTGCCTACCCCAACTAGATCCATTTCTATAAGCAAAATTATAATAAAGAAGATAAACCTATATTCTTACCATTATTGCTAATAAAATCATCATGTAAAATAGGTAGATCAAGTCGAATTCGTTTCAAACAGGTCTGAAAATAAAGAGATACTTTTACATTTTCACTTACATTTGGGGGAAAACAGTCAATGAGTCAATTCTTAGTTTCAAAAAAAAAGTTGTTCAAATAACTATTAATTTTCCTTCTCTCTACTACAACAGACTGCAAAATAAAAACTCCAAAGAGCTAACTTAGCCTCAGCTAAATCTATCCTTATATAATTTAGCATTATGAATAATATACATGATAACCTCAACACCTACCTGAACTTCCTTTTTATTTCCCAGATATTCAACTCTGTCAATAAAATCTTCAAATTGCAGTTTAGGGAATAGCCTATGTGCCCAGTGCTCCATGTGTCTGATTAGCATCTTCAAGTCCTCAGCCTAGCACATAAAAATAAAAATGCTAAATAGAAGATTCATTCTCACAAATGACCTTGTTAGCAGATTTCAGAACTGAATAGTAGTGCCAAAGTCACTGGTGTCCTTTTATATTTACAAGGTTAAGAAACTGTTAGAAGGAGTTCCCGTCGTGGCGCAGTGGTTAACGAATCCGACTAGGAACCATGAGGTTGCGGGTTCGGTCCCTGCCCTTGCTCAGTGGGTTAATGATCCGGTGTTGCCGTGAGCTGTGGTGTAGGTTGCAGACACGGCTCGGATCCCGCGTTGCTGTGGCTCTGGCATAGGCCGGTGGCTACAGCTCTGATTGGACCCCTAGCCTGGGAACCTCCATGTGCCGCGGGAGTGGCCCAAGAAATAGCAAAAAGACAAAAAAAAAAAAAAAAAAAAAAAAAAGAAACTGTTAGAAGAAACTTTAAGAAGAAAAATATTTACTAAGGGCTTAGAGAACTGCAGTCTACAAGAGCACTGGATAGATTTTTTTAAATCAGAGGAAAAAAGAAACTTTAATATGACAAGATATCTTTTAGAAATAACTAAAAAGTGACAGGTTCCTAAATCATATACAGAGAGGAAAGCATTGAGAATTAGCTCTGTAAAAATATATTCTGAAATCCTGGCGTTCCCTTTATGGCTCAGGGGTTAACGAATCCGACTAGGAACCATGAGGTTGTGGGTTCAATCCCTGGCCTTGCTCAGTGGGTTAAGGATCTGGTGTTGCCATGAGCTGTGGTGTAGGTCACAGACACGGCTCGGAACCCACGTTGCTGCTGCTGTGGCTGTGGCATAGGCTGGCAGCTGTAGCTCTGATTTGACCCCTAGCCCAGGAATTTTCACATGCCACAGGTAAGGCTCTAAAAAGCAAAAAAAAAAAAAAAAAAAAAAAAAAAAATATATATATATATATATACACACACACACACACACATATACACAAAACATATATATTCACACACGCAAAGCATATATATATATACACGCAAAACATATATATATGTATACACGCAAAACATATATATATATATACACACACACACACACATATATATTCAGAAATCCCAAGGGCAAAATACCAAAGACTAGCAAGAACACTGTAAACATTCTCAGACCACAATACCTCTCTGTATTTGAAATCTCAACTTAACATTAAAAAAAAAATTTTAATGACAATGAAACAAAGTTTAATACACCAGAGTAATGAGAAAAGTTCCAAATTTCTGATTTTACTATAAAGTATTTTCTTCTCCTCTTATAGTATTTTAAATTAGAAGAGTAGTTCAAAGCAAAGGCTGTGGATTAGACTGCTTAGATTCAAATCTCAATTCTACTACTTAATAGCTATTGACTTGGAACAAATCACTTTACCCCTCTGTGCCTTTTCCTTAATGTATGAGAATAATACACATACCTCATAGGATTGTTAAGATGTTTAAGTAATACAAGTAAAGTGCCTGACACAAAGCAAGTACTCAAATATTTGCTTATTGTTGGGGTGGTATTTGATCTTGTATAAGAAGCTATAGTTCAAATAATCAACTCTACCAGTAACTATGTATGTAATACTAAGAGTGTAATGTCTTATCATTCTCATTCTGATAAAGATAAAAGTTCTTTGGATCTCCCATCATGGCATAGCAGAAACAAATCTGACTAGGAACCATGAGGTTGAGGGTTCAATCCCTGGCCTCACTCTACATTAAGGATCCAGCATTGCCGTGCACTGTGGTGTAGGTTGCAGACACAACTCGGATCTGGCGTTGCTGTGGCTGTGGTATAGACGGGCAGCTGTAGCTCTGATTCGACCCCTAGCCTGGGAACCTTCATATCATATGCTACAGGTGTGGCCCTAAAAAGCAAAAAGAAAAAAGGAAATGGAAAGGCAATCTCTGCCCTTAACTGTTGACAGTGGCTGCTTAAAACTCAGTTTCCTTAACTAGATAACAGACTAGCACCTACCTCAGAGGTTGATAATTAAATATATTTGAAAATAGTTCAGAAACCACAAAGCCCTACAAAGATAATCATATGCAAAAAATGTATCAACACTCTACATGACTCAAATTTTAAAATGTACATTTGTGCAGTGATTGACAGTTTCTAAATATCTTCAATTTTCAGCAAAACTTAACTGATGTCTGTTATGAACGAGACACTGTGTCATATCCTAGAGACAGAAAAGTGATTAATACAGTTAAAGTCCTTGCTTTCATGAAGTCACTCTTTGAGGGAGACAAAGTAAATTTTACTCCTCGAATTATAAAGTACAAATTTTAGGCTACAGACTTGGATGTGATTTTCCTAAAACCAAACAGTGGCTACAAAAGACTATGTTTTCTGATTCTTCAAACAATGTCCTTTCCACTACATCACAGCTTCTCAAGACTTAGGATGTTGGATGACCATATCTACAAAACATTCTAAGACTCCAAAGAATATGATAATGGACCCACAGTTTTGGTGATATTTTTAAAAACATAAAAAACAAAGGTCTAAAATAAAAATGATACATTTCTTACCTCATGACCTTTACCTTTGAATTTTGCTTTATCGAACACATGCCTTAATGCTGGAAGCCCTCTCTCTGAAATTAATCTGTGAATAGAAATATGTTTCAAAAGTCAAGCTTTCTAGAACCATCAAGGGCAAACCAAGACCATAAAGAAGAAAAAAGATTGGAGTTCTCTTGTGGCGCAGCAGGTTAAGGATCCAGCGTTGTTACTGCAGTGGCTTAGGTCACTGCTATGGTACAGGTTTTTATCCTTGGCCCAGGAACTTCCATGTGCCACAGGCTCGGCCAAAAGAAAAAAAAAAAAAAAAAAAGACAGAGAGAGAGCGAGCATCTAACGAACTGAGAAAAATGTCTTTAGAAATATCTAATCTCCAAATCATCCCAACCAAAAGCCTGTAACATAAAAGGGAAAAAAAAAAATGGATGAAAGATAAGTATAAATGTTTAAGGAAAGAGGAAGTCTACCTCTGAGCATCCAACTTGGGTATATTCCTTTTAACTGTTCTCTTTGGAGGTACAGGAACAGGTGCTCCTCTCCCAGATTCTGGTGAAATATACCAAGATTTATTATTACTTAAATAATTAAAACCTCATTTATAAAATGTATCACTTTAAGCTGACAGATGGATAGCTGAACATGGATACCACTTTGGAACTCTATACAGACCTTCACCAGGTTCAGCTCCTTCACCATCTCTCTCTGGAGAGGCTGGAGGTGGGAATGGAGGAAAAGTTTCATCTTCTATGCGCTCATAATCTGGTAGGTCAATCAAGCCATTCTCCTGTGGTTCTAGCATCTTTCCCTCTAGGGGAAAAAAAGAGTAAACATGTTTATTCATCCAAGTAGTCTTCCTATTACACAGTGAAGTTCCACCTACAGCAAAATGCATGTGTTTCAGTCAGTTAAATCATATTTCAAACTCACATCATGAAGCAAAGTGAAGATAAGTTATGAAAAAAAGAACTAAAGATAGAAATTAGAAGAATTAAATTCTAATGTAGACCCTACTAGAGATCCCATAGTGGTGCAGCAGAAACAAATCTGACTAGGAACCATGAAGTTTTGGGTTCAATCCTTGGCCTCGCTCAGTGGGTTAAGGATCCGGCATTGCTATGAGCTGTGGTGCAGGTTGCAGATGGGGCTAGGATCCTGAGTTGCTACTGCTGTGGTATAGGCCAGCAGCTGTACTTCCCATTCGACCCCTACACTGGGAACTTCCACATGCCTCGGGGGCAGCCCTAAAAAGCAAAAAAAAAAAAAATACTGTTTACATATTGGTCTTCTTTTTTAAAGGTTTTTTGTTTTTGTTTTGAAGAAATGGAAATAATCCTCAAGCTGATAACCTGGAAGAATGCTTTTCAGTACCACCTTACTTGACCTCTCAGAAACATCTGAACACTTTTGATCAGATGTTTTTCTTAGAAAAGTGACTTCTGCAACAGTACTCACCTTGCTTTCCTCCCTTCCTGGACACTCCTTCTGGATCTTCTTTGCAGATTCATCTTCCTCTAACCTGGTCATTAAGTATCCAAGACTTCATCCTAGGCCCTCTTCACTCAGTTACCCACATGGTTCTAATAATCACTTACAGATGATATGCTAACTTTTTATCTCCATTCTAGGCATCACATCAGAGGTCCAAAGTAGTGGCATCTTACTTCACAGCTTTCAAATTTCTCAAATAGAACGTAATTTTAGACACTGATGAAATTCTCTTCACTTCCTCCTCTAGTACTCAGACTCCCAAAGGAGTGAAAGTTAACAATTTTTTTTTTTTTTAAGGGCCACAGGTGTGGCATATGGAGGTTCCCAGGCTAGGGGTTGAACCGGAGCCGTAGCTGCTAACCTATGCCACAGCCACAGCTCACAGCAACGCCGGATCCTTAACCCACTGAACCCGGAGGCAGGGATGGAACTCGCCTCCTTATGGATACTACTGGGGTTTGTTTCCACTGAGCTACAATGGGATCTCCCCTAACAAAGAAATTCCAAACTATAATTCATTCCCAGACCTTTGGCGATTCAAAGTCCAACTTTTTCCAAGTTACCAAAACAGAAGCCCCTTTCGCCAGGAAGTGCTACCAGAATAACTCAACGACTTCATTTGCTAACCAGCCCTAAAACCTCAAAACTTCCCATCCCATCCCTCTCCTCCAACCTTCTCCTCGTCGTAGCTCCACTGTCTATCCTCTCTTAGTTCAACCACACTCATTCATTCACTGTACATTCACAGGATGCCTCCTATATTAAGAAGCCCCTGTTCAGACCTGACACACGTTCCCTTCCTCTACCTTGGTTAGAGGCAGGCCCGAGACAGAAACAAAAAGTACAAGTGCCCGCTCTTGTCCCCACCAACCTCATCTCCCCACAGGTTATACCCAGTCAGGCCTCCATTCCTCTCCAGCCCCTATTAGCCCAGGGTCGGTCTCTGTCATGTCCTTATCCTTCCCTGCGACAGCCGGCATCCCCGCTCCCCAGCCTAAAGCCCTCCTTCCTCCTCGGGAATTCCACTCGCCCGCCTGCCCGCCTGCCCGCCTGCCCGCCTCTCACCTCAAGCGGACTGCAGCGGCCACAGCGTTGCGCCTGGCGCGGAGGGGAAAACACGTTTCTCGCGAGACTCTCGCGAGACGCTCCCTTAGAGTTGGCGCCAAATTTGCGCAATCCCCAGCGGGGCCTACCGGATCCGCCTCTCTCCAACGCCCCGCCCATTCATTTTTGTCCCCGCCTTTTGGGGTATCCTGTCCATTGCACCGCTCTCCTCCTCACCGCTTCCACTCTCTGAAATTCGTTCGAGTTTAGCCGTCTTGTCGTGAAGTTCTTGTTCCCTACGCTTTAGGTGCTCTATACTTTGGAAAAGGTCTCAGGTTTTTAGAAAATTGAATTGTGGATGGATTATAAAGGATAAAAGCAAACGGAATTTAATGAGAAACTACCGATTCTTCAGAGTTACTAACAACTTTTTGAGCATAAGAATTCTATTAATTATTGGAGTTCCCGTCGTGGCGCAGTGAATCAACGAATCCGACTAGGAACCATGAGGTTGCGGGTTCGATCCCTGGCCTTGCTCAGTGTGTTAAAGATCTGGCGTTGCCGTGAGCTGTGGTCGCAGATGCGGTTCGGATCTAGAGTGACTGTGGCTGTGGCTTAGGCCAGCGGCTACACCTCCGATTCGACCCCTAGCCTGGGAACCTTCATATGTCGCGGGAAGCGGCCAAAAGACAAAAAAAAAAAAAAAAATTCTATTATTCTATTAATTACTGAATAATGAGCTGAGAAAAGGGGCTGTAAAGAGTTAGTGTTAGGATTGCAGGCACAAAGAATGTCAAAAATATGTTACCTGTTTTTTTTCTTTGTCTTTTTAGGGCCGCACAGCGGGCATATGTGGAGGTTCCTAGTCTAGGGGTTCAATCCGAGCTGCAGCAGCGGGCCCACACCACAGCTCACTGCAACGGCCTAATCCTTAACCCACTGATCGAGGCCAGGTATTGAACCTGCGTCTTCATGGATACTAGTCAGATTAGTTTCCACTGAGCCACTGCTAGGAACTCCAATTTTATTTTAAAGTGAGTCCAGGGAGTTCCCGTTATGGTGCACCAGAAACGAATCCGACTAGGAACCATGAAGTTGTGGGTTCGATCCCCGGCCTTGCTCAGTTTGTTAAGCATTGCCATGAGCTGTGGTGTAGATCGCAGATGTGGCTCAGATCTGGCGCTGCTATGGCTGTGGCATAAGCTGGCAGCAGCAGCTCCAATTAGACTCCTAGCCTGGGAACCTCCATATGCTTCGGGTGAGGCCCTATAAAGACAAAAGACAAAAAAATAATAACTAAAGTGAGTCCAAATATATTGGTATTTGCTTGCATGGGTGTGTACACACACACTGAGGGAGAATAAGTACTATCTGTGGGTATGGGAACATGGTATATAAGACAGGGTAGGATAGGGACTTAACACTATACTTTTTTGGAACATATAAATGTGTTAACTATTCAAAAAACCGGGAAAAAAAAGTTACCTTCAGCAAACACAGCATCAAGGTTTGACAGACCCAGATTTCCCATTGTGGCGCAGCAGGAAATGAAACCGACTAGTAACCATGAGGATGCCAGTTCAGTCCCTGGCCTTGCTCAGTGGGTTAAGGATCCAGTGTTGCTATAGGTCACAGACATGGCTTGGATCTGGCTTTGTTATGGCTGTGGTGTAGACCAGCCGCTACAGCTCTGATTCAACCCCTAGCCTGGGAACCTCCATATGCCACGGGTGTGGCCCTAAAAAGGCCAAAAAACAATTTCTTTTTGAAAAATAGAAAGTGCTTTAGATTATTTTGGACTCTCATAATTCTAAAATGTTTTATGCTCAAATGCTTTAAAGAGCATTCTCACCAGGTGAGGGAGCTGAGGAGCTGTTCCTTAAGTGTTTGCATAACTGAGGAGCATATTTTGAAAATTCAAAGTTTGAGATGTTATTCAAAGTATGAAAGAAAATTCCCCTGATGGTATTTGAATGGCAAAAGTTTCCTAGGTAGAATCCAAAAAAACATGAACTACAAAAGATCAGTAAATTGGACTTCATCCAAATACAAAACTTTGTTCTTCAAAGAAAACCATGGGCAGGGAGAAAATAGTTGCAAATCATATATTTGACAAAGGACTTGTATCTAGAATATTTTAAGACCTCTTAAAACTCAGCAATAAGACAGACAGCCCAGTTTAAAATGGGCAAAAGATTTAAACATTCACTTAACCAAGGAGGATATGTGAATATCAAGTACATAAAAAATGCTTGATATTGTTAGTCAGTAGTGAAGTATAAACTAAAACCACAATGAGGTACTCCTATGCATCCACTAGAATGACTAATATTTTTAAAAGACTGATCATACCAGATAATGGTAAATATGAGCATCCATAGAACACCTGTAACTCTCCTACAGTGCTGATGGGAATGTAAAATAGATTAAACACTTTGGAAAACAGTTCGGAAATTTCTTTAAAACTTCAATATATACCTGGGAGTTCCCGTTGTGGCTCAGTGATTAATGAATCTGACTAGGAACCATGCGGTTTCGGGTTCGGTCCCTGGCCTTGTTCAGTGAGTTAAGGATCCGGTGTTGCTGTGAGCTGTGGTGTGGGTTGCAGACGCAGCTCGGATCCTGAGTTGCTGTGCTCTGGTGTAGGCCAGCAGCTACACCAAAGCCACAGCAGAGCTCCGATTAGACCCCTAGCCTGGGAACCTCCATATGCTTTAGGTGCAGCCCTAGAAAAGGCAAAAAGACAAAAAAAAAAACAAAAAAAAAGCTTCAATATATACCTACCGTATGACCCAGCCATTTCACTCTTGGGCATCCCAAGAGAAATGAAAACGTAGCCATATAAAGATTTACACACAAATGTTCATAGCAGCCTTCTTTGTAATAGCCAAAAAGCTGGAAACAAGGCAAATATCCACCAAAAGATGAATAAATAAATTGTGATATATCCATAAAATGACATATTACTTAGTAATCAATGGTCTATTAACATGCATGGCAACATAGATGAACTTCAGAAATTTTGCTCCATGAAAGAAGCCAGACTCCCCCAAAAGGCACATTAAAGCATATATACCATAGAATTCCATTTATGTATAATTCTAGAAAATGCAAACTATAGTGAGGGCAATGGGGAGATGAGGGAGGAACTCTTAAGGGGCACAAGGAAAATGTTGGGGTTAATGGATACTTTTATTATCTTGATTGTGGTGATAATTTCTCCACATATGTCAAAACTGTTCAAATTTTATCCTTTCAATGTATGTCATCTATCATGTGATTATGCCTCAACAGATCTGTTAAAAAAGAAACTCACAGTATAAGAGAGGTTTGTAAGTAATTCCTGCTGTGGCACAGAGGGTTAATGATCTGGCATTGTGTCTGTGGTGGCGCGGGTTGGATCCCTGACGAGGAGCAGTGGATTAAAGATCCAGTGTTGCCACAGCTATGGTGTAGGTTGCAGCTGAGGCTCCAATTCAACCCCTAGCCCAGGAACTTTCATATGCCACATGTGAAGCCAGGAAACAAAAAAAAAAAAAAAAAGGAAAATGTCTTTAAAATGTAAAAGAAAATTCCTTCAATAGTGTTTAAAGTAATTTGAATATATTTATTGAGTTCCCAGTTCTCAAGGGCATATAGCACTGAATTTGGGACATGTTACATTAAAGAAATTGAATGAGTATTCACTTTTTTATTTTATTTATTTATTTTCTTTAATGGTCACGTCTGCGACCTACACCACAGCTCAAGGCAGCTCACGGCAATGCCAGGTCCTTAACCCACTGAGCAAGGCCAGGGATTGACCTGCAACTTCATGGTTTCTAGTCAGATTCGTTTCCGCTGTGCCACGACAGGAACTTCAGTAATGCTATATCCTTAACCCACTGATCAAGGCCAGGGATTGAAGACAAGCCCTCTTTTCTTTTCTTTTTGGTTGTGCCTATGGCATGGGCCAGGGATCGAACCTGTGCTTCAGCAGTGACAACACTGGGTCCTTAACCTGCTGCACTGGAAGAGAGCTCCCAGTCTTTCTTTCTAAAGGTAATTACTGTTAACAAATTCTTATAGTTTCTTCCAAGAAGAAAAGAACATTGAATTCAATAAAAGAGAGCAAACGAAGAGTTCCCCTTGTGGCTCACTGGAAATGAATCTGACTAGTATCCGTGAGGTCGCAGGTTCGATCCCTAGCCTTACTCAGTGGGTTAGGGATCTGGCGTTGCCATGAACTGGGGTGTAGGTCGAAGACATGGCTCAGATCTGGCATTGCTGTGACTGTGGTGTAGGCTGGTGGCTATAGCTCCAATTCGACTCCTAGCCTGGGAACCTCCATATGCCATGGTGCAGCCCTAAAAAGACAAAAAGAGTGAGAGAGCCAGCAAACAGGTATATTTGTGTCTTTAGCTTGTTATTATGAGTAATATTGAAATACATATCTCTGTTGTATATAAATCTTTGTGCACACCTCTGAATATTTCCCTAAAATAATTTTTTTTTTTTTGTCTTTTCTAGGGCCACTCCTGCAGCACATGGTGGTTTCCAGGCTAGGGGTCTAATCGGAGCTGTAGCTGCCGGCCTATGCCACAGCCACAGCAACGCCAGATCCAAGCCACATCTGCAACCTACACCACAGCTCACGGCAATGCCGGATCGTCGGCCCACTAAGCAAGGCCAGGGATCGAACCTGCAACCTCATGGTTCCTAGTCGGATTCACTGACCACTGCGCCACGATGGGAACTCCTTCCCTAAAATAAATTTGAACTGTATGCATTACGAGTTTTATATGAGATTGCTTTTTTCCTCCAACAGTTTATAAACTAAGTTTGAATGACATTTAGTTGTGTCAGTTTCTAAGTTTGGTGCCAGATTCAAAGAACTCAAAAGAAGTGTGGATTGGGAATTCCCCGGTGGCCTAATGGTTAGGACTCAGCCCACTCACAGCTGTGGCCCGGGTCCAATCCCTGGTTTGGGAACTGAGATCCTACATCAAGCCACTCTGTGACTGCAACGGCCACCACTAAACCATCTGAGGCTCAGTTTTGCCATGTATAAAATAGGGTGAATGGATACCATGACCTCTATGTTCTAGCTCTAAAATTCTAAAATTGACTCAGTCTTCCACCCTATATGTGCAGAAGCCCTATATCAGATACTCTAAGATGTAGTTATAAAGAGGAAGCACATGCAGGAGCAAGAATAAATAGCTGCATGACTCAGTAGTAATTATAATGACATAACAGTGCCAATAATAATACTTTGTATTTTATAAGGCTGTACAATTAAAACAACCTGGCACATTGCAGAGAAGAGATTCTTTGCTCCCAGGGAGTATATACAACTACCAAACACATTGATGTATCAACAATTATAACTTAAAGTATCTTAAAATAGACATAAACCAAGGGCCACATGTCACCCACAGTACATTGTTGGAGCTGAAACTCTTTTTAGGCAAGCTCTAAACTCTTTGTAAAACCTGGCCTCTGCTCCCATTCTCTATAGATTAAGTGATCACTTTCATTTTAAATTTCCTCTTTGTAGTCTTTACAGAGCACTCGGCAGGAAAAGAATGAGTCAGGGGTTTTCCATAAAAGAGCAGTGATGACGAGCATTCAAATAAACGTCCTGACAAAGATTTGTTTCCTCTCAGACCAGATGAAAGATTAAGAATATCCAGGATCCTGGATGGTGATTTCAAAGGAAGTCAAGACTTCCTTCTGCACAGCTGCCCTCTAGGAAGCTGGTATGTCCCAAGTGTATCTTCTTTCACTGTGCTCTCCAAGGGTGAAGCAAATACGACATCTCCTCTCATGGATGCCAAGCCAGGACAAGGTCTTCACCCCCACTCCCCTCCCAAAAAAGGTGCTGGAGCTGACATCCTGTCTGGTTGAAGCCACATCCTTAAAGAGCAATTGAAATTGCATCAGCCCTCACCTTGCTGAGGCACATTTTCCTTTAAATGAAGGGCAAGTGACCATTTAAAGTGACTCCCAAAATAACCCAGTGGTTTCATCGCATTTGGAATGTCTGACATCCAGAACAGAGGAAGCAGATGTACCTCTTCTGAAGGGAGAGGATAGGGTTGTGTTACCCTTCACACTGTTACCCTTCTCGTTGCCATGAGCTGTGGCTCGGATCTGGCCTTTCTGTAGTGTAGGCCTGGCAGCTGCAAATCCGATTCGAGCCCTAGCCTGGGAACTTCCATATGTCGCAGGTGTGGCCCTAAAAAGCAAAAATAAAAAAATAAATACATAAAAAGAGGGAAAAGTATAAGGTGGAATTTCTTTGTATGGATTAACCTCTGTTTACAATAACTTGACATCTTTTGTTTGTTTGTTTTTGGCCAAGCCTGCAGCATGTGGAAGTTCCAGGGCTAGGGATCAAACCCACATCTTAGCAGTGACAATGACAGATCCTTACCCCTCTGAGCCACCAGAGTACTCTGACATTTTTAGGTTTGAGTTCCCCAACTGAATTTTTCATAATAAGAGAATAAAAGATCTTAAATTGTGAGAAGCAAATATGGACTTGCCTCTAAAATAAAACTCACAGGGAATTCCCTTCATGGCTCAGTGGTTAACGAATCCGACTAGGAACCATGAGGTTGCAGGTTCAATCCGTGGCCTCACTCAGTGGGTTAAGGATCTGCGTTGCAATGAGCTGCGGTGTAGGTTGCAGACGTGGTTCGGATCCCGCAATGCTGTGGCTGTGGCTCCAATTAGACCCCTAGCCTGGCATCTCCATGTGCCACAGGAGCAGCCCTAGAAAAGGCAAAAAGACAAAAATAATAATAGTAATAAAATAAAACTCACAAATTGATAATATCATAAAGTTCATGGATCCTATAATATCAACTGTGTATGACTAAGATGAACACAAGACTCTATAATGCAAACAGAAATTATTACTGAGTAGTGAATCCTGAATGGTTCTTACTATATTTTTATATTATTCTAGTTTTTTCCCACATAATAAGCTGTTATTAGTTAATAAATTTTTAAAAATCCACAAAATTTGAAATAAAAATCTTCAGAAGACGTAAATGTTTTAATGTGAAAAAGGCCTATGTTATTCTTTCAATCTAAAAAACAAAACAGGAGCTCCCATAGTGGCTCAGCAACCACGAACCTGACTAGGATCCAAGAGGACTTGGGTTCAATATCTGGTCCCACTTAGTGGGTTAAGGATCTGGCCTTGCCATGAGCTGTGATCTAGGTCACAGGCTTGGCTTGGACCTTGTGGCTGTGGTGTAGGCCGACAGCTGTAGCTCTGATTTGACCTATAGCCTGGGAACCTCCATATGCTGTGGGTGTGGCCTTAAAAAGCAAAAAATAAATAAATAGATTAAAAATAGAAAAAAAAACAGAATAAAAATATATTTCTGTCTGTCAGACCTATTTTCTGAGGGAAAAAAAAAGTTTTCTCATGATTTCTTTTCCCCTGCAGTTTCATTGAGATATACTTAACATATAACATTGTATAAGTTTAAGGTGTGCATTTGACACATACATTGCAAAATGATTACCACCATAGGATTAGCTAAACCCTCCATGTCTTCCCATAATTAGCATTTCTGTTTTATGGTGAGAACATTTAAGACCTACTCTTATCAACATGTGGTTACATAACATAGTATTTTAGCTCTAATTAATCACCAAGCTGTACATTAGATCCCTAAATTAGAGGTTTGTACCCTTTGACTAATAGCTCCTCATTTCCTCCACCACAGTCCCTGGTAATCTCCGCTCTACTCTCTGTTTCCCTGAGTTTGGCTATTTCAGATTCCACACACAAGTGAGCTCATACAGTATTTGTCTTTCTCTGCCTGATTTATCTCACTTAGCATAATGTTCATCCACAGTCACAAATCCCTCTATCTCATGGCTGAATAATATTCCACTGTGTCCATACAACAGGTCTCCTTTGTTTATCCACCTGTTGACAGACACTTAGGCTGTTTCCATATCTTATTGCTTTTTTTGTCTTTTTAGGGCCCTGCCCTTGGCATATAGATGGTCCCAGGCTAGGGATTGAATTGGAGCTGTAGCCGCCAGCCTACACCACAGCCACAGCAATGCCAGATCTGAGCCTTGCCTGCGACCTACACCACATCTCACAGCAACACCGGATCCTTAACCCACTGAGTGAGGCTAGGGATAGAACCTGTCCTCATGGATACTAGTCAGATTCGTTTCTGCTGAGTTGCACCAGGAACTCCTGTTTCCATATCTTGCCTACTGTGAATAATGCCATGGTGAACGTGGGAGTACAGATAAATCTGTTAGATTCTGATCTCAGTTTCTTTGGATATATACTCAGGAGTGGGACTGCTCGGTAATTTGGTAGATATGTTTTTAATTTTTATGGTTTTTCTTTTTTATCCATACCTGTGGCATGTGGACATTCCTGGGCCAGGAATTGAATCTGTACCACAGCAGCCATTCAAGTCACTTCAGTGACAGTGCTTAACCCACTGAGTCACAAGGGAACTCCCTAGAGGAACCTCTATACTGTTTTCCATGTTGGATATATCAGTTTGCATTCCTACCAATACCCAAGGATTCCCTTTTCTCCACACTGTGCCAGCACTTATCTCTCTTTTTTTTTTTTTTTTTTTTTTGTCTTTTTAGGGCCCCATCTGTAGCACAAGGAGGTTCCCAGTCTAGGGGTTGAATTGGAGCTGCAGCTGTGGCCTACACTGCAGCCATAGCAACACCAGATCTGAGCCACATCTGAGATCTCCACCACAGTTTCTGGCAATGCCAGATCTTTAATGCACTGAGCGAGGCCAGGGATCAAACCCACATCCTCATGGATACTTGGCAGATTCATTTCCACTAAGTCACAATGGGAACTCCAGTGCTTATCTCTTGTCCTTTTTTTTTCCTTCTGGCTGTGCCTGCAGTGCACAAAAATCCCCCAGCCAGGGATCAAACCCAAGCCACAGCAGTGACCCAAGCTGCCGCAGTGACAACACCGGATCTTTCACCCACTGCAGCACAGGAGAAATCTCTTGTCTTTTGGATGATAGCCATTCTGGTGTGAGGTGATATCTCATTATGGTTTTGATTTCCATTTCACGGATTATTAGTGATGTTGAGTCAATTTCTTTTTTTTCTCTAGTAATTGTTTTATGGAAGTGTGGCATTGATCCAGAACATAGACTGTTTTATTGGCAGACAATATAAATCATAAATGGAACACACACTTTCCTATTATCTCCACCCAGATCAAGAAAGCAAATATTACCAGCACCCTAAAAGCCTCCTTCAGTTCACCTTTCAGTTACTCTCCTCCTCAAGGATAACCATTATCCCAACTTCTACCACCAGAGATTAAATGTGCCAGTTTTGATTATATATATATGCTCAAATATATACATATATTTCTTGTGTCACCTTCTTCTACTCAACAGGATGTTGGTGAGATTCATTCATACTGTTGCAAGTAGTGTAGTTGTAGTCTACTTTCACAATGCTATCATTCCATGACATGTGTTTACCACAATTTATCCATTTACCCTTAATGGACATTCGGGTTGTTTTCCTAATAACTATTACAACAGTGTTGCTATGTATATTCTTGCATTTATTTTTTGTTGAACATATATATTGATTTCCATAGGTATGTGCCTGGGATCAGAATCTCTGGGTGTAGGATATAAGTTCTACCTTGTAGAACATATTACCAAACAGTTTTTCAAATTTGTTGCATAAATTTATACTTCCACCATCAGTGTAAGAAAGTCCTGCCTTAGTTGCTTCACGTCTTATCAACATTTGATATTATTTATCCTTTTCAATTTAGCCAGAATAGTAAGTGTAGTATCATAGTGTTTTCAAATTATTGTGGAAAAATATACATAAAAATTTTATAATTTTGAGCATTTGCAAGTGTATGTTTAGTGGCATTAGGTACTCACATTGTGGTTTTTTTCTTTTTTTGTCTTTTCTAGGGCAGCACCTGCAGCATATGGAGGTTCCCAGGTTAGGAGTCCAATTGGAGCTGTAGCCGCCAGCCTATGCCAGAGCCACAGCAACTCGGGATCCAAGCCGCATCTGCAACCCAAACCACAGCTCACTGCAAGCCAGATCCCCAACCCACTGAGCGAGGCCAGGGATTGAACCCACAACCCCATGGTTCCTAGCCATTGTGCCACGGGAACTCCTCACATTGTGGTTTTAAGTTGCATTTTCCTGATAAAGAAGTTCAGCATCTTTTCATATCTTCTTCTGGTTAATATGTTACCATTTTTTTTTTTTTTTTTGTCTTTTCTAGGGCCACAGCCATGGCATATGGAGGTTCCCAGGCTAGGGGTCGAATTGGAGGTGTAGCCGCCAGTCTATGCCAGAGCCACAGCAATGCCAGATCCAAGCTGAGTCTGCGACCTACACCACAGCTCACGGCAACACCAGATCCTTAATTCACTGAGCAAGGCCAGGGATCGAACCCGCAACCTCATGGTTCCTAGTCGGATTCATTAGCCACTGAGCCACGATGGGAACTCCCATGTAGGAGTTCTTCATATATTATAGATATGATTTCTTTTTCCAATATATGTGTTGCAAATGTCTCCTCTCCTTTTTATCTTTTTTTTTTCTTTTTGGTCACATCAGTGGCATGTGGAACTTGCCTGGAGAGGGCCTGAACCTGTGCCACAGCAGTGACCCGAGGCACAGTAGTGACAACACCAGATCCTTAACACTGCACCACCAGGGAACTCTTTTTTACACTTTTTTTTTTTTTTTGTCTTTTTGCTATTTCTTTGGGCCGCTCCCGCGGCATATGGAGGTTCCGAGGCTAGGGGTGGAATTGGAGCTGTAGCCGCCAGCCTACGCCAGAGCCACAGCAACGCGGGATCCGAGCCGCGTCTGCAACCTACACCACAGCTCACGGCAATACCGGACCATTAACCCCCTGAGCAAGGGCAGGGACCGAACCCACAACCTCATCGTTCCTAGTCGGATTCGTTAACCACTGTGCCACGACGGGAACTCCCTTTTTTACACTTTTTGAAGGTTGAAAGTAATTAACAGTAATGTAGTCCAATTTATCATATTTTTCCTTTACGACTTGTGGGGTTTTTTAATGTGTGTGTCTTGTTTAAGAAATCTTTGCTAGGATTTCCCTTGTGCCACAGCGGGTTAAAGATCTGGCATTGTCACTGCAGCTGCTTGGGTCACTGCTGTAGCTCAGGTTCGATCCCTGGCCTGGGAACTGGGAATGGGAACTTCCATATGCCGCAAGCAAAGACAAAGAAAAAAAAGAAAGAAAGAAAGAAAGAAAGAAAGAAAGAAAGAAAGAAAGAAAGAAAGAAAGAAAAAGAAAAAGAAAAAGAAATCTTTGCCTACCCCAATGTCATAAACATATCCTCTAATATTTTCTTCTAAAAGTTTTACTTAGTTCTATAACCTATCTAGAGTTGATTTGTTAGGCATTGTGCGATATAGGAGTCAAAAGGCTTTTTTTTTTTTTTTTGATATTTTAGGGCCGCACCTGCAGCATATGGAGGTTCCCAGGTTAGAGGTTGAATCGAAGCTGTAGCCGCCGGCCTATACCACAACCACAGCAATGCCAGATCCCAGCTGGGTCTCTGACCTATATCATAGCCCACAGCAACGCCGGATCCTTAACCCACTGAGTAAGGCCAGGGATCTAACCTGCAACCTCATGGTTCCTAGTCAGATTTGTTTCTGCTGCACCAGGACAGGAACTCCTCAAAATGCATTTTCTTCCATGTAGATATTTAATTGACCCAGAACCAATAAATTGTTTTTTTAGATAAACTAAAATATCATTTTCTCCCCCACTGCATTATATTGCTATCTTTGTCATAAATCAGGAGATCAAATACATATGAGTTTATTTCCAGACTCTATTCTGTTCTATTGGTCTATTTGTCCTTGTGCCAGTGCCTTAAATAGTCTTCAATACCCAATCTTAGATGAATCTTGATATCTGGTAGTGTAAAACCCCCAGCTTTGTTCTTCAAGTCTCTGTTAGCTCTTTTATTTCCCACCCTTAATCCCCTTGTCGATGTGCTTGTTGTTTTAATAACAGCTTTACTGAGAGACAATTCATATACTACACAATTCTTCCATTTAAAGTGTACAATTCAACGTGTTTGTTTGTTTGTTTTATCTTTTTTAGGGCCGCACCCGCAGCATATAGAAGTTCCCAGGCTAGGGGCTGAATATGTGCTACAGCTGCTGGCGTATGCCACAGCCACAGCAATGCCAGATCCGAGCTGCAGCTGGGACCTACACGGCAGCTCAGGGCAACACTGGATCCCTAACCCACTAAGGCCAGGGATTGAACCTGCGTCCTCATGGATACTAGTTGGGTTCATTACCACTGAGTCACAATAGGAGCTCCTCATTGGTTTTAATAAATTCACAGAGATGTACAACTAACTACTGTCAATTTTAGGACATTTTCCTCATCTGATAAACACTTAACCCTTTAGCTATCATCCTTATTATCCTCCAATTCCTAACTCAGCTGTGCCACCAATCACCAACCTATTTTCTGTCTCTACAGATTCCAACATTCTGGACATTTTATACAAATGAAATAATGATATATGTGGGTTTGTGTGATTGGCTTCTTTCAATTAGCATAATGTTTTCAAGGTTCATCCATGCTGTAGCATGGATCGTACTTCATTCCTTTTAATGGTTGAGTATTATTCCATTGTGTGGTTGTATCACATTTTGTTCCTCCGTTGATCGACATTTGGGCTGTTTCCACTTTTTGGCTGTTATAACTAAGGCTGCCATAACGTTTGCATAAACAGTTGTGTACAAATTTTGTATGGATATATATTTTTTCATTTCTCTTGAGCACATAGGAGTGGAACTGCTGGGGCATGCTGTAACTATATTTAACTGTTTGAGGATCTGCCAGACTATTTTTCCAATTATCTGCACTATTTTACATTCTCATCTTTTTTTTTTTTTTTTTATCTTTTAAATGGCTGCACTGGTGGCATATGGAAGTTCTCTGGCCAGGGATTGAATTTGAGCTGCACCTTTAACCTATGAAACAGCTGTGGCAACACTGGATCCTTTAACCCACTGCACCAGGCGGGGGATCAAATCCAGCTTCTTAACCCACTGTGTCACAGAGGGAACTCCTACATTCTCATATTAATCTTAACAATTTTTTAAAATGTTTAAAATTGAATATGCTATATATAATAATAATAACAATAATAAAACTTCAAATAGTCTACAAAATGAAAAGGAAACCTTATTCTCTATATACTGCAAACAGCTGACACGCTTCTCTGAGCCACTAGGTGCAGATGCTTGCATTGTTTTGCACACCTAATGCTTTTAGAACTTTAGGAAAGGCGAAGGGGAAGAGATGGATTCAATGTGTACTTTCAGTCATTTGAATCACCTTTGATCTTAAGCTTTTTATTGATATCTTATTTCCTCAGTTTTATAGAACTGGAAATCTTGGTTGAAAAAGCTTTTTTTGTTTTTAAAACTTTAAAAATATATTCCCAACATGCTCTCAGAAAAGGTTGCCCCAATTTACAGTCTCATCACCACTGAATACCCATCTCCCTGTACCTTCGTTAACAGATTAGTAGTATTACCGTTTTATATGTATCTGTATATCTATTTGCCAGTTTGTTGTGCGCAAGGAGTCTCTAGACAAATTGACTATTTCCGACGCTGCCTCTAGAAACAAAAATCGGGTCTTTTCCTTTATTCATTTTATTACTTCAGCTCTGTCAACGTGACTCGGCCTGGGGTCTATAATCACCGCAGAGCAGGAGACTGTGTCGCTACCAACCAGGTCAAGCTCCCCTCTCTGCTAGCTGTGGGAACCAGGATTCACGACCTCTTTTCTCCATGGGTCCACCTGCGTGCCTCTGGGCAGCAGAGGGCGCGGCTGAACCACCACCGGACCCCTCCCCCAGGTTAACGCGCCGCGCCCCCGTGACGTATTTCCGCGTCATCTGCTGCCGAGGAGTGCTCCTATTGGCTGTCGGCTAGGTAATAGGGGCGGAGCCGAGTGGGTGTGTGGAAAACGCAGCCTCCTGGGTGGGGAGGTGAGGCTTCCCCCTTCCCCGCCCCTCCCCCGCCCTCCAGTCCCTCTCTGGGACGGCTGCGCGGACCCGCTTGGAACGCGGCGGTAGCGGCGGCGCACTTTCCCCGGCTGTAGCTGGACAAGGCTGTAGTGCGCGCGCCGCGGCGCCCCTCGAGCGGGAGGGACCGGTTGACTGCAGTAGAGTCGGAGGGAATCCCGGGCTGCGGAGCTGCGCCGGCGGGGAAGCCCTTCGGTTTGCTGTGCACCAAGAGAGTAAGGCGGGGGGTCTCCCGAGACCGCCACCGGCCCCCTCGGTGCCGACAGGACCGCGCGGAGCGCGCCCCCCGAAGGCAGCCCCGGGCCCGTGGCCCTGACTTGGTCCCGCGCGCCGGGCGCCGGGCAGCTCAGAGGGAGGAAACAAGAGGGGCCGCCCTCCCCGCGGAGTTGGAAGCGCTTTCGCTCGGTCCAAAATGCCCAAGAAGAAGCCGACGCCCATCCAGCTGAACCCGGCCCCCGACGGCTCCGCGGTTAACGGGACCAGCTCGGCGGAGTAAGTCTGGGGGTGCTGAGGTGGCCCGGGCCGGGGCGCAAGAGCGGAGTCGGGTGCGTGCGGCGCGCGGGGCTCCTCTCGAGTCGTCACGTACGTCTCGGGCTGTCGGGCTCGAGGAACTCCCCGCCGCCGAGGTGACTAAGCACTGATTGTGCTCCTGATTCAGACCGGTCAGTGGACCCAAGGAGTGTCGATCTCCCCCCCCCCCCCGCCCATCCCCACCCCTTTCCCGACCCTTTCAGTCATCCCTGACTTCTGATCATTTTCCTCTTCTCCCTTAAAGATTAAAAACTGGTTCATTGCCCGCCCGTCCCCAGCTGTTTTCCCCAGATCCTCCGGGATTTTGGCCTGTAACGAGGAGAAGGGAGCAGATGTCTTGGAGTAATTAAGATCACATCTGCGTCTTTGAGACCAGCTCAGTTTGTAGAGTGTGGAGTTGGGACCGGCTAGCAGCCCTCACCTTCTTACCTGACACCTGTGGCCTAGGATTGCCTCGCTGCGGCTACCGCCTGGCCCGGGGGGGGGGGGGGCGTGTGTACACTGATATTCCCGTGGCTTCTCCCTTGTCGACTTTGGGGGCTCCCATTCCTTGGCCTTCCTGGAAACCCTCTTGTCTCTAAGGGAGCGGCTTTTCTTTTTCTTCTTCTGACCATTCATTCACTCATTCATCAAATCGCTTTTCATTAGTGTCTCCTGGGGTTTTTTATTTGACCATGATCCCTAAATTTCTGACCTGAGGCCTGACACCTTGGCCTTGGAAATCACACATAAGGTGCTCCATTTCTGCAGCTTCCAGTGTTGCCCACAAACCAGCACTTTATTTCATTAGACAGTGATGAAACTGTTTCATTGCTGTTTCCAAGTTCCTACATCTGCTTTTCGTCCTGGGTAAGGGACAGGATTGTATGAGGAAGAAAGACTTGGTGAGCTGGAGAAATACCAGAAAAGATTTAGTTCTTAATCTCTTACCTGCAGACTGAAGACTGAGAAAGCTAACTAATAAAATGAATAGATTAGGCCTGAACCTTCTGCCCTTTGGTGATTTCTGTAACCTTCCTTTGTCTCTCTAGATTTTAATAGCCTGGGGACTTGGTGACTCTTTCTGTCCTTATGATGACCACAGGGCCAGTGGTGGACAGACCTGTGGTGGGAGCTCAACTGCATTCCTCAGACATGTTCTCAACAAACTCCTTTCACTATTGTAGTGTCTGTTTTGCATGATATTAACTTGTACAGGTCTGTGGATTACTTTGCAAACATTCAATTTTAGTGTACAGAGTTTTATCCCCTTAAAATAGTGTGAAAGGCCTCCAGGACAGGGCAGGCCAGGACAAGTTTTTTTTTTGTTTTTTTGGTTTTTTTTTTGGTCTTTTTGCTATTTCTTGGGCCGCTCCCGTGGCATATGGAGTTTCCCAGGCTAGGGGTCGAATCGGAGCTGCAGCCGCCAGCCTATGCCGGAGCCACAGCAACTCGGGATCCGAGCCGCGTCTGCAACCTACACCACAGCTCATGGCAATGCCGGATCATTAACCTACTGAGCAAGGGCAGGGACCGAACCCGCAACCTCATGGTTCCTAGTCGGATTCGTTAACCACTGCGCCACGACGGGAACTCCTTTTTTTTTTTGTTTTTTTGGTTTTTTGGTTTTTTTTTTTTTTTTTAGGCCAGGACAAGTTTTGACCAAGGTTGATTCTCACTGAATGTCGTGGCCTGATCATCCTGCTCCCTTTTGATTTGGAGGAGGGTACGAAGTGGAAATACCTATGGTCATTCTGTTGTTAATTGTGACACCATTGCTGTGTTCTTGCAAAGGGAAGGAGTTTCATTATAAGAAAACAGTATAGGGAGGAAAAGAAGAAACTACCCTGGAGTTTGGGTGGGACTGAGAGATTCTAAACAGTGGTTAGAGGTTGGGCTCTGGGGTCAGGCTAAGTTTGAAACTGGGCTCTATTACTTGGGGTTTTGTGACCTGGGACAAGTCTCTTAGTCTCTCTAAGGCTTAGGTTTAGTTTCTTCATCTGTGAAAATGGGTCTGATTATAGAACCTATTTAGAGTAGTTGTCAAGGTTTTTTTTTTTTTTTTTTTTTTTTTTTTGTCTTTTTAGGGCCAAACTTATGGCATGTGGATGTTCCCAGGCTGGGGGTCCAGTTGGAGCTATAGCTGTTGGCCTGCACCACAGCACCTCGGGATCCGAGCCACATCTGCGACCTACACTGCAGCTCACGGCAATGCCGGATCCTTAACCCGCTGAGCGAGACCAGGGATCGAACCCGTGTCCTCATGGATACTAATTGGGTTCATTACCACTGAGGCAGGACAGGAACTCCATAGTTGTGAGATTAAATGAGCTAATAATAATAAACCTTCCATGAATGTTAGTTGTTGGTACCTTTATTACTGGCTAAATATTGAGAAGGCTGAAGGAAACCAGAAGGTAATTTCTAGTCATGGTGGTGTTAAGGTGATTAACTTCTGGATAAATGACTCTCCTTTGTTCAGTTTTCTGTGCCATCTGCATCTTCCTCCATGACTCATTGCTGTGTATCTTTGTGTGGGCTGTCAGGGACAAATAGGCACTGTTCCCCTAAGTTTTCTGACCACTTGTGGGGGGGAAGCTGTACATATCTACATCTTTCACCTTTTTCAAAAAGCAAAGATGATTTACTCATGATTTCTGTGATTAGACCAGGGCATAGTTTTGAACATTATCATATAGTGTAAATAAAGGAAAAAAAATCCATTGACATTAAAGAGCTCTTGGTACCAGATTGGCAAGGTTGCTTCTCTGTGGTTCTGTGGGACTGGTCTCTAACATAGCGCTTACCCGGTTCAGCTAGCGCTGGGTTATATGGGATCTGAAATCTATGCAAATTCTTGGGGGTCCTTGAAGAAAAAGAATGCAAAAAAATTTTTTTGACAGGTTTTGGAATGTGTTGAAGGGTGCTAAATGTTAGAATGAAATAAATTCTTATCACTCCCCTGTTTAAAATGTTTTCATGGTTTCACTTCAGTTAGAATAAAATACATACATTTTACATGGGCAGTGAACCTGCTTTGTGCCCCCACCCCCAGTCTCTTTAACCACATTTCCTGCTGCTCCTTTCTTCCATTACATGTTATATTGGTCCTCTTTCACTTCCTCCATGGGATGGTCCCTTCTCCCTCCAGGGCCTTGCATATGCTGTTCCCTTTGCCTGGAATGAATCATTCCTTCCTCTTCCCAAGCTAGGAAGGAAACAATCTTCACCTCTCTGTGTAGATGTCATTTCCTCAGAGATGTTCACAGACTACCTAAGCTAAAGTAGATCCTCTTTCTCATGTCACCTGATTTTTTTTTTTTTTTTTTTTGGTCCTTTTTTGGTCCCACCTGCGGCATGTGGAAGTTCCTGGGCCAGGGATTGAATTTGAGCCACAGCTGTGATTTACACCATAGCTGTGGCAACACTGGATCCTTAACTCACTGTGCCACAATGGGAACTCCTTACCTGATTTTTTGATGGCATTCATTCGCTGTACATAATCTTTAGTAGGGTATTTTAAATATCTCTCTCTCCTGTACACCATAAGCTCTAAGCATAGGACTGCCTTTTTTTGATTCACTGCTCTTGTGGTACCTAGAACGTAGCAAGTATGCAGATGTTTGTGGAGTGAATGAAATAACTAATATTTGCACAATGTGTTTAACAAACCTTTTAAAACTTGTTCATTTTTCCTTTTATTTTCCCCTTTACTCTTGTTCCCCCTCCCCACTTCCCTTTGATTCATAGACACCTTCTCACTCACTCTGGATATTTAATATATGGTTTTCTAATTCTGTCCCTTTGTTGGGCATACATGTGCCTTTGGGAGGTAGATAGTATGGTTTTTTGTGTTTCTGTGACTTAGAGTACTGAAGCTGTTGTGCTATTTCAGCCTTAAAAGAGAAGGAAATCCTGACACCATGGATGGACCTGGAGGCCATTATGCTAAATGAAGTAAGACAGACACAGAAAGGAAAATACTGCATGATCTCGCTCTCTCTCTCTCTTTTTTTTTTTTTTTTTTTGCCATGACATTCAGCAGCTTGATGTGGGATCTCAGTTCCCAGACCAGGTATTGAACCCAGGCTGCTGCAGCGAAAGTGCATCCTCACCATTAGACCACCAGGGAACTCCCTCAGAGCTCACTTATTTTGTAAATGTCATCTAAAAAGGTGGAATACATAGAAGCAGAGAGCAGAAAGGTGGTTACCAGGGATGGGGAGGTGGGGGAACTGGGTAGATGATTGTCAGAGAATACAGCGTTGCAGTTAATAGGATGAATAGGCTAGAGATCTAATGCTTAGCATGATAACTATAGTTAATAATACTGTGTTGAATACTGAACTATAGTTAATAATACTGTATTGACTACTGGACATTTGTTAAGAGAGTAGATTTCAGGTGCTCTCCCCTCACACACAAAAATGGTAACTGTGTGATGAAATGTGTATGTTAATTAGTATGACTATAGTAATCATTTAACCTGTGTGTGTAAATATTAAAACATCATGTTGTACACCTTAAATATGTTCCCTTTCTTTTTCTTGGGGGGTCACACCCTCGGCATATGGAAATTCCCAGGTTAGGGGTTGAATCGGAGTTGCAGCTGCTGACCTATGCCATAGCCACAGCAGTGCTAGATCCAAGCTTCATCTGCGACCTACATCACAGCTCACTGCAATGCTGGATCCTTAACCCACTGAGTGCTTGAACCTGTGTTCATGGATGCTAGTCAGATTCGTTTCTGCTGAGCCATGACGGGAACGCCTCCCTTTCTTAATAAAAATGCTGTTGTGCAATAAATCTGCATCAGTTGGGATAGACTAGAAAAATATCAGTAGTTTAACATACTTGCAGATCAGTGGAAGGCTCTCTTGATTGGATTCCATCAGGGACTCAGGCTCATGGCAGCACCTTGTCTGAAATATGCTTAATAAGAAGGGAATCTTGTGAACTACCTTCTGGTTTTTTCAAGTTTTTGCCCAGAAGTGACACATGTCACTTTTGCTTCCATTTTTGTAACGCAAATCAATTGGCCACACTGACCTTCAAAGGAGACAGGGGCCTTCTTGGAGGAGAATCAAGAAAATTTAAACAGAAGCAATGACTACCTTAAACTTTTATTTGAATTTCTTTTTAAGAAATACCATGTTTCTGAGCTCTATTTTTTTTTTTTTTTTGTCTTTTTGACTTTTCTAGGGCCACTTCCGCAGCATATGGAGGTTCCCAGGCTAGGGGTCCAATCTGAGCTGTAGCTGCCTGCCTACGCCAGAGCCACAGCAACGCAAGGTCTGAGCTGCGTCTGCGACCTATACCACAGCTCATGGCAACGCCAGATCCTTAACCCACTGATCAAGGCCAGGGATTGAACCTGTAACCCCATGGTTCCTAGTTGGATTCATTAACCACTGAACCATGACGGGAACTCCTCTGAGCTCTATTAATGACGTTTCATGTGTATCTAGTTCATTATCTCTCTTGGTTGCTGGGCAGTCAGTCCTATGCATGTACCGCATTTTACTTATTATTTCCCTAGAGTAAGACAGTTTGAGCCCCTTGCTGTCTCAAGCAGTGCAGCCATCACCATCCTCATACGAGGCTCCTTTTAGGCTTTTTGTAAGAGTTTCTGTGGAATGTACTCAGAAATGGGATTGCTGGGTTTTAGGGTAGTACCTTGCCTCTCTTTCCATGATAAAGCACATACTTCATCTCTTTATTTGTATTTAAAGTATGCTTTTGGAGTTCTTGCTGTGGCACAGTGGGTTAAGAATCTGACTGCAGCAGCATGGTTTCGATCCCCAGCATGGCATAGTGGGCTAAAGGATTTGACATTGCTGCAGCTGTGGCATAGGTTGCAGCTGCTGCTCAGATTTGATCCCTGACCTGGGAACTTCCATATGCCATGGGTACAGCCATAAAAATAAATAAATAACGCTTTTAATCCCCATGAGGAGAAGCTTGAGCCCTGAGTAGAAATCAGTAGCGATGCAGGGTATTTCCCAAGATCTCATGGTTTCTTTGACCTTAGAAGTCTTTTGTATGTTCTTTTAGTTTCCTTATCTGTAGAGTGAGGATGAGAATGGTTTGCAGAATCTTTGCTTTAGTAGCCTACAGGCTCTGTCCGACCAGGTTCTTGTTTTTCCTCCACTGTCACTTTCAGTCATGCGCTCCAGCCATGCTATTGTCTGTGCTATTCTGCAGTAGGTTGGTCACATTCCCATGTCAGAGCTTTTGCTTTTGTCATTGCCTCAGCCTGGAATTCTCTTTTCCTAAATATGCACATGACTTGCTCCCTCATTTCCTTGAGACCTCTGCTCATATGTCTCGCCACAGACGCTGTCGTTGATTACTCTTATTACACCATTCCCTGTCATGCTCTACTCTCTTATTTTGCCCTATTTTTCTTTGTGGTACTCACAACTAATTAGCATTGTATTATCTATAAGTATTTATCTGCCCCTCCTCTTGCCCCCACTAAAATGTATCCTTCATGGGGCTCAATTTGTTCCTTGCTCAGTGAGTAGGTGCTCAGTAGGTATCTGTTGATTAAATGATTGACCTGTTCCTGCCTTGAAGGACTGTCATAAAGATTAAACAAGATGACAAATACAGAAGTGCTTTTTTTTTTTTTTTTAAGGGCGGCACTTGCAGCATGTGAAAGTAAGTTCCTAGGCTAGGGGTTGAATTAGCTGCAGTAGCCGGCCTTTGCCGTGGCCCAGCAACATGGGATCTGAGCTGTGTCTGGGACCCGCATCACAGCTCAGGGCAATGCCGGTTAGGTTAGGGTTTGAACTCAAGTCCTTATGATTCCTAGTTGGGTTCGTTACCGCTGAGCCACAATGGGAAGTCCCATACAAAAGTGCTTTGAAAGCTATAAGGTGCTGAATAAACAAAAATGTGCATTGTTTGGCCTTGGTGGCATCCATAGTTTTTGGATTTGGGGCTAAAACCCTCAGGTTTACTGAAGTATTCCATTCAGAGCCTAGTTCATAGCATCAGCAGTTCTGCCAGGTTTGTAAGAAACACACATCTGTTTGAGTGTAAAGGTCCTTAAGGAAAGGGACAGAAAGGTTGAGACGGGTTGATGTGCTTTTGGGGGAATCTCTTTTGGCTTTACCTGGGATGTACACTGCGGTAACTAGAAGCTTTTAAAGTGGTTCAAACTAATATTGTGGTTCTGAACTTGGATGTTTCTACTGGTTTATTTGCTGCAATAACAAGTACTAGAGTAGTGTTTTTGTTTTTTCTTTTGGTTGTACCTGAGGCATGCAGAAGTTCCCTAGGCCAGGGATCGAATCTGTGTGACTATAGTAGTCAGAGCCATAGTAGTGACAATGCCAGATCCTTAACCCATTGAGCCACAAGGAGACTTTTTTTGGGGGGGTGGGGGTGAAAACAGCTTCAGGTGCAAAGTAGGGCCAGCTCAAGCCTATGTCCTTGGGAAGAATGTCTCTGCAGTTGTCCCATCAGATATAGAAATGGCAAAAAGTTCATAAAGATGACCTAGCTCCTGGCAGGAAGATGTATGAAGTGCTTGTTCAAACATAAACACAACATCCTCTTTTCACTTATTTATGCATCTTTGCAAGAAAGGGAGAGAATAAACTTCAGTAGAGTAGCTGTTGCTGCTGCCTTACCCACCTAGCTTGATTTTTCTCTGGGACAATACCTTTATTGTCCTCCCATAGCCCCCAGCATACTGCTTCTTACCTCTGTCTGGTCTTGCCCACATGGTTTCCTTTGTCTGGAATGCCCTCCTCCACTTTCCTGTGAGATTTTATTTTTGTTGTACCTTTGCCTCCACACTTAAGGTGAGGGGAGGGACCATGACTATGTTGTGTACTATTTCCTGGACATCTAGCACAGTGCCTGGAATGAATGAATGCTGCTCACCTTTCAAGAACTAAAATAAAGCTCATCTTTTTCCATGTATCCTTTTCTGTTTAACTCTGTGCTATTCTAGGACCTGAGTTCCGGAAAAGGACTCAGGCCCTAGAATATTAGGTCCATGAATATATTCATGACTTAGTCATGCCACTTTTTTTTTGCCTTTTCTAAGGCCGTTCCCACGGCATATGGAGGTTCCCAGGCTAGGGGTCGAATTGGAGCTGTAGCCACTGGTCTACGCCAGAGCCACAGCAACGCGGGATCCAAGCCGCGTCTGCAACCTACACCACAGCTCATGGCAACACCGGATCCTTAACGCACTGAGCAAGGCCAGGAATCGAACCTGCAACCTCATGGTTCCTAGTTGGGTTTGTTAACCACTGAGCCACGACAGGAACTCCCCTTTTTTTTTTTTTAATTGCTACACTGGTGGCATATGAAAGTTCCCAGGCCAGGGATTGAACCCGTGCTACAGTAGTGACACTGTCAGATCCTTAACCCACTGAGCCACCAGGGAACTCCCAACATCACTATACTCTTAATATAGTAAACCATTATTGGTAGATTGGATAAAACCAGAATAATGTTTAAACAAACACATTATCAACAACAGAAAAACCCTTCCCTGTGATGAGCTTCCCTCGGTATGAATTGGTAATTATCTCTGCTGCATCCATGGGAAGCACAGGTCAAGCAATGGTGAATCTTTCCAACATGTTGAGAGAACTTGGAGAACCCAAAGAGTGGGAAGAAGTTGAGATAAACCTGAGAAAAAAAGCTTAGGGCCCCAATTTTGTTTCTGTTTTCCCTTCCAGAAGTTACTGGTTTTAAACAAATCATCCTAGACTTTTTCTGCTACTTGATTATTTTTTTACTTCATGACCAATGTCCTGGTTCTGTTGTCTGAAAGCCCACAAGAGCTATTTAAAAGCTCACCTCCCTGTTTGCTAAGTTAACACCTCCCAGAATGAGTTGCATTTTTGTTTCTAAAAGAGCAGGTTTCCTTTGAATCCTGGTGCAGGGCCTAGTGCTAAAAATGCTGATCCTGTCTCTGATTTCTCGGTGAAGTGGTGAAGCTCCCTGGGGCATCCTGCTTTGGTGACAGCAAGGGAGTCAGATTAACAGCAGGTTACATGGGGATTGAAGAAAAATTGTACAAAGGTAGAGTGATTTCTTTTCCTCACAGCTCTTTTTTTAGATACTAGCCTGCTCAAGTACAAATTAAAAAAAAAATTGAATGTATCAGTACCTTTTAAAGAAGAACCTACAAATATTACACTTTACAGTTTAACTTTTGGTTATTCCATTATATATATATGTAATATATAATACTAGGGATATGTAGATATTATATCTCTATATATAGATAGATTGATATTTGTGATCAGTTAAAATTAATGTATCTTCCCCTTCCTCCCCACTTTTTACACATGCTCTTCATTTATTTTTGGCTTATTAGGATTTGAGAGGATGTGGCATCACAAATGACACTTGATTAGGTGGCTTCCAAATTTTTATTGTTATTATTATTATTAGGCCGCTTTTGGAAGTTCCCAGGCCAGGGATCAAACCTGTGCCACAGCAGCAACCTGGGTCGTTGTAGTGACAATGCTGGGTCTCCCCCCCCCCCTTTTTTTGTTTTGTTTTGTTTTTTTTTTTTGTCTTTTAGGGCTGGATGGTGGCATATGGAGATTCCCAGGCTAGGGGATCGAATTGGAGCTGTAGCTGCTGGCCTATGCCACAGCCACAACAATGCCAGGTCCGAGCCTTGTATGCAGCCTATACCACAGCTCACAGCAACGCTGGATCCTTATCCCACTGAGCAGGCCAGGAATCAAACCTGTGTCCTGATGGATACTATTCGGGTTCGTTACTGCTGAGCCACAATGGGAACTCCCAATGCTGGATTCTTAAGGTGGCTACACCAGGAAAGAACTCCCAATTTTATTATTTATTTGTATTCTTATGACTGTTTTGAACCAATTTGTTTTGTTCTTCTAGATTAATTTATACACTGAATCAGAGGCAATGAACCATGTTACCGTTCCTGTTACATATTAACTGAGTATGTTCTAAAAAAAGAACTAATTTAACATGAATGTTTCAACTGGTTCCTCAAGCTTCAGGAAGTTGTTTTTTTTTTTTTTGTCTCTTTAGGTCCCCACCTGCAGTATATGGAACTTCCCAGGCCAGGGGTCCAATCTGAGCTAACAGCTGTCGTCCTACTATGCCACAGCCACAGCAACACTGGATCTGAGCTGTATCTGCAACTACAGCACAGCTCATGGCAACACCGGATCCTTAACCCACTGAGCAAGGCTAGGGATCAAACCTGAGTCCTCTTGGATGCTAGTCACATTGGTTTCCACTGAGCTACGACGGGAACTCTGGAAGTTGATTTTTAAGTTCAGTGATTTTTAATAGTTACTAGATCTCCTTTAGAGGTTATCTGCTTTACTTTAATTCTTAGCCAGGCTATATTTTTGAAATAGGGTTATTTTCTGTGTTTCATCAGTTTGGTCCAAACTAATGTTTAGTGAATGTTTACTGAATCTAATTTGCTCTACTGGATGCTGTAGGAAGGTGAGTGAGATTGTCTTTGCCTCCAAGGATCTTAAAATCTCATATAGGCGGGGAGGGAGAAGTTGCAGGGGCACAAGAAGGGGGAAACAGATGGCTACAGAGTAAGAAAAGTGCCCCCAGGAGAAAAGGTACAAAGAAAGTACTGTCAGAGCTCATTGAGAGGAGGAAGAAGGCACATCCATTGGGGGAGATTAGGAGAGCCTTCACAGAGGAGATGACATTTGAGCTGGGTCTTGAAGGATGGCTAGGATTTCCATGGGAATGAGGGAGGAGGGAACAAGGCAGGAAGAGAGCTCAGGATGAACAACTTCACACAAGTGGAAAAGCTTGGGATGTGTGGACGAGCCAGCAAGTAGTTCAGTGTGCTGGGGGCTTCAGTCGCAGCAGGTTGCAGGAAATGAAGCTGGAGAGGTAGGTGGAACAATTTTGTACTTAGCATTTTGAAAAGTCTCATGCAAACTTTTCTTCCCCTCTGGTCATTTTTAATAGATCCAAATAGCTTTGATGTGCTTTGCATTTTATCTATTTATTTGTTTGTTCGTGTATTTTATTAACTGGTACACAGTTGCTTATCATCTGGTTTGTTGAAGCAATAGGTCAGTGTGCTTTGCGTTTTAAAGTTTTATAAATTATGGGGCTGCTATATTGTCCTATTGTGTTGTTTTCTTTTTATACTGTATTAGGAAAAAACATTTAAAAAATCTTCCAAAGCATGTCATTTGTATGGTATAGCCTACTTTTCTTTAGTATTTAGACAGTCTATTTTCATTTCGTAACTAGCAGGCGTATATGGCTTCATTTTCTTCTAGCCTTTTTTTTTTTTTTTCCTTTACATGGTCCCATCTGGAATTAATTAATGTGTTTGGTGTGAGGTATGAGTCTAAGTTAGTTATTCTACACAATGAGTTCTGGTATCTTCAAGGAGTTTATTACATGTTTTCATCTGTTGCATTTTCTGATTCACTTTTACTTGGTTTTTATGGTATTTTTATCTATTTCTAAAATTCTTAATTCTCATGTAGTTTTGATAGTCTCTTTTCTCCCTCTTTCTTTTCCTATTATGGTGCTAGGGTTTCTTCTGAATAATTCTTTTGTGTCCTGAGTTAATATTTCAAGTACTTAACATTTAGATGCTGTTGTGATTAGACATTTTAAAATTTGTATTTTCCATCTTGACTGTGGTTTGATTTGTACAAATTGTTTATATCCTGCAGCTTTGTTAAATTTCCTTATTATATCTAGTCATTTTTTGGATTGACTATCAGTATTTCTAGATTTACTAGTGTCGTCTGTAAAATGTAACTTAATTTTTCCTTCTCAATACCATTTCTATTTTATAACCATCTCAGTTTGCATTTCTTTCAATAGCAGTTCTCATGTCTCAGGGGAACACTTTAACAAAGTTTCCTAGGGACCTTCTGGGCCAGGGACTTTTCTGCCCCTTCCTAGGAGTCATGAAAATGGGAAGTGGCTGCCCAGCATTATAGAAGCAGACCCTGTTAGGGCTGAATGGGACCTTGCAGATCCTCTAGCCTAGAGCCCCTTTTGCAAGATGAGGAAACCAGACCCAGAGAGGGGAAGGAACTTGCTGGGAGTTTACACATCTGGAGTGAAAGTAGGTGGTTGAACTTTTATCCCAACTCAGATTTTCTTGTGGTGTAGATATTACATGTTTTCATTTGGGGAACTTCACTTGGTTTAAAACATGTCTATGTTAACCTTACACTGAATTCTAATAACTTTACCACTATTTAAAAAAAAAAATCTCTTTTCAAGTATTAATCTGAAACTCTGGAAAAGGGTTTCTCTCTACAGCACCACTCTCCTAAGGTGTTTGAGGGAAAAGGGAATGAGGAAACGGGAGGAAAGGGTGTTTTATTTTAGTACAGCATACTTAGTAAGACAGCCTATTTTTAAGCTTCATAATGTCAGTTTTTAAAGCAGTGGTTTTCAGAATAACCACAGACAAAAGTCCCTGTGAAATGAATGCCTTTCTGGAATTGACCTATTTTGAGTTTAACTGTTACCAAGAAAGGTTCAGAATTTTGAATGCTCTTAAGTGCATTTACTTTTCAGACAAAATGGAACAATTGATCTGAGTGAATGATCTACCTGGGTTCCAGATGCAGGTTCAATCTTGAAATTTGGGGAATTGTAAGGAGAAGACATGACATGACAGTTATATTGTCATATTTAACAGGTTTGTCTCTTTGTCTGGGTCCAGGTAAATTTTGTTTCTTTATTGAATTGTAACAACATACCTATTTTTAGGAATTAGATTCCATCCTCAGCGCATTTGACAGTTCTGAGTCAAAATTATTTGCCCTGTTTGATTTCATATCCTCCTTCAGTACATAATCCTTCAAAAATGTCCTCATTGGGGGAGGCCTCAGAAGTTAGCAGTAATTCCAGGCTAACTATAAACCTTTGTCTAATGGCTTATTCAAATCCAGATTGAAATCCTACCAAAATGCTAGCCTTTATTTCAGCTCCTCTCTCCCTTTCCCTCTCTCTCCAAGTCTGTGGAATGTTGGAGAAACAAGAAGAGGGTAGTTTAACATTCTAATAATTATTAACGGTAGAAAGTATATCTTGTTTATCTTAGGCATCCACTTGTGTTCACTGATAAAATGTGGACATTGGAGCCATGGGAAGGTTTCATTCATCAAAGGAAGGACCAGTGGAACATTTAGACCAGTCTCGTTAACACGTTATATTAATATATATATATTTTTTTTTTCTTGGCTTTTTAGGGCCACACCTGTGGCCTGTGGAAGTTCCCAGGTACATCATATTAATTTAGATGGAGTGCAACACTTTTATTATTTTACTGGAACATTCCTTCTAAATCACAGTCTCTTGTGCCTTGTTTTATTTTGGTAACTAAACTGGGTTAGCCGTAAGTGTAGCTTGCTGTGTTTCTGTTTTTGAGTATTCTAAATCACTGAACAATTAGGGAAAAAAAAGTCCTAAAGCATTTGCAGATAAAAAAGAAGCCATAAAATATTTATTAGGGGAAGTCAAGGGGAAAGTTAGTGAGGAAAGTACCAGAAACCACCAACAGGTGTTTCGGTTGCATTGAACAAAGTTTCAGCTTCATAGGCAATCACAGGGAAGGGTTTTGTGAATTCCTGAAATGTGAGGTGGAGGGGACACAGGGTAAACGGAAATCAGCAGTTCCGGAGGCACAGAGGTCTTGGGTTACTGGAGGCTCACCCGAAGCTGGGGATCTGGAACAATTCCTGAGCTGACTTTCTTGAAAGATAAGAGCCGTGTCTGTAAGACCCAGCTATGAGGTCATAGAGTATGGGACCTGATCAGGAAGGAGCAGTAGGATGAAGTCAAAAGATGTGAAACTTCTGTCCCTGAAGGACATCATAACTGGAAAAATACCACTTATTAAGGGCCTTCCAGTCCATTTTCATCAATTATCTGAATTTGCACTAAAATTCCAAAAGAAAGGTCATAATATTCCATTGTACAAAAGGGAAAATGAAGTTCAGGAAAGTTAAATAATTTCCACAAGGTTGCAGAACTATGGAACTATGTTTAGAATCCAGGTCTGTCCTGCTCTAATACCCATGCTTTTCCCACATAGCTTCAAAGATTCCATAAAATGTTAGAGGTCTTCTTAGAGCAACATTCTCCAGAGCTGTAGCCACTAGCCATATATGGCTGTTTAAATTTTAATGAATTAAAATTAAATAAAGTTGGGAGTTCCTGTCATGGCTCAGTGGAAATGAATCTGACTAGTATCCGTGAGGATGCAGGTTGGATCCCTGGCCTTGCTCAATGGGTTAAGGATCCTGTATTGCTGTGAGCTGTGGTATAGGTTGCGGCTCAGATTTGGCATTGCTGAGGTTGTGGCGTAGGCTGGCAGCTGCAGCTCTGATTCGACCCCTAGCCTGGGAACCTCCATATGCCTCGGGTGAGGCCCTAAAAAGACCAAAGTAAATAGATAATGTAAACAAATAAAATTAAATAAAGTTAAAAATTAATTCCTAATTTGCACTAGCCACACTTCAAGGACTCAGTGGCCACTTGCGGCTAGTGGCTACTATGTTGGGCAGCACAGATCACAACATTTTCATCACTGCAGAAAATTCTATTAGTATCTAGAGGTCATCCAATTTTACCCTTTTTAAAAAGTTTATTTTTGCCCCTTTATTTTACAAAGGAGAAAATGTAGGACAGAGGAAGAAAGTAACTTCTTTAGTGTTACACATCTAATTAATCCAGGTCTTTGGACTGGTGGCTTTTCCTATGTTCCACCCTCTTCCTTAAAAAGAAGTTAATTGAATAGAGATGTGCAAAAGGAGTAACTTCTACTGTCCCAGCTTTGCTTGGCCTTCAAACCAGATTTTTTTTGTCTTTTGTACTTTTTAGGGCCGCACCCATGGCATATGGAGGTTCCCAGGCTAGGGGTCTAATTGGAGCTACAGCTGCCGGCCTACACCACAGCCGCAGCAACGCCAGATCCTAAACCCACTGAGCGATACCAAGGATCAGACCTGCAACCTCATGGTTCCTAGTTGGATTTGTTTCTGCTACTCCACGACGGGAACTCCTAAAACCAGATTCTTTCTCCGGAAGTACAGTCCTGAGTTTTCCCGAGTTCAAAGGGCATGTTGTGATTAATTTTCCCTAGGGAAAAGAAAGATGTTTGTTGGAAAGGAATTCCATGCTTAATGTATGAAATGGCGCTTTGATTCCCTCTGGTTCCTTCTCTGTCTTCCAAGGACTTTATAATTGAATTTGCAGCTGCTAACCATTTGTCTTCCAAACAAGGCCAACTTCACAACAGTTCAAATGACAGAGGTATATATACTTGAATGCCAGCAGCTGCTTGTTATTTGCTGTTTATATTTTCTATGGCATTTGTGTTAGGGTCAAATAGATTTAGATTATGACCAGAATTACAACAATAGATTTCTAACTTGTGTATTTAGAAGATTGAGATACATTAACATTCATTTAACTGATGCTTACTTAGTGCATACCTGATATGTACCAGGCACTGGGCTGAGAGATGGACAAAAAGTTTTGCGGAAAACTGAAAAAGATGCCAATGTTATGGCCAAGTTGAATGCATTTTAAATTTCCTAAATTGGGAGTTCCCGTCGTGGCACAGTGGTTAACGAATCCGACTAGGAACCATGAGGTTGCGGGTTCGGTCCCTGCCCTTGCTCAGTGGGTTAATGATCTGGTGTTGCCGTGAACTGTGGTGTAGGTTGCAGACGTGGCTCGGATCCCGTGTTGCTGTGGCTCTGGCGTAGGCCAGTGGCTACAGCTCCAATTCTACCCCTCACCTGGGAACCTCCATGTGCCGCAGGTGCGGCCCAAAGAAATAGCAAAAAGACAAAAAAAAAAAAAAAAAAAAAAAAATTCCTAAATTGTATTGTCAGTATTTACCATCCACATATCTACCTGTTTAGCTCTGAATTTCAGTAAGAGCTCCAGTTTGGCTCATAGCTTTGAAGTAAAATTAAGATCACTTGGAAATGTCCTTTTAGTAGATGCTATTAAAGACATTTAAATTGAGCACTCCAGTGTTTAAATACCAGTCTAACGTGTATGTGTGCATGCTTGGGGGATGGGCATGTGGGAACAAAACTGAGGCATTGTACTGGGGTAATATTTTTAGGAAGCCTAAATGTGATGTTTGATTTCAGTCTAAACGACTCATGGCTTAGAAAATTATCTTTCAGAAACCGAGACATTAAAGTTTTGGGTTTTTTCCTAAAGAAATGTTAAGGTTAACCTGCATGACTATGCTCAGAGAGATTGAAAACAAATGTGAAGGAAGTTCCCATCGTGGTTCAGTGGAAACGAATTGGACTAGGAACCATGAGGCTGCGGGTTCAATCCCTGGCCTCACTCAGTGGGTTAAGGATCTGGCGTTGCCGTGAGCTGTGGTGTAGGTTGCAGATGCGGCTAGGATCCTGCGTTGCTGTGGCTGTGGTGTAGGGAACAGCCTGGGAACCTCCATATGCCAAGGGAGTGGCCCTAGAAAAGGCAAAAAAAGACAAAATAAATAAATTAATTAATTAAAATAAAAATAAAAGCAAATGTGAAGGAGGGCAGGGTGTCTAGGAGAGTGCCTGTCTTGCCTGAGAGTGCAAAGGCAGGGGCAGAGACGACTTTAAAGATGGTGGGCACAACTGGATGGGATCTCAGGGAGCTCTGACATCTGGTCCTTCTGTCTGAGATCATGGGGGCGGGCAGGTGGGCAGGGGAGTGGAGCATCCAGAGGACTTTTTGAGAGTAGGGTCTGATTTCTAGGAAGTTGGGGGTAGGATTACAAGAGTTTCGGGATCAATAGGCCCAAATGCAGGATGGTCTGAGGAGGACTGTGGGTCACCTCAGAGTGGTACTTCTTTTGGTGTTAGTGCAGTGAAGGACCCAGCTTGCTGATCAGATTTTGAATAAATGTTTCTACATCCCACCCAAGTGTTTTATGTGAGTCCAGAGACCAGCCCCTCTTTCAGATGGCTCTGAATGTCTTCAGAATTTTCAGGGTGCGGTACTTTTGAATAACAGCACCCTGTGTAGAGCAGAAGTGTGACATCTTCTTAGAGCAACATTCTTCAAAGCTGTAGCCACTAGCCATATGTGGCTATTTACATTTTAATGAATTAAAATTAAAGTTGGGAGTTCCCCTTGTGGCTCAGTGGAAACGAATCTGACTAGTATCCGTGAGGATGCAGGTTGGATCCCTGGCCTTGCTCAGTGGGTTAAGGATCCTGCGTTGCTGTGAGCTGTGGTGTAGGTCATAGATGCAGCTCGGATCTGGCATTGCTGTGGCTGTGGTATAGGTCGGAGGCTACAGCTCTGATTCAACCCCTAGCCTGGGAACCTCCGTATGCCTTGGGTGAGGCCCTAAAAAGACCAAAGTAAATAGATATGTAAACAAATAAAATTAAATAAAGTTAAAAATTAATTCCTAATTTGCACTAGCCACACTTCAAGTATTCAGTGGCCACCTGTGTCTAGTGGCTACTGTGTTGGACAGCACAGGTCACATTTTTATCACTGCAGAAAATTCTGTTAGTATGTAGAGGTCATCCAATTTTACCCTTTTTAAAAAGTTTATTTTTGCCCCTTTAGTTTGCAAAGAAGATGAAGGACAGAGGAAGAAAGTAACTTGTTTAGTGTTATACATCTCATTAATCCAGGCCCTTGGACTGGTTGCCTGGTGGCTTTTCCTATGTTCCACCCTCTTTTCTGTGATTGTTGACTTGCCACATAACCATTCTGTGCCTGCTTCTTTTCTTCAATGGGGGGATGATGAGAATGTCTTTCTTTACTTCAGGGTTTATACAAGCTGCACATGACCGTGTAGGTCACCACAGGCACACTTTCAAGCTCTGAGTAGATGTTAAATTTTATTGTTGAAGGGAATCTTGGCGATCTTTGTTGCAATCCTGTCTTTGGGCAGATAAAGAGTCCAGGACTATAAAGAAGCCTTAGAGAAGCTGACCTTGTCACCCTGCAGGTTCTATTTTGAACTGTGAGTTTGCATTTTGAGTATGGATAGCCTGGACTCAGTGAGGCACAGTGGAAAGGTTTTAGAACCAGCAGACTTGGGTGTGACTCCTGATCCTGCCTCTTACTGTTTTAAGTGATCTCATACAAGTTTTTTCCTATCCCAGAGTCAGTTTGCACATCTGTAAAATGGGCACAACAACTGTCCTCAGCAGAAAGGATTCATAGATAGATACTTTGTGTGTGTAAACTGCTTCTGATAATTAACTGGACTCATGCTAAGGGCCAGGACTAGAGTCCCAGCCCAAGGTGCCTTATTCTCTGTCAGGTGAGAAAGAGGGAAAATTCTCACCTCCCTGAGAACTTCCAGTGATGAGGCCCTTCAGCTGTTCTTGATCCACACAGGCTTAGAATAGAGTCAACGCCGGGCATACTTGCAATTTTTGGGGATGTGCAGGAAGCAAAAGAATTATTTTCAGTGAAACAGGAGGCTGCAAAAGGTGCCTAGGAAACAACTGCCACAGTACATCCTAATATAGACTCCTCTCAGCTTCTCTAGGCCGCCATCTGCCTGATGGGCACCACCCAGGAAGCTCAGCTTTCTTCCCCAAGAGTTTAAAGAGGATTTCCTGGGCTCTGTGTGTGTGTGTAGGAACAGTGAGCTGTAGCCAGTGACGTAAAGGGAAGGTAACACTCCCTTCCTGTGGTTCAACCCAGATGTTGAGGATCAGTTCCAGGTAGATCTTGGGTTTAACTTCTTCATGGTTCTTCTAGGTATCTTCCTCCATGGGCCCTGGCCTCTGCTGACACTGTGTCTTCTACTGGGGATTCCCTTCTCCACCTTCTGTGCATGTTGAAATCCTAATCTTGCGTTTGGTTTATAGGTCAGCTCTTCTGTAAATCCACCACAGACTTGTCCTCCACTCTGCTTAGGTGGCGGTCATCTACTTCCCCTTCCTGAGCACTCTGTACATATCCCATTAATATGTTAGTTATTTGCGTAACTCTGTCCAGTTGGTCTGGACTTGAGGAAGCCTGGGACTGGGTCTTACTCATCATCTCTAGTGCCTATCATGTTCCCTAGTGTCTGGTTTGGTCAAATTTTGTGAATGACTTAATCCTTCAGATGGCAGTAAAGGCAGAGGGCAGGAGACGCTTTTCTCCCAAGGTCAAGATTCTGCAGAGTCTAACTTTGACTTAATTAGTGGTTAATCATTTTCTATTAGAATGTCTTGGTGCAAAAGGGTCATAGAGTTGGTGGTAATCATAGCATTTGTTCTGCGAGGCTCTGGGTACTCAGTTTTTTACATCTATTTATTTCCTTGTTCAACCACACAAGGCAAGTGAGATGTGTGTTTCCTCTACCTGATAGATGAGGAAACTGATCTGGTGAAGGTCCATTTATGTGTCATATGGGCAGCTAAGGGCCTGTAGTCCTTTGTATTGTCTTTTCAGTCAACAGTCCCTTCCTGGAGCAGTGAGGAAACTGGGTGTGACATTCTTTGGTGTTCCCTCAGCTCCATGCTTGGTATAGAGGAAGGCTCAGGGAATGTGTGGGGTTGGATCGATTGGCAAGCCTCTTTTGCATACTGAGCTGAACACTTATCCCCAGCAAATGTTGGGCTTCTTGATGGATATGTGACATCAGTGGCTGAATATACATGGCACCTGTGGCTTTTCACACTCTTCCCCCACGCCTCTTCAGGGACTGGGATAGGACAGATGGCCACAGACACAGGATTCTCAGCTCTGCATCTTCTCTGCAGATCACATTTGGGGGAAAGTTAAGTTTATGCGGTAGCACAGTTTTGGAAACATGCTTTCATACTGCTGGTAAGTTGTTTAAAACTCTGGATAAATCACACTTCAGCAGAACTTATTTGGGAAAAGAGTTTAATTTCACTGTAGGTGGTTGCAGTTCCCACCCACTAGCTCTCCTGCCCCCTTAATAAATCTAGGCTGAGAGGTGAATGCAGTACTAAGCTAGGCTATTTCTAGACCCAGGATAGCGTTATGTTACATTAATCATCCTTTTCACCACCAACACCTTTCTTCATTCCTTCTCCCTTGAGCATAGCCACCTGTCTGTCCTAAAATGTTAGAAGTGGAAAAGATTTTGATAGTTCATCTCTTGGATGTGATGTGAAGAGACTGGATTCGGAGACGCTGGGAAGCTTACTTGGTGTTATACAGCTGATAAAGACCTGAACTGAGATCCAGGGCCCCTGCCCTAGGGCCTGCCCTCTGCTCTGTCTTATAAGTAAGGCAGAGTCTGTATGTTCAGTTTAAAATGGGTAATCTTGACTGGTTGCTCTTTTTTTTTTTTTTTTTTTTTTTTTTGGCTTTTTAAGGGCTGCACCCGCTGCATACGGAGGTTCTCAGGCTAGGGGTCCAGTTGTAGCTACAGCTGCCAGCCTACACCACAGCCACAGCAACGCCAGATTTGAGCTGTGTCTGTGACCTACACCACAGCTCATGGCAACGCCAGATCCTTAACCCAGTGAGCGAGGCCAGGGATCGAATCCTCAACCTCATGGTTCCTAGTCGGATTCATTTCTGCTGTGCTATGACAGGAACTCCTCATTGATTTCTTGATTAAAAACATTTTTTTTAAGTTTTTTTTTTTTTTTTGTCTTTTTAGGGCCACACCCAAGGCATATGGAAGTTCCCAGGCTAGGGGTCCAGTCAGAGCTGCAGCTGCTGGTCTACGCCACAGCCACAGCTATGATACTGCTGAGCCATGACGGGAATGCCTAAAAATATTTTTTATATCCATCTATATCTATATATCTTCTACTTTCTTTACTACAGAGCTCTCAAGTCTCTTTAATTAAGGGAAAGAAAGGAGCTAATGATTCCCTGCCCCTCTTATACCATGACCAGTTTCCCTACAGATGCAAACTCTGTTCTGGATCTTGGTGGGCCCTCTTGCTTTGTGTCCTGGAAGTGATCTGCGAGGCAGACATCTGAGGTTGGAGTGCTGGCTCCACCCTCATACATTTGTGTTAGTTGGGCTCATTCTTTACACTCTCTCATCCAAGTTGCTTGCCAGTGTTTGGGAGTCTAGTTCTCCTTGAAGGTTGAAGTCAAGTATTTACTTTTTTTTTTTTTTTTTTTTTTGCAGCCCCTCAGCATATGGAGCCTCTAGGCCAGGGATCAGATCTGAGCCACAACCATGAACTAAGCCACATTTGTGGCAACACCGGATCCTTAACCTGCTGTGCTGGGCTGGGGATCGAACCCATGTCCCAGCTCTCCCAAAATGCTGCTGATCTCGTTGTGCCATAGCAGGAGCTCCATAAAGTCAGGTACTATCTTGATCATGAAACCTTGCATGGTCTCCCTTGGAAAAGGGACTGTCCATGAATTACTCAGGAGACAAACCACTTGGGGTTGTATATGTGGTGATTGCAACACATACCTGTTGTGTTTTACCACTTGCAGTGTGGACTTCTGGAGGTCGAGATTCAGTCTCTATGCCCTATTTTTAGCCCAGGCCTGGAATGTAGTAAGTAGTCTTTAAATGTGGAATGAATGAATATCGGGTTAGTTTACAGAGCTCATATGGGACAAGAGATTGGCTCCTTTGGGTTTTTATTGATATTACATGCAGTGTTATGTGCATTGAGTTCCTTTCTCCCTCCCTCCCTATGGCTGCACCTGTAGCATATGGAAGTTCCCATGCTAGGGGTTGAATTGGAGCTGCAGTTGCCAGTCTTTGCTACAGCCACAGCAGTGCCAGATCTGAACTGCATCTACGACCTGTGTCACAGCTTGCAGCAATGCCAGATCCTTAACCAACTGAGCGAAGCCAGGGATTGAACTTGCATCCTCACAGAGACAACATCTGGTCCTTAACCCATTGAGCCACAATGGGAATTCTTCCATTGAGTTTCTTGATAACTATGCTTGAATCATTTCTACTTTTTTCCTTTTTTTTTTTTTTTTAACTGATTAAGCAAAGCTGCGCTAGTTGGAGCCTCCACATGGACCTGCCTGACTGTTGTAGGTAAAGTGCTTAATTCTGAGCCTGGCATGAAGGAAGCTGGGAGTATTAATTATCTGGTCAGGTAGAGTCTAGTTACTAGACTGTAAATGATGATGATGGGCAAGAATATCATAAATGTCCTAGGGTTTGGGGGCCTGAAGGAGTTAAAGCTCCTCTCAGAACAGCCCAAGAAGCTCCTAGGAAGTATCTTCCGAGGCAGGATGTGGCAAACCAGTGAGTAAATGAGAACCGTTCTCCTTTGGAAGAAAAGGAAGTGGGTGGGGAAAAGTGAAGAGGAAGAGCCTGGTGGCCAAATCTTTTTTATCTGGTGCTGTAAGAACATGCTTCTCTTTTGAATGCCAGGCAGAGCCTGTAGAATTTTAACCCAAAGCAACCAAGGTCTAAAGAATGCTTAATAAGGCTTGCTTTGCAGTTGTCTTATTTTTCTCCATAGCTAATAACAAGTTTAATGTGCAGTGGAGTATTATCTTAGTAGGTTGTGTTTCCTTTCTTTCTTTTTCTTTTTTAGGGCCATACCTGAGGCATATGGAAGCTCCCAGAAGCTTCTTTTGAGCTAGGGGTCAAATTGGAGCTGCAGCTGCCAGCCTACACCACAGCCATAGCAACACCAGATCCGAGCCATGTCTGCCACCTACACTGCAGTTCGTGGCAATGCCGGATCCTTAACCCACTGGGCACGGTCAGGGATCAAACCTGCATCCTTGTGATTACTAGTCAAGTTCATTACCACTGAGCCACAGCGGGAACTCCTAGATTGTGTTCTCTAATCTTGGTCATTGGCGTAATTTTTTCTGCTCTTTAAGGATTCACAGTAATGTGAGGTATCCTCCACAAGCATCCTCTTTTTTTGACCAAGAATGCGTTAGAAGAAAAGATATTTTTGATTTCTAATTTGTTTGTTTTAGTAAAGTGTCTCTTTAATGTGTTTAGCTATTTGTTTCAGAACACAGTCTCACCTATCCTCTGTCTAATTGTTCATAACAGTCTTTTGTAACACAGTTCAAGAATATTCTTCCATGTAATGCTAGTGAGAGATCTTGTTCAAGGTTAGATGACCAGTTACCAGCAGAGTTGATGGAGGGCTCCAGATCTCCTGACTTCAAGTTCAGAGTTATTTCCACAATCTTAGTGTCTTTTCTTAAGAACATGGTTTATATATCGGAGGTAAATTATTGACAGAGGGTGCAATTTTGCAAATAAATATAGCCCTCAGGGATTCAGTAATGCATGTATGAAATGTAGTAGGTGAACTGAATTTGGTGAGCTTCAAGCATCACTGGAAAAGCATCTATCTTTATAAATGTGTTGTATAGACAGCAATAATGTAAATCAGTGTGGGTTTAGGAATCCACTCCAGGGCTCTGGTTTGATATGAGAGAAAGACTTCTTTCCTTAAAATGAGCTGATATATGTGATGGACTGGATTTGACTGTATTGTCACAGGCTTCTTTGAGCCAGACTTTGGAACAGGTACTGTGAGGTTAGTTATCTAAAAGAGAACTCCCCAGTGGGCATCCAAAGACCAGGAAAGCTGAACTCAGGCAGTTTTTAGACTTCAGATTTCTACATACTCTTTCTCTCAAGGAAGACAATTATCTCCTGAGTTGTGAAACTCTTTTTTTTTTTTTGCTTTTTAGGGCCACACTTGTGGCGAGTTCCTAGGCTAGGGGTCAAATTGGAAATGCAACTGCCGGCCTATGCCACAGCAATACCAGATCCAGGCTGCATCTGTGACCTGTGCCACAGCTCACAGCAATGCTGGATGCTTAACCCACTGAGCAAGTCCAGGGATCGAACCCACATCCTCATGAATACTAGTAGGGGTTATTACCACTAAGTCACTCTTGACTCTATGAAGATTCTATACTGGAATTTTTAAAAATTGAAATATAGTTGATTTACAGCATTGTGTGTCAGGAATATAGTGTAGTGATTTGGGTTTTTGGCAATTTTATTTCATTATAGATTATTGCAAGATACTGAATATAATTCCCCGTGCTTAAATTCTTATTGCTTATCTGTTTTATGGATAGTAGTTTATATCTGTCAAGCCCATATTCCTAATTTGTCCCCCAGCCTCTTTGGTAATCATAAATTTGTTTTCTATGTCTGTGAATCTATTTCTATTTTGCATATAGATTCATTTATATTATTTTTTAGATTCCGCATGTAAATGGTGTCATATAGTATTTGTCTTTGACTTATTTCAGTAAGTAGTATATTCTTTAGGTCCATCTTTGTTTCTGCAAATGGCAATATTTCATTCTTTTTTTATATTCCACTGTAAACATACACCATATCTTATTAAGCCAATGATCTGTTGATGGGCACTTGGGTTGCTTCCATGTCTTGGCTATTGTGAATAGTGCTGCCAACAACGTTGGAGTGCATGTATCTTTTCAAATAGGAGTTTTCTTTTTTTCTGAAGATATCTCACGAGTGGAATTGCTAGGTCGTATGGTAGCACTATTTTTCATTTGTTAAGGAATCTTAATGCTGTTTTTCATAGTGGCTGCACCTGTTTACATTCCCACCAACAGTGTAGGAGGGTTCCCTTTTCTCCACATCTTTTCTAGCATTTGTTATTTTTGGACTTTATTGATAGCCGTTCTGACCAAGTGTGGTGAGACCTCATTGTGGTTTTGATCTGCATTTCTCTAATAACTAGCAGTGATGAGCATCTTTTCATGCACTTTTAAGCTGTCTTTATATCTTCTCTGGACAGATGTCTATTTAGGCCTTCTGCCCATTTTTGGAGTGGGTTTTTTGTTTTTTTGATATTGACTTGTATGGGATGTTTGTATATTTTGGATACTAACCCCTTATTAGTTGTATCACCATACTAGAATTTTTGTACTTCTCCAAAAGTCTACTTTGTATGACCACATTATTGGTGATTTGACCCCAGAAGTGCATACTTAAATTGCATTCCAGTCAAATTGTGGTATTTTTTTTTCTTTCTTTTTACAGCTGCACCTGTGGCATATGGAAGCTCCTAGACTAGAGGTCGAGTCAGAGCTGTAGCTGAGGCCTTCGCCACAGCCATAGCAACACTGGACCTGAGCCTCACCTGTGACCTACACTGTAGCTTGCAGCAACGCTGGACCCTTAACCTACTGAGCAAGGCCAGGGTTTTAACGCACATCCTCACGGAGACTACATTGGGTTATTAACCCACCAAGCCACAATGGGAACTTCTCTTGCATGTGTTTTATTTTATTTATTTATTTATTTTTGTCTTTTTGCCTTTTTCTAGGGCCACACCCATGGCATATGGAGGTTCCCAGGCTAGGGGTCAAATCGGAGCTGTAGCCGCCGGCCTACACCACGGCCACAGCAACGCAGGATCCGAGCCGCATCTGCGACCCACACCACAGCTCACGGCAACGCTGGATCCTTAACCCACTGAGTGAGGCCAGGGATGGAACCTGCAACCTCATGGTTCCTGGTCAGATTCGTTAACCACTGAGCCATGATGGGAACTCCCTTGCATGTATTTTAGATGTTTAAATATTATATCAAGTATTCTTATGGCATTTTTAGAAGCTAAGATGTCAGGCTGCTGTTCTTTGCTGAATTACAAACAACATCCAGAGGCATTCTAGGCTGGTGTTCTAGGACCACTTTTTTTTTTCAACTTAAGATTTTGACTTATTTTATACTAAGGTAAAATTGACATATAAAATTGTGTAAGTTTAAAGTGTTCGGTGTGCTGGCTTGGTATGTTTATGTATTGCCGTATGATTACCACCTTAGCATTGGCTAACACCTCTGTCATGTCATGTAATTACCATTTCTTTTTTTTTTTCATGGTGAGAACATTTAAGATCTAGTTTCTTAGCAACTCTGAAGTATATAATACATTATTGTTGACTATATAATCACTGTGCTGTGCATTAGATCTGTAGAACTCATTCATCTCCTAACTGCAGATTTGTACCCTTTAACCAGCATCTCCCCGTTTCCTCCCCAAACCTAATTCCTTAGCATGGTGTACTGTGTCTAGCCCCAGCTTACCCTCCAGCCTAATCTGGGCTGTCTCCTGGATGCACCTATTCTCTGGCCACTTGAAACGATTTGTAATTTTCAGTGCCCAAGCCTTGATGGAGAGCTTTTTCCCTCTGCTACAAAAACTGATCTCCTTCAGGACTAAACTTGGGCGTTACGTTTTCTGACCTTCACTTTCCCTTCCTCATCTTAGATAGAGTTGTCTTTTTTTTTTTTTTTTTTTTCTGTTCTGGTACCGCCCTGTGCCCACCTCACTTTTAGCATTCTGGTCCGCTTACACTGTAGTTCTCGTTAGTATCTTCCCCTGTGTTTGGCTTGCGCTATGATACCTCTGTCGCCGTTATCTCTATATTTCTGTCTCCCTACCTCTTACACACACACACTGCCTAGTGAGGGCAGGGACCTTGTCTTCCTCATCTGTAACTCCTTAGCCTCCAGCATAGATAGTGCCTGGTACGCAGCGGATGCTCCGTAATGAATCTACATTGCATTTTCACTCTGTAGACATAAACGGGTATATGCTAGATGTCCCCTCCAGTTCCTTATCCCCTGCCCCCCTCTAGTTTGGAGCAGTCCTGGAGATTTACATTCTCATGGTCACTTCTGCTTCTTTGGGACTCACATTTCCCATCCTCTGATTTTTTTTTTTTCTTCTTCTTTTTGCTTTGTGTTGAACCAACTTGGAATTTGGCCCCCTTTCCCTTGTTTCCACCAAACAACAGTAAGAACAAAATATGCACAAAGCTATTTGTGTGCATGGCAGATTGGACTGTAGGCCTGGGATAGGGAGGATGTACTACAATACAACAATAAAGACAACTTAAAATCTAGTGTAGGGAGGATGTACTACAATACAACAATAAAGACAACTTAAAATCTGGTCTTAAGTGACTTTTGCCACTCTGCCATGGTGCATCCGCTTTTCCCTCTCTTGCTGTTTCATAGCTACTCCCAAAAGAAGTTTCTCTGATTTTATTCTGCACCATAATTCTACTCTCCAGCTCTACCCCTGCCTGCTTTTCAGGTCTGCTTCTGCCTATGCCAAGACTCAGGTGCAGGCCTTTCTAAGCTATGGGCCAGCTTTCTCATCCTCTGGTATCCTCTGCTCCGAGGGGTTTGTTAGCACAAACACTTATTTTCCCACCCTCCACCTTCTTTCAGAAGCTAAAAGCAAGCACTGTCAATTTTGGTCTTAAATTTCATTCTCTCTGGTCCATGATGTTACTTCATTCATCTGGGTTTTGACTCTGCCAGGCCAACTGCTTCTTTTTTTTTTTTTTTGTCTTTTTGCCTTTTCTAGGGCCGCTTCTGCAGCATATGGAGGTTCCCAGGCTGGGGGTCTAATTGGAGCTGTAGCCGCTGGCCTACACCATAGCCATAGCAATGCCGGATCCTTAACCCACTGAGCAAGGCCAGGGATTGGTTCCTAGTTGGATTCGTTAACCACTGAGCCATAGTGAAACCTCCAGGCCAACTGCTCTTATATGCAGAGTCTGACTAGTAGTTTTCCACACCTTAGTTTAAGGAGTTGAGTGCCTGAGTGAGCACTTGTCTGGACTTCTAGCCCTGTTCCTGAGATCAGGGTTCCATGATGGAATGTCATCGCTGGAGAGTGACCCGTGGAGTGAGATTTTTCCCCAGAGTTGATGTGTACTCAAAAGTGAGGTTTGCCCACCCCTCTTATGTGTACTTTGGGCAGCAGATGAGCCTAGCTGTAGCAAGCATGTTGTTCCTATATTTAAGGGGGAAAATAGGTCTGGAGAATTGAAGATTTCTCAATATGGGCTAGAATTGAAGAGATGTTGTGAGTGCTGTGTTTCTTCTGACTCTATCTTCCTGCCTTTAGCTATGCTTCTGGGCACTGGCTGGTGATCTTTTTGCCTTGGGGATTCAACTGACCTCATGGTTCTGGGTTGGGAGGTCTAGGATTATGGTCACACTGGGTCCTTTCTCCTTGAAGATCAGCCTGTACCTCTCAGTCACAGAGCACCATGGGCCATTATTATACAAGGAATTTCTAAAAGGTCTTTTGCTAGAACAGAGAATGGGTGGGGTCAATTTTTTTTTTTTTTTGGTTGGGGGGGGTTGGCGGCATGCAGCAGCTTGATGTGGGATCTCAGTTCCCAGACCAGAGACTGAACCCCAGGCCACTGTAGTGAAAGTGCTGAGTCCTGATGAATACACCACCAGGGAATTCCCCAAATACATCATCTTTTTTTTTGCTTTTCAGGGCCGCACCCGGGGCATATGGAGGTTCGAAGGCTAGGAGTCCAGTTGGAGCTACAGCTGCCAGCCTATACCACAGTCACAGCAATGGAGGATCTGAGCTGGGTCTGTGACCTACACCACAGCTCATGGCAGTGCCAGTTCCTTGATGCACTGAGTGAGGCCAGGGATCGAACCTGCAACCTCATGGTTCCTAGTTGGATTCGTTTTTGCTACGCCACAATGGGAATTCCCCCCAAATACATCATCTTAATAAGGCCACAGTATATCATCTTATCCTTTCAAGAATAATCAGCCACTTTCCATTTTGTGGCTACCTCCAGACCCAGGGCTACCTTTGTTTTTCTGATGGTGACCATACATTTATTGAATTTTCTACCTGGGTTATCCTTAGTGCTTTCTTTTTTTCCTCCTTTTTTTTCTCCTCCCCAACATTTCCCGTCTCCTTCTTTCTACTTTTTACCCTGCCTCAGTGGCTGTGCTTTGGCTCTTTGATGGCTACTAGAATATTCACTGCTTCTACAGTGTGCTTCACCTGGGCATTGCCTTATCTCTTCCCTTCTCTCCCCAGTCAAAATGTTGTCAACCTGAAAGGAATTCCTTTTTGGGTGAATTTAATCTGTTGTCCTCTTGGGGATTTTACCTCAGAGGAATAAGTCCCTGATTGGTAAATGCCTTGTGAGCGGTGAGTTAGTGGGAGATTTGTTTGAAGGACATAAGCTAAGCTCTTCAGCGTGGTGTGGAGAAAGGTTTAACCTTTAGAATTTCAACTCTAGCCTTGGGTAAGTTATTTAGCTACTCCTGGCCTTCCATTTCCATATCTGTAAAATGGGAACAACATACCTATTTTTAAATGTTGTTGTGAGGGTTAAATGATTTAATGAGTGTACCATGGCTACTAGCATTTAGAAAGCTCATCTCTCTCTCTCTTTTTTTTTTTTTTTTTTTTTTTTTTGTCTTTTTTGCTATTTCTTGGGCCGCTCCCGCGGCATATGGAGGTTCCCAGGCTAGGGGTCCAATCGGAGCTGCAGCCAGAGCCACAGCAAAGGAAGCTCATCTCTTAACTGCATCTAAATTTTCATTCTTTATCCACAGTTATATCTCTCTTTTGTCCCTGTTGAGTAAAGGTGATACATTCCTTTTCATCCTTCTGGCTTTTGATCTTTTTTTCCCTCTCCCTCCAAGCTTCGTCACTTCTTTCTTTCCTTTTTGTATTTCTTCATATGACTGATCCTTGAGGAATTGATTCATATGTGACTAATAGGAAACAAATTTTGTCCACTGGGGTAGAAGGAATCATAGGCTGTCAGTTCTTTCAAGCAACATTATGACACCCCCTCTCTGATTCAGGATGTTCTTCAGTATATAAGAAGAGTCTGTACAAGTGGGTGGTTCTGTCACTCCAGAGGTTCCTCTGTGTGTGTGTGCATGTGTTTTCTAACTTGGCTGTCTGCAGAAACATTGCCATGGGAAGGTAATTTACATGATTTCAGAAGGCAGTTTGAGTCTAAGGACCCAGTTGTTTTATTTATTTATTTATTCAGGGGTGAAGGAAGAAAAATACTTCATTCCTTTTCCAAGCAAAGGAGATCGCAGCAGGCTAATGCTTAAAAGACTGTTCTGCCCCAACCCCCAACCCCTGCTGTTTTTTTTTTTTTTTTTCAAAGGCTAGGAACATGTGATTCTTACCTGTCTCTTTTTAGTTAAACTCATTCTTTTGACTTTTAAAAACGTTTGTTTATTGACTTGCAAGCTACTTGATTTAAAGTGAAATTAAAGAGAAACACCTGTCTCACCTCTCGTTTTCTAATTTTTTTACCTTCAAGTTTTAGTCCTCCAATATTCTGCTTATAATATTCTTACTCCTAGTGCTATACCATCGTCTATATACTAGACCCTACTGGAATGCCTTTTTTTTTTTTTTTTTGCTTTTTAGTGCCGCTCCCGCTGCGTATGGAAGTTCCCAGGCTAGGAGTCAAATTGGAGCTAAAGCTGCCAGCCTACACCACAACCACAGCCACAGCCACATCAGATCTGAGCAGTGTCTGCGACCTACACCACAGCTTATGGCAGTGCTGGATCCATAACCCACTGAGCGAGGCCAGGGATTGAACCCGCAACCTCATGGTTCCTAGTCAGATTCGTTTCCGCTGTGCCACAACAGGAACTGCCCTGGAATACCCTTTGATAAAGTATCAAAGGAAAAAGCACTAAGGATGGGATAGCTGTCAGTGGGGTTTGTATGTAGACAGGGAGTAATGACTAGGCTCTCTAACCATCCAACATGGGAAGCCAGCTTCTGTCCTTGTAGACATCTGTAGCCCTGGAATTTAGCAGTGTAGTTCTGTCCTTAGAACAATACTATAGGAAGAATCTGGTATTAGGATTAGAGAATTTTAGCCCTGAAAAGGACTTTACCATTTAGCGTAATTACCTTTTTTTACCTATGAGAAAAATTGGGGAAAAGTGACTTGTACAAGTTTACAGACCAAGTAAGTATCAGAGTTGAATCCACGTCTTCTGATTCCCAAAGCCTTCACACCTGTTCCCCAAGCACAGCGTATCTGGCAGCCACATGCATGTTTTTCTCCTTTCTAGTACTTTCATGTGCCATTGTGAAAGACCACCTCTTTGCTGGCCCAGAAATACCAGTTTTCCTGTATACATTTCTGGCCCTGGAAGTAGGTCCAGGGGCTACTTCAAGAAGAATGACTGAAATTTTTCATACCTACACTTGAAATTTTTCTTACCTACACATCTGTTAGCAAATTGAGATAAGTAGATGGCCAAGTTGTGAGTAGGCAGCCTTAGGAAAAGAAAAAAAATACCTCTGTTAAATTCACATTAGGAGTTCCCATTGTGGCACAGCAGAAACGAATCTGACTGGGAACCATGAGGTTGCAGGTTCCATCCCTGGCCTCGCTTAGTAGGGTTAAGGATCCGGCGTTGCCGTGAGCTGTGGTGTAGGTTGCAGACAAAGCTTGGATTCTGCATTGCTATGACTGTGACGTAGGCTAGCAGCTGTAGCTCTGATTAGACCCCTAGCCTGGGAACCTCCATGTGTGGCCCTAAAAACAAACAAAAAACCAAAGAAAGAAAGAAAAAAGAATAAAAGGAAATAAGAAGACAACTTCCAAGACTGATCAGTCTGTCTATTGAGAGATACTGAGATTGAGGGAGAGAGGACACAGATAGACACTGACTAGGACTTTTGAAGGAATTGGTTCATGTGATCATGGAAGCCTGCTAAGTCCAAAATCTGGCAGGCTGGAAACCCATGGAAGGGTTGCACTTTGAGTCCAAGGCAGTTGGCTGGAAGAATTCATTCTTCTGGTAGGTTGGTCTGTTCCATTAAGGCCTTCAACTGATTGGATAAGGCCCACTCACATTATGGAGGATAATCTGCTGTACTCAAAGTCTACCAATTTAAATGTTAATTTCCCCCCCCCCCCATTTTCATGGAAACATCCAGAATAAAATTTGACTAAATATGTTGCTTGGTACTTGGGCCTAGCCGAGTTGACACAAAATTTATAAGTCTTATGCCCCCTTCTAGTTACTACCCTCCCCTACCACAAGGTGATCACTTTTTTACTTTACAATAGCATAGATTAGTTTTGAATTTTATACAGATGCAGTGACATAATATGTGATCTTTTGCATCTGACCTCTTCCACTGAGCTTGTATACATAATCCTAGAACTTTATTGCCTAGGTAACCAGCCCTTCCCAGAGTGGCTCACAGGATTGAGGTGTAGGAGGGCATATGCCCCTCCCTACATGTTGTCTGGAACTGGCCCTAGTGGCACACCTGCACTCTCTAACACAGATGGGCTAGTCCAGGTTGGAGTCTGGAAGTTGGTAAGCTGCGCCTTGGGCCCCTTCTTCATTCTAGCCTATTCTCTTTCCTTTCCTCTCTTTGTACCCCCTCCAATCTCCTGCAGTCCATGGTTTGACTGCGTGAAGGCCCCTGATGCCATTGCTTTTCTTTTTCCTCACATTCTTCCCTTTCCCCTCTTATCTCCCTGGTTGAAGCTCCATAGCCCCTCAACCCGAATATGCCCTCAGCCACCTGTACCCCCTCAGCTGGCTGTCACAGGGACAGGCTTTCTTAGAGACATCTAGACAATTCTCCCTGTCTTCCTCCACATAGAATTTCAGAGGGGGAGTGGTATAGGGTATAGATCAAAGGGTTGCAGCCTTACTCTCTGGATGCTCTTCCCTCTTAGCTTAGGTCTTTCTACCTTCCCTCTTTCTTCCCTGCCTGCCTTGCCAAAAGCCGCAGGGGAGGGAGAACTTCACAGTTTGGGCTCCCTGGTGAGGTCCCCTACTTGCAATGGATCCTTTCTCTCCTTCCAGCACAGTGATTGGTTGTCATCCTCTCCTCTTTTCTCTGTGCTTCCTTTTGGCAGAGCTGGGGCCTTCCACCTACACACAGCAACCTTGCTCATGTTGGTGGCAGCGGCTGGTGTTTGGCATGCATTTGTGGCCCATTTCTACTTGGTGTGTGGCAGTTTGAAGACCCTGTTTCTCACCTCCCTCCCCTTCCATCATTCCTTTGGGTCAGCTTCCCATTACAGTGACCTTCAGGATGGGATGTGGCAGGTTGGGCCCTTGAAAGGAGCTCTGTTTCAGGAGTTGGAAGACCTGCCACCAGTAAGCTGTGTGACTTTGTCCTCTCTGGACCTCCATTTCCTCACTTGTAAAATAGGTTGGATCAGGTGGTCTTTAGGGTCCCTCCCTGTGCTGCCTTTTATACTGCTTCTTAATTTGAATCATTGAGCCACAAATGAAAGATTCCAGCTGTGATGGTGTAATTAGGCTTAGCAGATGGGTGTGATGGGAGGGAAGGAGATGTTCTTGTCCATAGCATTCTTTTTCCCCCACCCACTCCATTGTGCCTTCCTGGTGTTTTCAGAATACAAATGACAACCCGTGTTTTTCTCCAAGTCCTGTGTTTCTCCTCTGCGTTCTCTTTTCAAGCCTATAATCTTCTTGTATCTGGATGAACTGATGTTTACTGTAAGACAGCCCTGGTGTAGAATTCACATTACAGTGTATCGTTTCCTTTCTGCTATGGGGAACATCATGGGGCCCAGAGCCATCACAGCGGCTGTGTCAGGGATGTGCTCTGCCGGGCTCCAGCTTCTTTTCTCAATTTCTAGTTCTGATTTCTTTTAAAACCAGAGATTGTGAAGGAGGCAGGGTCTTGTGAGTATTGGAGATTTGTATGTGGTTGAGGTGAAGAGCCCCTCTACCTATTTCCTTAGTTTGAAGTACTTCACCTTGGGAGCACAGAAATGAGCCTGATTGAACATCATCTACTTCCTGTGCGAGAGGAAGCAATATTGAATACTCATATGTTCATCGATTGCTTTTTAATGAGTCACGAAAGTGGTTTTGATGCCAGGATTTGCCTTTCACCTTCAGATAAAATTTTTTCTTTCATACTCTGAAACAGTTTTTTTTTTTTTTTTTTAAAAAGCTTTTTTGGAGGCTTTTTAAAATAATTATTGAATTACAAGACAGTAACTCCTGGATCCTGCAGTTGCTGCTTTGGCTCCTCCTCAGTCTCCAACCCGCTCCCACCTGCCCTAACATTTGTGTGGTAATGTGTCAAAATTCCAGTGTTTTGTCGCATTTGTTTTCCATTTTGATCTTCTCCTGGTGAAATAAGCATCTTGTTTCCCCATTTTGCAAGAGAAAACTGAGGTGTGGCAAGTGAAACGACATGGTCACACACAGCTAGTTGATGACCAGCTGGGGATAGGATCCAGGATTCCTGATGACTAGTGATTTGTTAACCTGACAACACTGTTCCACCCCAGTCTTTAGGAAAGTCTTGGCACAATAGCTTAAAGTCTTTGCCATGTCAGTTCTCTCCTTGGCTCCACCTTCTGAAAGCACAAATCAGAAGCCAGTTCCTTAGCTGGTGGGGTAGGCAGATAGACCATAGAGCAAACAGGGGAGGGGAGGGAGGCAAGTGGCACAAAGCCCAGACTTAGTTTTTTTCTCTGAAGGTGGGAGAATTCCTGATTTCTGCCGAGAGTCAGGAAAATGGGCAGAGTCAGCGTCCCTCCAACCCCTCACCCCCCCATGGTTGTGATTGCCTGAGGCCAGTGTTTCTTGCAAGGCAGTGCTGAGGTCAATGTACAGAGGAGACATTGCATCATGGGCAGAGGACTCGTCATGTAGTTACACCATTTTCATGTGTGATTGAGCCCTGGTGTGTTAAGGGCTTCACACTAGGATCTTACCCATGATGATAAGTTGCCTCCCTTGAAAGTATGGAACTTTTTGAAGAGGTAATACAGCATCATGATTAAGGTTAGACAGTCTCTCTGTCCAGGTTTGAATCCTGGCTCTGCCACTTACTGTGTGACCATGGACAAGTCCCTTCACCTGTCTGTGCTTGAGTTCTCTATCTGCTGTAATTGTAGGGTTGTGGATTAAATGCATTAATACATGTAGAACACTTGAAAGAGTATGCGGTGGGAATTCCTGTCATGGTTCAAGGGTTAACGAACCTGACTGGTAACCATGTGGTTACAGGTTTGATCCCTGGACTTGCTCACTGGGTTGAGGAACCGGCATTGCCATGAGCTGTGGTGTAGGTCATGGTCACGGCTCAGATCCCTCGTTGCTGTGGCTGTGGGATAGGCTGGCAGCTGTAGCTCCAATTCGACCCCTAGCCTGGGAACCTCCTTATGCTTCAGGTGTGGCCCTGAAAAGACAAAAGACGAAAAAAAAAAAAAAAAAAAAGAAAGAAAGAAAAGTGTTTGTGGTGTTGTCAGGCAAGTTATTGTCCTTTCATCTAGCCCTCCTTCCCTCCCTCCCTTATACACACTCTGTGTGGTGTGTGTGTTCTTGACAGCAACTTTTTGGAGTCTGCCTTTCCAATCAGACGGCCAAGCTCTTCAGGCAACTCATCCAAGTTTTAGCTGTGGGGTCTGTCTGTATTTGACATGTGTTTCTAAATGTTGTCATTGATGGGCTCCTTTGTGGAGAGACCTTAGAGAAAAGAAAGCAGAGGGTGTGTACTGTGTACTCCCAGTCACACTTATTCCAGTCCCCACACCTGAAGGACTGGGGGTAGCAGTGCGTCTGAGTGGAGCCTTTTAGCTGGATAGGGACCAACTGTCTGCATAACAAAACACCATAGACTGAGTGGCTTAAACAACAGGAATTAGTTTTCTCATAGTTCTGGAGGCTTGAAGTCCTAAATGCGGGTACCAGCATGGTTGGGTTTTGGTGAGGCCTCTCTTCCTGGCTTGCAGACAGCTGCCTGCTTGCTGTGTCATCCTACAGCCTTTCTTTAAGAGTGTGTGGGGGGAAGGCCACCTCTCTTATAAGGCCATCAATCCTGATTAGGATTCAACTCATATGACCTTATTTAACTTTACCTCCTAAAAATCCTATCTCTAAATATAGTTACATCGGGGAGTTCCTGTTGTGGCACAGCAGAAACAGATCTGACTAGGGACCATGAGGTTGTGGGTTCGATCCCTGGCCTTGCTCAGTGGGTTAAGGATCCAGTGTTGATGTGAGCTGTGGTGTAGGTCACAGGTGCGGCTCAGATCCCGCATTGCTGTGATTGTGGCTGTGGCCAGCAGCTGTAGCTCTGATTGGACCCCTAGCGTGGGAACCTCTATATGCCTCGGGCTGGGGTGGGGGTGCGTGGCCCTAAAAAAAAAAAATACACACACACACATATAGTTACATTGGGAGTTAGGGTTTCAACAGGTCAGTTTGGGTGGCGGGCGGGGGCGGGGCATGGGGAGACAACTGATTGTTCAATCCCAGGCACCAGCCTTCTTACCTCTAGAGTTATCCAGTGAGGGAAATTGGGAAAGTCAGCCTTGTGTCCTCTTTGGCCCCATGTGTGTGTGATTTGTGAGGCAGTATTGGGTCTTCCTATAAACTGAGGAGGCAATGGGTCTCCATCTCCTTGCCTTCTTAAGGTTTGTCATAGAGTATGAGTGAAAAGTGGAAGATCATGCTTGCTGCTACTGTCCAAGCTCAGAAACGGTGTGTATGTTGAAGAGAGGGGGCACCAACGTTCTCATGTGTCTTGACAGCCTGTCTCATCACCTGTAACGTTTGTTTAGACTAGGGACAAAAATCAAATGAAACACAGTGGAAGCTCTCTTTATTATCCTCCTCTTAACAAGCTCCCAGGAGTAATGAATACTTTTCAGTTTTTTTGTGTAAAACACCCTAACAGGCTGCTCTCTGCCATACCCACTCTCTCTGGCACCCACTGGTTGAATTATGTGCTTACCAAGAGCTGGTTTGTTGCCAAAGTCATTTGTACAATTGTAGCTGGTATTGCAATTAAGTAATGTACTTATTATTTTGTTTTCTTGTGAACTTAAATTCTTTGAAGTAAAGCAGGCTTTTATGTTCACAAGGTTATTTGTGAGTTGCAAAATATTTCTCCCCACGTTCCCCCATTCAATCTGGGCTGCCACAGTCAGACAAGCAAAAATCGTGAGAATGTTTTCTTCTTGCATCTGTAATGGAAACCTGAGTAGCAGACAGTGACTGCTCCAGGCCTGTCAAATAGATACGTAATAATGTACTTATTTAAATCACATAAACTGACAAAATGTGACTGCAAATGAAGTGGTTTTCTTTTTTTTCCTTTATAATCACTAGTTAAAAGCCACGGAAAGACTCAATAAGTCCAAGTTACTAAAGAACATTACTGTCAAATTAGGTATGCATTAAAATTGGGGGAAATCATCAAACTCTTAAAATTTTACTCTGAGATTACTCTCTCTACATTTTTATTCTACTTTAGGGAATCAGGATTTGGGAATGACAGACATTGTATTACATTCTGACTCATGTAGGAAAGATGATGTGGGACTCTCACCAGGGGACCCTTATTCAAAGAGAGGGCCTCACTCTGTGGTGGAAGGCGGGTGAATTTCTATGTATATTGAAAAAATAAAAATTTTAGGTATATCTTGGAGTTCTGGTCATGGCTCAGCAGTTAATGAACTCGACTAGGATCCATGAGGATGCAGGTTCGATCCCTGGCCTTGCTCAGTGGGCTAAGGATCTGGTGTTGCTGTGAGCTGTGGTGTAGGTTACTGATGAGGCTTAGATCCTGCGTGGCTTTGGCTGTGGCTGTGGCTGGCAACTGTAGCTCCAATTGGACCCCTAGCATGGGAACCTCCATATGCCACGGGAGTGGCCCTGAAAAGCAAAAACAAAAACAAACAAACAAAAATTTAGCTATATCTTTTTTGTTCTATATTGATTGACCTTGTTCTTGACCTGATAACATTGGAAAGGAGGGTTTCTTTTTAATTAAAAAAAATTTATATGTCATACATGTATTAGGTATATTCATTTAAAATTGTATTGAAGTACAGTTGATTTACAGTGTTGTGTTAATGGAAAGGAAGATTTCTATTGTGATTCAGGTTAGAGCCTGTTTTGATGATTCACTTTGGTTTCAGTTTTAATGGTTTTAGGAAATAGATTTTATTTTGTTTATGGTGGTGTTAAAACAGACTAGTAGGGCTTTTGAAATTGGGGTTTAAAAGCAAATTAAAGTGGCTCACTCTGGATTTTAGCAGATTCTGTGGTTCCTCTAGTAGACTCGGAGCAAAGTGAGAGAGAATGAATTCCCTTATTTTACCAGTGAGGCGATCAGGCCTTGAGAGGTGATGTGTGTCAGAGGGGAGTTGTGCAGGGTGGCAGAGTGAAGGGGCTGAGCCAAGCAGATGGGACCTCCGCCAGCCTCCATCAGTTCTCTCTCTGGCCCTAGAGTGGAGGTCTCCACAGCAGGAGTGCTCCCCTGAGCGGACTTCTCTGATGACAGTGTTGACCTATGCTCCCACTTTGGGACAGGACCAACCTGGAGGCCTTGCAGAAGAAGCTGGAGGAGCTGGAGCTCGATGAACAGCAGCGGAAGCGCCTCGAGGCCTTTCTTACCCAGAAGCAGAAGGTGGGGGAACTGAAGGATGACGACTTCGAGAAGATCAGTGAGCTGGGTGCCGGCAATGGAGGTGTGGTGTTCAAGGTCTCCCACAAGCCGTCCGGCCTGGTCATGGCCCGAAAGGTAAGGCCAGTTTACAAGAAAACAAAACAAAACTGAATGAAGCTTGTCTTGGTGAACAGGTAATTGGATTATCTCTTAGAAGACCTGGGGGCCTGGTGACAAAAGTAGGGGGAAGACTGACTTTTCATTCAGTACCTTTATGTGCTGTTTGAGTTTTGAACGCATATTATCTATCAGATTATAAACAAACACACTAATGATGTTTAGTATATTTATCACCCTCTCCCTAGACTGGAAGCAGCTGACCTTTTGTTAGCTTTTTGTGTGCTCTGGAAAGAAAGCTAGGATTCTTGTTTGCCATTTATTGAGAGCAGGAGACGCTGCTTTCATTTACCCAGCCGCAGGCATGCTCAAAAGACCGATTTCATGTTGTCTCCCTACACTCCGCCCCTGCCAGTGGGTCTCCTTCATCTGCCTCCAGTGTAGCATCTCAGCTCCCCACCATGGCATGCAGTCTTAGGGCTGGACTTCCCTTTCTGGAGATCCGGGGTCCTCCTCTTTCTGATAATGAGGTTGGACTCTTGTTTTGCAGCATCCTGTGTTAATTCCTGCCACACTTTTTGGCCCAGGCTATTCCTTCCATCTTCTTACACACTGCACATCTTAAAGGCCCACCTCCCTGTGCAGCTTTCACTAGCTGTTCCAGCCCACACTAATAACTACTCCTTCTATGTCCTCTGACACTTATTGTTTGTTGATGGATGTTTTTAGAAGCTTAGGCTTATTCAGTAAACATTTCATGTGTCTGTCACATGTCTCCCAAGCTGAAACAAGGTACTGTGTTAGAGGGAGACATATGGTGACTCCTGAGGCCCTAGCTGAATCTCAATCTCCTGAGATCAAGGAGAAATCTCTTGGGCAGCTTAGGTGGCAGACCTAGTTCCTCATGCCCTTCTAGTCCTACCACCTTTGAGTATCAACCAAGTCCTCAAGGCCACTTTCCCCTCAGCTCTCAGCTTTACAGGTCCTTTTGTTCTTGGGAGGGGTGAATCTCCTCTTCCTCAGTCTTGGCTCTCTGGAGCAGAGGCACAGCTGCGCCCCCCCCACTACCGCCTCCCATTATAGCTCCTCCAGTGTCAACACCTGCCTTGCTATGTGGGCACTTAGTGCTCTGGTTGGGTAGAGACTTATTTGTTAAAACTTGCCTGTTTCCGCTCTTTCTTTTTTTTCTTTTTTCTTTTTGTCTTTTTGCCATTTCTAGGGCCACTCCTGCAGCATATGGAGGTTGCCAGGCTAGGGGTCTAATTGGAGCTGTAGTCACCGGTCTACGCCAGAGCCACAGCAACGTGGGATTCGAGCCGCGTCTGCAACCTACACCACAGCTCATGGCAATGCCGGATTCTTAACCCACTGAGCGAGGCCAGGGATCAAACCCACAACCTCATGGTTCCTAGTCGGATTTGTTAACCACTGTGTCACGACAGGAACTCCCTCTCTTTCTTTCTTTTTTTAGTTGTGTGTCTTTTTAGGGCTGCACCCTCAGCATATGGAGGTTCCCAGACTAGGGGTCAAATCAGAGTTATAGCTGCTGGTCTACGCTGCAGCCACAGCAACATGGGATCCAAGCCATGTCTGCGACCTACAACACAAGCTCACAGCAATGATCCTTAACCCGCTGAGCGAGGCCAGGGGTCAAACCTGCATCCTCATGGATACTAGTCGGGTTTTTTACCACTGAGCCATGATGGGAACTCCCTGTTTCCTCTCTTTCTACCTTTAAGAGCTTAGGCATTTAAGAAAGCATCTATCCATTCATCTAACCATCTATCTATTGAAATATTTTTAAAGCCTCTCTTCCTCCCACCTTTCTTTTCCAGCTAATTCACCTGGAGATCAAACCTGCAATCCGGAATCAGATTATAAGGGAGCTGCAGGTTCTACATGAGTGCAATTCCCCCTACATTGTGGGCTTCTACGGCGCATTCTACAGCGATGGTGAGATCAGTATCTGCATGGAGCACATGGTATGTAGCAACCTGTCAGCAGTGGCCTTGGGAGTTGGGTGGCTATGGTCTAATCTTTGGTCTGGGATGTGACTGGCTGCTTCCTTGTTCCTCCCTGGACCTGCATCCCTGTCTTGGACATCTAGGAAGTCTGACTGATAGAATAGCCAAAAAGATGACAGGTCTCCTTCCTAGGCCCCTGCCTCTTCAAAGAGACTAGCAGCAACCAGGCATCCTTGGTGGGTGTGCCTAGAGTACATCTTCCATTTGTCTAGATGGCAAGATTTCGATGTGGGTAAAATCTGGTTTATACTGTTTAAATCCACTTATTACATGCAATGCTGTGTGCTCAGCACATAGTTCTAGGGTTAAGAGATGAGTGGTGACAATCCTGCCTCCAGAGAGTTTATAATCTGCTTTAAGAGCAGCATTAGCAAAACTAATGATGATAAATGTTATTGGCTGTATATTGTATCAAGCACTGCCCTAAGCAAATTATTATTTTATTGCATTTTTACAACCACCTTGTTGGGTTGGGTAGATTATCTGTGTTTTGCACATGAGAAAACTTGAGGCTCAGAGAAATGGAATAACTTAACCAAGGTCATGAAGCTGGTAAGTGGAAATGGTAGAATTTAAACCAAGGCTGTCTGACCCCAGTGTACTTTGTCAAATCTACTAGATAGTGATTGAGGCTCTATTTCCATCGTTGATGGCCAGAATTTCAAAGTCAGAGGCTGGCTCTATGATTGCTATTTTTTCTGTCCCCAGTAGGCAGCATGGCACGGGGGGCTTTGAAATCTGAGATGTTTGTTCTTTTTTTTTTTTTTTTTAATGGCAGCACCTGCAGGGCATATGGAAGTTCCCGGGCTAGGGGTTGAATTGGAGCTGCAGCTGCTGGCCTGCCCCACAGCCACAGCAATGCAGGAGCTGAGTTGTGTCTGAGACCCACGCTACAGCTTGTGGCAGCACTGGGTCTTTAACCCACTGAGCAAGGCCAGGGATCAAATCTGCATTCTCACAGATACTATGTTGGGTTCTTAACCCACTAAGCCACAGTGGGAACTCCCATGAGATGTTTATTCAGATCTCCCTTCTCCACAAAAATCTAGGTGGACGCCTTGTCTCATTTGCCATTGTGTCTCCAAAACCATAGCAGGTGCTCAATAATTGTTTACTGATTGTCACCTTCTTGTCATGACTTTGGGCAAGCTTATCTATCTTCCTAATTCTGAGTTTCCTCATCTGTGAAATGACCATTATTCCCCCTGCTTTGTTGTGATGAGGATTAATTAAGATATGTAAGTCTGCCAGCATGCTGCCTGACTCAAAGCATATCTTCTGAAAACATTAGCTCTTGCTTTATTCTTGTGGGGCCTGATGGTTCAGAGACAAGGGCTGACATGTTTGAGTCTATACACTTTGTGGTGCTTCGCTTTCTGTCCAACCTAGTGTCCCTCAGCAACCTTTCCTCTTCCTTTTTGATGCTATAGATCTCTCACCTCTGGAATGAGAGCCCAGTGCTTGATCTTAATGAATTCCAGCGGGACCCTCCTAGGAGGTTTGTCCCTTGCTGGTGCCCCCCCATTATTTTGAACATCTCTTCATTTTAATGATCAAGAAGTGCTGGAGTTCCCGTCGTGGCGCAGTGGATAACGAATCCGACTAGGAACCATGAGGTTTCGGGTTCGGTCCCTGCCCTTGCTCAGTGGGTTAACATCCGGCGTTGCCGTGAGCTGTGGTGTAGGTTGCAGACGCGGCTCGGATCCCGCGTTGCTGTGGCTCTGGCGGGTGGGCCGGTGGCTACAGCTCCGATTCAACCCCTAGCCTGGGAACCTCCATATGTCGCGGGAGCGAGCCAAGAAATAGAAACAACAACAACAACAACAAAAGACAAAAAAAAAAAAAAAAAAAAAAGTGCCATACACAGTATTGCAGGCATATAATAATTTCTGTGGTGCCATATGGAACATAGATTCTGGTGTCTTCTGTGTATCTGAAGGCCACTGAGAAAGCTCTCATTCCTTTTTGCTTCAAGGAGAGTGAAGCAGTCTCTGTGGGAAGCATGTGAATGTTTCTATCGTGGTCCTAGCCTAGGCCTGGGGTGCTTTTAAAATTTTTCTTTCGGCTGCTTCCAAGGCATGTGGAAGTTCCCAGGCCAGGGATCAAACCTGCGCCGTAGCAGTGACATGGCTGGAGCCTTAATCTGCTGAGCCACATAGGAACTCCCCTGGGGTGCTGATTATTTTCTCCTTGGGTCTTAGACTTCCTACAGTGAAGTGGGCAGGGCATCAGGAGGGAGCTCTTCCTTATCCTTTGCATTTCTTGTGCTCTTTGTGCCCATAATGGTTGGCTTTCCAGCTTTTGCGCAAGAGTTGGATTAAGATGTGTGAATGGCCATGGAGGTCTTTGAAAACTAGAAGGAAAAGAAGGTGGAGGCGATGATGATCAACCATTGATAAAACAGGGAAGACCAGAGTAGCCTTCTTTCCTCTTGGGTCTTGCCAAGATAACAGAAGACGGGTGGTGGTGTGGCTAGACATAATAGTAATTAGCTATCACACCTTCTACTGCTTGAGTCCTTTTCCCATTATGTTGAGTTATTAATCACATCAGCCTGTCGTAGGAGGTACATTGACCTCCATTTTTCCCCCAAGACGGTAGATGAAGAGAGTAAGGTCTTGAGAGGTTTAGTAGTTAGTCTAAGTTGTATAACCAATAAGCGTCAGAACTGAACTCTAACCAATGTCTCTAGCCAGGTCCATTTCCTTTAAATTTTATACTCTTTCCATTATGCTATTAAGTCCTATACTCTCTTAGGATTTTCTCATCTCGGCAGAGAAATATTGGGCCAGATCTTTTCTAGGGACCCCATGCTAACATTCTGTGTTTCTGTGGTTTAGAGCCCTTGTAAGTATATCAGTGTGGGTTCAGCTTCACAAACACTTCTTTTAGTGCCTATCAGTGCAAGATGCCACATGTGCTCCCAAGGGTTTGGAGACATTGAGAGTAGTGTCTCTGTCCCCTAGAGCTGTTCAGAGGCTGGATGGTGTGCTCTAGGGCCTTCTCGAGTGAGGAGCGTTAGTGTGGCGATGAGAGCTTCTCAGCACCAGGTATGTGTCCTCTCATACCTGCTGTCTTCTGAACTGTCAGAAACTCTTTCCTGAGTAACCTCAAAGTTCTGTGCCACTCAGAATTCTCCCTTTAATAGGGAACCAGGAGGCTATTTCATAGGTTGGAAAGCCTAGGGTGCTTGCTTCAGAGGTTAGGATCAGGCCTCAGACATTGATAGGCAGTGGCCTATCCATTTATTCAGACCCTGCTGGAACCCCTTTTATTGGCCTTCTATGGCCTCTTGCCATGTGGAGTTCAGTCTCTCTTTTGTCTTAAATTGGCCTGTGTTGAGGTTTCCTCATTCTAGAATCCTTCTTTCTTCACTCTGGATTCAGAGATACTGATTGCAGCTTTGTGCTCCGTACCCTCGTCCAGCCTTTTGCTTCTGGAAGAGATGATGCAGGACGTGACAAGGGTAGGTTTCCCATTTTCTTGGCCCATTTCCAGTACCAGCAGGTCAGTTGTTCTCCCCCATGGATTTGGCTCTGTGGGGATGGTGGGATCCTCCCACATAAGTTCCCGAAGCAGAAGGTATCTTTGGAATTACCCTGGGGAGCCTGAGCCTGGAAAACGGCAGTCAGAGGCTGGATGGGTTAAAACCTTTTTTTTTTTTTTTTCTTTCCTGTCTTTTAGGGCCACACCCGAGGCACATGAAGGTTCCCAGGCTAGGGGTCTAATCGGAGCTGTTGCTGCCGGCCTACGCCACAGCCACAGCAGTGTAGGATCTGAGCCGCATCTGTGACCTACACCACAGCTCACAACAATGCCGGATCCTTAACCCACCGAGCAAGGTCAGGGATTGAACCTGCTTCCTCATGGATGCTAGTCAGATTTCATTTCTGCTGAGCCATGACGGGAACTCCCAGGTCAGAACTTTTTTGAGGGCCGAACACAGTATCTGGTACCATTAGCTGCCATGTGTTGAATGGCTAAATGAGGGAGGCCTGGATGGGGAAGACCGTGGTCAGGCCTGGGGCTCAGCAAGAGAAAGTTAGGGCCCTCTGTTCCTGGGTATCCATAGGCCCGGGGTTTGGGGGGGGTGGGGGTGGGGGCGGCTGGAATCATCTGTTAATACTAGTGGAGCAGGAGTTCCCGTTGTGGTGCAGTAGAAACGAATCTGACTAGGAATCATGAGGTTGCGGGTTCGATCTCTGGCCTTGCTCAGTGGGTTAAGGATCTGGTGTTGGCATGAGCTGTGGTGTAGGTCACAGATCTGGCCCGGATCTGGTGTTGCTGTGACTCTGGCATAGGCCGGCAGCAACAGCTCTGATTAGACCCCTCGCTTGGGAACCTCCATGTGCAGTGGGTGCGGCCCTAAAAAGGCAAAAAAAAAAAACAAAAACGCTAAAAAAACAAACTAGTGGAGCAGCTCAGAGCTGCCAGAGACGGGACCCTGTAAGGAAGCAGTTGTGGCCTGAAGTCCAAGCAGCTGTGCTCCAGAGTAGCTTTGTGCTCTAGGTCTGGACACTTTCACCCCGTCCTTGTGCCTGAGCAGGCCCTCCTGCACTAGCTGCCTGTGACAGGAAGACTGTCTCACTGCTGGCTGCCACTTCTCTTTGGGAATTTCTGCTTTGTCTCAGCTTCCACATTTCAAAGGTGTTGTCATGAAGAGCTCTGGTCATTAGCCGTATCCTAGTGTCTGGGATTCTTTGGTCTTCTTTGTGTCCATCTTTGCACGATGTTCTTTGTTATTAACACCCCCCGCCAACACTTTATTATGAAAAATTTCAAAAATACAGAAAGTTGTAGGAATTGTGTAATGTACACTCTAAACCTACCACCTAGATTCTACCATTAACATTTTGGTACATTTGCTTTACCACATACAATCCACTTATCCATTGTTCAGTTTATTTTTTTGGGTGGATTTTAAAGTAAATTTGTCATCAGTGTGCATTGAACCCTGTCTTCAGTGCACTTGGCCAGGGGCTGACCTTTCTTAGAAATAAGCTGTGTTTGCACTGCTGAGCCTGAATTTTGAGACCCAAGAGGTAAGTGGATACACCCCAATCAGAACAGGAATGTTCTTATCTCTGGGGAGGTAGATTCTTACTCAGGTGGTAGCTGAGCAACCAGAGAGCTTGGGTCTCAAGGTTGATGTTTCTCAGGCAGGAGTGAAAGCTTTTGAGCTCTTTTTTTCTTTTTCATAAAGCATTTGTCTCTTCTATAGAAAACCTTCACAAAAGCACCACCGACTTAGTTAATAATTGGCTTCTAAAAATAAGCACAATTTCAGCAGCTTTAGTCGGTGAAGGCAGGTCCTTGGCAACAGTGAAGTAGAATTAAAAGGCTGTGAGGTGAGTCGCCAGCAAGGCTAGGTGATCCTGATTATGGTTCACGCTTCTTGAATGTGGCTAATCCCATTGTTCACACTGTAACTCTGCTTGTAGCTCAGAAGGAGGTTAAAGGGAAAAGAGCCAGGGTTTCTTTGTTTTTAACAGAAGTGTTTACCACCACTCCCAGGGAAAATGTAAACCAATACAGTTAACTGGGCTGCCCTCTGGCCTGGCTGTGGAACCTGAGAACCACAGGGCTAGCTCTTGCGCCTCCTTTGCTTCAGATTTTGACGGAGTTGCCCTGTTACCTAGGTTTAAGTGTATAGTTCTCCCAGATAATTAGGCAAATTCATTTAAACAAAGGGTCTGAAACTGCAGTGAATTGAAAACAAAATAGAATTGGCTCAGAAACTTTCTACACTGGAGTCCCTGTTCCTGTCAGGAAGGGAAATTGAGAGGTGTGGTGGCATTTCTAGGAGCCTGTTGACTTGGGTGTGGTTACCTAGGCTGTGATACTGTCCTGATTTGGCCACCAGGGGCCTGTGGCATTGTAAAGGCAGCCAGGCTCAATGGATGACTCAGACCTCAGCCTGGGTAGGGCCCTACCAGGGCTCTTGGAAAATTAGTGTGTTCACAGGGAACTTCTTTCTGGCTCTGATGAATAATTCCACTCTCAGAGCCATGTGGAGATTATGGCACATTTGATTTTAGGTTGAATTTTGGAATCCTCCCTGTGCTCCTTGATTGACTGACCCAGCATTAGGTAGTGGTGCTGGGGAGTTTATTATGGCGAAAAGTCTAACATAGTCAGAGGTGTTAGTGTGCATTTGACCTCACACCCGTACAGCTTGCTTTTTCCATCAGCATCTGTGATCCAGAGTTGACCTATGATAGAAAGCCATTTGGCATTGGTCCAAACTATGCTTTTCATAAGCGTAGAATTTTTAAGTTGATAATTTATTTTTAGTATTGATTTAGTTGACATTTCCCAAGAGGTCTGTATCTCAGAAGGAGTATTACTAATTTTCTTACCTCCCTTAGAAAGAAAGCGGCATTGTATCTGCCTAACAATGCCTTTGCACAAAATGGGTGCTTAGTAATTATTTGTTAATTGATTTACAGATTTAATTCTACACTCTCATAAACGGGTGTAGTGATTTTAAAAGGTAAATATTTATTCATTGTAGAAAAATTATAAACTACAAAAATGTACAAAGAGGAAACTGTCACACAGCAAAAATCTCTGTTGATCTTATTGTCTAGACTGGAAATAACCATTCGTAACATTTTTTCTTTTTAGGGCCACACCTTGGGCATATGGAAGTTCCTGGCCTAGGGCTTGAATTGGAGCTGCAGCTGCCAGCCTATGCCACAGCAAGGCCAGATCCTAGCAGCCTCTGTGACCTACACTGCAGCTTGCAGCAGCACTTGATCCCAACCCAGTGAGTGAGGCCAGGGATCCAGCCCACATCCTCATGGTTACTAGTCAGGTTCATTACCACCGAGCCATAATGGGAGCTTCATCCATCATTTTTGATATTCTAGTTTTGTTGACTATACGCACACTTTTTTTTTTTTTTTTTTTTTTTCTTTTTCGGCTGCAGCTAGGGTATATGGAAGTTCCTGGGCCAGGGAGCCAATCTGAGCTATAGCTTTGACCAATGCCACAGCTGTGGCAACTTTGGATTGTTAACCCAGTGCACTGGGCTGGGGATTGAACAGGCACCTCCATAGAGACAAGCCAGATCTGTAACCCACTGCGCTGCAAGCAAGAACCCCACATTTTTAAAATTTTTATCAAAATATGTGGGAGTTCCTGTTGTGATTCAGCAGGTTAAGAACCCGACGCAGGGTCCGTGAGGAGCAGGTTGGCTCCCTGGTCTTGCTCAGTGGGTTAAGGATCTGGTGTTGCTGTGAGCTATGGTGTAGGTTGTAAATTCAGCTCAGATCTGGCATTGCTATGGCTGTGTTATAGGCCGGTAGTTGCAGCTCTTATTTGATCCCTAGCCTGGGAACTACCATATGCTGCAGGTGCAACCCTAAAAAGAAAAAAACTGTGATCATATTCTATCCTTCTTTTGCTTATCATTTTATGCATTGTTCTACAAACTTACATTGCATAGTTACAGCGTGGAGGCTGGGTGGTTTTGGAGGCAGGGGGTCTATGGGAACATCTCTCTGTTTATCCTACCCAGATCTCATCACCTCCAAGGCTCAGTTTCCGGGTCACTCTTGTTGTGAGCCCTTTCCTTGGCTGAAGTGTCAGGGAATTGCGTCCTCCTTTGAGTACCTGTAGGAACACATGCTCTCTTCATTCAGCTCTTTCTTCCCTGCCTTGTTTCAGAGGAGGAAATTTAAGGTGCCTTGCCTCTTTGTGAGTATGTTCTGTCTCTCCAAGCAGAGTATATATATATTTTTTGTACTTATAGCTTTTTCCATTCCTGGTTTGTCACATATCCCAGTGCCTTACACAGAAGTAATAAGGATTACTTCCCACTGTGGTGCAGTGGGTTAGGGATGCAGCATCATCTCTTTGGTGGTGTGGGTTTGGTCTCAGCCTAGTGCAGTGGCTTGAGGATGCGGTGTTGCCACAGCTGTGGTGTGAGTCCCAGCTGCAGCTTGAAGTTGATCCCTGCCTGGGACTTTCCATGTGCCATGGGTTTGGTCATTAAAAAAAAAAAAGCGGAGTTTCCATCGTGGCTCAGAGGTTATCAAACCTGACTAGCATCCATGAAGCCTCGGGGTTCGATCCCTGGCCTCGCTCAGTGGGTTAAGGATCTGGTGCTGCAGTGAGCTGTGGTGTAGGTTGCAGATGTAGCTTGGATCCAGTGTTGCTGTGGCTGTGGCATAGGCCGGCGGCTACAGCTCCGATTAGACCCCCTAGCATGGGACCCTCCATATGCCCTAAAAAGACAAAAAGGCCAAAAAAGGGGGGGGGGGATTAATAGATGATAGTTGGTGATGGGACCTGCCCAGGGTAGACAGGATATTTTAGAAAATCTGAGTTTGTAGGAATTACCTCTACTTCCAGGGTAATTTTCTATTGCAACGGATAATTAGCTATACCTAAAAACGATAGATGCAGGGACCTGTTTCTGTGTCAGTACATGGAGGCTCCTTGAGTGAGCATTTTTTCAAGATCTTAGACTAAAATGTAGACTCCATGAACGGGAAGGCCTTTGATCCCTGCAGGGACTGGCTTTGTCCCACACGTGTGTCCCTCTTGCATGCTCCCTTTCCACCACCTCTGCCCGGGATCCCAGCTCATGTTGTCTTCCCCAGTCAGCTCCTTGCTAATCTCCTAGTCTCTTTCTCTCAGCTGCTATATTTGTGTAGCTTTCATCTGCCTCTGTCAAGTCTCACTTCCTCAGTGAGGCTCCGTAATCTGGCCACAGATGGCCATTTCCAGCCTGATCCATCTCCACATTTCTTCATACACCTGCAGTGAATGAACCCCATGTCATCCCAGGAGGATTAAGCAATCTAATACTTCTCTGCTTTGATCTTGTTCTTTTCTCCCCTTGCTCCTCTCTTCCAGGTATAAAAGTCATAACTCATTCTTTGGGTCAGGTTTCAGTGCAAATACTATCTTCTAAGTAAAGTCAAATTTCTCCCTTCTTCTACCTGCATGTAGCACTTTTATTATACATTTATTCTGTTTTATTATAATTTATTGAGTTGTATATCTTCCCTACTAGATTGTAAACTCGCTGAGGACAAAAACAAGGTCTTTTTTTGTATCTCTATCCCCTAGAGAACTTAACACAGTGCATGGGAGTTCCCGTCGTGGTGCAGTGGTTAACGAATCCGACTAGGAACCATGAGATTGCGGGTTTGATCCCTGGCCTTGCTCAGTGGGTTGAGGATCCGGCGTTGCCATGAGCTGTGGTGTAGATTGCAGACGTGGCTCGGATCCTGCATTGCTGTTGGCTGTGGTGTAGGCTGGCAGCTATAGCTCCGATTTGACCCCTAGCCTGGGAACCTCCATATGCTGTGGGAGTGGCCCAAGAAATGGCAAAAAGACAAAAAAAAAAAAAAAAAAAAAAAAGATATCTGAGGTGAATGATTTTTTTCTATGGCATTTTTCTTTGTATTTTATTAAATATAATTTGTTAGGATAATGTCAAATGCAAGTTGTGACTTAAACGGTGGTGATAAAATGGCAAGCCTCTATTGAGCCCTTACTATGGGGTGGACACTGTTCTAAGGGCTTTATATGTATCAGCTTGTTTAATACTTATAATAGTCATATGATTATTTTGATAGCCTTATAATTATTATCACCCCCCGCTTTTCTTTTGGCCACACCTATGACATGTGGAAGTTCCCAGGCCAGGGATCAAACCCAAGCCACAGCAGTGACAACCAGATCCTTAACCTGCTAGGTCACTGGGGAACTATCACTCCCTTTTTACGAGTTGAGTAACTTGATCAAAGTCCACTAGATAGTCAATGACAGCATTGGGATGCAAGTTTAGAGTTTGCCCTTAGAGCCTGCACTCCTAACTGCTGCTGTGTTCTATCAGTTCCCTATAGCGAACCACTGAATCAGTCATTTGACCACTGATTTAGTAATTGTTTAACGATTATTCATAGGATTTGAGTTACTAGTCATTTGTCGGCTCCCACAATGTTTTGCATTCATGTCTTATTTGCTCTCTGGAACAAACCAAAGGGTACCCTTCTAGGAGGATTTATCATGGGTGAGATTTTACTTTCTTGCTGAAGTTTAACACTTGAAAGAAGGGTTAGAAACAATGTTACTAAATGGGCTGGTATTCTTGTTCATAGGATGGGGGTTCCTTGGATCAAGTCCTGAAGAAAGCTGGAAGAATTCCTGAACAAATTTTAGGAAAAGTTAGCATTGCTGTGAGTATATTGAGTTTTTCTTCCAAGTCCCCTCATTGATAAGGTGAATTGGTAGGAAATGGACAAGGAGGAAAGTAGGAAGTCAGCAAAAGGAAGATTAGTGAGAAAAGTGGAGTTTCTCACTAGAATTTTCCCTATCTAGATTCTAGATATACTATTCCCCCCATCTTTCACTCTTTGAATCTAGAAAAGTAACTTTCTCCATATTAAAATTTGTGTCTTGAAAAATAGAATGGGGTATCCCAGAAGAATTCCCATTTGTGGTATCAGAAAGCCTTTTTAAAAAAAATACTGAAGATTTAGAAAAAATGAATTCAAGCAAAGTGCTTTTTTGTTGAAGTTGTCTAAATTTGCAGTAATCAATTTTGCTTAAAAATCGTACTCTACATACCATTTTAAAAAGACAGTGTCTTCATAAAGTGGGTTAAAAAAATCAAACAAAAGAAAAATATAAAAAGGCAAGAAGGCAAATTTGTGATATTAGTGGAAATATTTTTCAGATCATTTTAAAATAAACAGTGGAGTATTCTTTTCTAAACAGCACTATTCCAGCTTCCATCTTTTTACATTTCCTTTCTCCTAGGTAATAAAAGGTCTCACATACCTGAGGGAGAAGCACAAGATTATGCACAGAGGTAAGATATTACTTGCTAGTTATGTTTTGGATTTTAGCTGAGCTGTAAAAGTTGTTGCATCCTCTTTTGTGTTTTTCTTTGGTATGCCAGCCATTTAATAGTATTTACATTTTTTACCACAACTTTTTGACTGCTTTTAGTTTGATGTCTGGAGTAGCAAGAACCACGCCACCCTCTTGGAGTTCCCATTGTGGCTCAGTGGGTTAAGAACTCGACTAGTATCCACGAGGGTGTGGGTTCGTAATCTGTGGCCTTGCTCAGTGGGTTAAAGGTTCTGCGTTGCCGTGAACTGTGCTGTAGGTCTCAGATGAGCTCTGATCCTGTGTTGCTGTGGCTATGGCCGGCAGCTGAGCTTCAATTCGACCCCTAGCCTGGGAACTTCCATATGCCGTGAATACAGCCCTAAAAAACCAAGAAAACAAAAACAACAACAAAAAAAGATCACCCTCTTTTTGGTATGTAGTCTGCCTGTTACCTGACGCTGTGACATTTGTAGTCGCCCAGTAGGCACAGGCAAGATCCCCATCTGGAACTTAGTTACCCATCCCCCAGTACCACTGGACTCGATTGTGCTTAGGCCCACAGTTGTGACTAACTGACTGGATATGAGTTTGATTATAAAAGAAGTTCTGGCTTCTTTTAATAGAGGTAGACATACACTTACCATAGAACCATACCATTCTTAGATATTTATTCATGATAAAGTAAAACATGTGTCCATACAGTCTTATATACAAATGTTTAAAGCAGCTATACTCATAGTAGAAACAACTGAAATGTTCTTCAACAGGTAAGGAGATAAACAGATTACAGTATATCCGTACAATAGAATATTATTCAGCAATACAAATGAACATGATACTGACACATGCAATTTTTTTATTGGAGTGTATTTGATTTGCAATGTTGTGTTTATTTCTGCTGTATAGCAAAGTGATTCAGTTATATGTTGGTATATATATTATATTCTTTTCCATTATGGCTTACCGCAGGATACTGAAATTATTACCTGTGCTATACATAGGACCTTGTTGTTTATACATTCTATATATAATAGTTTGTATCTGCTATTCCCAAAATCCCAGTGCATTCCTCCTCCATCCTCCCTACCTCTTGGCAACCACAAGTCTATTCTGTCTGTGAGTCTGTTGCTGTTTCCTTTTTTTTTTGTGTTTTTGCCTTTTCTAGGGCCGCTCCAGTGGCATATGGAGGTTCCCAGGCTAGGGGTCTAATCAGAGCTGTAGTAGCCGGCCTACGCCAGAGCCACAGCAATGCGGGATCCGAGCCACATCTGTGACCTACACCACAGCTCACGGCAACGCTGGATCCTTAACCCACTGAGCAAGGCCAGGGATCGAACCTGCAACCTCATGGTTCCTAGTTGGATTCGTTAACCACTGAGCCATGACGGGAACTCCTGCTGTTTCTTATGTAAGTTCATTTGTGCCATATTTTATTTTTATTGATTGATTGATTGTCTTTTTAGGGCTGCACCCACAGCATATGGAAGTTTCCAGGCTAGGTGTCAAACAGAGCTATAGCCACCAGCCTATGCCACAGCTATGCCAGATCCGAGCCGCGTCTGCAACCTACACCACAGCTCACGACAACGCCACATCTTTAACCCACTGAGCAAGCCCAGGAATCGAACCTGTGTCCTCATGGATATTAGTCGGGTTCGTTGCTGCTGAGCCATAGCAGGAACTCCCTGTGCCATATTTTAGATTCCATGTATAAGTGATATATCATATAATCTTTGTCTTTCTCCTTCTAATTTATTTCACTTAGTATGGTAATTTCTATGTTGCTGACGTGTGTTGCTGCCAATGGCACTATCTCATTTTTAAAATTTTTTTAAAAATTATAATTGATTTACATTGTTTCATCAATTTTTGCTGTACAGCAAAGTGACCCAGTTATATACATTTATATACATTCTTTTTCTCACATTATCCTCCATCATGTTCCATCAAAAGTGATTAGATATAGTTCCCTGTGCCTCACAGCAGGATGTCATGCTTATCCACTCCAGATGCAATAGTTTGCATCTACTATCCTCAAACTCCCAGTCCATCCCACTCCCTTTTGGCAACCACAAGTCTGTTCTCCAAGTCTATGAGTTTGTTTCTTTGCTGTAGAAAGATTCAGCACAGATCTATAAAGGCAGAAAGATCAGTGGTTGCCTGAGGGTTTAGGGAGAGATTAACCTCAAAGAGGCATGAAGAAACTTTTTGGGGTAATGAAAGATTGTATCTTGATTGTGGTGGTAGATAACATGGGTATATGCATTTATCAAAAATCAAACTTTCAGAGTTCCTGTCGTGGCGCAGTGGTTAGCGAATCCGACTAGGAACCATGAGGTTGCGGGTTCGGTCCCTGCCGTTGCTCAGTGGGTTAACAATCCAGCATTGCCGTGAGCTGTGGTGTAGGTTGCAGACGTGGCTTGGATCCTGCGTTGCTGTGCTCTGGCGTAGGCCGATGGCTACAGCTCCAATTGGACCCCTAGCCTGGGAACCTCCATATGCTGTGGGAGCGGCCCAAAGAAATAGCAAAAAGACAAAAAAAAAAAAAAAAAAAATCAAACTTTCCACTAAAACGTTTGAATTTTACAGTAAATAAGTTCACGTCAATAAATAAAAATTAAATTAAATTTAAAAAGAAAAGAAAAGGAAGTTCCCATGTGACTCAGCAGGTTAAGGATCTGGTGTTGTCACTGCTGCAGCTCAGCTCACTTCCGTAGTGTGTGCATTCAGTTCTAGCCTGGGAATCTTCACATGCTGCAGCCATTAAAAAAAAAAAGGAAGAAGAAGCCAGAGGAAAGACAAATGGAAAACACAGTTTTCTTGGCTATGTCCTTTCAACTGTAGTGTGCTAATAGTGACAGGTATAAGCAGGGAGGGCTGAGGAGGAGAAGAGTGGACTGGTGGAACTGACTGGCCCAGCTTATGAGCCACTATATATTAAGTGATACATTTTAAATTTAAAAATAGGTACTGTTTATTTAATTTTTTAAAATTATAAAATATAAATAACAGGGACTTCTTATTGTGGTAAAGCAGAAACAAATCCAACTAGTATCCATGAGGATGTGGGTTTGATCCCTGAGCTCACTCCACTCAGTGGTTAAGTATCTGGCATTGCTGTGAGCTTCGGTGTAGGTTGCAGACACAGCTTGGATCTGGCATTGCTGTGGCTGTGGCTTAGGCCGGCAGCTACAGCTCCTATTGGACCCCTAGGCTGGGAACTTCCATGTGCCTTGGGTGCGGGCCTACCAAATGCAAAAAAAAAAAAAAAAAGAAAAAGAAAAAAAGGAAAAAAAATACACACACACAACATAAAATTTATCATTTTTAACCTTTTTACATTACAGCTCAGTGACATTAAGTACATATACATTGTTAAGCAATCACGAATACCATCAGCACCATGTTGTTGAGATATCAGTTTTGCTTTAATCTGTAGACTTGAGGTCATCCTACTGAAAATCCCAGTAGCCTTTGTAGAGTTGACAAATTGTTTCTAAAATTTATATGGAAATACAAAGGACCTAGAATAGCCGAAACACCTTTAGAAGGAAAAACAAAGTTGAAAGTCTTAGACTACCTGATTTAAAGGTTTATTATATAGTAATCAAGAGTGTTATATTGATGTGAAACTAAGCATAATAGATCAAATAAAACAGAATGAAGAATTTAGAAATAGATACATACATACACAGTACTGAGTTTTTGGCAAAGATTCCTTGGTAGTTCAATAGAAGGAGAAGAATCTTTTCAACAAATGGTATTGGAACAATTGGGTATCCATATGCCCCACAATGAACCTCTATCTAATCACCTCACACCATATACAAAAATTAACTCTCAAGTAATTTTTAACTTTAATGTAGGAGTTAAAACTATAAACCTGGAGTTACTGTCATGGCTCGGTGGAAACAAATCTGACCAGCGTCCATGAGGACGCAGGTTCAATCACTGGCCTTGCTTAGTGGGTTAAGGATCCAACATTGCCGTGAGCTGTGGTGTAGGTTGCAGACATGGTTTGAATCTGGCGTTTCTGTGACTGTGGCGTAGGCTGGTGGCTACAGCTCTGATTTGATCCCTAGCCTGGGAACCTCCATATGCCATGGGTGCAGCCCTAAAAAGACAAAACAAACAAACAAACAAACAAAAAAAAGCCCAAAAACCGGAAACAAAAACTATAAAACTATAGCACTTCTAAAAGAAAACACAGGAGACTTAGTGACTTTAGTTTTAAAATGGGATACAAGAAATTCCTGTTGTGGCTCAGCAGGTTAATGACTGGACCATGTCTCTGTATGGATGTGGGTTCAATCCCTGGCCTTGCTCAATGGGTTAAGGGTCTGTTGTTACCACAGGCTGTGGTGTAGTTTGCAGGTGCTCTTCGGATCTGGTGTTGCTGCGGCTATGGCTGTGGCCGGCAGCTGCAGCTCTGATTTGACCTCTAGCCTGGGAACCTCCATATGCCGAGGTCTGGCCCTATAAAGCAAAAAATAAATTAATTAATTAAAAAAAATAAAAAATGGGTAAAAGATTTGAACAGCCACTTTACTAAAGATGTGCAAATGGAAAGTAAGCACATGGGAAGATATTCAATATCTGTAGACAGTAGAGAAATATAAGTTAAAGCCACGGTGAGACACTGCTACATACCCATTAGAGTGTCTATAGAGACCAACTCTGTTATCAAGGATGTGGAGCAACTGGAACACTCAGACACTGTTGGTAGGAATGTGAAGTGGTACAGTTGTGTTAGAAAACAGCTTATCAGGGAGTTCCCCGTCGTCGTGGCGCAGTGGTTAACGAATCTGACTAGGAACCATGAGGTTGTGGGTTTGGTTCCTGCCCTTGCTCAGTGGGTTAACGATCCAGCGTTGCTGTGAGCTGTGGTGTAGGTCGCAGACGAGGCTCGGATCCTGCGTTGCTGTGGCTCTGGCGTAGGCCGGTGGCTATAGCTCCGATTCGACCGACCCCTAGCCTGGGAACCTCCATGTGCCGCGGGAGCGGCCCAAGAAATAGCAAACAAAAGACAAAAAAAAAAAAAAAAAGAAAACAGCTTATCAGTTTTAAAATGTTAAGCATGTATCTGTGATAAATTCAGCCTTCACTCCTAGGATTTTCCCTAAAGAAGAAGTGAAAAGCTCAGGGCCAATCAGGTCCTTAAACCTGAGCAAACCATTGATAAATGCAACAGAATGGGTCAATCTTAAAAGAATGATGCTGAGTGAAAACGTCAGACCGAAAAGAGCTATGTCATACTGTGTGGTTCCAGTTATATAATTCTAGAAATTGCAAACTAATCTGTAGTGACAAAATACAAATCACTAGTTGCCCAGGGAATCAAGGAAGGGGAGAAAGAAAAGAATTTCAAAGGAAGGTCAGGAAATTGTGGGGGTGATAGATATGTGTTTATAATCTTTTTTTTTTTTTTTGTCTTTTGTCCTTTTAGGGCCGCACCCAATGCATCTGGAGGTTCCCAGGCCAGGGGTCCAGTAGGAACTGTAGCTGCTGGCCTGTGCCAGAGGCACAGCAACGCCAGATCTGAGTTGTGTCTGCGACCTACACCACAGCTCATGGCAACACTGGATCCTTAACCCACTGAACAAGGCCAGGTATCGAACCGGCAACCTCATGGTTCCTAGTTGGAGTTGTTTCTGCTGCGCCACGATGGGAACTCCGTTATGTGTTTATAATCTTGATTGTGAGAGTGGACATATATATATTCATCAAACATACACTTTAGGTATATGGAGTTTATTGTATGAGAATTATATACCACTAAAGCTGTAAAAAGCCAAAAAGCAAAAAAAAAAAAAAAAAAAAAAAAAAAGTCAAGTTGCTGAAAAACAGTGATAGATATTCTTAAAAGCAACAGGGAAAAGGACAATCACTTTGGAAACAGTTTGGTAGTTTCTTTTAAAATTAAGCCAGGAGCTCCCATCTTGGTGCAGCGGAAACGAATCCAACTAGGAACCATGAGGTTGCTGGTTTGATCCCTGGCCTCTCTCAGTGGGTCAAGGATCCGGCATTGCTGTGAGCTGTGGTGTAGGTTTCATATGCGGTTCAGATCCCACATTGCTGTGGCTTTGGTGTAGGCTGACGGCTGCAGCTCCGATTAGACCCCTAGCCTGGGAACCTCCATATGCTGCAGGTGTGGCCCTAAAAAGACCAAAAAAAAAAAAAAAAAAAAAAATTTAAACCATACAGGAGTTCCTGCTGTGGCGCAAAGGAATTGGTGATGTCTCTATAGCCCCAGGATGCAGGTTTGATCCCCGGCCTGGCACAGTGGGTTAAAGGATCGGGTGTTACCATAGTTCTGGTGTACGTCACAATTGCAGCTTGGATCTGATCCCTGGCCTGGGAACTCCGTATGCCATGGGCAGCATCCCCTAAAAATAAAAAATTAAATTGAATTAAATTAAGCCATACAACCCATCAACTCTTCTCAGTACTGACCTAAGAAAAATGAAAACAGTTGTCCACACAAAGACTTGTGCCCAGATGTTCATAAGCCTTATGATAGCCTTAAACTAGAAATAAAATACTTATCATCAGATGAATAAGTAAATAAATTTTGATATATTCAAACAATAGTGTACAACCCAACAGTAAAAGTGAACAAATTGTTGATACAACTTTGACAAATATCTGAAACATTCGGAGTGCAAAAAGCCCTATACAAAAGAGTCCATATTATGAGGTTCCACTAGAACAGACTGGATTAATCCATAGTAACACAATAATAAAGTAGGTCCGTGGTTTCCTAAGGGTCTGGGGAACTGGAGTGGAGCATGAACTTCAGAGGAGCATGATGGAACTTGGGGAGTAATCAAAATGTTAAATCTTGATTTTGATGGTGGATTCACAGGAGTATAAGTTTTTCAAAATACATCAAACTCTGCACCTAACATGCAAAACTATAGAAAGCCTTCTACTTCGTAACTGCACTAGCTTCATTTTATCCTCTTTCCACTGACAATTAAGAAAGTGTCAATAGGAGTTCCCTTGTGGCACAACCCGTTAAGGATCTGGCATTGTCACTGCAGTGGCTTGGGTTGTTACCGTGGCTTGAGTTTGATCCCTGGCCTGGGAACTTCTTCATGCTGTTGGCATGGCAAAAAAACAAAAACAAAAAGTGTCAGTAGAAGGTATGGTATAACTTGAGGGGGGAGCAGTTTTCCAGCAGTTAGTTTATGGACCTGAATCTGTGTTTTTTTTAAAGATCTCTGAGTTTCATGTTGGAATATTTTAGTGTATTAATTTCTGGAAAATAAGATTAACTGCAAGGAGAGGAGGAATGAACATTTCTTGAGCATGAGGCGGTATTCTGAGGCTGAGAATGACATGTGATATCACTTAGAGGGACCTATGAAGTCAATGTTGTAGAAGGATTTGGTGGAGTAAAACTCTTGAATTCCATTCTATCTATAAAATGGAATCCTTTTGCCTATTTCTAGTTTGCTGGGAGGATTAATGAAATTACATATGGAAAGCAGCCCGCAATGTGTTTTGCACATAGAAGGACCTAACAAATGCTAATTGCCTTTCTTATTCATTTATATAAATTGAAAGGAAACTAAGATCCAGTGAGATTGAATTCGTTTTTTGAGCTGCATCTTTGCACCTTTGTTGTTGCCTTTCCTGGGCATCCTTACTCTTCCAATCCCCACACCACTCCCTCACACTCAGACCTTTGCTAGACTAAGTTTGTGTATCCTTTTCAAAGTACTGTGGCACCAAGGTTTGTGAATTAGCCAGTTAAAAGTTCAAATCCTGTCTCTTATAAACAGAGTGTATAAACTCTCTGGGTTATTTACTCATCAGTAAAATGAGGTTAATTCATGCTAGAGAGCAGCAGTTGCAAATTACATACTTCATATAGTCATGGAAATTAGTCTTGCTGAAAGTCCTTGATAAATGTTAGCTAATAGTCACAGTGTTACTGTTTAGCTCAGACGTCTTCTCTCAGAAGCTTTCCCATGAACCAACTCCTTCCCAAAATGGGTTAAATGTTCAGCCTCTGTATTCCTTTGGCACAGTGTCCATCCCTTTCTTGTAATAAATAAGGATCGTTGTTTATTGAGGACCTGTTAGGTGCCAAATGCTTTATTATGTGCTCTGTGCAACTTATTTAATGTTCCCAACAACCTTATGAAATAGGTATGTTTTTTCCTATTTTACTGATGTAGAAACCAAAGATCAGAGCTTTTATATGTCTCTCTCTCTCACTAGTTTGTGAGTTTCTTCAGACCAGGGAACATGTCTAATTCATCTTTGTGTTCCCAGTCACCAACATAATAGCAGACTACTAGCTCGTCCTTAAAGATCTGTTAAATGGGTGGATGTGTGATTAACTTGTGTCAGAACACATAGGAATCAACAGTGAAACTGGGCCAAGGACCCATGTCTCCTGCTCTTAACACAGTCTTGAATCTAGTCCTGGTTTTTTCTCTACCCTGTGCCTTCCCTGTACCATGCTCTGTTGTTGATGGAGACCTCACCTTATTTCCATTCCAAAGAGAAGATTTCAGCTCCTTCCTGGAGTGGCCAGCTTGCTTTCTCCTTCCACCTGGTGCTGCCCCCACTTTCCCAGGAATTTCTTTTCTGGCTCCACCATTTATTGCTCTTTGGCATCAAAGAGCTGCTTTGTGAGCCAAATGGGTCTCTGGACAGATGCCTTGGTGGAGAGTTGACTACTTGCCCAGCCTAGAAGGAAGAGTCACTAGAAGGACTTCTGCTCCAGTGAGCAGTGTGTCTGCAGGCAGGCCTGGCCTGGCCCCTCTGCTTTTCAGACTCCTACTGTTTGTGGGTCTTCTCCAGAAAGAACCCGGAAAGAATTTGCTGTAAGGCCTGGCCTGGGAAATGGTCTCTTGCACAATTAGATTCCTGAGCAAGAAGCTCAATGATTCCTGGAACTTAACTGTGAGAATGAGAGTGTCTCCCTGCCTCTGTCTTTAGGCTTCCTCACTGCCAGTAAGTTCTTCCTGTGCTCTAAATATATAAACATAAATATATAAATATATATAAACATCTTTCCTAATGATGTTTAAGTTTAAACTCCATCTCTTCTCATTCTGTCCTTGAGGAAAAATGGGAAATAGTAAGGAAACTTTTCTCTGCCTCTCTTCTTCTTCTTCTTTTTTTTTTTTTTTTTAATATTCTTGTTGATACTGATTTGCCGGGGATAGTGATTATTTCAGTTAGCTTTTGCTGTATAACAAACCACACCAACTCTTGTAGTTTTAAAACTACAGCAATTCTCTGAGTCTGCTGGGCCTTCCTCTTCATGTTTTCAGCCATCCTCGGCAGGGGCAGGGGCGGGGGGATGGTAGACCCTTGATTTCTTCCCATAATGATCTTAAGGGTTTCAGCAGCAAGAGAGGGTAACTCCAATATTCAAGCACGATTTAAATCTCTGCTTATGTGTGTGCGTGTGTGTGTGTGTGTACACATATATTTAATGTCCTCTTGGCTGAAGCAAGTCATGTGGTCAAGATTCAAAAAGTACAGAGGTGCATCTTGTTGGGAGGAGCTATAAAAATTATGTCTTGGGAGTTCCCGTCGTGGCGTAGTGGTTAATGAATCCGACTAAAAACCATGAGGTTGTGGGTTTGATCCCTGGCCTTGCTCAGTGGGTTAAGGATCCGGCGTTGCCATGAGCTGTAGTGTAGGTTGTAGATGCGGCTTGGATCCTGTGTTGCTGTGGCTCTGGTGTAGGCCGGCAGCTACAGCTCCGATTAGACCCCTAGCCTGGGAACCTCCATATGCCATGGGAGCGGTGCTAGAAAAGGCAAAAAGAAAAAAAAAAAAAATTGTGTTTTGACTGACTCTGCTACTTACTGTATAACCTTGGGCAAGTTATTTAGCTTAAAGTCTCAGGAAAATGGAGAAAATAGAGTCTACCAAAGGGTTGTGAGGATTAAAATAATGCCTACAAAGCACTTAGAATAGTGCTCGTTACATAGTAGATACTTAATATACCTTGGCTGCTGCTTAGTGCATGCATTAGGTTTTTGTGGGGTTTTTTTGTCTTTTGTCTTTTAAGGGCCATACTTGTGGCATGTGGACATTCCCAGGCTAAGGGTCTAATTGGAGCTACAGCTGCCAGCTTACACCACAGCCACAGCAACACCAGATCCGAGCCACATCTGCAATCTACACTACAGCTCACGGCAACGCCGGATCCTTAACCCACTGAGCAAGGCCAGGGATCGAACCCGCAACCTCATGGTTCCTAGTCGGATTCGTTTCCACTGTGCCGTGATGGGAACGCCACACGAATTAGATTTTTTATGATTGCCAACAATAGAAATCAGCCTGACTGGGTTTAAGCTTCTCAAAATGTATTCTTTGGAAGGATTTGGGGACAGTATAGATAAGCCCTTGAAAAGCTGAACCCATAGACTTTGGTGGAGCAGGGACCAGGGAGGGCTGCTCTGGTTGGGAGGCTGGATCACTCTGCAGAAAAGCAGTTGTCGAAGTCCACAGGGTTGCTGCTACTGGGCTACTTGGCCCTTCTTAGCCTCAGTGTGGGGTGTGCTGTAGGCTCAGCCATCGCCCAGAGTCCACCATCAGTGCCTCTGAAGCACACACTTCTACAACAGTCGTGCAGGTATCGAAGGACCCCATCCCTTCCTGCCGGGCGCAGGAGGGGAGGGCGGTAAGGGGTAGGTGTGTTGGCACATCCGTGTGCAGAGGTGACAGGATTTTAAGTTATTAGCTTGAAAATGATACCTGGGTGTGCTCTTTTCTGAGTAAAACTAATGAACAAACATAACTTACAGCAAAGTTACTCTACATTGCTTTTCAAAACATTTGCTTGCAGGATTTTTTCTTTCTTTCTTTTTTTTTTTTTTTCTTTTTGCCATTTCTTGGGCCGCTCCTGTGGCATATGGAGGTTCCCAGGCTAGGGGTCGAATCAAAGCTGTAGTCGCCGGCCTACACCACAGCCACAGCAACGTGGGATCTGAGCCGCGTCTGCAACCTACACCACAGCTCATGGCAACGCTGGATCCCCAACCCACTGAGCAAGGCCAGGAATGGAACCCGAAACCTCATGGTTCCTAGTTGGATTTGTTAACCACTGAGCCGCGATGGGAACTCCCAGGATTTTTCATATACAATTTCTCATAGAATCTTCAAAAAGACAAGCAAATTATATCAATTTAATTCAGACTTTTTTCGGAGGGTAGAAATATGTCAGTGATACAAATTAGGCACACCTGCGCTTACTAATTTTTTAATTGAGAGGAAGTACGATAATGGTATTTGGGCGGAGACTGTTTTCAGGTGCCATTTAGGAGTTCCCACTGTGGTGCAACAGGATCGGTGATGTCTGCAGCGCTGGGACACAGGTTTGATCTCCAGCCTGGCACACTGGTTTAAGGATCTGGTTTGCCACAGCTGCGGTTGGGATGGTTGGGATCTGATCCCTAGCCTGGGAACTCCTTATGCTGAGGGGCAGCCAGAAAAGAAGAGGAAAAGAAAAAAGTACTAAATCAGGTGCCCTTTAGGTACTGTTTTTCCAACTGGTAGTAGCCTCTTGAAAGTTTTCTTTCTTTGTGTGTGTCCTGGTCCTAGTGAACGACATGCCATGGTGTGCATGTGGGGAACTGTCCTGTGTTTCTAATGTGTCCACACTAGATGGGAACCTAGAGATTAGTAGGGTCTCACCCTCATTCCTGAAGTGACTGGTCTCTGCCACCGTGGAGCAGGACTTCTTGGCAAGACAAGTGCAGCTTATATTTCCCATGTCTGAAGATCTAGCCAGCTATCCTGGATTTCATTCACAGTGAACCGAGCCACTGTGATCTGTCATGGTGTGTGCAGACGTTGCATTCTCTTACCCTTTGGTATTCCAAGGGAGCAGCAGTCTGTGGTTCAGCCTGGTGTACGTGGTTTACAGGCTGTGCGTCAGGGTGTGGGGGTAGACCTGTGATCCTTCTGGGAGTGTGAGTTTTCTCTGAAATCTCTGGGTGACATTCTGGTGGATGGCCATGGGTAGGTTCATGCACGTCTTCCGCCATGTTTATTTGCCCTTCTCCTCAGAGTTGCTTCCCCTATCTAAGAAAAGTAATGCATGTTGTAAAATATTTATTGAATGCCTGTCAAATGCAGGGTACGGGGTGAATCCTTACAGAGGGCATAAAGATAGTTCATCAATGAACTGTTTCCTCCAGGAACTTAGAGTCTAACAAAGGAAAAGAGACGTAGCTGTGAATGATTCTCATGCATGGTGGAACACAGTGTCATTGTTTTGTGTAAGAATTGCCATCTTGCCAATAGTCAGGTAGCATCTGATGTGATATAATTAGTCAGGATTCTTTGGCTGCATCAGAAACCTAACTCAAGCTTACTTAATCAAAACAGGGAATGATTGGTGTGAGTTATCAGGAGGTCTGAATACAGGGATGAATATGGGGTTGAAATGATAGTCTCAGGACTCTGCTTACCTCTTGGCTTTAATCCTCCTTACGTGGGCTTCCTTTTCAGTCAGATTGTCTTCACTGGGGGCAGCGTGGACCTCACTAGCCCAACACTTCTAGTCCTTAGTGCTCCACAGCCCTGCAAGGGCTCTGCCCACCCTCCCCAGCACCTAGGTCAGTGCTTGAACCACTGGTTGGCTCTGCTTGGAGAACCCATCCAGGCCTGGACCAGTTGTTGTGTTCAGGGGACTAGAGTAGTGTGGTGGGCCATCCTGGGTTATGAGCCCACCTCTGAGGCAAGGTAGAAGGGGCCCCTTCATTGGCATCCTAGCAGAAGCACGTGCCATTGGCGGGGGGAGCATATCCCAAATGAAAAAGAGGGGTTCTTTTACTGGAAGACGGGAGGGAGAAACAGATTCTGAAAGCAAGCAAATTAGGGGAAAAATGTTGTTCAACTATAAATAATATTAAGCATTGGGTCAAAAAGACAAAACTGCTAACATAGGATCAAAACAATAATCAAGCATTTAAGGCAGGGGTGTGCAAATTGGCAACCCGCAGCCTGCTGCCTATTTTTTTTTTTTTTTGTCTTTTTAGTGTCATACCCCCGGCACATGGAGGTTCCCAGGCTAGGGGTCCAATCCAAGCCACTGGCCTACGCCAGAGCCACAGCAACGTGGGATCCAAGCCGCATCTGCGACCTATACCACAGGTCACAGCAACGCCAGATCCTTAACCCACTGAGCAAGGCCAGTGATGGAATCCATACTCTCGTGGATGCTAGTCGGGTTTGTTAACTGCTGACCCACAACAGAAACTCCAAGTCTGTGCTCTATATCTGTGAGTCTGTTTCCAGTTCATAGATAGGTTGATTTGTGCTGTATTTTATTTTATTTTATTATTTTTTCTTGTATTATCAAATGTACGACTGAGGCTCCAATGTGTTATATTTTAGATTCCACATATATTTGATATCGTACGGTATTTGTCTTTCTCTTTCTGACTTAACTTCACTTAGTATAATTTCTAGGTCCATCCATGTTGCTGCAGATGGCATTGCATTGTTGCATTCTTTTTCCTTTGTTGTCATTTTAGGGCCACACCCATGGCATATGGAAGTTCCCAGGATAGGGGTTGAATTCAAGCTGTAATCACTGGCCTACACCATAGCCACAGCAGTGTGGGATCCGAGCCTAGTATTTGACCTTCATTGAAGCTCAAGGCAATGCTGGGTCCTTTAACCCACTGAGTGAGGCCAGGGATCAAACTTGCATCCTCATGGATCCTAGTCGGGTTTGTTAGGTGCAATGGGAACTCCTTCCAGTCCGTATATTGTCTTTTCCTTTTGTTTAAGGTTTCCTTTGCTGTGCAAAAGCTTTTAAGTTTGATTAGGTTACATTTGTTTACTTTTGCTTTGATTTCTTTTGCTTTGAGAGACTGACTTAAGAAAACGGTAGTGTGATTTATGTCAGAGAATGTTTTGCTTTTGTTCTCTTCTAGGAATCTTATGGTGTCATATCTCATGTTTCAGTTTTTAAGCCATTTTGAGTTTATTTTTGCACATGATGTGGGGGTGTGTTCTAACCTCATTGATTTACATGTGGCTCTCCAACTTGTCCAACACCCCTTGCCGAAGAGACTGTCTTTTTCTCCATTGTATGCTCTTGCCTCTTTTGTCAAAGATTAATTGTCTGTAGGTATGTGGGTTTATTTCTGGGCATCTGTGGCTGCTTTTGTGTTGTAGTGGCAGAGTTGAATAGCTGCTTGTGAACAAGATTGTGTAGCCCTCAAATCCTTAAAATATTTGCTCTCTGGTTCTTTATAGAAAAAGCTTCCTGACTGCCGAGTTAAGGGGCAGAAGAATCCCCTGGCTGAGGATGCTTTAAAATTTAAGCAGGAAAGTTGGCTTTAAGTTGATGAGCTTTAGGTTCTTCATGAAAACATGATATAGGACCTGGGTAGGAGAGAGGGCATTTCTCTGGCCCTGCAGCTCCGAGAGGAATTAGCTCCAAAGGTTTCTCCTCCTGTGGCAGGAGGCTATGGGTCTCATTCATGCAAAGCTGACCCAAGTACTAAGGCTGTGAGTTCAGGGGGGTGTGTGTTGTGTGGGTGGAGGCTTAGGATACAGCTCTGCTTCATGCCATTTAAAGCAGTGATTTCCATTGCCAGCCCACCATGCTTCTTAGCCCCCTCTCATTATCAAGATCTTATTTTGATTAAGACCCTGAAGAAGCATTACAGGATTTAGTGCAGAATTCATACAACTTAGCCTGTAAATAATTTCTGCCTTGCAGTTGCTGGCTGATCCCGATCAGTAAGAACAGTTTAAATTAAACCTCAGCTTGTTCTTCCCTTTCTTCTCCCACACAATGCAGTGTGTACCCTGCCTGATCTTATGCCCAGTACTGAGTTAGTAGCCTGGGCCTGCAGAATACTGAGCAAGCCAACCTAGATTTTTGAGGGGATGCCCAGCCAGGCTGTAATCGGAATAAGCTGCCATGGCTTTCTTTAGAGCTAGACTCGTTTGTACCTTTGGGCCCCCCTACTTGGAGGACCCTTCAAAAGAGTTTCTCATTGCCCAGGATGAAGAGTTTTGTAAACACAGGGAGCTCTCAGGGCAGAATGCAAGTTAAGCCTTCTGTAGAGGCTATGAGAGAGTTTTTGGATCCTAGGCCTGGGGACAGCTGGGGATCTCCAGGGCACTTCACAGCCTCTGAAGGAATGGGGTCCTTGCAACAGTCAGGATTTCAACCTCTAAAGTCTTCCTCTTGCTTCATTCAGACTTGCTGTTGGCACCGATGGGCAAGATCTGAAGTGGCCCAAGTTTGTTCTTGTTATACAAGCTGTTGGTGGCAGACTCACGTGGAATAGATTTCTGAGCAGCAGCTTCTATGACCCTTGTAAGGCACTGTCCTGCCTGCCTGGGCTTTCCTGGCCCTGCCAGGCTTCCCTGAGGAAAGTCAGGGTGGCCCATGAGGCTGTGCACAGGGCTCTGTCCTGAGCCATCCCCTGTCTGTGGCAGAGGAGTGGCATCTGCGCCTCCACCCATAGGCTGCCTTGGTGTCCAGGGGTGGCCCCGGCTGCACCTCTGCTGCCTTTGCCCACCAGTCTCATCCCCCAGCCATGTGGTGACAGCCTCAAGGGGGCGGTGAATTCACAGGGAGAACTGACTCCTTTGGTCTCTGTCTAGACTGCCCCCACCTTAGAGATGGAGAGAAACAGGGGCTGATTAGTAGCTGGAATCCAGTATGCGGTTTCTGGTTAAAAATATGAGTCACATTCTCTAGAATTACCTCAGTGTGAGACCCACAGCCATGGATTATGCCTCCAGATGAATTTGGTTCTTAGCATCTCAAGCAAGCGAGGCAGATGGGCCGTTGGAGGAGGGAGAATGCTTCCTCAGATCTCCTTAGGGAAGCATCGCGGAGGAGGTGGTATTTGGGTTGAGCTTTGCAGCATGGGGAGAAGTTATGCAGGTGTCAGTGTCACCAAAAGGAAGTCCAGGTAGAGGGAAACCCGTGAATCGTGGTGACATAGAGGCAGGAAAACACATATGTGTCCTTGGAGGAAAGAGCAAGTCATTCTGGGTGTCTAGAACAGAGGATTCCTGGTGGTGAGTGGCGGGAGTTAGGTGAGGATTAGATGAGGCACTTGATGAGGGTCTTCACTGCAGTGCTCAGGGCCTGGACTCTGTTCTGGGCAGTGGGCAGCCGAGGAGCGCTCCTGCACAGGGAAGGAAGGCGAGCTGTCCTTTGAGGAAGAGGCCTCTGGCTGCCGTGGCTAAGGTAGGGGGGAGAGGTCAGGTAGGAGGCTGTTGCCACAGTTCTGGAAGAAAGAACCTGGGTCTGAGTCAGGGTAGGCACTGAGTGGAGGGCGAGGAAGATGCGGGTTGGAAGAGTTTATCCCAGAAGGCTCTGAGAGCAGAGGCCAGGCAGGTGCTGGTGTGGACGGATGGGAAGGACAAGGGAAAGGACCTGGAAGGTTTGTCCCCTGGCCCTCTCCAAGGCAGGTGGTGGAAGGGACTTGAAGCCCGAGGCTGTGCCTTGCTCCCTTTAGAAAAGGGCCAGTGACCCCAGGCTGAGAGGTGATCCCAGGAGGGCTGTGTCCTACTCCTTCTCCCATCACAAAGCCTCATTCCTGAGGAGGATCCTGGGCCCAGGAGAGCCGGTTTGACTTGGAAGTCTGGTGACATGGTGACCAAAGAAGGGGCAGATTTTATTAACTACTACCCAGCCACGATGGGGCCCAGCTCACCAAGCCCAGCACTGGAGGGTGACAGCGGAGAGTCTAGTGGTGCACATCAGCTGGAGAGTGGGAGCCAGCATTAGGCTTAATAGCACTGAATTAAATTAGAAACAGATGTAGTAGGATTTTCTTTTTCCATTTTGAAACAGCACATTTCAAAACTTATTGTTGGAGATAAGTGCCTGCTACCTTGTGAAGTGGGAGGCAGAGTCCTCAGAAAGCTGCTACCCACCAGGTGGGCTCAGAGCCACTGCCTCCCTTTCCCTTTAGTATCCCGACTGCTGACAGAACTTTAGGGAAGGTTCCCTCTGGCTCAGCCTTTGGCTCCCTGAGTGATCCTGTCAGAGTCCTTCATCATCAGTGAGCCTCACTTTCATTCATTTAAGGGTATCTCCCTTCTCCATCTCCTGGAACTGTCCTCAGGACCAGATGAAGAGCAAATTCATGGACGATGTAATAACAGCGTCAAGTTTGTGGCATTTAAAAGCCTGTTAAACCTAAAATGCTGGGTTCCTAAGAAGCTTGTAGTCTTAGAGAAGCAAGATTATGTCTTAAAAATCCAATAAAAGATTTATGAGTGAATTAACCTAAGGTCCTGGTATTTGCCTTAAGATATTTGCTCCCTCCCACTCCACAAAGAAAACAAGATGGATGAAACAAGACGGGCTAGATAACTGTTGAAGCTGGTGTTGGGTACATAGTTACACTCTCTTACTTTTGAGAATGTTTGGACTTTTTTAAGAGAAAAAAATTTAAGGAGGTAAAAAGGAGGTAGCAAGTATCCTGACATGACAAGTGACATACATGGTGAGAGCTCCCGGGAGAAGGGAGCTTTGTGGGGGTGCAGTGGTCAGGAGGGGCTTTCTGGAGGAGGTGGGAGCTGGGCTTTGTCTCAGTGAGGATTCTTTGTTACAAGTAACAAACCAGCTTGAGTCAGTGTAAACACAACAGAAGACTTCCTTATAAGGATCTGAGGGCCCTTGGGCAACCCAAGGACCAGATGTTGCCAGTGCTCAGGAAAAGACAGGCCAGGGACAGAAGGCCACTGGGATCCCAGGCAGCCTCTTTCCACTTTGGGCCACGTTCCATGTGCTCTGTGGCTTGACTTGCTCTGCTTCTCTGTCCAGGAGTAGGGAGAAGATCCCCCCCCCCGCCCCGCCCCACAGCTCCCAGTGAGGGTCAGGTCCAACCCAGACACAGTCCATATTCAACCCGACCCTCTTAGCCCAATTCCCAAGCCTTGGGTCTCCTAACAGAACTTGCCTGGTGTAAATAGTTGGTGGAGCTCCCTCCTTGCCTTCAATAATCAAAAAGACCAGAAGGATGGTGGGTCGTATATGAACACAGAAATCATCTGAATTAGAGAGTAGCAAAGTGAACAGCTCAGAGACAGAAACATGCAGGAGACCATTGGGGAGCAGCGTGGATCTTCCTGGCACCGATGAGGGACATGTAGGTAGGAGCCAGACTGAGCAGGACCTGATTCTTTATATTGCCTGTATTTTTCTTAAACAAATATTAGCTTTTATTTTCTTTCCAAGCTTCAAGAGCCATTGAACTTTAAATTCTGTGTTTGACACATACAGTTCTTATTTATTGAGCCCTTAATACCTACCATCAAGCAAGAATTACCATTCCTACCTGACAGACAAGGAAACGGGTTCAGAGAGGCTTTGTACTTTGGCCGGGGTCACACAGCTCATGCATGGTAGAGCTAGGATTCAAATCCAGATCTGCCTGACTCCAGAGTTGGTGCTGCCATTTCTATACCACATTATACACCTAAATGTAATTTTTGATGCCAATTAATGACAAGAACCAGTGGATATTAGGATTCTTGGTTGTTAGTGAACATGCATTAGCTCAAATATTGAGGGGTTTTTTTTGAGGGGGGGTGCTTTTTAGGGACACATCCGCAGCATATGGAGGTTCCCAGGCTAGGGGTCCCAGCTAGCTATAGCTGGTGGCCTATGCCACAGCAATGCCACTTACAGCAACGCCAGATCCTTAACCCACTGAGCAAGGCCAGGAATCGAACCTGCATCATGGATCCTAGTTGGGTTCATTAACTGCTGAGCCACAACAGGAACGCCAAAAGAGGTTTTTTGGTTTTGTTTTGGCTTAGCTAACCAAACCCCAGGAAGAATAAGAATGCAGGTGGCCTTAGGGATAATTGTGTCCAGGGACTCAAATGCCATTAGCTGTTATACTTCAATTAAGATACACAATCAGTCCTCTGTACCCATATCCTTGGATTCAGTCAACCCGCGAATCGAAAATATTTGGGAAAAGATAATTCCAGAAAGTTCCAAAATGCAGAACTTGATTTACATACCATTTACATTGTATTTACAACTATTTACCTTATGTTAGGTATATAGGAGGATGTGCATAGATTATGTGCAGTTACACCATCTTATATAATGGGCTTGAGCATCTGCAAATTTTGGTATCCATGGCAGGGGGTGGAGGGGGTGGTTCTGGAAACTGTTAATGTGCTCTCGTTTGTTTCTCTTCTGATGTTGCTTTATTCTCTTGGGCCAACTGTCGCTACCACATGGGAACCATCCCCTCCTACTTTTAGTCTTGTTATCAGGGAGGGAAGAGGTTTTCCCAGCTTCGGTTGGGAAATCTCAAAGAAGAGCTCTAACTGAACTAATACAGGTCATGTGCCCAGACCTGCTGGATCACCATGGCCAGGGGTTTGGGGAACTGTGAGTGACCCATCCTGCGTCAGGGGCCTGCCCTGTGGCCAGGGGACATGGTTCTGATTGTCAGTCTCCACCTGTAGCAGTTGGTTGGAGTCAGTGAAGGGGCATGTCTCCCAAAGCCAGTGTATGTGGTGGGGGAGGGTCCTTCTCAGTGCACTGCACATGGAACGCCTGCTCCGTTCAGCTTGCTTTTGTTCTTACTTGGCAGACACATGCTTCTAGGTGTTTTCTTTTAGGGCCTGTCCCAAGCTAAGCTAGGAGTGACCAGTGAGTGGCCTCTTGACCTCCTTCCCAGACTTCACTGGGGAATCATGCTGACTCTGACACAGGTACAAATGGTAATCCCTTACTTTAGTGGAGCTTGTCGCAACCCTATAACTGTGGTGATGTTACTAGAAATTCTCTCCCATGCTCATTTAAAAATAAACAGATTTCTTACTTATCTCTACCTTTCATTTTTCCATTGTCTTTTTTTTCTCTCCTCCTGTGAACAAAATTAGCTTTCAGCAGGTCAAAACAGGTTTTTAGCTAATTTCTCTTTCTTGAATTACAGATGACAAGCATCCAAGTTAGCCAGCACTGTTTTCCTGCCCGCAGGTGGCTTATTAGCTTTGTGATAGATTGCATATTTGCTTGTCTTTGAAGTCTCCTAGGTAGTCTGAAAGAGGGAAAATGTTATGTGTGGTTTTTGACAACTGGCTTCTATTGAGTCTTAATTTCCATATCTATAAAATGGGGCTACTTTGCCATATATATATATATTATTTTTTTTGTCTTTCTGCCTTTTCTAGGGCCACTCCCGCAGCATATGGAGGCTCACAGGCTAGGGGTCCAATCAGAGCTGTAGCTGTCTGCCTTTGCCAGAGCCACAGCAACTCAGGATCCGAGCCACGTTTGCAACCTATACCACAGCCCATGGCAATGCCGGATCCTTAACCCACTGAGCAAGGCCAGGGATTGAAACCGAAACCTCATGGTTCCTGGTTGGATTCGTTAACCACTGCGCCACGATTGGAACTCCCTGCCATATATTATTATGGGGTCATTAGAAATAAGAAATCAGGGCATTTCCCTTGTGGCGCAGCGGAAATGAATCCGACTAGTATCCATGAGGACATGGGTTCAATCCCTGGCCTCGCTCAGTGGGTTAAGGATCCGGGCGTTGCCGTGAGCTGTGGTATAGGCCAGCAGCTGTAGCTCCAATTCAACCCCTAGTCTAAGAACCTCCATATGTCACAGGTGCAGCCCTAAAAAGCAAAAAAAAAAAGAAAGAAGGAAATGAGAAATCAGGGAATCCAGGATCCATAACCTCTTCCTCACTGCTGCCTCTTCTCCTCTTTTTCCTCCATCTTTCTCTCCCCCCCTCCCCTTCTCTGTCTTTAGTGTAACCTCTATATGTTTGCTGTGGCTTTTGTTACAACCTGATTAAATTTTTTTTTTTTTTTTTTTTGTCTTTTTGCCATTTCTTGGGCCACTCCCGTGGCATATGGACATTCCCAGGCTAGGGGTCTAATCGGAGCTGTAGCCACCGGCCTACACCAGAGCCACAGCAACGCGGGTTCTGAGCCGCGTCTGCAACCTACACCACAGCTCACGGCAACACCGGATCGTTAACCCACTGAGCAAGGCCAGGGATCGAACCCGCAACCTCATGGTTCTCAGTCGGATTCGTTAACCACTGTGCCATGATGGGAACTCCTAAAATTTTTTTTTATTACTCAAATGAATTTATCACATCTGTAGTTGTATGATGATCATAACAATCCAATTTCACAGGATTTCCATCCCACAACCCAAGCACATCCTCCCACCCCCAAACTGTTTCCTCTGGAGACCATAAGTTTTTCAACCTCCTCTCGTGTTTATTTGTCAGCATCTGTGTACCTTTGGGGTCAGGAATCAGCACTGCCTTTGCAGAGAGGGGAACATAAATGTAGAGAATGAAGGCTTTTCAAAACTAACAAATCTTGGGGAGGGCAGAAAAATTAAAATGCAGTTGATGGACTTAGTTGCAAAAATCTTAAAAGTGGAGAGATAAAAATAGCTGCTTGTTAGGACCTGGCACACATGCTCTGAAGGCTCACTGTTTGAACTCACTTGTTAACCAGGAGGTGAGGTGGGAAACAATCTCTGGTTCCCGCTATCAGCACGTCTCCTGCAGTTAAACTTGTCAAGGAGGATAATGAGCTGGATCTTCAGAAGGAAGCATTCACTCACTAGACCAGAGCAGAGAATTATTTTCTCTCAAACCAGATTGTAAGGATTTCAGCGTACCCCAAGTCAGAGTCTGTTCCCAGATAAATCTTATTTCATCAGTAATGTGAGTGACCCCCCTCTCCCAACTACAACTTTTTAAAGAATGGAGATACAATTGACATGTAACATTGTCAACACATGCATTGATTTGATATGTGTAGTTGGTGAAGTGATCCCCACAATGTCTAGTGGTCATCTAACATAGTTGAAATTTTTTTCTTCCGATGAGAAGTTGAAAGGTTTGGTTTCGCAGCTTTCAGATACACAGTATTGTGTTAACCGCAGTCGCTGTACACTACTTCCTCAGGACTTACTTTTCTTATAACTGGAAGTTTGTGCCTTCTGACCCCCTTCACCCACAGCTTAATAACGGGCTTTTCTGAAACATAGGAGTACAACTCACTATGGTTTGCCATTTGCTCTATTGTTTAGACTCAGATTAGCTAGGCCCTGGCTTAAACAATCAAGAACCTATGGGTTCTACTCTAGCCTCTGCCATCAGCTCACTTGGTAACCTTGATGGATAACTCCCAGACTCTGGGCCTCAGTGTTTCTCATCTGTGCACTGGGGTTTATAATGCTTACTTCACAGCACTGTCGTGAGGATTAAAGAAGACAGTATACTTAAACAGCCTGGCATCGTAGGTGCTCAGTGAAACAGCCATTGCGGTGTCTTCCTGGGTTGGCTGGCATCTTGTTATTTGTTGGATTCTCTCTCTCCTGGTGGTGAAAACCTGGACAGGAATTTGTCCTTTTTACTCATAGCTCAGTGCAGGCACTTTTAAAAGTGTTTATAGAATAATCAAGGGACTCCACTGAATTCCTTAATCCAGAGAGGGGTGGGAAATGCTCAGAAATCAAGTTAAAATCATGTGCTCATGGGGGAAAAAAAATCACTGTTTGAACAGTGATTATTTCTGGGGCAGAAAATATCAGAGAAGAAAACACTTTCTTCCCATTTACTTATTTATTTTTTTCATAAAACCACCTTGTTCATTTTTGAAGGAGGGTTTGCCCATCTTCATTGTTAGAAATGCTGGGCCAATGCTGAGTATCAACCCTTAGCATCTGTAGGTTTCCTAGGGAAGCTTGTCAGCCTGAGAGCCTAGAGGGTGGTGGTGGATGCTTCCTCAGGAGTGCAGCACATCCCGCCGTGTGCTAGGGCTCTTCTCAGCCTCACCCTCCTGATAATCAAGGCTCAGAGAGGACCCAAGGCCTAGAGAGGCCTCAGGAAGTAGAGAGGGTCTGGGCCTGTGGTTTGAACAAAGATTGGTGTCGCTGCGAGGGGAGATGTTGGCAGTTGCCCAATTAAACCTCCCAGGGATTCAGAGCAGCAGTACTTCATGTCGGTGGGGAGGGGAGACTCAGAAGAACCAGGCCCATGGACGTAGAGGTGGAAGGCAGGTGGGGAAGGGGGGTGTTCTAGATGTAGGGATCAGCACAAAACCAACACAGGGATGCAGGCAGTCCTGCTCCAGGGGAGGTGGACATGGGGACACGTTGTGGCCAGAAGTTGGAGAAGTAAATAGGACTGCAGAGGGCTTGGGAAGAAGGCAGGCCCAGGGGCCTGGACTGTACTCTAAGGCAGACGGGAGCCACTGCAGGCTCTGTGCAGAGGCTCTCTCACTGGAGGCATGCTGGTTGCTGTGAAGGATGGACTAAAAGGGAAGATTCTGGGGACGAGAGCAGAGGAGGGAGGGACCGCGGTTGTGGGGAGCAAATGCTGACAATTGAGGAAACAATCTCTCTGGCCTTATCTGACATGTTCCTCTTTTCTGCCCCCAGAGAAAAGCCTGACTTGGCTGGGGCTGCCTGGTGACTCCAGCCACACGCTCGGGGATGGAGGGGTTGAGCATGCTTAGGTCTCCAAGCAACTTCTTGTCAGGCCTTCAGGGTCACCTGGAGGGGCCGTGTGCATGCGCTTGGCCTCCAGGACGGATGCGGTCCAAGCAGGGCAACCTCTCTGAGGGTTTCCTCTGCTCCCCTCTGACCCCGTCCCCCACTGATCTCAGTAGCCTTCCAAGCAGTGCTGTTCCTTGTTCCCGGGGGCGGGTTGGGGAAGCGGGAGCTGACAGCCAGGGAGGGAGGAAAGCGGTGTTATATAAGTTTGCAAAAAAGGAGGCTGGCTTGCCATGTGAATAGAAATCAGATACAAGGACAGTCACAGAGGCACTGCAGCCACTCCTGAGCTGCAGCAGCTGTGACCTGGAAAGATGTCTGAACAGCAGGGGAAGTCCCTGGACCCTGGGAGAGGGCCGTGTCTGGGAGGGAGGGCACATCTGGTGCTGTGAACTGCCAGTCTTGGGGGGCAACCCGTGAGAGAATTGGTCTTTGTGATCCTGTAACGTTCATGCTGTTTAAATGCCCACAGTTCATATGATTGGTCCTGGTCTCCATCTGGTGAGGTTGTAAGAGCTGAGATTGTTATCACGGCTTTACTGATAACACAGACCATGGGTTGGAGAAGTGAACGCACTTGCCCAAGGCTGCCATAGAGCAGGTGGCAGGGCCAGGATTTGTTTTTTTTTTTTTTTTTTCCTTTTTGGCCACAGCATGTGGAAGTTCCCAGGCCAGGGATAGAACCTATGCCACAGCAGTGAGCAGAGCTGCAGCAGTGCTAACACTGGATCCTTAACCTGCTGAGTCACAGGGGAACTCCAAGGCCAGGGTTTGCATACAGGTCCCTTGTCTCTGTAGCCAGTGCTACTGTTTGGCTTTATAACAGGGCCTAGCAGGTCATTTCCAAACAGGCTATGGGAACATTGGAAGGTGAGGGTGCTCTGGGCTTCCTGGTCCAGTCTCAGGGATGAAAGGCGGGGACGTGGGGTGGAATATGGGAGGGAGGCTCATGTTGGAGTGCCTAGTATGCTGTCCCCTCCAGGCAAGCATTGCCCAGCTCCTCCAGCTCTGTCCTGTTACTCAGCATCATTTTCTACACAGAGCTCTGGCCTCTGGGGTCAGGTGTCTGTCCTCTGTTGGAGAAGGGCCACAGCGCTGTGGAGATGAGGACCTCGGGCTCCTCTGTGGGAAGTGTTTTTTGGGGCCTGTCCTAGCACCAGCCTTGGAAGAAAACAAAAGTTAGTCCCTGAGCTCCTGAAGTTTATAATCTCCCCAGTGCTTAAAATAATTCCCCAGGAGGCCAAATAACTTACTCCCTCACTTCATCCAGGCCATCGCTCAAGGGTCATCCCCTCACGAAGGCCTTCCCTCATCGCCGCATCATAGCAGCACCCCCCCTTACTGTCTGGGCTCTTACATGATTTTGTTACTTTCTTCATGGTACTTGAGACCACCTGACACTACATGTTGGTTTGTCATTTTGGTTTTGTCTTCTCTTTACACTAAAGCATAAGCTCCGTGACGGTGGGAACTAGATTGTTTGCTCACTCTCATGTCTGTGGTATCTGCGTGGTGCTGGCATGTTGTAGGTGTTTGGTGGACATTAGAGGAATGAGTGATATGGCAGCAGGGTGGGTGCGGAGAGGACTGGTCCAGGCATCTGAAGGTTGGAATTTTGGTTGCCGCTCTAGTTTTTGCTGTGGGAGCTCAGTCAAGTCCCTGGACCCCTTTGGCCCTTAGACTGTTTGTTTCCCCCATGAAGGGGAGGAACCAGATGCCCTCTAAGGCTACTTCCGATGCCTACATTATGAGAATCTATATGGCAGACACTAGGGATTGTCAAAGGGTTTGGAAAGATCCCATATCCTGTGCTGTGGCATCTTATGACACATTGAGGACTAGGTCTTAGAAAGACAGTACCCATGCTCTGCGTGCATGTGGGTGTACATGGTGAGTTTACCTCCATTCATTCACAGGCATCTCGGAGCACCTGCTGAGTCAGGTATTGTCCTGGTGGAGCCGGTGGCGGGTGGAGGGTATGATGGTGACCACATCCAGGCTGGGGTGGTAAAGGGCCAGGTGGAGGTGGTCAAGGGAAGGACCTCCTGGGACATGAGAAGGTGATGTTCTGGTTTTTTTTTTTTTTTTTTTCATTTTACCCTTGGTAAGGTACTTAAGTGGACCTGTTAGAATCTGCTTAAGAATAAATAAACACATTCATATGATTGTTGAAGGAGAAAATAATGAAATGTTAATAGTGGCTCTAGTAGGTTGGAATTACAGGGATTTTGTTTTTTCCCTCTGATTCTCCAGATGTCCTATACTGTGTATTACTTCTGTCAGAGATTCCCTGTCAGGGTTTATGATGTTGTTCCTGGGTTTGGCCTACTCTTGAGTGGGCCTCATTGTTTGCTGCCTACAAAGCCCTGGTCTTGGACCTTTATCAAGTCCCAGCCTCAGTAAGTGAGAATTCTTGGTTCTGTTTTGCCTACTTCACAGGGCAGTTGTTTGAATCTGAGGAGATGGGAGAAGAAAAACATTTGAGAATTGACCTGTCTGCAAAGGGAAGGGCCAATGGACTAATACTGGTGATGGGTGCCAGGGTGGCAAGTGGGCCTGGGTTGGTGCTGAGGCACTGCCTTGACCACAAGGAGCAGCTTTCAGGCCTTCCAGTTCTCCGGCCCCGGCAGTCAGAGACTCCCTGGCTAACAGGGAGATGCAGCTATGCAGGCTGTTAAGGAAGTAACCTCAGTGAAAGAAAAAGAGTCAGCTCCCATCCCTGCCACACATATTCATAAAACCCACATGCTCTGCTCTTGGTACCAAGGCTAAGAGTAGGAGTTCCTGTGTTCATCCCATCCCTCTTTAGTCTTTGGTCTGTAGCTTCTGCAAGCATACAGGTCTTACTATTTCTTCCTCTCTTATGATCCATTGATAGGATATTGTGTCGTACCAGCAGGGGCGGTTGAAGCAACAGTCTTTAAAATCTTGATTATGCGTGGTAGCTGACTCCTTCCTATGGTCATCTGGCCAGGTCTGGATTCTCCAAGAATGGCTTTCTGTCTTGCTTTTACAGGACCTTGTCATTCCTTGCTGACAGTCCTTTCTCAAACCCTGAATGAGGGGGGTGATAGGGACCTTGGTGTCCAGTGTTCATAAGTCAAGGGCTGGCTCTGTGGGGCCAGCATGTGTCATGGGCTTCATGGTCAGGGCTGATCTGTCTAGGGAGTGCTTACCTTCCTCTCTCCAACTGTGTCAATTCTCTACTTTTCTGCTTTTTTTTTTTCTCCCTACAGATGTCAAGCCTTCCAACATCCTAGTAAACTCCCGTGGGGAGATCAAGCTCTGTGACTTTGGGGTCAGTGGGCAGCTCATCGACTCCATGGCCAACTCCTTCGTGGGCACAAGGTCCTACATGTCGGTATGAGCACCTCTTTCTATTTTTTGAGCTTCTTGTTTGGACAGGAATAGGAGCCAAATGGGTGCTTTCCCCTGTGGAGCCAGAGCCTTATGCTAGGTGATGGGAATGGGGGGTAAAAATGGGAGGTGAGGCATTGTGGTCCCTAACACAGGGAGCTAGCCTAACAGGGTTGCAGCCTAACACGGACATGGTCTCAGCCTTTCAGAGGCCTCACAGCATAACTGGGGCCTAGGGCCCTGTCTCTGGAAGAGGGTGGACCACAGCCTCGGCTGTCCCCGGCACTTGTATGTTTCCCAGAGCGTGGCTTCCTTTCTGAAGACAATGAGCTCCATCTACCCTCAGGCCCTCTGCTGATTGTCTTCAGACCCTCAGACTGACATGCTCCCACCCCAGATTGCCCCCTTTCTCTTCCATTAGCAGTAAATGGCATCACTGTTGCCTTGGTTACCCAAGGTAGAAACCTGAGCATCAGCCTGTAATCTCCCTTCCCGGCTCCCCATCCTTTCACCCCTTCTCCTGTGAGTCTGTTCAGAATTGTCTCCCTGTTCCAGCCTTTTCTCTCCCTCCTGGCTGCATGTCTCCCAGTTACCTGCCCGGTTCATCACAGCACACCTACCTGGTCCCCTGGCTGGAGTGTCTGCTCTAGTTCAGCCGACAACCCTCACTGGGGCCTTCCCTCCTGCTTCCAGCTCCGCTGGCTCCCGCTGCCACCCATGCCTGCGACAGCATCAGCATATTCTCTTGCTTCCCCTGCATGACCAGCTCCCTGAGGGGCGTGAAGAGGCCTGTAGAGGTGTCTGTATCCTAAGGGTCTGGCTCAGGGCCTGGCACAGGGTTTGGGGAATGCTTGGCTTTGGCAGTGGGTGAATGTTTGGTTGACTGAATGGGTAGGTAAATGGATAACACGCTTCTGAGAAGGATTCAGAAAAGGAAATGTTGCTCTGGTGAGCGCGGGCGTGCAGCAGAGTAGAGGAGTGTTAGTTGGAGAGAGCAGGAATTGTCATGGAGGTGGGTAGGAAGAGCTGGACCGCACTGGGGAGGGGCTGGCACAGGGGCTCGGAGCATTTTAGCACGTAGTGTTTTAGGGGCACTTTTCAGAGCACTTTGACATGCTGGAGTGAACCTGTTAGATTTGTATGGCTGTCCCGTAAAGGTTAGTGTTCCTGTGGTAGGGGCCCTCCGAGAACAAAGGGAAGGCAAAGTGCACAACCAGCATTTGTGCGCATGTGCGCAACTTTGTGGCGGTGTGACATAATCCGTATCCACGTGCAACTCTGTAGCTTAGACCATCCAACCAGAATTTACAGAATGTGTGTTACCTTATAAGGGGGACAAAGGGACCAAAGTGTAAAAGAAAAAAATAATGGGAGGTGTATAAGACAGCGCTCCGCTGCATTCGGGGCTCAGCCGTTGGATATGAATCCACTGAGCCAGTGCTGGTATGGATAAACGCTGTTTCCTGGCAAAAAGCTTGGTGTCCTATCTCCCTGTATGAGAATCCTGCAACATTCCCATTCTAGAGATGAGGAAATCTAGACTCAGGGAGGTGAAGTGACCCGCCCAGTTCACCGGGATTGAAAGCTAGGCCCCCTCCTTGCCAGTCATTCTTATACCGCATGCCCTCACTTGCCTCTTAGGTAAGACGGCTGCTCCTGGCCTCCCTGTGTGAGATCATGCTCACCTCCTCATTCCTTCTTGCCTGGCCTCTACCCACACCATGACTCCAGTCACTGGCAACACCACTCGCCTGGCACTAACCCACATCCTCACCCACTCCGTTCCAGTGACCTGCTGTCTTTAAGAGACATGAAATCCACGGGCTCTCCAGCTTCTTCCCTAAATGTTTAAAAACTGAGCAGCTAGCACCCTGGGCCACTCAACTCTCAAGTTCACAATTAGTTAACAGACCCTAGGATGTACTGATCGAGGGTTTAGTGATTAGGATTTTTGTGCACATGGTTGGCTCCAAAATAGTTAAGTGTTAAAGTTAAGTGAAAATCTTACTGGAGATATTAATTTGGTATCTAAATAAATGTATGTTGGTCAGAATAAAGATCTTTTTAGTAGGGTTCTTGAAATACATGTATTATTTCAGTTAACGGACAATAAAAATAATGCTTTGTCTAGCAGTATATACTTTTTTCTCTTTGACTATTCCTACCAATAACAGCTTGTACTTGCATAACATTTTGCAGCATCTAACATATATTTTCATTTGATACGACCTTCTCAGTACCCAAGTGAGTAGAGCAGGTATTTTGTTATGTTGTAACTATCATCATTAGTGCCATTTTATAGATGAGGAAACTGAGGCTCAGGACCACATAGCTTATAAATCCCAGACTTTGGACTTGAACCCAGGTCTCCTCACCCCACAGCCATTGCCTTTTTTCCATTCCATGTTGTCCAAGACCAGTGAATCCATGGCAGAGCTGGTTTTAGAATTTAACTCTCCTCATTCTCAAAGCCAGTATTCTTTCTCCCCACTGATACCTGACCCATGTTCCAGAAGCTTCATGTTTTGGATTCAGGTAACAAGATGAGCTTCTCATGCTGGGCTTTGGTCAGGCTGTCCTGCACATGCAAGACAGCGACCAGAGTGGGCAGAGCTGGAACCACAGCTGAAGTGCAGCCAGAATCCAGCTGGGTTGGATGCTGTTAGTTGAGGGTAGGTTGACACAAGTTAGGAGATGTTAGAGCCAAGATTTGGTAGACACAGTATTTGGGGGCAGGTGGGAAGCCAAATTAAAGAGGTTAGTGGAAGTCCTGAAATAGGATGTGCGCTCTTGGGAGGAAGGGACAGAAGAAGATAAAATGCATCAGCAGACCTAGGGCTGTAACCAAGCAGGACAGCCCACTCTCTTGCAGTGCAAGCAAGCCTCAAAGGGGCAAGAAGTCCCAGGCAGTCACGAGGACTCCCCCATCCCTCTTCTGTGTGAGCCAGGCCACTCACAGGTATAACTGTGTCTGTCTCTCCTGCAGCCAGAAAGACTCCAGGGGACTCATTACTCTGTGCAGTCGGACATCTGGAGCATGGGGCTCTCTCTGGTTGAGATGGCGGTCGGGAGGTATCCCATCCCTCCTCCAGATGCCAAGGAGCTGGAGCTGATGTTTGGATGCCAGGTGGAGGGAGATGCAGCTGAGACACCACCCAGGCCAAGGACCCCGGGGAGGCCCCTCAGCTGTGAGTGGCCTAGTGTGTCCCCATCTTGGACTGTGGGTGGTCCTTTACTGTCAGGGGTTTTCTGGGGGACTGGTTCCAGCTCTGGATGCCAGGCTGGGGGGAGGAGGGAAACAGAGCAGGTGTCTCCAGGTGTAGGAAATTGTCATTACTGACACCTTCCTAACATTTGTTGAGTACTCACTGTGTTCCTGGCACTGCGCTCAGTATGTGTATTATCTCATTTTAAAAATCATGCTTTTTTAAGGTAGGTTTGTTTTGTTTTTTGCTTTTTAGGGCCACACCCATGGCATATGGAGGTTCCCAGGCTAGGGGTCGAATTGGAGCTACAGCGCCGGCCTACAGCATAGCCACAGCAATGCCAGATCCAAGGTGCGTCTGTGACCTACACCACAGCTCATGGCAATGCTGGATCCTTAACCCGCTAGGTGAGGCCAGGGATCAAACCCGCAACCTCATGGTTCCTAGTTGGATTCGTTAACCACTGCGCCACGACGGGAACTCCAAAATGCACATTTTAAAGTGTACAGTTCAGGGGTTTTTAGTATATTCCTCCATGTTGTACAACCGTCACACTATGTAATTCAAGAACATTTCCATCACCCAGAAAAGAAACCATCTCCATTAGCAATCACTCCCAGCTCCCCCACCATATCCCCCCGCAATCACCAGTCTACTTTCTGTCTCCATAGATCCGCCTAGCGGCTTCTACATGTAAGAGCAGTCGTGTGTGAGCACAGTTATAGTCTCCATTTTAGACACGAGGAAACTGAGGCACAGGGCGCTCGACTTGCCACACCCAGCTGTGAGTGGCCCAGGCTGACTGTGAGGTGGCGAGCACAGAACAGCACTGCCTGCCTTTCCCAATTGGAAAGTGAACCTGGCACTCGGAAGAGCCTGGCCCAGCCTTCATCTTCTGACGTAGTTCCTGCCAGGACGTTCCTATCTGACTAGGGAGACCTGGGCTTGACCTCTTAAGAGGCCCCCATGGGAGTGGGCGTGTATGAAGGGAGAAACAGGGGCAGGGATAGCTGATGGGGAGGGCCATTGAAAGAGCTGATGGCTGGGGCTCCTAAGTCTGGCCCATGACTCTGGGGTGTAAAAGAAAGAGACGTAAGTTCAGGGAGAATTAGAACTAAGTTCTTGAGAATTATTTGTCTCATTTGCTCCCCTTTCAATGTCAGGAAGGGAAGAAAGGCAGACAATTTTTACCCATCTCTACTTTACAAAATTCAAAACTAAGCTCAGTGGTCAACTGATTTGCCCAAATTCAAAAATCTGAGATGTGGCAGAGCCCAGGCTCATACCTTGGCCCAAGAACACTGTGGCTTTTGCTGGTCCCCTCTGTGTTCAGGCCTTATCTGTGCTCTTCTGTCTCTTTATATTGTCTATGACTCTGTTCTAGTCCCTAGGATCCAGGCCCAACCCCTAGGTTCATAGTGGCAAATAACCTTGAAAATTGTTTTCTTTTCTCTTTTCTTTTTTTTAAATCTGTAGCTTATGGAATGGACAGCCGACCTCCCATGGCAATTTTTGAGTTGCTGGATTACATAGTCAATGAGGTAAGTCCTGCATGGTTCTTTGACCTTGGAATGTATTTGCTTCTCCTAAAAAAAAAAAAAAAAAAACATACACACCTCACAGTTTGGGAAACTTTTGAGTTGCTTCCACAGTTTGGACTGCTTGGGCTTCATGATCCATTGTGTCCTGCTTTGTGCATCATGCCCTTGGAATTGAGCAGCTGGTTTAGAGGCTGTAGGAATCCCTTCCCCAGGGAACATCTTCAGGAAGCTGCAAGTCCCCCCTCTCTAATCAGGAGCCTCTACCTGCTTATTTCCATCCTTTCTCTCACTGTCCAAGAATTTCTTGTGCAGTTAGCATGTGCTAAACACTATGGGGTGGCATTAGGAATGAGGTGAAATCCAAAGATGGAAAAACAAATTTTGGGTCTTGAAGACTGTTAGATTGTGTAGGGGAGGCAAGACAAATGCATATGTAACTACAGTGTATGGTTTTCTCTATATAAAGCAATGAATATAAAGTGACACTATAGGAGTTCCCATCGTGGCGCAGTGGTTAACGAATCCGACTAAGAACCATGAGGTTGCGGGTTCGATCCCTGGCCTTGCTCAGCAGGTTAAGGATCTGGTGTTGCGGTGAGCTGTGGTGTAGGTTGCAGACGTGGCTCGGATCCTGCGTTGCTGTGGCTCTGGTGTACACCAGTGGCTACAGCTCCGATTTGACCCCTAGTGTGGGAACCTCCATATGGTGCGGGAGTGGCCCAAGAAATGGCAAAAAGATCCTGCTGAATAGCATTGAGAACTTTGTCTAGATACTCATGTTGCAACAGAACAAAGGGTGGGGAAAAAATGTAATTGTAATGTATACATGTAAGGATAACTTGATCCCCTTGCTGTACAGTGGGAAAAAAAAAAAAAAAGAAATGGCAAAAAGACAAAATGAAATAATAATAAAAAAAGTGACAGTGTAGAAATAGATATGGGTTACACATCAGGATAGTGACATCCTGGGCAGTCTGGGAGTCAGCTTATAAGGAAGCTGCACACAGCCCCAGCACAGGTCAAAAGAAGGGTGGGTGATGTTTCCTGGAGCATGAGCAGGGTGCCTGGGGGCCTTGTCCTGTGTGACCGCCAACATACATCCTGGAAAGACAAGAGCTAGTGCCAGTGTTCTTGCTCTGATCCCTGCAAGCAGCCTCATTCCTGGAGTGTGTGCGCAAGTAACATTCTTCTACATACAGCCTTTTGCCACTATTTTAAAATTTATTAAAAAAAATTTTTTTTTTTTTTTCAGGGCCGCACTTGCAGCACATGGAGGTTCCCAGGCTAGGGCTCAAATCGGAGCTGTAGCCACCGGCCTACGCCACAGCCACAGCAATGCTGGATCCAAGCCCTGTCTGTGACCTATACCACAGCTCACGGCAACGCTGGATCCTTAACCCACTGAGCGAGGCCAGGGATCAAACCCACATCCTCATGGATACTAGTCAGATTCGTTTCCACTGCACCACAATGGGAACGCCTCATAATGTTTTATTAACCTTTCTGTGCCCCTTTAGGGCTCAGTAGAGGGATAAACATTTTATTAGTTAGCCAGCCTTCTTTGACTTCCCTAGGTGGTGTCCCCCTAGCTGCTGCTACTGTAATTGGTGGTTGTGTTTCCCTGCCGCTGTCCCAGATGTACAGTGGTAGAGCCTTAGGGCTATAAAGGGTCCCAGAGATTGCTTAGGCCACACCTCCTCATTTCATAGAAGAGTCAGAGGAACAGTGATTAATTCAGTCATTGAACGCACTTGGTCTGAACACTGACATGGCTTAAGTGCTAACTGGTTTGAGAGACTGATGGTTCCAGCAGGGTAACCTGGTAGCAGCCCTTGGCCTCTCAGCCCTGACTTTCCTGGATTGGCTAAGCGCAGCACTCCCCAGAGGGGGAGTCAGGGAGGGAGGGATGGGTGGAGCAGGAAGCCAGGCATTTCTTATGTTTTCACATGTACTTGCAGCCTCCTCCCAAACTACCCAGTGGAGTATTCAGCCTGGAATTTCAAGATTTTGTGAATAAATGGTAAGTCAGTCACCTCCTTGTTCTCTTGGTTTTGTCAGTCTCCCCACCCATCCTGGGGAGTACAGCTTTGCTCTTTCCCCTTCCTCTCATGATTGTTAAGCTGTTGCCCTTATTCCAGAATGCCAGGACTTAGGTAACCTGACTATAGCAGTGGGTAAAATAGCTGCTGCACCTGGCACTTTCTGTTCAGGAATTGGCATATTGCCTTATGGCACTAGTTTAACTTAGCAGGTATCTAGTAAGCTACTATGAGTCTGACGCTGCTAAGAACAGCAAAGTAAGGCTCAGGCACTCCTCCCCAGAGCCTGTGGGGTGTGGGGAGGACAGGCACGCACACGTAAGTAACCTGAATTAGAACCAGTGGCAGGCAGTAGCTCTCACATTGTCTTTCTTCCTTTAAGCTTAATAAAAAACCCTGCAGAGAGAGCCGATTTGAAGCAACTCATGGTAAGTCCATTTATTTCAGATTCTTACACTATCGGCTGCACAGTCATCTGTTCTCCTATGATCCATCATTTCCCGAGCCCATCCATACCTTGCTCTGCCTTGACCACTGTGGTCCAGCTGACCTGGGGGCTGCAGGACACCAAACATGTCTCCTCTGTCCTCGCAGCAGTTTACTGGAAAAGCTGGGGGTGACCCTGCAGCTGGTGGAGTCCAGGGAAAGAAGGGCCAGCCCATCCCTGCAAGGGGACAGGGTCTTTTTCTAGTACTGATTGGCTTACCTTATATTCAGCATCCTCCCCAAGTAATTCTCTGCTGTCTTCTACTTGGTGGCAGTGGCAGGGGGAGGAGAGGGAAGTAAAGCTGTAACTGGACTCACATGCCATGTAGAGCCTGGTCAGTGTAACATGTGCTTTCAAGTCTATCAGTTCCTTTGTACCTTTAGCAGCCCTGTGAGGCATGTAGGTGGAGCTACTGTCCCCATTTCACAGCGGGAGTGGGCTCAGGGAGGGGGTGGAACTAGCAGAGCCTAGCAGAGCAGGGGCTTTAAGCCTGCAGCTGCCCAAGGGCAGGCTCCTGGAGCTCCTTCCAAGTGCAGCACAACCTCCAGACTCTTGGATTTTCCTTCTTGGTTCTTTTTAACACAGTTTCTCTCCATTTTCTCACATACAGGTTCATGCTTTCATCAAAAGATCTGATGCTGAGGAAGTAGATTTTGCAGGTTGGCTCTGCTCCACCATCGGCCTTAACCAGCCCAGCACACCCACCCATGCGGCTGGTGTCTAAGCATTTGGGAAGTGGCAGAGTCCCCTGCCCAGTGGCATGTCATGTTGCTTCTGGGCCTCTTTCCCATGCCTGTCTCTGTTCAGACGTGCATTTCACCTGTGACAAAGGATGAAGAACATAGCATGTGCCAAAATCCTATTCGTGTCATTTTTAATATTATTGTCCTTCTTATTACTACTGTTATTCCCCTAAGTGGATTGGCTTCGTGCTTGGGGCTATTTTTGTGTATGTCAGTGATCAGAACATGTGCAGTGCTGAATTACAGTGAAACTTTGCTGACTATGGGCAGTCATTCTTACTGAAAACTGCACTGCTCTCCCACACCGTGACTGGCTGGCCGCCTGTATTTTCAGGATTCTTTGACACTTGGTGGTACTTCATTCTTGCCAGGTATACCTTCTTTCTAATTGAGTAGGAAGGGCCCTGTAAGATCCTTCACAGGCAGTGCATGTGAAGCATGCTTTGCTGCTATGAAAATGAGCATCAGAAAGTGTTTATCACATTATTTTATTATGGTTTTGCTTTTGGTGTAGAAAACAGCAATTTCCATCAAAATCTAGCCAGAGCCCTTCACTGCCATGATAGCTGGGGCTTCACCAGTCTGTCTACTGTGATGATTTGTAGACTTCTGGTTGTATTTCTATATTTATTTTTAAATATACTGTGTGGGATATTTAGTGATATGTCTCTTTAAGTTTGAATTAGTGTTTCTAAAATGGTGGAGTTACTTTGAATGTTACAAATGGATCAAGGCATTAAAATGTATGAGATTTATCTTTCCCCAAATTGAAGTACTGATGCTATTGTAAACAAAAGTGTGTATAGTGCCTAAAAACTGTATGAAAATCCTTTTACCATTTTAATCCAGATATTTAACAAATCTAAACTCTTATTCTAATAAATACACTATCAAATTCAAAGGATGAAAGATATTTCTACTTTTATGGTAGGACCGTCAATGTCTCCAGTATCTAAGAAATCAAATGATTTAACCACACATTACTGAGAGGGGAAAGGCAAAGACAGGAAGGAGGCTGGAAGGCGGAAATACCACAGTGAGGACAAGTTCAGTGCTCTGGACTAATGGGGCTTCCTGTAATTCTAATCTTTGGACTTTGTCCAATTCTTCTTTCCAAGCACACTTACCATCCAACCACCTTTCCTATGGATCTGTGGATAAAGCCCACTGATTGCTTCCATCTCCTCATACAGGGGAAAAGTAGTAGTTGGGGGTGGCCGGCACTCACAGGAACACCTGGTTGGCACTGGAGCCTCTACCCAGTCCTGGGCTGTGCTGCTTAGTTCCACCAAGCAGTGGCCTCTCCACCTTCACCAGTTACTCTTTTTTTTTGGTCTTTTTGTCTTCTTAGGGCCGTACCTATGGCACACAGGTTAGGGGTCCACTGGAGCCGTAGCTACTGGCCTACACCAGGGCCACGTCTGCGACCTACACCACAGCTCATGACAACGCTGGATCCCCAACCCACTGAATGAGGCCAGGGATCAAACCCATGTCCTCATGGATGCCAGTTGGGTTGGCTAACTGCTGAGCCACGATGGAAACTCCAACACCAGCTATTCTTGACACACCTTCCTAGACAGCAGAAACATGCCTGGCACTCGCTTTGTCATGCCTGGGGGATGGCAGTAAAGCCACAGAAAACAAAGCCATGTCCCAACCAGCTACTCTTCTTTCTTTGAAAAGTAACTTTTGAGATTTTGGCATACATGAGACTGCCTGGTCAGCGCCCCTTCCCTATTTTCTTCTTTGAATAGGCAGTTGATAGAAAACCAAAAGAAAGATATAATTAGAAGACCTATTTAATTTTCAAATTAAAAGAGAACCTGGGTAAATGTCCTGAGCAGGTAGTTCTACTTTGGATCTACCAGAGCCTGAGATAAAGCCAAGATTTTAAAAACTGGCCAGGGCTATATATACAGCTGCCTCAGCCAATCATTTTTTTCTTGCTGGGAGGATAACATCTGTTCTAAGTGAACAGTCTAACTTACATGTTTTCTACATATGTTCAGAGGAGGTTCCAGACCTATACCCTCCTCACACTGGGGATCTTTTACTAACAGAGAGAATGACACCACTGAAAATGCCTCATTAAAATGTGCACACTAGGGAGTTCCTGTCGTGGCTCAGTGGTTAGTGAACCCAACTAGCATCCATGAGGACGAGGGTTCGATTCCTGGCCTCGCTCAGTGAGTTAAGGATCTGGCGTTGCTGTGAGCTATGGTGTAGAGGTCACAGACACGGCTTGGTTCTTCCGTTGCTGTGGCTGTGGGCTAGGCTGGCGGCTACAGCTCTGATTGGACCCCTAGCCTGGGAACCTCCATACACCTGGGATGCAGCCCTAAAAAGACGACAAAAAAAAAATTTGCAAATTATGTCTTAGGAGGAAGGAATGGTTAAACCTGGCGTTCTAACCTGGCCAGAATTGACAGCCAACTTTTCTAGCTCTTAAAACCCCTGCTCTATTTGAAATTAGACCCCAAAATGTATACCTGGATGCTTTTTATTGCAAAGCAATTTTCACACTGTGTTTTCCAAGAAATCTGCCTATTTAAATTTCTAGCTACTTCCTGTAAGAGTAGCTCAAAATAACTTTAATCAAATGATTAACAAATATGTTCATGCTGAAACAGTTACGTAAGAAGCTCTGCTTGAGGAGGTTGTTTTTGTTTGGTTTTTCAGTTGCTTGGGCAGGGCAAATTACTTTTATGAAATTAAGCAACTGCTTAACTGTATCTTCAGTGAAAAGGAGACAGTATGCAGAAATCAATCTCAATTTCAAATATGAAGTTTAATAACTCTGTAACTCTGTTTAACAATTCTGTAACCATCATCTCTTTATTATAAAAATCCAGTCTTCCAAGACGAGTATCCCTCATCAAATGGCACATTTCCTCTCTAAGTTCAGAAGTGGGGTTTACACCACCCCACTGTGCTGTTCATCCCAGAGGAGGAACTGATGCCTTTCTGTTGCTGCCTGGAAATCAGCAAGCTGCATGACAGCTATTTATCTATAATTTATTTCTAAGCACATTTTACCATAGTGATGTCGCAACCTAGATGTGATGACAGCCACACAAAGCATGTTAGTAGGCAGTGTTTTGCGATGTCACTGAGAGGTGGCAACAGCATGTGCTCTCAAGTGGCCCTATGTCCTCCTTGCATCTTTCTCTCCCAGACTTGGCTTTGCTCTACTCACAAGGGTTCAATGGCAGGCAAACAGCCTTTAATTGGTTTTCTTAAAAGAGGCATTGTTAATTGGAAAGGCTGGCTTGTATTTAAACTCTGCCCTTTTTGCAAATGCCAGACTTTTTCGAAAGCATTTCAGAGTAAGTTTTCTGTTTTGAACACAATTACTGATTCTGACCAGAATACAAACACAGTACCACCCATATTTTGCAATACTAAAACACTGCATCTCTGCATTTCCATATGTCACGAATTTTTGTTAGAGCATTCTGAAACTTGAGTTATTGATGGAACCATTTTGACAAATACACATCCTCCTAAAGTTCTTGCTTCCTTTTAAAACAGGCTATAAGGAAGGCCCATGTCAAGAATTCTTTGGAAAAATTTCCTGAGACTTAGAATTTAATTTGTATAACTAACCCTGGCTCTTCTCCCCTTCAGGAATCCGACTCTTCCTCCTCCTCCTCCTCCTCTTCTGGCACATGGCTCCTTGTGCTCAACTCCAGTGCAGTTTGGTTGATTGATGCTTCATTGTCTACATGTACCAACATCTGTTTTAGGCAAGGACATTACAGATTTAGTAGGAAGAACACTGGCGTCAAAACAAATTCTTAACGTTAAAAATAAAATCGAAGTTCCCATTGTGACTCAGCGGTTAACGAACCCGACTAGCATCCAAGAGGACGTGGGTTCAATCCCTGGCCTCGATCAGTGGGTTAAGGATCTGGTGTTGCCGTGAGCTGTGGTGTAGGTCACAGATGCAGCTCAGAATGTGCATAGGCCAGCAACAATAGCTCTGATTTGACCCTTAGCCTGGGAACCTCCATATGCCGTGGCTGTGGCCCTAAAGAGACAAAAAAAAAAAAAAAAAAAAATCAATTGCATATTCATCCCCCAGTTATCACTAAGAAATGTGGCTACTTTTTTCCTATTCTTCCAAATTCTACCCTGACCCCCCCCCACCCCCACTGCCAAAATGGGAGGAGAGTAAATGTCCTAGATCTCATAGAACGGTCCCTGATTTGCAGGGTTCTTACATAAGAATTACGGTGGATCAGATATGCTGCTTTCAAATAGTTTATTTAAAAAACAATTTTTATTATAGTTGATTTACAATGTTCTGTCAACTTCTGCTGTACAGCAAAGTGATCCAGTTACACATATATATACATCCTTTTGTTTCACATTATCCTCCATCATGTTCCATCACAAATGATTCAAAATTTTAAATGCCTAACACATGTGGAAGAACTGCTCAAATATGGTAGATTTAGAAAGATGGTTTTCCTGATTAACCTGAGGGCATCTGGTGAGAGAAGTATACGATGAGGACTATAACTCATTTTTTAGCACTAAAAGCTTTGTAGTTGAGGCTGTACCATTTTCAAGTCCCAACCTTACTTATTCACAGAGCAGAAGAATTTTGACATTTTCCTACAAAGATTTCCGCACTCTTCCCAGTACACTGGAGTGACTAGAGAGACTGGATAAGTGTGAGGATGGAGGCAATATAACAGTATGGTCAACCAAACTTAGCCAGCTAGTAGAAAAATGGACAGTTCCCTGTTTAAAAGAATAACGAAGATTAGCTGGTTTATTAAAGTAGAAAGTTCTTATCAGAACTTCCTAGAGGAGTTCCCATCATGGCGCAGTGGAAACAAATCCAACTAAGGACCATGAGGTTTCGGGTTCTATCCCTGACCTCGCTCAGTGGCTTAAGGATCTGGTGTTGCTGTGAGCTATGGTGTAGATCCACGTGGCTCGGATCTGCCATTGCTGTGGCTCTGTCATAGTCCGGCAGCTGCAGCTCCAATTCGACCCCTAGCCTGGGAACTTCCAAATGCCGTGGGTGCGGCCCTAAAAGGACAAGAAACAAACAAACAAAAAGAACTTCCTAGAGTTATTTGTGCTTGATGATGTAATATACAATTTTTGACCTCCAAGGAGTACAAAAGCAGAATGGACTTTGCCATCTCTCCCTAGATGCACACTTGATTAGGCTTACATCATGTGACTCCTGAGGTGCAGGTTGAGAAGACACCATCTCATCACCTCTTCTAGAATTAATCATTGATTGGAGGGCCAGTTCTTCAACCTAGAAAAGAAAATTGAGGACACTTTCCTAACTATGTTACAGGGATACTAACATGGGTAAAATGGACTGAGCATGCTCCAAGAGGTCAGCATCAAGAAAGGAAGTGAAAACTGATGCTGGAGATGGGTGGGGCTTCACCCACCTTTAGGAATCAAAGCCTCTAGCTCCTTTTCTCCTAGTGTGAACAGGTGGTGCAGCTGAGCTGTGGCTTCCACGCCCCCAGAACTAGCAGCTCAGATGAGAAAACACAATAGTGCCCTCAAAAAGCCAGATGTCTTCTGATGCCACAGGCCTGAGCTTGTCTACCCAGTAATGAGAAAATGAAGGCAGGAAGAAGGGAAAATTGAAGTGTTTCCTGGAGCATAAAGGAATGTAGGCTTTGGCCCTCATACAGGTACTGCGGTAATGACAGAACATTAAGAAGTGCAGGCAATTACATGTACCCTGAGGGAGAGAGTACTGTTTTCACATGTCGCAGCTGGACAATGCATCTTAGTTTACAAAGGGCTTTCATAACCCCCATCTCACTTGGACTTAAAGATTCTCGAGGGGCCGAATAGGAATTAGTAGGAGCGTCTCACTGAGGCGCTAAACGGGGTGGCTTCCGCACAGGTCTGGGAAATGTCCCTGGTGGGTTCCGATTTTGACTCGTCAAGACCGTGGAGTCGGTAACAACTCCGGAAAGAAAAGCTACTGGGGAACTACTTTGTGGCAGGTGTCTTCTCGCAGGACCTCGCTCTCCCGTTGCACAGTGGGAGTACCCGCGAGAGGGTTGGCTTTTGCGACGACAGGGCAGTTCTGAGCGCCCGCACTAATTAGTAGAGAAACTAGTAAATGCTGAGGGGCTCAGGAAGAGAGGCTGGACAGGGGAGGTCTCGGCTAGCCTTCGGGAAGGCACCCTTCGCGCGTGGTGTAGGCCGCCTACGTTTATGGGGCTGTGGGCATCCAGAGGGTGTACTCGCCAAACTTGGATGGCCTCAAACTTGACTTGAGATATCAAGATTCCTCGTGGGTCCATAATCTCAAAAGCAGCCCCCCACGTGTCTGTATGCCACCAGGCAGGGCCCCAACGGCTGTGTGAAGAAAAGGTAGCCGGCAGGAGGCCAGCGCCGCAGAAGCCTGAGTACCGCGTTGGGCCAGGCGTCCCCGAGTGGGAGAATGCAGGAGCGGGAGGAGGGGCGTGGGGTCACCTTAAGCCGGTTCAGCTGGTCGTGCAGAGCCGCCTTCAAGCGGAGAAGCGTCTCCTCCTCCTTGCGCAGCTCCTGAAGCCGGCTCAGCATTGCGTCTCTTCACGACGGCTGCCGACAGGGCGCTCGCTGATGACGCCACCTCTGCACTGCCGGAAACGGAAGAGGCCTGGGCGGGGCCAGTGGCTGGGTCTCCGCTTCCTGCCAGCGTCAGCTCACTTCGCTCCAACGCGGACGAGTTGGGCTTAAGAACCAACTAGGGTTTTTAAACCCCAAACCTAAACTCGAGTGGTGCGGGTCATGAAACCAAGGGCGATGGAGCGGGAAAGAACCTGGAGATAAACATGGTCAGATACCGAATGTTAAATGCTTCAGTTGGACGGTACTCGCTATCACACTTACAGCGGTGTTGCAACAAGTGTATTTCAGCTCCAAAAACCAGTACGCAGATACTACTAGCACACGGGTACAGGAGCACTACTGCGTTTAATGATCCTCGGTCTTGTGAGAGAGGCGTCCCAGGAGGCATACGCAAATTATAGGAAGGTAAAGCCATGTGAAGACAACTGGCTTTTTAAAGGGCTACCTCTACAGTGTGTCAACTCCCCAGCCGGGGTTGAATCATAGCTGCAGCTGAGGCCTGAGCCAGCCAGGACAGCTATGGATCATGACCTTTGCAAAAGCACACTAGGCACGGTAAGGATGGAATCTCAGAAAAGTCCAGTACTTAATCAGCTAATAAGGAGGAATTATAACTCCTGGATATTTTTATTATGGAGCTGACATCTCTTAGCTGCAAATGGGAGGATACCTCAAGCTATGAATCTTGAGAAATGTCAGAAGGAACAAAACCAGATGCAAAACAAGACACTACCATATTTAAACAGGGAAGGACAGGTTAGTTCTAAGTTGGTAATGCATAAACAGCTTTGGAAAAATGTTAGGGGCCATTCTTTGCAAAAGCATGTTTGGTCAACATACTCACCCCCCTGTAAAGAGTAAATGTTCCCAGCACTTTTCATACCAATGTTTCAAATATTAAAGAGGGTGGCAGGCTTTCCTTTGTCAATTGTATCCTATCACACTATTGCTATACTTAAGAACAAGAAAAAAAAGTATTCTGATTTTGCCCTCTTGTGGTTACAAAAAATGTCAATCCTTTCTGGAACTTTATCCATTTTCCAGAAACCTAATCGTTTGTCTAATCTGAGATTTCTCACAAAATTAATTTTTATTTGGATATATGGAGCATGCTTCTTCTCATTCAACTTCAAGGACTCAGAAATCCAGGGCTCCGTTTTACACCAGACAAAATGGCTTGAATTATGGAGGAAAAAAGTGTCAGTAAAAAAATTCTAACCAAGATTCACACAACACAGGTAAGTCATGTTTCACACTGCTGCTTTGATCAGGTCTTTATTCAAAATTAGCTGTCCAAGTGATTTGACTTTTATGGACTAAACAAATTTAAGTTTATGCAACAGCCTTCTTTTCTTCTGTGGTGGGCTTCTTTTCTGCAGGCTTCTTTTCAGCTGCTGGTTTCTTGGTCACTACAGCCTTTTTCCCCACCAAAGGCTTCTTCTGCTTTTTAACGCCAACAGCCTTCTTGCCAATAGCCTTCTTTCCTTTCTTCTCTACCACGGGCTTCTTGTCTGGAACCCCCTTCTCACCTGATTTGGCTTTCAGTGCTGCTGCCGCCTTATCCATCCGGATTTTGTGCTGCAACAAATTAGGAGAAAATCTAAGAATCACATCTTCCAATTTTCACAACTTAACATATCAAGAAAACTCAAAATTATCGCTTACATTCCTGGCCTGGCGAAGAATGGTGTTTCGGCGCATTGTCTTTGCATACGGGTTTAGCTTCAACATGATTCTCAGGTTTTTCAGTGGATTCTTCTTCAGAACTCTACGATGAATCTTCTTGCTATAAAACGGTAGGTACTATGTTAATATTTACATTATCTACGTTTATTAAATAACCAATAAATAGGGCAGGAATTAGTGTGTGTATCACAACTTTACCGTGGTGCGCGGAGGGCTCTTTGGATCTCTGGGCTTTTCAAGATTCTGCTAAGGTCTGTATTGAGCATCTTATGCATGGGAAGGCTGAAAGAAAAGAGAAAATGTTTACAATAGTCTCAATTCAGATTTCTCAGGTTAGAGACCCTCAACAAAAGACTTTTAACCATTTAAGCTCCTCAGAATCCAATCAGAATTTCCACTATACTACAATTTCTCAGACTATTTCACCATTTCAGTACATTGCATCTTTACACAAGGGGAATTAAGGCAACAACCCATATTCAGAAAACATGCAACCCAACTTCAACAACATCCACAGCATAAACATTTGTGTTATGTATACAAATTATACTCACTTGTAGTTACTCTTGAGGGTAGCAGCTTTACGCCAAGTGCCATAGAGCTCATCTAACTTGCGGAAAGCACTTTCAGTCCAAATGCAGAAACGTCCCACATGCCCACCAGGAGCAAGTTTCAAAATGTTCAGTTTGCTTACGTTAAGCAGAGTAATTCCTTTAAAGAAAAAAAGAATGAGGGAGCCTGTATTACAACAGAAGCCCCCCCCCAAATCATCTTTATAGCACCTGAGAAGTATTTTAATTATGAATTTCAACCATAAATGGTAAACTCATTCAGCCAAGATTCAGAAGTTCCACAAAATCATGTGTTTCAGAAACACGGACCATAAAGTGGAATCTCATCATAATAAAAGCTTGAATAGTATGGCTAATTAAAACATAAATAGTACAAGATTTACCAGGGATGTTTCTGAAGGCTTTGATGATACCATTGTCCTCATTATAGATGATGCAGGGTCCCCTGCGCTGGATTCGGCGACGGTTTCTCATTTTGCCTTTACCAGCTCTCATTCGCTGAGAGGCATAAACCTAACAAAGTGGGGTGTGGTATATTGAGATATGATCCTTGCAACAGATCTTCATAATTTAAAAAACTCCATTTTACAGTTGATGAAATTTAAGGCATGAATAGCTTGCCTAACATTAACACATAGCAACAAACGGCACTCAGGATTCAAATTCAGATGTTTCAGGATTCTACACTCTCATATCCACTAAGGTTTAGTTATACTGTCCCTCCAATAATCTTTTGAAATTTAAAATCTGACAAATTTGTGTGAAGGACTATAAAACCTACCTTCTTGATATCATTCCAGGCCTTAAGCTTCTTCAGAAGCAGAACAGCCTCCTTGGTTTTTTTGTAGCTTTCAACTTTATCTTCAACCACCAAAGGAAGTTCAGGAACTTCCTCAATCCGATGACCTGACAAAGCCAATTAACGCAGACGTGGTTACCCCAATTCCTTTGATAAGTTGCATCAAACTCACAAAATCAAAATGGTATACAATCTGCCAAATCAGAATTCTCACAAATATCATGTTTTTCAGAAACACGGACCAATGAAGTGGAATCTCATCATTTTGACAGTTGTATCAATATACCAAATCACTGTATTTGAATTACTCCCCTAGGTACAAAGTATTCATTAATGACTGAGTTTTTAGACTGAAGTGGTCATAACTAGTATTTAGCAGAGGGAAATTTAGCCAGGCCCTCTAAGATGAAGAGAATTTATACAAGGTATCAACACCAATGAAAACTTTCAGGTGAAGGAAAAAAGGAGCATTTCATACAACTCATAGAAAATAAAATATCACAAACCTTTAGACATGACCAGCGCTGGTAAGGCTGAGGCAGCCAGTGCAGAGCAGATGGCATATCGCTTCTGTGTTGTGTTCACTCTGCGATGCCAACGTCGCCAGGTCTTGGTTGGCGCAAACATGCGGCCCCCACGACACATCTATGTTCCCAGTTAAGAATTACATTTCTCAAATTTTAGCAATTAAGAACAGGTTATGCCTTGCTCAGTAGGAGTTTTCGTCACCCTTCTGAACCAGCTTACTGACAGCAGGCAACTGTCGCTGAGAACAGAGTAAGGCGCAAATTACGACATCATTGCAAGCAAAACATAATGTTGCATCTGTTATCGTTAACCTGGACTCTTCAATATTTTGGACATTTTTTTAAAAAATCTTTTTGCCATTTCTTGGGCCGCTCCCACGGCATATGGAGGTTCCCAGGCTAGGGGTCCAATCGGAGCTGCGGCCGCCAGCCTACACCAGAGCCACAGCAACGCAGGATCCGAGCCACGTCTGTGACCTACACCACAGCTCATGTCAACGCCGGATCGTTAACCCACTGAACAAGGGCAAGGATCAAACCTGCAACCTCATGGTTCCCAGTCGGATTCGTTAACCACTGCGCCACGACGGGAACTCCTTGAACATATTTTTAAACCACTAACATGAATAAAGCAGGTCCAGGCTGCTAAATGCCACAAGAGCTGACCAGTCTAGGTAGTGAAACAAAGGATACATTTCCAAAAGCACCCTGGCCAGAACGGTGAGTCCCACCACCTCGAACCCTGGGAATTCGAGCCACAGCTCTGCCAGTACCCCAAGACTCAGCACTGGTTTGATGACCTGAAATTGTGAAGAAACACAAGTTTCAGCTACCCAACCACACTAGTCTATGACTATGCTATTAGCAAACAGCATCAGAACATCCAGGAAAATCATGTGGTTCAGAAACACGGACCAACGGAGTGGAATTTCATCATTGCTGTTTTAAAATACCAACCCATGAAACCCCTAAATCCATACCTGCTAATTCACTGACAGCATATGGCTGTCTGTTGTTTTTGCGCAGGTTGGTGTGAACAAAGTTCACGATGTCTGGTCGAATGGGAGCCTTGAACACAGCAGGCAAAGTGACATTTTTGCCAGATGACTCCCCTTTTTCTGAGTACACTGATATCAGTGGACGAGCACACGCCTGAGAAAAAGGAAAATATTTATATTGACAAGCAACAGAGGCACTCTTCTCACATGTCAACAAAAGCATTAACTACTGTTACAGAAGAGACTGGAGTTTGACTAGGAAGTAATGCTAAAACCAAAAACAGAGGCTAAGTTACTAACACACCATCAGGTCTATTAACATCAATATACATTTGAAGGACACTTAGATTCTTAAGTTCTGCCACAGAAATTTCACTGTTTTCAAAGAGAATGCTTTATATTAAAACTTCCAAACCAGGCCTTAGAAAGCAAACTCATCAAAATCATACATCACAAGGTTTGAAAATGCAGTTTAATGCCACCATTCAAATTTGTTCATCCCAAATATAAGCAAATTTGATCTAACAGAGCTCTATTCCAAATATCCATCCTTGCTTCCTTCATCCCATTCCAAAAACATCTTCCAAAACTTACTAGTAAAAACGCCAGTCATGTTACTTTTTACATAATCTTCTCCAAGGACTTACTCCCTCAAAGTTAACTAAGACTCTGAGGATGACCCACACCAGCCACCTGTTAACCTCAACTCCCATACTCTCTTCCAGATACTCAGACCTACCTCAGAGATATCCCCCTCCTGCCTCAGAGTTAACAAGTCTTCTTAAAGATACCCTCCCCCATACCTACACTTCAGGCCACTTTGAAGGTTTCTCAGATCACTGAAGCCCAACTACTGCCTCCTCTCTCATTGCCTATGATTACATCATTTAATGCCACCAAACATTACAATCCATTTTGTCCAACTCAATTACAACGGATGCATCATAAGGATAGTGCTTTCTGACTGTTTTGTTCACTCAACTCCCCAGGACACATGGTGCATGCAGACTGTATTTGTGGAAATGCAACTTCTAAGCCAAAAGGACCAGAACGCTTTCAGAGGCAGATCTTAAGCTGACACACAATTAATTCACTCTGCGGTACTAACATCGCCAGATCTTGGTTGGCGCAAACATGAGGCCCCCACGACACATCTATTTTCCGAGTTAAGAATCTCATTTCTCAAACTTTAGTAATTAAGAACAGATTATGCCTTGCTCAGTAGAATTTTCGTCACCCTTCTGAACCAGCTTACTGACAGCAGGCAACTGTCGCTGAGAACAGAGTAAGACGCAAATTACGCCATCATTGCAAGGAAAACCTAGTATCAAACCATCCTTTATATTGAGCATAAACATTTTAAGACCCTTACCATGAATAAACTAGGCTCAATTTACTAAATGCCACAAGAGCTAGCCAATCTAGGCAGTGAAACAAAATATTTTTCTTAAGGAAATTTCTCAAAAGAGATAAATGTTCCTTGCTTAACAGCTCACGGAGATACAAGGACCCAAACTAACTCTTTCACCCAGACTGTTTTAGGCCCCGAGAATTTCCAAGTCTTCAGCGGAACCAATGCCTTCTAAGATCGAAGGAAAGATCGGATTCCAAAGGTCCCTCTGCGCCCGAGAACTATCTGGGGAGGATTCTCCGGAGTCGCTTCCAGGCGCGCCGGGCGCCGACTCGCACACGTTGCCTCTAAGATGGCTGCCATAGAGCCGCGCTACCCAGGTCCCAGCCGCAAACAGACGACTTTAGCCCCCATCATTTGTTCCCGCCTTGAAGACCTCATGCCCTGAAACCCCAAACCCATTCCTGCCAGGCCCATTGAGCAGAAAATAAGCCCAACCGAGAAGAACTCCACTCACCATGGTGGGGAGAGGAGAAGGCCACGCTCCTCTCAACCCGGCGGCTCCCACAGGAAAAGGAAGTGCTTAGCACTCTCACTCTATATGTAATCTTCAACTCGTCCCCCACCTTGCCCCGTCTCAGAACCGATTCAGGGACACAAAATATCTCTCTACGACTCTACATAAATAAAAAAGTAGAGTATTATTTCTGAATAGGTGTCAAATTGCGGTTTCTATTAATTTTCAAAGCCAAAAGAGCTCTTACAACCGAGGGACTCTTTTTCGCGGAGTAATCCACAAGGGGGCGTGGCCAATTCTCGCGAGATCAGTATCTTTTTCCCCGAAACCGCTAAAACTTATTTTAACTTTTTCTTACGGGAATGGAAAACTATTGGGACAGGAAAAGCCGCGGTGTGTTATAAAACAAAAGTTTAACTTTGTGAACAAACGAGAGCTTTTGGGGGTGGGGTAAAAGTAGTTCTGGAGGGGGGGTCATGACCCCGGACGTCAGCGTCGGGCGCGTATTTCAGATTGGCGGTTCCGGTTCGGCAGTGCGACGGGTGCAAGATGTGGTTGCGAATGAACCAAGCTGCTGAAGAGTTTTACGCTCTTCTCCTGAAGTGAGTTATAACCCTTGCTTTTGGCTTGGCTCTGAGCACAGCACCTCTTCCTCGGGGTATCTCATTTCTCCCCCCAATCCTCTAGACGCAGCCTTGGGGATTAACGCCTCGCCTGTTTCCAGCGGCGCGAATGTTGCCGCCTAGTCAGCTTTCCTGGGGTCTGGGAGCTGAGGAGAGGTTTGTTATCTGCTCCATTGTGGGGATTGGCCCTGTGGGGCTTGCTTGTAGTCTTGTTTAAAAAAAAAAACATCTGTACGCTGTCACTCGAGGTGGAAGGTGACAGGTTTTCCAAGAGGCGAGTTATTCTGATAAACACACACACTCGTGGTGTTAGAGGCACCTGTCAGGATATGGAGCACTAGATGTTGATATCCTTCATCTCTTTAAAGCCTTGCTAGTGTGAAACGTGTTGTTATAGTCTATTCAGGATAGAAATTATGAAAGGAACAACAGCTAGAATGCTATAGTGATCGTGTGTCGGCCCTTTAAAGCATCTTTATTTCACAGTGCTCGAAGACCTCATTTTATTTTTAGAGTGAAGTACCAGTACCAAAGGAGATTCCATCCAGTTCTGTCTACATCCAAAGTAAAAATCTAGTCCGGTAGTTCTCAAATTTGAGCTTGTGTCAGAATCACCTGGCGGGTTGCCAAAACAGATTGCTGGGCCTACTTTTAGGGTTTCTGATTTAGTAAGTCTGGGTGGGATCTGTAAAGAATTTGCGTTTTTGCTGTAATCTAACCCCTTATTTTCTAAGTGCCATACTTTTTCATTGTTTATTGCTTTTTTTTTACTGCTTACAGAAGTGGTAGTGCTTGTCGATTTTTTTCAACATTATAGAAAGAGCTGTAGCTTTTTTAGCTGTGGTGTAAGCCGACGGCTACAGCTCCGGTTCAGCCCTTAGCCTGGGAACCTCCATATGCCACGGGTGCGGCCCTAAAAAAAAAAGTCAAAGTGAGGCAGTCACAGGTGTACTTTTTATTTCAGTGAGTCATAGAGTACATCAAATAAAAAATGGTATCTTTTTTTCCACTCTTTTTCCTTTATTTTTTCTTTTGTTATTATTAAAGTATAGTTGATTTACAATGTTTTGTCAAGTTCTGTTGTACAACAAAATGACCCAATCACACACAGTTCCCTGTGCTGTACAGTAGGATCCCATTGCCCATCCATTCCAAATATAACAGTTTGCATCCAAAAAACCCCCCAAAATGCCCATCCATCCCACTCCCTTCCCTTTCCCCTTTGTGAACTCCAAGTCTGCTCTTCTTGGCCATGTTCTTGTTTCCGTTTGTTTGTTTGTTTTTTAGATAGGATCATCTGTACCATATTTTAGATTGCACAAATAAGTGATATCATATGGTATTTTCTTTTTCTTTCTGGCTTACTTCACTTTGTATGAGAAGCTGTAGATTCATCCATGTTGCTGCAAATGACATTAGTTTGTCTTTTTTATGGTTGAGTAATATTCCCTTGTATACATGTACCACATCTTAATCCAGTCATCTGTTGATGGACATTTAGGCTGTTTTCATGTCTTGGCTATTGTGAATAATGCTGCAGTGATCATAGGGATGCATGCGTCTTTTTCAGTGAAAGTTTTTGTCCAGATAAATCCCCAGCAATGGAATTGCTGGATCATATGGTAGCATCATAGTTTTCTGATGTACCTTCATATTGTTTTCCATAGTGGTTGTACAGTTTACATCTTCACCAACAGTGGAGGAGGGTACCTTTTTCTCCACACTCTCTCCAGCATTTATTTGTTGACTTGTTAATGATGGCCATCTGACTGGTGTGAAGTGGTACCTCATTTTAGTTTTGATTTGCATTTCTTTAATAATTAGTGGTATTGAGCATTTCTTCATATGCCTTTTGGCTATCCGTATGTCTGCTTTGGAGAAGGTCTTTTGCCCGTTTTTCATTTGGGTTGTTTGTTTTTTTGTTGTTGAGTTGCCTGAGTTGTTTGTATATTTTGGAGATGAGGCCCTTGTCTGTTGCATCATTGGCAAAGATTTTCTCCCATTCTGTGGGTTGTCTTTTTCTTTTTTTTTAAATGCTTTCCTTTGCTGTCCAAAAGCTTTTGAGTTTGATTAGGTCCCATTGGTTTATTTGTGTCTTTATTGTCATTATTCTAGGAGGTGAATCAAACAAGATATTGCTGTGATTTATGTCAAAGAGCATTCTGTCTATGCTTTCCTCTAGGGAGTTTTATAGTGTCTGGCCTTATATTTGGGTCTTTAATCTATTTTGAGTTTATTGTTGTATATGTTAGATAGTGTTCTACTTTCATTCTTTTACATGTAACTTTCCAGTTTTCCCAGCACCATTTATTTATTTATTTATTTTTTTATTTTCCCACTGTACAGCAAGGGGGTCAGGTCATCCTTAGATGTATACATTGCAGTTACAATTTTTTCCCCCATCCTTTCTTCTGTTGCGACATGAGTATCTAGACATAGTTCTCAATGCTATTCAGCAGGATCTCCTTATAAATCTATTCTAGGTTGTGTCTGATAAGCCCAAGCTCCCGATCCCTCCCACTCCCTCCCCCTCCCATCAGGCAACCACAAGTCTCTTCTCCAAGTCCATGATTTTCTTTTCTGAGGAGATGTTCATTTGTGCTGGATATTAGATTCCAGTTATAAGTGATATCATATGGTATTTGTCTTTGTCTTTCTGGCTCATTTCACTCAGTATGAGAGTCTCTAGTTCCATCCATGTTGCTGCAAATGGCATGATGTCATCCTTTTTTATGGCTGAGTAGTATTCCATTGTGTATATATACCACATCTTCCGAATCCAATCATCTGTCGATGGACATTTGGGTTGTTTCCATGTCTTGGCTATTGTGAATAGGGCTGCAATGAACATGCGGGTACATGTGTCTCTTTTAAGTAGAGCTTTGTCCGGATAGATGCCCAAGAGTGGGATTGCAGGGTCATATGGAAGTTCTATGTATAGATTTCTAAGGTATCTCCAAACTGTTCTCCATAGTGGCTGTACCAGTTTACATTCCCACCAACAGTGCAGGAGGGTTCCCTTTTCTCCACAGCCCCTCCAGCACTTGTTATTTGTGGATTTATTAATAATGGCCATTCTGACTGGTGTGAGGTGGTATCTCATGGTAGTTTTGATTTGCATTTCTCTTATAATCAGCGATGTTGAGCATTTTTTCATGTGTTTGTTGGCCATCTGTATATCTTCCTTGGAGAAATGTCAATTCAGGTCTTTTGCCCATTTTTCCATTGATTGATTGGTTTTTTTGCTGTTGAGTTGTATAAGTTGCTTGTATATTCTAGAGATTAAGCCCTTGTCAGTTGCATCATTTGAAAGTATTTTCTCCCATTCTGAAAGTTGTCTTTTTGTTTTCTTTTTGGTTTCCTTTGCTGTGCAAAAGCTTTTCAGGGAGTTCCCGTCGTGGCGCAGTGGTTAACGAATCCGACTAGGAACCATGAGGTTGCGGGTTCGGTCCCTGCCCTTGCTCAGTGGGTTAACGATCCGGCGTTGCCGTGAGCTGTGGTGTAGGTTGCAGACGCGGCTCGGATCCCGCGTTGCTGTGGCTCTGGCGTAGGCCGGTGGCTACAGCTCCGATTCAACCCCTAGCCTGGGAACCTCCATATGCCGCGGGAGCGGCCCAAGAAATAGCAACAACAACAACAAAAAGACAAAAGACCAAAAAAAAAAAAAAAAAAAAAAAAAGCTTTTCAGTTTGATGAGGTCCCATGGGTTTATTTTTGCTCTAATTTCTATTGCTTTGGGAGACTGACCTGAGAAAATATTCATGATGTTGATGTCAGAGAGTGTTTTGCCTATGTTTTCTTCGAGGAGTTTGATGGTGTCCTGTCGTATATTTAAGTCTTTCAGCCATTTGGAGTTTATTTTTGTGCATGGTGTGAGGGTGTGTTCTAGTTTCATTGCTTTGCATGCAGCTGTCCAGGTTTCCCAGCAATGCTTGCTGAATAGACTTTCCTTTTCCCATTTGATGTTCTTGCCTCCCTTGTCAAAGATTAATTTACCATAGGTGTCAGGGTTTATTTCCGGGTTCTCTATTCTGTTCCATTGGTCGGTCTGTCTGTTTTGATACCAGTACCACACTGTTTTGATGACTGTGGCTTTGTAGTATTTCTTGAAGTCTGGGAGAGTGATGCCTCCTGCTTGGTTTTTGTTTCTCAGGATTGCTTTGGCGATTCTGGGTCTTTTGTGGTTCCATATAAATGTTTGGATTGTTTGTTCTAGTTCTGTGAACAATGTCATGGGTAATTTGATAGGGATTGCATTGAATCTGTAGATTGCTTTGGGTAGTATGGCCATTTTTACAATATTGATTTTCCCAATCCAGGAACATGGAATATCTTTCCATTTCTTTACATCTTCTTTGATTTCTTTGATTAAAGTTTTATAGTTCTCGGCATATAGGTCCTTTACCTCTTTGGTCAGGTGTATTCCGAGGTATTTGATTTTGCCAGCACCATTTATTGAAGAGACTGTCTTTCTTCCACTGTATGTTCTGTCCTCCTTTGTTATAGATTAGTTGCACATATGTACTTGGGTTTATATCTGGGTTTCTATGCTGTTCCATAGGTCTATATTTCTGTTTTTGTGCCAGTACTGTTGTGGCAGCTGTCAGGAGCCCAAGGCCGGAGTGTATCAGCTCCGGGGGCAGCCTATTGGCCAGTGTACCAGCTCCAGCAGCTCTGTGGCTGCAGTGTACCAGCTCCAGCGGCTCTGTGGCCGCAGTGTACCAGCTCCAGCAGTTCTTTCACCTGGTGAGAAACTAAGCGAGCACTCGGAGAGTTGGAGAACTCAGGTTTATTACGCCAGGGGGCTCAGAAGAGGGGTTTCACAAGGCTTTTATGGGCTAATTCTTCCTGGTCCATGCTTGGTGGACCAGAGTGAGAACTGGCAAAGTAATAGATGCAGGAGTGAGTTTTACAGAAGCAGATGTGTGGGGGAGGGGTAGTTAGAGGTAGTTGGCTGGGTTAGGGGCACTTTGGCCAGATTTTGCTTAGTTGTCATGGCTGGGGTGTCTCCTTTTGACCTTTTTGTCAGGACATTTCCCCCTACAGTACCATATCATTTTGATGACTGTAGCTTTGTAGTATTGTCTAAAATCAGGAAGCTTGATTCCTCCATTTCTGTTTTTCTTTTTCAGTATTGCTTTGGCTATTTGGGGGTCTCTTGTGTTTCCATACAAATTTGAAAATATTCTGTTCTAGTTCTGTGAAGAATGTCTTTGGTAATTTGATAGGGATTGCACTGAATTTGTAGATTACCTTGATTCTTCCAATCCAAAATGATGGTATATTTTTCCATCTGTTTGTGTCATCTTTGAGTTCTTTCATCAGTGTTTTATAGTTTTTAGAGTATAGGTCTTTTGTCTCTTTAGGTAGGTATATTTCTAGATATTTTATTCTTTTTGATGCAGTTGTAAATGGGATGGCTTCTCTGATTTCTCTTTCTGATTTTTCATTATTAGTATATAGAAATGCAATTGATTTCTGTATATTAATTTTGCAGCCTGCAACTTTGCCAAATTCATTGATGAGTTCTGTTTTCTGATGCAGTCTTTAGGGTTTTCCAAATATATTATTATCCCATCTGCAAACAGTGATAGTTTTACTTCTTTTCCAGTTTGGATTCCTTTTATTTCTTTTTCTTCTCTGATTGTTGTGGCTAGGACCTCTGAAACTATGTTAAATAATAGTGGTGAAAGTGGGCATCCTTGTCTTGTTCCTGATCTTGGTGGAAATGTTTTCAGTTTTTCACCATTGAGAATGATGTTAGCTGTGGGTTTTTCATATATGTTTTTTGTTATGTTGAGGTAGGTTCTCTCTATCCCCACTCTCTGTAGAGCTTTTATCAGAAGCAGGTGTTGAATTTTGTTGTGAATGTTATCCTAAAACCATTCCCATTGAGTTCCTTTAGGACTCTAAAGATTACGTTCTCTTTCAGAGTGTAGATCAGGCTTATGTGCATTTTGATATGTTAATGGTTTATAGTTTATGTGCTTTGGGATCAACTTTCTTGAATACAGTGATTACTAAGTATCTTAGCATTTTGTGCTTACATTTTAAAAAGGAATTTTTTTTCTTTCTTTTTATTTTTTTTGTCTTTTTGCCTTTTCTGGGGCCGCTCCTGCGGCATATGGAAGTTCCCAGGCTAGGGGTCTACAGCAGAGCCACAGCAACGTGGGATCCAAGCCGCGTCTGCAACCTACACCACAGCTCACAGCAACGCCAGATCCTTAACCCACTGAGCAAGGGCAGGGATCGAACCTGCAACCTCATGGTTCCTAGTCGGATTCGTTAACCTCTGAGCCACAACGGGAACTCCTAAAAAGGAAATTTTTAAACATTCTTAAATTTACTAATTTTTTAAGTAACATGAAAACAGGGAGGATAGATGCTTCCGTTTTAGCCATAGAAATGTAAGGCTTGGGACCTTTAAGTAACTCCTCTGTGGTTAGCCACTGATTCAGTAGCATATCAGAATCTGGTCATTTTTACTTCCCAAATGTCATGTAGTAAATTATGTTTTAATGCTGATACTGTGTTTTCAGAGTTACAAGAGTAGAGGTAAGCAACCTAATTTCTTGCTGTGTATGAGAAGCACTTGTACCTGCTTTGGAGCAGAGGTCTATTAAGCTTTACCATATCTCTTTTTTTTCTTTCTTTGTTAACGTAATACTCTTTTTTTTTTTTTTTTTTTCCCTCTTCCCAATTGTGCCTTAGGGCTGCCATGAATACCTTGGGTGTCCTGCAGAAAGAAAGTGATGACTAACTCCTGAATTTAAATGACAGAATGCTATAGCTCTGTTTTTCACATGTGGTTTTGCATTTCAGGAAATTTAATGAAGAAAAGAAAGGAATCTGTAAAGACCCATTAATCTATGAGGTATGAACAGTGTATTTTGTTTTTAAACACAACTCAGTCATCCTAAAATTGTGAGTTTTTACAAGTTGAGTTTATTAAAGTTAATTTATGTAAATTTCACCCTTTTAATGTTCTGTCAGTTTTTACAAATGCATTCAGTCATATAACCACCCCCATAATGAAGAACCTCCAAAACTCTCCTTGTGCCCTTTCATAGTCCACCCTTTCCCTTGTTCCTAGTCCCTAGCAACCACTAATCTGTTTTCTATCTCTGTTTTCTGTTTTCTGCCTTTGGTATTGCTTTTTCCAGAATGTCATATATATAAAATCATAAAGTTTGTAGCTTTTTGGATCTCGCTTCTGTGAGTTAGTATAATACATTTGAAATTCAACTCTGTTGTTTGTGTCAGTAGTCCCTTCCTTTTTATTGTTAAGTAATATTCTATTGTATGGCTGTACTACGATTTGGTTATCCATTCACCAGTTGTTGAACACTTGGATTGTTTCCAGTTTTTGATAGTTATGAATAAAGCTACTAAAACATTCATAGATTTTATTAAGCATTTAATACACATCAGTGTTCCATAGGTAAACTCCCCTTAGAGTTTAATCTCTTAAAACAATTAACAAACTAAACAAATTATATTCTAAAAGACAAGCTGAGGAGGAATAATTATAAATGATAAGTAAGAACTAAATCCATATGTATGAAATATATAAAAAGCTCTTAAAAATCAAGAAAGGAAAAAAGACAGTCATAATAGAAGAATAGGCAAAAAATACGGATAAATAACCATAAAAAGAAAAGTACAAATTCTGTTGACCCTTGAACAGTGCAGGAATTAGGTGTGCTGACCCTCTGCAGTGAAGAATTTGATCATAACTTATAGTGGGCTCTCCGCATATGTCGTTCCTCTATATCTGAGGTTCTACATCTGGATTTGCAATGCATTCAACCAACTGTGGATCTTGTAGTACTACAGTGTTTATTACTAGAAAAAACTGACATATAAATGGACCCCTGCAGTTCACACCCATGTTGTTAAAGAGCCAACCAGTATAGTTATCTCTTACTATCTACTCACTGACCAAACTGAGGAATCAAGTATAGTCAGATAAATGTATTAATCCCTCCCTACCTGAATTATTCTCACTTGATACCTGTATTAGTTCCCTAGGGCTGCTGTAACAAAGTATCACTAGTTGCTTTTCTTAAAACATCAAACATGTATTTTCTCACTTCTAGAGACTAAGAGTCTCACGTCAAGGTGTCAGCAGGGATATGTCCCTACTGAAGTCTCTGTGAGAGGATCCTTCCTTACCTCCCCCTAGGTTCTTTTGGTTCCAACAATTCTAGAGGTTCTTGGCTTATAGAAACACCAGACTCTGTCAACACATGGCATTCTCCCTGTGTGTGTCTCGCAATTTCTCATTCCTTTTAAGTATATCCGTCATAGGGTTTAGCACCCCCTCCCCACCCATCCAAGTTAATCCTTCTCTTAACTTGATTGTATTTGCAAAGACCTTATTTCCAAATAAATTCACAGCCAGAGGAACCAGGGGTTAGCATTTCAACTTGTCTCTTAGGGGGGTGTAATTCAACCCACAACTGCACTTGAAATTCAACCTGGTAGATTAGAGTAACACAGCATCCTTTGCTCTCTGAACTTGGTCTCTAAATGCTTCAGTATCCAAACTAAGAAATTAAAACAGGTTAAAAAAATGAGAGATATTTGTCACTAACAAACATATTAGACACTGTTCACCCTGATTAGTGATCAAATAAATGAAAACTAAAACAGTAACAAGATACTAATTTTTGCTATGAGATGGTAAAAAATAAACAATGAAAATACTCAGTGTGTTCACACAAGTGATGGGAGTGCAAATATGTGGATATGACATATTTGAAAGACAATTTGACCTTATCAGTGTAGTTTTAAATACTCATCTTAAGAAAGTAATTTAAGGATGTCCATTATCCATTGTTGATTATAGCATATCACTTGGAACTACCCAAATGTTGAATGATAGAGAATTAATTATATGATAGTAGATCCATGGTGCTAGATGGGCTAAGAACATTTAATGGAATGAAGTTCATGATATGTCAGAATACTCTGTTTTTTATTAAGCAAAATCTTATCAAGTTATCAAAACAATACATTTCTATTTAAATAGACTTATATGTCTGGGAAAAGATGAAGCAAAATATACACCAAAAAGGCAAATAACAGTAGTAATTAGGAGTTCCCTGGTGGCCTAGTAGTTAAGGATTTGGCCTTGTCACTGCTGTGGCTCAGTTTGATCCCTGGCCGGAGAACTTCTGCATGCCTCAAGCGCCACCAAAAATTTTTTTTAAAAGCCCCCTAGGAGTTCCTGTCATGGCGCAGCAGAAACGAAGCCAACTAGGAACCATGAGGTTGTGGGTTTGATCCCTGGCCTCGCTCAGTGGGTTGAGGATCCGGCGTTGCCATGAGCTGTGGTGTAGGTCGCAGACGCGGCTCGGATCCTGAGTTGCTGTGGCTCTGGCGTAGGCCGGCTACTACAGCTCTGATTAGACCCCTAGCCTGGGAACCTGCATATGCCGCTGGTGCAGCCCTAAAAAAGGACTAAAGACAGGGGAAAAAAAACAAACAAACCCCAAACCGGTAATGATTATTCTGGTTAGTAGAATTATAGATGAGTTTTTAAAATGTTCCTTGAGCTATTTTCAAATTTTTCTACATGTTATTCGTAGGGAGAAGAGCTAGATTAGGGGTTTGGGATGAACATATACATACTACCCTATATAAAATAAGTAAATAACAGGGACCTACTGCATAGCACAGGGAACCATTCTCAATATCTTGTAATAATCTATAATGGAAAAGATTTGTATATGTATGTATAACTGAATCATTTTGCTATATAATTGAAACTAACACAACATTGTAAATTAACTGTGCCACAATAAAAATAAAAGCTTAAAATCTTTTTTTTTTGGCCACACCTGAGGCATATAGAAATTCCTGGGCCAGGGATCAAATCTGAGCCACAGCTGCAGCAATGCCAGATTTTTAACCCACTGTCTCAGGCCAGGGATAGACCCTGAGCTTCAGCAGTGACCCAAGCTGCTTCAGAGACAACACCAGATCCTTAACCTGCTGTGCCACAGGGGGAACTCCCTAAAAAATCTTTTCTACAGTAAACATGTATTACAATTAGAATAAAGAACTAAGCAGTTCCTATAATTGATAAAGTTCTTTTTTTCGTCTTCTTCTGGTTATTTTTTTGCTTTTTAGAGCCATACCCGAGGCACATGGAGGTTCCCAGGCTAGGGGTCCACTCGGAGCTACAGCTGCTGGCCCATGCCACAGTCACAGCAACGCCAGATCTGAGCCGCTGTGGTATAATCTGTGACCTATACCACAGCTCACGGCAAAGCCGGATCCTTAACCCACGGAGCGAGACCAGGGATTCGTTAACCACTGGGCCACTATGGGAACACCTTCTTCTGTTTTCTTTTTTTATTTTTTTTTCTTTTTCAGCTGCACCTGCAGTGTATGGAAGTTCCCAGACCAGGGATCAAATCTGAGCTCGAGCTGTGACCTACAGTACAGCTGCAGCAGTACTGGATCCTTAACCCACTGTGCCACTGCAGAAACTCCCTAAACTGATAAAGTTCTAAATGCCATAGTACAATCAGAAAAAAAAGATAATATTTAGTAAAGTAGTAATTTTAAGGTTCATAACAGTAATTCCAGTATGATTCAGGGAAGAGGATACCAGTGTGGTTCCAATCAAGAAGGCCTTACAAGGCAGGGTGCGCTTTAGGTGGTCCTTGAAGCATATAGATACAGACATAAGAGCTAGATTTTCTCAATATGCAAAACAACATGGAGACCCCACTATGGGGCAGCGCGATCAGTGGTGTCTTGGGAGCTCTGGGTCGCAGGTTTGATTCCTGGCCCAACACTGTGGGTTAAGGAACCGGCATTGCTGCAGCTGTGGCTTAGGTCACAACCGTGGCTTGGATCTGATCCCTGGCCTGTGAACTCCATATGCCTTGGGACAGCCAAAAAATGAAAGAAAAAAAGAAAGAAATACAAGATGGACAAAGAATAAATGAACTTATACTTTAAAAACATATCTTGGAGGAGTTCCTATCATGGCTCAGTGGAAACGAATCTTACTAGCATCCATAAGGACACAGGTTTGATCCCTGGCCTCACTCAGTGGGTTAAGGATCCGGCATTGCTGTGAGTGGCTCGAGTCCCGTGTGCTGTGGCTGTGGCATAGGACAGCAGCTACAGGCCAGTGTCTACAGTTCCAATTCAACCCTTAGCCTGGGAACCTCCTTATGCCGTGGGTGCGGCACTAAAAAAATAAAACAAAAAAACATCTTGGTGTTCCTGTTGTGGCTCAGCAGTAACAAACCCAACTGGTATCCATGAGGACACAGGTTTCATCCCTGGCCTTGCTCAGTGGGTTCAGGATCCCACGTTGCCATGAGCAGGTTGAGTAGGTTGCAGACATGGCTCTGATGCTGCTTTGCTGTGGCTGTGGTGTAGGCCGGCAGCTATAGCTTCAATTTGACCCCTAGCCTGGGAACTTCCCATGTCCTGCAAGTGTGGCCCTAAGGAAGGAAAAAAAAAAAAAAAAAGTCTTACTCAAATTCTCTTTTCCATTTACTTGCATAGAACTGGTCTTTTTGCATTAAATATTTGTATATATTTATATGTGTATCTATAACATTGCTTGACCTTAATTTGTTTTTAATAGGCTGATGTTCAAGTGCAGTTGATCAGCAAAGGCCAACCAAACCCTTTGAAAAATATTCTAAATGAAAGTGACATAGTATTCGTCGTGGAAAATGTGGTAAGTAGTGCTTGGGCTTTGTGGTTAATTCTTTTTTTTTTTGTTTTTTTTTTGGCTGCCCTGTGGCATATGGATCTCCTGGGCCAGGAATCATATCCAAGCTGCAGCCATGAACAATGAACAAAGCTTCAGTTGTAGCAGTACCAGATCTTTAACCCTCTGCGCCAGGCCGGGGATCCAAACTGCATCCCAACGCTCCCAAGACGCTGCCTATCCCATTGCACCGTAGTAGGAGCTCCTCAGGTTAATTCTTAATAGCAGATTTGGTTTCTTGGGGATCATCTCAAATGTACACATTTTCTTACCAACATATTAATAAGAATGGATTTTAATATGTTTTAGTAATAAGTACAGTGCTGTCTCACAGATAAAATGTGAACCACATATGTAAATAATTTTCTAATACCCTCATTTAAAAAGAAGTAACATTAATTTTCATATCATAAAATTGACTTTTTTGTTACTCAGTTCTATGAATTTTACTATATATATATATATATATATATATATATATAAAAAACTTGGTAATCACCACAATAATCAGAACCCAAAATCTGTCACCCCAAAAAACTCCTTTGTGCTATCACTTTAAAATCATTCCCTCTTCTCCCTCACTGTAGTTTTGTCTTTTCTTCTTTTTTGGCTGTGCAGCATGCAGAAGTTCCTGGGCCAGGGATGGAATTTGTTCCACAACAGTGACAAGGCCTAATCTTAGGCCACCAGGGAACTTCCAGTAATGCTTTTTGTTTAATCTGATGTATCGGGAGTTCCCGTTGTGGCGCAGTGGTTAACGAATCCGACTAGGAACCATGAGGTTGCGGGTTCGGTCCCTGCCCTTGCTCAGTGGGTTAATGATCCGGCCGCTGGAGCGGCCCAAGAAATAGCAAAAACACAAAAGCCAAAAAAAAAAAAAAAAAATCTGATGTATCGGATGTTACCATTTCAATACCTAATTAATATACAAATCATTAATGAGATATTTTAAGTTTTCTTTTTTCCATAATCTGTCTTCAAAATCTGGTATGTATTTTACATTTCAATCTCGATTTGATCTGGTTGTGATTCAGGTGCTCAAAAGCCACATGTGGCTGGTGAGTGGCTACTTTATTGAACAGCACAGCATAAGTAGCTATGACTCATGAATTTCTACTTTAGTTTTTGCTTGTTAAATGTAACAAGACGGAACTTCTTATTTTTTGTATCACCTTATAATTACAACCTTAAACCTTTGTGTTTTAAATATGGGAACTTTCTGCTATCTTGCACAGAGAACTATATTGAGTCCCTTGTAATAGAGCATGATGGAAGATAATATGAGAAAAAGAATGTATATATATGTATGACTGGGTCACTTTTCTGTACAGCAGAAATTGACAGAACATTGAAATCAGCTGTACTTGAATTAAAAATTTTTAAAAATAAATATGGGAACTGTTTTGGCAGAGCAATAACAGTGATTTTTATTGAGTGTTGATAATGCTGTCACATTGCACAGTTGTTTTGGGGCCAGAACCCCTATTTTGGGTACATTGTTTCTGAAGTAGATAGGAATAGGATCTGATAGAGGAAAGTGGATATTGCTTTATTTTTATTTTATTTTATTTTATTTTTTTCATCTTTTTAGGGCCCCACCCATGGCATATGGAGGGTCCCAGGCTAGGGGTTGAATCAGAGCTGTAGCCACCAGCCTACACCAGAGCCACAGCAACACCAGATCTGAGCCACATCAGCAAGCTGCACCACAGCTTACGGCATCTCCGGATCCTGAACCCACTGAGTGAGGCCCGGGATAGAACCTGCATCCTCAGGGATGCTAGTCAGATTCATTTCTGCTGAGCCACGACAGGAACCCCAGATGTTCCTTTAGAAGGAACACCTCTGTCTGCTTTGGAACTCACGTGCTGTCGGAACGGGCATCATGATAAATGACCAGGGAGCTCTTTATTTAAAATATAGACAAAATAGGAGTTCCCATCGTGGCGCAGTGGTTAATGAATCTGACTAGGAACCATGAGGTTGCGGGTTTGGTCCCTGCCCTTGCTCAGTGGGTTAACGATCCGGCGTTGCCGTGAGCTGTGGTGTAGGTTGCAGACGCGGCTCGGATCCCGCGTTGCTGTGGCTCTGGCGTAGGCCGGTGGCTACAGCTCCGGTTGGACCCCTAGCCTGGGAACCTTCATATGCCGAGGGAGCGGCCCAAGAAATAGCAACAACAACAACAACAACAACAAAAAGACAAAAAATAAATAAATAAATAAATAAAAAATAAAATAAAATAAAATATAGGCAAAATAAAACTCCTCTATGAGGAGGGGACCTACTTTGTTTCTCCTTTTTATTAATGATACTTAATCTATAGTAGTGGACAGATGGCTTGGAAAATAATTATATGTGATGGAATTTTTACTTTATTATGGAGAGACAGGAAAATGTTTGAAGAGCAAAAGATGGTCAGATGAAGTGAATTATCTAGGAAAAGATAAAGATGAGCAGAGGGTATTTGTGGAATCAGTCGCCATACTAGTGAGAATGTAGCTTGGAGTTGTGAGGAGTTACCTGGAATTCATTGAGGCACTGGCATTTTTGAATGGGCAACAATTTAAATGGCATATATTTTTGCAAAGATCAGTAGAATTTAAAGCCTGAGTTTTAGGCAGATGGATATTGAAAAGTAGAATGGAAGGGAAAAATGACATTTCTTGAAAACTTCTAGTTCCAGGAAACTATTGGAAACCTGGGCCTTGGATGGGAATAAAATCTGGAATCTGGCAGAAGAAATTCAAAGTTGAGAAAACATCTCTGTCTGAGAGCTATTAGGTATTTACTGCTAGAAGAGCTTAATGGACAAGAGCTAGAGTTTTGAAAGTCAGACTTGGAGTTCCTGTTGTGGCTCAGTGGTTGACGAATCCAACTAGGAATCATGAGGTTGCGGGTTCGATCCCTGGCCTTGCTTAGTGGGTTAAGGATCTGGTATTGCCATGAGCTGTGGTGTAGGTCGCAGATGCAGCTTGGATCCTGCGTTGCTGTGGCTCTGGTGTAGGCTGGTGGCTGTGGCTCCTATTCAACCCCTAGCCTGGAAATCTCCATATGCCATGGGAGCGGCCCAAGAAATGGCAAAAAGACCAAAAAAAAAAAAAAAAAAAAAAAAAGGAAAGAAAGTCAGACTGCCTATGTATGTGTATATATTCTTTTTTTTTTTTGAACCCACAGCATATGGAGGTTCCCAGGCTAAGGGTCGAATCGACACTGCACCTGGCAGCCTATGCCACAGCCACAGCAGTGTGGGATCTGAGTCTCATCTTTGAATCTTCGACCTACACCTCAGCTCAAAGCAACACCAGATCCCTGACCCACTGATTGAGGCCAGATATTGAACCCACATCCTCATGGATATGTTTTCGTTTCTGGTGTGCCACAATGGAAACTCCCCTACCTAGGTTCACATGTTTGCTTTACCACTCAGCAGCTATGTTATTCTAGGCAAGTTACTTAGCCATTTGTTAACACAGTTTTCCCATCTATAAAACAAGGTTAATTATAGTATCTATCTCAGAGTTTTTATGAAGAATAAAAGAAAGCTTAGAACAGTGGCTGGTACATATAATGCTCAGGAAATATTAATTCATATAAATATTGTTATTATTGGCAGAACTGAGCTATTTAACTAATTAAATATATGATTATCAAGAATGCATATGAGAGCTCATAGCCCTAGGGGGAATAGACTTAAAAAGTAAGTGCTGTGGACCTTGAGTTTTGGGAATGACAAAATCAGGGAGTCTCCTGTGGGTTTTCCTTGGTGTTTTGTCTTTAGCTCATCATTTTGTGCATAGTGGAGCACTTTTTTTTTTTTTTTTTTTTTGGCCTTTTTGCCATTTCTTGGGCCACTTGCACGGCATATGGAGGTTCCCAGGCTAGGGGTCTAATTGGAGCTGTAGCTGCTTGCCTACACCAGAGCCACAGCAACTCGGGATCCGAGCCGCATCTGGGACCTACACCACAGCTCATGGCAACGCTGGATCCTGAACCCACCGAGCAAGGCCGGGGATCGAACCCGCAACCTCATGGTTCCTAGTCAGATTCGTTAACCACTGAGCCACGACAGGAACTCCAGCACTTCCTTTTCAGATGATATTATATACTTTGTTCATTAATAGCATGAAGATCAATATCAACTTAGATCAATATCTTTTTATAGGACAGTGGAAATGCTTCTGATGATAAGATTTGTTGGTACCAAACTGGTTTGTAGCTACTATTCTTGCTATAACCCAGTCATTTGTGCTGAAGGGCTTAAAAATTATGTACATTATGTGAATTGACTGTTATCTTAAGTATTCTTTTACTTAATTAAACATTTTTAAAGCCTTTAGAAAAGGAAGAAACAAGTCATGTTGAAGAACTACAGTCGGAAGCAACTGCTATTTCTGATTTCTCTACTAGTGAAAATGCTGGACCACTTGCTATACCAGTTGGGAGAGCCAGGTAAGTTTTTTCTTAGGGTAGGGATGAAAGGTAGGATTTAAACTAAAGTGTTCTTATGAACATAGTGGGGGAAATGTGCATCTGTGCAGATCCTTCACTCTCTCCTTTCTCTTCTCCCTTGATGTGTAGTACACTCAGTGCTTTAAGATAGCTCTACTTGTCTCTCCCGTAGGAATCCCAAGAATGACCGAGACAGTTGGGGTGATCTTCCCATTCCCCTATACTGTTTACTGTTATTAGTAATTGTTTTCCTTTTTTTCTTTTTTGGCCACACCATTGGCATATGGAGTTCCTGAGCCAGGGATTGATTTCCAGACGAAGCTGTGACCCACGCCACAGCTACAGCAATGCCAGATCCTTAACCACTATGCCAGGCTAGGGATAGAACCCTCACCCCTGCAGCGGGCCTGAGCCACTGCAGAGACAATACCGATCCTGCTGCGCCACAGTGGGAACTGCTCGTTTTTCCTTATCTTTAATCTGGTCCCTCTCTAATCTTTTTTCTTCACTGCTGCCAGAGTCATCTTTATAAAACGACAGCCTTATTATATTGCTTCTCTGGTTAAAAGCTCTTGAGTAGTTCTTTTGTCACACAGTAAAATCCAAATTCCTTATGAGTTACATAGGAGTCTTCACCATCTAGTCCAGTGGTCCTCCATAGGGGTGCCATAGCCAGCAGGCATTTGCAAATATGTAGGGGTACTTTCTGTTTGTCACAATGACTGTGGGAAGCTATTGACCTGGGCTGTGAATGGTAAATGTCCTGCAGTGCATGGGAGTCTCCTGTCCAATGAGGAATCATTTCACCCAGATGCCGGTAGTGGTGCATTAGAAACCTTACTGCCTCTGACTGCTTTGCCAGCTGTACCTGCTGCCCCAGCCCCCCATAGCCATTTGACTTTCCCTCTTCCTGGTCTCCCTCAACTCCAAAACCAAGAAATCTTTTCCACTAAGGAGTCATGGAGGATCTAGTCATACATATAATAAATTAGAGAATAAGAACTATAATAACAATATTCACAAAGTGACTTTCCTTCATGGTGGCTTTTTTTTTGTTTTGTTTTTCTGTGTGGAAACTATTTTGTAGTTAATCAGTCTTTTCTTTTGTGCTTTCTTTTTTTTTCAGGGCCGCACCCATGGCATATGGAGGTTCCCAGGCAAGGGGTCGAAGTGGACCTGTAGCCACCAGCCTATGCCACAGCCACAGCAACGCTGGATCCAAGCTGCATCTGCGACCTACACCACAGCTCATGGCAACGCTGGATCCTTAACCCACTGAGCAAGGTCAGGGATCAAACCCACAACCTCATGGTTCCTAGTTGGATTCATTTCCGCTGTGTCATGACAGGAACTCCTGAAATAAAATGTTAAGCCATGTTTTTGGATAACTTTTAATTCTGATACAGTTTCAAATTTATAAAAAAGTTGAAAGGGTAGTACAGGAACTTCTGTGTACCCTTAACCAGATTCACCAATTATGTACACTTTACTACCTCTGCTCTGTCATTCTGTCACTTACTCCTCCTCTTCTCCTCCTCCTGTCCCTACCCCACTCCTCATATACATATCACACACACATATTTTTCAGAAATGAAATATTGACAGTATGTTGGAGACATTGTGCTCCTTTCCCTTCACTCTGTATTCCCTAAGATCTAGTACCTTGTCTTATATAACCACTGAACAGTGATCAAAATCTGGCAATTTGGAGTTCCTGCTGTGGCACAGTGGGTTAAGAATCTGACTGCAGGGGCATGGGTTCAATCCCCAGCCTGGTGCAGTGGGTTAAAAGATCCACTGTTGCCGCAGCCAAGGTGTAGATCACAGCTGTTGCACAAGATTCAACTCCTGGCCCCGGGAACTTCCATATGCTACAGGTGCAGCCATTGAAAAAATTGGAGGAGTTCCCATTGTGGCTCAGCGAAAACAAATTTGACTATTGTCCATGAGGACGCAGGTTCAATCCCTGGCCAGCCTGGCTCAGTGGGTTAAGGATCTGGCATTGGCATGAACTGTGGTTTAAGTCACAGATGCGGCTCGGATCTGGCATTGCTACGGCATAGACCAGCGGCTACAGCTCTGATTCGTGCCCCCCCCCCCCAAGCTTGGGAACCTCCATATGCCAGGAGTGCAACACTAAAAAGACCAAAAAAAAAAAAAAAAAAAAAATGGAAATTTAGCATTGTTACAATACTGCTATCTAAATCACACAGAGTAGATTAAAATTTCCTTAAATGTTCAGTGACTAATGATCTTAAGCATCTTTTCATGTGATTACTGGCTTCTACTTTCTCCCAGCCTCCCAGCTTTATTAAAATATCTGGAGTTCCCATTGTGGTTCAGTGGGTTAAGAACTCAGCATAGTTCTGTGAGGATGTGGTTTTGATCCCTGACCTCATTTTGCTACAAGCTACAATGTAGGTTGCACATGCAGCTTGGATCTGGTGTTGCTGTGGCTGTGGCGTAGGCCTGTAGCTCCAGCTCTGATTCAAGCCCTAGCCTGGGAATGTTAGACCATATGTTGAACTCCCTGCTTTTAGTAGCTATGATCCTATCACACTGTCACTTTCTGGTGTGGGCTTCTTCTTTTTTCTTTTTTTTCTTTTTAGGGCCACACCCGTGGCATATGGAAGTTCCCAGGCTAGGGGTCAAATCAGAGCCACAGCTGTAGGCCTATACTGAGTGACAGCAACACCAAATCCAAGCCACATCTGCCACCTATACCACAGCTAGTGGCAACACAGATCCTTTAACCCACTGAGTGAGGCCAGGGATCGAACCTGCATCCTCATGGATATTAGTCAGGTTCTTAACCTGCTGAGCCACAATGGGAACTCCTGGTGCCGGCATCTTGATCTGCCTTGTGTCTCTTTCTCCCACCTTTACACTGGTGAAATACGAATTTTGCCACTTAGTTTCCATATCTTTGTTTCTAGGATACTATGATGTTGTGATTTATAATAAGAAACGTATTTGGTGTTTGTCCACCATTCCTGGCATTCTTCATTCTAAAACCTTTGGAATTTCCTAAGTGTTGAGACTAATAAAGGTGTCTTTTGTTATCTTAATGAGGTAATTTTTGGACTGCCCTTAGGTAACCTAACTATGGGTTTCCAGGTAAAGAACCTTGTGGCTAAAAGGTTGGAACTTTGAGACCCACCCCAGCCTTGGGAGGGGAGAGGGGCTGGAGGTTGAGTTCCATCACCAGTGGCCAATGATTTATTTACTCAATCATGCCTATGTAATGAAACCTCCATTAAAACCCAAAATCAGGAGTTCCCATTGTGGCGCAGCGGAAACAAATCCCACTAGTATCCATGAAGATGAAGGTTCGATCCCTGGCCTTGCTCAGTGGGTCCGGGATCTGGCATTGCTGTGGCTTTGGTATCATCCAGCAGCTGTAGTTCCAGCTCTACCCCTAGCTTGGGAACTTTCATTTGCAGGGGGTGTGGTCCTAAAAAAGCAAGAAACAGACCCCCCCCAAAAACCCAAAAGGAGGAGTTCCCACTATGGCACAACAGGATCTGCAGCATCTCTGCAGTGCCAGGATGCAGGTTCGATCCCTTTCACAGCACAGTGGGTTAAAGGATCTGGTGTTGCTATAGTTGTGGCATAGGTCATAACAATGGCTCAAGTCTAATCCCTGGCCTGGGAACTCCACATGATTTGAGGCAGCCAGAAAAGAAACCACAAAAACCAAATGGAAAGGGTTTGGAGAGTGGGTCATAGGAGCTCTGTGCCCTTTCCCTATGCATCTTATCCATCTGGTTATTCTTGAGTTCTACCTTTTTGTAATAAATTGGTAGTTTAGGAAGTAAAATGTTTCTATGAGTTCTCTGAGCCCCGCTAGCAAATTAATTGAACCCAAGGAAGGGGTTGTTAGAACCTGTGATCGATCTATAGCCAGTTGTTCAGACACACAAGTGACAAGTTGGAATTGGCAATTGGAAGTGGGTAGGGGGACAAGTCTTGTAGGACTGAGTCTTTAACCTATGGGAGCTGATGCTGTCTTTGGGGTAGATAGTGTCAGAATTGCCTGATGTAAGGAAAAACCTCATACACTGAAATTGGATATAGAAACTTAGATGGTGACCAGAAGTAGGATCAGAGTCAGAATCACAGATACTATTCATGGTATCTTTGGAAAAGAACGCTTTTGACTGATTGACAGTCTCTACCTATAATTTATGCTTCCTATTCTTGTTCCCAAGGCAGTTAATTGGACTCTACACCATGGCTCACAATCCTAATATGACCCATTTGAAGATTAATCGGCCAGTTACTGCCCTTCCACCCCTTTGGGTAAGGTGTGACAGTTCAGATCCTGAAGGTACCTGTTGGCTGGGAGCTGAGCTTATCACAACCAATAACGACATTACAGGAATTGTCTTATATATGGTCACCTGTAAAGGTGAGAGCTCACTCCTCTTACTTTTAGTGTGTATATGTATTTATATATTCATTTGTATGGTTATTTTGTGGTTTTTACTGAGACTTGATATTATTAAGAGGGACGTACACACAGTGGATCTTGTGTTAGCCACCATGAGTCTACTCTAGTGTGTAATTTGCAGTGTGAGGAAGATATTCCAGAAACAGATTTCTAAAAGTCTGAACAAGAGTATATGGCTTTCTTGTTTGGGTTTTATTCCATTTATATGCGTGTATTTTTGGAAATTTTCATTGGAGGATAAAAAAGTTGAATATAATGATAATATAATTCTAATTTCATAGTGGGCATTTAATTACATTTTTGGTAGTAGATTGTCTTTTGTTTCACTTTCCTTCTTTTAAAAACATTCCATCTGGGATTGAAAATTTAATTTAAAAAATTATTAGTGTTAAGTTGTGATACCCTTAGAGTTTCAGGACTGTAATTAGCTCTAATGGTGTAATTTTGAATTGTATCTTTAAATTTTTTTCTCTCTTTCATGGCCTTTAGCTGATAAAAATTTTTCTGTAAAACTTGAAGATCTAAAAAACTTACACATGAAAAGACATCACTTGTCTACTGTAAGTATTCTTTTCTATTCATTTTATTTTCTTCAAATTGCTATCGATCTGCTTTTCCAGTTTGAAAGTTTTTTCACTCCTAATATGATGAGATATTTTTCTTTAGTATTAAACTATTTGTATTTATTTTCATATCAACTGATGACTGAAAATATATATGCCTTGCCTTTTAGCTAATCTTTGTGATGAAAAAGAATTGTCTTATTTTTCCATTTGGGATAAAAGCATGATACTTTATGTTCTTTTGGGAAAAGAAACAAAGTAGTTAGGATAATGGGTCTTTGCCCTTGTGAAAACGTAGCTAATTGCGGATTATACTCTTTCAGTTAACAGCCAGGGGCTTTGCCCAATATGAGCTCTTTAAGTCCACTGCCTTGGATGATATTTCTGCTGCATCACAGACTACGATCACTTTGGATATTTCCTGGAGTCCTGTGGATGAGATTCTTCAAATCCCTCCACTCTCTTCCACTGCAACTCTGGTAGGATTGAATCCCAATTTTCTGTTGAGTTTACTCAGTGTGGGTTTACTTTGAACTTGCTTGAGGTTAGTGCTGTGTGTCTCCAGCCCAGACCCAGCCTCACCCTCCCTGAACAGCACCAAAAGGCTCAGATTGCCCATGAATTCTCACCCTTGCAGCCAGTGGAAGTTTTGCCAGGTGATCTGATCTGTTATCAACAGGGCTGCAATTATGTAATTTAAGAATTTTCCAGTGATTACTACAGTCTCTCCTTTCCTTAAAAGAGAGCAAATGGTGCACTCTGTCATGAATCACTATTCTATTAATCCCTTTTACCCCATGTTTATATTTCTAGGATCTATCTTAAGAAGTCAGAATTGATAACAAAAATATATATACAGGAGTTCCCTCGTGGCTCAGCAGGTTACGGACCCAGGGTTGTCACTGCTGTGGCTCTGGTTCCAGCTGTGGCACAGGTTTGATCCCTGGTCTAGGAACTTCTGCATGCTACAGACATGGCCAAAAATAAATAAATAAATAAGTTTCCATGATGAAATTGTATGTGTTTTTAATCATGACTTAAAGTATCTTTAATAGTGAGTAAAAATGGTTATTATTAAGTAAAAAAGTACAAAATTTATTACAGTAATATCAACTACGGTTTTAAAAAATGTACACAAAGGCCTAGATAGTGTTAAAAATAGATCCCTCAGGGTGCTGGACTTAATGATCAATTATATTTTTTATTATTATTATTATTATTTTGTCTTTAGGGTCAATCCCGAGGCATATGGAGGTTCCCAGGCTAGGGGTCAAATCAGAGCTATAACCACTGACCTATACCACAGCCACAGCCACAGCAACACCAGATCTGAGCTGCATCTATGACCTACACCACAGCTCATGGTAACGCCAGATCCTTAACCCACTGAGCAAGGGCAGGGACCAAACTTGCATCCTCATGGGTACTAGTCAGATTCGTTTCCACTGAGTCATGGCAGGAACTCCCAACTATATTCTTAATGCTCTTCTTTTCCTGTAATAGGGATATATGTATAGTGGCATCAGCTTTTTTCTTTGACACCATTACCCCCCTTTTTTTAAGGTATTAGGTTTGTAAAACTTTGACCTCTAGTTAAGACAGCAAGACAGCACACTGTTGGTTTAGTTAAAAGTCTAACGACCATATTTATTGGGGAAGAGGTATTATTTTTGGTGTGTGGTAGTGCTAAATTTATTACTGAGACTTGAAATATATTTATTTATATTTCTAGTCCTTGTCCTTTTGGAAATACAGTGGAACAGAGCAGGAGAACATGTGTTCCATGTACCTACATTTGTGTTGCAGAGAATGGGTGTGGTGGCCTGAATTTAGGTTACTGTGTTGGGATGGACAGGATCTGTGGTATATCTGGGGAAGGTGTTTGAAAAGGAAATATTGACCTACTTTTTCAGTTCACTAGTGCTGGATGAAATATATTTTTAAATGTGTGGGTAGCTGGAAACACAGGTAACTGTGACTCTGATGCAGAGAAGATAGAATTATCGATGAAAACTGACTCTGGGAATTTTTTAGAATATTAAGGTGGAATCGGGAGAGCCTAGAGGTCCTCTGAGTCATCTTCACAGAGAACTGAAATTTCTTCTTGTGAGTATCCTTCTGGAATTTGTTACTTGCATGTTTTCATTAACCTAATGTTTTCATAAAAATATTTGTTAGTATCATTGCTCTTTAGTTGTGTGTTCTTCAAAATTTGTTCCAAATGTTATGTGCTTGGCAATTTAGACAGTTTAATTGACTATATGGTAGGTGTCCTTGCAATTAAAGGAAGTATTCATTAGATAGTAGTTAATAGTTAACAGTTTTTTCACCTTTTTTACTGAAGTATTTGGGTTTTATTCATATGATTGATTCCCTTCTTTCCGGATGAGTCAGCTACCAGTGTATTCCAAATGCATGTTAATAACTGGGATTTTGATTGATGCTATAGATTATAATGAGCATGTGTTTCAAGAATTTTATGTTTCAGTAATTTTAGCTCCACTTTATAAACTGAATCTCAGGGTGGGGGTTAGCTTGGCACACAAAGCCTGTTATATGTTGTATCCAATTAGTGCCCTACCTCTTTTTTCTTTAAACAGCTTTATTGAGGTAAAAATTACATCCCATAAAACTTACTCATTTTAAGTGTACATTTCAGTGGTTTTTACTATACTGACAGAGTTGTACAACCATGACCGTATTTAATTTTAGGGTATTTTCATCACCCCCCAAAGAAACTCCATACCCATTAGCAGAAACCTCCCACCCCTGGCAGCCATTAATCTAGTTTCTGTAGTACTTGGTTCCTTTTTATTACTGAATAACATTCTAGTGTATAAATATACTACATTTTTGTTTATCCATTCATGAGTTGATGGATGTTTCAGTTGTTTCTGTTTCTTGGCTATTTATGAATGATGCTGCCATGAATAGTCATATATAAGATTTTATGTGGCACATGTTTACACATGTCTTGGATGGATTTGTTGGGTCACATGGTAACTCTTTTTAACCTTTTGAGGAACTGCCAAACTGTTTAACTTTTCCAAAGTGGCTGCATCATTTTACATTTCCACCAGCAGTGTGTGTGAGGGTTCCAATTTCTCCATATCTTTTCCAGTACTTGATACTGTCTTTTTTGTTGTTGTTGTTGTTACAGCCATCCTGGGAGGGTGGGATAAAGTGGTATCTCATTATGGTTTTGATTTGCATGTCCCTGATGGCTAATGACATTTAGCATCTTCTCATGTTTGTTTTGTGTTTTGTGTTTTTGTTTTTTGTTTTTGGTATTTTTAGGACTGCACCTGCAGCATATGGAAATTCCCAGGCTAGGGGTCAAATTGGAGCTACAGCTGCTGGCCTACACCACAGCCACAGCAACACCAGATCCAGGCTGCCTCTGTGACCTACACCACAGCTCACGGCAATGCCAAATCCTTTAACCCATTGATCAAGGCCAGGGATCAAACCCACATCCTCATGGATACTAGTTGGGTTCATTACCACTGAGCCACAATGAGAAATACCTTTTCTTCTTTCTTGAAAGCTCCTCTTTCAAGATATACTCTAGGGCTTTCATCATATGTCTACCCTCCTATCTCTGCGCTCCTCTCTCCACCCTGGCAGAGGCCTTACCATTTAGCGATTTGACTAATGCTTTTATAAGGGAACTTCAGGCTCCTGTCTTTAAGCTGATACCCCTTCCAGTCTTTCCCACTTGTATCAAACTATCTCCCACTTGAGTAGAGGGCTCTTCCTTCAAATTCTAAATATGTCCAAAGGGAAACTTGACATCTTCTTCAGACTAGATTCCCTTTAAAAACCTCCCATTTCTTTCTGTGTTTTCACCATTCCTTTAATTTTCCAGGCTAGAAACCTTATCTTTTACTTTAGAAAGGACTGTCTCTACCACTACCACTTACTGCCACAGCTAGAAGCTACCACTCTACTCTGTGCCCAGCATGTGGTGCTAAGTAGTTCAGTTATTTTGCCTGAGGTGTTAGTAACTGGTCCGTGGAAGACCTGGTTTAAAACTCACTCAGGTACATGTCTATCTGATTTAAAAGTCCATGCTTTGTTACAGTCTTCCTTATAAATCACAGGATCTTAGATGTTTTATCTTTCTCTCTACCCCTCCATATCCTATTGTTTCTTTGTTTTTCATTTGAGGAACGCACTGTGCCCATCTTGGTTAAAGCCCTTATCACATCCCTCCTGGACCACTCTAATGATCCTTCGTTGTTTCACAACAGGGACATACTCTTAGCATCTTGGGCAGGTTTATTCTTTGGAGACTGGGACCATTTTATACAAAACAGAATGCCCCAAACGCTCTGGTACTCGCACTCATTGTGACATTAGAAGTTGTCTTAGTTTTCCAAAGACCCCCAAGGGGTGGAGGAGGATCTCATTTCTGTTGATCTCACTTCTCTTTTCCTTAGAATCTGTATTTTTCCCTTACTTTAGCAGTACTAGTGGCTTGCAGAGGTTCCCAGGCCCAGGGTTTGAACCCACTCTACCACAGTGACCCGAGCCACAGCAGTGACAACACTGGATTCTTAAACGGAGAACTCCAGTATTTTGGCTATTTCTGGTAGAGAAATTCTTATCTGCTTAATCATGTCATTTTTCTGTCAAAAAATCAACAATGGCTATTGTCTTCCGTATGAAATAAAAAATCTTTGAAGGTGTTAAGGTCACTATTCCTGTCTAACCCTTATTCCTTTGAGTCTGATTTGATTTGCCTCTCTTGCCTGGGAGTTTTCTCCACCCTGGGTGGAATCTTCCCACCTTCTTCATCTTATTCCTGCTCTGTAGCCAGTGGTTCCCTCATTTGAGTTGAGCTGGTGTTTCTCATTGTTCCTCTGGCCATTCCAGCCCATCTTGACCTCTTTCCTTACTTCAGTTTAGCTATTGTACGTATAGATGTGAACTTCAGTCATCTTCATATTTATTGCTTCCCAGTTATTTCAGCTGCATTATCGATCCTCCTTAACTAAAATTAGAAGCATCTTCTAAGGCAGACTCATGGGTCTTGATTGCTCTCTAGCACCTATGCACATATAATCAGAGTTCATTGGCACATCAGACTTCCAGATATGTGTCCTGGGACTGTCAGTTTCTATTATGCCACCTTAAGCAAGTTAATTAGGCTCTTTTAGTCTCAATGAAATGGGAGTAGTAGTAGTATATACCTCATAGGGTGTTTGTAAGGATTAAGCAACATACTGCATCTGAAGTTCCCGTCCTGGCACAGTGGAAATGAATTGCAGTAGGAACCATGAGGTTTCGGGTTTGATCCCTGGCCTTGCTCAGTGGGTTAAGGATCCCGAATTGCTGTGAGCTGTGGTGTAGGTCACAGACGAGGCTCAGATCCTGCATTGCTGTGGCTCTGGTGTGGGCTGGCGGCTACAGTTCTTATTGGACTCCTAGCCTGGGAACCACCATATGCCGCAGGTACAGCCCTTAAAAAAAAAAAAAAAAAAAAATTCTGTATCTAAAACACATAGGAGTTCCCATCGTGGCTCAGTGGTTAATGAATCCAACTAGGATCCATGAGGTTGCGGGTTCGATCCCTGCCCTTGCTCAATGGGTTAAGGATCCGGCATTGCTCTGAGCTGTGGTGTAGGTTGCAGACGTGGCTTGGATCTGGCATTGCTGTGGCTGTGGTTCAGGCCGACGGCTACAGCTCCGATTAGACCCCTAGCCTGGGAACCTCCATATACCGCAGAAGCAGCCCTAGAAATGGCAAAAAGACAAAATAAATAAATAAATAAACATTTAGAACAGTCCTTGGCATCTGATTAAACATTCAAGAAGTATTATACTGATTAGTATTATTATTAAATGCCTTAGTGATTAAACTATGTCTTCTGTAACAAGTTTTAGGTTTTACATTTTTTTTAAATCTCTCACAGGTTTTGGCTGTTGGTTTGAGGACTGGTGTAACTGAATGGCCTGAGCCTCTGGAAGCAAAATCTGCTGTTGAACTTGTGCAGGAATTTCTGAATGGTGTTTGTTTACTTAAGTCATACTTGCTTTTCTTTTTGTTTACTTTTCTTAATTGGGAATTTATACTTGCTGTGTTTAAATATTAGTTGTCTTTTTAGGCTTGGTTTTCCTTTTGGTTGGGATACATCTAAAGCTGTGAGGTCTGTCATGGTGAGAGGGACAGCTGTCATTCTGAATTGCTAATGGTAAACATCTCAGTAATTTTAGAATAGTATGTATTTAATTTATATTTTTTTATGCTGCAGTCATATTTCAGATTTCAGGAGAAGAGGGATGAACAGTAACCTTTGAGCACCTTCCATGTGCTTGACATTGTGTGTCAGGAGATTTCACGGTACCTCAGTTTGTCCTCACACCCCTATGTAGTGGGTGTGTGTTATAACCTCTATTGGAGAGTTCTGTAATTTGCTAAAATACCAGTTTGCACTTCTACTATCCTCATTTGCCATTTGGAAATAGGATTAGGATGGAGATAATTTGGAAAGCAGAAAAGTAAATCCAGAATTAATAAGCTTTTACCACTTTCTAGACTTAAATACGCTGAATGGATTTGGTGATTCTACCAAAAAGGACACAGAGGTAAGTGATTGCTATCAGAACTGTACACTGAAATAGCTTGTACAATTTGGTTGTGCTGTTGTCTTTCATGTCATACAATCTCAAATGAATCTGGTACAGCCAGCAGTATTATGAGCATACTTTTTTGTTGCTCTTTCATGTCAGCACTGGCAATTATTTTCCTTGAGAACTGATAAATATTTTTATTTATTTATTTACTTATTTATTTTGCTTTTTTAGGGCTGCACCTGAGGCATGTGGAGGTTCCCAGGCTAGGGGTCAAATCAGAGCTACAGCTGCCGGCCTACACCAGAGCCATAGCAATGCGGGATCCGAACCACATCTGTGACCTACACCACAGCTCATGGCAACACCAGATCCTTAATCCACTGAGTGAGGCCAGGGATCCAACCCACAACCTAGTCAGATTTGTTTCCGGTCTGCCACGATGGGAACTCCAAGAACTGATAAATATTTTTAAAGGGAACAAATATATTTATTATTAATTGCTTACTACAGAGAACTGAAAATGTCTATGTTAATATACTGTTAACATATGGTATTACTATAGTATATTAATATGCTGTAGGATGGTATGTTAATATGCCACAGGTGACATTATTAAGTTGCACTAAATTTGTTATTTGACAAAAAGGAAGATGGAGACAAAGGTAATTAAATATTTTTCCATGGGAGGAAAATTGAATGCTTGCTTTTAGGCCTCATAGTTTAAAAAGAATTTTAGGGGTACAGTTTTTGACTGTCTATTGATTTATATCTCCTCATTAGTGAATGAACTTAGAGAAGATGCATTCATGTCTCTTTTTGAGTGTGTTCATGATTTCGCATTTTCTCAGAGCAGCATTTGAAAGCTTATTGGTCTTAAACCTTTTTATTCTTTGAAAAGTAAACTGAATATTCTCTGGCACTCACTTCTTTTCCAGGCAGTGAAGCATGACTCCGCCGCAGTTGATCAGTCCATGGCATGTCTTCTTACAGTACGTGGTGATCTTGATTTTGCTGAGCAGCTGTGGTGCAAAATGAGCAGTAGTAGGTATCCATTAGGGTTGTGAAATAAAATTTTTCCTGTTATGTCTTAGGCTTACTTTTAAGTCTTTTGGAAATAATACACTGTGTACTGCTAGTCTTGTGTGGACATCTGGTTCCTATTTTATCAAAATCATTTCTAATAATGCATTGGCATATTCTACTCAAGAATTGTACTAAGACAAGGCAATTCATAGAATCTGTTTTTTTTCTCCTAACTAAAGTATAAGATTGGTTTTTATGCTATATTTGTAATGAACCAAAACATATACCTTAGTTGAGATTAAGAAATGAAAAGATACTCTGTAATATTTTACTAAATATGTCATTTTATGTTAGTAAGTTTCTTTTTTATAAAATGCTCTCAAGAGGGAGGGGCTTTAATTTCTTTCCCCCTTCCCCATTCATAAAGTTCAGATACTTCACTTCATTTGTGTATCCTTAAAATTAATGACATATATAATCTGCAGAAGTGACCATGAAAATAATGTTAGACTGACTTGTTTTCCAAGCTGTGATTTCTTATCAAGACTTGGTGAAGTGTTTTGCGTTGATCATCCAGAGTCTCCAACGTGGTGATATACAGCCATGGGTAGGTTTAGTATTGTTTGTTAGAACCTTTTCTCATCAGCATATCACACTGGTTAAGGACGCAAGTTCTGAAGAAGACTGTTTGAGATTGAATTCCAGCTCTGCTACTTTCTAGCTGTGTAAACTTGGGCTGGTTCCTTAATTCATGTACAGTGCTTAGCATCTAGCTTAAGGTTAAGTGCTTAGTATTTGTAAGCTACTAATATTGTAATTGTTACTGTTGCTGTGAATGATTATTCTCATATACTACTGATGAGAATACAAATTGGAACACTGTCTAAAAAGCAGTTAGGATAAAGTATTGAGAGCCTCAAAATGTATCCAGCCTAAGGTCATGCAGAAATATTTATCAAGATATGGAGTTCCAATTGTGGCTCAGTGGGTTAGTAACCTGACTAGTATCCTTGAGGATGTGGGTTTGATCCCTGGCCCTGCTCAGTGGGTTATGGATCTGGTATTGCCATGAGCTGTGGTGTAGTTGCAGATGCAGCTCAGATCTGGCATTGCTGTGGCTGTGGTATAGGCTGGCAGCTGCAGCTCCAATTGAACCCCTAGCCTGGGAACTTCCGTATGCCGCATGTGTGCACCACCCCCCAAAAATTTCTTGGAGTGGTGCTTTAGAAACTGATAGGTTTGTAACTTGGGTGCTTTTATCTGAATAATTTGTAGTGTTAGGAGATGAATGTAAGCTTATAGTTCTTAGCTTTTAGCTAATGCAGTTCACTTTTCTTTTGCTTGATGGACTTTTTATATTTTTATTTGTGGTTTTATCAACTTTTCTCAATTTCTAGCTTCATAGTGGGAGTAACAGTTTACTAAGTAAGCTCATTCATCAGTCTTACCATGGAACCATGGACACGGTTTCTCTCAGCGGGACTGTTCCAGTTCAGATGCTTTTGGAAATTGGTTTGGATAAATTGAAGAAAGATTATATCTGTTTTTTCATAGGTAGGTCCCTTGTCCAGCTTAAAAAATGAAAAGCTACATCACAATTGTCAGCCATGGGTATTCTCAGATTTTATCTTTGTTCTTGTCCCTAATTATTTGTAGTCCTGGCTTTGTCCCTGGTTCACTGTGAGATAGACAGTTCCATTTTCTGAGCCTTAGTTTCCCCCTTGATAAAGATAGTAGATTAAAGATAGCTATAGTTTTTGTTTGTCTTTAGTTCAAACATTTTGAGATTCTGTAAAGTTAATGTAGTAAATTAAAAATGCTATTTTAATAGCCATCATTTGGTTGTTTTTACTAGGAGCAAACTGTAATCATTTTTAGAATGAGTATTAGTTTATATTTATAGTGTAATGTAACAGGAAGTTTGGCTTTTTGTGAGAAACTGTTTAGCTTGAACATTTATTTATGAACTATGAAATTTTTTCTTAGGTTCTTAATGTGTAATAGATAATACCTAAAGCTTATTTGCATATATGTGTTTTTTCTTGATAGGTCAGGAACTTGCATCTTTGAATCATTTGGTGAGTTTATTTTTTTATTCTAAAGTTGGTTTTTCTTTTATTCAGTCATTCCACATACAGTTATTAAGTGCCTATTCTGTGCCAGCCTCTGTCCTAGGAAACATAAATAAGACAATTAATTATAATGTCTAGTAAGGGAGATAAAAAAAAGCCCATTCGATGTCACTTCTCATTTTCTATAAATTTATGATGGTAACATAAAGTTGTATCATACTTAAGCCAGTGTACTCCCACAACTCTGATTTATCAAAATGGTTAAGGAATGCCTTTCTTTGATAGGCCCTATAAGGAAATATTTCCTTTATATTCTCCTGACCCATTTCTATTACACATGAAAGATTACTTTCTGAAGAATTTGTTAGGTTCTTTAACATATTGATTCAAAAGGTACTTCTGGGTTTCAGGGTCACGATTATGAGCTTTTATATTTTCCTAGTGTCTTGATTTAGAAAGTTAAAGAGATTAAAGAGCATTCATACTGACCCTTGACATTTGTTGTAAGACTGTTTTAGAAAATGGATCTTCAAATGACATCTTTCTCATAAAAAAACAATATAGGAAAACTCTAGCTTTATCTGTTGTACAAAGTAAGACTCAAGTGGATTCTTTTGAGGGTTTTTTTTTTTTTTTTTTTTTTGCTATTCAAAATTTAAGCATTTTCTTAAGGATGCATATTTTTAGTGGAAACTTTTTTTATACATATTTTTCTAAACTTGGAAAATTAATAACATTTTTGAAAATTGCAATATAACACAAATATACCTTTAATCTTATCACTCAAGTGTGAGTGCCCTTATTTTTATGAATTCCCTTCAAATCATTTAATTTCTTTTGTCTTTTTAGGGCCACATGTATGGCACATGGAAGTTGCCAGGTTAGGGGCTGAATTAGAGCTACAGCTGCTGGCCTATACCACAGCCACAGCAACACTGGATACAAGGCACATCTGTGGCCTACACTGCAGCTTGTGGTGATGCTGGATCCTTAACCCACTGAGTGAGGCCAGTGATTGAATCTGTATCCTCATGGATGCTAGTAGGATTTGTAACCTGCTGAGCCACAATAGGAACTTCTCAAATCATTTAATAGGCCTGTTTTTTAAAAAATATAATTTGACTCCAGACTTTTGACAAAGATTCTTAAACTTTGTGAATCTCTTAGAAGGTGTATTAAAATGCTGATTCTTGGGCCCCAGTGATTCAGTAGGTCTAGGTCTCTGGAATTTGTCTTTTTAAAGAAACCATCTCTGTCTCCAGATGATTCTGATGCAGGTGATTTGCAGGTATATTAGTTTTTCTTTTGTTGTCATAACAAATTACCACACACTTAGTGTCTTAAAGCAACATGAAACGCAACATGGATGGAACTAGAGACTCTCATACTGAGAGAAGTAAGTCAGAAAGAGAAATACAGATACCATATGATATCACTTGTATCTGTAATCTAATATATGGCACAAATGAACCTTTCCACAGAAAAGAAAGTGATGGACTTGGAGAACAGACTTGTGTTTGCCAAGGGGGAGGGGGAGGGAGAGGGAATGGGTTGGATTGGGTATTGCCTTTGGAATGAATTAGCAATGAGATCCTGCTGTATAGCACTGGGAACTATGTCTAGTCACTTATGATGGGGGCATGATAATGTGAGAAAATAGAATGTGTATGTTTAACTGGGTCATCATGCTGTACAGTAGGAAAAAGAATTGTATTGGGGAAATAACAATTAAAAATTTTTTAAAAAAACAAAACAAAACACCAACATGAAACATAATTATTTTATAATTCTGTAGTTTGGAGGTCCAGTCTGGGTCTCACTAGGCTAAAATCAGGTTGTTGGCAGGCTGTGTTCCTCTCGAGTCTGACTATAGGAGAAGATCCATTTCCTGCTCATTTGATTTATTAGCAGAATTCAGTTCCTCATGGTTGTAAGACTGAGGTATCTTTTACTGGCTGGCTGTAAACTGAGGGCTATTCCTGTCTTCCAAAGGCCAACCCATACCTTGGCTCCTGGCATCCTCCTTCCATCTCCATAGAAGCCCTAGCCTATCAAGAGCTTCTCATGCTGTATCTCTGCTTCTCTTTCTCTGCCTCCCATATCTAGTTAGAAGAGCTCACTTGATTAGATTGGGCTCCTTGCGTAATTCAGGATACTATCCCTATTTCAAGGTCAAATGACCTTATATATCTGTGACCTTAAATCCTTAAAGCCATAAATGTAATATACACACAGGTTCTGAGATTCAGACATGGACATCTGTTGAGAGTGGTTTCTGCCTATTACAGCAGGCCACGTTTTAAGAAGCCCTCAGTAGGCTGCACTGCCTCCAAATAGACAGTAACGTGAGACCCTGTCACCTCTTTTCTATGTGGGGTCTTGTGGACAGAGAGGTGGACCAGCCTAGGTTGTAGCGTGAGCAGAGAGCATCAGAGGGGAAAGGCACTTTGGGTCTGTTCCTTTGAGAAAAAGACCTGAGTGGTCCAGTGCCAGAGCTGTCAGGCGACCACTGGCAGTGTGGATGGCAGGTGCGGGGAAGGTTGTGGTCTGTAGCCAGTGGTGAGTGGGGGGCTATTTTGGGGTACTGTTTTCCTGGGACCGTGCCTATATCCTTGCTTGTGCTATTTTCACATTTTGGAATAATCTGTGTGAGACAGTAAATATGTCTCTGTATTTTGGATTTAACTATAAATTAATTTGCATGAAATTAATTTATCATATTTTTGCATACCTTCCGTTAAACTGTAATTTAGGGTTATCCATGGGTCTCTCCCATTCCCGTGCTGTTACTCCAACTTAATTAAAAGATTATCATAATTTTTCCCTTCCTGTATTAGTTTTCTGCCTCACAAAATTTAGGAGATTAAAGGATTACAAATCCATTATCTCAGTTTCCAGGAGTTGGGAGTTGGGCACATTTTAGCTGGTCTGCTGCTCAGGGTGTCTGTCACAAGGCTAAAATCAGGGTGTCATCCGGAGGCTTGACTAGGGAAAGATCCACTTTCATGTTCCCTCACTTGCTGGCAGAATTATTTACTCATGGCCCTTGGACGAGGGTCTCCATTTTCTTTTAGCTGTTGGCCCAGGACCAGCCTCAGGTCATAAAGGGTGCTTATAGGTTCTTGCCACATGGCCCTCCTCACAACGTGGCAGTTTGTTGCTTTGAAGCCAGCAAGAGAGTATCTATAATGCTTAACCTTCTTAAAGAAATCACTCCTCTAGGTCATAGTAAGACCAGATGATAATCTCCCTTTTGATTAATTCCAAGTCAGTCAGTAACCTAATCTTGGGGTAAAAATGCATCATATTTACAGATTCTGCCCTCACTCAAAGAGAAGGGATTGTACAAGAAGTGTATTCCAGAGGCAAGAATCTTGCGGGTCATCATAGCATTCCACCTACCATACTTACCATGGCTTATGTCCTTAGGATGGGTTCTCAGAAAAAGGACTGCACTTTTTGTGATGCTTGACATAGTAGCATTGCCAACTTTCTTTTCCAAAGGGTCATGCCAATTTACCAGTAATGTATATGTTAATGGAAGCTTATCAATGCACTTACTTAATTTCTTGGTACTTCAGATTTACTATCTGTTTTTATTGGTGAATGTTCCCATCAACCTAACAAGTGTATTGAAGTTAAAAATTATTTTGTGAAGTTGCCATTCTCTCCCTCTGGAGAGTTTGGTGGGTGGTAGTAGTTGCCTACTTGGCCCTCCTTGGTGAAGCAGTTCTGTGATTTGCCTTTATCAGAAAATATGTATAATGGTTTGCTTAGAACATTCTCAGTGAAGACTTTACTTAGAGTTTAGTTTGAGAAATAGTATTGAATTGAGAAAAGCTATCTAGCCTGCCTCCTGTCTTCTTTTGCCCCTTTTTAAGCTTGCATCTATACTTAGGTTTAGCAGTCATAGTTAATTCTTTCCAGAGACTCCACTTGTTCTTTAACTCCCTCTTTTGTTTGTCCCTTTTCTCATTCCAGGAGTATTTCATTTCTCCATCAGTAGATACACATGAAAAGGTGTATCGTGTTCAAAAACTTCACCATATTCTTGAAATAGTAGTCAGTTGCATGCTTTTCATTAAACCTCAACATGAGCTTCTCTTTTCTTTAACACAGTAAGTATTCTGTTGTTTACATACATAAAAACATACTCTCTTTGGAAATAGTTGCAGCCGAAATAAGTGCATTTTTTTATTATCAGTTAGGATAAGATGTGTCACCCTGTCTTCACAATAGCAGAAAGGTTCTAAGTCGTTGCCATGAAAGGAAAGGGTTTGGACTCAGAAGGAATCAGGTTGGACACTTGGCTCTAGCACATCCTTTCTACCGAAGTTTCCTTTCACTGCATCTTGTTTTTTCACCTAGAAAAGCATGTAATGTGTATAAAGTACGTGACAAGAGGTACTTAATAAATATTAATTCCTTCTCTTTTCTTTACATCTTTATAAATATGGTCAAGCTAATCTTTGCCGGTCATTCTTATGGTAACTGAATGGAATCAGATTTCATTATCAGACCTCTCTGAATAGTATTGCTGAAATTTTAGAGATTCTGTCAGTAAGTTTGACTAAAAACAGTTTAGAATAATCCTTGTACATGGATTGCTGGTGTCTTATGTGTATAATTTGAAGCTTCAAATTGGAAATAAGTAAACTGTCCAGTGGAAGAACTGGGTTTCATTTTCCCCATGAAAGGAAAAGTACATTGCCTTTTCCAAAATTAGAATTTGCCTCAGTTGTAAAGGGGAAAGTTTGAAATTGTTACTGTTTTTTTTTCCCCCATTAAATATCAGTAGAATATATGAATTAAAATATATGAATTAACTCTTTAATTCCCCATACTTGGGAAATAGTGGAGGCTATATCTTTGTTTTTCTTTTGCCTTTTTGTTTTTCATATATCTTTCTCCCCATTTAAACCTTTACTTGAGCTCAACTTAAATAAATTTATGTTCACTATTAATTTTTAAAAAGTGAATGAAATTTCCTTTCAGAGAAAAAACATAACCTAAGTGTTGTTTGGATATTTCCTTAATGAGCTTTAGACTTCCAGAAAGCCTTTATCTCCAAGTGGCATTTTTCCCCAAAGCAATTCTTTTTTTTTTTTTTTTTTTCTTTTTAGATCTTGCATAAAATATTATAAACAAAATCCTCTTGATGAGCAACACATTTTCCAGCTGCCAATCAGACCAACTGCTATAAAAAATTTGTATCAAAAGTAAGTAATTTAATCTTTCAGTTATACTTCAAGTCCAGTCATGATTCTAGACAATTTCAGTGTCTGTTTCATGGGGAACCTCATGACCCAGAGTTGCTTCACCCCTAAAACCATACTCCTCGGCTTCCCACTCTCTGAACGGAGTCTGGTAGAGTCTTTCCTCATCCTTCCCCTGGACCTTTGGTCTGTTCTTTTTAGACTATTGGTCTTCTTACTCTTTCATTTTTCTTTCAATTTGTAATTTCTTCATAGGATAGGGCAGAAACTTTAGCCGGAAGGGAAGAGACAAATTGGGAGAAAAGTGGTCAAGGTAATGACAACAAAGTCAAGATTGTGGCTGTGGGAGCGAGAAAAAGATTTGGGGTTTGAGAGATATGGTAGTGAAGCTAAGATGATAGATTGGCCATCCACATGAACACTAAGGTTCCCTCAAATCGGGGTCCCCCCAACTCTTCTCTCAGCATGTAATAGACTTGGAATTCCTCTCATACTAAAGCCACTCTATTTATACCCTCCCTGTAATCCCTGAAATTGTTAGCCAAACCCCATCATTTCCCTGAAATTGGTTGACAAAGATTGCCAGTAACCTTCTATTTGCCAAATCTAGAGGACACTTGCAGGAGAAGTATTTTTTGGCCCCTTGTGTAATTAGCTGGCCCAGCAATTCTTTATCCCTAAATAAGTGCTTATAAGGTTCTGTGGCATTTAACACTATTGCTTTCCTTTTTTTTTGTCTTCCTGCCATTTTCTTGGGCTGCTCCTGCGGCATATGGAGGTTCCCAGGCTAGGGGACTAATTGGAGCTGTAGCCACCGGCCTACGCCAGAGCCACAGCAACAGGGGATCCGAGCCGCATCTGCGGACTACACCACAGCTAACGGCAATGCTGGATCCCTAACCCACTAAGCAAGGCCAGGGATCAAACCCGCAACCTCATTGTTCCTAGTTGGATTCGTTAACCACTGAACCACGATGGGAACTCCCACTATTGCTTTCCTGAACCTATCCCTTTCCTTTATTTTCATAACATTCTGTCTTAATTTTACCTCTATCCTTCTCACCTCCTCCAAGACTGAATAGTTCTCTTTTCAAATTCTTTTTCCTCCGAGTTCCCATTGTGGCACAATGGAAATGAATCTGACTAGTATCCATGAGGGTATAGATTCAATCCCTGGCCTTGAAGGTCAGACGGGGCTCCAATCTTGTGTTGCTGTGGTTCTAGCATAGGCCGGCAACAGTAGCTCCGATTTGACCTCTAGCCTGGGAACTTACATATGCCACAGGTGCACCCCTAAAAAGCAAAAAAAAAAAAAAAAATCTTCTTCCTCTGCTTCCTTTATATGTGAGTGTCCAACAGAACTCCACCCTCTGCCCTCTTTTCTTACATTCTTCTGTCTTCCTGAGGTGATTGCATTCACACCCAGAGCTTCAGTTCCTCTGGGCTAATGATATAATTCATAACCTGTATCCTGCTTCTCCTGAGCTTCATAGCCATGTGAATCCTCAAATTCAGACTCTTCACCCTCTTCCTAACACTTCCACCTCCTATGTTCCTCTCAAGTAGCCATCATTAATCTCCGCCTAATGTCCTAAACAGAAACCCAGGACTTATTTTCCACTTATTATTGTCACTTCCTCCCTCCTTGAAATGGTTACCAAGTCCTGACCTCCTAGCAAACTCTTGAATCCTCTCCTTTCTCTCCTCCTTCACATCATCATTGCCTTATTTCACATCTGCTCTTTTCATACCTGGGCTAAGGACAGGAAAAAATCCTTTTTCCTATCTACCTTCTGCCTCCATTATCTTCCTACTTTATGTCACAAAGTGAGCTTCCTAAAATTCAAATCCCATCATGACTCCTTTCTGTTTAAATGGCTCCCTTACCTTTATTTATTTATTTATTTTTTGTCTTTTTGCCTTTTCTAGGGCCGCTTCTGCATCATATGAAGGTTCCCTGGCTAGGGGTTGAATCAGAGCGGTAGCCACCGGCCTACGCCACAGCCACAGCAACTCAGGATCCAAGCCGCATCTGCAACCTACACCACAGCTGATGGCAACACCGGATCCCTAACCCACTGAGCAAGGCCAGGGATCAAACCTGCAACCTCATGGTTCCTAGTCGGATTCGTTAACCACTGCACCACGACGGGAACTCCACTCCCTTACCTTTAGAACAGAGTTCCACCCCCGTGTATGATCTGCCAGACTGTCTGTACCCAGCCTCTGTGCCTTTCTGGCTCATTTGCCACCACACCTTCCCACTCTGCTTTTGAGTCAGAGATACTGTGTTATTGCATTTCCTCAGGCACCACACGTACTTACCCCTCGGTGCCTACAGCCGTGTCCTTCCTTCATCTGGGACCTTGTCTGCTTAACTGACTCCTCACAATTTCATTATAAGCTCAGCTCGAAGGCCACAGTCTCTGAGGATTCTTTTCCAACTGCACAATCCCAGTCAGAGTTAAATTACCCTTTTTATTATCCCCTCTCATATTCCTTATTTCTCTTTTATAGCATTTTTCAAAATTGAATAATTATTTTTTATTGAAATATAGTTGACTCACCATATTGTGTTAGTTTCAGGTGTACAGCAGAGTAATTTAGTTATATGTATATTTTTAGAGTCTTTTTAAAATTATTATAAGATATTGTATATTGTTTCCTTTATAGCTTACAGTAAATCCTTGTTGTTCATCTCTTTTATATATAGAGGTGTGTGTCTTTTAATCCCATACTCCTAATTTAACCCTCCCCTCTTTTTGGTAACCATAAGTTAGTTTCCTATATCTATGAGTTTGTTTCTGGATTTTTGTGTATGGTTTTTTGTTTGTTTGTTTTTTGTTTTTTTGCTGCACCCACAGCATGCAGAAATTCTGGAGCCAGGGATCAAAACTATGCCACAGCAGAGACCCAAGTCAGAGAGCAATAGCAATGCTGAACCTTTAACCTACTGAGCCACCAGGGAACTCCGTGTTTCTGTTTTGTATATAAGTTCACCTGTATTATTTTTTATTTTTTAATTTTTTGGCCACCCCACGGCATGTGGAAGTTCCTTGGCCAGGGATCAAATCAGACCCAGAGCTACGACCTACCCCATGGCTATAGCAACACCATATCCTTAACCTACTATGCTGGGCCAGGGAGCAAACCGGCACCTCCACAGAGACAAGCCGGATCATTAACCCACTGCGCTATATCAGAAATGCCTATATTATTTTTTAGATTCCACATATTAATGAAATCATGTATTTGTCTTTCTCTCTTACTTAGTATGGTAGTCTCTGGGTCCACCCATGTTGCTGCAAATGGCATTCTTTCATTCTTTTTTATAGCTAAGTAGCATTTCATTGCATATACGTACCACATCTTCTTTATCCATTCATCTGTGGATGGACACTAGGTTGTTTCCATGTCTTGGCTATTGTGAATAGTGCTATACATTGGGGTGCATGCATCTTTTCAATTATAGAGTTTTCATCTTTTCTGAATATATGCCCAGGAGTGTGATTGCTAAATCATATGGTAGCTCTATTTTTAGGTGTTTTTTTTAAGGAACCTCCACAATGTTCTCCATAGTGGCTCCATCAACTGTTATTTATGTTCTTGTTCTTCTCCCACTCTTGATTGTGCTTCTTGAGAGAGAGTACTGTAGGCCACCAGGGAAATCTGAGAGTATCGTGACTGCTCCATCTCTTCTTCCTCCTCAGTGCTTATCACAGAAGGACTTTTCTATGTGACTAAAGAAGGAAGGAACTAGGTATTACTTTTCTTTGACGGTTTTTCTTTCCTTAGTGAGAAGCCACAGAAATGGAGAGTGGAAATAAATAGTGGTCAAAAGAAGGTGAAAACAGTTTGGCAACTGAGTGACAGCCCACCTTTCGACCATCTGAGTTTTCATAAACCTGGTAAAGATGGTTTGTAGTCTTTTCACATCAGTTATTCCATTAGAAAATAAACTAAGTTTACCAGTAGAGCTTATCATTAGAGCTCTTGTGCCTAGTTTTAAATTCTTTTCCTGAACTCCAGGTATAAGCCTATTTTTTCTGGGGAAAAAAAAAATCATGAAAAAGTGCTTTTTCTCATCATCCTGGCTAGAGGAACTTATTAAAAGAGTCAAGCAATAGGGACATGGGTATAAAATAGATTATAAAATGGAAATGCCAGCTCATACTTCACATTCCTGTGCACTGTTTAAAACAGTGATGATATTTCTGCTCTAATCCCTTCTCCGTGGCTAGAATAATTAGCTGACCCATTAAGTCTTCCTCAGTAAGTACTATGAAACTGTTTCCTTTGTGCACGTGGATTGTGTGGTGCTGTCATCTCTTATTTGTATAATTCTTTTTAAAATTTTTTTAAAATTATAGTTTGATTTACAATGTTCTATCAATTTCTGCTATACAGCCAAGTGAGCCAGTTATACATATATATTACACACATTCTTTTTCTCATATTATCTTCCATCATATGTGATTAGATATAATTCCCTGTGTATACAGCAGGATTATTTATACAATTCTGTTTTTTTCTCGTCTTTTTGTCTTTTTAGGGCCACACCCATGGCATATGGAGGTTCCCAGACTAGGGGTCAAATCGGAGCTGTAGCCGCCGGCCTCCGCCAGATCCAGCCATAGCAACGCCAGATCCAAGCTGTGTCTATGACCTACACCACAGCTCACAGCAACACCGGATTCTTAACCCACTGAGTGAAACCAGGGATTGAACCTGCAACCTCATGGTTCCTAGTTGGATTTGTTTCCACTGCACCACAACGGAAACTTCTATTTACATAATTCTTAAATGGCTGACTCCTATATTGCAAGGATCATCCAAAATAAAATCTAATAATTTTAAGACAGAATTCAAGAAGATTTGAAAGGCTGGGAATATAAATAGTCCTCAATTGTAAATATTAAAGCCTAATAATCATTTATTTTTTGCCAAAGATCATAGGCATTTACAAAATTAGACTTCCTGTTTCATTGAACTGAGCACTTAGGTTGAATACTAGTTTCTCAAGTTACCTAGTGGTTTTGATAGTTAATATCAAAATCTGGAAGAATAAAGAGAGAAAAGTGTACTTTTAGCTGCCCTAGGAAGAGAGAATAAGGCTTCGGAGTTAATGGGGGAGAAAAACAGTGTCCAGTAAAATGCTGCTCATCCAAGGGGTGCTTGGCAAATGATTGTTGGTAATGCTGGAATATGAAAACCAAAACCTTGACCCACAAGGAAGTGGATGTGAACTCATCTAAATGTTAACTGTGTCATTTATTTTTGAAATATAGAAGGCTTCAGGAGAAAAAAAAATAGATATGTATCTAGCCCTAGGACTGTAAATCTTAAGCAGAAAATGTTTTGTGAAATACATATTATGATTGGGAAAAGACAGTTGTTTAACTGTAATGGAGGAGGCACAAAAATTAAAGCAGTAGGCTACCAAATTTAAAATATATAAGTTTTAAAAATTGGCTCTATCTTTTAGTTTGTTTAGTCATTTTCAATGCATCAAGAGGGTTGACTATTTAAAGGAATTGTCTGCTGATTTTTATCTAATAAATTCTCTGAAAGTAGAAGACATGTAATTCAAACTACCTCCTGATTATTGCAAAATTCAGCACTATACTTAGTAGAAAAGCAGGGTGGTAATCAATTTTTATCTGTCTCTCTGGTTGTAGATTTTTCTGAATTAACATTAAACGGTAGCCTGGAAGAAAGGATATCCTTTATTAACATGGTTACCTGCAGCCAGGTGCATTTCAAGTGAAGGATGCTGATGGGGCCCTCTGTAAGGTAGTATGTTCATTTTTTGTTCTCTCCAAATACTTAATGAATCCAAGCCAGAGCTTTGGCAATGCCAGATCCGTAACCCACCGTGCAGGGCCAGGGTGACGTCCATAGTGACCCGAGCTGCTGCAGTCCCATTCTTGACCCGCTGCCACAGCAGGAACTCCCATAAATGCTGATTTAATATATTTGAAATATGGATTATTAGTAATCACATAAAAGGATTTACTGGGTGTCATTGAGCAGTGCAAGTCTTCAATTTCCTTTATACCTTTTGTAGTCAACTGACAGTTTAATTCTAAAACTGGCGAAACAGGGAGTTCCAGTCCTGGCTCAGTGGAAACAAATCTGACTAGTATCCATGAGGATGCAGGTTCAATCTCTGGCCTTGCTTAGTGGGTTAAGGATCTGGCATTGCCGTGAGCTGTGGTGTAGGTCACAGATGAGGCTCAGATCCCGCTTTGCTATGGCTGTGGCATAGGCTGGCAGCTATACCTCCAATTGGACCCCCAGCCTTGGAACTTCCATATGCCTCAGGTGTGGCCCTAAAAAGCAAAATAAATAAATAAAACTGGAGAAATGAAAAAAAACGTTTTGAATGGTAATGTCTTTGCAACTGAAATCAGTATATATGTAGAAAGAGAGTTTGATTTCAAAACCATTGATGGGAGTTCCCGTCGTGGCGCAGTGGTTAACGAATCCGACTAGGAACCATGAGGTTGCGGGTTCGGTCCCTGCCCTTGCTCAGTGGATTAACGATCTGGCATTGCTGTGAGCTGTGGTGTAGGTTGCAGACGCGGCTAGGATCCCACGTTGCTGTGGCTCTGGCGTAGGCTGGTGGCTACAGCTCCGATTCAACCCCTAGCCTGGGAACCTCCATATGCCGCGGAAGCGGCCCAAGAAATAGCAACAACAACAACCAAAAAGACAAAAAAAAAAAAAAAAACCATTGATGGAAGAGAAAAACCCTATTAATAGGTTATATGGACATTAAAAGCAAAATTTTGTTAGAAACAGTTGTAACCCAGCCCAGTTGTAGGACTGAGCCCCAGATATAAATACCCTTTTTAAAATGTTTTACTTGTATTAACCAAATGTTTGCTTAGTATTAACCAAAAGGATTAATGGAATAGCCTTTTCTGTTATCTTACTATTTCTGTGTTTCAGAAACAACATTAAATAGAGTCAAATAATGCATAAAATGCCTAATATCATTCTTTTTTGAGTTGTGTTTTGTACCCAAATAAATGGATATTAGCATTTTAGCTAAGAATAAAATGGGCTTTTTTTTTTAAAAAAAAAGCAGACTCTCTAGTTACAGAGAAGATATATAAATTAAATGATATTTTCTTTGAGGTATTTCATTGAGTAAAGGAAATTAATTTAGAATAAGAAAATTTCTCTTGGAGTTCCTGTCGTGATTCAGCAGTTAATGAATCTGACTAGGATCCATGAGGACGCAGGTTTGAGCCCTGGCCTTGCTCAGTGGGTTAAGGATCGGTGTTGCTGTGAGCTGTGGTGTAGGTTGCAGATGTGGCTCAGATCTTGTATGGCTGTGGCTGTGGTGTAGGCTGGCAGCTACAGCTCTGATTCAATTCCCCCCCCACCCCGCTCCCCACCAGCCTGGGACCCTCCATATGCTACGGGTGCCCTGAAAAGAAAAGAAAAAAAAAAAAAAAAGAAAGAAAAGAAAATTTCTCTTAAAAGAGCGTATGGGCCCATTTACTTGGTCCCCACCAACGCTTTTTCAAGGTTGCTTGATGGAATTTACAGCCTGAAAGGACTGTTATGTATAGGGCAGTGCTGAAATGGAAGTCATTTCTACATTAAAATATTATTTCTTGACACATTTTAAAATGAGAAATCAAATCAGAAAATAATGTTGCAAAATGAAAATTGGTGCATAATACACACTGATTTTCTTAAAATCTTGCATAATACAGCAAGATATTAACATTGACTTTGAGAGGGATGAGATTATAGGTGAATTTTTGTTTCATTTATGCTTGTTTTTATTTTCTAATTCTTAAATTCCAGCACAAGTCAAAAAAATAAAAAATAAAAAAGGAAAAAAGAAAAGATAATCATCAGAGAACCTGAAAACAGAAATGTATGTAAATCTTCGAAGCAGAAAAATGAGGACGCCCCTGAAGAAGATCCTGGAGGTTCTCTGTGAAAGATGCAGCTACAAAACGGATGACCCTGTCTCAGCTCAGGCTCCGCAGAAGGAGCACCAGGAGAACGGCAGCGATGAGTATACAGAGGGTGCAGACTGTAGGCACCACGATCTCGGATACAATCTGCATGTAACTTAGCAAAGGCTCTGCAGTGAGGGAGAGAACACAGCAGAATAGAATGTGGTCATTGTGGTGAATGTAGCTTCATCCTGAAAACTTCAACTGTCTGAAAAAACCTGGAAAATGGCACCATCACACTTTCACATTATTTTAATTTGGCATAAAAGAGAACCTGGTGAATTAAGTGTTAAAAAAAATTGAGGGCTTTTTAAGATATTTCAGAAAATATGAATAAAGGATGCTTAAATCTGATTCTTCCACAGGTACTGTAGTAAAGTCTTTGCCAACACTTATGCTTACTCAGAATGTTAGCAGCCATATTCCACAGTCTCTATAATTCTTATTGGGGGGATTTAGGAAAGAAAATTCCTTAGGAAACATATGTAGCCTTTCACAGATATTATTGCAGGAGTTCCCATTGTGGCTTAGTGGTAACGAACCCAATTAGTATCCATGAAGACGTGGGTTCGATCCCTGGCGTCCCTCAGCGGGTAAAGGATCTGGTGTTGTCGTGAGCTGTGGTGCAGGTTACAGATGCAGCTTGGATCCTGCATTGTCTTGGCTGTGGTGTAGGCTGGCAGCTGTAGCTCTGATTTGACCCCTAGTCTGGTAACTTCCATATGCCACAGGTGTACCCCTAAAAAGACCAAAAAAAAAAAAAAAAAGATGTTATTGCATATCTTAAGAGGTATAAGAATTTCTATTTTGAAATTTTTATGGTGATTCTTAACATAGCTAAGAGTTTGATAAGCATATTCAAGTACATTAATATAGTAGTGGATATTTACATAATACCTCCTTTCATGTTTGTGCCAGGTATAATGTTTATCTCTTTGGTTACTGAGATAAAGCACAGGCCCTCCTCCCATGGAGCTCATAGGCTCAACAGTAAGTTCTACACCATGTCTCTTACATTAAGTTTGTTTTAATTTAATGGAATACTAATATTGCTTGATTATTTAGATGAAGGTTAAAGTGAACAGTAGTCTGTTGGCCTATGAAAACAGCTGAAATTGTAGGATTTAGTCTAACATTTTCCACCTCTGAAACCACATTAAAGATGATTTGTTCAAATAGGAAGCATATTTCTCTTATTACTTTTATATAGAGAGAAAGACAAAATTCAAAGAAACAATATGTGTTGGCATTTCTTTCTTTTTTTTTTTTTTTTTTTTTTTTTGTCTTTTGGGGCTGCACCTGCACTAGGGGTCAAATCGAAGCTGTAGCTGCCTGGCCTATACCACAGCCAGAGAGAGCAACGTGCGATCCGAGCCAAGTCTGTGATCTACACCACAGCTCACAGCAAAGCTGGATCCTGAACCCACTGAGCAAGGCCCGGGATTGAACCTGTGTCCTCATGGATGCTAGTCAGATTCATTTCCGCGGAGCCACAATAGGAACTCCAACACAATAGTAGATTTATAAAATTCGCAATATGATTCAGAAAGAATTAAACTAGAGTAGATAAATTGGGTAGGTTGGGGGTGGGGGTGACACACCATGGTATGCAGAAGTTCCAGGACCAGGGATTGAACCAAGCCACAGCATTAACAATGCTGGATCTTTAACCCACTGCCTCACCAAGGGAACTCCTAAAATATTTCTGTTTCATGGTAGATTTTTTAAAATATATTTTAATGCTGATAGAAATTTGACATTGCTTCGAAGTAAAGGAAAAAGATTCCTTTCTAATCATGTTATTTTGGAAGATTGACTTAAGGTGGGTCCACCTTTTGATACATTGGTAATACTATTATTTAATTAACATGGTTTTATTATCAAAGGGGAGAATTAAACTCACCTGCAGCAAGCATCTGGTTGTTGATAGAGCAAATTTCCAAGGCTTTGAGGTACCAACTTTCCACCTGATAAAAACCCACTTGATGAGTAAAGTTGTTTTAGACTAGTTTTTTTTTTTTTATGTTTGAAATCATTTTTGTAATTAATGTTGGGTAAGAAATAAATTTCTTAAATCTCCATATAGTTTAAATCAGTTAATATTTATTGGACACCCATGTGCATCATTGTGAGAGAACCAAAAAACAGTCTTTATTCTTGAGCTAATAATCTAGTGCTTTTCTAGTAATGCCTGATAGCTATCAGTCACTGCTTCAAATTACAGTCCCACTAGTCTCATCCTAAAAGAATGTTGGTAAACAAGTGAGACTTTTTTTTTTATTAAGACACTCTAAATTACAACTTAAATTCCCTGCCATTAGGTTCAGCAACATTGATAAACAGTAGAGAGCTGATAAAAAAAAACTTGTAGGTTATTGCAAATGGGACGGTTTTTTAATTTTAATTTTTTTATTTTTAAAATTTAAAAATTACAATGTAGCACGACAATGGGAGCAAAAATTATGTATACGTGTATGTGTAACTGGGTCCCCATGCTGTACAGTGGAAAAAAGAAAAAAAAAAGTGTGTTAGGGAAGTAACAATAAAAAATAAATTTAAATAAATTAAATTTTTTATTAAAGTAGGATTGATTTACAATAATGTGCCAACTTCTGCTATACAGCAAAGTGACCCAGCAATACATATAAACGTTCCCTTTTTTATATTATCTTCCATCATGGTCTGTCCCAAGAGACTGAATATAGTTCCCTGTGCTATACAGCAGGACCTTGAAAATGGGAGGTTTTAAAGGGTTATTTTTATTTTTTTATTACTGTAAATCTAATTTTGGGACTAGTGCATTTGTATGTCTGGGAAGAGGCTTGAAAATTGTATATGGTCATTATACATTTGATTTACTTTAACTTTTCATGTATGTTGAAGAATGGGTAGTATTTGTTTGTATTAAGACACAACATTTAGGATAAAACTTAACTCAGAGTCTCTGTTGACTATCAAAACCTAAAGGAAATAAGACTCCTATATAACTCTAGTCCATCCTTAATGCTCTGCGTGCTAGGATTGCATTTTGAGGTGTCCTTACCCCATTCTAAGCAAATAAGCAGAGGTGGTGTGAGTTAGGGGAGAGACAAAGGGCCTCATTCCCATATACCCCTCCCAGGTGCTTGCCAAATTTTGTGCATCACAGCTGGCCAGCTCTTCTAAAATCCAGAATGGATAACATCAATTATTCCTACCTCTCTCAGATTGGGAAACCCATTGGAAGTGATAATCTTCTTGTAATATTCAACTGAAGCCTTTGGGTAGCGTGGCCTGTTTCTCTTGTTGAAATCGACATAGTAGAATCCATATCGATCTGAGTATCCTCTATCCCATTCAAACTTATCCAGCAGAGACCAGGAAGTATATCCTTTGATATTAGCACCGTCTTTGATAGCTGCAAAAACATTTTGTTCCATTTTTAATATATTTCATTTACTTGGAAAAGTAATAGTGTAAAGGTAATCTGTCTTCACATAAATGTCTTTATTTATGAGAAACCAGTTTTAGTCAATTCATTTATTATCAATTTTTTGTCCAAGTTAAATAGAAAGATATTATGAAGACAGTCTTGGTTTGTACCTTACCTTTTAGCATTTCATTTATGTATTCTTTAAGGTATTGAATTCTCCACTCATCACATAATTGAGTACAGTGTAATTTTTGAGTTGCTCCATTTTCTGTCACATATATGGGTGGATTGCCATATTGAGCCTGAAAGGGATCATGAGAATACATATTGAAGCCTGCCATATTCTAATTGGGTATGTTTAGCATTTAAGTAGATGCCAGTTAACATATTTATTTAGAGATGAATTTAGGCAAGAGGCAAGTTCATATGAAAGACTATATTTCTTGACAAAGAATTTTAGAAAAAATGCACTTCAGATCTTGTTCTTTCCCACATATTCCATTACAGGTAAGAAGGGCAGCAAAATAACTACATATGAAATAAGAATTTTATTTTGAAGTTTTATATTGGAGTTCCCATTGTGGCGCAGCGGAAACAATCCGACTAGGAACCATGAGGTTGTGGGTTCGATCCCTGGCCTCGTTCAGTGGGTTAAGGATCCGACGTTGCCGTGAGCTGTGGTGTAGGTCAAAGGCACGGCTTGGATCCTGCATTGCTGTGGCTGTGGTTTAGGCTGGCGGCTATAGTTCCGATTTGACCCCTAGCCTGGGAACTTCCACATGCCACTAGTGTGGCCCTAAAATGAAAAAAAGCCAAAAAAAACCCCAAAGTTCAATATGTAATAATATATACATAATATACATGTAATTATGATAATATGTAATCTATATATATGATTATTTATAGTAGGCATTAGTCTTTCTTTAAGTCTTATATCTAGTAGCTTCTGAAATAGAGGTTTTTAAATTTAAAATGTAGGCACCTGAGCATGAATTCTGATCAAAAGTGTCCTTTAGCTTGGTGTGATAATCACCTGAGCAAAGTTGAGGAGCCTCCTAAATCCCCAGGGCACAGAATATAGCCATTTAGACCCCAGATCAGGCCAGTTTGGGTCAACCAGTTCTACCAAGTCACGGTCGTTCTGGTAGCTGGGCCCCTGGCGGGAAGGATATTTCCTTTCTGTGATGTACCGAGTAGTAAAATGACCTAATCCCAAGAAATCAGATGTGCCTTTAATGTAGCTCTTTTCCTGGAGTGAGAACACAGGTAACCTTGACATGTCCAGGCCTTGCTCTGCACTCTTTCTTCCTGATGAGAGAAAAAAAAAAAAAAAAAAATAGAATTTAACCAAGTTTTATTTTTCTCACAGTCATTCTGTTGTTGCATACCATGATACTGGCAGACTGACATAAAAGCTGTTATCCACATCTTGGGCTTTGGAATTCATCTGCATGAAAATTACAGCTGTGATACTAGCTGCTAGTATCAGGAGAGACTAGTTCAATAAATGATGGGATGTCCATCATTACCACACTGTGCAGCCATTAGAGCAAACAAGGCAATGCTTCATATACCAACATGGAAGAGTACCAGGACAGATGTTCAGGTAACAAAGATGCAGAGCATTGTGTACTTAAAAGTGCATACACTGATCAGCAGTGTTCTCACATAGGAAGTTCCCTATGCATGGATGTGGCCTTAAAAAAAAACACAAAAATTGGGAGTTCCCGTCACAGCTCAGCAGAAACGAATCCATCTAGGAACCATGAGGTTTCTGGTTTGATCCCTGGCCTTGCTCAGTGGGTTAAGGATCTGGCGTTGCCATGCGCTGTGGTGTAGGTTGCAGATGCAACTTGGAACTGGTGTTGCTGTGGCTCTGGTGTAGGCTGGCAGCTGTAGCTCCGATTAGACAGCCTAGCCTCAGATCTCCATATGCCGGGGGTGCGGCCCTAAAAAAACAAACAAAAAAAAAGAAAACTAAAATTTGAAACATGTCCTTGTAGAATCTGTGCAAAAAAAGTTTTAAACATAAAAAGAAAAGTAACATTTTTATGAGTTGATCTAAAATATAGCCATAAAAATGTTTCCAAAGAGATTATTGGATTAGAATAAATGAATGGAAAGATTGTATTGTTAAATCCCTTAAAAATATTAGCATGCTATTATTCTCAGTTACATCTAGTAATTTGAGAAAAACCATGGGAATTGTCCCTGTAGTGTCTAATACAATAGCCCCTCATCACATATGGCTACTGGAAATCCCAGTCACACTGAAGAATTGAATTTATATTTTTATTTATCTATTTATTTGTCTTTTTTTTTTCTTTTTTTTTGACTTTTGCCTTTTCTAGGGTCGAACCCGCGGCATATGGAGGTTCCCAGGCTAGGGGTCCAATCAGAGCTGTGGCTGCCAGCCTTTGCCAGAGCCACAGCAACGTGGGATCCAAGCCACGTCTGTGATCTACACCACAGCTCACAGCAACCCTGGATCCCCAACCCACTGAGCAAGGCCAGGGATCGAACCTGCAACCTCATGGTTCCTAGTCAGATTCGTTAACGGGAACTCCCAAGAATTGAATTTTTAATTTTGTTTAATTTGAATGTACATAAACACAAATGGCTACAGACTATCATATTGAACAGCACAGATACAGGAGATGTAGAACATTTCCATAATCACCAAAAGTTCTGTTGGGCAGCACTGATCTTAGAATTACCTTTCTTCGTATGTTTATAGTGAATGAAAGAGTGCTTTTCAGATGCCTGGAAGTAATTTGTAAATGAGATTTCAGGCAGAATGCTTTCACTACTAAAGAAAATATTAACTTTCATTTGTCAGTCATACTCAATAAAGCTCAAACAAACAAACCCAAAACCCAAACTACTTAGATGGGTTTTCACATTGTAAGGGGGGAAAACTGAGTCCTGTTCCACTTGAATTATGGAATTTGGAGTTGATGGGGTCTGAGATTATTGGCCTTAAGTCCAAGAACTGCTCTGTGAGAAGCAATCAATTTGGCCTTTTAGTACAACCCTGTTGTGGCACCTGCAGTGGCTTCTGCAGAGGGCCAGGAGAGCAAATGCACCATGGGAATGATGGGTATGTTTGCAGGAACGCTGACACTAACCCATCAGGAGGACTTTTTCCTGATGCATCTTAAGGAAATCATTCTCAAGATTTGAGGGTATATGTATAGGCAAGTCACAGTCCCTGCTATTGTCAAAAGATTTTTAAGGATTATTTTGTCTAATCCCTTCATTTTGAGATAAAAAGACTGAGGCAGGAAGAGGTGAGGCACCTTACCCAGAATCATTCACTGGTTAGTTGGCAGAGTTGCAGCTAGAACTTGCTGCTTCCTATTCCAGATAAGTCTGATAAATGGTGCTTTAGCAAGGGATATTTGTTAAATGTTGACTCAAACATTCTGTCTTAGTCAAATATCTAAATAGCTGTGGTATGTGAGATTATAACCTATTTCAATATTATCCTTGTCTGTTTTTTTAAGGCGGTGTGGGCCGATGGGCTGATACCCCAAAGCACACAGTAGTTGTTCGTATTCCTATGGCCAGACATTGCTGGTTGCCTTCCCAGTAGTCCCATACCTTTTGTCTTTTATGCCCTCCCTCTCACCTTTTCCAAAGGGCCACATCTTTTCTAGGAGTCTTGGCCCCTTCCCAGCCTCTTGCGGTATAGGACACCTTGGGGTTTGTGACAGCTCTGTCCATTGAGGCACAAAGGGAACTCAGCTGGGAGTAGAAGCTGTTTCCCGGGAAGATTTTCCTTGTTCTTAAAAACATACATATATAACAGTGTTAGTCCCTTTTTATCTGTCTCAGGGTGTTGATGTGTAAAGGTGTGATGCCTGGAGCTGTTGCAGCCATCCTGTGGCCATGGGGAGTGGCAGATAGGCTAGCTAAAGGTGCCAGAGTGGAAAAATAGAATGAGTCTGGGTTCTCAAAGACATCCCTGAGGGCTGGATTAACTATCCCTGGACCACTCTTTCTGGTTTTCAAGTGAGGTGATAAATCCCCTACTTTTCAAGCCATTTTATTGGGAGTTTTCTGTTATGTGGCAGTTAAGAGCATCAAAATTAATACAGCCTTGTGAACTCTGTCTTCTTTATGCTCTGACACTGTGGCAACCAGAGCTTGGAAAGTATTTCTCACGTGCTGGAAAGAACCAGCAATAGAACTGACACCACCCTTGACCGTGTCTTTGACTTCTCACTTCTACTTGACTGCATTGTATGGAGTGGAGTAGGGAGCAGAAGACAGGACAACAGAACACAAAAGAAAGAGCGGCTCAGAGAATTGCTAATTCCACCCCCACCCCCACCCCCGCCGCCCCAGGTTCTGAAACTCTCAATTTCTGGACCTAGCAGTTTGTTTGGGTGTTCCCCACCCTCCCGATTCGAGTAACCAGTTCTGAATGCTTTGAGGGCTGGATTGTCCTCATCCAAACCAACCCAGCGTGTTCTTCCATCCCCCTGCCTGTTAGTCATTTCACTTGAGCTCAATACTGTTGCTGTGGGATCTGGAGTCCTAAAACATGGCACGGCTTACCAACGCGGTCCTTCATGACTTGGGGGTAGTCACCGGCGTAAATGGGGTTGGCAAACCAGCCCAGGCAGAACTGTAGGTATCTCTCAGCAGCCTCTACATCCTCAGGGTTACTAATGTCCACAGGTTCCCCCCAATCACAGTTTAATGAAATCCCCACCAGACCTTAAAAGAAAGAAAAGGGGATGGCAGGCTAAAGGACATTGCTCCTCTGGTCACTCAACTGTTCCCCACACATGTGGTGGCAGGCAGGGCTCACCTTGCTGCTTGCTGCGCCATGTGTTGTTGTAGGAGTGCCAGGCTTGGGCATGGGCCTGGAAGAGGAAGGATTTCGTCAGGGGTACTGGCCTCATCCAGCTCCCTCCCTCCTTTCAACCCAAGGTGGCCTTTCTCTCCTCTCACTCTTGGAGATCAGTTTAAGTCCTATCCTTCCCATGAGCCCAGCCTTGAACAGCCCAGTCCATAGTCTGACCTCCATTTTCTTTCTTTCTTTCTTTTTTTTTTATTATTTTTTTCTTCTTCCTTTTTCTTTATATTACAAAGGAAACTTGGTCTAAATTGAACAGATAAGCCACCACTCTGTGGGGATTTGTTTGTTGTTGTTGTTTGTTTGTTTTTTGCTTTTTAGTGCCACACTTGCAGCACATGGAGGTTCCCAGGCTAGGATTCAGTCAGAGCTGCAGCTGCCAGCCTACACCACAGCCATAGCAACGCAGCATCTGAGCCACGTCTGTGACCTACACCACAGCTCAAGGCAATACTGGATCCTTAACTGATTGAGCCAGGCTGTGGATCAGTCCCACATCCTCATGGATACTAGTTGGGTTCTTTAACCACTGAGCCACAAAGGGAACTCCACCGCTCTGTGTTTTTTTATTGTTTCTAGGATTTTTGCTAACACGTCTTGTTTTGTTCCTGGTTGTCCCCTGCAGAAACAAGGCAGTGCTTTCAGCATAGCTGCTTAGGAAATTAGGAAGGTACCAAGTATCTGGAATTGTCTTGAGTAGTGGAATTCAAACTGTGCCAACTTGCCTTTTCTACATATTCTCTCCAAGTGACCGACTGATGTTTTCAGAGCTCTGCCCTTTTAATATTCAAAGTTTAAGAAATCCTAAGCCAAGTATAGAAAGAATGAGAAAGTTCTCTTGCTGACATTTGAGGTGTATGATATGTCCCCAGTGGTCCCTTGCCTGCCTTCTTGATCAGATTGTCCACCCTCCCTGAGGAGGTCACTGGGATCATCCTGTCAGGCCTCACATCCCTGTTCCTCAGTCATCATCTCCTGGACCTTCTTATATATCTTGGAATGTGACCCATCCCTCCCCTGCTTCTCAAGCCCTTCCAGTAGCCTTGTAACTTACCTTCCGCATCTCCTCTCAATTTCTAATTCAATTTCTGCCCTAACTGAGCCTGGCCGGCCTAAAGGCCGCCTCCGCTACAGCTCTTTCCAGCAGACGCCACTTTCCCCGCTCACATCCCACATACCTTAGGGTAGTGTCTGCCTTGCTCTTTCTTGCTGCTTCCAAATGATTTCTCCTTCCTCCTTCAAAAACTCCAGGTCCTTTGACATCCAGGCTATCAGACAAGCACCCCTAACCTCTTCCTACTGCTGTCCTTCAACCTCCAGTTACTTCTGCTCATTCACTGAAGACTTTAGCCCCTGGCTCACTGTCATCCCTCTTCCTCATGTCACCATTCCTCACAAAACAGTTTAGACCTGTAGGTGACAAGTTTTCACAGGCGTGTGCTGCAGCCCCCTGGCTAGATTGCAAACCCTAGGGAGCAGTCACTAGGTTGTCTGGGTGGCAGTGTCCAGCAGGGTGCAGGAAGACTGGACAGTCCTTCATATGTCCTCATGGAGAGGAAGGGGATGGTGTGAAGGTGCTAGGTGTGCAGTGGCAGAGGACTGGGCTCAGGCTTGGGCCTCTGGGGTGAGCTTTGCTGACATTGGGGCTCACCCCTGTGCCTTAAACCCACCCTTCCCTCCCAGAAAGACCCACCTCACCTTAATGATGTGATGTGCTGCCTTGTACAGGCCCGTGCCATGGAGCTTCATGCCAGGAGCATGGTGGCCCGTTTCATAGCCTTTTTCTGCCAATGTCTGCAGGGATGGCAAGTGGGGACCATAGGACCCGTGAGAAGTAGCAAGGTACACTCCTGACTGGGAGGTGGCTTTTCCCACTTGGAGGGGGGCCCTGCTCACCCGAGGATCACTGAAAGTGACCCAGTGCTTCACCCGGTCCCCAAAGGCCTCGAAGCACAGGTTGGCATAATCGCTGAAGTAGTTGGCCATGCTCGCGTTCTGCCACCCGCCATACTTGACTTGGAGCAGCTGTAATCAGAGAAGTGGAGAGAAAAGCAAGTGTCTCAAGGGCCCATCTCTAGAAAAGAGTTTTAGAGCCAGTTGGCCGATTTTGTGGGAGAAACATGGGTGATTACAGCTACAGAGGATGTTTAGTGGAAAGGGGAGCAAAGATAAGGGTCTTGGGCATTAAGATTGGAGACAGGGGCAGTGATGAACTGTGAGGCGACATAAATGTGGAGACATACCTTATACTGACAAGAGGGAGGGAGCAGAGAAAGCTTGAGATTCTCACAGCTAAAAGGAACTTGATAGATTGAATATTTAAGAAAAATTATGAGAGGAAAGAGGTCTGATTATGGGAAGAGAATCTTGAATATAAAGAATATGAAGAAATAAGATGCAATGCTGGGCATGGAAGCTCTAATTAGGATTTTTTAAGGGCCATGCAAAGGTCAGGAACTTCCTAGAAGCCTCTGTCATGACAGTGGGTTCTGGACTTCCCATTGTGGCTCAGCGGGTTAAGAACATGACTAGTATCCATGAGGATGTGGGTTCGATCCCTGGCCTTATTCAGTGGGTTAAAGGATCTCGCGTTGCTGTGAGCTGTGGTATAGGTCATAGATGCGGCTCAGATCCCATGATGTTGCTGTGGCTATGGTGTAGTTACTAAACAGCTCCTCTGCCAGCTGGGCCATGATCTCCGTGGAGCCTCGTGGAATGAATCAAAAAATTTCTTGAATAGTGATGTTCATAAGCGTGTTGAAACTTTACAGAAATTGCTTGAGTGGTGCTCATTTATGAGCACATAGGTGCTCGCTCAAACAAACTGGGAGAAAAAGGCTAACAAACTTATTATCCCATCAACTCTTGCTCAGAAGATGCTGCTTTCTTTATAGTTTGTTTCAAGTATTTTTTTTTTTTTTGGTAGCACCTGAGGCCTGCAGAAGTTCCCAGCTAGGGAGCAAACCCAAGCTATAGCAGCTACCAGAGCCACAGCAGTGACAACATTGGATCCTTAACCCACTGAGGCACCAGAAAATTCCTTTATATATATTTTTTCTTTTTTTAGGGGTGCACCCATGGCATGTAGAAGTTCCCAGGCTAGGGGTGAATGGGAGCTACAGCTGCTGGCCTGCACACAGCCACAGCAGCACAGGATCTGAGCCAGGGCTGCAACCTACACCACAGCTCATAGCAACACCAGATCCTTAACCCACTGAACAAGGCCAGGGATTGAACACCCAACCTCATGGTTCCTAGTCAGATTCATTTCCACTGTGCCACAATGGGAACTCCAAATTCCTTTATATTTTGACTTGTTATTTCTAGGCCTAATGTTTTAGAAAACATCAAAACTCATGCTTATCACTTATAACAAACATCATTTCAACCAGTGTGACCTCCGTGCTGTGGGTGAGTAGAGACATTTCTTCTTCACTCCCTGTCATCTTTCTCAAGTTAGAGCACAGTCCCCATCCTTTGTCCCACCTTGGCAACCCCGGGTACCTAGATCAGGTTCCTTCCTGCTGAGCTGAGCTTCTCCCTTGGGCCACTAAGCCTGCACAGCCTCACCTGAGGGAGATCCCAGTGGTGCAAGGTCACAACAGGGGTGATGTTGCTTTTCAGAAGGGCGTCAATGAAGTCACTGTAGAATTGGATCCCCTTCTTGTTCACCTGGTCAGCTAAAGGTAAAATAAAAGGGGACTTGACAAGAAAGGGCCTTGGCCTTGACCTTCTGAAGTGCAGTATTCTTGGGCCCTGTGGCTTTTCACAGGCGCGAAGGCATGTCACCCCAGCGGGTCTCGGACAGTGGGAAATCTACCCCTGAGAGCCCAGCTACCTGTAGAACCCATGAGAGATGCTGCTGGGAAAACCATGCTCAAGGGCTCTCTCCCCACCCTAGACATGTCCCAAAGCCAACATGGCCAAAAAGGGCCCCACCTGGGCTGGAGAAGGGTGGCCCAGCTCACCTCGGATGCCCGTGGGCAGGAGCCGGGGCCAGGACAGGGAGAAGCGGTAGTGGCTGACGTGCAGCTCCCTCAGCAGGGCAATGTCCTCCTGTGCAGATGGGGGCAGGTGCAGTGCAGGGTCAGCTGGGCCTGGTCAAGGCTCCCTCCTGTCCATATTCTTTGTTTACACCCCAAGTGGGATGCTGTCTGCCCTCAATTCCTCCTGGGACTATGCCAGGAGTCAAGTAAAATATAGGATATGGGGGTGCTTTGAGAAATCCATCAGGGTGTTCCTAATAAACTTGGGTGATGGATCCCCAAGCCAGAGAGGAAAGCAGGTGCTAAGCAGAGGAACTGAGGATGAGCTGGTCCCATGCTCTCCACAGGGTGCTTATTCCCATGCAGGGGCCGGGGTTAAGGCCACTGTGGCCTGTAGGACCTAAGGTCACAGCCTCAACCCTTCAATTGCCCATCACTTGGACTAAAGCACTGGCTCAGGTGAGGCCCTGATTCCCCTTCCTCCTACAATCCACCTTCCCACACCCTGATACCCCCACCCCCACCTGAAGCCCTGGTCATCACCAGCCCCTCCCTTCTGGGCTGATTCAGGGTCAGGAGTGTTTAGCAGAGTACTTGGTTGTCACCTGGGATCCTTCAGTAGGTCACTTCCTAACTCTTAGTTGATGTTCAATCATACACATGTATACCCATCACTCACCTGGACCTTGTAGTAGCTGTTACAGGCCACATCTGCTGTCTCGTCCCCAAGCACATTCCCCTTCCTGCTGTGTGTGAAGGCGTCCCAGATACTGGGCCCTTTCCCGTCCTGGTCCCAGGCACCCTCAGTCTGGAAGGCAGAACTGCCCACGCCCCAGGAGAAGCCTGCGAGTGGAGACCCCAGGCTGGGCCCTGAGCCCCCTCCCACTCCCCACCCAGAACTAGGACCCTGGGCTGTTCTTCCTGGACCACCAGGCAGGCCCTGTCCCCCACAGCCTGGCCTTCTCCCTCGGAGTGGGAGGATGTGTGGCAGGGTTGTAGGGTGAGGAAAGACATCATACAGTAAAAGCATTTATCTGTACCATTTTAGCTCTGATTAGCATTTACTATCTCTATACTTAAAAAAAAAAAAAAATCCGTGAAGAACCTCTTTTATTTTAGAACAACTGCATGGAGTTATTTCCCTCGTCCTGCCTGTAAGGAAGCTAAAACACCAACCTCCTTTGCAAGCCAGTTAAGGTGGGCAAGCTGACAGACAGACAGACAACCCAACACAGGAGTACACATACCAAGTGGGAAGTTTCCATAGTAGAAGGAGGCCTCTTCTGGGGATCCCTTCCTGGTGGCCCCCAGCGTGGATGCCCGCAATAGTGCCCACCAAACAGTGACAACCCACACTGGCTTCATGGCACCCGGCCCTCCCCCATACCTGAAAAAGCACATTGACAGGACCAAGCAGCCTGGGATTGGAGCGCAGATCCTGGCTTGGGGACAGGGGCAGAAAGGGAGGAGGTGGGCAGGGGTGGGGACATTTTATCTAGAGAAGTGTTGGCTCTTCTGGGGACAGCTGGTCCATGGCTCTGCTGGGACCCCCAGCTCAGGCTGAGGGGCTCCAGATACAATTCCCAAGTTAAACACTAATGCCTGGGTTTGGGGAGCTCTGGGTCTGATGGGCAAGGCTTCAAACCACTCCTGGTCCTTGCATGATGGGGGAGACCTAGTCTGTACCCTGTGATGCCCCCAATCTAATGGGGAAACCACTCCGCCTTAGGGAAGCTCCAGTCTGACGGGGGAGGCAGGACAATCTGCAGCACCCTCACCTACACACTGTAGCCTATGCAGAGAGACAGACCCCCACCCCCAAGCCAGGGGGGACAAGCAGGGTCAGGGCAGTTCCCTTCCCCTGGCTCCCCTCTCTGATGCCAACCTGGCCAGCTTACCCAGGATTGTCCTCGGTCCCAGACACCCCCAGAATAGCAGCTGGTGGCCAGAGCACTCTCAGACTGACCCCCTAAGGGCTGCATTGTCCCCCCCACCTCCCAGAGCAGAGCCCTCAGCACAGCGAAGGCTCTGGTTGGGGGCGTGACTAGTGGCCTAACCCCCCTACAAAGAGCTTCAATAGCCCCAATTCAGCGGGGAGGGCAGGAATGCTGAGCTGGCCAGCGGGGCCTGAGTCAGCAGCCATGTAGCCTGGCCCTGGGCCCGGGGCATCCAGTCAGACCATCCTGGGGTAGAGGGGGGAGCAACCCAATCCCCGGCCCCTTCTGGGCCTGATGTGCCATCTTCAGCACACCTTAGCTTGCAAAACTCGGGGTGGGTGTCGGGGGCGGGGAGCAGTGTGGACATCTGGTTCTGTGTTTACTCATTGCTGCTGGAGAAAATTCACTGCAGAAGGTAAATTTGGTTTTCCCACCTCACCCATCTCACTCTGGACCTGTCATTCATTCCTTCTCTCATTCAGTCATGACTGCCTGCTAGAATGTACCCTTCCTGGAGGCTCAACACCTCCTGTTCTGCACTGAGGCTGCCAAGGTCCCCCAACTGTGCTCCCTACACTACAGTGCCCTAATCTCTTCCCTGCCTCCACCGTTGCAGCCCTCTTCATCTCCCTCAACCTCCAGCCCACCTGTGGCTCCTTAAGTGGGGAGGTCTTACCCTTTCGTGGTTAATTTCTTCCTGCCAGAGTGAAATGGGACTTGGTCTGAGCCCCTAGGGGCTCAGGGTCTGGTGGGGGAGGGAGGCAATCAGGAGAGGGTTTTTTTGTGGGGTTTTTTTTGTTTTTTGTTTTTTTTGTTTTTGTCTTTTTAGCTATTTCTTGGGCCGCTCCCGCGGCATATGGAGGTTCCCAGGCTAGGGGTCGATTCGGAAGTGTAGCCACCGGCCTACGCCAGAGCCACAGCAACGCAGGATCCAAGCCACGTCTGCAACCTACACCACAGCTCACGGCAGGAGAGGGTTTTAAACACTGCCAGTGATCAGCACTAATGGAAGGAGGGTCAAGACACTGTAGAGGCTCAGGGAGGTGGGGCTGGCTTCATAGGGAGGGGACATTGGACAGGATGCTCGAAGGATGTGGTGGCATTTGCCAGATGGTGTGGAGCAGGGAGGTATGGGAACAGACAGAACAGCAGGAGCAAATGCCCTGAGGTGTATTTGTGGACCTGGAAACTTGGTATCTTCTTTTCTCTGGCAGTGACCAGGTAGGGCCGTGTCCTCAGGTGAATGGGCCACTGGACAGCCGCCCTCCCGGCCCTCTCTTCTATGGGTGGACTGCTGTGAGTGTCCAAGACCCAGAGTGCTCTCTTTGCACTGGTGCTCCTGCCTGCCTCGCCAGGCCCGTGGGCCTTGAGCATCCTGCTACCAGGCTCAGGTTGGCAGGAAACGTAAAACTTTAAGAGCTGATCTCATCTGAGAAAAATGCCCCCTTCCCACAGAGCCAGGGGCCTAGTGTTTGTGTTGGGGGCAGGGTGCTGGTCAGCCTGGCGTGGTCAGGGCCGCTTGGGGTCTGTCTGCAGACCCGGCCTCCACCGTCTGATCCCCATTCTCCTCCATAGGGTCCAAGCTGGAAGGACACAGGCCTTACAGCTGGGTGACCCCTCCCCACCCCCCATTCCTCCCAACCCCATCCCACTCCAGGACTGCTTGGGTCTGGCTGGAGGCTTGGAGCAACTGGCAGAACCCTCCCTTTGGTCGGGGAAGAGCCATGTCTGAAGTCCCTGGGGCCCAGGCCTGGCTGAAGAGCAGTTGTGAGGGTGAGCCTCTGAGCTTCCTCCTCTTCCCTCCTTGCAAAGTGCTGCAGGGTTGGGGGCCCCTCTGCCAGCAGCCTCTGTGGGGTCTAGGCTGGAGCCCAGTCTTTGTGACTTTTAGGAAGTTTACTTGGTAAAAGCAAAAGGTCTGGTCCTCTGCCCTAAGTGTTGATGGGTCCCAGGCACAGGAGCACAGCTCAGCCCATTCTGTACCTTGGGCTCCTTCAGAGGGAATGGAGGGGCAGGCATGGAAGGACATGGGGGCATTCAGGAAAAAAGATTCCTGCCTCCATATCACCGGGAACTGGCTGTGGGGTCTAGGCACAGGAACTTCCTCTCCCTAGGACTCAGCCTCCCTGTCTAGAATGAGAACTGCTATTTCAGGGTATTGATGGTAACTTCCAACGTCCATTTCACTTCTCCAAGCCCTTACCTTTTGTTATAAAAATTGGCAAACACGTGGAAAAGCTGAGTTATATTGCCCATACTGAGTGCCCACCTTTGAGACTATACTTGCTTTGTCACAGTCTATCCCTCTTTTCCTCTCTCCACCGAGGAATTCATCTTACTTTTTTGATGAAAAAGTAAGCTATGAGTTGGAGTTTCCTGGTGGCCTAGCAGTTAAGGATTCGGCGTTGTCACTGCTGTAGCTTAATCTCTGGCCTGGGAACTTCCGCATGCCAAGAGTGTGGCCAAAAAAAAAAAAAAAAAAGATTTAAAAAAAAGTAAGCTGAGGGTGTCAGTTCACTTCACCGCTAAGCCCTTCGGTAGGAATGTTAGTAACTATGTTATGATTCTTTTCTTTTTTGAGGTGTAGTTTCCTTGCAGAGAAATGCACAAATCTTAAATGCACTGTTCTGTGAGTTTTGACAAATGTAGTCACGTGTAACCAGACTGCTATTAAGATATGGAACATGAATTTGTTTCTTTTTAACTCTGAGTCATGCTGCATCTTTATGAGGACTTTTAGGGGAAATTCCCATGGGTCTCAGGAGCAGGAATCCATGTCATCTTCTTTCCCTTTTAATTCTGGCTGCTTGGAAATTCTGATATGTTTGTGGCCTGCCTCCAGCACACGCACAGAACATGAGTTATGCATTTCTATGTCATCTTACTCTCCCTTCTCCCTGATTTCCTTGCCTGTTATTTTTAAACCCTGCTGAAGTATATACAACTCTACAAGCTGGTTCTCAAATCCTTTTTTTGGAACAAGACTGAAGGAGTTCTGCATAAATAATCATAGTGGAATTTTCAAGATATTTCAAGGGTTTGTGGTGGCCAAATATGTGAAATTGAGGCTGTTCCAGTAAATCTGGAATGAATTGACACCCTATCCAGAGTATGAACCTGTGTGTAGAGTATGCGTGTGTACACACACACACACACACACACACACACGCACACACACGAAGAATTCTTTTCATGGTCAGACATCGGTATTGGCAGTGAAACCATCAATTCCAAACCAAAGGAGCCACTCACCAGTGGTCTTGCTGCACAGGACCCTTGCAGGGCAGAAGGTGGGCAGGGGATGTTAGTCTGAAAAGTTATCTTGGATGGCTGGAAGCTGGAGCCTGTGAACAAGCAATGATGATGGTGATAGGTCTGGAACTAGGCTTCCCAGCTAGCTCTCCCCACCAGAACTCTTTGGTCTGAGCTCATCTGTTGGTGATTTCCCAGAGTCTGCCTTGCATTTTCTCCCCTCATCCTCACTCGTGGGGACCCCCTGGGCCAGCTGCTGATGGAAAGCAGCAAGGGTGTGGGGTGGGAAGAGGGGAAGAGTCTCAATGAAAATGGGGGAGAAGCCCCCCCAGCTTTTCTCTGGTCAGAACATTCTCTGGGTCTGTCTTCCAGAGCATCCATTGCAGACCTCAGTTTGCTTTTATTGAGTACTAATTAGAGTCTCTCTCTTCACTAGACTCTAATCATTTTTTCTTTTCTTTTTTCTTTTTAGGACCACACTTGCAGCATGTGAAAGTTCCCAGGCTAGGGGCACAATCGAAGCTATAGGTGCCTGCCTACGCCACAGCTACAGCACAGTGGGATCCGAACCGCATCTGCAGCCTACACCACAGCTTGCGGCAATGTGGAATCCTTATCCACTGAGTGAGGCCAGGGATCAAACCCACATCCACACAGAGAGAGCATCATGTCCTTAACCTGCTGAGCCACAATGGGGATTAAATCTTGTCTGTTTTTATCCAAAATTGAGCACTTTTTGTTTGTTTTGTTTTGTCTTTTTGTCTTTTAGGGCTGCACCTACAGCATTTGGAGGTTCTCAGGCTAGGGGTCAAATCAGAGCTGTAGCCGCTGGCCTACACCACAGCAACAGTGACGCAGGATCTGAGCCGCATCTGCAACCTACATCACAGCTCACTTCAATGCCAGATGCTTAACCCACTGAGTGAGGCCAGGGATTGAACCTGTGTCCTCATGGATGCTAGTCGGGTTTGTTAACCACTAAGCCACGATAGGAACTCCCCAAAATTGAGCACTATTTGTTTAAGGAAGGGATGAATGAAGGTATTTGGGGATTTCTTTGTTTTTTGTTTTGCCTTTGTCCTTGCTCAGAGGGTTTGAGAACCAGCTCGGGGGATCATCCATTGGCAGGGAGCAGGCTTGGGGTGGGGTCTGGGATCTCTGTCTGACAGGTCTCAGAGCTACACAGAACACATTTGGGAGATGAGGTGCCATCCTGAAAGAGGGGAGCCTGGGTCCTTCTACAGAGAGTCTCAAGGAACCATGCTGGTGATTCCTTCCAAAGGAAGAGGTACCCACGAGGCCCCAGGATAGGCTCCGAAGTTTTTGGAAACAATAGTCAGGGATCCAACATTTTAAAGACAATAAAAGATTCTAAGGCTTGTATATACTGCGTATGTAAATAATTTTTTTTAAGTTTAAAAACTTATACGGAAAATACATGAATGCATTCACATAACAAAGGAATGGCAACCATCCCTGAAGTATGTGGAGAAAAAAGGGTAAGTCCTCTCTACTTTTCCTCTCCCAGGTGGCCACTTCTGACAACTGGTCACTGAACCTCCCTGCATATCCTCTGTATTTTCACGCAAATTGAGTAAATATGCATATAAGTCGTGTTTCATTTGATTTTCTACATTAGTTGAGCTGATTGGTAATATTGTCTAGCAACATGCTTTTTTTTCATATTGTAATATATGTTGGATATCTTTCTGGATCAGTGCACTCCGCTCTGCCTCATTCATTTTAATGCCTTCACAGCATTCCATAGTATGGATATTCCATAATTGATCTAACCAGTCCCCCGTGGATGGACTTTTTTTTTCTTTACAACGCTTTTCTCTCACTAAGAATGCTGTAATGAACACGCCTGTTCATGTAATTTCATATACCATGTGGGTTTATCTCTACATAAAAGTGGAATTGTTGTGTCAATTGAGCTTTCCATGGATGTGCCAGATTGTTTTTGCTTTAGAGGTAACCTCATGCTCTTAAACTGAAGCGTATTCAACACCAACATTAAACCAACATAAGCAGTTAGAGATGAGACTGGAACAGTGGCTCGGTACATGGGAGCTAACATTGCCTTCTGCTGGTGGTTAGGGGAGGACCAGACTCTTGCTGAGAGTTCGTGGTAGAAGGGGGTATATATATAATTTGCTCTAGTTAATCCCTGAGGAAACCATCTCTGGTCCAGAGCTTTACAGTTTACAGAGTATATTTCTGTGTACAGTCAATCTCAACCCTCTTGAATGAGGAAGGGCAGTATTACTCATTTTCATCCCATTCTATGGATGAAGAAACTGAGGCTTGAAAGAGTCACACTCAAGTGGTCGGCATGACCAGGTCCAAGACTCTAATTTTCAGGTGTTTTCCCACTGTGTCAACAGCTTTCACCTTTTTCTCCAGGTCACTTCCTCTGTCTCTTCATTCCTTGCCGCCCTCTCTATACCAGATTTTCCCCAAACAATGTGGCTCTCAGGACCACCCCCAAAGCCAGCTCCTCACGCTCCAATAAACCCAATAATATGCAGTGAGACTAGCAGTGGCTCATATTGGCTAGGAACACATCCCTGAGGCTGTCCCTGGCCGGGATTTTACAGTTTCTTATTGCTTAGACAGGGTCAAGAACAGATGATGAGGTTTAGACTCCTTCCTACCCAGCCCCTTGGCCCCTGGGGCCAGATAATTAACTACTTAAGCTTAGACGATAAATTGGGAGGGAAAAGACGCATAGTTAAAATTGTACATAGAAAAGCAAAAGACCTAGTTCATAAAGGTGCCTTGTCACACAGACCTCATCTGGTTTGAACAAATTTCTTCCCTTCTTGTTTCCCTGATATATTCTTACTCAGATGTGATCATTCTGTCTATGCAGTTTTGCATCTTCGTTTCTCTTAAGATCATAAACATTTCACATACACCACACGGCAGGCAGCTTCTAAGACAGCCCCAGTGATGCTGATGGCGTTCAGGACATGCTACCCCAAATTATGGCACCCTGGCATTTGAATATTGAAGAAGGAAGATCACTCTGACCTTCACCCTGTCCTTCTCTCCTGAAACAGGTCATAAACCCCTCACATGAGAGGTGTCCTCCTAGTACTGGAAGAAAGGACCACCCTGATCTCTGAAGACATAGGGACCCCAGGAAGAACCGAAGCAAACAGGCCTTGCTGTGAGTGTTTACTAAGTACTCCCCTCATTTTCTCTGACCCATCCTATCCCTACATGACTGTCCACTCTGCATCAAACCCAGTGTGAAAATACTCACCTTTGTTTTTCCAGGTCTTCATTTCGCTATGCAGTTTCCTGTGTCACGTGAAACTGACATGAAATATATTTGCATGCTCTTCTCCTGGTTTGTTTGTTTGTTTGGGTTTTTTGTGTTTTTTTTAATTAATTTTTTTTGTTTTATTGAAGTATAGTTGATTTACAATGTTGTATTTCTGGTGTACAGCAAAGTGATTCAGTTATATATGCATATATATATATTCTTATTCATAGTCTTTTCCATTATGGTTTATCACAGGATATAGCACAGTTCCCTGTGCTATATAGGAGGACCTTGTTGTTTATCCTTTTCTCCTGTATCTGTTTTTGTCAGTTTAATTTTCAGACCCATCCAAGGACCCTCAGAGGGTCAGGAGAATGTTAACTCCCCTACATTTCCCATCTCCAGGAACTAGAGCTTGTGTAACATGCTTGTGTAAACGTTTCCCCTTGAACCTTAGACTCACTTCTAAAGAATAGAATATGGAAGAAATGAGGGGTGGTCACTTCCAAGATCTGGTTACAGGAGGACCAAGTCCCTTCCAGGTTGCTCACTTGCTCTGAGGAAATCCAGCTGCCAGATTGTGAGCTATGCCATAGAGGGTTCCCCCGAACTGAGGAAGTGATGTCTTCCCCAAAGTCTGGCAAGGACCCAGGACTGCCAATAGCCATGCGAGTGAACTTAGAAGTGGATCCTTACCCAGCCCACAACTACACTACAGCCTCCTGAGAGCCCCCGACCCAGAGGTGCGCAGCCAAGCCATGCCTGGATCCCTGAGCCTCAGAAACTCTGAGATAATACATTCTTATTAGTTAAGCCACTAATTTTTTTTTAATAAGGGCCACACTCATGGCATATGGATGTTCCCAGGCTAGGGGTCTAATTGGAGCTACAGCTGCTGGCCTACACTACAATAACTCCGGATCTGAGCCGTGTCTGTGATCTACAACCACAGCTCAGGGCAATGCCGGATACTTAACCCACTGAGCAAGGCCAGGGATCGAACCAGTGACCTTATAGATACTAATCAGGTTCATTACTGCTGAGATGCAACAGGAATTCACATTAAGCCACTGATTTTGACGGCAACTTTTTACTCAGAAATAGGTAGCTAATATGCATTCTGTAGTCTATACTTTCCTATTGCTGGATACTGGGCTGTATTTAACTTCTCATTAATACAGAATTCACTTTTGTGAACATCTTCCTGTCCAACAAGCTCTTTCTGAATTCAGGATCATTTCCTGAGGGTGATCACATCAGGGAGATGATTGAGGCCAAGATTCAAACATGTATGACGTTTCACAAGCATCCCCAAATTGCTGTCCTCTAGGTAAACGAGTGACCACATTGGGCCACCAGCAGCATCCAGGTCTCCATTCCCATACACCCTTGGTCACATCTTTCCTAGTCTCCCTGATCAGCGTCTCCAATAGCCATTAGGTCATGATAGTACTTTCCCCACCTACCTCTCAGGGTTACTGTCTCACTTGAAATCAAAATCATGTAAATGAGAAGTCCCCTGGAGTCTGCACAATGCTCTGAAGGCTGAGAGGTGAGAGTTTTTCCTTCCCGACCTACTCAGTCTCCTAGATTGCTTGAACCAAACATCCAGGCAGAACCGCAGGTTTCTCCTTCAATCCTTGAGGACTCAGAAAATCCTTCCTCCCTTTGCTGGACCTGGCCTCCCAACCAACCACCTCATCTCCACCCACCGAGGCCTTAAACCACCCTTTGTGACTCTGCCCAGCTCACTCCTCCTATGTCTCAGAGCAGGGGGCCCACAGCTCCAGCCTTCTCTCTCCAGTACCCTTCTCTCAGGCCATGAACCCTGGCCTGGGCTCTTTCCATCCCCTTGTCCTTGTAGCCAAGAAAACAGGAAGCATCTGAGTCACCCTCAGTCCCCTGGGGTTTGGCTGTCTGGGCCCAAGTTCTGGAGTCGGAGAAGGACAAGGAGGGAGCACACTGGCCTCATAGAGGCCAAGACTATCTGTGGAGCCCACAAGTCCAACACCCCGCCTTCTGGCTTGTGGACCCCTAAGAGCCAGTGGTCCGGGGTCCTCCCCACTTCTTAGGATGAAAGAACACACTGCCTTAAGATTTGGAAATCTTGATTTGGCTCTGCTTCCTACCAACTGTAAACCACACCACACACTTGTTCGATGGTTCTCAAGCTTGGTTATATCTTTTTTTTTTTTTTTTTTTTTTGTCTTTTCTAGGGCCGCACCTGCAGCATATGGAGGTTCCCAGGCTAGGGGTCTAATCAGAGCTGTAGCTGCTGGCCTATGCCAAAGCCACAGCAACTCGGGATCAGAGCCGCATCTGTGACCCACACCATAGCTCACAGCAACACCGGATCCTTAACCCACTGAGTGAGGCCAGGGATTGAACCCACAACCTCATGTTTCCTAGTCAGATTCATTAGCCACTGAGTCATGACAGGAACTCCTAGCTTGGTTGTATCTTAGAATCACCTAGACTCCACCCCAAGAGAGTCGGACGTAATTTTTTGTGGGGTAGGGGGGGCTGCACTCATGGCATGCAGAAATTCCTGGGCCACAGCAATAACCCAAGCCATAGCTGCGGCAACATCAAGTCCCTAACTACTAGGCCACTAGGAAACCCCCCAGACCTAATTTTCTTTTTTCAGACTTAATTTTTAAAAGCTCCCCAGATGATTCCAAAGCATGTCTAGGCCTGATAACCATTGGGCTAGCCATTCACCTCCCTAAGCCTCAGCTTCTCACCTGTCAAATGGGGCCAATAGTGCCTACTGTCACCAGCTGCTGAGGAATACTCCTGGGTGTGTGGAGGCACACTGAATATGCAAACACTAGTGGAACATGTCTTCATATGTCCACCAGGGGCTTGAGAAGAAGCAAGGTACCTTTGGAATATAGGTCAAGGTCCCAGTAGCAGGACATTGACAAATGTGCTCAAGGCCTTCACAAGCCCATCTCCTGCCCTCCTGTGGTCATCCTCCAAAGTGCGCAGGATTGAGCAGAGGAGATGTGAGGTGAGAACAGCAGTCACCACAGGCCCAGCCCCCAAGGAGCTCTTGGTCCAGTGGGGAGAAAGGCTGGAACACAACTGCCTAAAATGCAATGCAGCAGGATAAAAAGTGTACCAAGAGAGGAAAATAAAGAGAGAAAAATGTATTCTAGTTGGAGGGAGTAGGAAAACCTTTTTGTCGGAAAGGGCATCCATCCCAGTAGGGTCCGAACCCCAGACAGAGGAAACTACAGGAGCAAAGGCATAAAGGTAGGAAGGAAAGTGCAATCAAGACTTCCCAGGGGAGTTCCCGTCGTGGCGCAGTGGTTAACGAATCTGACTAGGAACCATGAGGTGGCGGGTTCGGTCCCTGCCCTTGCTCCGTGGGTTAACGATCCGGCGTTGCCGTGAGCTGGGGTGTAGGTTGCAGACGCGGCTCGGATCCTGCGTTGCTGTGGCTCTGGCGTAGGCCGGTGGCTACAGCTCCGATTCAACCCCTGGCCTGGGAACCTCCATATGCCGCGGGAGCGGCCCAAGAAATAGCAACAACAACAAAAAGACAAAAAGACAAAAAAAAAAAAGACTTCCCAGGGTCACCTGGAGTGTGAGTTGTGGATGGAAGGGATGGGACAGGCAGGAAGCCAAGGTACAGCAGCCGGCATTCTTCCAGCCCTTCCCATTGTGAACATATACAGCAAGCACACACTGTACAATTCCTTTTATGAAAAACAGCAAGCACATTTGTTTTCAGTGTGATCTGATCATGCCATGTTATGGGAATCTGTTTTCCACATCTTCTGTTTCAGCTGGCCCTTGCTTGTGTTGTCTTGTCACCTGGTATGTCTGGTTATCTTTGACAGTAGCATGGAAGTTTGTTTGGAACATTGAAAATTACTTGGGGCCTAAAATGTTGTCATTGTCCTTCAGTTAGGATTTTAGTTTGCTTCTGCCAGGCATTTGGGGCACTAGCAACCCAGGATCACCTTAGTCTCTTTTCAAGGCTGAAGACTTTGTGGCTTATCCGGGTAATCAAAGCCAGACTATAGAACTTGTGAAGGCCAGTTTGTTTCTCATTCACCCTTACTCTTAAATCAAGGCCGTTTGTATTTCCCAGTCCTGAATAGAGGGTGGTTCCTAATTGGAGGTTCCTCCAATTTGATTCTAACATTATAGTAGTCCTACTTAATTTTTTCGTTCTCTGCCTTAAGTTCTCTGCATTAAGTTCTGTTCCCTGGCCCCTCTCAAAACTCTCAGAGGCTCTGCCCATCTTCTCAGCTGCTTCTCCCTGATAGGCCAACTCCACCACAGCAGGAGGGCCTCCCAATGCCGGGCTCACTAGCTGGACAATTTCTGTATGTATAGTTAGCTTTTTGATGTGCTTAAGATTATTTAAAATATTGTGGCCAGTGTTTTTAAGTTGCCTTCATTAGCAGCGTGGGTCTGAGTGATGTAAATCTGCCTTTACCTCAAGTAGAGGTCCTCTCCAATTTGATTCTAACATTATAGTAGTCCTACTTAATTTTTTCGTTTAAAGGGAAAAATGTTGTCTAAAAAATATACTTATTTGCTTTTTCTGACAACCAAAACAAATTTCAAACAATACCAATATGAACAATAGAAAAAGAAAAATGCCACCAAAGGCATCCACCCAGTATCACCTGACACAACTTGGCTTGGGTCCGTGCAGCTCTTTGGGACCTCACTTGTCTTTGCTTGGGCTGCAGTGGCTGCCCCAGCACAGCACCTCTACCCTCAAGTATAAAGTGCAAGTGAAACTAAGGATTTTCCTTCTACTTTATCTATCTATCCATCCATCCATCCATCCATCCATCCATCCATCCATCCATCCATCTGCCACATGCATGGCATGTGAAAGTTCCCAGGGCCAGGTACAACCGGAGCCACAGCTGCAACCAGACGCACAGTGGTGACAACACTGGATCCTTAAGCCACTGAGCCACCAGTGAACTCCCCTTTCTAGGCTGGCTGGCTTTCTTTCTTTCTTTTTTTTCTTTTCTTTTCTTTTTCAGGCTGCACCTGTGGCATATGAAACATGCCAGGCTAGGGGTCCACTTGGAGGTGTAGCTGCTGGCTTACACCATAGCAACGGAGGATCCTTAATCCATTGAGTGAGGCCAGGGATTGAAACCTTGTCCTCATGGATACTAGTCAGGTTCATTACCACTGAGCCACAGTGTGAGCTCTGGGGGGTACAGTTTTAAAAGTTATTGTTTTTTTATTTTCCTTTTCTAATATTTCAAATGGTTGGCATAGAGAAATGCAGCTGATTTCTGAATGTTAATCTTGTATCCTGCTACTTTGCTGAAACATTGATCAGTTTGAATATTTTTTTGTGTGGAGACCTTGGAGTTTTCTATATATAGTATCATTTAATCTGCACACAGTGACAGTTTTACCTCTTTTCTTCCAATTTGGATATCTTTTATTTCTTTTTTAAAAATGGTCTGACTGCTATAGCTAGGATTTTCAATACTTTGTAGAATAAAAGTGGGGAGAGTGGGTAACATTGTCTTGTTCCAGATTTTAGCCGAAGTCTTTCAGCTTTTCTCTATTGAGTATTTTGGGCTGTGGGTTTGTCATAAATGGCTTTTATTATGTTGTACAGTGGTTAACGAATCCGACTAGGAACCATGAGGTTGTGTGTTCAATCCCTGGGCCTTGCTCAGCGGGTTAAGGATCTGGCCAGTGTTGCCGTGAGCTGTGGTGTAGGTTGCAGAGTCGGCTCCAATCCCACGTTGCTGTGGCTCTGGCGTAGGCCGGTGGCTGCAGCTCCGATTCGACCCCTAGCCTGGGAACCTCCATATGCCACGGGTGCGGCCCAAGAAGAGGCAAAAAGATAAAAAAAAAAGCTGACATTCTAAAAGACCAGATAATCTTATACAAGTATTACAAATATCAAACAAGTACAGATTACTTCTTAATAACACAAAGATATCAATATCAAAGTCAAGAACAATTTTATACACACTTCTTAGTTCTTCTGGTGCATCTCTCTCAGGCTGATACACTGATTACCTTTTGACCAGTCAGCTGGGTATGGTGGGCAGAATAATACCACCCCGCCAAAGATGTCCACTTCCTAATCTCCAGAACCTATGAATATGTAACTTACATGACAATAGGGACTTTGCAGATGTGATTAAGTTAAGGACCTTGAGATGGCAGATTAGCCTGCATTGTCCAGGTGGGTCTAATGTAATCGCAGGCCTTTATAAGAGAAAGAGGGAAACAGGAGAATCAGAGAGAGATGTTATTGCTGGCTGGAAGGAAGCCATGAACAGAGAAATAAGGGTGGCGTCTGGAAGCTGGAAGAGGTAAGAAAGCAGAGCCTCCAGCAGGAATGCAGACCTGCGACACCTTTTTTTTTTTTTTAATGGCCGCACATGCAGAATATGAAAGTTACTGGCCGTGTAGTGTCGGATCTTTTAACCCACTCACCTGGGCTGGGGATTGGACCTGAGCCACTGCAATCGGATTCTTAACCCACTGCACCATGGTGGGATCTCCTGCAACACCTTGATTTTAGCCCAGTGAGATTCCATTTGGGACTTCTGTTACCCAGGAGTGAAAGATAATAAATTGGTGTAGTTTTAAGCTACTAAGTATGTGATAATTTGTTACAGCAGCAATAGGAAACTAAAAACACTAAATAAATATGATTTTTTATTTAACCCTAAGATGCCTGACCCTAAGGTGTTTAAATATCATTCCATTGAACTTTAAAGAATTTTGAATGAACAACAGTGAATTTACTGGATACATGGGAGCCCAAGGTTGTCCACACAGTTGTGTTTGCTCAGAATGCTCCAGAGAAAACATGGAGTTCTGCTCCTCACAAAATTCTTTGTGGCCCTGTAAGCGTGTGCTCATGTGTGATCATTTTGGATCGTGTCTAATCAGATGGCCATCCCACAGCTGATAGTCCTCCGTTCTTGGAAGCTGGTGTCTGCAGCTTCTGGGCTTCTTGATTATATTCAGGCACCTGAGGATGGTTGGAAAAATCAGTTCCAGAGGCCCCTTGATGAGACTAGGACCCCAGTAATTCCTCAGACTCTTCTGGAACACTGTGTCGAGGGAGAGCAGTGAAGGGGGCTGGGTCTGGACTCTCAAAGTGCTCAGTTGGAGCCGGAGCCACGGACAATAGTCATGATGTGGTGCCATCAGATCAGGGATAGCCAGTGTGCAGAACATCATCCAGCACAGAGGAGGTGGAGGAGGATTCAGAAGACATGGGCTGAGAAGGGACAGCACAGCAGGCGGTTTGAAATGGGGCCTGGCCAGGCTGGGAAACACAGAAAGAAAGGTGGTCATGTCCTTGGTGGGGCAGGTGGGAGGAAGGGGGTGGTGGGTAGGGATGAGGAGTCCTGAGCTGGAGCTGGTGGGCATTACTTTGGAGCCTGGTTCTTCCATCAGCTGGGACTCAAGCTAGGTCCTAGTGCTGGCCCTGTCTTATGACTTCAGAACACTGTTATTCATACTAGAACCTTCCTCTCCACAGGGAGGCAGGAAACCGCTGGAAGGGCAGAGGATGGCCATTGTCTAGGAGGCTGGGCTACTGACCACAGAAGGTAAGCTGGGCTCTAGTGAGTGTAGCCCCTGGGGGTCTGAGTGGCTGAGGAAGATACCTGCCTGCTTCCCACTCCTCAAGGCCCAGATCCAGGCTTTAACCAGTACTGGTGACAAAACTGGGAACCCAGTGAAGGGTGTGTGAGGAACAGGAGCCAGGCTCCAGCCTCAGCTGAATAAGCCAGAATCTGGGGGTGGGATGTGTATGTATTGGGGAAAAGGGTAGTTCTGGGAATCTGAACTCTAGGGCACCCTGGAGCTCCAATAGGATTGAGAATCTCTGGGTTATAGGCCCAGGACTCAAGGTTGGATCCACAAGGGCTGTTCCTGACCCACCCCCTTTCACTGACAGGCACACATCTCAGGCCTGGCCTTGATTGTGGTATCATTTTCCAGGTCTGCCTTCCTGTAGTGACTTTGGGATTTGTGCATAGCCCCTACACACATAGTACCCCACAGTTACACTACAATGTCGTGTGTAGACTCAGCTTCCAAGGAGGGCTGCGTGAATTAGCAAATAAAAATGTAGAATACCCAGTTAAATTTTAATTTCAGGTATGAACAAAGTATACTTTTTTTAGTATAAGTGTGTTCCAAAGATTGCATGGGACACACATAAGATATTATTTGCTGTTTATCTGATTTGAAATGAACTGGGCATCCTGTATTTTCCAGAGAAACAGAACCAATAAGATATACATAGAGATATATAGAAAGAGTTGTGGTAAGGTATTGGCTTATGCAATTATGGAGGCTGAGAGGTCCCATGATGTGCCATTTGCACGTTTGAAGCCCAGGAAAGCCAGTGCTGAAATTCTAGTCCAGCCCCCAAGACCTGAGAACCAGGGGAGCCAATAGTGTAAGTCCAAGGTTTTTTGTTTGTTTCTCTTTTTAGGGCTGCACTCGTGGCGTATGGAGGTTCCCAGGCTGGGGGTCAAATCAGAGCTGCAGTTGCGAGCCTACACCATGGCCACAGCAACGCAGGATCTGAGCTGCATCTGCGACCTACACCACAGCTCATGGCAACACCAGATCCTTAACCTACTGAGCAAGGCCAGGGATCAAACCCATGTCCTCATGGATGCTAGTTGGGTTCGTTAACCACTGAGCCATGAGGGGAACTCCATGTAAGACCAAGTTTGAGTCCAGAGGTCTGAGAACCAGGAGGACTGAAGTCCAAAGGCAGGAGGAGGTGGATAACCAAGCTCAAGCAGAGGGCAGGTTCACCTTCCTCCATGTTTTTGTTCTGTTCTGACCCTCAGTGGGTCCAATGATGTCCATGGCATTGGTGAGGGCATCTTCTCCACTTCTTTTCCCCATGCAAACGCTAACCTCTTTTGGAAACACCCTCCTAGACACCTCTTGAAATGATGTTTTATCAGTGATCTTGGTATCTTTTAACCTAATCAAGTTGACACATAAAGTTAACCCTCATAGACCCCCAGAGGAAATGGGATTTGAACCATCTGGAAGGGTAGGTAGAACTTAACAGTCTTAAATGAGGAGGTGGAGAAAGTCATCTCAGCTAATCATGATTGTCATCATTGCTAATGACGTGCTTTTGTGGTAGGTGATTTATTTATACATTGCCCATGAGCAGGGAGAGAATGGGGGAGTGGTGAGGTGTGGGGCACCACTGAGGCTGTGAGGGGCTCTGGTAGAAGAGAAGGCTGGACCGAGTGGGAAAATGGGCTTTATTGGGAAGGCACTGGGGAGCCATTGAATATTGTAAAGGTGTTACAGGTTGGGCATTTTCAGAAAGGTCTCCAAAGTACAAATGCATGTTGTGTTACAAAAAAAGTGTGAGGCTATTCTGACTTCCAGGTGAGATACTATAGCGGTGGCACTGGGGTTGCACATGGACAATGACTGGGTGTGGAGGTGGGAGGAAAGGAATCATGACCCCAGCCCAGAACAGAGCATGTGGACAATGCCAATGAGTACATGTGGATGACTGCAGAGGCCTCCATGGTTTTCCTCAGTCAGGGGAGGAGGGGATCTTACCCTTGCCTAGGGTACCCATCAGATCTGAGGACCCCAGTCCCTCTTTATGCTTAGCCTGAGAGGAGGGGCCAGGAGAACAAGGGCTGGTATATCAAGGTAACAGTAGCTAATGTAACAATAGAGAACCTACTGTTGCACTTCATCCTCCCAGTTAAGTGGCTTAGCCCCCAAATTATGTTCATTCTCATAACGGTCCAAAGCAGGTATTCTTGGTTGGCAGGTGGCTGTTCTCTATGGTGACCAAGTCTCCTTCTAGCTTGTGGCTCAATGAGCCTCTAAGGGCCTTAGCGTTCTTTGGAAAGAAAGGGATACACCTTCTTAGCCTTGACCAGGAAGTAGCAGACCACATCCGCTCACATTCCACTGGTGAACCAATCACAGGGCCATATTAGATGCAAAGGGAGCTGGGAAATGTACTTTGGGGCTAGGCAGCCGCTTCCCAGAGACAACTGCACCCTGAAGAGGGAGAGCATGAATGTTAGATAGGTAGCCAGCCACCTCTGCCACTGTGGGGAGCAGGCCTGGCAGCAGGGACTGCTCTCAGTCTCTAGCAGGCATCTTGGAACAGGTTTCCACAGTGAGTGCTGAGGGCACTTTGAGGCGCCTGTGGCTGGGATCAGCCCACAATAAATGGGGGCTGGGGCATGCATGGGGCGTGAACCCCATTATGCTCCATGGGTGATGTAGCACCTGGAGGCTGGCACTTATGGACTCTGTGTGTGTTGTGTACAAGGACTATATTAGTTGTCTGTGGCTGTGTACCAAGTGATCACAAACTTAGTACTAAATCCTCATGCATTGATTAGCTCCCAGTTCTGTGGGTCAGAAGTCCAGGAGGGGATAGTTAGATTCTGTGCTTAGGGTATTTTAAGCCCCAAATCAAGGTATATCTGGGCTGTTTTCTAATGGGTCTGGGGAAGAATCCACTTCCAGGCTCATTCAAGTTGTAGGCAGATTTGGGGTTATAGGACTGAGATACCATTTCCTTGCTGGCTGTCTTCTGGAGTTGCTCTTAACTCCTAGAAACCACTCTTTGATCCTTGTATGTGGCCGCTCCATCTTCAAAGCCAGCTATGGTGCAATGAAACATTCTGCTGCTTCAAATATGATTTCCCCTTCAGCCACCAGCTGGAGAAAACTCTGCTTTTAAAAGGCTTGAACAATTAGTTAGGCACACCCAGTAATCTCCCTTTTGTCACGTAACATAACATAATCATGGGAATGATATCCCATCACTTTCACAAATACTACCGACACTCAAAGGAGAGGAGATCCTAAAGAGCAGGGTCATTCTTAAATTTCATCTTTCTGCAAGGGCTGGCTCTGAAGGCCTTTTGATCCTAGTTTTCTCCTCTGCAAAGCAGGGATAATTCCATCACACAAGGATATTATGCAGATTAAATATATTCATATGCTTAATAGGTATTTGCGGAGCATCTACTCTGTACCAGGTGCAGTTCTGGGCTGGAGAGACAGCTGCAAATATGACAGGCAAAGATGGTGTGTGCATGAAGTGCCCAAGAAGCCCATCTGACATCCCACCCGTTCTTGGGCAGCAGTCACAGATACTCTTTCTTTGCACTGACATTTAAGATCCTTGTGATGAGGCCATTTCTCTCCCTCAGTCTCCATGCCTTCACCATTCCTTTTCCTCCTGCCATCTGGCACAGATGGCCTCTTGCACCTTCCCCCAGGCCCAGGAGCAGATATCTCCCTGTCACTAGGAGGACATGGTTGCCTCCCCTGAGCTCAGGTATATAAAGTGATGGCAGTGACAGTGTCTCCACCATCTGTTGCCACCAAGTGTTCAGAGAATTCATCCATAGATGGGTCATTTAAAGCAATAAAGAACAATATGCATTGACTGAATACTACTACTGCTGGGTCTACTTCCTCCAGGCAGCCTTCCCAGACTGCCTGAAGCAGGGTGTGGTCCCTCTAGGCAACCACAGTCTGACCTGTCTCTCTAGCAGCACTTTATTCCTCTGCCTCACTCCAGTAGAGGTCCATGTCTTACTTCCATTCCTGTTCCCTGGTTGAGAGGGAAAGTTGCTGGGGAAGCCACTGATTGAAGCCCTGAAAATTCCAGCCTTGACTCCTGTGCCTCCCAACACTGGAATAAATGGAGCCAAGATAGAGGCTTTGGAGTTGTGATTCTGTTTTTTGTCTTTTTAGGGCTGAGCCCAGGGAGAGGCATATGGAGATTCCCAGGCTAGGGGTCTAATTGGAGCTATAGCTGCCGGCCTACACCACAGCCACTGCAATGCGGGATCTGAGCCACGCCTGCAACCTACACCACAGCTCATGGCAACACCGGATCCTTAACCCACTGAGCAAGGCCAGGGATTGAACCCTCAACCTCATGGTTCCTAGTCAGATTTGTTTCCGCTGCACCATGATTGGAACTCCTGGAGTTGTGATTCTAAGGCCATAAACTCTTCCCTTTCTCTCTTCCCTGCTACTCTAACTTATATGGCTCCTTGATCCACATCTACCTCCCTCCCCTCAGATCCCCTTCTCTCCTGAGTCTTCAATCCCAGCCCTATTCCCTGCCTGCTATCACCCAAACTCAAAGACCTGCTTCCTCAGTCCTAAAAAGCCCTGCCTCACAGATGGCTGATTGAATCACTCACAGTGGCTGATGAGCACATTGGGGAGAGGGCCAGCTTGAATCCCGGCCTTTGCACTGTTGGGCTATGTGACTGTGGGGGTGTCACTTAGTCACTCTGAATGTTTCCTTATGGATAAAATTGGGACGGTTATGTTCATTGTTGCACAGGCCCTGGATTAAGCTGGTGCGGTTCTGAGATGTTGGGGTGAAGAACTGTGAAGGGGGCACTGGGGCCTGCTTGTAAGGGTCAGAGAAGGCTCCTGGACAGGAGTCAGGCAAAGAGATGTAGGTTAGGACAAAACTTGGCTCTCAGAGGGGAAGGATAACCTGGGCACAATGAGAGTTCTTAGGTTGTCACCCCTGACACAGAGGACTTCTTCTTGGAGGCCATGGAAGACGGGTGCCCTCTTAAAAGGGTAGAAAAACCTTTTAAAAAGGAAGGCCTGGGGTAGATGTCAAGAAAGTATCTAAGCCTGCTCCAGATGCTTCTACCCTTTCTCCACAACCACATAGAAGATGCTTAAGAAAGAAAAGTCAGTGTACAGGGCACAGGGCAAATCTAATGCAGCTGGGGGGAAATTAATAGAAAAAGATTCCTGTAACCATGGGGAGAAATAGAAAAAGGAGAGGGTCCAGATCATTAAAGAGCCCTTACTGCTGAGGGAGGGACAGGATCACTGAGAATAAAAAATGTGAACACCTCCACCCCTCATCACCAAGCTAGCAAGCAATGTCAGCATTGACCTGCTGAAGGACGGACATTCTGAGATGAAGCACATAGGGAAGATCTAAAACAAGGAAATTCATTCTTATTGTTCTCCTCAACATTGTAGTGGAGGTTTCAGGCAATGCAGTAAGGCAAGAAAAAATGAATAAAAGGCTCACAAATTGGAAAGGGATAAATAGAACTATTCACATATAAGATTGTCTACGAAGAAAATTCCCCTCAAATCTACAGAAAGCTGCTAGTACTAATAAGTTTAATAAAATCACAGGATGCAGGGATATTATACCAAAAAGATGTATCCTGGAGTTCCCATCGTGGCGCAGTGGTTAACGAATCTGACTAGGAACCATGAGGTTGCGGGTTCGGTCCCTGCCCTTGCTCAATGGGTTAACGATCCGGCGTTGCCGTGAGCTGTGGTGTAGGTCGCAGACGCGGCTCGGATCCCGCGTTGCTGTGGCTCTGGCGTAGGCTGGTGGCTACAGCTCCGATTAGACCCCTAGCCTGGGAACCTCCATATGCCGCAGGAGCGGCCCAAGAAATAGCAACAACAACAACAAAAGACAAAAAAAAAAAAAAAAAAAAAAAAAAAAAAAAAAAAAAAAAAAAAAAAGATGTATCCTAATGCTGTATACTAGCAATAAACAATTGGAAATTGAAGTAATTTTTAAAAAGCACCATTTACAATAGCACTGAAAAACATGAAATACTAGGTACCAGATATGTATGCTGAAAGCTATAAAATAATGAAAGAAGTCAAAGGAAACCCAAATAAATGGAGAAATATACTATTTTCATGGATTGGAGGACTCAAGTCTGGTAAAATGTCAAATTTCCCCAAACTAATCTTTATTTTTGTTATTTTTTGCTCCACAGCATATGGAGGTTCCCAGGCTAGGGGTCAAATTGGAGCTACAGCTGCTGGCTTTTGCTACAGCCATGACAACGCAGAATCCGAGCCACATCTGCGACCTACACTACAGCTCATTGCAATGCCAGATTCTTAAACCACTGAGCAAAGCCAGGGATTGAACCTGCAACCTCATGGTTCCTAGTTGGATTCATTTCCACTATGCCACGATGGGAACTCCTCAAATTAATCTTTAGATTAAATGCAAGTCCGTTGAAATTTCCAGCAGTGTATTTTCATTAGAAATTAACAAGCTGATTCTAAAATTTATATAGAGAGTTATCTGGTGGTCTAGTGGTTATGATCAGCACTTTCACTGCTGCGACCGGGGTTCAGTCCCTGGTTTGGCCATATCAAGCTACTGCATATCATGGCAAAAAAAAAAAAAAGTAAAATTTATATAGAAAATTAAAGAACTAGAAAAGCCAAAACAATTTCAAAAAAGAACAAAGTTGGAAGATTTATACTACCTATTTTCAAAACTTACTATAAAGCTGCGGTAGGCTAAAAATGGGGTAGAAAACTGATGTTTGTTAACGTTTTTTTCCTGTGAAATCACATGAGATATGCTTTGTGAGCCTAAGACACAGGAGAACTTACCAAGGGATTAGACAGGTGGTGTTGGCAGGTGCGGACAACAGCCTGAGAAATATGGATGGTTATACACAGACCTAAACATCATGAATGACATGATGTCATCAATACTGACCTCCTCTCCTGAGAGCAGGGGCTGCTGCTTCTCCCAGTTTGTGTGTCCTGTAAGATCCAGCTTAGTGCTCAGCCTATAGTGGACACTCATGATTATAGATAAAGGAGATATATGCACATGTGTGCTACATTGTGTGCTGATCACCTTTTGGGGGACTATCTTTGCCACTTTTCCCTTGGCACAGATAGTAGAGAGCTGACCCAGTAGAATGAATCACTGAGTGTGTGTAGGTTCTCTGACTGGCCAGAGCAAGAGGCTGCTCACTTCAGGGAGGAGGAATGCAGGCTGTCTGAAAAGCATGTGATGATGGACAGAAGGGAAAAGGCTGCATTCTTTCCTAGCAGAGAGCTGCTGGGGTGAGTGTGCGCGCATATTCACGCGCATGCGTGCGCACACACACGTGCACTCGTGTAGTAGGAACCCAGGATAATGGCATTTCAGTGGCTGAGCTCCATGTCAACTCCCAAGAAAATTTTAAATTCAAAGATACTGGTTCTTGCTTCTTGCCATATCTCCGCTGGCTGGCTGGCTGGCTCTCAGGTATTGAGGTAGGTTGGGCAGTGCTGCCAAGTATCCTCCCTTTTGCCCAGAGGCCTCCTGAGGCTTCTTCTAGCTTGTGGTTCTGCCATTCTCAATGCCAAGGCTCCATCTCAAAGTAGAAGTTGACTGTTTATCACACCCCAGCGGTGAAAAGGGTAGCAGAGGGTAGGAGGTATGCCTTTCCCTGTTAGGGCAGATGGAAGCCACACCTATCACAAGTGCTCACACCTGTGAGGACAGAGCTCAGTCATGAGGCCCCACCTGGCCGCAAGGCAGGGTGGAAAAGGTGCCCAGCCAAGATGCAACGGTTGAGAAGGGGTATTGGAAGAATAGTTAGCAACCTTGTCCACAAAACAAGAGATGTGGAGAGTAGATTAGAAGGCCAGAGCATGGAAGCAGAGAGACCAGGTAAGAGACCATTTTAATAATCCAAGTGGGAGATTATGGTGGCCTGGATTGGGAGGTGGCAGCTAAGATGAGACAAGTGGAAGGATTCAAGAAATATTTAGGGAGTTCCCGTTGTAGCTCAGTGGGTTATGAATCCGACATAGTGTCTGTGTGGATGTGGGTTCAATCCCAGGCCTCGCCCAGTGGGTTAAGGTGGTGTTGCCGTGAGCTGTGGTGTAGGTCATAGATGTGGCTTGGATCCCACATGGCTGTGGCTGTGGCTGTGGCCAGTGCTACAGCTCTGATTCGACTCCTGGCCTGGAAATCTCTATATGCTGCGGGTGTAGCCCTAAAAAAAAAAAAAAAAAAAAAAAAGAAAGAAAGAGAAAAGAGAAAAGAAAAGAAAGAAAAGAAATGTTTAGGAGATAGAACCAATCTTGAGGGTGAAGGAGGAGGAGGAATCAGGGACAATATCTATGTATCTGACATGAAAATCTGGCACATTTATTCAGCAAACATTTATGGAGTTGATCCCATATATCATGCCTGCAGATGGGGGGCATATCTCTGTTCTCACAGGAATGTTGGAGGGGAAAGAGTAACTCCAAGAAACAAGGAGAGAGCTGTTAGATGCTTGGAAACAAGGTAGAACCAACAGGATTTCAGGGGAAGCCGAGTTCACCTTCTTGCCTGGGGCATTTGAAAGAGCCAAGCTCTCCTAGAGGAGGAGGAAAGCCTTCCAGGGGAGTAAGCAGGAAGACCCAAGACTTGGAGGTGGCCTAAGTTATCAGGAAGAACTTTCTTAAGATGGCAGTGATGGAGTTCCCGTCACAGCGCAGCGGAAACAAAACCGACTAGGAATCATGAGGTTGCAGGTTCGATCCCTGGCTTAGCTCAGTGGGTTAAGGATCCAGCGTTGCGGTGAGCTGTGGTGTACGTCACAGACGCAGGTTGGGTCCTGCATTGCTGTGGCTGTGGCGTAGGTCGGCAGCTGCAGTTCTGGTTTGACCCCTAGCCCAGGAAACTCCATATACCACAGGTGCAGCCCTAAAAAGGCAAATAATAATAATAATAATAATTTAGGGTCTGAGGGCTACACGACATCTGTCCTAACTTAACTCCGTCATTTTAAAAACAGCCACGGATAATCCATAGATGAATGAGCATGGCTATATCTCAATACAACCTTCTTTAGTTAGGATCACTAAAATTTGAATTTGATAGAATTTTCATGTGTCAATAAATTATTCATATTTTTTTTTTTTTTTGGTCTTTTTAGGGCTGCACCCATGGCATATGGAGGTTCCCAGGCTAGGGGATAAATCAGCACTGCAGCTGCTGGCCAGTGCCAGATCCAAGTCACGTCTGCGACCTACACCACAGCTCACGGCAATGCTGGATCCTTAACCCCATGAGGTTAAGGACAGGGATCGAACCTGTGTCCTCATGGATACTAGTCAGATTCATTTCCACTGAGTAACGACAGGAATTCCTCGTTTGATTTTTTCCCCCAACCATTTAAAAACATAAATTCATTCTTAGCGCCTAAACTGTACAAATGGGCAGTGTGGGCCTTGAATTATAGTTTGCTGACATTCTCCCCACCCCACCCCTCTAAATCTTCTGACAACCAAAAAAGGCACCCTTGGCATCAGTGCCTTCTGTGGTCTGAGTTTTGCCTCCTAGAGGGCAGTGGTCATGATGATGAGAACTGCCCCTCACTGTCTGGATGCTTGTTTCCAGCATAGAGGAGGAAGAGACAGGGCCTGGGTCCTGCTCCTTGATAAGTCCACGCCCTTTAAAGACCCAGCTTCTTCTGAAATGTGAAACAGGCCTCAAGGGCCTGAACCTCTTAAGTCCAGCATCTGTCTCGGGGCAGGAAGCAGGGGCAAAATTTAGCCCATCTTCCACCCTGCTGTTCACCAGTTCCAAGTCTGCCTCTGGGCCAGTGTAGACTGGGCCAGCTCAGGTGGTGTCAGGGGCTGTGGGCTTGGGGAGAGAGGGGGAGACTGGACTGCAGTGTCACCTGGGGCCTTCCTTCCTGACGGTCAGGGTTAGGGTTGGGAAATTCTCTTTGAAAACTCACCCCAGGGTGTGGGGGGTTCAAATGAGCAGCACTCCTTCCTCCAAAGAAGCTTCCTTCGAAGACAGCTACCCTTCTCCCCTCACTGTTCTTTATTTTCATTGGTCTCTTCCCAACCCTTTTATCTTCCTCTCCTCTCTTGACCTCTGTCTGTTCCCTTCTCTCTGGTCCCCTCCCAACATGGCCTGACTCCGCTGCTCCTGAGTCTTTGCTCAGACGACTCCCTCTGCCCTGGCTTCCTTTCCCACCTGAACAATACTCTCACATGCCACCTCCTCCTCTCCCTCATGGGGCAGGGGTTAGCCCCTGGGTGACAAATATATAGGGCCAACATAAGAACCACTTCCCAGATTCAGTGCTGCTCAGAGGCCAACTCCAGACCTCTCAGGCTGGCATCCAAGGCCTCTCAGGATCTGTCTCAGGCTTTGTTCCCACTGGAGCTGCCCTCACTTCTCTCAGAGAGCTCACGGCCTAGGGGAGGGAATGCTTGAACTCAACGCTGTCTAATAGAAATATAATTTGAGAGAGTTCCCATTGTGGCACAGTCGTTAACGAATTTGACTAGGAACCATGAGGTTGTGGGTTCGGTCCCTGCCCTTGCTCAGTGGGTTGACGATCCGGCATTGCCATGAGCTGTGGTGTAGGTTGCAGACGCGGCTCGGATCCCGCATTGCTGTGGCTTTGGCATAGGCCGGAGGCTACAGCTCCGATTCGACCCCTAGCCTGGGAACCTCCATATGCCGCGGGAATGGCCCAAGAAATAGCAAAAAGACAAAAAAGAAAGAAAAAGAAATATAATTTGAGGAGTTCCCATCATGGCGCAGTGGTTAACGAATCCGACTAGGCCCTAGAAAAGACAAAAAGACAAAAAATATATATATATAATTTGAGCCACGTGTCATTTTAATTGCTTCATGGCCACATTATGAAAGTAAAATGAAACAGGTAGAATTAATTTTAATTAGCCCATTCAAATGTTATCATTTCAGCATGTAATCAGTGTAAAAATGATTGAGATATTTTATATTCTTTTTTATCTACCAAGTCTTTATCTTTTCTTTTTGCCTGTTTTTATCTATCAAGTCTTTAGATCTCATATGCATTTTATACTAACAGTACATCTTAGCTTGGACTGGCCACATTTCCTGTTCTCAATAGCCACACATAGCAGGTGGCACCAATATTGGTCAGCTCAGGCCTAACCTAACTGGGACCTCTAATCCTTAACCTGAAAAAATGCATGAGTAACTACAAGATAAGTGTAATAGTAGGCCCAGTTAGAGGTTAAACTTACTGGGTTTCTTGCTTTTTTTTTTTGGCACTGATGTCTCAGAGAAGAGGGAAGTGCAAACGGGAAGCTTTTGGAAACTTCATGTTCATCTCAGGGTCCTGGAACCTGTAAGGGACAATGAAGTCTCATCTAGCAAGTTGGGTATGGGCGGGCAGCACTTTGTGTGAAAAGGTCAAAAAGGAGAACCTGCAATGCCGGTCCCCACAAGAGGGCCAGCTGGCTGCAATGGGGGAGGGGGTGGCTGTGGGCTGTTCAGCTGTTCATGACCCAGGAAGACAAGGCTGGGGGCTTGGGCAGAACCAAGCTTTGAACTCACTGCAGAGTCCTGGCTGGGGCAGCCAATTCCTGCAATGGGCAGCAGGGCATGTTTCTAGAAGGGCAGTGTCCAAGCTAGGTCCTTTCCTTGCTCCTGTCAGTGCTTCTGTCCATCCTTTTCTCTCTTATGTGCCCTCCCTGGCCTTGTCCCAGTGTGAAGGAGAGTGCCCCAGTGAAGCCTGTTGCTCCCTGAATGCCCAGGTTCTGGTTGGCTCTGGAGAAACATCCTGCTGGCAAATGCTGGGTTACCTTCACCTGAAGGCCTGACAGCACCTGTGGGCGGCCCCTCCCCCATCCATGCCTTGTGACCAGCCAGGCAGCCTGGCCCACTTGTCTGTAGCTTCAAACACTAGTCCCTTCCATTCAGAGTCACTCAAAATGTGTGTGAATGTGCAAAGGGGGACTCCCAGACTGAGGGTGTCACTGGGGACTGTCTGAGGTGCAGGGTTGAAGGCTGGGGTCTCTAGGATGGGTATGGTATAAAAGGTCATTCATTCATTCCTGACAGATGTGTGCTGGGCATGGGGCCTGGCCAGGGCCAGCCAGAGCTTTCAGCAGGATTTAATCAGGGTTGAGTTGGCCCTCGTGAAAGCTGGAGCTGTGTCCTCTCAGAGGTCACTCTTTCATGAGCTCTGTGTGGGTACAGAAAGCCAGCCTCAGCCAAAGGTCACCTGGGTGACCAGCAGGTGCAGGCTGCTCAGGTGTAGAGGGGCAAACAGAGGGCCTTGAGGGAAGAGGAAATAGATTCAGATTCAGAGTCAGCCTATGGGAGTTAGTGTGTTTGTAACTCAGAAGGTTTATGAACCTGGCACAGTCTCTTGGCAGGCCAGTGTCAGAGCCGGTATTCCAAACCCGGGGCAGTGATGTGATGTGCCTTCTGATGGGGGTACCCTCAGCTTCTCTGTCCTTCCTTCAGGGAGTGGTTTGATGGTGTGTGGGGACCAGAAGGGAGGGTTTCCAGGAGTGAGAAGGACCATGTGGCTAGAGTAAGTCTCAGGCCAGCAATTCAGTGAGCAAGAAAGGAAAAGTATTTTTCTGTCATTCCACTTACTCCATTGCAAGCCCTCCTCTGGGATGGGAAGCAGGAGAGGGAAGTGGTACAAGCTTGGTCTCAGGCAGTTTGGGCTCTTCCCTTTTCCCCAATGGTTGCTCTTAATTCCATCACAAATCTCTCTCCTGAGTTTTGTGCCTCTATCAGGAGGCCTGAGAATTGTTCTGCTAATTTTGAGGCCTTGCTAGGACTCAGAAACTTCTTTGAAGTGTTAATGGCCCTGTCTGTCTAGATGTGTTCCCCGAGAAATTCCCCTGCTAGGGGGACTCGCCTTGGTTCCTGGACCCTCAGACACACCTTGGGCTTAGCAGCTTCCCGGGACATTTTGGGTTTTGTCCGTGGTTTCCTTTTTTTCTCTTCCCTGTGGCCCTGGCATGGGGGCTAGGTGGGCAGTGAGGGCAGGTTTCCTCTGGACTCCTGGGAACTGACCACCAGTGTGGGCTGCTCTGCTGATGGGATGAGGCAGCAGGGTTCTGGGTCAAGGTAGCCTTCTATTCTCTTCCGTGGGGAGCAGATTCCATTCTGCATTGATAGCATTAGTCAGCTGTGCGTCTCCAGAGCTCTGGCGGGCTGGCTTCCCTGGAAGGGTATGTGTGGGGAGCCGGGGGCAGTCCTGGTTCACCCAGACCAGAGTGGGATGGTTCCTGGGGACAAAAGACTTTGCTAAAACTGGAACAGTCCTGGGTAAACCAAGGTGAACTGTCACACTATCTTTTTCCTTCCCTCCCCCTCCCTCCATCTGGTTTAACTGTCTGGGGCGGGGGTGGGAGGACAGGGTCAAAAGCTCTTCATTTCTGTGCTCTATGCTTGGGACAGGATGCCAGGCAGGCCAGGCCTTGGAAGTCAATTTGCAGGGACAAGACTCCTGGGTGAGACCAGCTCCAGCCCTCCCCACTCTTCCCACATCCAGTAACGAATTACGATTTGGTTTTGGTGCCCTAGCCCCCAGGCTGGGAGCCTGGCCTCCAATGAAGGTGGTCCTAGGGGCTTGTGGATCAACAGGACCAGGAGGCAGAACCCGTGAGCCCATCCAGTCTCTCCCTGTGACCTTGGGCAGCTCTCTTCCCTTCCCTCTCACCCCAGTCTCCATGCTGTGAAATGGTGGGTTGGGTTTAGAGGGTCTATCAAGATCCTTCCAACTCTCAAAACTGCTGTTTGCACCCACACGGAGGAGAACCCCGACTGCTTCCAAGTGAGCCCTGGAAAGTCTGGAGGGGCCAAAGTCTTAAACTGCTAGACTATGGGAAGGACCCTGCCTGTGGGTCTGGACAAACATGTTAGTCCTATTACCAAGAGGGCAGCAGTTAGAGCCAGGGCCTCTGAGGACTTAGACCCATCCAGTGAGTCCAACCCTCCTCACTCCTGGAAGCAAACTGAGACCCAGAGAGGGAAAGTAGATTGTGCAAGGTAACACAGCAAGTGGTGACCCAGCAAGCATTAGACACCTGGTCTCCTGGCTCCTCACTGAAGTATCTCAGCCCTTCTCAGGGTCGCTTATAATACCAAATGTCCTTCTCATGGAGGGTCTCTTCCTCCCTACATCCTCCTGCCCAGAACATTCCACCCCTCAGCTTCCTGAACCAGCAGCACTTAGCCCCTCAGATCTGATAAGACCCCACAAACATGGGGAGTGTGATTGGATGCAACTCAACTCTGAGCTGCTGGAGGCACCGTGTGGCCTCTGGTAGCCCCCAAAGATGGAGGTGCCGGAGCTGGGAAGTGGCTGAGGGATCTGGGGGTGTGTGTAGAACCTGGGCTCCTGACAGGTGTGGGACTTGAATATGGGTCCTTTTGTTTAGCAGGGTATGGCACCAGCAGAGATTCTGCTAAAACCTTCAATAATAAAAACAATGACAGTAGTAATGGTAATAAAATTTTCCATTTGCTGGGAGTTTACTCTGATCTGGGCGCTGTTCTGAGTGCTTTACATGTATTTAACCCTCATTGCAGCCCTGTGGGGGAGGAAGTAGTATTATGACCATTTTACAGCTGAGAAAACCTGGCAGAAAGGTCAATACCGTCACATGGTCACCCCCCTGAAGTCAGGACAGAACAAACTTCTGTTGTCAGGAGACTGAAGTAGCTTGAAAGGTCTTGTCCTAAAATCTAGAGAGGAGTAAAAGTCATTTTAGAGCATGGTAATACTCATCTTTGACAAATTTCATTTTATTTTATTTTTATTTATTTATTTATGTATTTGTCTTTTTTTTTTTTTTTTTTTTTTTTGCTATTTCTTGGGCCGCTCCTGCGGCATATGGAGGGTCCCAGGCTAGGGGTCAAATTGGAGCTGTGGCCGCCAGCCTACGCCAGAGCCACAGCAACGCGGGATCCGAGTCTGCAACCTACACCACAGCTCACAGCAACGCCAGATCATTAACCCACTGAGCAAGGGCAGGGACCGAACCCGCCACCTCATGGTTCCTAGTCGGATTCGTTAACCACTGCGCCACGACGGGAACTCCGACTAACTTCATTTTAAAACAATGTTTTATTTATTTTTGCTGGGCCAAGAATCAGATTCAGGCCACAGCAGTGACAATGTCAGATCCTTAACCTGCTGAGCCACTGGGGAACTCCCCAAACAGTATTTTTAAACTTTTTTTTTTTTTGTCTTTTTAGGGCTGCACCCATGGCATATGGAGTTTCCCAGGCTAGGGATCTAATCAGAGCCACAGCTGCTGGCCTACAGCAAGCCAAAGCAATGCCAGATCCAAGCCACATCTGCGACCTATACCAAAGGTCAGGGTAATGCTGGATCCTGAACCCACTAAGCAAGGCCAGGGATCGAACCTGCAACCTCATGGTTCCTAGTCGGATTGGATTCGTTCCCACTGTGTCCCAACAGGAACTCCTAAACATTTTTAAAAATTAAAGTATAGTTGGTTTACAATGTTGTGTCCATTTCTTCTGTACAGCAAAGTGACTCAGCTGTGTATACATACACACATTTTTTTCTTATATTATTTTCCATCATGGTCTATCCTTGGAGAGTGGATGTAGTTCCCTGTGCTTTACCATCAGTAGGGTAGGTAAATGAGTAGGACCTCATTGCTCATCCATTTAAAATGTAATAGTTTGCATGTATTAACCCCAAACTCCCAGTCCATCCCTCCTCCCCCTTGACAACTACAAGTCAGTTCTCTGTATCTGTGAGTATGTTTCTGTTTTGTAGATAGGTTCATTCGTTCCACATTTTAGATTCCACACACATGTGACATCACATGGTAATTTTCCTTTTCTCTCTGATTTATCTCACTTAGTATGATAATCCCCTCTTTGTACCAATGTTGCTGCAAATGGCATTATTTTGTTTCTTTTTATGGCTGAGTAGTATTCCATTGTATATATGTACCAGTTCTTTTTTTTAATATAAATTTTATTGTATATGTACCACATCTTCTTAATCCATTCATCTCAATGGACATTTAGGTTGTTTCCCTATTTTGGCTATTGTGAATAGTGCTGCTAAGAACATAAGGGTGCATATGTCTTTTTGAATTAGAGTTCTGTTTGGATCATGAGGCTTTTGACTTTTCTTTTGTTAATATGATCTATGGCATTCATTGATTTGCATATGTTTAACCATCCTTGTGAACTTGGGATGAATCTCACTTGGTCGTGGTGTATGATTTTTTTATGTGTTGTTGGATTCAGTTGGCTAAAATTTTGTTAAGAATTTTTTCATCTATATTCATCAAAGGTATTGGCCTATAATTTTCTTTTTTGGTAGTTTCCTTGGTTTTGGTATTAGGGTCATGGTGGCTTCATAGAATGTCTTTGGGGGTGTGCCTTTTTCTTCAGTCTTTTGGAGAAGTTTAAGAAGGATTGGTACAAGTTCTTCTTTGTATGTTTGTTAGAATTCACCTGTGAATCCATCTGGTCCTGGACTTTTATTTGTAAGAAGGTTTTAAAATTATTGTTATTACATGTTCAATTTCATTGCTAGTGGTTGGCCTGTTCAAATCATCTATTTCTTCTTGATTCAATTTTGGTGAACTGTATATTTCTGGAAAATTGTCCATTTCTTCTAGGTTGTCAGATTTGTTGGCATATAATTGTTCATAGTATTCTTTTATGGTTTTTTGTATGTCTGCAGTATCCATTGAGAGTTCTCCTTTTTCATTTCTTATTTTGTTTATTTGGGTTTTCTCTCTCTTCTTCTTGTTAAGTCCGGCCAGCAGTGTGTCAATTTTGTTTACCTTTTCAAAGAACTGGCTCTTAGTTTTATTGATTTTTATTCTTCTTTTTATAATCTCTATTTTATTGACTTCCTCTCTGATCTTTAGGATTTCCTTCCTTCTGCTGACTTTAGGTTTTGCTTGTTCTTCTTTTTCCAGTTCTTTTAGATTGTAGGTTAGGTGGTTGATTTGAGATTTTTCTTCCTTTTTGAGGAAGCCTCGTATTGCTATGAACTTCCCTCTAAGAACTGCTTTTGCGGCCTCACATAGATTTCATATGGTTTTGTTTTTATTGCCATTTGTCTCAAGGCAAATTTTAACTTTTCTTTTCAGTTGGTTTTTTAGTAGCGTGTTGTTGAGTCTCCATATAGTCAGTTTTTTCTCATTTCTTTTCCTACAGTTTATTTCTAGTTTCATGCCATTGTGATCAGGGAAGGTGCGCTTTTTCTCTGAGGCTTTGAGGCTCCCCCTCTATCCTAGCTGATTTCCGTATCGCATCGTTGGATAGGTGCCCTCCCAGGGTGCGAATTCCTTTCCTCTTTCACAGATCCTTTTCAGGAGTACTGGTCTGCTCCTGATTGCCTTTTTTCTCTTTTCTCTCTCTTTCCCTTTTGTTCTGCCCAGTTATGTGGAGGGTTTCTTGCCCTTTTTGGAAATCTGAGGTCTTCTGCCAGCATTGAGTAGATTTCTGTGTGAATCTTTCTATATGTAGCTTTTTTTCCCCCTCTCTCTCTCTTTGTGGGAGAAGGCGAGCATCACATCCTACTCCTCCATCATCTTGATCCTGCCTCTGGTAGTTCTGTGAGGAATGTCCATACTGTTTTCCATAATGGTTGTACCAATTTACACTTCCGCCAACAGTGTAGGAGGATTCCTTTTCTCCACACCCTCTCCAGCATTTGTTATTTGTAGACTTTTAAAATGATGGCCATTCTGACCAGTGTGAGGTGGTACCTCAGTGTCGTTTTGATTTGCATTTCTCTAATGATTAGTGATGTTGAGCATCAAAACAGTATTTTAAATGACTGCTTTTCTCCACCAAATCTTGGCATCCAATTAAATGCCAGTGGAGCTGGTGGCTTCATATCTCCTGGGACACTGGGATAAGCTGCCCCCAGGGGGCACTCACGAGCCATCCAGGCAGCTGGTCTAGCCAGAGATTTCTCCAGGGATGGTCAGCAGGTCCCTCAACTGGTGACTCTTGAGAGGGGCAGGAGCACTTTCAGCTCCAGAGTGTGATTTCAACATTCCTTGGGAGGGTTTACCACTGTCCAGCTTGATAAGAACAGCCTTCTAGGAATTTGTGTGCAGACTGAGGTGAGGGGGGCAAATAGAATATTAAGGAAAGGGTCCAAGGTTTTCATTAAGTATCACAGTAGAGGCTGGCACCCCCTCATGGACTCTGCGTAGCAGAGTCCCAGGACAGGGCTTCTGCCTTCTAGTCACATTGGCATGGCCCATGTAGGGCAGGCAATGTGAATTTCTCTGAGCACCCTGAGAAAAAGCCAGCAGAGCCCACACTTTCCTCTCCAAAAGTGGGAGCCTTGTAAAAAACACACCCTGTTCCCATTGCCCCACCCAGCCTGCTCCTGCCTGAGTGGTGTCCAGCACCCCAGTCTGAGGGCAGGAGAAAGCCGTGTCCTGCCGATTACTTGTCTTCACCTTCTGGGCCTCCGTCTCCTCACTTGTAAAATGGGGATACGAGTATCTGCTTGGAGAGTGGTTCTGAAAATCAAAGGAGAGGATTGTCATGGATCAGAGGCTGAGACCCCTGTAGGGCTGGGCACCAGGGTGCCTCTTGGGCCATTCCAGACTAATTCTGCTCTTCCTCCAGGGACAGGGCCCTTTGGCCTGCAGAGCACAGATATGAGCAGAGCAGTTTTCACTGACGAGGCCTTCCGGGCTGCAGCAGGACAGCATGTGCATGCCCCTCAAACATAACAGGTAGGTGGTGTGACTACGCTAGACTGTCAGCAGACTGTCAGCACCATGGGAGTAGGAGTTTTGTCTCTTTTGTCCACTGCCGTGCCCTCAGGGCCTAGAACATTATCTGGCAAATAGCAGGTGCTCAGTAAGTATTTTTTGAATAACAGATGGGGTCGTGGGGGGGAAGCAGCCAGACATAATCCAGAAAAGTGTGGTGGAGATTGTGACATTTTCTCATTCAAAGGCCCAGCTTCAGCTTTGCCACCAATTATCTGGGTGACCCTGGGCAAATCCTTTCTCCTCTCTGGACCTGTTTTCCCATCTATAAAATGAGGGGGTGGGCCCACGGGGTCTTCAGACTCCATCCAGCTCTGATGCCCTGTGCATTTGTGGGAAGCTTGACTGATTCTATGTAGAGGGTGGGATTTGAGGGAGGGCAGAGAGGGACAAGGAGGGGCTGCCATGTTCTGGGGGCATGTCCAGAGGCACTCTTCCTATGGTGAGACCAGACCCAGAGTTTGGCAGCTGAGGACTGTGGGCAACTCTCTGCAGCCTCCTGCAGAAGCAAGTACTTCCTACTTCTGTCCCCAGTCCTTCCTCCTGCAGGGCCCTTCACCTGCTCAGCAGGAAGAGCTACAGGCACATGTTCCTTCTCAGTTTGCAAATTAAGGCCAAGACTTCCACCAGTCTTGCTTGAAGCTCTGGGAAGAAGTGTCCTGTCTGGCTGGGATCCTGATCCACCTCTTGGGACCTTTATGGCCCTGGACCCTGAGAAGATGGGGGTGGGGGTGGACGCAGTGGAGATTTCATGCAGCTCTGTGCAATCATAAGCTATTAAATACTAAACCCACTGCCACTCCCTTTTCTATCTTCTCTCCCTGAATTTCTTCTGGGTGTGAGCTAACAGCAGTTATTTTTATCCTGTAGCCTGATATAAAGATATATATAGGTATATAATTAGATATGTTTTATTGTCTACGTCAAACAATGGATTTCATCAGCAATAGAGCATATATTTTATTGTACTGGTGGCCAATGACTGTTAAAATGAGATTTCCCTGTGTCCTTCTGAGAAGTTCTAATGCATTGCCCCACCCCTGCCCCCAGAACTGCACTGTCTCCAGCAACCACTAAAATTGTAGGAAGCACAAACCAATTATATTAACAAGTACTTATAACAAAAATAGTATGTGCTTTTGGGTGAACATGTTAGGATTATATAGGATTTTTTTTTTAAGTGAAATATCTCTCCCCATCTCATTGTCTAATACTAGAAGTTTAGTGTATCATTCCAGACATTTCTGTGCATGTATGAACCATGCACACAAACATTTGTACAATTTTTTTTGGTACCAATAAAACCATACTCTACGTACTGTTCTGCAACACGAAGGCCCTTCCAAGTGGGAACACGTGAGGCTTTGTCATTGTTTGCATGACCGCATTAATGGACATTTGGGTCCTTTCCAATTTTCCATTATGGCAAACAGTGCTGATATGACACTTTGTACCTAATCTTTGTGCACTCGTATGAATTTATCTGCAAGGTAACTTTCTGGAAGTAGAATTTACTGAGTCAAAGAATAGACAAAATGAAATTTTTGTACATCTACATGTTCACACACTGTGTATGCAATTGCCTATTTCCCCACGTTATAGACAGGCCGTCTTTTCAGTCTTTACGTATCTGATGGGTGAGCCTTGTATCCCAGAGTTTAAAATGTGTGTTTCTTCAATGTCAAGTGAACTTGAATACCTCTTCTCTTATTTATGGGCCTTTTATACTTTTCCTGATATCTATCGCCCACTTTTAAGTTGTCTGTTTCATATTGATTATAAAAGTGCCTTACATATGAAGGACATCATCAAATGAATTGGTGGCTTGTCATAATTACTGGCAAATATTTTTTCTTAATTTGTTCATGTTCTCTTGATTTCAGTTTCATTTCCAAAATCTATATAGTAACAGCTATCCGTATTCCTTTCATGGAGTCCTGGATTCTTGATATGTTGTATTTTTAATACTGTAATCCCAGAGATTGGGAAGGTGCTTAATCCACATACTGCGATTTAGAGGAGAAAGGGCTTTGGCATTTGCAGCTGCAAAATGAGCGGTGCAGAAGACCTGTCCTTTTAGGTCTGGTCTCTGATATCTGGAGCAAGATAAGGGCAGACGAGAGACAGCTTGGTGTGACGGAAAGTCCTAGACATTAGTGCCCCACCCGGTTGTCGTGTCCTCCCTCAGCCCGTTTTTTAAAATATAAAATGAGGGGGTTGATTCAGTTGAACTGCAAGGTCACTTCCTGTTGTAATATTTGACGGTCTGTTCATACATAGTGTGCCCTCAGACAGGTCGCTCTCTCTCTTGGGAACTATTTCTCGTCCTCCATGAAAGGCTTCAGTAGAACAGGATAATGAGTCAGGTCCCTTCCAGCACTGAAGACTCCTGACTCTTCATCCTTCGTTTGTAGAGCTCCACCCTTCGCTGAGCCTCAGAGGTACCGGGGAGCAGTCAAGAACACAGATGCCTAGTCCCCACCCCAGAACAATTAAATTAGAACCCCCAGAGGTGGCCTCTCAATAGCTTTTAATGCTCCCAGCTGATGGATGCGCCATGTATCTGGGGTGGACCTGAGATCCTGCATTTCCAGTGAGCTCCAGGTGTGGCTAATGCTGTGGGTTCAGGACCACTCTTGTAGTAGGAGGCTAGCAGCACCAGCATCCCCCAGCAGCTGCCTAGAAATTCAGTTTCACATCAGTTCCCTCAGGCTGGCTTCCCCAAGTACTTCTGCTAGGAGAAAGGACAGGACCAGACCATCCTAGCCCCCAAAAAGGATCAGGAGCCCTGATGCAGCTGTACTTTGCATTATTTGGAAGTCAAGAGGATAGTGGTTTTGGGTGCTTTTGCTCTCTCTCTTTTTTTTAAATTAAAATTGATGTACACTATTATATAAGTTGTGGGTGTACAATGTAGTGAGTCACAATTTTTAAAAGTTATACTCCATTTTTGGTTATTATAAAATATAGGCTATATTCCCCATGTTATACAACACATATCTTTGCAGCTGATTTTATATATACTAGTTTGTACCTCTAAATCCCCTCCCCCAAACTGCCCCACCCCCTTCCCTTTTGCTCTCTTTCCAACACAGAAGGAAGAAAAGGGTGTAGGGGCCCTGCTCAGCTACTAAAGAGTTCCCTGGGCTATTGCTATTTGAAGTGGATCTTGGATGAGCCTCCATTTCCTCATCTGTATAATGGGGCGAGTGCTGCCTCCTTCTCTTAGGTTTTTCAGTTTTAGGTCAAATGACATTCAAGCAAAGCAACTAGCCTGGCACATAGTAGGTGCTCAAGTCAATCCCATCCAGCCCTTGGCTGGGGCTTACTATGAAATAGATAATGGCTGGATCTTGGTGTTAGAGTCATACATTGTGTTTACAGGGGTCAGACAGACCTGGTTTGCCCCTCACTAGTCATAAGACCTTAGATGAGTCGCTTCATCTCCCTGCAACTCCATTTGCTCGCCTGTCAATGCCGAGAGTCAAACCACTTTGGCAGCGTTGTCATAAAGATTAAATGAGGTGACACATGTGAGGTGTGGAGGGCCAGGCCTGGAGCCATTCTGGAATTCAGGCTGTGGGTAGCTGCCTCCCTCCCACCCTGGGGGAGCCCCAGCTTCAGAAAACAGTGTCCCCTTTTACTCTGCCGGCCACTGAGGTCACTATACCACAATCACTGAGCGCTGGAGAGCAAATATCCCCTGTCAGGCCCTGCCTTTTTCTTGGCTGCTGCCGCTCTGGCCAGCCAGATTTGGGTTGGCCGGCAGAGGAAGTGGCTGGGCTTTGATGTGAGCTGTGGTGAGGCTGGGAGATGGGGGTGTGCAGACCCCAGCCTGACTTGGTGGCTCAGGGTCAGCTCCTACTCTTTACCCCAGGGCCTGGCAGAGCCCTGCCACCTGGGGCCAATGGAGGGAGGTAGCTTGGTATCAGTGGGTCCTCATACCATCCCTCAGATACGGGTATGTTGTTATCCCCTTTATAGGTGGGGAAACTGAGGGAATTACTCCTCAGCTCTGGTGACCCCCAGGGTGCATGGGCAGACAGACATGCCTCCCCATGTGCTGTGGGTCTGAAGGTCCAGCCATTCCCTGAGAGGGGCTTGGTCTCCAAAAGACCCCCATTTACATGGGAACGTCAGGCCCTGCAAAGATTTAGTGGGCATCTGATTTGCACCTGGCCCTGTGGCTGGCTAAGGGAGCAGGGAGGAGGCATCAGACAGCCCCTACCAGGTACAGCTTCAGATCCCAGCACAGCCATTGGCCAACTCCTTGGACAGCCCCTCTGGGCCTCAGTTTCCTCATCTGTAAAATGAGGACTGGGGAAATTTAAAGTACTGTGTGTGAAAGTGATTTTTAGAACTGTACTGTTTATGCATGTGAGGGATTATTAGCACTCCTGAGCTAAAACCCTAGTCTCTGTTACTGAAAAAAAGCACAGGAGAGAATGGATGAGGGGCTTTGACAAATCACACAGGAGGGGATGTACTTCTAACCAGAAAGCTAAAAGGGGGCAGAAGGCTGCTTATTTTTCAGAGGGGGACAAAGAAGAGAAGAGGCCCAGGGGAGGGTTTTGCAAGGACTGGAGAGGCAGAAATTGATCCCAGCTCTTGGCGGAAGTCCTCAGTCTGGAACTGCTGCACAACTCTGGGAAAGTGCTATGACCTCTCTGGGTCTCAGTTTCCCCTCTGTCAGTCACACGGAGGGACTGCTGGGAAGGTATTTCTTCTGAAGCATGTGTGCATCCTTTGGCTCCTCTAATTCTGCTCTGGACAAGGTAGTCCTGGGTCCTTGGGAGGTGAGGAGGGAGGGGAAGATCCCAGCTGACCCACAGGCAGTGCAGTCCCAGGTTGGGACCCGAGGCAGGCAGAGAAGCCCAGGCTGCAGACTTGTGGGCCCGAGGTGGGGAGGAGGAGGAGGAAGAGGAGGAGGCAGGGGATGGTTGCCAGCCAGGAAATGTCTGCTGGCTGGCATCAGGCGTGCTCGAGCTAGTGCGCTTCCTGTAAGCGGTACACACGAGCCTGGTGACCTCACCCCTCAGACATTCTGGGACAGCCCCCCATTCCAAAGAGGCCGACCCATTGTCCCCTGGAACAGCAAATGGGCAGCATCCAAAGACATCCATTCATTCAGCAATGTTTACTGAGCACCCGCTTTGGGTGGGCACCACACCAGACACGGGCACACAGAGAAGAGACTGGAGCTCAGTGGCCAGTGGGTCTATGTTTTCCAGCTGGGCCCCCACACCTGGAGCTGGCACCATTCTCCTTGCCTGCTCTTTTGGTTGGGACTTGGTGGTCATCACTGATGAGGGAGACTCCCTAGAGCGTGTAAACCTTGGGGGCATTGGGGAAATGACCCCCCAACACTGAATTGGCCTCACTCATGCCAAGCACTGCATGGGGGAGTCGGCCTTTATTGTCTCATTGAAGTTTCCCAACAATGAATAGATGGCACCATTCTCATTTCCAGGGACAACTGCAGTGAGTGACCTTGCTCCAGGTCACACAAGTCATGAGAGCTTGAGCCAGGATTCAGACCCGAGTCTTTCCTAGGCACCAAGGCTTCAGATACTGAAACCAGTATAGCAGAGCCCCTGGCCTCAGTTGGCATCCTTGGTTGGAAACTGCCCACTAACCTAGTGGCTTTGGGCAAGTCTCTAGGCCTCTATGAGCCTCGGTTTTCTTTTCTGTCAAAAGGGATTCATGGGGTCTAATTCATAGGATTGCTGTGAAGTTTAAGTGGGACAATGGATGTAAAAATCCTTGCTCACTGTCTGAGGCAAGAGGCTTCAGATCTTTTTTGGAGTTTTCACCTCCCTGAATTCTCTGGCCACACAGGATCTGGAAAGTCCTGAACCCCTTCCTCTGTCTCTGGGTCATCAGCCAGAATTGGCAGAGTGTCTCCCATTTTGCCAGGTGTCGACAGGGACAGATGGAGAGGATCGAGAGGAGAGGAAGGCACAAGTGAAGAATGCTGCCCAAGATCCTCTTCTCTCTCAGGGACTTGAGGATCTTGGGCAATGAGGAAGGACCATCTTGTGTGAAATTATGAGGCCAGTACAAGCCACCATATGACCGCCTCTCTGCTTACATTTCACTTTATGACGATATCTCACATCTTAAGTCATTTCTACCCAAGACAGTTCTGTGAATTCCTCTTATTATCCCCATTTTTCAGATGAGCAGATGAGGACACTGACTCTTGGGCAGATTTACCAGGGGCTCCTGAGCTAGTAGGCGAATGGGATTTTAGCTTCTGGTAATTAATCCTGAGTCCTCTGCAGAGACTTCCAGAGCCAGGCAATGGAGGAGGCAATTTCTCAATAGAGAAAAGGAAAAGGCCTTGCTTTTTACATCTGTGCAGAACTCTTGCAAAAGCCTTGAGGCAGGTAAAATAGAAGCCACCAGAATAAAAACCCTTCAGATGTCTGCCCCTCTCTTGCACTCTCCATCATAAGAAAGTCCCTCATCCCATCTACCCTAAAACCCTCTGGCTGCAGTTCCTAGTCTTGCCTAGGCTGACTGCCCAGCTTTTCTGTATGGCACTGGAGTCCCAGTAATGGTCCTGGCTACCACCATTAGACTGATGACTTTGAGCCCATCACAACCTCTCCAAGCCTTAATTTCCCATCTTATAAATAGGGTTATTAATGAATGTCATGGCGGGAAGATTGCACTGGGTGCAGCCTGGAATAGCTGGCACAGCAAGCTTCTGAAATTGACTTCCATTCTTGCCTCCCTCTGAGAAGATGACGCTTTCCCCCTTTTCCTCCTGCTGGGACATGGCATCAGACAAAGAGGATGTAGTTCAATTCTGTGTGAAGAATCTTGGGCATCAGCTTCTGAGAGCTGAACTCAAAACCTGTCTTTCCCTTATACCTGATCAAGTACGTCACTGCTCTCAGCTGCAGTTTTCTCATCTGTAAAATGGGGATATAATACCAACCACCCAGAGAGAACTCCCATCCTTCACCTGGAGGTACTACCCACCAGAGGGGAGGGTCACGATCAGATGGATAACCTTGGAGAGGACAGTGCTTAACCCAGAGGAATGTCTCAAAGTTGGTGACATCTCGGAGGAGTGGGGAAGATGTTTCAGGGTGAGGTTTGGTGGGGGGAGGTTTCTAGCATCTTCTGAAGTCACATCCCCTACATTATTAGTTGTTCAGATAGAAAACCTGGTTCAGATATTCATAAAGGGAAACCAAGCTACTCCGAGAAGGAATACGGCTCCCAGGTCACAGAATGCCAAGGCAGGATGGGGACAGGGGCCTTAGCAGAGGAGTGGGCTGGCCCCTGGTGTCCTTCTAGTTTGCCTGCCCCAGTTCTTAATCCTGGTCAATACAACAGAAATTTTTTGAGCTTCTGCTATGTGCAGGTACTTTGCAGGATCAGGTGAATCATGAATCACACGTTAACTCTGTCTGCCCTTAAGAATCTTATAGTTGAGTCAAAAGAATTAATGAGATGTGAATAAGATATCTCCATGCATCCTTGTCTCACAGGCACCTTGCACAGAATGTGGTACATAGTAGGAGCCTAAGTACTTGTTCATTGAATATAACTAAACTACAAAGAAATTACAGTGAGGTGCAGACACTGGGTGAGGTGGTTTTCCAGAGGAAGGGTCATTTAAATTGGTCTTTGACAGCTGCCTAAGAGTCCTCCGCTCCTCCGTTGGCCCATTCATCCTTCATCAAGGCTGATGAAGACCTCAGCAGAGAAAAACTCCAGCTTCTCCTTGCTCCTGCTTACCAGCCCTCATCTGAACTCTGAGGAGTCTCCGGATGTGAGGAGGAAGTGGCTGGGCTGCGGAAGGCAGGCTCATTTCCAGTGTGGGGCCGGGCCGCCAGCCCCAGGTCCTGTTTACACAGCAAGGCAGACAGGCCGACAGGACTTGGCGGCAAATGCGCTTCTGCCTCTGAGAACAGAAGGGGCTGGCAGAGCCTGGCCAGGCCAAGCGCAGGGTGGCCTGTGCCAAGGGGAAAGTCAAATGTAAAGAGTGTTTCCTCCTGGTCAGGCGGCCCCAGACTTTTGTCTCCAGTCTGCAGGCAGTTCCTCCAGTGATTCATAATCAGCGGGAACTTATAAATAAACCCCACCTCGGCCTCACACCACAGCCTGGCCAGGACTTGGGCAGAAGTGAGGTGGGGGGTTGGGAAACAGGGAGGCTGAGGAGAGGCCCTGAGAAGGCTTGGGGGACCTCAGCAATGCTGGCGGCTGGGCAGGGGTACCTCTGGCTTCCTGTGTAGGGATTGCAGAGCTGTTGCCAGCAGTCACATTCCCCCGAGGAGCCGGGCATGGGGCCACTGGTCTGGAGCAAAGAATCCTAAGAGGCTGGGATTTTCATCAGCTCCCGGGGAGTGTGGTAGATGAAACTAGGTAGAATTTTGAAATAGTTGAGCTTTAAAACTTTTTTTTTGGATATGATTTAAAACTTATGGAAAAGTTGCAAAAAAAAAAAAAAAAAAAAAACCTGTTGTATAACCTGTAGCCAGATTCATCAGTTGTTTACATTCTGTCCCATTTTGCTTCATCATTTTCTTCCTCCCATATTTTCTCTTTTTGGAAACATCTAAAAATAGGCTTCCAACTATGGAAAACAGTATGGAGTTTTCTCAAAGAACTAAAACTAGAACTACTGTATGACCCAGCCATTCCACTCCTGGGTATATATCTGAAAAAAACAAAAACACTAATTCAAGAGGATACACACACCCCAGCTTTCACTGCAGCACTATTCACAATAGCCAAGACATGGAAGCAATCTGAGTGTCCATTGACAGAGGAATGGATAAAGAAGATGTGATAAATATATGTGATGGAATACTACTTAGCCATTAAAAAGAATGAAATATTGCCATTTGTAGCAACTTGGGTAGACTTAGAGATTATCATACTGAATGAAAAAAGTTAGACAGAGAAAGGCAAATACTATATGGTATCACTTATATGTGGAATCTACAAAATACAGCAAACTAGTGAACATAACAAAAAAGAAGCAGACTCATACACATAGAAAACTAGTGGCTACCAGTGATGGGGAGGGCAATAGAAAGATGGGAGGTGAGAGATACAAACTGTTGGGTGCAAGATAGCTTCAAGGCTGTACTGTACAACACAGGGAACACAGCAGGTGTTTTGTAATAACTATAAATGGAGTATAACCTACAAAGATTATATAAAAATTAAATAAAAATTATAAAGGTAGGCTTCCAGCATCACACCTCTATGCCCCCTATGCCTTCAGTGTACATTTCCTGAAACAGCCAATGTCTGGATTTCTGATCAGTTACTAGTGCATTATGTGGGAAGCTGTTCAAATCCTGCATCCTCCTCTGTGAGGTGGGCCTATGAGGACCCTTCGCCATGAGAGGATGAGAAGTAACAGTGGAAACATCTGCCTGAATAGTAATGATGGGCGTAGCTCATTATCACGTGCCAAGCAACCTGCACACATTATGTCATTTGACCTGTATGGAAGAAACAGGCTCAGTGACAGTGTGTAATTTGCCCAAGGTCACCCAACAAACTAAGCTTTCATGTACAAGGTAAGCATTGAACTAATCCTGGGGCCTGTCCTCTTCCCTGTTTGCTGTATGACTGTGATCAAGGGCTGGGATTCCTAGGCCTTGGTCCCGCCTTGTGCTGTGGGCACAGGGATCTCTGCAGGGTGTCGGGGCGGGGGCGGGGGGGATGCAAGATGCTTCTGCAAGCAGCCCAGCTCCCCAGATTCCTAGAAGAAGCATGTCTTGTGTCAAGACCAGAATGGAAGTTTCTGGAGTAGACAAACAGCTCCTCTGAATTCTTTGGGTTGCCCAATGATCCAGGCTCAAACTTCTCTTGCAGATGTTGTCTCAAGACAGGGAAATCCGACCAGAGCCTCTGAGCCTCCCCCGCCCTCTGGAGCTTCTGCAGTGATGTGGCCTGGCCACCAGATGGCCCCACACAGACCACCGCAATCTTGGAAGAGGAGGTGAGTCTCTGTCCAGGAGCTGTTTTAGAGTGGCGGCTCCCCTGCCAGAGCGTCCACACTGTCATCCCTGTAGTCTCGAGTCACAGGGAAACAGCTCAGCAGGGGCAGCAACTTACCACAGTCACTAGGCCTACACTTCGTGTTTCCTAGGGGTTGTTATCCTGGTTGAGCAAAACCCCAAAACTGTGACAGAGTTGCCGGATTTTTCTGGACCTCAGTTTCCACATTTGCAGAAAAGTGCAAGTCTTTTCTGTCTGGCTTTCTTCAGGGGGTCTAAATGGCACATCAAACACTGGGCCTCAGTTTCCACATTTGTAGAAAAGTGCAAGTCTTTTCTGTCTGGCTTTCTTCAGGGGGTCTAAATGGCACATCAAACACTGGGCCTCAGTTTCCACGTCTGTGAAATTGGTATAACACTAGAGGCCATTTTGTGTCATCATGAGGGTGACAAGCTGTCCACATCTGAAGTGATTTGAGGGTTAAGCCTGCAAGGCAGAGTGTAGCCACCTACAGGTAAGCTCTGGATCTGCCTTCAGCTCTCAGAACAGCCTTGTTTATAAACTGCAGTGTAGGACTTCAGAATGGGAGGAGACCTCTGGGCTCATTTCATCTGTACCTTCCATTCCTCAGATGTAAGAAAGTCCAGAGACTTGCCCAAGGTCTCACAGCCCCATCCAACCACACCAGAACCCAGGTCCACTAACCCCAGGAACAGCCGTCATTAATTCTTCTCTGCCCTCTACCCAGAGACATAGCAAAGAGGCCTACAAGAGGAAGGGCTGGTACAGTTAGGGCAGGAATGTGCAGAGGGAGCCCCCAAGATCTGGAGGCTAAGTTGCAAAAGGGCCCAGCTCAGATGCCAAGGAATCTCCCTTCCCCTGTGGGACAACTAGCCTCCACCCCCCACCAAGGTCTTCCATGGAAAAGCCCCTCAGGGCTCACCTGCCCAGACCCTGGGGGGGTGATATTTTTTAGGGTTTAAAGGCTCTCCAGGGAACATGCTACATTTCTATTCCTACAGTGTATCTATGCTTTTATTTATAAAATAAGGCTTCTGTTCTCTCTTAATTAGTGAGCTCATATAAACCCTCTCTCCCAGCTCAGGATGTGGGGGCAGGGGGGAAAAACCAATAAAAATATTAAAATATGGAATTCCAAATGCACTGGGCAGGACCAGCCTTCCTGCCTGGGGAGAGGGAGGGACATATTACCCCAAATTAGTAACTGTCCAGAATCCCAGGCTGATAACATGCATATTTTGGGAAGAACACGATACTAACTTGACCTTATTCATACTCAACTGTAATGGGCTGATGGATTGGCTTTTCCTCCGGCAAGTTTCAATGGGGGAGGAGAGAGGGCCCCTGAGAGTCCAGGAGTGGGATAAGGAGGACTGGGGCAGAGGGTCAGGGCTGTGTACAGAGAATGGAAGCTGAGGGCCCTGGAGACTGACAGTATTGCCCATGGGCCAGAAGGAAATGGAACACTGAATTTCAGGAGAGGCCTACCTAGGTGGCAGGGGCCATAGATCACTCAGTTTCCATCAGGCAATGCTTTCCCCTGGGAGAGTAACACTGTAACCTGCAGTTTCCCTTGGGAGAGGGCCTGACCTACAGGCCCAGCCTCACGTCTGTCTCTCTGCAGAGCCCCCAAACTACCTTGGGAAGCAGGAACTGTTATTTCCATTGTAATCCTAGTAGACTGAGGCCCAGAAAAAGAGAGGAACTTTCTTAAGGGCTGAGTTAGTGACAAAGTGCATAGAAGAACCAAGGTCTCCTAGTTAGTTGCTTTTTACTTACTTTTCTGCCTGAATCTGGAGTTAGGCCAAATCAGTTCCTGGCTCTGTGAGCCTAGACCTCTTCTGGCTCAGTTTTCCTCATCTATAAAATGGGAGAGATATCTTTAACCTCCTGTTGACAGGATTTGAAACTGTATGAGAGGGCCTGGCCCATAGTTGCCATGAAATCAACAGTAGCTGTGTTACAGAGGAGTCCAATTTTTATTTATTTATTTATTTATTTTTGTCTTTTTAGGGCCTCACCTGTGGCATATGGAGGTTCCCAGGCTAGGGGTTGAATCGGAGCTGCAGCTGCCGGCCTAAACCACAGCCACAGCAACGTGAGATCTCAGAGGAGTCAAATTTTACTTGGGGCATTGTTTTTTGTTTTGTTTTGGCCATACCTGAGTTAGGCAGAAGTCCCCAGGGCCAGGGAATCAAACCTGTGCCACAGCAGCAACCAGCCACAGCAGTGACAGCGTCAGAACCTTAACCTGCTGAGCCACCAGGGAACTCCATGGGGCACAGTTCTTAAAGTTGGTTAATGCAAACAAACAAAACCCTTGACAGTCCTATAGGAAGGCAACTTGAAGAGTTAAGTCCTTATTGGGGAAGAGTGGGGGAGAAAGAGGAAGTCTTTCAGATTGTCAAGGAACCAAGAGGGTAAGTGAGACACTTTGTCAGACAAACTGTATACAGTGGAAAGGGTGCTGTGGAGACCTGGCAGGTACAGGAGGGTCAATGCCAGGATGGGCATGCCAGGCAGAGAAGTCAGAACCAGGCTTGTGCCTGTCAGGAGATGTTTAATTTTGGCAGTGGAGTGATTAAAGGGAGCTTCCCTGTGTGTGTATGTGAATTTCAACCCACTCCAAAGTTGTTTCTCCCTTGGAGAGCTGGGGCCAGCTTACAGCTCCTGGCTGCCCCAGTGAGGCCTCTCCCAGCCCTCCTCCTCCCTGGCTGTCTGGCAGCCAACTGAATTTTATGTGGGGAATCTAAGGAATTTGAAAAGGCAGAATGCAAATGCCACTGTGGGAGATTTCCTTGTCAGCCGCCAAGGGGGGAAAAGCCCCTCTTTGTTGGGTAAGGAAGTGTAGATGCTCAGCGGCCAGGTGGCCAGGGCTAGTTCTGTGAAAAGTGTCATCAGCACCCTCCTCTAGACCTGCTGGAGAGCCAAGGTCGGTCACAGAGAGCCGCCCTTGTGCACCAAAGAGCCTGTCACACGCCTTGTGTTGAGAGGTTATTAACGATTCCCTCAATGCCCTCGTTTTACAGACGAGGGAACCGAAGTCCAAGGAAGGACTTTTGACCGGGGCCATCGGGGCCGACCTGGACTGGGGCCAGGATCCCCGCGCTGATGGGGGCCGGGTGGGACCAGGACATTGCGTGTCCCTAGACCCTCCGGGCCGTGAGGGCGCCCCTCGCCCCAGACTTGCCCACTGTGGGCGCCGGGAGCAGGGAGCCGGAGCCGCGCCCGAGACCGGGCGCCTCTATCTCCCGCAGCCGCGGCGTCTCCGAGTCTCGGCTGCCTGAGCTCCGGGCGTTATCTGCTCTCGCCCGGCCGGGCCTCTTCCCGCCTTCCCGCCGGGCCGGGGCCGCAGTGGCGACCGGCAGCTGCCAGCCTTATCTCAGCCGCCCCCGCCAGCGACCTAGGGCCTGCGTCTCATCCCCACCCCTCCCCAAGGTGCCCCCTCCGAGGGCGGTCCCCTTCCCAGAGGACCCCCCTCTGAGCTGCCTCCTCCCAGGCCAACTGCAAAGAGCCCTCTCCTCAAGGCTCACTGCATCAGAAAAGGGTTTTCCTCACATTTGTCCTTTTCTTAAAAGACAAGCCTAACTATGCTTAATCCCATTTTAGTCACGTTTTAAAGAATTTCATAAGCGAGACAAAGTTATGTAAAACAAAACAAAATCGAAGGTACCCAACCCCCAAAGGTACTAATCCTCAGGGCCAGGCAGGGGTCCACCCAACACCTGCTCAGGGCTTGCTGATGTGTTTAGTGTGACACCTCTGAGAAGCCAAGTCTCCCCACCTGAGTATTCGAATGTGAAGCTCCCCACAGTGTTGGTGGCGGAAAGCATGGGTGCAGCCCTTTGTAATGGCAATTTGGCAGTATAGATGGAAAGCCATAAAAGTATTCATACCCTTTGACTCAGTAATCTAACTCTGGGAATGTATCCCAAGGAAATAGTTCAACAGCAGTGAGAGAAAAAAGACAAAAACAAAAAACTATGGGTTCATCAATGTGTTATTTGTAAAGCTAGTGAGCAAATCTTTCTGAGTGAAAAGTTAGAATACATGAGTCACATGGAACTGGGTTTGAACCTACTAGGGTCCCACTGTGAACCCACCAACAAACCTTGAGTGTCTTAACCTTGCTGAATTTCCATTTTGGTGTCTGGGATGTGGATAACCACACTGCTCAGAGGACTTTGTAAGAATTCCAGGAGACAACTTGTGAAAGCATCCAGTATAGGGTTTGGGGTAGAGGAAGAACATAAGAAATGTTTATTTCCTCCCTTTCTTCCTCCTTACAGAAATGAAAATATGGAGTGTTTCAAGGCACTTTTTGTAAATAGTAGGGAAAGTGCATATGGTAATTAAGAGCTTGGGATTTTTGAGTCCTTCAACCATGGATTGGATCAGAATCCTAGCTTCACCACTTATTTCCTAGCTATGCGATCTTGATGTATTTCCTCATTTATAAAAAATGATAATAGGAGTTCCCATTGTGGCTCAGTGGGTTAAGGACCCGGTGTTGTCACGAGCGGTGGTGTAGGTTGCAGACACGGCTCAGGTCTCGCATTGCTGTGTTTGTGGCATAGGTTGGCAGCTACAGCTCCGATTTGACCCCTAGCCTGGGAGCCTCCATGTGCCTCAGGTGCAGCCCTAAAAAGACCAGAAACAAAAGAAAAAGGAAAAAAAGGACAAAAGCTTGTTGTGTCCATTTGGATAAGTGACCTAAATATGAAAAATTAGAAGTATAAATTTAGGAAATAATAATCTTAATAATCTCGGGGGGAAGGAGGATCTTCTCAATCAGGCCAGGAACCCAGGATGTAAAGGAAAAGAGATTAGACTGTATCAGATATTTAAATGTCTACATGGTAAAAAATTCCACAAACAAATCTAGAGATAGTCGTAAATGGGGATAAGTATTTGTTATGTACAGATAAAGGCATCATTTCCCTCTTGTCCCTCATGACCCTTCACATGAGATTCCTACAAATTAATTGGAAAAAGTCAAACCACCACACAGAAGAGGAAATGCAGTCATGAGAAAGGCACCCCCCCATTTGTTGGAGAGATACAAATAAAACTATAAACAAAATACCCTTTTCCACCAAGCACTATTAAAATAGAAACAGGCATGCCTTTTCCCCCACCAATCCCACTTTCAGAACTATCCATAAAAAACATGTACTCGGAGTTCCCGTCGTGGCGCAGTGGTTAACGAATCCGACTAGGAACCATGAGGTTGCGGGTTCGGTCCCTGCCCTTGCTCAGTGGGTTAACGATCCGGCGTTGCTGTGAGCTGTGGTGTAGGTTGCAGATGCGGCTCGGATCCTGAGTTGCTGTGGCTCTGGCGTAGGCTGGCAGCTACAGCTCCAATTCGACCCCTAGCCTGGGAACCTCCATATGCCTCGGGAGTGGCTCACGTAAAGGCAAAAAGACAAAAAAAACCCCAAAAAACATGTACTTTTTGGAGTTCCCATTGTGGCTCAGTAGGGTAGGGACCCAACATTGTCTCCGTGAGGATGTGGGTTTGATCCCTGGCCTTGCTCAGTGGGTTAAGGATCTGACGTTGCTGTGGCTGTGGCTGTGGTGTAGGTTGCAGTTGTGGCTCCGATTTGACTCATGTCCTGGGAACTCCCATGTGCTGCAGGTGTGGCAAAAAAAAACCCCGTACATTTTATTGTGGTGTTCTTCAAAGTGACAATCGCAGTGTCCACCTCTGAGGTATAGGTGGATGAATTTGGTTGCATACATGTTGGCAGGATACTGTGGACTACTAAGGAGCTTGATGAATCTGCATGCAGTGACTTGTGGGGATGTCTCTGATATTCTGTCAGCAAAAAAGGCAGTTGTGCAGTAGTGTGGAGAGTATGACCCTACTGTGTGTCTAAAAAAGGTGTCTTTGTGTATGTGTGTGTGAGAGAGAGAGAGGAGAAAGATTCCAAGTCTTCACCAAAATGAATGTGTTGGTTATGTTCGCATGAACCTAAATAAAAGTGGGTATGTACGTTGAAAGAAAGTGGCAAGTGGTTTTGCCCAGTTTTCTTTTCTTCCAGTTTTTATTGAGATATAATTGACATATAACATTATATATGTTTAAGGGGTATGACCTAATGATCATATATGTATATATAAACACACACACATATATGTATACATACAAACACATATACATACCCACATACATATGTATATATATATAAAATCACCAAAATAAATTTAGTTAAGAACCATCACCTCACATAATTACAAATTATTTTCTTGTGATGAGAACTTTTAAGATCTATTCTCTAAGCACTTTCAGAGATACAGTACAGCATTGTTATCTTTAGTCACTGTGCTGTGCATTCCCAGAACTTATTTATCTTATAACTGGAAATTTGTACCTTCTGACCATCTTCACCCATTTTCCCACCCTCCGCCTCTGGCAACCACCAATCTATTTGCCCATTTTTTTTTTAATAATATATATATATATTAAACATTTTTTTTTTGCTTTTTAGGGCCACACTCTCAGCATATGGAGGTTCCTAGGCTAGGGGTCAAATCGGAGCTACAGCTGCCAGCCTACGCTAGAGCCACAGCAGTGCAGGATCTGAGCCACGTCTGCGACCTGCATCACAGCTCACAGCAACACCGGATCCTTAACCTGCTGAGCGAGGCCAGGGATTGAACTCCAGACCTTGTGGTTCCTAGTCAGATTCATTTCAGGAATCCGAATCCACAACAGGAGCTCTTACTTGCCCATTTTTCTAGTTTGACATTTTCCATTTCACTCGTCAGAATTCTGAACGTGAGGGATATGAAGCCTTCCTTTCCTGCGTGTGAGTCTTTGGCGAGGCTCCTCTCAGCTACTCCTGGATTTCCTGGTGTGGGAGGGGAGAGGGTGCTGTTCTCAGTCTCCATCTCTCTGTGACCTTTGGCCCACTGCAGTAGTATGTGTGATTGTAGTTTGGAAAAATGGCAATTAAATAGATTTGATCACACACAACAAAAGAAGAGAGTCGGCAAGGCCATATGTATTGCTGGTTCAGTTTTTGTGAGAAGGAATAGCTTTCCTATGTGTTTGTAAATATGTAGCAGAAGGGCTGGGAAAGGACATGGGTTGAGCAGTGGGGTGTGCTGAAGGGGGTTTTATTTTTGCACATCTCTTGTTTGCATTTTTTACAATGAGCATTATTGCTTTTGCAAGGATAAAACAATGGAGTATTTTTTCCTCTGAAATATACAGTGGTATTTGTGCACTGTGATTGCAAGGCGGAAATGTGGACAAGCACCAGAAATTGGGTTAGGGTGGTGGGATTTCCCCTCTCTCCATATTTTTTTTTTTTAGTTTGTGTTTTTTTTTGTGTGTGGTAAGAAAGACTTAAAATAAAGTTACTTGTTAAGTGTACAGTACAGTTGTGTTAACCATATGCCTGCTGTATAACAGATCTCCAGAACTTTTTCATCTTGCATAACTGAGGCTCTATACCAGTTGAACATCTCCCCATCTTCCCCTCCCCTCAGCCCCTGGAAATCACATTCTGCTTTCTGTTTCTCTGAGTTTGATTACTTCAGAAACCTCATATAAGTAGAATCATCCAATATATGTCTTTTTTTTTTTTTTTTTTTTTTGTCTTTTTGCCTTTTCTTTCTTTTTTCTTTTTTCTTTTTGTCTTTTTTGCCTCTTCTAGGGCCGCTCCCACGGCATATGGAGATTCCCAGGCTAGGGGATGAATCAGAGCTATAGCCGCTGGCCTACACCACAGCCACAGCAACGCGGGATCCTTAACCCACTGAGCAAGGCCAGGGATCAAACCCACAACTTCATGGTTCCAAGTCGGATTCGTTAACCACTGCGCCACGACAGGAACTCCCCAATATGTGTCTTTTTGTGACTGACTTATTTCACAGTGTCCTCAGGGTTCATCCAGGTTGTAATATATGACAAGAGTTCCTTCTTTTAAGGCTAAGTAACATTCTGTTACATTTTGTGTTGTCCTTCAAAGGAAATTTAGGCTTCTTCCACCTCTACAATGTTGTGCATAATGCTGCAATCAACATGGATATGCTGGAGTTCCTGTTGTGGCTTAGTGGAAATGAATCTGGCTAGTATCCACGAGGACACAGGTTCCATCCCTGGCCTCACTCAGTGGGCTAAGGATCTGGCATTGCCATGAGCTGTGGTAGGTCTCAGACACAGCTCAGATCTGGCGTTGCTGTGGCTGTGGTGTAGGCCAGCAGCTACAGCTCTGATTTGACCCCTAGCCTGGGAACCTCCATATGCCGAGGGTGCAGCCCTAAAAGAAAAGAAAAAATAAATAAAAAACCCAAAAAAACACAACGTGGATATGCAAAAAACTCTTCAAGATCCAATTCTTTTAGATATTTACTACTATCAGCTGAATGTTTGTGTCCTTCATATGTTGAAACCTTGTCCTTTTCTGTTTGTTTTTGATAGTGACCATCCTAACGGGTGTGAGATAATACTTCATTGTGTTTTGATTTGCATTTCTTCAATGGTTGGTGATGTTGAGCATCTTTTCATATGCTTGTTGGACATTTGTATATCTTCTTTGGAGAAATATCTATTCAAGTTCTTTGTTCATTTTTTAATTGGGGTATTAACCCCTTATCAGACACATGTTTTGTGAACATTTTCTCCCATTCTGTACATTGCCTTTTCACTCTGTTGATTGTTTCTGAAACTGACAACACTTATGGCTTGAGTCCAGCCTAAACCCATGGTTTTTAAATTAGAATTGCTCACCTGGTGTCTGGCCTTACTGAGGTTGAGGTACTTTGTGCCTCAGTGCAGAAGGAATTCAGTGAGAGACAAAGTGATAGGCAGAAGTAGATTTATTAAGATAGGACGCAGAGTTCCCGTCCTGGCACAGCGGAAACGAACCCAATTAGGAACCATGAGGTTGCAGGTTTGATCCCTGGCCTTGCCCAGTGGGTTAAGGATCCAGCGTTGCCGTGAGCTGTGGTGTAGGCCAGCAGCAACAGCTCCGATTAGACCCCTAGCCTGGAAATCTCCATATGCCGTGCAGGTTCGGCTCTAGAAAAGGCAAAAAGACAAAAAGAAAAAAAAAAAGAGGACGCTTGTGAGTGATGCAGGCAGGCAGGCAGATGCTCTGCCTGAGGATTAGGTGGGCAGAGGTGATTATATTTTTATAATCCAAGGAAAGTGAGGCATAGGAAAAGACCACCTTTTCCTCTTTCTTCAAGTAGTAGCTTCCCCTTAGTATCTGGTAAGAGAGTATTTGACCCTGTGAGGTCAAACTAGGACTATCAAAGTGCTTATTCAAATCAGCAGAAGAGTGGTAACATATGCTAAAATATGTTGAATCGTGTCAGATTTCTGGATAATAAGGGTCTCCTACTTTGGAATGTCATCTTTCCTTAAACTCCTGTCCTTGATCCTAGGGGTCATTGTCTTGCAGAACTTGAATGCAGGCCTCATTTTATCTTTTGCTTAATGTCCTGAGGCATATCTGCTGCTTTTATCTGTGGTTTTCTAGTTAAGCAAATCTGCTTTGTTCTGATGGCTTTCTTTCTTTCTTTCTTTTTTTCTTTTTTTGCTTTTTTAGGGCTGCACCCATGGCATATGGAGGTTCCCAGGCTAGGGGTCAAATCAGAGCTGTAGCTGCCAGCCTAACCACAACCACAGCCATACAAGATCTGAGTGGTGTCTGCAACCTACCCTACAGCTCATGGCAATGCTGGATCCTTAACCCACTGAGCAAGGTGAGGTATTGAACCTCTGTCCTCGCGGATGCTAGTCAGATTTGTTAACTACTGAGCCATAATAGGAATTCCAATGCCTATGCCTTTTTTTTTTGCTTTTTAGGGCCACACCCGTGGCATATGGAGTTTCCCAGGCTAAAGGTCAAATGGGAGCTGTAGCTGCCAGCCTATGCCTCAGCCACAGTAATGCTGGATCTGAGCTGCATCTGTGACCTACCCTGCAGCTCATGGCACTGCCAGATCCCGACCCACTGACTGAGGCCAGGGATCCAACCCGCATCCTCATGGATACTAGTCAGATTCGTTTCCACTTCACCACAACGGGAACTTCTGGTTACTGTACTTTTGTAATGTATTTTGAAATCAGGACGTTTGAGGCCTCCAGCTTTGCTTTTCTTTTCCTCTGTATTTTAATGTGGCAGATTTCCATCAAGTCAATTTCGAACTAGGATCCCTGGGTGGCAGGCTGGGAAGATCTAGGGGAAGGACATGGGATTGGATTCTCACCTGGAAAAGCTTCTGTAAGCACAGACTGAGTGAATGACCCCTGATTGTTTGCCTACAGCTGCCCACCACTGCTCTCTCGGTCTGCTCAGCCTGCACCAGCCCACATTGTTTGATTGGTGGCAGAGGCAATATTACTTTCTCTTTCTTCTTCCATTTCCTCCTTTTCTTCCAGTCTCCCCTCTCTACTTCCCTCTTTCCTTCCTTCTCTTTTTCGTCTTCCCTACTTCTTTATTCCCCACCCCACTTCCTTTTTCTAGCCCTGCAGAATTGGGACTTGCCTGAAGCAATTTAGGAGTGATACAAGGCCCACTCCTTCCAGTTGGGCCTGACCTTTGCTCCTCTCCTTAGGGAAGAGAGGAAGGGAAGTAGGGAAGTACCTGGTCTGTAACACTTGCTGTTGTTCAGACTTCATGCTGGTACTTTGCTGTAAAGCATCTTGTAAGTTAGGTTTACTGGGTCTGTCTCCTCATCTTTAGTTTTGTAGTTGAGAAAACTGACACTTGGCACCTAGGACCTGCCTGAGGCTTCATAGCTCTAGTTTCATGGGCTTTTGTGTGGATCACCTTGATGTGTCTTCCTAATGGCACGATAAGGATAGTGCTTCTTGCCCTATTTTTCAGCTGAGGAACAGGCAGTTCTAAGCTAGGGTCACACAGGTAGCTTACAAAGGAGCTGGCATCCAAACCCAGAATCAGCCCCTTGACCACATGCTCCTCATGTCACACACTGCTCCAGCCTGGGCTCAGTTGCACTCCCACCCCCAACTCCTGACAGAAGCCACTCATTCAGCTAGGTTCCAGCAATCATGGTCATTGTATTCCAATGGCCATTTTATTGTAACTGGTTAGGTTAAGGGTTGATTGCATTCTTGTTGTCCTTTCACTATGAATGATAGATGAGGCTATAGCTTTTAAGGTACAGAGTGTCCTCTGATCTCAGACATACAGAAGCACCTGCGAGTCACAGGGGCAGGAAAGCCTTGAAGTGTGTTTCACCAAGTTGTGGGGAAGGGCATTCTAGGAAGATAGAACAACATAAACATGAAATAACAGCATCAGTCAACATCCACCCAGCATTTACTCTGTTTCACAACTGTTCTAAGAGCCTTTTATAGATTAATGCATTTAAGCCACAAACAATTCTATGAGGTAGGTACTATCATTCGTCTCACTTTATAGATCAGGAAAGAGGCTCAGAGAGGCTTGGGAACCTGCCCCAGGATACATAGCTAGAGTGAGGAGAGCATTGAACCAGGGCTGAGGCCCCAGGACTCCATGGAGAGGGGGCTATGTGTATGGGAAAGGTCTTTTTTTTTTTTTTTTCTTCAAGCAAAGGGGTCCTGGAGTTCCTTTTGTGGTGCAGTGGAATCAAATCTGACTAGGAACCATGACGTCTTGATCCCTGGTCTCTATCGGTGGGTTAAGGATCCAGCATTGCTGTGAGCTGTAGTGTAGGTCACAGATGTGACTTGGATCTGACATTGCTGTGGCTGTGGTGTAGGCCAACAGCCGATTAGACCCCTAGCCTGGGAACCTCCATGTGCAGCAAGTGCAGCCCTAAAAAAGCTAAATAAATAAATAAATAAATAAAAGCAAAGGGCACCTTTGCTGAAGGAGCATCTGTGCAGAGCTCTTCAGCCTCAAGAAGCCAGTTCTCTAACCTTCTATAAGCACCCCTGTAAAATTGGGACAATGATTATTGCTTCTCTGTTTTGTCTTTCCAAGTCCCTCTCCCCTTCTGACAGCACAGAGAATTCTCAACTTTGTAGCAAAGCTCTGGGGTAGCAGAAATGCTGTTCCCAGGGGGACTGCAGGCCTAAAGTGATGTTTCCCCTCAGGCCTTGGCTAGCCTGTGTCCCCAGCTGTGCTGCTCACCACAGGGCTGTTTCTTTCTGCCTAGCTTTCCCTCTGCGGAAGCCTGTGCAGCTCAGGCTGAAAGACCCAAGAATAGCCATGTAACCAGAGTGGCCTGGTAAAGACCCCTGAATCCCTGGCTCCACCCCTCACTGGCCCTGTGACCTTGGGCAAGTGTCTTAACCTCCTGGAACCTCTGTTTGATTCACTGAATTGTTGTGAGGCTTAAATGAGATTATATGTGTAGGGTGCTCAGAACAGGGCCTGGCACAGAGTAATTGCTACATAAGTGGGCAATTGTTTTTATAATGCAACAAATACTATGGAGCATTATAAAAATAATGGTGCTGTGGAGACTGGGATGGATAAGGCAGAGCTCTTCCTGGCCCTCATGGAGCTCATTGTTTACTAGGGTGACTAGCTGCCCTGTTTGCCTGTGCCTGAGGGCTTTCCTGGGACGTAGGGCTTATCAGTGCCCAAGCTGGGAAGTCTGTGAAGAGCAGGACGTGTTGGTCACCATGCTGTCTAGTGGGGGCACAGATGATTAAACAGGCTATCCCAGAGAACTTCTTAGCCTGGCAGACCAGTTCAGGTGTCATGGAATCACTGAGTGGGGGAGGACTAAAGCCTGGGATCAGGGAGGGCTTCCGGAGGGAGGACAGTTAAGCTGAAACCTGGATGATGAGAAAGAATGAGCTGAGCAAAGACGGAAAGAAAGGGTGCGGGAGGGGCTCGGAGAGGGGAGTGTGCCAGACAGAGGAACGAGTGTGGGCAGAGCTGGAGGCCAGTGAGAACATGGCCCATGTGGACCAAGACATGCCCAGAGACATGGGCGCAGGCCCTCAGGACACCCCCTCACAGGTAGTGTGGCAGACACACACACACACACACACACACACACACACACACACACGTATGTATGTATGTATGTTTGTTTATATACCACCGTTGCCTCTAGGGAGAGCACTAGGGGAGGGGGTGCTGGAGATAAGAGTTAGAAACGCTATGGAGCTTTGTGAACTGCAAGAATGTAATACCTATACCAAAAGATAAAATAATCTAAACCAACAACCACGCGTGCCTAAGCTCACCCCTGCCCCCACATCCCATTCATTCCAGCAAGGGGCCTGCAGACAATGACCGTTGGACCCCCTGACAAAGGCTGTCCCAGTCCCAGGGGCACCAGGCTGGCCCAGGAAGGGGAAGAGGCCACAGCCACACTGTCTGCCGCCTGGGCCTCCCCCCAGGCCTGCGTGAGGCAGACAGAACTAAACAGGCTGGCTTATCAGCTGTCTCCACTGCGTCCCACCCCCCTACTTGGGGCTGAGCTGGGCTCATTGCTGGGAAAATGGTCCCCAGCCCTTTGCCACGGACAGCGCCGGCCCAGGGTGGGGATCCAGCAGTAGTGTTTTCCCAGGGGTCCGTCTGTGGTAGGGGTGTCTGGTGAGTGTAGAACCAGGCCTGGGGCCCAGGAGTTGTTCTGCTGCAAACTTGCTCTGATGTTTAAAGAATTAACTTTTGGTATTTTCCTAAAATTATATAAGTCATCCAAAAAAGTGCATTCTCGGAGTTCCTGTTGTGGCGCAGCAGAAACAAATCTGACTAGGAACCATGAGGTTGCGGGTTTGATCCCTGGCCTCGCTCAGTGGGTTAAGGATCCGGTGTTGCCATGAGCTGTGATGTAACATTGCTATGGCTGTGGTATAGGCCAGCAGCTATAGCTCTGATTAGACCCCTAGCCTGAAAACCTCCATATGCCATGGGTGTGGCCCTAAAAAGCCAAAAATAGATAAATAAACAAAAAAGTGCATTCTCTCTCTCTCTCTCTCTTCTTCTTCTTCTTCTTCTTCTTTTTTTTTTTTTTTTTAAATCTTTTTGCCTTTTTCTTGAGCCGCTCCTGTGGCATATGGAGGTTCCCAGGCTAGGGGTCTAGTCGGAGCTGTAGCCACCAGCCTACGCCAGGGCCACAGCAACACAGGATCCGAGCCAAGGCAACGCCAGATCCTCAACCCACTGAGCAAGGCCAGGGATCAAACCCGCAGCCTCAAGGTTCCTAGTTGGATTCATTAACCACTGCACCACGACGGGGACTCCCAAAAGTGCATTCTCCTTATACAATAATCAGGCAATTCTTCAGTATATGAATTATAAGTCCCTCCTCTCTGAAAATGGACCTGTTGGGTACCAGGTTTGGGCTGTACTCATTTAGCCCTCATGGCCCTTAGGCAGGTGGGCACCACGTGCTCATTTTACAGATGAGCAAATGGAGGCCCAGCTGGTGAAGGTTTGTTCTTGACCACAGGGCAAAAGAGTGGCAGAGCTGGCTCCAAGGCTCCATCCCGCTCTCTTCCAGGTGCCCCGTAGCTCCTCCTCTTTGAGAGGTGGGGAGCTGAAGCCAGAGGGGAGCATGATCAGAAAAGCATCACCTGGCCCCTCTGGGCCTCAGTGGCCTCATGTCAGCAATGGGGTCGGACTTTCAGCCCTGCTTCCTCTTCAGGGTAAGTGTGGCTCCTGTGCGTCTGTATGCCAAGGAGGAAGGGGTATGGGCTCCTCCTGTGTTCACTCCTCTTCCCTGGATCCCAGGGGTCCAACCAGGGATGATGAGGGTTGCCATCCCAATCACTGCCTGGGTCACCCAAGGCCTGTTAACTCCCACTGGGTTCAGTCCCCGGACACAGCACACCTGTGGCATCCCATTCTGGTGGAAAAGACAGGGACATAGTTCTGGGGTGGCCTGGGCCAACCCTAGCCCAGAGCATCTCTCTCAGGACAGGCCCAGCCTGGAAAGACCTTCTCTTAGCAGGCAGTGTCCCCCTGGCCTACATGGCCTGTGCCTGAGCATCACTGTCTTCCTGAAGATGTTTCCAAATACACCCACAGCGCCCCTCCCTGGCCCATACCCTCCCTGGCACTGCTCTTAGCAGGAAGTCCACTCCCCGGCCCACAACCCAGGCTCAAACCACCAACACGTGGAAAAAGACTGGCTGTTCCCTGGGAGCACCCTGCTTGTTCTCAGCCTTTGTGCTGGGAGTTCTGCCTGAAGTTTCTCCTCCCCTCTTCACCTGGTCCAAAGCCTCTCCCGGCCCATCTGAAACACAACCTACTCAGGGTCATTTCTGGATCCCCTTGCTAACCACAGCTAGCTTCCTCCGCCTGGTATTAGAGTTGTCCCCCCTCACCCCCCTACTGATCTTATGTTCCTATGAGCCCAGAGGGGAACTCCTTGAGCCCCAGTCCTGGCACTTGACCTTTCTCTGCTTGTTCTGTAGTTCAGGGACAATAGGCCTGCTTGGCCCAGGGGTTGGTCCTGTCACGGCTGCACAGAGACCTACCGTCCCCTCCCAGGCAGTGTAGCTTAGGTTCAATAAGCCAGCTCTGAGTCTGAATCCAGACCAGCCGCTCTTGGCTGTGAGGGCTTGGACAACCAGCTTGGACTCTGAGCCTCAGGGTTCCCTTCTATAAACTGGAGGTAATGCTTGCTCTACCTACAGTCGCACCTTAGGTCTGACTCTTCCTCTGGTCAAGTTCTTCTCATGGAGTGAGTCGCCCTGAGGACCAGAGGATGTGCCTACCCAGAGGCTGTGAACCCCATCCTCCCAACCCTATTCCAGCCCCAGGGACTGGAGAATTCCCTCCCAGATGGCCCTGAGTCCCCTGCAGGGTCCATCCTCTTGAGGGCAGACACAGATGCCAGTGTGCATACCCCTAGGCCAGAGGGTGCAGGAAATACGGGGCCAGGGGTAGAAAGAGAAGTGAAAGCCTGGGGTGGGGGCCATCGGTTTCAGAGAGGAACTCTGAGGTATTCTGGAAATCTAAATATGAACCTTGGAGTTCCCATTATGGCTCAGCGGGTTAAGAATCTGACTAGCATTCATGAGGATGCAGGTTCGATCCCTGGCCTTGCTCAGTGGGTTAAAGAATCTGGTGTTACCATGAGCTGTGGTGTAGTTTGCAGACCTGGATCGAATCCTGAGTTGCTGTGGCTGTGGCGCAGGCCAGCAGCTACAGCTCCGATTAGACCCCTAGCCCGGGAACTTCCATATGCTGCAGGCATGGCCCTAAAAAGAAAGAAAGAAAGAAAAAAGTGGGGAGGGAGCTCCCATGATGGTGCAGCAGAAACGAATCCGACTAGGAACCATGAGCTTGCGGTTTCGATCCCTGGCCTCGTTCAGTGGGTTAAGAATCCGGCGTTGCCGTGAGCTGTGGTGTAGGTCACAGATGCAGCTCGGATGTGGCGTTGCTGTAGCTGTAGTGTAGGCTGGCAGCTGTAGCTCCAATTAGGCCTCTAGCCTGGGAGCCTCCATATGTCGCGGGTGTGGCCCTAAAAAGCAAAAAAAAAAAGTGAACCTTTCCTTCCCTGTCATTCTGGAAGTAAATACGCTGCCTTGTCAAGACAGGAAGATAGGACATTTCACCATTTGTTGGCTCGATTTATAACTTCTAAATATTACATAGGGTAAGTGGGCCCTGTAAATAGTAGAGGGAGCCAGAGGGGAGTTGTGAGGGTTAAATAAAATGGTTCCTGGGAAGTGGTTAGGTTAGCACATTAGCAGGAACATAGCAAGCACAGGTAATGATCTTTACTACCACTGAGGACAGAAGAGGCTGTAGACAGGAGTTAGGACAAGACTGCAACTACCCTTGGAGGGGTCTGGGGGCCTGAGCTGGTGCAGGAACAAGGCTGCCTCTTTCCTCTCTCTGGGAGCTCTCAGGCCCCCAGGTCATCAAGGAGGGCCTCATGGAGGAGGTGACTCTTGCACCAGCCTGGGAGTGGTCTCACCATGTCATAGTGAGGCTGTTCATGTAAAGAAAGAAAGCCTCTATGCCCTGGGTTAAAAATCAAAACTAGCACTTCCATTCATTTTATACCTTTGAAACCTATTATTATTTTGCTATACAACAATATATTGTCAGATCATTGCCAAGATGATAGCACATAAAGAAAAGCAAAAAAAAAAAAAAAAAAAAAAAAAAAAGGAGTTCCCTGGTGGCACAGTGGGTTGAGGATCTTCCATTTTTATTGCAGTGGCTCAGGTCGCTGCTAAGGTACAGATTTGAGCCCTGGCTCGGAAACTTCTACATGCTGCGGGCACAGCCAAAAAAATAAAAAGCCACTGGCAGTCCCTCTGCTGGAACAAAGCCACCATGAACATTTGACTGGAGTTTCCTTATAGCCAAAGCACTGAACCTATAATTCTCCTCTGATAAATCTCTCTGCATTGGGATGAAAAGGTTTAATTCCAGCAAAATATCTCCCTTGGCCTGTTGTCTCTCTGTCCATCCAGGATCTCCTCTCCCAGGTTTGTTTGGACCTCTCCACCCACCCTTCCCTTTTGCCTGAGTCACCTGGTTTAGTCCAGCCCTCAGACCTTTGCAATGGAAATAAGAGTCAAGGCAGCTGGTCAGTGTTCATCCGAGCTGACCCTGTTGTTTTATTTGACAGTGTTTTGCCCAAGGATATGCAGCAACTTAGTGGCACTACTGGGACAAGGGCTCAAACCTTATGACACCTCATCCGGTGTCCTTTCCCTATAACCACCATTTGTAACCATCCTCTGCTTGCCCTCTGTCTGTCTGGTTTCTCCCCATCCATCAAACCTCCTGCTTCCTCCAGGGAGCCTTCTTGCTGGCTACACCGGAAGATTTTGCTCCCTCCCGCAGCTTACTGATAATAACTAACCAACAGAGCATTACTGTGTGCTAGGCACAATTCTAAAAACTACAGAATAACCCTCTCATCCCTATTGTATAGATAAAGAGCCTGAGATTTTGAGACTTGAAGTAAATTGCCCAGGGTAACGAATAGTTGGCAGTGGCAGCCCAAGCCCAGGCCACTGGCTTTGGAGCCCAGGCCCTTGATCCCTTCTTGGCACTGCATTTTCCTGGGTGGCTAAGTCTTGACCATGAAGTCCTCCTAGGCAGCCAGGCATGGCAGAAAGAACACTGAACTTAGAGTCCAACATGCTGGCTTCGAGTTCCAGCTCTGGAGCCACTGCCCAGACTCCAGTCTGTCTTCTGCAAAATGGCATCACCATGTCACCTTTTACAGGCCTATGAGAGGACCAGTAGGGAAGGGTGAGGGTCAGAATAATGGAAGAGTTTATCCCCCAAACGTGAGGCACCCCTGAATGCCCAGCAGCCCTCAGACCATAGCTTTGTACAGAAAGGGCTCAACCAATAGAGGCAGAGGGGTCTCTTTGCCGAGGGAATTTTTAAAAGATTAATTTTGATAAAGTGTAGTTGATTTACAATGTAGTATTAATTTTTACTGTACAGCAAAATGATTCAGTTATAGATATATGTATACATTCTTTTTCATGTTCTTTTCCATTATGGTTTATCACAGGATATTGAATATAGTTTCTTGTGCTATATAATAGGACCTTATTGTGTATCCATCCTATGTATAATAGTTTGCATCTGCTGACCTCAAACTCCCAGTCCACCCTCCCCTTCCTCTCCCCACTTGGCAACCAAAGTCTGTTCTCCGTGTCTGTGAGTCTGTTTCTGTTTTGTGTATAAGTTCATTTGAATCTTTTTAAGATTCACATATAAGTGATATCATACATTTTTCTTTGTCTGGCTTACTTCACTTAGTATGATAATCTCTAGGTCCATCTATGTGGCCGCAAATGGCATTAACTCGTTCTTTTTTTATAGCTAAGTAATATTCCATTGTATGTATGTAGCACATCTTCTTTATCCATTCCTCTATCAGTGGGATATTTAGGTTGCTTCCATGTCTTACCTATTGTAAGTAGTGCTGCAGCGAACATTGGGGTGCATGCGTCTTTTCAAATTATGGTTTTCTCCAGATATATGAGGAATGAGATTGCTAGATCATATGATAACTCTATTATTAGGGTTCTTTTTTTTTTTTTTTTGTCTTTTAGGGCCTCACCCACAGTATATTGAGGTTCCCAGGCTAGGGATCGAATTGGAGCTGTAGCTGCCACAGCCACAGAAAGGCCAGATCTGAGCCACATCTGCAGCCTACACCACAGCTCATGGCAATGCCTGATCCTTAACTCACTTAGCGAGGCCAGGGATTGAGCCTGCATCCTCGTGGATACTAGTCAGGTTCATTAACCACTCAGCCACAATGGGAGCTCCCATTTTCAGTCTTTTAAGGAACCTCCAGATAGTTCTCCATAGTGGCTGTAGCAGTTTACATTCCTACTAACAGTGGAGAAGTGTTCCTTTTTCTCCACACCCTCTCTAGCATTTACTATGTGTAGACTTTTTGATGGCGATTCTGACCAGTGTGAGGTGATACCTCATTGTTGTTTTAATTTTCATTTCTCTAATAATTAGCAGTGTTGAGCATTTTTTCATTTCTCTATTGGCCATCTGTATGTTTTCTTTGGAAAAATGTCCATTGAGGTCTTCTGCCCATTTTTTGATTGGGTTATTTGTTTTTTTGGTATTGAGTTTTATGAACTGTTTACATATTTGGGAAATTAAGCCCTTGTTGTTACATCATTTGCAGCTATTTTCTCTGAGATATCTTTTTAGGACTGGAAGGCGGGGCAGCAGGCTTGGAAATAAGACGGGGTCAGGGAGAGGACTTGTTCCGAAATCAGGCAAGCTGGGCCCCCACTTGGCCTTCCTTCCCCTCTCTGTCCTCCAGGTGAGGAAAGTTCTGGGTCCTGGCTTTGTTCCCATGTATTCTGTTCCTGGTTCTGAGCCCCATCCTGGGCCACCAGACCCTGCCTCTTTCCAACGGGCTCATCCTTCCCATTTGTAGGAGGCTGGCCTTGAACTCTGGACCCTGGCCCCCTGGAAGGGGTTTTTGTATGGTTTGGGAAGGACAAAGAATGCCTTCTGTTGACAGGGCAGGAATCACACTGGGTATTACTGGCAGGCACATGGGAGCATGATGCTGGCCTTAGGTCTGGTGCGGGCACCACTGAGCCACTGAAATGTGTATCTAATTACAGCATGGATGTGGCTGGCTGGACCCAAATGTATTACGGAATCCCAGAGAAAGGAATTCTTCCTTCCCAGGGTGGTTGGTTAGCAAGGGATGGATTCACTGGTTAGAAGGGAAGTTGGGGAGGAGGGACCAGACCTGGAAGGTCTGTGAGATGGTGATATGATGTGGAGCAGAGGAAGGAGAGAGCCCTGCTTTGGAAGACAGACAGGCCTGAGTTTGAATCTAGGCTGGTGACCTCCTGTCTGTGTGACCTTGGGTGAATCACTTAGCCTCACAGCCCCTCAGAGTCTCAGCTCCTCAACTTCAAAATTGAGACAACAATCTCTTTGTTGCAAGGATATCATAAAGACTATGATAATGAGTTTAATGTTTAGCAGAGAGTCTTTACCTGGGAGACACCCTTTATATCCCACGGTAAGAATGAAAGCTTAGACTTATTAATTTTATAATTTTGAAAAACTATTTTCTTACCATAAGGTAATATAGATCATTGTCAAAATATTAATATATAGAAATAATGAGAGGAGTTCCCGTCATGGCAAGTGGAAATGAATCCAGCTAGGAACGGTGAGGTTGCAGGTTCGATCCCTGGCCTTGCTCAGTGGGTTCAGGATCCAGCGTTGCTGTGAGCTGTGGTATGGGTTGCAGACGTGGCTCAGATCTAGAGTTGCTGTGGCTCTGGTATAGGCCGGCATCTCCACTCCGATTAGACCCCTAGCCTGGGAATCTCCATATGCCTTGGGTGCAGCCCTGAAAAAAAAGAACAAAAGACAAAAAAAAAAAAAAAAAAAAAGGCCTTTACCAATTATTTATTATTGTTGCTTATTAATATTAAGTGTTAATGGTGGGGTTGAAAGCCTCAGAGGTGGGCTGCTGATGGCCTAAATATTCTCAGCGTGCCTCATATATTCTGCTTAGGCTGAATGTACAAGCTACCACCCTTTTCTGAAGGAGGGCAGCCTGGGGGGTGGCTGACCCTTGCTTTGGTGATGTTGGAAGCAGACCTTTGCCCCAGGAGGACACCAGCCTTAGCCTGAAGGAATGGCCTGCCCTGGCCATCTCCCAGCAGCATTTCACTGACGTATGTCTGAAAAGGGCCAAGAATGAAGGGTTTGGAGCCCCAGGACCTGGCTTCCAACCTGGCTTTGGCCCTAAGATGCTTTACAAAAACTTTTAAAAAATTATTTTAGGGGAGTTCCCGTCGTGGCGCAGTGGTTAACGAATCCGACTAGGAACCATGAGGTTGCGGGTTCGGTCCCTGCCCTTGCTCAGTGGGTTAGGGATCCGGCGTTGCCGTGAGCTGTGGTGTAGGTTGCAGACTCGGCTTGGATCCCGCGTTGCTGTGGCTCTGGCGTAGGCCGGTGGCTACAGCTCCGATTTGACCCCTAGCCTGGGAACCTCCATATGCCGCGGGAGCGGCCCAAGAAATGGCAAAAAAAAGACAACCAAAAAAAAAAAATTATTTTAAAGAAATGGCACAAGCGACTCTAAAAAAAAATTATGTATATAAAATATATATATATATTTGGCCACGCCCAGATCATGTGAAAATTCTCAGGCCAGAGATCAAACCCGTGCCTCAGCAGCAACCTGAGACACAACAATGACAATGCTGGATCCTTAACCCACTGCACCACCAGGGAACTCCAAAAAAATTTTTTTTAAGTATGGGAGAGTATAAAGACAAAACTGCAAACTCTACCCCCCAGAGGTAGCCGTGGTTAACTCCTTGGGGAGCATCCTTCCTGTTCTGTCTCTATAAAGATAGATGCATGCATTTATTCAAGGTCATATAAACAGAGTCAAATGATGGATGCTGTTTGCATGATATATCATGGCAACTGCCTAATTCAGCCTCACCAAGCCACCTGAGAGGGGTAAAGAGGAGACAGATGGCACCTTGGTATCATGGGGTCTTTGTGGGGGTTAACAACAGGATGCTAACCTTGTATTCCTAATGGGTCCCCCATTCTATTGTGTTCAGGGCCTGGGAAGTGAGTGCTTCATTTGTGCAGGAGAGGAGTAGCTGAAAGGCTTGCCAGCTGAGACAGGGAGCAAGGGTTTCATGTATCCTGGACCATTCTCCTGTAGTCAGGGCCATATGGTGGTCAAAGAGTTAATGCTGGCACTAGGCTGCCTGGATTCAAATCCCAGTTCTGCCCTTGCTGCCTGCTTCACCTTGGGCCTGTTACTTGACCTCCCCGTGCCTCAGTTTCCTTGTTTGCAAACCAGGGGATAGCATTAGAACCTCCCTCACAGGATTGCCTGAAGTTTAAAGAGTTAATTCAAATACAGAACTTACCACTCCTGACACAGGTGAGAAATTCATAAGTGTTGGTTGTTACTGATGCCACTCCTCTTATTCTATGGCCAGAAGGCAACTCCAGTGCCCTGGGAGTCACACCGGCCTAGGGCCAGGTGCTCCAGGCTCCCACATGGCCTGCCCATCCCTCCTTGAAACTTTCCCTCTCTGGATCTCAGTCACCAAAATCACCCAGCCTTTAGCAGCGATCACACTGAGTATTTGGGCCCACATAAGCCCACTGTTATTCTTGGCTATCTCTGGCTTTCCCTCCCCCTAGCCAGAAGCAGAGTCAGAGAAACTGTTGTTCTTGTGGTGATTGTTTTATAAAATCTGGCCCTCTCAATGACCTTCCATTTCAAATAGTGGAAACCCAAGGCCCAGAGAAGAGAAGTACCATCACCCCCTGTTCAGTGGTGAACAAGCCTCCAAGCACAGACTAAGAGCTCTTTTCCAAGCCTCGTCTCTGTGTCCACAGAGCTGCCATGATGCTGTCTGAACTTGGCTTGACTCTCTGTTAGTCCATCTCTGTGCTCAGCTAATGCTTCTTCTGCAGGACTGTGGAGGCACATTTTTCACCTTTTTGGGTTTCAGAGGAGGAAACCGAGGCCCAGAGAAGGGAACTGGCTGGCTGCTTTGGGTCATACAGTGAGCAGGGACAGGGGGGTAGAGCCCAAGGCCCCTGGAACTCTGGGCCAGTGCTCTGTCCCCTGCTGTTCCATCTAATTAGTGCACTAACTAAGCATCTCCATGAAGGAGCCAGAGCCCTTGAGTGTGTGGGTACCAAGAAGAGGGCCAGGCCTGAGGCAGAGGACAGAGAATAGGACTTGTCTTAGTCCAGACCATATTCCAGTGAGGGGTCCCTCTGTCCACCCTAGGATAGAGGGGTAGAGGGGGAGAAAGCCAGGCTTGTGCTTCTGTAGTTGGGGAAACTGAGGCAGAGAGCTTCAGAGCAAGAAAGTGATGCACTGGGTACAGAAGAGTCCACAGAAGTGCCTTCTGCTCTCAGCCCCTGACTCAAAAGCCCTGGCACAGGCACCCAAGTCCCTGAGGGCAGCTTCAGACTGGAGGGACATAGAAGCAGGAGATGAAGCCCACTCTGTCTCTCACTTAGAGGTTGACCTTGAGATAAGTTGCAGCCCTTCTTTGGGCCTCAGTTTTCTCATCTGCATAATGCATTACGTCATCACTGGTCTCACTCATCCCCTGAGGACTGACATAATGGATGTGTTGTTTCTTTGTTTTGTTTTGGTTTTTTTGTCTTTTTAGGGCCATGCCTGAGGCATATGGAGGTTCCCAGGCTACGTATCCAATCGGAGCTGTAGTCACCGGCCTACACCACAGCCATAGCAACACAGGATCTGAGCCGCATCTGTGACCCACACCACAGCTCACGGCAATGCTGGATCCTTAACCCACTGAGCGAGGCCAGGGATCAAACCCACATCCTATGGATACTCATTGGATTCTTAATCCGCTGAACCACAATGGGAATGCCCTTTGAAACTTATGAAGTGAAAGGCATGTGTGATGTTCATAAAGAGAACTGGAAAAAAACTAGAGGGAGGGGGTGATTACAGTCATTGAAGGAGAAAGGTTATCATGGGAGGTATCTAAACCCTGTATATATTTTTAACATTATTCTATTATTCATATTTACTTATAAAATTAATTAATGGAAGCAGAAAGAAAGAGAAAGAAAAAGAAGGAAGGACAGAAAGAAAGGAAAGAGGGAGAGAGAGGAGGAAGGAGGAAGGAAGAAAGGAAAGCAAAGGAAGAAAGAGAGAAAGGAAGGAAAGAAATCTATGGTTAGCATGTTGGTGGAGCTCCTTTTTTTTATGCATGTGTATCAAAATATCTACATGTATACATGTGTTGAAAACAATAGAATAATATATACTGTTTTATAAAGGTTTTTTTTGTCACTTTCCAATATTTCAGTAACCTTGTCAACCAAGGCTTCTGCACAAAGGTTTATGTCCTACCTCCAGGCCTCTGCCCCGGGTGGGGAGGCTGGGAAAGGAGTGGGAGGCCTTGGAGGCCTTCTAGGGGTGATGTCTGTCTCTGGATGACACCAGCTGGGGGGACTCGGGGCAGTGCCTTGGGGTAGAAGGGCCAGCTGCACCCAAGCCCTCCTCTACCAGCTCACAGGGCCTCCTGCCCCGTGATCTGAGGATGGCTTCCCCCCCCAAAAGACTTTACCGCTTTGCTGAGGCTGCAGAGTGCTGCCCCTCCTCCAGGGCCACCCCACTGTGGACAAAGCGGTGGTGTCGGAGGATGTACAGAAGCAGCAGTGGCTAGGACTGCCCTCATTCCCTGCTCTGCCCTCTAGACCCCAGGTCGCTGAACGGTGACTTTGTTCCATGGCAGCAAGGCCCAAGACTAGTTTTCTGGACCTGAGGAAAGCCTGGAAGAGGTGGGGAGGAAGGAAGGGGGCAGTTTGTCTTGGACTCAAGGCATCTGATCTTGCCTGTCCTAAGACAGGTGAGGACACTGAGGCCTCCAGAGGTCTGTTTTTTTTTTGTTGTTGGTTCTTTTGGTTTGCTCTTTTCCATTTTAGAGCCATACCTGTGGCCCAGGCTAGGGATCTAATCATAGCTACAGTTGCTGGCCTACGCCCCAGCCCCAATCCCAGCAACACCAGATCCTTAACCCAATGAGCAGGGCCAGGAATCAAACCCGCATCCTCATGGATACTAGTTGGGTTCATTACTGCTTAGCCACAATGGGAACTCTTGGGTTTTATGGATGTTTTTCTTAATTGTGTTACCTAGGATATTCACTGACCCTCCCTGGAATACAGGAGTTGGACTTTAGGATGGTTAAGGGTCCTTCCACTGCCAGTGTGGAGAGTACTGGGATGCAGTCTGGAATAGGGAGGCCTGCCAGATGGAACTTGGTGGGTGTTCCGGCCTGAACACTGCCCCCGTACCCAAATTCATATTGAAGTCCTAACCTCTAGAGCTTCAGAATGTGACTATATTTGGAGATAGGGTCTCTAAAGAGGTCAGTAGGTTAAAGTGAGGTCATTAGTGTTAGGCCCTAATCCAATATTACTGGTGTCCTTATGAGAAGAGATTAGGGTGGACACATGAAGAGAAGGCCACATGAAGACAGAGGGAGAGGACAGCCATCAGCAAGGCAAGGAAGGAGGCCTTGATTCCAAAAGAGGAGAGAGTCCTTCACTGATGGGCTGGTGGGCCCTGGGAGCTCTGGGCTGATAAAAATAACCCTACTGTGTGCCCAGCCCTGGCCGCTTCTGTGTCCCTTAGGCTATATCTTCAAGGTAGGTATTCTTAGTCACATTTTCCAAAAGGGGAAACAAAAACTCAGAAGGTCACCTGTGCAAGGATGCCAGCCTTGGTCTGCCTGGCCCCCAACCCATGTTCCTTCCTGCAGACCCGAGTGCTTCTCCAAGACAGCCTCCACCATACCCCAGGTGGGCCTGCGCCTCGCCACTGTGTGGCAGCTGGACCCCGGCACCTCTGCACCCTGGGGACAAGGGAGAGCCAGGAAGGTCCATGGCTCCAGGCAGGAATGCCCTCCCCCAGCTTTCCTCAGTCTTTCTCTGTTGTTTCTTTGCTCCGCCAGGCCCTGTTATCTTCCTCTGAGTCTGACGCCTAGTTCTTCCTGTTTAAAATTCAGACTCTGGACTTTTCCTTTGGGGGCGGTTATGTGTTTGTTTTGTGTTTTGGATTCTCCCCCAGCCCCAATCTCTGGCACTTTAGGTCACTTAGACTCAGCCTCAACCCCCTTTTCCATATCCTAGGGCCCCAGTGAATGAGGGGTCCTCGGCCTATTACCCCAGCTGGGCACATTTGGGTAGGAGGGGAGGAGAGAGGAGCCTGTCACTTCTTCCCTGGTTGTCATTTGTGGGGTCCATTAGCCCTGGCCCCACTGCCCCTTCTCACCCACAGCCCCCAGTACAAGCTGAGGGTCTCTGGGTTCCCTGCAACATTCTGCTTGGAGCCCAGCTCACCCAGGAAGATTCAGCCGCTGAACAAGAAGACAGGTATGGATGTAAGTCAACCTGATGAGCTCCGCTCCTGAGAGTGGAGACAGGGCCCTGAGGAGCCTGGCTGTGCTACCTGCAGGGGAGGGAGCCCTGAACTGGGAGTCAGGAGACCCGGCTCCCCACCTTGGCTTTCCACCCCATGCCATGTGGGCTTTGGCACAATACATTCCTCCTGGGTCACGGCTTTGTCGCAAGAAGGTGGCTGAGGACTTGAGCCAGCTGGCCCCTGAGGACCTTCCAGCGTGATGAGCTAAGATTTTGGATCTTCATGAGATGCTCCTGGGGAGCGCATGTGGCATGACTGTGAGAAGACATGGGGCACAGGGAGCAGTCAGGGGGTGAGGTGCACACGGCCTCCAAGGAGCAGACTCAGCACCACCTCCTCCAGGCAGCCTCCTTTCTCCAAGGCTCTCCAGTACTTCCTGCCTCCACCAGAAACACTGGGAAGGCTTCAGGCTTGGATGGAGACTGTGGGAAGGTTCTCTGATCCTCACTGTGCTCCTCCATCAAATGGAGGTGATGTCTGTCTTGGAGGGCTGCTGACAGCCCCCAGAACACAGGAGATGCTGTGTGAAGAGGGGGTCTGGTTGTCATTACCTTCTGATGGGAGAATGTAGGTGAGGAGCTGAGTTCCTAGAGGTCAGGTGTCGGGTCTGACTGGTCCTTGGAGTCCCCTGGCCCAGGGACCACTGATTGAGAAGGGAGTGCCTCAGGGGACATGGCGTCAGTCACCTCTGGAGCCCTACCTACCATCCCCTCAGCTTACCAGTGTATTCCAGCTCCTGCTAGGGCACCTGGCTCTGTACAGGTGTAAAATGACAGCCCCTTGTCTTACAGCCCACTTAGCCCTTGCCTTCAGCCAAGTGAACAAGTGGATCATATTCCCTTTCCAGCCTGGGCTGCCTTCTACCCTTGAGGATCTCAGCACGAAGCAGCTCAGTTGCTCACTGTTTGACTAGAGCGTTAAGGTCCCTTAGGTTGGCTCTCTTTCCTCCCATGTTTCACTCATCCCAGTGCCTCATTTCTCACCTTGAGGGGCATCTAGGAGAGGGCATTGAGGAAGGTCCCTAGAGATCATAGTCATTGTGTGTGAGCTGTGGCCGGGCATAACCTCAGGCTGAAACCTCAGGCTGAATACAGCCCGCCAGGCTGGAGCCTCAAGATGGAGGCCGGCCATGCCCAGAGTCTCTGGCCAGATTCTCTCTGCTCCTCCTCTTACTGCTTGGCCAGCTTGGGCTGCATTGCCCTGCCTCGTGGATGGAGCAGCTGGATATGATCTGCACTTGCAGATTCCTAGTCCACTCAGATGTCATTCATCCCACTGGGTTCCCAAGGAAGTGCCAAAGTCAGGCCAGGCTGCTCTTCTTTCCTCCTTCTGTTGGCAGGTTTTATATTTATTTATTTATTTATTTGGCCATGCCTGCAGCATGCAGGTATTCCTGGACTGGGGGATCAAACCTGTGCCACAGCAGTGACCTCACCAGGGCCTTAACCCACTGCACCACCAGGGAACTCCGTTGGCAGGTTTTAGAGTGTCTTTCCTAGTTACTGATTTTTTTAAAAAAGGCCAGCTATTCTTTCCACCTTCAGCCCTCCCCCCCTTTGAGTCCTCAGGGAAGGCCGCCAACTCAGGACAAGGGGTCCAGGAGGCTTCCTGCCCCCACCCCGGGACCCTGGACGGTTGGTTTCCTAGAGGGCCTTGCAGAGGCCCAGCTGTTAGGAGCATAGGCTTGGATTCCAATCCTAGTTCCCTGGGCATGTTACTGAACCTCCCCAAGTTTCAGTGTCCCATCAGTAAACTGAAAGAAGAGGAATGCTAACCCAGCCAAGGCCCTGCAAAGATTAAGTCAGATAACAGAGAAAAAGCCTGGTACATCGTGAGCTGGGCCTATTCGGTTTCTGTGTTCTGAATGGCTCCCTGCCTCTTCAGACCAGAGCGTCAGGTTTGGGTAGACCTGGTTGAGGAATGGGGTGAGAGAGAGCCTGGAGTTTGGAACTACAGAACCAGATCCCAGCCTGGCCTTCTGCTAACTGACTGTGGGACTTGGGCCCCAACAGAGGCCCCAGGAGACCACTTGTCCATGGGGAGGCTCCAGGGAGACGGCAGGGCCCATGTGCTGGGGCCTGTCCCCACTGACCTGGTCCCAGTCCCCACCCCAGTGAGCTTGGACACTAGGACAAGCAGGCACAGTGATCCCTGGGCAGCCGGCTCCCAGCATCCTGCCGCCAGCTCCCCAGGCCTCCCGTCTGCACGTCCTGCCCTGCCCAGCCCGCCAGGGTGGCTGAGGGCTTGGAGCCGATGGAATCAGCATGCCCTTCCCTCCTTTGTCTGCTGGTGCTTCCTTCCCTTCACAGCGAGCTTTCTTTTTTCTGGTTTATCAGGCCCTGGGGAAAGCCGGGGCCAGCCAGGCTCCCAGCCGAGCACCCCTGAGAAGCCGCCAGGCCAGAGCACAGCAGACGTCTCTGTCTCTGGGACAGGCCACTCAGCCATCCCCACCCTCCACCCGACCCCGGCAGCTCCCGCCTGGCACACAGGCCCTCTCCTAGCATGGCCCTGGCTTCCAAAGCCATCCTTTCAGAGGCTTGAAGACTGGTGGGTGCATAAGATACACTGAGGCTCCCCTCCTTATTTTAGAAGGGAGGAAACTGAGGCCCAGAAGCAGGAAGTGCCAGGAGGGCCTGACTCCCAGCTTAGCACACAGCTGCCTGTCCTTTCCCTTAAGGCAACAAGCAAGTCAAGTGCATCCCAGCGCCATCTCTCACAGGCTGGGCAAATTAACTAATACCTGTGCCTCAGTTTATGAGTCTGTACAATGGGGATAGTGTTGCAGCCCCCACAGGCTGTTTTGAAGGTTAGAGGCGATGACGTGAATGATTGTCCCCTCTAGAGCAGGCATTCCCATAGGGCCATATTGCCCCCCAGGGGGCGAACAATGGTTCAGGGAGAAGGTATGAAAAAATCTTAAATTGTGGATATTTATTAGGTACTTAAGTAGATGTACAGTATATCTGGGATATGAGAATTTTATAGTGGGAAGGGATTAGGAAAAAGTGTCTATAAAGGCTCCTGGGAGGGTCGGGGGGTGATAATGAAAAAAAGGCTGAGAGGCACTAGCCTTGAGTTAGAGTTTAGTTAGTTCATCCCTCTGCTTGGCATCTTCCTCTCTCCTCTGGCTGGTTCTGCCCAGCACGGGCTTTATAGTAAGATCAGGAATCTTGTTATGCTCATCTCCCCCAAAACTCCTGAGAATGAACAGTGGCATTACCCAAGTTTTGATATTGAAAACTGGGAGTTCCCTAGTGGCCTAGCGGGTTAAGGGTCCAGCATTGTCATTGCTGCAGCTCTGGTCACTGCTGTGTTATGGGTTCAGTCCCTGGCCTGGGAACTTCTGCATACTGTGGGCACAGCCAAAAAAACCCCACCTCACTCCATTTGTTCATTCATTCATTCATCTGACATTGGCCCAAGGTCACAAAGCTAGACCTCAGAGCAGGGTGCAAGAGTGCAAGGTGGCAATGACCCTGGTTCCGGCTCTTAATGAACAGGGAAAATAGCAAGGCAACATGATAGGCTGGACTGAAAGGAAACCAAAGCTCTGTGGGCAGTCTAAGCATGGTGGCAAACTTGTCCAACTGAGAAGAGGGGGCATCTCTGATGAGCCTGCCCTTCAGGAGGGAGGGGAGGACACACACAGGCATCCACTGTTCTCTGTGCCCAGTGCTTTCCATGTGTTAATCAGTCTCCTGCCACACCCTGTAGGGAGGGTGGTCTCTGCACCGCCCCCCCCCCCCACCGCCCTTTATACAGTGGGGGAAATAGGCCCAGAGCTGTCAAATGACTCAAGGTCACACAGCTGGTGGAGGGGACTGTGTTGGAACTCAGGCCTCCTGGGTTTCCTCCTTTCACACTGGGGTCCACAGATAGGCTTCAGGGGCTCCAGGAACTGCTGACACTGCAGGTGAAATCTTGACAGGTAGAAAACTTTTCTGGAACAAAGTCAACAACCTTCATTAGACTCCCAAAGAGGTCCATGTCCCAATTCTGGACCACTGTTGTCCCCAGAAGAGCCCTCGGAGGTCAGAGCCCTTCTTGTGATTGCCCTGGACACAGAGTCCCTTTGTGGGTGGCAGGGCAGGCACCATGGTGGGTCCAGAGAGGGAACTCAGGGTGGGGAGGGAACTGGGTCTCATGGGGGCTTTTTCTCTGCCCTTAGTTGCTCTGCCCATCTTGGTCACACTCAGAAAGTTCTTCCTCACATCTGCCCCAAAGCTCTCTTGTAGAAGCTCAACCATATTTTCCTCTGCCCTCTGTGCCACCTAGAAGCAGAAAAAAACCCCAGGGAGTAGGAAGAGCTCCAGGTTCCTGGGGGCTTATTAGTAAAGATAACTAACCAAATAAAGGGGGCATATAAAACCAGACACACAAACAACTCCTTCTAGGTCCCTTGGGAAGAGCCAGGCTTTGTCCAGGACACCTGTCTTCAGTTGCCCTTGAACCTCAAGCCTTTGGACAACTAAGCCTGGTGACGCACATCCTCTGTGGCAAAATTTTCAGGTCCTCCCACTCCTGAAAAGCAGTGCCAGCTGCACTTGGGCTCCACCTAGGCCTTTGTCTCCCTACCTGTAGCATAAGGGGATGGGACAAATTGATCTTTCTTTTTCCAGTGCTCACTCTGTCATTTCAATGATCAAGTCATGAATCACAGCTTTTGTTCACGCCGTACTCTCTGCCAGGGATGGCCTACCTCTCTTTCTGATCTGACCTGCTCCTCAAGGCCTGCTTCAAAGGCTACTGCCTCTGTGAAGTCTTCCCTGATCTCACAAACTAGGAGAACTTATGCCTGATTCTGGATCTCACCCCACAGTGTTGGTACCTTGACAGCGCCTCTGGGAATGATGTCCTTGCTGGCCCAGGAGCAACCTGAAAGCAGGGGCTGTTTTGCTCAGTCTGAATCCCCAGCACTAGCACAATGCCTGACATTTCGACAATGCTCTATGAGTTTCCTGAATGAATGAGCCAGTGAATGAGTGAGTGAGTCAATAAGTGGATGTATCTCTATGCACCTCCTTCCCCAGCCCCTAAGTGTCCATGGCCTGGGAAGCCTCCCCCACTGCCTCTGTCTCAGCATTTTGGTGTAATTGGCCTATAGCTGGTATTTGATGTGGCTCAGCTGGATGGGCTGGGTGCACCCGTTTATTTGGCTTGGCTGGCCTGCCTTGGTGCACAATGCTGCCTTAGTCTAGAAAAGCCTGCAGGGGCCTGAGGGAAGTGGGGTGGGAAAGACTTGCCATGGTCTACAGACTCTGACTGCACTTAGCTGCCCGGGTCACCAGCACCCTGGGCTGGCCTCCTGGTGATCCAGCCAATCTCCGGGGGCCAGGGCACAGAGATGGGCCAGCTGATGCTGGAGACTCCTGAGCCTTGCCTGCAGACAGAAATGACTGTGAGAGCAGCTGCTCCAGCCCAGAGCTTAGAATACAGACAGGGAAACTGAGGCCTGGAGACAAGAAGGCCCCTGCCCCAGAACCTAGTACCAGCATGCTGGAATCATAGAAATTGAGTGGCACAGGAACTCAGAGGTTACTTGGTCCAATTCTATGAATTCTTCTTCTCAGCATTTGTCTTAAAAAATGGGGGTGGTATCTGGAAGCCCAAATAGCAGGAGAGTATCACCATAACTGCCTTTTTTCTCATGGTTGTTACATATCAGGCATGAGACTAAGTGCTCCACTTCTAGCATAGAGTCCATTTTATTTTATTTAAAAAAAAACTTTTTATTTTGTTAAAGAATTTATGGATAGTGTAACTTTCCTCACTCAAATGTTCTCCTTGATGATCCTGTTCGTAAAATTCTTGCATAGGGTCCACTTTATAAGTGAGGAAACTGGCTCAGAGAAGTTAAGCAACCTGCTAAAGGTCACACAGCTGCTATGTGGCACAACCAGGACCAAACTCAGATCTAGGGGATGCTTGTGCTTACACCCCTGACTGCTTGGCAGTACTGCCTCTCTGTTGCTTGTGGTGGGCTCCTGATTGATTTTTGTTGATTTGGATTTTCTAATTTTTCTTCCATGACTAGGGAATACTTGTGTAATAGAATTAGCTAAATGAAAACAGCAGTTGTGTATGTGTATGTGTTTAAGTGTGTGTTTTCATGATTTTAAATTAATACCAGGGAATTCCTGCAGTTCTGAGTGTCTATAGGCATCTCAACACCCTCCTCCAAGCCAGCTGTATCATTTTTTAAGCAGAAGCCCCCCCCCCCCAAAAGTTGTTAAAGAGAGGCCCTCCTGTCTTCCCTCTCCGCAGCTTAGCCAACAGCAGTCACCAGTGCTTTGTGAAAACACAGCCCCTGCTTCATTCAGAAAAGTTTCCATGCTCAGGTGCTGAGGCAAAAGTGAGAACACTGGCCCAGGAACTGGGATCCTGAGGTCTGGCCCATTGCCCTGCTCTGTAGCCCTGAGCAAGCCCTTGTCCCACTCTGGGCCTCAGTGTCTCCATCTGGCAAAGAGGGGTTGTGCCAGGGGAGCTCTGAGGACCCTTCATGCCCTCCTGGTCCTGTCTGAGGAGGGTTCTAGCAATCCCAGAGCCAAGGCAGAGATGAAGGCACCTTGAGTTATCCCAGTCTCTTTAACAGTAGGAATTTCAAATACTTTATCTGCCCAGCTATCTGCAGAGCAAAGTGGGCCACCCACTCTGGTAATGGCCCACTAGGTAATCCCTGAAACGTGTGTTTGTGAACGCAGAGTTCATGGGGCACTGCTCTGTGTACCTAGAGGGTTGAAACATAAATACCCTCCTACAATACAGCCCGAGACTGCTCACCAGCTTATCAGGTTTGGATACTACATCTGGGGGTTAATCTCAAAGGAGGATCTAGCACAAAGCGGCTGTTGTGTGTTCTTGTAGGGTTTGCTATTGATCAGAGGAGATAGGAGGACAATGCTTATCAGAAAGGAGTGGACATCTAAGGGGATTTTCAGGAGGAGGGATGGGCAATGCACAGTGTCTTCCTGGGACATCCCACAGCACCTCTGTGTAAGCCAGTCCAGCTGGCATGAAGGGGTCTGGGCCAGTGGGAATATCCCCATCTTTAAACAGGCTCCCACTGCCAGCATCCTGCTGGTCTAGCCTAGGGCTGTGCTACTTACTCTCTGTCCCTGATGTCCTATCTTTCTGTGGCCATAACTCCCTCTTCTCACAGTAGTCTTGACCATACAGGAAGGGCAAGGTTCTGTCTTTTCCATCCCTCACCAACACCAAGTTGAAGAAATACAGGGAGCAAGCAGAGCCAGGAATCAGGGGAGGCTTCCTGGAGGCAGGGGTCTCTGAGCACAGTCTGTGGATCACCAGGCAGAAGAAAGAGCCTGTGCAAACATATGTCTAGAGAATGGCGGTGTGAGGGATGGGGAGGACTTGCAGGAGATGAGACTGTAAGTCCTGAACTTTGAAGGCCATGGAAGCTGTGCCAGGATACCTGGGCTTGTTCAGAGGCTGACAGGGAACCAAAGAACCAGCATGGAGAGGAGCGCTGAGGGCAGATCTGTGCTTTATAAAGGCAGCTACTTTGTGGAGGGAGAGGAGCTGATGAGTTGCAGGAGGAGGGGGACTGGTGGGGTTGGGTGTGTGTGTGAGAGAGAGCAGGGGGACGCAGGGTATTTAAACAGATCCTCTGAGGGCAGGAAACAGATCCTTTTCAGGAGCCCAAGGAAAGCCAGGTGGGGTGTCCAGTGAGCAGACAGAGGCATTAGGAGTCAAGGGGGAAAATGTGTGATGGTCGTTTGTGTCCAGGGGGTGGTTGAGCATGGGTGAGGCGGTCTTGACAGAGCCAGAAGAGGAGAGTGAGCCTGAAGTGAGCATGACTGGATGTCCGGGGGTGGGATGTTCAGGGAGGGAGCAGCCAGCACAGAGGATCATGTGGAGTTTGGCCACATGGAGGTCACTTCTGAACCTGTCAAAGCAGTTTTGTGGAGGGATAAGACAGAAACCAGATGGACCAACAGAGGCCAAGCCCCTGGCATCTCTTTCATGGACACCTGCCACAGCCTCCTTTCTGGTCTCCCCACTCTGTCCTTGCCCCTCAAATCCATTCACCAAACGGTGGCCGAAGGGCTCTTAAAACACACCCAGGTCATGGTGCTCCCAGGTTTTAATCGCCACTATCCTTACCATGGACTGGCTGGACCACCGGTCTTTAATGCCTTTTCACCTCTGCCCTCCTCCATTCATACATGGGGCTCCTTCTCTGAGAGGGGGCCTTGTTTCAAGCTCCTCCCACTTTGGGGGTCCCCCATCCTGGTTACAGCGCTTCCACACAGGAGATCCCCCCATGGCCCACACCCTCAACGTCCGTCTTCTCCTGTATCTGCCTAGCCATCACATCTCTGGCAAACTGCTTTCTTTCTTAATTTCTTTTTCTTTCTTTCTTGTCTTCCTTTCTTTCTTTGCCACCCCAAGGAATATGGAGTTCCCAGGCCAGTGGTCAGGTCTGAGCCAGAGTTGTGACCTAGGCCACAGGCAGATTCTTAACCCACTGGGCCTGGGCCTGGGGATCGAACCTGCATCCCAGTGCTCCCAAGAGGCTGCCGATCCCATTGTGCCACCTCAGGAACTCCTTGGGCAAACTGCTTTCTAATGGAAGTGTCCCTGAACCCCCATGCCCTACCCCAAAGTAGGCAGTTCTCTTGTTTTATACACACTGTGCCCCACTGTGAAATATTCCTCACAGCTGCAAATAAGTTTCTAATGATGCTCTTCATCTGTCTTCTCTCTTTAGAATGTGAACTACTGTGAGGGGTAGGGGCCAGTTCTGCTGTGTCCCCCATAAACTGCGACACCTGGCCTGGGGCCTGGCATAGAGTAAGTGCCTAGTAAATTTGAATAAATATGTATTAATGCATGAAAAAACAATATAAAAGGCTTAAAAGACGTCTGTGGCACAAGGGCAGGCTATGGAGAGAAGTGGTAAAAGGATGGATTGTGATACCTGGAGGGGACGGGGGCCTTGGTCAAGCCATGCCAATGTCTCAGCCTTGCTGTTTCAAAGGATAATAATAACAATATTTGTCGGGCACAGTGTGTGGGCAGCCAATGCTGGTAACTGGATCTTCCCCTCCCTCCCACTCCAGGAGTCTTAAAGTGCAGCCCCTTCGGGGTGGGGGTGAGGTTACCCCGCAGCAGCATCTCAGGAGGAGGAGGCCCGCAGGGCAGGAAAGGCTCCTGACCCCCACCCCAGTCACTGTTCTCTTGAGCTCAGCCCCCCTCCCCCAGTTGAGGACAGCTTGCTGGCAGTGGGGTCGGGGTGGAGGGTGGGTAGGACCTGCTGGCTTCAGGCCCCTCCATTCAAAGTTCTCAGCGACCCCTGCACCGCCCCCTCCCCGCCCCCCGCCCCAGTTCCGGGGCTCCAAAGCCCCCAAGGGTGAGACCCTTGTGCTCGGCCTATCTGAGTGGGATGCAGCCGGTGGACCCCCATCCCCCATTGCCCAGCCTCTGGGAGGCGAGGTCAGGGTCCGAACCAAGTCAGACCACGAACCAGGTCAGACCACGCAGGGAGTCCCTTGCACCCTACCCGTCCCCCAACCTCCCTCCCTGCCTGGCCCTCCCCGCGCGCCACTCGCTGCTGGCCGGATGCTGGAGTTCGGTTTTCGTGACCCGGCGGGGCTGGGGAGGGGCCGCCCGCGGAGCCGCCGCCTTATCGCGCCCTGTCTCCGTGCTGTCTCCCGCCGCTGGCCCCGGGCTGGCCGGCCTCTCCCCCCACCGGCTCCCTCTCCTGGCTCCAAGCTGGCGGGCTGGTCCCTCTGGACTCCCAGAGGGCAAAGCTGAGGTGGGGGTGTCTCTTGTAGGGCAAAGCAGGGGGCCCGGCCTTCCCCCAGCCCCTGGGGAGGGTGTGGGAGATGGGGCTGCCGGTGGGTGGAGGGGCCTCCGAGGGGGTAGGGAGGTCCTAAACACCCCGCTGGCAGCCGATGTGGGAGGAACTGGCCAACTTGGAGCCGGGAGGGCCTTTGTGGGAGATTGCCCATCCCCAACTTATGAAAGAGATACTTGGGGCCCACAGAAGAACACAACTAGCCAAAGCCACTCCCCCGACGTCCATTAGGATCTTCCCCATCCCTGGTCCAGAAAGGCATTCCTTTCCCAGGGGCTGGGTGCCAGTGCCAGAGAGGCAGGGCCAGCCAGAACCCCCCAATGTGCCAACCTCCCATGAGGTCTGTAGGGGCCTGGGCCTTGACACAGCAAAAATGGCTGGGTATGGAGTTCCTGCCGTGGCTCAGTGGGTTAAGAACATGACTAGTATCCATGAGGGTGCAGGTTTGATTCCTGGCTTCCCAAGGTGGGTTAAGGATCTGAGTGTTGCTGGGAGCTGTGGCTTAGGTCACAGATGCAGCAGCTCTGATCTAACATTGCTGTGGCTGTGACTCAGACCAGCAGCTGCAGCTCTGAATCAACCCCTATCCTGGGAACTTCCATATGCTGCAGGTGTGTCCCTAAAAAGGAAAAAAAAAAAAAAAAAAAGAAGAAGCCTGAGTTCTTCAGCAGTAGGGATGGAGTTGCTTTTCCTAACAGCATCTGTTCTCAGCACACCTGCTCCCTTGCTCTGGTTAAGACACCGCTGCCTTCTCCCAGTGGCAGGCAGCTGAAGTAATCTAGGAGGTTGCAGGTGAAGACTCTTGGGATGGGGAGAGGTGGTCTAACCTGCCCTCTGGGGCTGTGAGGGAGGTCAGCCCTGTGGGGGACATCTGAAGGTGAGTCTGAACCCAGATTTCCTCACAGACAAAAACAGACCTCCCCTCCACCCCCTAATGCCAGTGCCATGTGCCTGCTAGTGGGTGTGGGGAGGTGAGAAACAGGGCTCGAGTGGTCATTGTGGAGTCCTGCAGGAGGCAAGAAGCCAGCAAATACCTAGGAGGGGATGTTTGAGCAGGTCTGGGTGTTAAAGGAAGAGGTAGAGAGGAGGTAGAGGGAAGGCAGACAGCTTAGCAGAGGCAAAGGCCTGGAGGCCCAGCAGTGGAAGGACGGAGCAGAGCGGGGCTGGGAGAGCGGCAAATGAAAGGGTAGGGGCCAGATTGCAAAGGCTCCTACACCCTAAGGCAAGGACAGATGAACAGGTGTCATGTTACATGACTTTAGCACTCTAGAAATATGATGAATAACAATAATAGGTTTATATCATTTGCAGCTCAGGCAAGTGACTTGGCCAAGACCATGTCAGTAACAGGGAGAACTGGGATTTGAACCCAGACCATCCTGTTGCAAAAGCCCAGGCTGCTGCCTTCCTGCCACACCCTCCAGGGTTCCTTTGGTTCCATTTGCTCCACCCTCCTCCCACTCTATTTTTATGAATGGGGACATCGAGATCCTAGAGGGGCCAGGTTTGGCCCGTTGTCTTTCTTCCTAATTTGACACCCCCAATAACTTCCTGGTACTTCCAGGCCAGGAGCTGGTTAATAACCAGATTTTCACTCCCCCATCCAGCCTCTTGCTCTCTTGCTTAGTAAGTCCCAGGCTGGCCTAGGAATCTGTATTTCTGGTGAACATTTTGGTGGTTCTGGGTCTGTCATTTGCCCTCAGGCATTTGAGGGCCATAACATATCCCCCAAGCCTCTCACTGAACCACTCTGTTCCACCTCAGCTTGTGCCCCACTCCCCACCATTTGTGTGCACCCCAGGCCCTTCCTCTTTAGGCACCCCTCTCTCAGAAAAGTGAAAACACATGGTTTCCTAGGCAACTGCATCTGTCCTCCCAGCTTGCCCTGAGACCTCCCAGCGTCTCTCAACTGTTCAGAGGAATATTTCAAATACCAGCCTCACTAGGCAGGGGCTGACAAAGGCTGAGTTCTCTCAAAGCCTTCTCTCTGAGGGGCAGTAGCCCTGCTCCCCTCGAACCTGGAGGCCTGGGGTCTCAGGGGTAAGTTCCAGACCATCACCTTGGTTACCACCTCGGCCCAGTCTGCTCACTAGCTCTCAGCCAAGAAGATCATTGCTTTTTTGGCCTTAGAGGTCCCTTTAGGTGGGGCAGCCAGAGCCTAGACAAGGAAGGGACTCACCCACATTACATAGCAAAACCTTGGTCTGAGTAAAGGACTGAAGGAAAAGGAAGTAGGGTGGGTTGAGTTCCTGCTACCTGCCAGGCACGGTGCTGGATGCTCTGGAGATGTTAACTTACTATCCCTCCCTACAACCCTGTGAGGTCGGTTTTATTCCCATTTTATAGATGAGAAAACTGAGGCTCAGAGAGATGAATTTACCTTGCCCTGGGTTACCCAGTAAATGAATGGTAGAGCCAAGTTTCAGGAAGCCTGATCTGTCTCCCCAGTAAGGCCATCTTTGCATTTTTAGACTGTGCAGTTCTCAAGGCTGGGCAGGGGTCGAGGGAATTTAGGGGCTGTATGGATTCCTTCCTGATACCTATCCTCATTGGAAAATGTGGCTGAAGTTGTTTGTGGGCTAGGTTCCAGAGGAGTTTCTCTCTCTTGCCTTCTCTCAGCCTTGAATCCCCTGGTCAATATTTCTCATCCCCAGATGTCTTTCACGGGGCAGGTAAGGATAGAGAGGTACCATTTGTACCATTCATGCTTGCTCTCCAGGTCCCAGTGTCCCCAATGGTAATGTGAGGGGAGGTTGGACATGAAGACTTGGAAGTTCCATCCTAGCTCAGATATTCTTGGATTCTCACATCAAGTATATGTGTGTAATTGTGTGTGTGATTATAGGCAATTCATTGTGTGTGTATGTGTATTATACATGGGACTGTGTGTGGTTAGGTGTGTGATTGGATGTGGGGGATAGTGAGTATGTGGGTATAATTGCACATGAGAGAATAGATGGAGTATGTGTGGATAATTATATGTGTGGGCGGGTGTGACTGGAGTGTGTATGTGATTATATATGTATGTGGAGAATGGTGTTTGTGAATGTGTATATGTGTGTTTGGGGGTAAGTGGGTATGTGTAATTGTGTGTGTGCATGTATGTGGGTTGTGATATGTGGGTCTGTGTACAATATGGGCTGTCTGTATGTTATTGTGAGAGATCATGTGTGTATGAGGACGTGTGTGGGGGTGATTTGGGGTGACTGGGTGTATGTGTGTCATTGTGTGCATTGGAGGGCCATGAAGGCTTCTTGTTTTTTTTGTTTTTGTTTTTGTTTTTTGCTTTTTAGGCCCTCACCAGCGGCATATGGAAGTTCCCAGGCTAGGGGTCAAATAAGAGCTACAGCTCCTGCCTACACCACAGCCACAGCGACTTGGGATCCAAGCTGCATCTGTGACCTACACCACGGCTCACAGCAACGCTGGATCCTTAATCCACTGAGTGAGGCCAGGGATCGAACTTGCATCCTCATGGATACTAGTTGGATTCATTTCCACTGAGCCACAATGGGAACTCGATGAAAGCTTATTTAAGCCTGATTGGTCAGCACTTGGGGTGGGCACGACCCCTCCTCCTTGACTGGTCATGGGTGTGGCAGGGCCAGGCAGAGGAGGGCACCCCTTAGGCCCCATGATGCCAGCAGGGCAGTGGAGCATATCCCTCTGTAATCAGCTCCAGACACAGCTGTGTCGCCTCCCTCTGATGGGAGGGTGCTGGGAACGCGTCCTGGCCCCAGCCAGGTCTCTTTAGGGGGAAAATAAATTAAAGGGGGAGAAAAAAAAAACCCCAAAAGGCAGAACTTTATTGAAGCATTTCGTGACAAGCACACCAACTAATTGATTTCCTTATTAGTAGCAGATTTTTCTCCCAGCCTCTTCTCCTGCCTGAACTTATAAAAACGAAGGGTGGGGAGCCAGCTCGGTACAGACCCAGGGCCAAGTTTCTCCCTGCATCTTCCCATAGCCAGAAAGGCAGTGAGGGCGTGATGTGTGTTTGCTTTTCCAGGTCTAACTTAGAGGGGGCATGATCACCTGTGGGATCAGGTTTCTAAAGCCTGGGAAAACCCCCTTGCCATTTCTCAGTTTCCTCTCTCTTACCTCGTTTTCTTGAAATCCCATCATTAATGAATCATTCCACTTACTCTGGGCTTTCCTTCAGGTCAAAATGCAAATGCATGTGAGCAGGACCTTTGAGCACCCTTAGTCATCTACACATAGTTCATGCTGTGGGACTCTTGGAAGCTCAGTTTTCTCATCTGTACAATGGCAGGCTTCTATGATTGCTATTACAAGGTGCTTGTGAAGATGAATTACAGTCAGATCTGTGACTCCCAAAGCTCTTTGAAAATGTAAGTTTCCATGACGACGATGACACTTTCATGTACAGCACATAAGTTGGTGGCATAGTTCAAGTCCTGGGAGTTCACAAGGGTGGATGGGTCTTGCATTTAACAGAGGGAGCAGGGTTTAGGCAGCAGTCAAGTTCAGGTTGTCAAACGGAAAGCCAAAGCTGTCCCTCTGTCTGGGCCTGTCACAGGTGGTTGTCAAGCTCATTGAAAAGAGACAGACAGACACTTTGCCCAAATGATTTCAACCAGTGCTTTAGGCAGCCACTGTTCACCCCATTAGAGGAGGAAAGAGGCACAAGGTGTTTACAAACACCAAAGAGCACATAACTATGAGAGGGGCAGCAGGGATGTAAGCCCAGCCCTGGACATATATAGTGCTTTTTATTTTTTAATTTATTTTATTTTATCTTTTTGTCTTTTTGCCATTTCTTGGGCCGCTCCCACGGCATATGGAGGTTCCCAGGCTAGGGGTCGAATCGGAGCTATAGCTGCCGGCCTACACCACAGCCACAGCAATGCTGGATCCTTAACCCACTGAGCGAGGCCAGGGATCGAACCCACAACCTCATGGTTCCTGGTCAGATTCATTAACCACTGAGCCATGACGGGAACTCCTATATAGTGCTTTTTATTCATTTAACAAAAAGTGCAGCCTTTTTCATGGAGGTAAAGACAGGAAAGACAGCCTGGGCCCCTCTCCCCAGAGTAAGTCAAGGGGCAGACAGATAAAGGAATAGGTACTGAGGATCTTGATGTGACAAGTGCTATAACAGGGGTAAGCACAGCCACTGGAAAGGGCCCCTAAATACTGGCTGGTGGGGCCAGAGATGGCTTCCTAGAAGGGGTGGCACCTGAGTAGGCAGAGGGGGCTGAACCTGCAGGACTGACTTGCAGATAGGCATGTGTGGGTACCCGTGGTTTTAACCAAAATACTGATGCATGGTTAAAATACTGTGTTGTGAATAACTGATGCCAGTGCTCCCCTCTCCTCTCCAGTGCTCAGGCTGCCTGGCCCCCTCCTCCAGGTCCCGGATCTCCCTAGATCCAGAAACTTTAATGGCACATCCGGGACCCTGCTAGAATGGTGGGTAACATTGTGACTATAAAGGCCCAGAGAGGGGCCCAAGGCATGGCTGGTGTCCCTACCTTGTTCTGATCTTGTTCCCACCCTCTGGCCTGGATTGGGGAGGGGAAGCAGTGGCTGGAAGCAGGAGGCCAGGCTGGGCAGGCAGGCCTGCCGCAGGACACGTTCCCTTGCATTCCACATGGACTTCCTGGGAATGACCAGGGGCCTCTAAGCAGTTCCTGTTCCCAGCGGCTCACAGTCGCCAGGCCCAGGGAGACAAAAGTCCCTGAATGTGGTGGGGCAAGGAACAATATGGGGCGGGTGGAGGAGGGCCTCAGGAAGCAGCAGCAGGGACAGCCAAGGAGCTGGCCCCGGGGTTGGAGGTGACTCAGGGACTTGTGACTTGATAAGGTAAGATGACTCCAAAGAGAAACAGCCAGAGTCCAGGAGGGTGCTGAAGTGGCCAATGGGACATGGGACATGATTTCTGGCACCTGTTCTTACATCAGTTTTTGAGTCCTCACATGTTTCCACACTGCAGAGGACCTGGTTGAATACCATCCAACCAGACATGTTATAGCCATTGACCCTGGTAGGTAAGTATTAAGATCCTAACTTCACAGAAGAAGAAGCTGAGGCTCAGAGAGGTGAGATATATGTCCAAGGTCACACAAGAATGGCAGTGGAGCCAGGATGTACACCAGACAACTCTGATTCCAGAGCTTGCATGCCAAGTCAGGCTTCCTGGCAGCACTGCCCCCCCCACCGCCCCCAGGAAATAGGCACGCCTGTATGGAAGCCAGGACCTTACTGGGTCATCCCCTCTCTGCCCACAAAGCCAGTACCCCCATCACACCTTTTGAAAAGACCCCTGACAAATAGGGCCACTTTGCCTTTAGAACTTAGACCTTAAAAAACTATTAGAAAGTGGGGAAAAGAACATTTCTTGGCTTCCAAATATAACAAAAGCACTGCGAATAAAATGAATAATCACAGCAAAAATCATAATCGCTATAGAATCTATAGGTTTAATATGCCTTATATAGAGTGGGGTGGGGTCTCTAAAATAAGAGTGCCCGGGGTTGAGAAAAGGCTTCGAAAGACCCTGCAGCCACTGGTCCTCCACCCCATGAACACCTCCCTCTCTCTGGGGTGTCCTGTGGATGATGGGACACCTTATTCTTAGAGCAGCTGTCATTACCTTTCTCAGCCTCCAGCCCCCTCCCCACCCAGCCGCACCAGTTTCTTAGTTAAATGAGACCATGATAACTAGCTCATACTGGGGTGATTGGAGGGTTAAGCACGATAAAGTGTGCAGAGAGCCCGGCCCCTTCTTTGGGGCTCTGCTATTGTTCTTGCCTCCTCTGGCTGCCCTGCCCAATTTCAGGAAGTCTTTCTTGGCTGGAAACTTCTTAGGATGAAAGAATGTTGGAGGGAGAAGGCATTAGAGATAAGGCAGAGCCAGCCTCTCACAGGGGAGGGTGACTTTAGGAACTCAGAAGGCTCTATGTCTCCAGCTTTATTCCCGCCTTTGCTCTGTGCTCAAACCCCGCCCTTCCAGCCTCAGGCTTTGATTAGGTTACAATGCATAGTCCTCTCCCCCTCCCCCGCTCCCCACAAGGGTGCTGGAAGCAGAGTCCAGGTCAGATTTATCTGTTTCTTTCTTTCATGTTTTAAGAAAAGCTCTGTTGAGATGTGGCTGACATATAAGAAATTGCACGTACTTACGGTGTACTGCATGATAAGTTTTGACATATGTTTACATTTATGAAACCATCACCATAATCAAGAAAATGATCATGTCGCTCACAGTCAAAAGTTTCCTCCTGCCCTTTTGTAACCCTTCCTTCTCTCCCTCTCTCTCTCCCCACCTCTACCTTAGTCCTCAGGCAACCACAGATCTCTTTCAGGTCCCTATATATGGCTTGGATTTTCAAGAATTTTATATAAATGGAGTCAGACATTATGTATTCTTTTGTGTAAGGCTTCTTTCACTCAGCACAATTATTTTGAGACTCATCTGTATTGTGCATATATCAATCATTCATTCTTTTCTATTGTTGAGTGTTCCATTGAATGGATAACTTACAATTTGTTTATCTGTTCATCTGTTGATGGGCAACTGGGATGTTTCCAGGTTTTTACTCTTAAAAATGAGGTTGCTATGAACATTTGTATATAAGTCTTTGTATGAATGTAAGCTTTCACTACTCTTGGGTAAATACCCAAGGAATGGAAACCTGGGTCATATGGTAGATGTATGTTCAGTTGAGTCTTATCAGCATTTGTGTGTGATAAAACTCCCTAAGGCTAGAAGAGAATCCCAAAAGATTGGACAGACTCTACAGGGCTCAGAAGAGTGCCTCTTTCCCAAAGCCAGTGTATAAAATGTCCTAAGATGCCCATGACTCGGCATCAATTAGAGTATTATAAAGGCCTCATCTCAGTAGTGAGGACACTTAACCCTTGACTAAATGGTACTTTTGTCCTCTCTAATGAAGCTTAACATCAAGACCTAAAAGGATCAAACCCTTTCCAAGTAAGTTAACCATGTCTCAGACCTAATCTCAGGAATAATTTTAGGAATAAAGAAGGATTTTACACAAAAGGATAAAAGTCACAATGCTGAGCACCTCATCAAATTACCAGGCATGCAAAGAAGAAAAACCAACCATAATAAAGAGAGAGTCATCAATGCATTATGAGGAAAAGATATAAAAACAGATATTATACTGGTATACCATAAGTTCAAGAAGCTAAGGATTGAATGTGTTAATTGGAGACATATAGATATACAAGAGATCTCAGTCAAACTTCTAAGATGAAAACCACAATATAGAGTTTTCATCATGGCTCAACAGAAACAAATCTGACTAGTATCCATGAAGACACAGGTTTGATCCCTGGCCTCACCCAGTGGGTTAAGGATCCAGTGATGCTGTGAGCAATAGTGTAGGTTGCAGACTCAGCTTGGGTCTGGCGTTGCTGTGGCTGTAGCATAGGCCAGTGAATATAGCTCTGATTTGACCCCTAGCCAGGGAACCTCCACATGCTGTGGGTGCAGCCCTAAAAAGACAAATAATGATAATAATAATAATAATAGTAATGATTTAAAAAGCAAGCAAGCAAGCAAGAAAACCACCATGTATGAGATGAGAAACATCTGGATAGGATTAATGACAGATTAGATGTTAGAGAAGAAAAGAATAGTGAATTTGAAGACATAGTTAAGGAAGCTATCTTAAATGAAACACAGCAAGAAAAAATAATTAAGAAAAATAAAGCATCAGTGAACTGTGGGATGACTTCAAGAAGACAAATATTTGTGCAACTGAAAGCTGATAAAAGACTTTTTTAAAAATAATGGCTGAAAAAATTCCAACTTGGTGAAAACTATAAATGCACAGATCCAAGAAGTTCAAGAAAGTCCAGCAAAAGAGATGTAAAGAAAACTAAACCAAAGCATGTTGAATCAAATTGCTTAAAACTAGTGAGTAAGGGAAAAACTTAGAAGCAGCCAGAGGGGGAAAAGATACTGCATAGAGAGAAACAAAGCTAAGGATTATAGCAGATTTCTAATTGTAAACAATACAAGATAGAAGACAGTGGACCATAATTAAAGAAAAGAAGAAGAAAAACTCTACCCAACAAAAAAACCATTCAAAAATAAACATTTAAGGAAAGATTCTATGACATGTGAAAACAAAAAGAATTCATCATCAGTATATCCATCCTATAAGAATTTTGTTTGTTTGTTTGTTTTTTGTCTTTTTGCCTTTTCTAGGCCGCTCCCACAGCACATGGAGGTTCCCAGGCTAGGGGTCTAATCAGAGCTGTGGTTGCCAGCCTACACCAGAGCCACAGCAACGTGGGATCCCAGTCATGTGTGTCTGCTACCTACACCACAGCTCACGGCAACGCCCGATCCTTAACCCACTGAGTATGGCCAGGGATCGAACCCACAACCTCATGGATCCTAGTTGGATTCATTAACCACTGAGCCATGATGGGAACTCCCCATCCTATAAGAATTTTTAAGAAAGTCTTTCAAGAGAAGGAAAACAAGGCCTGATGGAAACCTAGATCTACACAAAGGATAATGAGCACTAGAAATGGTAATTTAGATAAAATGGACAAGTTTCTTGAAAGATACAAACTTCCAAAACTCACTTAAGAATAGATAACCTGAATAGTCCAATATTTATTAAAGATATTGAATTTGTAGTGAAAAACCTTCTCAGGAAGAAAACTCTAGGCCCAGATAGTTTCGCTAAAGAATTCTACTAGACATTTAAGAGAAAAAGCATATAATTGTACACAAAATCTCCCTAAACAACTGAAGAGGAGAACTTACTTCCTAACCCATTCTGCTAGGCCAGTATCACTTTCATACCAAAACCAATCAAAGGCACTACAGGAAAACTACAGACCAGTATTCCTCATGAACATAGATGCAAAATAATAGCAAAATTTTAGCAATTGAATTTAGCAATATATGATAATATAATACATTATACGAAGTGGAGTTTAGTCCCAGGAATGCAAGGTTGGTGTAGTATTAAGAATTCAATGTATTTCCTCATTATAACAGACTCAAAGTGAAAAATCATATGATCATTTCAGTAATTGCAGAAAAAGCATTTGACCAAATCTTTAAAAAAAAGAACAAAGTTTGATCCCTGGCCTCACTTAGTGGGTTAAGGATCTGGAGTTGCCATGAGCTGTGATGTGCATCTAGATGCATCTCGGATCCTACATTGCTGTGGCTGTGATGTAGGCCCGCTGTTACAGCTCCAGTTCAACCCCTAGCCTGGGATCTTCCATATGCCGTGGGTGCAGCCCTAAAAAGACCAAACAAACAAAACCCCCCAAATCCGACATCCATTCCCGATGAAATAGATGGAAATGTCTCATCCTGATAAAGAGCATCTATGAAAAATCCAGTTAACATCTTATAGTGAAAGACTGAATACTTCCTCCCTAAGACAGGATGAGGCTATGTGGTCTCACCATTTCTTTTTTTTTTCTTTCTCTCTCTCTCTCTCTTTCTTTCTTTCTTTTTTTTAAAGGGCTACACCCACAGTACATGGAAATTCCCAGGCTAGGGGTTGAATTGGAGCTACAGCTGCCAGCCTACACCACAGCCACAGCAACACAGGATCTGAGCCATATCTGTGACCTACACCACAGCTCATGTCAGCACTGGATACTTAACCCACTGAGCGAGGCCAGGGATCAAACCTGCGACCTCACGACCTCACAGATACTAGTTATCACTGAGCCACAATGGGAACTCCCTGCTCTCACCATTTCCATTCAATATTGTACCAGAGGTTCTAGCTAGTGCAGTCAGGCAAGAAAAAGAAATGAAAAGCATCCATCTTGGAGAAGAAGAATCCAGTCAGCTACAGTGGACCGTAAGCTTTTCCAGGTCTTCTGGAAGGGTGGCAGTGTGTGTGTATGTGTGCATAAGCAGTGCATATATGTGTAAGCAATGTTGTGTTGGCACGTAGCACCTTGCTTCCCTGAAATACCCCTCAAGGTTGGGGAGCATAAAAGCAAACACCAAGATTTGGCAGACTTGACCCATGGCAATCCCCACAGTTTCTCTTAGGTCTGTCTTTTCCTTAAAAATTCAAATGGGGGAGTTCCCATCGTGGCTCAGCAAAAAGGAATCCGACTAGTATCCATGAGGATGTGGGTTCAATCCCTCACTCATTGGGTTAGGATCCAGCATTGCTGTGAGCTGTGGTATACGTCGCAGATGCGGCTTGGATTCCAAGTTGCTGTGGCTGTGGTGTAGGTGGGCAGCTACAGCTCAGATTCGACCTCTAGCCTGGGAACTTCCTTATGCCAAGGGTGCAGCCCTAAAAAGAAAAAAAAAAAATCAAATGGTATTTGCTTCATTTAATTGATTTGATTTGATTGATTTTACTCAATAATATTTGTGCTATTTTAATTTTTTTAAAAAGGCATATTTTAGGTAACTTAGGCTCAACAGAGCATTACTCTGGGGGAAAATGGTCATAGTTATCTGATTTCCAGAACCCTGGCCACCTAGAGGAGGCCAATACCCCACTGTGAAATGCAAGGTTGCAGGAGAATGAGCACAGATTCCGAGCATGTATGTGCATGTGGACTGTGTGTGAGAGTCTGGACCAGTGAGTGACCTCACTTCTCGAGCCTCTCTTTTTCGCACTTTAAAATGGGAATGTGGAGTTCCCGTTGTGGCTCAGCCTTAATGAACCAGACTAGTATCCGTGAGGATGCTGGTTTGATCCCTGGCCTCCCTCAGTGGGTTAAGGATCTGGTGTTGCCGTGAGCGGTGGTGTAGGTCCCTGATGTGGGTCAGATCCCAAGTTACTGTGGCTGTGGTGTAGCTGGCAGCTGCATCTCCAATTCAACACCTAGCCTGGGATCTTCTATATGCCGTGGGCTTGGCCCTAAAAAGAAAAATAAATAAATAAATAAAATGGGGAGGCAAGGTGTTCCTTGGTGATAGCCTAATGGTTAAGGATCTGGCATTATCACTGCCATGGTGTGGGTTCCATCCCTGGCCTGGGAACTTCTGTAAAGTTCACATAGGAAAAATTCTTAGAACAACTGTGCCTGACACCGAATAAAGGCTCAAAAAATGGGAGTTAGTATTTTTTGCATTAAGATGGCCGTGACACAGTTGCTATCTTTCAGTGAACAATCCAGTGGGAAGACACAATTGTGTGGACTAACAGCTGCAGGGACGGCATGGGGAACACAAAGCAGGAGGGAGGGATCCTTTATCTTGGGACTGAAGGTTCGGAAGAGGCTAGAGGTCCAGGGAGGCTTGAGCCAAGTCTCCCCATCCCACATCTACATCCCTGTTTCTTCAGTCCTTCAGCAAACATTTATTGAGTTCCTTCTGTGTTCCAGGCACTGTACTGGGAGTGCAGGCTACAACTCTGAACAAGACAAAGTCCCGCCCTCATGGAGCAGAGCTCACAATCTGATGGACAGCTCAGATAACAGAGACGAAGAAAGAAATGAAAAGTGTCGGGGACACACAAATGCCATGATGAAAACCACAAAGGGTAAGCGGTGGTGAGAAGTTTGCACAGAGAGCCTTTTTATAATGGGTGGCACATCCTTCAGATAGGAAAAGAGGTGTATCCTAGAGTTTCACGTCCTAGCTCTGCCACCACTGTGAGGTCTTTTTTTTTTTTTTGTCTTTTTTGCCTTTTCTAGGGCCGCACCCACGGCATATGGAGGTTTCCAGACTAGGGGTCTAATCCGAGCTGTAGCCACCGGCCTACGCCAGAGCCACAGCAACACGGGATCCGACCAACATCTGTGACCTACACCACAGCTCACAGCAACGCTGGATCCTTAACCCACTGAGCGAGGCCAGGGATTGAACCCGCAACCTCATGGTTCCTAGTTGGATTCATTTCCACTGTGCCATGATGGGAACTCCTCACTGTGAGGTCTTGAAGGTGCCCCCTTCTCTCTATGCCTCAGTTTGTTCTCCTGCACAATAGGGATAAGAATAGTATCTACTCATAGGGTTGTGGAGAGGATTAAATAAGTTAATACATGTGAAGTGCTTAGACAGCGCCTGGCACATCAGGAGGGGCTACAAGTGTTTGCTTCTCCTTCTCCTTTTCTAGCAAAGGGAACAGCAAGGGTAAAGGCTGTGAGATGGGAAAAGGTGTTTTACTCCCAAATTACAGATGAGATAAAAAGAGAGAAGCTGAGTATCTTGCCCAGAGTCACTCAGTCAGTAGGTTGGAAAGCAGGGATTCAGGGATCACACTCTTAACTGGGGTTTGTGCTGCCATGTGCCTCCTATTCACTACCACATCTCCAGCACCTGGGACACACCAGGTCTATAGGAAATTTTCGTTGAATGAATGCAGACCAGAGAGGTTCAGCAAGTTTCCTTAGGCCACACAGCCCAGTCCTTCAAGAGTAGGCCCCTGGGGAGCTGGGTTGGCCGTCTCCTTATCCAGTGCTCCTTCCCTGACCTGGCCACACCCCTTTCTCTCTCCTGTTCCTTTTCTCCGTCTCAAGCCCTGGCAGTCTTGGGTCACTATGCCAGTGGCAGTCGGAGCCAAACTCAACCAGACCAGCAGAGCCAGACAGGCAGCTGCGCTCAATGGGCCTGAGGGCAGGGAGGCAGGGTCAGGAGGGGGCGGAGCCAGATGGGGCAAGACCTGGGTGGGATGGGGCCGATGCTCAGCAGAGGCAGAATAGCCCCTAGAAAGCCAGTCCTCCTGCTCTGTCTGCAGGGCCTAGCTGTCCTTGCACCCTCTGAGAGACCCCACTATGGGAGCCTGTTTTTCAACCCCAAATGGCTATGTGCTCACAAGGATCTAGGCCAGGTGGACTGGGAAGAGGTACCCAAGGAACCTTTCTGCACAGAGTGCCGGGTGCCATAGCCGTGGAGGCTCATGTGGCAGTCCATGGCAGTTTTCTGTGCAGAGAAGGGGTTGACAAACCTGAACTTGGAGGATGACTGTCCTTGGAGGGGTGGCAGGAAGCTGCCTCAGTCTGCCCGCACCCCTGCCTTCTGAACTCCATCCCTTACCATGCTCCCTTTGTTTACCCCTGACCTTCTTGCTCTTCTTGGAACAACTTCCTCTGATACTCTTGAACTCTGCTGAGGTTGAGGGCCAAATACTGGGATGAAAAATGTGGGTGAAAGGAGAAAGGAACATGGATTCAAGCAAGGCCTGGCTGTTCCTTCTGCTTGGAATTCTTTTCCCTGGGATCCTCAAGGCCCACCCCCTTGTCTCCTTCAACTCTTTGAGCAAATGTTACCTTCTCAAGGAGGCCTGCTTGACCACCCCATTTAAATAGCAATTCCAACCCATACTCCCCAAACCCATCCCCGCTTTATTTTTCACCAAAGCCCTTACTTTCAATGATAGTAAAGTTACCTTTAATAAAACTAACTTAAAACGCTCTATATTTTACTCACTTGTTTTGTTTAACTGTTACGTTCATTAGAGTGAAAGCTCCATGATGGAACGGACTCTGTTTTGTTCACTGCTGTGTCCCCCCAGTACCTAGAATAGCACATGGCACAGAGAAGACACTCAGTAAGTATTCATGAATGAGGTGCTGATAGAGTACATGTTTGGAGGCAGATGGCAGAGAGGCCATGGCCATGCCTGGGCAGTAGCCAGAGGGCCAAGTCTGCGGCAGTGGACTAAAGGGGCACCTCGTGATGTGGGAGCTGGTAGACACGTGGATGGTGGAGGCAGGAACACTCCAGTGGGCACGTGGAGAAGCCATGACCTAGAGAAAACCTGAGACATTTGCGGGGCCCTTCTGTATGTTCCGAATTCCAGCTCAGTGCCCATCCCTTCCCTTTGCCATCACCTTGAGAATCAGAGCCTATTGATATGGGGGGGAGGGTGTAGATTTGAGGGTCCTGCTGGTTTTTTGGGGGAGGTGCTGGTGGACCCATTCATGAGAACCAAAGGCCGTCTGGAGGCCCCTTAGCTAGGAGAGGGTACCTGTGGCGGTGCATATAGAAGGGAGGAGGCAGCACGAGTCCCTGTGATGGTGACGGTGGTGGCTGGATTGTAGGCTCAGAGCAGAGATGTTTCTGTGAGTGTTGGGGAACAAAGAGCAAGGTCCAGGTAGAGGGGACTCTTGGGACCAGGGGTTGGAGAAGAGCCTGAGCAGAGACGGAGGCCAGATTAGGAAGGGCTTTGAAGGTCAAGTCAAGGAATTAGGATAGAGGAGTTTCTGTTGTGGCTCAGTGGTAACAAACACCGCTAGTAACCTGAGGATGCAGGTTTGATCCTATGCCTCACTTGGTGGATTAAAGATCCAGCCAGCACTGCTGTGACCTGTGGAGTAGGTCGCAGGTGCGGCTCGGATCCGGCGTTGCTGTGGCTGTGGTGTAGGCTGGCAGTTGTAATTCTCATTTGACCCCTAGCCTGGGAACCTCCATATGCTGCAAGTGTAGCCCGAAAAAACAAAAACAAAGAAACCAGGGAGCCGAAAGTAGGAGGAAAGTAGGAGGAGCCGAAAGTAAGGAGGTGGCAAAGGAAGGAAGCTCTGTTTGAGAAGACTTGCTACTCGGGTCATTACCAATGTCAGCTGCCCAACAGAGAGGAGGAGACACGCTCTCTGAGCCTCGAAGACAGAGAAGGGGGGAGTGGCTGTTTCACTCTAGTAGTCCATTCATTTTACTCACTCATTTTATTAAGCACTTAATGTATGCTGGACTCCATGATGGGATCTGGGGGTGTCATGAGGGGGTCATCTGGAGGTGTCATAAACTTCAGCCTCATTCAAGGGAGGTGTGAGAGCTCCAAGGAGGCTATGGTTGTGCCCAGCTGTGAGACCAGAGAGAGCCTCCAGGAAGAGAAGGCCTTTGAACTGGGTGCTGCAGGATGATCAGGGGTTTGAAAGTCCTCTAATCAGGAGGAGAGGACATTTTAATCAGGAGCTCCAAACCACAGGGTTTTAATGTTTACTATTTAGTTCACCTGGCAAATCTTGGAGCTGGTAGCCAAGGCGAAGGAGGTGACTTATACTATAGATAAGGAAATAAAGACCTAGGGGCCAAGCCCAGAAAGCGCAAGTGCCCAGCCCCAGGTCAGCAGCCTGGAAGCAGCAGACTTGGGACTAAAAACCAGAGCTGTTAGGCTCCCAGCCAAGTGCTCACCCTGTAGGTTCACAGCCACTACTGGCTGTTTTAGAGCCCCCTTCACTGCTGCTTTTCAGTGCCGTGGATGCTGGGAGGGAGCTGTCAGCTGGTCCCCAACCCCCAGGATCTTGATCTGCCAAAGCCTGACCCCAGAAAGGGTCCAGGACTGGTGCCCCAGTCCAGGCTCCTCCATGGTTGGCGGAGGGCAGGCAGTGATCAGGTTGGAGAAAGACTCATCAGCCTCTGAGTCTGAGGGCTTGGGGCTGGTCCCAGGTGGGCCAGGTCCTGACTATGCAGCTGAGGCTTCACTTCCCCTGTCTGGTCCCTTCAGTTCACTCTGTCAAATTCGAATGCTGTTCACTCTAGGGTTCCCTATCTCCAGTCAGTGGAGAAACTGAGGGCATAATGGGTGTGACTAACAAAAAGTTACCTGATACTATTTTGAGGGACTGGGGGTTTCCTGCACCACTAGAATGACGACAAGAATGCTGCCTCACTGGGCCTGTGCAAGGTGACTTTCTGTGAGCGCTTACCAGGCCCAGTGCTGAGTGCTTTGTGTGCACTAATTCGTTGACTGGGGTGTAGATTGGAAAACTATCATTAATACGTTTGGTCTGTAAAGATGAAGAGGAGGAGGAGAATGAAAATTTCTTGCAAAGCAATGTAATTAACAATCTAATTCTTGCAAAACAATGTCATTCAGAAGTCTTTGAGAGCTCCTGGGGACTTTGCAGACTGGGCACCCTGACCCCTTGGGACAACTCTGGGCCTTCGCTTCCTTTATCCGAGTGGCCAGCATCCCTAGCACATAGGCAGCCAGCCCCGCATCCTCAGCCCCCAGCCCCTGGACGAGGTGTTTAGGCCCCAAGCCAGGCCAGCCCCAAGATTCCTATTCTGGGGCAGCTCGGCTGCAGACCCAGGAGGGCAGCCAACAAGGGGCCCAGCAGCTTATCGCTCGGCAGCGACTCTCCAGCTGGCAGACTGTCTCCGCTGCTGCTGAGCCAAGCTGATAAAGAGGACAGACCCTAGTGTTTACAGTGGCTGGGAGAGTGGGGCCTCCGGGGGGCGGCCCCATCTCCTCTGGGAACAGACTGTCTGTTTGCTGAGATACCATCGCATTCCTGGAGCCCCAGGATGGATGGGGGCCGGGTGGGGCGTGGAGATGGGAGGGAAGGAGGAAATACGACAGCTGCTGGCTCGCTGTTCCCCCGGGGCCCTCGCTGAGAAGGCCGACACTGGGTCTTCCAGTGGGTCTATGGTTTCCCGGCCCGATTGTTAAGCACTTCATAAAGGTCAGTGATAACCCACACGGGCATTTCACTCCACAGTTTGTAAAGTATTTTGGTCCTGCAGATAACCTTCCATTTAGGTAGTCTAAGGTCATAAAGTTTCACAGGTGAAAGATGCCTAACAAGGTTGGAGCAGAGAAGCAATGACATGGCCAGACACTGGGGCAGGGGCCTTGTATGACCCTCAGCTGACCTGGCCAGCTCACAGTAAAAGCTACCACTTGTGTAGTGCTTGCTGTGTGGCAATGACTGTTAAAAGCGCTTGAGATGTATTAATTCATCCTCAGCATATGGAAGTTCCCAGGCCAGGGGTCTAATCAGAACTGCAGCTGCTGGCCTATACCACAGCCACAGCAACGTGGGATCTGAGCAGCGTCTGCAGCCTATGCCACAGCTCATGGCAACGCCAGATCCTTAACCCACTGAGCAAGACCAGGGATCGAACCCTCGTCCTCATGGACACTAGTCAGGCTCTCTACTGCTGAGCCACAATGGGAACTTCCATATTAACTCACTTTTGATCTTCACAGCAGCCCATATGAGGTAGGTGCTATCATTATGCATTTAACAGATGAGGACCTTGAGGCAGACACATGTTAAGTGACTGATATAAATCACACAGGTGGGCAAAGAGAGGGCTGGGACTTGAACCCCAGCAGTGTACCTCCAGAATCTCCAGTTTAACCCCTGGGCTGCACTGCCAGCTTAAAGCCACCTAACAATAGGTGTGTCTCCAACCTGCTTACACCATTTACAACTGCAGAGGTAGCCTGGCAGAGACAGGAACTGGCTTTGGAATCAGGCCTGTGTTCAACCCCCAGCACTGGCATTGATGACCCCCAAGGCTGAGCTTTACCTCTCTGAGTCTCAGTTTCCTTCTCTGGAAAGTGGAAATGGGACCTGCCTTTGCAGTGGGTGTCAGAGATGTATGGAGCGGACCTGGGACATGGTAGATTTTCATTAAATAACTACTCTTATCATTTTGACAGCTGAGTTGGGGAGGTGGCCTGCCCAAAATTGAGACATCAGAGGAGTATCGTTTAAAAAGAGATGCCCGGTCACTCAGCTGTGGTTGCACAGAGGGGTGACATCTAGTTGAAGGGATCAAGTAGCTTCAGAGGAGGCAGCGTGAGCAAGTGGTTGGGGCTCTGGCTTCAGAGTTGGGCAGACTTGAGTTCAGATTCCAATATCCAGAACTTACCATCTGGGTAAACTTGGGGGATTGCTGAACTTCTTTTTGAGTCTGTAAAATGAGAACACTAATAGAACCTTCTTATAGGGTTGTGAAGAATGAGTGAGATCATTCAAGAAAAGCAGCCTTGGACATGCTGGCAGGTACACACTGAGTGCTCAATAAATACTGCTGCCATCATTGTTCCTGGAGGAGGGAGAGGGCGTGGTAGACAGAATAATGCCCCCGATCCCAAGATGTCCATGTCCTGGTCCTTAAAACCTGTGACTTGTTAGGTTACGTGGCACAGGGGAATTCAGGTTGCTGGTGGAATTAAGCTTGCTAATCATCTGACCTTGAGATGGGGAGATTATCCTGGATTATCAGGGTGGGCCCTATGTCATTGTCAGGGTCCCTATAAGTGGAAAGAAGGAGGGAGAGTCCATGTCTTAGTGATGTGAGTGAGAAAGACTCCTCCAGTCATTCCTGGCTTTGAAGATGGATGCAGGGGCCATGAGCCAAGGGATGTGGGGCTGCCTCTTGAAGCTGGAAAAGGCAAGGAAATGAACTCTTCCCTAGAGCTGCTAGAAAGTTATTCAGCCCTGCTAGTGCTCTGATTTTAGCCCAGTCATGCTCAATCTGGTCCAGACATCCTGAACTCTAAGATAATAAAATATGAGTTGTTTTAAGCTATAAGCTTGTGGTAATTTGCTATAGCAGCAAAAGAAAACTAATACAGGAGAGTTGGTCCTTAAACTCTGGCAGGATGGTAATGGGTGAAGGTGGGGCTAAGGACACACAGGTAGAGGAAACTATACACCTAATGGCATTTAGGCTAGAAAGCACAAGGTATTTTGGGGTTTGGTGGGAACCCACTGTGTGGTTCTTTGCAAAAACAGGCACAATCCTCCACCCTTTTTCCTATCCCCTTAGCAACGTAACTAGGCAGATCTCCCCATCAAGACGTGGAGTCTACTTCCCCATCCCTTGAATCTGCACTTGGCTTTATGACTTGCTTTGACCAAACCTATCCATGTTTCAAGCCTTCGCCTCAAGAAGGTTTGCACACTTCTGGACTCACTCTTGCTGTTCTTGGAACCTTGCCACCAGCTTATGAGCAAGTCCAGGTGTGACAGGCAGCTTCTAAAATGGCTCCCAAGAATCCCTGCCTCCTGGGATTAATGCCCTGTGTAATCCTGCACTGGTGGCTGGATCTTGTGCCTCCCTTCTAGCAAAGAGAGTACAGCAAAAGAGATGGGTTGGCACTTCTGATATTCAGTTATGAAAAGACTGTGTGGTTCCCATCTTGCTCTCCCTTTCTTGCTTTCTTCCTGACTTGCCTTGAGAGAATCCAGCTGCTGTGCTGTGAGTGCCATGTAGAATAACTCATATGGCATGGAAATGATGTCTCTGGTCAACAGCCAGTGAGGACCTAAGACCAGCCAAAGCCACATAAGTGAACTTTGAAGTAGATCCTCCCCCATCTGAGCCTTGAGATGACTGAAACCTTCATTGATACCTTGCTTGTAGACTTGTGAGCGGCCATGGGCCAAAGTTACCTGCTAAATGGTGCTTGGCTTCCTGACCCACAGAAACTGAGAAAATAAGAGGTAGTTTTAACTGTGGAATTTGTTTTGCAGCAACAGACAACTAACACAGATAACTAACTAACCGATAACTAACCAGGCTCATCTGCTGGATATGAGTGACACATGGCTCTTCCTTTCACTCAGCCAATAGCTAGACAACTATCAGAGATGTGAGTGAGGCCATCCTAGACCAGCTAGCCCCCAGCCAACCTGTTTGCTGCTTATAGACATGTGAGTGAGCCAAGCCAAGATCAGCTGAGCCTGGCCCAGATCAGCAGAACTTCTGCTGACCTTAGACGTGTTAGTAATAATATACATTGTTGTTTTAAGCTGCTGAGTCTTGGGGGGTGATTTTTTTTTTACCCAGGAATAGCTAACTAATATAACCTGTATGGCCAGAAGGTTATGGGTATAGTAGGAACTGAGGCTGGGAAGCTGGATAGGGGCCTGAATGTAGAGAGATTTGATGCCAGATTAAGGCATTTAGATTTTAAATGGCCAGCAACAGGAGTAGGGTTTTGAGCAGGAGACTAAGATCATGACCAGCACTATGGTTAAGGACCTTTCCTGTGGCAGCAGGGAGTGGCATGAATCGGAGGCAGGGGATCATTTAGGAAGCTGCTGTCCGGAGGCTGATGAGAAGTGATGGAGGCTTGAAATTTGTAGTTGTGAGGAATGAGAGAGAGACAGCAGAGGTGGAGTCAATGGGACCAGTTCTGGAATGGGTTGGGGGCAGGGCTATGGGAGTGTGGAAGTCAGTGCCCAGGTTTTGATGGGTGCTATTAACAGAGATGGGGGAGTCTGCATGAGGAGGAAGCAGATGCATGCTATTTTTTTTTAAGGCCACACCCGTGTCATATGGAGGTTCCCAGGGTAGGGGTCCAATCAGAGCTGTAGTGGCAATGCCTGGTCCATAACCCACTGAGTGAGGCCAGGGATTGAACCCAAAACCTCATGGTTCCTAGTCAGATTTGTTTCCACTGTACCACGATGGGAACTCCATGCATGCTATTTTGGATGGACAGAGGGTCAAGTGCTAAAGAGACCCTCTGGTAAGAGGCCCAGGAGACAGTGATTCAGTTCTGTAAAGGGAGCTTTATCCCCAGCTCGGTGTATCAGTAGCTCTAAGGAAGAGTAGAGAATAGCACGTTCAGACTGGGCAATCAAGAGAGATGGATAAGAGAGATGGATAAAGGACTATTTACAAAGGTGGTGAAGTAGCCTGGGGCTAGCATTGGTGGGGAGCTGATATCACCCCCCAGCACTGAGAAGGCCCCAAAGGGAGGAAGCAGGAACCAGAATGAGGAGAGTGTGTGGTATGGACAAGGCTACGTTATAGGAGATGTGGCCTTTGGTAGAAGATGCAGACGACCCGTGGCAACCCAGCAAGGAGGACACAGGAGATTAAATATGCTGACTGCTCCCTCTTCCTGTTCTGGGAGCACTTTCCAGTGTCCTTTATTGGCTGGCTCTAACCTGAAGCCAGAGAACAAGGTTGCCTATTGATGCAGCCTAGACACATCAGCCTCACAGGACACAGGTGGAGAAGGGGAGGGATGAACGGAGGGTATCTAGCCACCTAACAAATTAATTTTTTTCTTTTAAAAAATGTGTTGAAGCATAGCAAGTGAAATTTCTCTACCTAGGTCAATCGGTGACCCTGTACTGGTGGATGAAATGTGAGGGAATATGCTAGGGAATTTCTAGAGAAATGTTCTTTACTTTTAGGAAGGAGATAGCAGGAAAGCTGTTCCTCATTATGTCTGATGTGATGCCTGGAACTGCAGCAGCTATTTTGCAACTGTGAGGGAAGCTAGCCTAGGTCAAAACTGACCCACCAAGGATCGAAAAGAAAAAGATGGAAAGAACTGGATCTTTAATGACCCTGTGGAACTGCGCTGAGAACCTGTTCCATCTCTGGTTCTTTTTTTTTTTTTTTTTTTTTTTGGCCATGAAATAATAAAGGTTCTTATTGTTTGAACCACTTTGAGTTGGCTTTCCTAATGGACACAGCTGCCGTCTACCATCTCCAAGCTCATGTGCAAGCATTCTTGGCTCCCAGACTGCAGGCGACACCCCCTTGTTTTTCTCTACTGACCAAGGGCTTGAAGTGCATGCATCAGATTCAATGAAGAGTTTCTAATGCTTTTCAGTCTGTGGCAAATGAAAGAGTTGGAAGTGGGGGATAGGCTCATATCTGCTGTGTTGCCCTATAGCTACAGATGGCTCCTGATGGTAGCAATGACCGCAGCAGAGAGACTTTCATGGAAAGAGGTGGAATAGGGTGGTTGGGAGGCATAGACCTTACAGGTTGTCAGAATTGGCTTCAAGTCTAGATTGACTGCTTTCTAAGTGTGTGACTTTGGGCAAGTCAATTCACCTCTCTGAGCCTCGGTTTTCTCACTGGGTGCATTAAGGATTGAATTAGGTAAAAGAAAACCAAAAAACCTGCCCAATGTTCTGTGATCACCTATATGGGAAAATAATCTGAAAGAGAATAAATGTGTGCATATGTATAACTGAATCACTGTATTGTACAACAGAAATGACCACACCATGGTAAATCGACTATACTTCAATACAACCTAAAAATGGAAAAAAAAAGTGAGAGTGGAAGCATATTTCTCTGGAGAAGAGAAAAATATTCTTAGCTGTGCATCATGCCAACAAGGTGTGTTGGAAAAATGCAACTTAACACACTGTTATGAAACAACTGACTTGCTTTACTCACTGCTCTGGCCTGGCAGGCATTTTACTGGTTGTGCAGTGCCCTGGGAAGACGGTGGGTCTGGTAGTTGGTCTTCCTGGTTCTACACAGCTCACTCCTCTTCCTGGGAGGAGAACAGCCCCATTTTTGTCCAACCTCTCTTAACCCCCCCTTTGGAATGATCTCGCCCTTCTTTGTACTCAGGACTTATTTTGAGCAAGTTTAAAACCGTCTTGCAAAGTTCAAGATCATTATGGCAGGCAAAAATGCAGTGAAATAGCACACCACTGTCAGTTAATTACTAAAAATCCTTTAATAGCTGACATTATTATAAATTACATACCCATTACGACAGGGACAATTGGGCTCTCTGTTTTTCTTGCGCCGCATTGGAACCCCAAACAATGCCGTCTTGTTGGGGAGAATGACCTGGATGCACTTGGAGGCAAGTTGGGGGATTCCATGGGCTACCTATGCTGATCACAGCAGCCTGAGGCAGCTGCCTGACCAGACCCCAGAACCAACCCTTTCTCCATTTCTACCTGCTTCCCCCACTGCTATGGCTACAAGAATCCCTTCCCCATGGGCCTCACAACTCCCTCTGCCCTGCTCCCCGTTCCTCTGCCTGTCGACATAGCTTAAAGAGCCCCTCTTCCAGGCAGCTTCCTTTGATTCTCCTTCCTAAAGCTCCAGGCACATGGTAGGTTGGTTCCATTTTTGCTTTTGAGTTGGGCACATAAAGTATACATGTTAAGAGTAAACCTTGATGATTTTTGACATATGTGTACACTGCGTACCCCCCTCCCAAGTCAAGATATGGAATGTGGGTCCTCTCTGGACTCGGAAACATTCCTGTGCGTGAGACTCCCCTCTGGAGCATCTGCAAAAGGCAGCCTCTGGCCTAGGCCAGAGATGCCGATTCAGTGGGTCTGGGGTGGCCCAGGAGGGCAGATGAATAGCACTTAGGTCTTCAGGTGGCCTGAGTCTGCAGCCCACCCTTGGAGAAACCCACTCCATGCTTGCTGGGGCTAAGTCCCCTGTCTTCTTTGTTGTCTCCCTGTCAGGTGGGGGCATGCGCTGGTCCTCTCATTTCAGGGCCCAGCAGAGTTCTGGGGCCAAGAGCAGCATCCATAGGGATGGATCCAGGCAGGGTACAGCCTGAAGCTATGTGATCTGTGAGGCTGTCCCAGAGAAAAAGAACATTGTTGTTGAGTGTGGGGGGCTTGGAAGGGCCTCCTGCAAGGGACTTCTACCCCACTTTCAGTCCACCTCTGGCAACCACTAAAAGTTCAGGGTCTTAGATGTTGTCAGGGTGAGAAGTCATCTGCTGGACAAAACAGATCATTCCCCAGCTCACTCCTCCTATCCACAGGCAAGGTCATGGTGACGCTTAGCCCTGCCCCAGATTAGTATCACCTGGGGGAGCTTAAAAAAGCCATACCCAGGCCCCACATCTGATATTCTGGTTTAATTGGTCTGCGGTGGGGATTGAGCTTTAGCAGTTTTTAGCGCTCCTAGGTGATTCTAATATACAATCAAAGCCAAGAATCCCCGAGCAGAGACCCAGCTCTGAATTTTAATCTTGCTTTACCTGCTTCAGACTGAAACTAGGAGAAGGCCAGGTGACTGCACCTCGTCCCATCACCGTCTGCGTCTCCTTCTGAAGGGGCCAGTCATGTTCCTTGCCCACCTCCAGAGCACCCACTCCATCCTGTGGACAATCCAACTAATAATATTGGGCAGTTATCAAGCACCTTATGTTATTTCTAATCCTCATGGCACCATTGCATTTCTGCGGGAAGGAACCTGAACATGGGAAGCCTTACTGGTGGCCTTCGGAGCCTCCGTGCGTGAGTGCTGCAGCTAGGATGGTACCCAGGCCTTTAGGACTTCAGAGCCCACATGCATTTCCCTGGCCAGACTCTTCCCGGAGGCATTGCCTGTGAACACTGGCCATGCCCAGGGCACAGGCCTGGGGCCTTCTTATCCATTAGGCATAGCAGATACAGGGCCTAGGGCCCACAATAATTTTAGGGGGCCTGCAAAGTGTCTTAATTTTAATTTCGTTTGAAATCAGAATAAAAAAAAGGAATCATGATGAATGTACAACGAATCCATCCTGATTACATTTGTATGCCAATACACTTGAGCAATATACTATTTAATATTTTGTTATGGAAGAAGAGGCTCATGAAAACAAAAATGTCTGGGAACCATATGCAACCCCGCACACAGTCCTGGGCCCTGGATGGCATTGACACCTGAGTTGCCCAGCCCGTTCCAGAGCATGGCCAGTGCTAGTGGGGACTGAGGCAAGAAATGTTTATCACACACCTTCTGTACTCCGAGCTCTGGGAAGTGACAAGAGCATTAGGCATGTCCTGGACTGGCTGCGGAGCCGATGTGCACCAGGAAACCAAGAGCAGGACGGCCCAGGATGCCCTCTCCCCCTGCACCCAGTCCTTACCTCTGTCTCTTCTCGTTCTTGTCATTTTATTATCTAGCTATGTCCTCTTTTGCGGGTTATTGAACTGTTTAATGCATGTAATTCTTCAATCAAACTATTCTTTCGTTGATTTTTTTCCCCTTTCTTCAGCAAAAGTATTTGGTATTTTAGGGCCAAACCTGTGGCATATGGAGGTTCCCAGGCTAGGGGTTGAATCAGAGCAGCTGTAGCTGGCAGCTTACGCCACAGCCACAGCAATGCGGGATCCGAGGTGCATCTGGGACCTACCCCACAACTCACAGCAATGCCAGATCCTCAACCCACTGAGTGAGGCCAGGGATCGAATTCACGTCCTCATGGATCCTAGTCAGGTTCATTAGCCGCTGAGCCATGAAGGGAACTCCAAAAGTATACTATTTTGATAATGCACTTGTTATTTTAAAATATCGAATTGAGTTGTCTCTGAATGGGTAAAAAGCCCATGGTGTAGAACTTCAGAAGGTACTGAGGAAGGCCGAGGGCGGGGGGAGAGAGGGAAGCTTCTTTTGTATGGAACCTTTGGTCCTGTTTTGATTTTGTGCCACGTGCAAGCATTGCCTACTTAATATAATGGATGAGAACAAACAAACAAAAACCAAATGAGTATGGGCCAAAAAGTTAATTTCCTTCTCTCCCGGCTTCCAGCCTCCCTGTTGCCCCCAGAGAGGACCATCTTTACTAGCTTATCATGTATCTTTCCAAAGACATTTTATGCATATGTAAGCTTATATGCTTTCTATAAAATTTACCCAAACTGTAGCACACTGTACGCATTGCTGTTATTCACTTAATATCTTTCTCCCAGTTAAATATACTTACTATAACTATATATTTATATTCATTATATATGTTCTATATTTCAGATTATTTTCCTTTATAGGTTATTATAAGATATTGAATACAGGTCACTTGGTACTTTGATAGGGATTGTATTGTATCTGGAAATTGCCTTGGCTGCTATGTTCATTTTGACAATGTTGCTTCTTCTAATCTAAGAACATGGTATATCTTCCCATCTGTTTGTGTCATCTTTGATTTCTTTCAACGGTGTCTTACAGTTTTAAGAGTACAGGTTTTTTTGCTTCCTTAGCTAGGTTTATTCCCAAGTATTTTATTCTTTTTGGTGCAGTGGTAATGGGCACTTGGGTTGTTTCCATGTCTTGGCTGTTGTAAATAGCGCTGCTGTGAACATTGGGGTGCATGTACTTTTTAAATTAGAATTTTCATCTTTTCCAAATATATGCCCAGGGATTGCTGGATCATATGGTATCTCTATTGAACCTCCATACTGTTTTCCATAATGGCTGTGCCAGTTTACATTCCCATCAGTAGTGTAAGAGAGTTCCCTTTTCTCCACATTCTCTCCAGCATTTATTATTTATAGACTTTTTGATGATGGCCATTTTGACTGGTGTTAGGTGATACCTCATTGTGGTCTTGGTTTACATTTCTCTGATAATTAGTGAAGTTGAGCATCTTTTCATGTGCTTCTTGGCCATCCATATGTCTTCTTTGGAGAAATGTATACTTACTTAGGACTATACCTAAGTAAATGTCACCATACTTAGGTCTTCTGCCCATGTTTTCATTGGGTTGTTTGTTTTCAGTCACTTAGTATCTCGGTCTTGTCTTACGGAGAGTTGCCTCATTCTTTTTAACAGCTGGATGATATACCATAGTTGGTTTAACCAGATCCTCTATTGATAAGGATGTTTCCAATCTATTTTTTTCCTTTTTTTTTTTTTTTTTTTTTGGCAAAGGAGAAAAACAGCTTTATTGCTTTGCCAGGCAAAGGACTCCACAGCAGGCTAATGCCCTAAAAACTGTGTCCTCCTTTGGGAGAGAATAGAAAGTGGTTTTATAAGTTTGGGAGTAGAAAATAGGGCCGCAGATAAGGATCAGGGTATATGCAAGCTTTCATTCTTCTTCAGAGTTGGCGTTTGGTGGCCCCAGGATTGGTTCTGGTGATCCTCCTCTCTTGTTTTCCTATTTCTTTTTATTATAAAGTAATCTTATGGAGCATAACTCCCACCCATTTAGTTGTGCTTTAAGTGTGTGTGTGTGTGTGTGTGTGTGTGTGTGTATGTTATTTTACTTATGTGCAAGTATATCTATATGGTATGTGTATAAAGTGGAATCAGGAGTTCCTTTCATGGCTCAGCAGTTAACGAACCCAACTAGCACCTGTGAGGACATGAGTTCGATCCCTGGCCTCACTCATTTGGAGATCTGACATTGCCTTGAGTTGTGGTGTAGGTCGCAGATGCAGCTCGGATCTGGCTTTGCTGTCGCTCTGGCGTAGGCCAGCAGCTGCAGCTCCGATTCAACCTCTAGCCTGGGAACCTCCATATGCCAAGAGTACACCCCCCCCCCCAAAAGACACACAAACACACACACACAAATAAATAAAGTGGAATCACAGTGTTAACAGGTGTGAGCTTTGCTACCAGGAGGGGAAGTTGGGACAGCTACCATGGGGAGGCCAATTTGGCCATATTTATCTAAATTAAATCCCTGCTCTGTAAACAATTTCTGGAGCACCTCCTGGGTGCTGGGCTAGGAGTACAGAGGTGAGGAGCACTCCATCTTTTCACTTGGGGGGCTCTCAGATTGGGACAAATTCACTTATAGCCCCTGGAAGGTAGGCTATACAAACATCAGAATAGTGCAAGCCATGGACCTGTCACTCGGGAGAGAAGGAGAAAACAGTTGCTCAGCGGGAAAGAAGGAAGGGGATTGCAAGCAGGTGAACCGCCATGCACAAAGGCTGGGCATCAGCTAGCAGGACACAGGGGAACTTTGGGGTGTTCTGGGGAGCAGGCCTCCTCTTGTTCAGGGTCCATGAGGTGGGAGGGGAGGTGAGATGGAACCTGCACCTAACAGGGCTGGAAAGCAGCTCTTTTGGCTGTCGCTCATGGGCCTCATTGCATGGGTTCTTAACCTGGGAGCTCCATGGTAGCAGGGAAATACCAGAAGCCTCTCTCTGGCCTTGGTGTGGAGGGATGATTTGATGCTGACATTTCTTCCAGTAAACTCCTAGTCTTAAATGGCAGGCTCCCTGCACTAAAGGCCTTTGGCCCATAGCAAGTGCCGTAGAACCAAGCAGTTGATTTTAGCCAAGGACCAAAATACGCCATATTCCTGGGCATTGTCTCTGAAATGAGGGCTCCTGTGTTCCCCTGAAGGCTGAGGGTAGTGAACTTCCTCCAGGAGGCCAGGGGTCAGGTCTAGGGTTGTGGTCTGATGCTGCTCACAGTGACAATCTTTTTTTTTTTTTTTTTTTTTTTTTGTCTTTTTGCCATTTCTTGGACTGCTCCCATGGCATATGTAGGTTCCCAGGCTAGGGGTCGAATCGGAGCTGTAGCCACTGGCCTACGCCAGAGCCACAGCAACGCGGGATCCAAGCCACGTCTGCAACCTACACCACAGCTCACGGCACCGCTGGATCCTTAACCCACTGAGCAAGGCCAGGGATCGAACCTGCAACCTCATGGTTCCTAGTCGGATTCGTTAACCACTGAGCCACGACGGGAACTTCACAGTGACAGTCTTTAGAAGTCTCTTGTCTCTGTTCAAAAAAACTTCCACTTAGCATTCTAGTCCCTCATAGATCAAGGGTAGCTTTAATATTAACATGGGATATATTATAAATACGATGTAAAAGTAAATTTCTTCAATATCTTTGAGTCAAGTTAGCCCTCCAGAAAACTCCTTTGACTTGAGAGGTTCCCCTGGTCATGCAGTTTGAGAAGGATGGGTGCAGGCAATCTAGTTTCAGCAAAGCCACAGCTGTCACCCTGGCCTCTGTGCAAGTGCTTCCAGCCCTCTTAACAACCAGGAAACTTGGTGCACTTCACTCATTCACTCCCCTCTTCATTTGTTCATCTAGTATTTCTGAGAGCTGATAATGGACAGGGCATTACCTACGTCCACAAGGAACGGGATTACAGTAGCAATTCTAAAGCCTTTGCATATATGATCTCAATCCATAAAATGCCCCTATGAGGTAGGTAGTACTATGATTAAACCCATCTCTGAAACTCTGGGAGCACAGGTAAAATAACAAAGGCCACCCTGTAAGCAGCAGAGCCAAGACTGAGACCCAGGCAGTCTGACCCCCCCCACCCCGCCCCGACTGCCCTTTTACCTCCTGAACTATGCACACTGAACAGTGGTGAGAGGCCTTAAGCATTGGGAAAAGGGGCAAAGAGCTCTGGGAGTTAGAATGCCTAGGCTTGGGAGTTCTTGTTTTGACGCAGTGGAATCCAACTAGGAACCACAAGGTTGCGGGTTTGATCCCTGGCCTCGCTCCGTGTGTTAAGGATTCAAAGTTGCCATGAGCTGTGGTGTAGGTTGCAGATGAGGCTTGGATCCTGCATTGGTGTGGCTATGGTGTAGGCCTGCGGCTACAGCTTCAATTTGACTCCTAGCCAGGGAACCTCCATATGCCGAGGGTGCAGCCCTAAAAAGACCAAAAAAAAAAAAAAAAAAAAAAAAAATACCCAGGCTTCACTTCTGCCTCTCTCCACGTGGCCCTAAGCTCTTGGGCAAATCACCTTCCTTTCCTTTTCTGGCCCCCCTATCCTGCCCTATTCTGCTCTGAGCTATTTAGGTGATTAATTGATTGATCGATGGAATGAGTGCTCTTTGCTTTTTAGAGCCACACCTGTGGCATATGGAGGTTCCCAAGCTGGAGGGGTCAGGTCAGAGCTGCAGCTGCCGGCCTACACCACAGACACAGCAGCTTGGGATCCAGCTGTGTCTGCAACTTACACCATAGCTCACAGCAACGCCAGATCCCCAACCCACTGAGCAAGGTCAGCGATTGAAACTACATCCTCCTGGATACTAGTCAGGTTCATAACTGCTGAGCCACAATGGGAAATCTCTATTTAGGCTACTTAGATAGTACAGGGTCGGGAGTTTCCATCATGGCTCAGTGGTTAACAAATCTGACTAGCATCCATGAGGATGCAGGTTGGATCCCTGGCCTCACTCAGTGGGTTAAGGATCCGGCGTTTCCGTGAGCTGTGGTGTAGGTCGCAGACTCGGCTCAGATCCTGTGTTGTTATGGCCTGTGGTGTAGGCTGGCAGCTACAGCTCTGATTGGATCCCTAGCCTGGGGCCAAAAAAAAAAGATAGTACAGCTTTAAGTGCAGTCCAAGGGGTGGGACCAAGAGTACTTGGCTACCTGAGCTGCTGAGTCCTGTGTGCCAGGACCTTCTTTTTTTAATTCCTACTGCGGTCAAGCAGGTCCATTTCATAGATGAGGAAACTGAGTCTCCCAGAGGTTAGTTTGTTGCTAGTTTAGTGGTTTAACCTGGTAACAATTGACTCCATGCTCATTTCACTAATAATAGCTCCCATTTACAGAATACTTATTGGGTACCTGACACTGGGCTAAAGCATTTGGATCTTCAGAACAACTTCCCAGTGTCATTATTGCCAGTTAAGTCTCAGGCTCCCTATCTATAATCAATAATTTCGGAGTAACAATAACAACCTACTGAGGGTTGTTGCAGGAGGTAAAGGAAATTGCCCAAGGTCACACAGCTAAGAGGCAGCTGAACCCAAGTCGATTTGGTTCAACAGAGTAACAGTTAAGAAGCATTACTCTGTGCAAAATACAGGCTGCCTGGGGTGGCAATAGTAGAGCCAGCATTTGATTGCAGGGGCTATGGTAATAGGTCCCATAAGTACAGACAGGACCAGAAAAACCATCCTTTCTGAGAGAAAGTAGTAAGAAGCAAACAGGCAAACAAAAAAAACCTAAAAGTAGGTGATGTTAGGAACTGGTTAAACCAGTATCCCCAACATTGTATGTATCCAAGCGGATATTAGAATGATAAGAGATGATGCACAGATAAATTTCCTATTCTGTGTATTTTATTTATTTATTCATGTCTTTTGTCCTTTTAGGGCCACACCTGCAGCATATGGAAGTTCCCAGGCTAGGGGTTGAATCGGAGTTGTAGCCTCCGGCGTACACCAAAGCCACAGCAATGCCAGATCCAAGCCGCATCTGCCACCTACACCACAGCTCACTGCAACGATGAATCCTTAAACCACTGAGCGAGGCCAGGGATCAAACCCACAACCTCATGGTTCCTAGTCGGATTCGTTTCCACTGTGCCACGGTGGGAATTCCCTGTGTATTTATTTTAAAATGATAACTATAACTAGCACATTTGTGACTCCAGGGCTATTACTGCTTACAAGGCCAACTGATTTTTTAAATTAATAAGCGTCGATAACTTGTGTACACTTTTCAGATGTTCTCTCAAGCTCTCAAATATGTAACAGCAAGTTATGCTGGTTCTGTCTTCAAATATGTCCAGAACCTGATCTCTTCTCTCCAAGCCTGCATGGCCTCTCCTGAGCCACTGCGTCTCCCACCAGTTCCCTACTCCCAGCCCTGCCCCTGCAGTATAGTCTCCACATGGCCGCTAGAGGGAGCCAGTTAAAATAGAAGGCAGATCTGTCTCTCCCTCTCCTGGCTTCCAGGGTCTCCCAGCTCAGAGGACAAGCCAAAGACACATCTATGGCCTGTGTGACCCCCCCACCCCCACCCCCACCCCAGTTTTTCTCTCATCTTATCACCTCTTTGATGGTCTTGGAACATGCTCAGGACCCTTGTACTTGATGTTCTCTGAGCCTGGAACATTCTTCCCCCAGTGTCAGAGAGGTTCCCTTCATCATCAAGATCTTGCTCAAATGTCACCTTCCCAGAACAGCATTCCATGACCACTTTCTCTGAACCACACTCACCCTCTCCTAGCATTCCTGTCTCCTCTTCTCTGTTTTATTTTTGATCTTGGCAACTTTATCTTCCAAGATGCTGGATACCTGATTATTTTGTTTATGGTCTGTCTGTCCTTCCACTAGGTTCCTTGAGCTCAGGGATTTTTGTTTTGCTCACTGCAGGATCCCTAGCACCTGGAACATGGCCTGGGACCCAATAGGAGTTTGATGAGTTGGTGTCCAATAAATGAATACGAAGTTTCATTCAAGCACATGTGCATTTTTTTTTTTTTTTTTTTTGCTATTTCTTGGGCCGCTCCCACGGCATATGGAGGTTCCCAGGTTAGGGGTCGAATCGGAGCTGTAGCCCCCGGCCTACACCAGAGCCACAGCAACGCAGGATCCGAGCCACGTCTGCAACCTACACCACAGCTCACGGCAACGCCGGATCGTTAACCCACTGAGCAAGGGCAGGGACCGAACCCGCAACCTCATGGTTCCTAGTCGGATTCGTTAACCACTGCGCCACGACGGGAACTCCCACATGTGCATTTTTCAAGAAAGAAGGTCCAGGGTACTCATCAAAGTCTCAGAAGTGTTGTCTACCACCAAAGGGGGCAACAGCTCCCCCATTCTGGACCATGTTGGCCAAGTAGATTGACCTTCTAGAGATGCAGACATCACATAGCCAGTTGGGCCTATAGTGTTCTCCTGAGAGTTAATAAGTGAAGCATTGTTTTATCCATTAGTTTTCTGTGAAGTGGGCTGGGTTGAATCAGTCTCCCTGCCCTTCCATCTCTACATAGCAAGAGGTGGCCCAGACACCCTCTATGATACCTCCATTCATATGCAGTGACTCCTAGAGCCTGCCTCTTCCAACCGTTGAGAAGCAAGCTCTGTCTTGAATGATTTCTGCCATTTCATGCCTTGTGTCTTCCCAGCTAATGTGGAAACATCCCAAAGCAAAAGATCGTGTTTTTCTGGGACCAGATATTAAGAAAATGGACACTCAAGCAGCCCTGGGTTCAAGTCCCATATCTGCCACTTGTTATTTAATCTCTCTGTTTCCTTCTTTTTTAAAAATGGATCCTATAAGAATAAGAACTTCTTCATGTTGTTGGGAGGATTTGATGAGATAGTGCATATAGGTGTTTGGTACAGGATGATGAACAGCATGGAACTTGGCAAAGAAAACAATTTTAATTCCAGCATATCACAAACATTAAGTGCCCTTATGTGATAGGAGTTATGCTAGGGACTAGGGAGACGAAATGGGACAGGCCCTCTCTTGTGTACATTAGCTTCTCTGATAGTGCAGAGTGGCATCAAGTGTCCTGTTTCGCTCAATGGGGCTGTGAGTGGCCTGTGCCTGGCATTTCAGCTTATTTAGCCACAGGGGGCTTACATTCCAGAGGCAGAGGATTGCAAGGTTTACGAATTGTGAGAAAACACAGGGTTCTCTGAGGGGAATACTAGAATGATGGGGAGGGGGCAGATTTGAATCTGAGGGGTTACCTCTTCATTATTTTGTGAGTAACCTGGCTGCAGAGACCTGTGGAGCAGCAACTGGGACCTCACTTATCTCCTCTCCTGCACCCCAGGGAATTGGAGCTTGTTCTCCAGAAGGGTGATCTAGGAGGATGCCTGTAGGCTGAGGCTCCGAAGCATGCCCTCTGGGCACTGCGACACACACCCTCTAGTGGTCACAAGTCAGGCAGTAGGCTGGATGGGCCCTAGAAATCCAAGGACAGTGGGACTGCCACCATCCTTTTAGTATCCCTTTCTGATCCTATCTCCACCGTGACACAGTCTTTCTAGAATGAGGGATGACTCTGGGACCTCATGTTGTTTAATTTTGGTAACCACCTATAGCATGATTCCTATTCCCAGTTTACAAATGAGAGCCCTGAGGCTAATAGAGCTGAGGGAAGTTAAGTAGGGTCAGTACTGGACTCAGGCCTACCAGGCATCATCCAGCTGGGACCTAAAGGCGCCCCACCCCACTGGCACATCTCTGGGTTGAGCAGGAGCAGAAGGCAAACTCTGTCTGAATTACCACCCAGGGAGAAGGTAGCCCTCCCTTGGAAGGTTACTACTTTAGTTGCTCCTTGGCCTGAGGCTCCAAGCACAGACCTGGCATCCCTGAAGGAATCCTGCAGAAAGGGGTGAGCTGGTACCTCAGGGAGGTATGGGGGTAAGGGGGAAAGAGCCACAGCTCACAGATTTGCCTCCAGGGTTAGGGGCTGAGCATTTGAGGAAGACTTGAAGGGTAGCCCATCTGCCTGCTGGTCTCCCTTTACCTTTGCTTCACACCCATTTATGCCTCCCCCCAGCCAAAGTGGCTGGGTTTAAATCCAGCCTCTACCACTAACTACAGGCTTGTGCAAGTTACTTAAGGTCTTTGTGCCTCAGTGTCCTTAACTGTAAATTAGTGCTTAACAACCATGCCTACCTCCCAAAGTGTTGTATGGAGTTTGGGGCCTCACTCCACAACAGATTCAGCACGTCCAGTGGACATTTTGAAAAACACTGTCCTGAAGGGTGTGCTCTGGCAACACAGACCCACCCCACTTTCTAGCTGTTGGGGGAGGGTGCACAATGGTTTATACCTCTCTGGTTTTAGCATTTCAGTACTTTCAAGACTATCTTCTTTTCAATGGCAAATTAAGTGAGCAAGTTCCTATTCCTCAGTTTCCTCATTTATAAAATGGAAATAAGAGTATCAGTGTTGTTGTGAGAATGACTAAAATCTTTGTAATGCTTGAAACATGGCCTTGCCCATAGTAAACACAAGTTATTGCAATCCATGGTCAAACCAGCAGATACCCTAATTAAAACAAGCTATTAAAAAACTACATTACATTGAGTTTCTCCTTACATTAATTTCCCCAGGGGCAAGAAGTGATCGAAAAGGGGGTACAAGATCCTTTATTCTTTAGTTGTCCTTTAGGTGTTGCTTACACAGGTGTTTTGTTCACTTGTGAAAATTCACCCTGTTTACTTGCGATTTGTGAACTTAAAATGCACTGTCTTGTAGAATCTTCATGGTTCTGTGAAGAAAGCAGGGCAGGCATCAACAACCCCATTTATCAAACAAGAAACTGAGGTCAAGACAGCTGTTTTCATTAGGCCGAAGTAGAAGGGGATGAGGGTGGGGAAGATTCTAAGTCCTGCCCTCAGTTCTCCAGAGTAACCGCCTCTCCCAGAGGGTGCGGAGCGAACAGTGCCTGGCTCCAGGTGAAGTTCGGCAAAAGGTTCTGAGTCCTTCCTACAAACACCGCCCTTCCCCCAGGGCACACACAACTCGGGCCCACTCGGGGACTCACACCACCGCACGCTCACAAGGCCAGCCCCACACGTGGGAACCCCCGAGGGAGGCGCGCGCGCAGGCGCCCCCTCTGCCCTCGCTGGGGAATGGCGCCCAGCCCCGGGCCAATGAGAGTAGCGGAATTTCTTTCATTCAGAGCAGGGCCGGGCTCTTGCCCGGAAAGGGGCGGGGCGCCAGGCCCGGGGCGGGGCCGACTTGCGCCAGGGAGAGGGCGGTGCCCGCCCCGTGGCCCGGCCAATCGGCGCCGCGCCCGAGGGGGGAGGGGGAACCAGGTCTTTTTTCCCTCCGCTCGGGGCCAATCCCGACTTTACAAGCTTGAACTTTTGCCACCCTCGGACGAGCTAGCGCGCCCGAGGAGGTACCCCGCCGCGCCGGCTCCAGGGGCAAGAGCGGCCTTAACCCTTCCCGCGCCGGGAGGCCTGCTGCTGCGCCCCCACCGGCTCATCCTGGATCGGGGGGGGGGGGGGAAGCGGTTCCCCCAACCCACCCCCATTCCCATGGTGAAACGTTGTTGGGGAAATCACGAGCCCTACTACCTATATTCCTCTTCGCTGTGCAGAGAATAAACTGGGGAAGGGAAAGGGGTGGAAGAATCACTCAGCCTCGAGGGGGCCCGGGACACTGGAGGCCCGCCTAGCTCTGAGGAAGAGACTTGGCGACTAAGAAGAGCCGAGAGAAGACATCTCCTGCCTCTACCCCACCCTCTCTAACTCCCTGTTCCTGCAAGCCTGGAGCCCCCATGCGGGAGGCGTCCCACGCTCCGCGGTCGGCCCAGCGGACAACCCCTGACTGCGCAGGGGGTGTGTAAACCGCGTCCTCTCACGGAAGATCCCGCTATTGCACAAATCAGCAGCCCCCTTTGCACCCCAAGAGATGCAAGCCACGAACGCACACACGCACACCCATTTTTATAAGCCTTCTCTGGGCTGGGGGTATGTAACAACTCTAAAGTGCAATGTATAAGTTTGTGCACAAGCCGAGGAAAGGCAAAGCGCCCCGTTTGCATCCAAGTCTCTGTGGGTTCGCCGAGCCCTCGCACCGCCCGCAGTGGTTTGTGTAACCGTGTGTATGTGTGTGTGTGTTGTTCGCTCGCATGCGTGCCCGAGGCGCACGCGAGCCAGAGAGCTGGCCGTGGGCGCTGTCAGGACCGGGGCCGGAGGGGGGCGCGGGGGCGAGCTCGGGGCGGGGGCCAGGGCTCGGCCCGCCCCGGGAGCCGGCCCCTCAGAGCCTCCGGCCCTGCAAAGGGACGTGTTCTCCTTTAAGAGTTAAGAAACTTGAAACCTTGTTTGCGCAACAATCAGCGCCGCGGAGCCGCCAAAGTGTCTAGACTGGCATATGATGGGAGGCAGCCAATGACTCCGCGGCGCTCCTCCGGGGGCCCTCAGTGTGCGTTTGAGGAGAACAAAAAAGAGAGAGAGCCGATCTGGGGAGCGAGCGAGGGAGCCGAGCCGAGAGAAAGAGCCGCCGGGCGCTGCCTCGCCAGACCTCGCTGGGACCGCGGGGCCACCGGGAGGCACTTTTTGTGGAGGGGGGAGGGGGGCGACCTCTGCAGCCGCAACGTCCCGGGCGTCCCAGCGCAGCGTGGGGCGGGCTGCGACCTCTTCCTCGGTGGATTGCATTTTTAATTAAGGATTCCCAGCAGCTCTTTGGGATTTTTACAGTTTCCACTCATGTGTTGACACCCGCGTTCAGGAGAAATTCGCTCCAAGTGCATCTAGCGCCCGGGACCTGAGACGGAGTTGGCCTTTCGTGCATGCAATTCCAGGGATTTTGGTTTTGTTTGGGGTTTCTTTTTCTTTCTTTCCCTCCCCCCCCCCCCTTTTGCAGGGAGTAAGAAGGAAGCCGAGGGTATCAACAAGCCTGCCTTTCGGATCCTGCAGGAAAAGCCCATGTAGTGAAGCTCTTGGGTTTTAAAAGCAGGGCTTCCCAGACACATTTGGGGGGTTCGGCGCGAGCGCTTTGTGCTCATGGACCAGCCGCGCAACTTTTGAAGGCTTGCCGGCCCATGCGGGGTCCTTCTGGCGGTGCGCCGCCTGCAGTCCCTGTAAAGCGCCGGGGCTGGAGTTGCTGAGCCGCCCCGCCGCCGGGGTCCATGTAGCCGCGGGTCAGGCGCGGACTGCGGCTCGGCGTGCGCGCGTTCCCCGCCGTCCCGCCCCGGCGAGCTCCCTCATGTTGCAGCCCTGCGGCGCCCCTTCGACGACAGGCTGTGCGCGGTCTGCACGGCGCCCGGCGGCAGAGCTTCATGTGGGGCTGCGGCTCGCGCAGCCGGCGCCTCGCTGAGGGAACTGAACCCCGGTAACCGGAGACCGCCTCCCCCCCACCCCTGGCGCCAAAGGATATCGTATGTTCAGGTCCAAACGCTCGGGGCTGGTGCGGCGACTTTGGCGAAGTCGTGTGGTCCCCGACCGGGAGGAAGGCGGCGGCAGCGGCGGCGGCGGCGACGAGGATGGGAGCGAGGGCAGCAGAGCTGAGCCGGCCCCGAGGCCACGAGAAGGCGGAGGCTGCAGCCGCCCCGAAGTCCGCCCGGTAGCCCTGCGGCGGCCCCGGGACGCGGTGGGACAGCGAGGCGCCCAGGGCGCGGGGAGGCGCCGGCGCGCAGGGGGCCCCCCGAGGCCCATGTCGGAGCCGGGGGCCGGAGCTGGGGGCTCCCCGCTGGACGTTTCGGAACCAGGAGGCCGGGGCTGGCTGCCTGAAAGTGACTGCGAGACGGTGACCTGCTGCCTCTTCACGGAGCGGGACGCTGCTGGCGCGCCCCGGGACGCCGGCGACCCCCTGGCCGGGGCGGCCCTGGAGGCGGCGGGCAGCGGGCGGAGTCGTGAAGCCCGCTCGCGGCTGCTGCTTCTCGAGCAGGAACTCAAGACGGTCACGTACTCGCTGCTGAAGCGGCTCAAGGAGCGCTCGCTGGACACGCTGCTGGAGGCGGTGGAGTCCCGCGGCGGCGTGCCGGGCGGCTGCGTGCTGGTGCCGCGCGCAGACCTCCGCCTGGGCGGCCAGCCCGCGCCGCCGCAGCTGCTGCTCGGCCGCCTCTTCCGCTGGCCCGACCTGCAGCACGCCGTGGAGCTCAAGCCCCTGTGCGGCTGCCACAGCTTCGCCGCCGCAGCCGACGGCCCCACCGTGTGCTGCAACCCCTACCACTTCAGCCGGCTCTGCGGGCCAGGTGAGCGCGCCGCGCCCGGCCGGCCCTCGGGGTTCCCCTCCCGCCCCCTTCCGTAGCCTTCTCTCTCTTCTTGACACCTCGGGCGCACGGGCGGAGCTTCGGGTGCTCCCTCAGGTTCCTCTGGAGCGTGGGAACTACCAGTGGGGGCACCTCACCTTGGCAGGAAAGCCGAGGAGTGGGTATGTGGGCGCACACATCAAAGGGCAGCTTCATCTTAGGGCTCTGGCAAACTCAAAAGGGTACTCGATGGGGTTTGCTCCGTGCAGCTTCAGAGACTTAACTCGGGCTCCAACTTCTTAAGACAGTGGAAGGGAAGGGCAGGTCCGGGAGAGGCCAAAGACGGGAGTGCCACCCCCCACCCCACCCCACCCCCATTTACCCCCTCTTTTCCCCGGGCCTGTGGCATTTGTGTGCATATGCCTCTGCCTCCGGTATACTTGGTTGTATCCAGGTATGTAAGTTATGAAATATCCAGGTATTGTAAGTTATGAAACTGGGGAGTGTAGACAATTCATGGCTAGAGTCAAAAGTGTTTGTAAATTGTTCCACTTGTTCCTTTCTCTGCTTTGGAGCAAAACTTTTGCAGGGTAACCCTTCTCTCAGAGTGGAGACCACCCTCTTACCCCCGTTGCTGCCAGCCTCCCTTGGGTGTGTCAAATGCTAGGGCCCTCTGTTAGCATCATTCTCAGTTCTCTTTCTAGCTTTTCTAGAGAGTTGAGACACCTCCTGGAGGTGTCTAGGTAGGCAAGGAAGCTGGATATTTTAGTGTCTCTGCGAATTGACCCCCTTCTTTGTTCTCTTCCTGGGATTTCCTGCACTCACCTACCCAGCCTGCTTACCCGGGCAGACTCTGGGTCCTGGAGCAGAGGTGAGGGCAGGTGGAGACTCCTGGCAGGTCAGAAGCTTGCATTCCCCGCCCCTCTTGCACTGCAGGGATCACACATTTTAGCCTGTAGCATCTTCTGGGTGTTTTCATCTCAGGTAGCACTGGGGGTTCTTGGGGGAGGGGGTTCAGAGGGTTGTAGACTGTTGGGCAGTTCTGGGTTCCTCCAGTCTGGTCCCTCTGGAGATAGTCACACCCAGCCTGGGGACACAGGAGAGGGTCAGATCATAGGTCTCCTGACTCCCAGTGTGGAGGGGAGGGTGGGGCTAGAAGCATGGATTTGTCCCAGGTGTCTTGTTTGTGTCTGGGGTGGTGGCTGGAGAGGAAAAAAGTTGCCTCAGTGGTGGTTCCTGAAGAGAAAGCACTGATGGGAGTCGGGTGGGGAGAGGCAGCATTGATCTTGCTGCCCTGCTCCCCTCATGGGCATTCAGATGGTCCCTGACCTGTGGCCCACTGTGGGCTTTCTGTGCCTCTTGTTCCTCTTCTGACAGCTTCCCCTGGAAGTGGCTTTCACCCCTCTTCCACCCCGGCTCCTCCCTGCTTCTGGGGAAGAGGGCCCTGTGTGCGGTTGCCCTGTCTCTGGTCCCTTTTTTAGTGGGGGAGAACTAGGGGAGTCTCCTCTGCTCTTTTAGAAGGCCCTGCCAGGCACGTCAGTCTGACAGTGAGTGTTTGTTGAGTGCTTACCCTGTGCCAGGCACTGTGCTGGGTGCTATAGTTGGGAGAGTGGAATATGAGTAGGATCTATGCCCTTAAGAAACAGAATCCTTAAGTGGGGTGGGGACATAGATGGAGGAAGCATGATGGCCTGTAGGCTTGATCTCACAGGACTGTGGGGTGTGCATGTAGCAGGAGTACCTCTAGGAGCCTCAGGGCTCCAACCAGGAGCAGAGTCTTAGAGGGTGGATGGATCAGGGGAGGAGGAGAGGGTCCACGGCTGGTCACGGTGCCAGGCAAGCTCAGGTGTGTGGGGTGGAGTAAAAAAACTCGAGGCAATAGACAGGACCCACCCTGTTCCTACTCCTTGGGTAAGTCAGCTTGGGTCGTGGTTTGAGTTTGGTGAACCTGGGCAGTTTTAAGTTAAAAGGCAAACCGCAGTGGAATGGTTCTTACCCACAGACCTGGTCCTAGGCTCTGACAACTTGACCTTGGAGGAGTAACCCCCTTCTCAGTCTCCCTATGGGCCAGTGGGGGAGGCTCTAGAAACATTCTCCACATCTAATTCTAGACTAAGCATTGGTGCTTGACTCCTCTCCTCCTCCCAGAAGGAGGCGCTATTGCAAGGGCTGCATGGATTCTCCTGCCTCTTGAGCAGCCCAAGATTCCCCACCCCCCACACCCCCAACTCCAGCCACCCTGGGGTGGTGGGGGACAGTTGGGAGGACTGGTGGTCTGGTAAGTTTCCGGTAGGCGCCAGGTTGACCCTCTTTCTTCATCCCCTGCCTGATGGCTTGGGCCGCCAGGACGGAGAACTGGGGGAGCCCTTTGGGGCCCACCCCACCCCCGCCTCCTGGCCGCCAGCCTGGCTCCCAGAGCTGGGCGGGTGCATAGCTGGAGTTCAGCCGTGCGCGTCCTGATAAGGAGACTGCTCCTTCCAGGGTTCTGGGGGAGAGGGCTGGGGCAGGCAGGCAGACGGACAGATCTACACACAGAGGGGGCATACAGCTAGAGAGTACGCTGGAACATCCAGCCAGCCAACCGACAGACACCCACTTGGCATCCCAGGGCCCCCCTGACCCCACAGGGATCGCTAGTGACAGGAGGCCCCTTTCTGAGCACTGCGGCCCCCTGATGCTCAGAACAAACCCTGCTCCTTCCTTCCACATGCCTTGGGGCATTGGGGCCAGTTCCCCAAGTCTTTGGGCCTCTTTTCCCATTTGTAAAGCAAGGGGGGTGAACAGAATCCCAGAGGGTCTGACCAGTAGATTCCAGGTGACACAGGCCTCCCCTCTCCCCCATGCTTTCCCAGAAAGTGGGGTCCTCTGTGCCCAGCTCTGCCCCGGCCCTCCCTTGGGGGTCAGGCCTTAGTACTCCCTCCCTCTCGTGTGTCTTTCTGTCCCGGGAAAAGCCAGTTCGCTGAGCTTGGTGCCTATGTGGACGGAAATGTGGAGAAATACTTTAATCACAGTTCTAACCTGTGTTTATAGAGCTCCTTTCTCCTGAAAGTATCCATTAACTTTGGAATAAATCTCCTGCTCTTTGCTTCACCACTTTTTTTTTTTCTGTAATTATATTCCGTAAATTACTATTATCCAAATTGCGCCAGGGAAAGAGAGACAGAGCTAGAGAGAGAATTTCTAAACGACTGGAGGAGGCCGCCTAGGAAAACACAGGGTTCCCAGGCCAGGACTATAGGAATTAGAACGGGCTAGAAAGTTTTCCTTTTATTTGGCCTGGCATTATCCCTTTGAAATGAGATCAATTTCAAGTTGGGCTTCCAAGCCCCCGCCCCGCCCCTCCGGCGGCCCCTCGGCCTGCCCGCCCTGCTCCTCCGAGCTCCTCCTTGGAGGTGAGGAAGGGGTGATAATGTGCAGTTTGCCTCTTGCTGGCGCCAGCCGGCCGCGCTGTTTATCTGGCTGCCGGGGGAATCTGGGCAATTAGGCTCCGCCGGCCTTAAAGTGCCAGGAGCTTCTTTTCTGCGGCTCCCACCCCGGGGCTTGGGGTTGAGCCTTCAGGTTCTGGGGGTGGAGGGGACGGCACCGGGGAGGCCACCCCTTGGGAGGGTGGGAAACTGGGAGGTCCAAGGAGGCGGGTGGACCTTTTCCTAAGCAAGATGCTAGGCTGCACAGATGGGGGTGGAAGGTAATATCTCAACTTGAAACTTTACCAGCCCGTGGGAGAGGCTGTGAACTCTCCTGGCTTTAGAATTAGGGTCTAGATCTCAAAAGGCTAAGTACCCCCTGGGGGCTAACCAGAGGCACGTCTGGGCTGGACTGAGCTGAGCTGGGCTGAGTGCTAGCCTTCTGGTACACTCGGCCCCTGGCTGACTGCTCTTACTTCTGAAGGAAGTTGGAGGAGATTCCTGAGGTTGATGCCTGAGGCTGGACGTATGAGGAGCTGGATTTTCAGATCTCTCTCTCTCCTCTCACCCCCCTCCTTCCCTCCCGCCCTTGAGCCTTTCTTTCTGAGGGGCCTGCAGGGCTCTAAGAGATCTCCCCTGAAAGTTTAGAGCATGGAAGTTATTGTTTAGAAATCAACATAACTTTTGCAAGTACTGAGATAGCTTCTGAGAGCACAGTGGAGTGAGGGCCTGGAGGCAGCTTACACTTTCTGTCTGGACCTTTTGTCCCACCTGAGTTAATGTCTTGTGGCTCCATCCTCCCAGATCCATGGGGAGAGGCTGGAGGTGTTGGAGTGAGGCAGAGGGGCCAGTTAAAGGTTACTGAGTATTGTTCAGAGCAGCTATATTCCTGAGAGCCCAAAAGTGGAAACAGCCTGTCCCTTAGCTGAAGGATGGATAGACAAAAATGTGGTATTGCCATCCTAGGGAATATCATTCAGCCATAAACAAGAATGAAGTACGGTTGAAGCCACAGCATGGAGGAGCCTGGAAACCAGTGCTAAGTGAAAGAAGCCAGGAGCAAAAGGCCTCGTGTTATGTGAATCCATTTGTATGAAACGTCCAGATAGGCATCTCCACTGGGAGAGAAAGCAGATTTGTGGTTGCCTGGGTTTGGGGTTGGGAGAATGGGGACTGACTGCTCATGGGGGCAGGGTTTCTTTTGGGGTCATGAAAATGTTCTGTAATTAGATGGTGGTGTTGGTCTCACCACTCTGAATGTACTAAGAACCACTGGATTGTATACTTTAATAGAGTGGATCTTAGCGTATGTGCAGGATAACTTGTTTGTTCTTAGAGTAACTTGGTGTTGCTCTTCCCCTTTGTTTAGTTGAGGCAGAATAACATCTTCCACCTTCCTGTGTGGCCTGGGGTGGGCCCTTTACCTGGTTGGATACCAGTTGCCCCATCAGTTAAAGGGAGACATTGAGTTGGGTGAACCTCCGACATTCTAAATCTCCATGTCTTGGGGTGGGCTCTCTAGGCCTTCATACTTTTTTACTCTCCTAGGCTGGAAGTTAATGGTGAAACTCTGATCTCTCTAGTTGTTAAACCGTTCTGTGCAAACCATTTTTCTAGAGTGGAGGGGTTGCCTGGTAAAGTCCCTCCTGAAGGCTTTGCGGTTCCTCACTGGCTGGTATGTCTGACATCTCAGGTCTGTAGATTTGCCTTCTGTCATACTCACACACTAGAAGCCCCCATCCCAGGTGTGGCCACAGGTGATGGGTGTCCAAATTCAAGGCCCGGGTGGCTCCTTTGAGGGGGGACCTTCATGAGCAGCCTCCCCCCACCCCCCAGCCACCCCCTTTGGGTCCCAGGTAAGCAGCCCCTGGAGGAGATGCTGGGGTCGATTACAGTGGCTTGACTCCAGCCACCACAGCCCGTTGCTGCCAGGTTTCACTTTTGGGGGGCAGATCTTGGGGCAGATGTCCAGAGCACCCCACCATGTGTGGCCTGGGCCTCAGCCAATCAGATGTTTGCAAAAGGAACCCTGACACAGGAGCTGCAGGCCTTCTGATAAGTTAGTGGGAGTGGCAGGAAGGGCATGAAGCCGCCGGTCAGGAGACCTAGCTTTTGGTTCTGGCTCTGCCCCAGCTCCCTGTCTGGCCCTGAGGGAGTCACGCCTACTGTCAGGCCTCAGTATTCTTGTCTGTACAGTGGGAGCACTGGTCTCAACTCTCTTTCCCCATGGAGCCTTAGCCCTTCTTGTACGTTGCCTCTGGTCCTGAGAGTCTGATCCTCCCTCGAGTCTGATCTCTAGCCCCTCCAAGGCCGGTGGATAAGGAGCTTCTGTTGAAGGCAGATAGTTCGCCTTGCTTGAGGTCTCCCTTGGGTCACCCCTTTGGCCCCCTAGGTCCTGGTTCCCCACACCTTTGACCTCTGCTGCCCCCAACTTGACCATTATCCTCACTATCATTGTCTTTGTCCACATCCATTTGCCGAACACTTTCTGTGCATGTGATGTACCCAATCTAGCTGGGAGGAAGGGCTGTGAACAGGGTGGATGCCTCTTGAGTACTTGTCTTGTGGGGGTACAGAGCAGAGTCAAGCCTGGGCTCAGGTCCCAGCTTTCCCACGATTGGCTGGGGGATATTAGGCACATCAGTTTTCTTATCTGCGAAATGGGGATAATAAGGGTTATCTTTTTTTTTTTTTTAAAGAAAGGATGAACTACAAATAGGTGCCCAATGAACATGAGTCATCATTTTGTACCTAAAGTCCAAAAGAATAAAATGCAGTGAATGAAATGAAAGGTCCCAGCACAGAGAGACACAGGGTAGGCATTCAGCAAATGTTTGCTTCGCTCCCAGTGGCTACTCTGTGATTCATTTTCCTTCTCCCTCACTCCAGAGCACAAAAGATTCCCTGTTTCTAGACCTCAGAGCCTTCACTTTGCTGAAGTCACTTCTAGCTGGAAAGGCCGGGGTGGGGAGGAGGTGAAGCTGCCTGCGCCTACGACTAATTGCGCCTTATTATAATTGCGAAAAACGCTTATTACCCCTTGTGTCATTCCTGATACCTGCCTAATAATAGTTATTACCACTTTACTACCACTGAGAGTTTGTTTTAGTTTGCGATTTGATGGTGTTTAGTTTCATTTACGGAAAATGAAGGGTCATTTCATTCATGCAAATTGTTACTTAGTTTAGCAAATTGTTACTTCCCATAAAGCAGGAGGCTAAGGAATTCTTCTGAAGACAAAGTATATGTTTTTAAGGAGGAGTATTTTAGGCAAATGAAAGGAAACCCAAAGAAAAATACCCTAGACAATAAGGAATCACAGAGGGTCTGAGCTGGAAGGCTGAGGAGATGGTGTGTTTTGCTCTTTCTCTTTACAGAGGGGGAGGCTCAGGCCAAGAGCCAGCAGTGACTGGTTTAAGGTCTCCCATCTGTGAGGCAGGGTTTGGCTTCCTGGGTTCCAACCAATCTTGTCCCCTCCTCGCCCCAAAGGAGGTTCATTCTAATGCAGCTTGTTTAGAAATGAGTTTCTACATTGTAAATCAACTATACTTTCATAAAAACAAGGAATGAATAGCACTCCCTTGGTTCTGACTAGAGTTGCCAAACTTAGCAAAGAGAAATACAGATTGCCCAGTTAAATTTGAATTTGAAATAAACAACACATAATTTTTTAGTATAAGTATGTCCCAAATATTGCAAAGGATATACTTATACTAAAAACGTATGCCGTGTATATGCAAAATTCAAATTTAACTGAGCATCCTGTATCTTAGCAGGCCAGCCCAGCTCTGAATTGATCTGTACCTGTGTTTGTGTTATAATAATAATAATAGTTACTATTTGTGGAGCTCTTTTTCCACAGTACCAAGAGCTATACTAAGCGTTTTACACACATTATCTTCTTTTGCCCTCCTGGCAAACTTGGGAGGTCTTTGTGATTGTCTGCATTTTAGAACTGAGGAAACAGGCTCAGAGAAGTAAGGTAACTTGCCTGAGGTCACACAGCCAAAAGTGACAGAGCAAGGATTGAGCCCAAGTCTGTACCCCAAGCCTGTGGCCTCCCCTGTCGGACAGTGCTGTTCCAGGGAGCTTGGGCAATAGAGGCGCTGATTTCCTGGGAGCTAGGGCTATTATTTGAGGACACCAATCATCAAAAGCACGTAAAACCTCTGTGTGTGAACTCTCCCTTCCCGGCAGTGACACGTTGTCTCCTGTCTTCCAGAATCACCGCCACCCCCCTACTCTCGGCTGTCTCCTCGTGACGAGTACAAGCCACTGGGTAAGTGTGTCCTCCTTCTGACCCTTGGGGAGGCCTCCCCCCAGGGCCCCGCCTCGGTACTCAAGGGTTGGAGAGGGAGAGGGGGGGATCACCAGCCTGGTTGCCTTTGAAATGGGGTGAAGTTTTACAAACACACCCCCAGTTGGGCCAGAGCCGAGCCAGCCTCTGAGGCGGGCTATTTACATCTCGAAATTCCTCACTCACCATTAACCTCTCTGTGACCTTTAAACATGGGCCTGTGGGAGAGGAATGGGTTTCGGCTTCAGCATCCCGTTGGAGGTGGGTTGGTATTTCTGTCTCTTTTCCCTTCCTTCCCTCCCAGCCTTAGGTGGTTCTCCTTGGTATTAATTATTAACGTGTGTGTTAATTAGCACTGTGGCAAAGAGGTGGAGCACGAAGCCACTGTTGAGAGGAGCCGTGTGTTTCCTTTTAAGCCAAGAAGTTCACCTGGGCAGAAAGAACGGGGGGTGGGGAGCTTCAGAAAGCAGGTGTCTTGGTACCCCAAGCTCTTGGCACATGCAGTACCCCTCACTGGTAATGTGGTAGGCAGGTCCCTCCCAGGGGTAGAATGTGTTTTCTATAAAGCCTTGGGGCTAAGTGCGCAGCTTGTATTCTGGGGAAGATGCATGTGGTTTTAAAAGTAGAGGCGGGGAGTTCCTGCCATGGCTCAGTGGAAATGAATCTGACTAGGAACCATGAGGTTGCAGGTTCAATCCCTGGCCTCAGTCAGTGGGTTAAGGATCCGCCATTGCCGTGAGCTGTGGTGTAGGTTGCAGACAAGGCTCGGATCCCGAGTTGCTGTGGCTGTGGTGTAGGCCAGCAGCAACAGCTCCCATTAGACTGCTAGCCTGGGAACCTCCATATGCCGCAGGTGTGGCCCTAAAAAGGACAAAAGACAAAAAACAAAAAGTAGAGGGGGAGTTCCCATCGTGGCTCGGGGATTAAGGAACCTTACTATCATCCATAAGGATGTGGGTTCAATCCCTGGCCCTGCTCAGGGGGTTGAGGATCTGGCGTTGCTGTGAGCTGTGGTGTAGGTTGCAGACTCAGCTCAGATCCCAAGTTGCTGTGGCTGTGACGTAGACCGGTGACTGCAGCTCTGATTGGACCCCTAGCCTGGGAACCTCCGTATGCTGTGGGCGTGTCCCTAAAAAGACAAAATAAAAATAAAAGTAGAGGGGCTTGTTTTCTGGTCCTCCTGGTTCCTCCAGCGGAGAGACCCTGTGGTAGGGCGAGTGAGTATGGCCTTAATAGTACCAGAAGGGCAGCCCTGTGACCTAGGCAGTTCCCGTGGGACTCAAGCTTTAAAAGTCAGATGGCGTGGCAGTGATGCTAACACATTCCACCAAGTGACCACAAAAAGTGGGGTTTGTTTTGTTTTGTTTTCCATAAAGGCCTCTTCCCGGTAGCATGTGTCAGCATCATCTGGGAGGTCCCTTCTAAGTGTCACAGACTCTCAGGCATCCAGTCCAGTTCTCCTTCCAGGCCCCCCTGGGGAGTCAAAAGTGTCTACTGGGTCCCTTCAGGAGCTTGTCCCCCTCAGTCTAGGAGGACAGAGGCCGTCTCATGCCAGTGTCTGAGTCAGTGGCTTAATGATGGCAACTTCCTCATTGCTTTTCCTGAAGGATGGTCATCCCATGGATGGCGGAGCTTTGTTTAGTTCTCTGGGGAAGTAGAGAGGTCGTGTGGTGGAACCCGGTCTTTTGATAGATGAAGAATCAGGCTGAGGGGCAGGGAAGGCGGCTCCTGATGAGCAGTAGGGCTGAGATGGAAACCCAGAGAAGCCCCTATTCTGCTCAGTGGTTCCCCATCCTCCCCTCCCAGGCCGGCTCAGCATTTTGTAAGTTAACCTTATTGCTCTAATGGCTTAGAAGATCCCCAATTCCAATAGCCGGATGACCCCTGCCCCCGCCGCCGCCAAATGTTCTTAGTAAGTGTAAGACCTGAGTTTGAATTTTGAGGCTCACTGCCCTGAGGAATCATGGGTCAGCCAGTGATAAAGCCACAAAAAATCAGGACACCGTCCAGCTTTTTCAAATGGGCAGAGTGACCATTTGGAAATCAACATGTGTCCTGGTTCTTTTACAAATGGGACAGCGGGGATGGAGGGAGAGGAAGTGACACTTGCTGGTGGTCATATAGCTCAGGAGTCTGCCCACGACAGCCCACCATTTGCTTTTGAGTGGCTCTAGAGCTAAGAATCGTTTTTCACTTTTTTTTTTTTTTCATCTTTTTAGGGCCACACCCGAAGCACATGGAGGTTCCCAGACTAGGAGTCAAATTGGATCCACAGCAACGGCTGGATCCTTAATCCACTGATCGAGGCCAGGGATCAAACCTGCGTCCTCATGGCTACCAGTCAGATGTGTTTCCCCTGAGCCACCACAAGAACTCTGGTTTTTCACTTTCTAAAAAGCAGAAAGCAGAAGACTCTTTTGTAACATATGAAAATTATGAGATTCACACTTCAGTGTCTGTGATAAAGTTCTGCTGGAGCCTAGCTGGGTCATCTGTGGCCACTTCCCCACTGCAGCAAAAGGGGTGAATAGTTGCAACAGAGAGTGTATGCCTCGCGGAGCCGAAAATCCCCATTCCGGGGACCTTTGTAGTCAGTGCTGGTGACCCCTGATTTTGCTAAGACTAGAGGTGGAACTTGGGACCTAGGGCTCCCACTTCCAGATGGGATTCCTCCTTGGGGCTTTGAGCAGGGATCAAGGTTGGGAATGTTCTTTTTCTGCAACAGCTGAGATGGCCCTTTGGACCTGAGGGCCTCACTAGATGCCAGGCTTTGGAGAGTGCATGGCAGGAACTTACTAGCTACGAAGGGTGGAGACCACCCATCGCCCCCACTCCTGGGGACTTCACAAAGCTATCTGTGTTGGCCCCACAGCGGAACACTCAGAAACAGGGTTCAGCTGGGATGTTACTACTTCAAGCGAGAAGTGCCAGCAAGGCTCAGGGTCTGCACACTTTGGGAGGATTAGGTCTGAAAAGCAAAATTCTTTTGAAAGGTTCCCACTTAGGCATTGTGGTTATTTATTTATTTCGTTTTTCTTAAAGAGATTTTCCGTCTGTCCTTATTTTCCTCCTAACACACTCGACAAGCAGCTAACTTTTTTTATGTCCTGATAAACAATAAAGAGGTATTTTTTGTATTATTTTCTTTTCCTTGCATTGTTACTTTTTCATAAACAAAAAGTCAGTTCACTTCTAAGCCGCTGTGATCACATGAGACCAAAAACCAAAATAAAATCCAGAACACCCAGTCAGCATCTGGCAAGTGGGTAACGAAAAAGAAAAAAAAAAAAAAGAGGAAAAAGAAAAAGGCCAAATTGGTTAATGTTTCATCTTCCCGCTGCCCCGCCTCCCCCAAGCCATGTGGTAAAAAGAAAAAATTCCTACAGGATCGAATGGAATTCTAGCCAGCTAGGGCCCAGGCTAACGGTTTTTGTCCGAGGAATCCCCAGCTTGGAGTGGCTCTCCTAAGCCAGGTGGGACCAGCCGAGCCAGCCCTGGGTTGCACTGGGTGAGAAGATGCAAGTACTACAGGCCTCACAGAAAGGACATGCCTTCCGACTCCTGGATGGACCTGACCCTTCACGAGGACACCACCCTCTTGCTGGTAGCAGAGGCATAGGCCCAGGAACCACTTTCCAAGTCGGCCTGCCCCCAGAGGCACTGGCTTGTCCAGCTACAGCTCAGCTTTCAAGAGACAACGTGCAAAAGAATTTCCCTTCCCCATCTAAGTGAACTGCAGACAGGAGAAAACAAATAGCGCGCGCCATACGGAGCACTTAAAACTACTTAAACAACAATGAATGCCAGTGGAAAAAAAAAAAACAAAAACACAACCCAAACCGTCCAGGCACTGAAAGTTGCTCTGGGAGCAGGTTTGGATGTGAGGGAGTGGGGGAGGGGAGAGAGAAAAAGAAGTTAATCTGGGAGCAAATGCTTGAGCCCTTAATTAGAGGGGTGTAAGCAGGACAGAGTGAGGCTGGCTGGTAACTTGTTAAAACAGAGTTTCCCCAGCTCCAGCGAGAGGAAGGAAGGAAGGAAGGAAGCAAGAAGGAACAACTTCAAGAATTTTAATGGTTGTAATTAAGTACAGCAGCTATGAATTGTTTAGGGGCTTAATTTAACCTTACCCTAGGAGGCTCCAAGTTGCTACTTGCTCGGTCCCCTGAACTTGGGTTATTTCTGTGGTCAGAGCAATTGAAACTTTTTCAGGTGCCAGGGCTGCAGCCGTCAGCATTTTCCAGAAGAGTTCCAGGGTTGGCTGGCCTGGTCTCGTGCGATCGGGGACAGGGAGTGGCAGCAGAAATTTGCGAGGGACAAGCTGCCCTTTGCAAGCACTTGCATGCCCATATGTGCATGTGTGCACCCCCCCACATACCCTCCCTCCCCCTACAACATGCATGAGAAAGATGAGAGGAACACCCCACAGCCAACTAAGTTCTCTTTTTCTTTCCCTCCATAGATCTATCTGATTCCACATTGTCTTACACTGAAACGGAGGCCACCAACTCCCTCATCACGGCTCCGGGTGAATTCTCAGGTTGGAATTTCTTTTTGTCTTGTACGCTGCCGTTGTGTTGGACTTTCCAGGTGGGAACCAATGGCCAGGGCTTGACAGAGGGCTTTTCAATGCCCCCCACCTTTTCTTTTCCCTTGGCCTCCCACCCCTGGAGGAGAAGACTGTCAGTGTCTTCATCACTGGTGGTTCTTGGGGTTGAGAACCGTTGGTATGAATGACACCTAAGGATGGGAACTTTCAAGTGCCTGGCGATGCACATCTTAACTGGTTGTCTCTTGTGGAAATGATAAAAACCCAGCCCAACTCTCTATCCTGGTTTTACCAGCAATCTTCTCCCAGCTGCCGAGAAGCAGCAGAATGGATGTTTGTTTACATTTATTTTTGTGGGTTTCTTCTGTCCCCACTCTGGGGAAGGACTGATGTGAAGGGTCAGAAGAGGGGAAAATGGAGTGGGTGGAGGAAACGTGGGGGTGAGTCTGGCAAGCGAGGAGTTTTCCAGAGGCCGATGGCTTCCTGTTTCTCCCTAAGCAGGAGATGCTGGGCTAGGGAGCAGGGAGAGAACCCTGGTTTGGAGCACCGCCACCCCTCCCCCACCCCCGCCCTGCAGTTAAGAGTTGGCCACAGGGACCCTCACATCCTGGGGGGGGTCCCTAAATAAGGGACCTAAATCTGGCTTTCCTTAGGACATGAGAGATTGGTGGTGACCCCAGGGGTTTTGAGGCCCCTGGAGGGATTCAGGTGCCGAGATTTGTGGGCCCTTTGGGAGCACAGTGGGTGGGGTGCAGTGTGAGGATGGCTGGGGCTTGTGGCCCGGCTCTGTGCCGCGTGGGGTGGCAGCCTCTCTGGCTGGAGATGCTTCCTGAGCAGACATGGCTGGATCTCTGCGAGGCCTTTGTCTCCATCTGAGCGATTCTTCCCCGACCCCACCCCCACGTCATAATGGCAACAACAGTCATTGGAGCCATTTCTTTTTTTTCTTGTTATTTTAGGGCTGCACCCACAGCATATGGAGGTTCTAGAGTTTGAATCAGAGCTGTAGCCACTGGCTTACGCCACAGCCATAGCAACGCCAGATCTGAGCCACGTCTGCGACCTATATCACAGCTCATGGTAATGCTGGGTCCCAAACCCACTGAGCGAGGCCAGGCTTTGAACTCGCATGCTCATGGATGCAAGTCACATTCGTGTCCTCTGAGCCACGATGGGAACTCCCTGGAACCATTTCTTGAGTGTCTACTTGGGGCCACATCCAGTATGCAGGTCTCTTGACACACATCACTTCAGAACAGCAGTAAAATAACTTGCCCAGGTTCACATAGGAGCAAAGCTATTCGCCACTATGCCACGTTGCTCCCAACCCCTTCTCCACAAGGCTGGATGTACCTCCGATGAACTCATTTCGCACAGAGTTCTGGCTGTCATTCCTGCTGTGCTCTCTCCGTGACTCTGAGGGTGTCACGATGTTGGCTCCTCACAGCTGCCTGGCCAGTTCCCATGTGCAGGGCCTTTCCCATCCATTCCATATCCCGTCACAACCATGGGAGATCACAAGGGTACATCTGTTTCCAAGAGAGAGAAACAGGAGCTGGAGCAGGGAGTGACTTGCCCAGGGGCTCAGCGGAGCTCACGGCACAGCCGGTCTTGGGGTCCAGGTCCTCTGGTCCCTCTTGCCTTCTGGTCTCTGGTGGCCCCTCTAATTGAGCCCCTTGTTCTCTTCTCTGCCTTTTAATCCTACTTGTGAAAATGTCCCTGTGAAAGACCTAACCAGGTGAAGTGTTTTAATCCCTTCTTTTGCCTGTATGCCTATGTGAATGGGAGCCACATACAGTTTTGAAGCAAGAGGCTTTCAAAACTTCACATTTCTGAATGCAGGATTCCATGTCCCCGCCAACCCTCAGAATGTTTCGAAGGCTTGCACTGGCATTGGGTGTGTGTTCGGATGGGTAATTTTTCAGCGTCCCCTTCTCCTCATTGTTAATAGTGGAAACTGCCATGTATGGAGGTACCTTCCAGGTTCTTGGCATGTTTCATGGCAGGTGCGATCTCGTTTGATCTCTCTTATCCCAGAGCTGGCCTGGTGTGTGGCCCAAGCTGGAAGGAGCAGACCCCAGAACACCTGCAGGAGGACCCTGCCTTCATCTGGTTCCCAGGAGAGAGCACCCCCTGGAGGCTGGGAGGTCTCCAGAGACCCTGAGGCCATTAGGTTGGGCTGCCTTTGGGGCCCACTGGGCCTGGGTTTGGGACCCCTATCCTACCCCCACTAGTTATCCCAGTGTGGTCTCTGGTGCTGACAGTGAGAAGGCCCCGCTGCTCCTTACTGTGGACAAGGAGTGTGTGCTTCTCATGAGAAAAGCTGGTATCCAGTGCCTTGGAATTCAAAGGGGCTGGGAAGGAACTGAGGAGGAAGTTTGGAATTTCCTTTTGGGGGTTGATTGCTCTGGGTTGCAGGTGGTAGGCAAGTAGAGGGCTCCCCATTAAAGTAATCCAGCCCCCCAACCTCCCGGTGGTACATGTCTTCTCCCACCCTGGGGGGCTCACCATTCATCTTTTCCAGCTTCCTCATGCTGTGGGGGTCTCAGGGCTGATGGGCTGACACTGCCCTGCCTCCTGGGAGCACACAGAGTTGGGGCTATGGTGGCTGTCATCCTAGAAGACAGGCTCAGGGAGGGAGGCCCTGCAGGGGGAGAAGAAGGCTCACAGGGGTCTCAGTGGACGGTGACGCCAGACTCAACCTGCAAAGATGGGAGGCAGGGTGATGCCCAAGGGCAGGGCAAGAGGTGAGGTGAGAAAGGTGACAGGCACAGGCAGGTGGGATGTGTTGGGCCAGGCCAGGTGTTCGATGTGCAAGGACAGATGATAAGGATGCTGGTGCTGATGCTGACGTTTATTTATTTATTTATTTTTAATTTTTAATTTTTTTTCAGTTTTGCTTTCTGCTTTTAATTTTTCTCCAAAACATTTCTTTGGATGTTTATTTATTTATTTACCATTTATTGAGACCCTGACTATTTAGCACTTTGCTAACCACTGGTCATTCTCCAGTGCAGTGACTTCTTACCACAGCCGAGTGAGACAGGTATGCTTTTCCCCTGTATTATAGATGAGGAAACCGAGGCTCGTTGCTGGGCCCGCTGCCCAAATTTCCAGACTGTAAGTGGCAGGCTTGGGAGGGGAGACTGATCAGTGCAACTGCTCAGCTGGCCAGCCTTCCATAGGAAGGCTCCCCATCCCTCTCCCCGAGCCACACCTGACGGGGAACAGGGGACAAGGTAGAGTGATCAGAAGGAGGCTAGGGGCACCCTGTCCTGATTAAAGTACCAGGGGTCGGGGCACGGTCTGGCAAGAGGCACAGAGCTCCATGCTCATCTGCCCCCCTCCAGGTGAACCCCGCCGACCACCCAGAGACCGCTCCGGCAGCTGCCACAGCCCCCTCTGCCTCCCTGCCTCCTGGGGGGGGGGCGCCACCATCCCTGAAAAGCCTGCCCTCTCTCAGCGTCTTGGGATGGGTGTCACTAGAGCAGAGTGTCTGCAGCCCCGGGACTGAGACCGCCCTTGTTTGTCTCGCACAATGACAATCCCAGCACCGGGCCTGAGGCTTGCTATTTTTATCCAGCTCCAAGGTCTCTGCTTCACTTTCCTGTCCGGTTGTTGAGGCTGCTTTAGGGGGCCTGGGGAGGAATTTTGTGGCCCAGTCGCAGCCCAGGACGTCGAGGATGCATCAGTGGGCAGGGGTGGGGGCAGTGGGACAGGAGACCACCTTGTTTTAGGCCTCTGCTGATCTCCGTAAGAGCTCCAGGTGGCCACACATGATCCTCCGAAGCTCAGGGGCGCAGGTGACCTCGCCAAGATCACCTGGGGTGGGGGTGGGGGTGAAACTCAGAGCTTCTGCTAGTAAAAACCTTTACACCTGGAGGCTTCAGTTGGATTTGGGAAAAAATGGAAAACCCAGCAGTCCCTCCAGGGTGCCCTCAGGTCCTTGACACTTTGGTTTCCACGTCTAACTGCTGCCTCCCGACTATCTAAAGCTCCTTCAGCTCATCCCTTTCCGTTCTGCATCATCTCCACCCCTTCCCATTCCCTTGGTTTCAGTTTAGTTTGGGGAGGAAAGCAAGATTAGCTAGTTAAATTCATACTAAGGTGTGAGTGGCTGGTAGGTAGCTCTTCTTGGTAGTTTAAAGGCAGGATATGTGACAGTTCAAAGAAATTGCAGGATGAAGGGCCACGTGGGAATGACCATTCTGAGGAGGGCAGGGTTCTCGTGGTTCTCAGCTAGAAGACCAGGATGAACATGACATAAGGAGCTTTTTGCTCTGGATAAGAGAAGGAGTGGCCAGGCCAGGCTCAGTGCTGGGCGCTAAGTGAGCTCTTGGGCCAGGGCCACTGACCAGGGCCTAAGGTGACTGGCTGTTGTAGAAGCCAGGCCTGCCTGACCCCAGTGCTGTGGGGTTAGGGAGTGGAGCACTGGGTGGGCTTCCAGCCCGTTGGCTAACTGTTCAAGTGCTTTATTAAACACCCACTGTATGTAAAGCATGGTGTAAGCTGCCTGTCCCGGGGACCAGGCAGTCCCTTTGTCTGACCTTGGCCATGTGTACCAGTATCTCAGTCCTTGGAGCATGCTGGTTTCTTTAGAGTTGCATCAGTGAGGGCGAGCCCCTCGTTTTGAAGAGAAGGCCCAGGGAAAGAAGGTTGCTATGCAGGACCACATAGAAAGTTGGGGGCTCAGCTGGATGTGGGTGTCTTTCCTCCACCAGCCAGACTGTAAGCTCCTTGAGGGCACAGCTCATTCTCCAAGATTCGTGAGTTCTGTAGATTGGCCGAGTTTGGGAACAGATGCTCAGAGAGGTTAGGAAAGTGGCTGAGGGCCACATAGCAAGCCTAGCAGGTGGAGCCAGATCACCTTTCCTCTCAGCAGTCCCTGAGGAGGAGCCCTTTGGGTCAGTGCTGTCTGATAGGCATTGTCAGTGGCCCTGGAGGCCAGGAGAGGAACGAGTTAGTGCAGAATCATTTCGTGATGCTTCCTGATCCCAGGGCCCAAACTTGCTCACCTCGGAGGCTCTGTTCCAACACATACTCGAGCTCCTCCTTCTCCGAGGTTCTCAGTTCAGCTCAGTCAGTGTGTGCCGAACCTCTAGGGCAAGGTGGGCTGAGGGGCATGGGCTGTGCACCACTGAGTCCTGAGTTCAAGTCCTGGCTCTGCCATCTCCTAGGTTGTGGGGCTTTGGGGCACTCTGACCCTCAGTTTTCTCCCCTGTAAAATGAGGATGGTAACAGGGTGAAATGAGATGGTGCCAAGTGCATCAGCCAAGGCTTGTCTCACACGTGGTAGATGTAGCCATTATAGTAGCCCAGGCACTGTGCCTGGGCTGAGGCACAGAGACAAAAATTACAAGTTGGCTTTTACAAGACAAATAGGTGTCTACCAAAGAGACAAGTTCTGGGGGTGGGAGATGTCTTCCAGGTGGAAGGAAAATTGGGTGCAAAGGCCTGGAGGTCTGAAAACAGCCTGATGCTGATAACCCAAAGAAGGTTAGAGGGGTTGGGAAGCAAGCACCCAGAATTGGTGGGAGACGAGGCCTGAGGAGGCCAGGACCTGGGTAATATTTTTGAAAGTCTTTTTCTCTATAATGTACAGAGGGCACAGGCACATGTTCGGCTTGGTGAACTTTTTACCAGTCGATCACACCTGAGTGGAACACAGGGCCTGGAGAACATTGCTGTCCTGTGACAGTGCTCCCCTGACATGGTAGGGCTCACTTCCTGGGGGTCTAGGAGTGTTACGTATTCAGTGAGTGGTTTAGAAGAGACAGCGGGAGGGTAGGGGGTTCCGTTTTAGCTATAAAGAGGGTTTCAGAAAAAAGGACAGACGGAACTTCTTTGCAGAACAGATGCTGACTCACAGACATTGAAGAACTTAACGGTCTCTGGAGGAGACAGTTTGGGGGGTGGGGGGATGTGCTTGGGCTGTGGGATGGAAATCCTGTGAAATCAGATTGTTATGATCATTATACAACTACAGATGTGATAAATTCATTTGAGTAATAAAAAAAAAAAGAAAAAAAAAAAGAGGGTTTCATTTGGCTTTAGAGAGCAGGAAGGGAGACCAGGGTAGATGATCCCTGACATAGTTCGCTTTGAACCTGGATCGGTCCCCCTGAGTTGGAGGAGGCCTTGAATGTGGCCCATTCCTGCTCTGTCTACCCTTCAGGTCAGGCCCCGGCTTGGACATTTGTAGTTGGCTTGTGGGGCTGACACTGAGCACCAGAGCCAGGACCAGCTTGCCATGTCCGATTTCAGAATGGCCCCAGGCTCTTGTCTCCTCCTGGGGCTGAGGTGAGGGAGAGGGTGCACTCCCCTCTGGTTCCAGAATGGCAGCGTTTGGATCTTCCCTTATGTCTCTGCCATGTGCATGTGTTCTTGTTTTTGCTTTAGCTCTGACCAACAGAAGGGGGAAAAAAAAAAGCCTTCTTCTCTCCTTAAAGCCTCCCAGGGTCTCCCAGAGGGACCCGTTCTTCCTGGGCTGCTTGTTGCGGCAGGAGTAGAGGTGGAGAGGGGGTCAAGGGCAGGAGTGACAGAGGTGACTCCAGCAGGTCTGGGAGGACCAGGCAGTTGTGGCCGAGGCCTGGCGTACCTGACTTGCCAAGAAACAGGTGGGGTGGTGAGGAGCGCAATTATGTGGGTTTCAAGTGTGACCTCAGGCGAGCTCCTCCCCTCCCTAGTCTCACTTTGTTCAGCTGTACACTGAAGCCTGGGGCCACTGGGCTACTGATCTTAGAGGTCCCTTGATGCCAATGTGTTCCAGGCAGAGAGTATCAGGTCCTGAGCCTTCAGGGGTTGTGCCGAGGGCTGGAGCTTCTGGCCTGCAGCATCTTAGCGTCTCATCATTGTCCTAAACAAAACCATGGCCTGTAACAAGGCCATGCAGAGGGAGAGGGTTGGTGTCTGGGACCCCCCCCCCTGCTCTCCGCAGTTCCAGTCCCAGAGTGTGGAAACTTTGAGGCTAGAGTAGGGGTACACATAAACCATGGAGAATCCAAGGTTCAGAGAGGGTGACTGATTCACCAGAGATCACACAGCTTTTATACCCTCCAGTGTCCCTGACAAAGGACCCCAGGGCTGGTGTGTTTCCTGACTGTAGTCTTCTTTTTTTTTTTTTTTTTTGGTCTTTTTGCCTTTTCTAGGGCTGCACCCGCAGCATGTGGAGGTTCCCAGTCTAGGGGTCTAATCGGAGCTGTAGCTGATGGCCTACGCCAGAGCCATAGCAACGTGTGATCTGAGCCGCGTCTGTGACCTACACCACAACTCATGGCAAGGCTGGATCCTTAACCCACTGAGCAAGGGCAGGGATCGAACCCGCAACCTCTGGTTTCCTAGTCAGACTCATTAACCACTGAGCCACGACGGAAACTCCTTCTGACTGTAGTCTTTGGGGTGATGAGTCAATGTGTTGAACCCTTTTTAAGAGCTTTCTGCATGCTGGAGTTCCCATCGTGGCACAGCAGAAATGAATCCGACTAGGAACCATGAGGTCACTCACTGGGTTAAGGATCTGGCATTGCTGTAGGCCGTGGTGTAGGTCGCAGATGTGGCTTGGATCCCACGTTGCTGTGGCTGTGCTGTAGGCTGGTAGCTCTAGCTCTGATTCGACCCTTAGCCTGGGAACCTCCCTATGCCGCGAGTGCAGCCCTAAAAGCGAGAGGGGGAGAGCATACAGCGTGCCCTGCAGGTGATACATAGTGGAGAAGGTCAGGACCTTCCCCTTTAGGAGCTGATGGTCCAGAGGAGAGGTAGACAGCAAGTAGGGAATGGTGACTGATTGTGCTAAGTGCTGTGGAGATGGGGGCAAGCCTTAGCACTAGCACAAAAACGAGAAAGAGCAGGGGACTGGGAATGAGGTGTTCAGGGAAAATTTCAAGGAGAAAGTAATTCTGAGTTGGGTTTTGTAGGGTAACTAGGATTTCCTCAGGAGAACAGCAGGATATATCCCATAGAAGGAAGAACTTGTGCAGAAGTGGAGAGCTATGCAAATAGCACTGTGTGTTCTGCGTTTGTTTGTGGCTAGAAGGTTAACATGTGAGAGATGGGGGAGTAAGGTAAGATGAATCCAGAGATGTTTTCCTGAATCTGGAGGCATGGGCGGGAATGGAGAGAGAGTCCCTGGGCCAGAGAAACTCTGGGGTATACTTGGTACCAAAGGAGTTCTGGCCCTTGTCTGGCATCCAGCACTGGACCTAGCCAATAGCAGGAGGTCATTGTGGAGTAAATGAATGAAGGAACGAATTTTTGCCTGGAACAACGATCTCCAAAAGAGAGAGAACACACACAAACAAGGACAGAGAGATCATAAGACATTTAATAATCACAGCAAGGATAGAGCCCTGTGTTAGGCACTCTCTCAGTGCCATGCACGTTTTCATTTATGAATCCTCCCAGCAACCAGGTGAAGAAGCCCCTTTTATTAGCCAAATTAAAGAAACTGTGGCTCAGAGAGGCTAAAGAACTTCCTAAGGTCACTCAGCTAGAACAGTGAAAATGGGATCAGAACCCAGGCAGTCTGGCCCCTATTGGGTTCCCCAGGGTCTGGTGTAGTGCCATCTCTGCCCCCTGGAAGGTACAGGGCCCCCTTTGTTCCTGTTCTTCTGGGGCTTCTGTGTTCCTGGGTACCCGGAATTTGGCACGAACTGTTGTCATCGGGTCCCAGAGAGATTCTGCTCATTGGATGGCTGCTGGGTGACCAGTGAGATGATGGGTGGGTGGGCTTCTGGGCTGAGGGGGTGTCCTGTGCCCTTCCAGGGCTGTGTGCCCTGAGCTGGATGTAGGCAGACCCTACCCATCATCACTCCGCATCTGGTGGCCTCCATCCCCGGGGGAACCGGTAGGTTTTCTGAGGAGACCTGAAATTCCAGAAAATGCACTTGGTTGCCTCCAGCCTAATCACAACCATCTGTCTGCCGGGCCCCATGGCTCACCCTCCTCCTGTCCCCGCTGGCATGCTTTCCCTGGGTGTCTGTAACAATCGGGAGCCGTGCTCGAAAGTTTCCTTGTCAGGGTAGAGCGCCTGTTGCCAAGAGCTCCTTCTTTGATGCAGAAAATACATCCCGAAGGTACTTTGTCAGATGTTTTTATATTAAACATTCTCCCTCCATAGCCCTTGGCCGCCAAGGGAAGGGGAGATGCATGGCTTTTCCAGTTGCCCCTTGTGGAGAGAATTGCTGGTGTTCACCGGCTTTTGCATCCCCCCCTCCCACTTCCCACAGTCAGGGCCTGGCATCCCCAGCTCGAGACCTAGGGGGATGGCCCCTCTGCAAAGCAGGGGCCGCTCCGGCCCCAGGGAGAGACATTGCCCTCCTCCCATGGTAGAAGTCTCGGGGTTTGGAAAACCAGAGGTCTCCTGCCTGGTGCAGACATCAAAGGCACTGTCCCAGACTGCAAGGTGAATCATTGCAGAGGCTTTAACTGATATTTGAAAGGAGAAGAGGACACTTAGAGACAGGGGCCTGGAAGCTGTTTGGATCGCTGAGTTGTCCGGAGTAGTGCTGGCTCTGGACAGAGCAGGGGGGGAGCTGGGCTGCCAGGCCTTGCGTACCAGGTTGGGGGGAAGGTGGAGAGGTGGGCTCCATTCACCCAGTCACTCAGCTTGAAATCAGGAGGGGAAAGCCCAGTGGGGCAGAGCAGGGAGCTGCAAGGCTCCTGAGCAGCCCTGGAAGGCAGCTGAGGGGAAGGAAGGTTTGCTGGACAGATGCGGTGAGTGGGGCGTGTTGGGAGTGGGACCAGGGCAGGGCGCAGCCCCTCTGTCACAGGCTGCTCTTGTCAGAGTGTGCGTGCCCAGCAAGTCCCAGCCTGTCTCCCATCTCTCCCTCTTCCCCCAGCCCTCCTGTCCACCACCTTATGTCCAGCACTTAGGGGACAAGCCCCCCGGCCCGGCGTTAGGTCCCAGCCTTCCCCTCAGCAGCGATGTGGCCTTCTCCAAGCGTACGTCCACTCTGGGCCTTGGTTGTGCCCTTCTGAGCCGAGGGACGTGCAGGGTTGCTCCAGGGCTGCACACAGGGTCTCAGGAAGAGAGGGGATAGTGTTTCCAAAGCAAGGACTCCAGGCTGCTCTCTGAGGGCAGACGCTGGGAATGGGATCTGGGAGGGCAGGGCCTGGGTCATTCCCACCTAGCTACCCCTCTCAGGGCTTGGCATGCGGAAGATGTTGGGATTGTTTTGTGATTCACAGAAAGGCCCCCCAAAGGGTTTAAAACAAAATGGAACAGATTTCACAAAGAAGATGTGGCTTTTCCACATCCCTGGACTCCCAGCTCGTGTTGTCTATCTCAGGTCCTAGGAGACCCTATTTGGGTTGGGGGAAGCCTTGCTTCTGGAACTTGCACCCAGAAGCTGTGTCTTAGCTGCCTGCCCTCCTTCTCATAGGGCAAAGACCAGACAGAGCCCCGGCGGCTTCCTTTGAGTCCACATTTAGTGCCACACCTGGCCTGGGGGCCAGCAGACCCAGGTCCCAGTCCTGGCTCTCTCCCCCATCTCTTGGTGGCCTCCGGCTGCTTCCACTCAGCTTCTCTATGCGTACAATGGGTCAGTTGGTCTCGCTCTTTGGTTCTTAACCCTCTTTGCACCTTAGAGTCCTCTGAAGAGCTTTTCAAGAGCTCAGATCTCATTCTAGAAATGGTTGAGGAGAGCCTGAGCATCAGGGTTTCAGAAATTCCCCAGGTGATGCTAGTAGGCAACCAGGGCTATGAACCTAGATCTAGATGGTCCTAGAAGGGACCCAGGGCATCTGGGCCATCTTCCCCTCAAGGCCAGAGCCTTCTCTGTATCTGGGCCCCCAGCCTGTACTTGATCACCTCTGTTGGGGGGGGGGGGCGCAATGCGTGGCATCTTAAAGCAGCCTGTTCTGTTTGTAGGCTGCTGGCTCTAGTGACATCAGTGTGTTCCCGGGGTTAGCAGTGAGAGAGCACCAGTGAGGTCACCTCTGACCCTCCCTCTGAAGGTCCACATTTGATTCTCGACACAACCTGGTGAAGTGGGTGTTGTGACCTCCAGTTTTCAGAGGAGAAAACCAAGTCTGGGAGGTGGTGAAAGCAATGCTCAGAGACACTCAGTTAAAGCCGGGTGTCTGATCAGCACCTCTCAGAGGATGGAGGTCGCTGTTTTCATCTTCTGCAGGAAAATGGGCTCTGTATGGTTGCTCAAGAAAGCAGGGCAGCCCCACCTGAGCCTTAGGTCTCTCCTTGCTGCCCTGATGCCTCCTTTGGGTTGGAACAACGCTACTGACAAGTAAAATGAGCTGTTCGGCCCTGCTCCAGTACCTGGGAGTGGAATGTGGTGTGAGAGGTGTGGATGATGGGGGTGCTTGGGGACCCAAGAGGGCAGGGGTGAGAAGCCCAGGCTTGGTTAGACGGCCCTGTGCTTTGACTCGCTTAGCCTCCCTTTTGCAGCACCACTTCACTCTGCTTCGGACCAGTGGGCTTGGCAGCGCCTCACGGACGCCATGGAGGTCCCCTTCATGCTGTCGGCAGCACGGTAGCAGGGGCACTTTTAAGTTTCCTTAAATGGTGATTAAGTGAATGGGTAACCATGTATGAGCATGAGGGGTAGGATTGTGTGAAGCAGATACCCAAGGTAGGGTCGTCTTAGGAAACTTAGAATCTAATTGCAAAGACTAGGGGGACATCACTTCCTAGAGAGGCAGGGTAAATGCTGTTTCCTAGGTGAACAGTGTGGGCTGGGAGACAGCTGCTGCCCAGGGCGGCTGCAGGGCATGCTGGGAGTGGGGGCTCACCAGGCTGAGGGGAAAGGGGACCCCCAGGCCCAGGGAAATGCTGGGTAAAGGCAGGGTGATGTGAAGATGCTTATTTCAGGAAGGGAGAAGTCCTGGCAGGGCAGTAAGAAGTGAGGCACTGGGAGGACCTTCAACACTGCTTCAGGGAGAGCCACGATTTCCTCTTGGTGGGCCATGGCTGCACATCCCAGAATCCTTTTTTTTTTTGTCTTTTTGTCTTTTAGGGTTGTACCTGCGGCACATGGAGGCTCCCAGGCTAGGGGTTGAATTGGAGCTGTGGCCGCCGTCCTGTGCCACAGCCACAGCAACGCAGAATCTGAGCTGTGTCTGTGACCTACACCACAGCTCATGGCAATGCTGGAACCTTAACCCACTGAGCAAGGCCAAGAATTGAACCTTCATTAACCACTGAGCCACGATGGGAGCTCCATATCCCAGAATACTTTTCATAATGGGTTGACCATTGCTTTAGAGAATAGGTTTGTGTGGCTCTGTGACTTGGAACACCATTGACTAGTTTTCCTGTTACCGAAGTTGGTTTCAAGTAGAAGCATACACTGTGGGCTCTTTTCTTTTTTCTTTTTTTTCATTGAGATATAATTGGCGTCTAACATTGTGTTAGTTTTAGGTGTACGGTATAATGATTGATATATGTATAATCTTATGACATGATTACCACATAAATTTAACTAACACTATCACCTTACACGGTGACAAATGTTTTTTTGTCTTCTGATGAGTACTCTTAAGATCTCCTCTTAGGAACCTTCAAATACACAATACATGAGTTCCCTTCATGGCTCATCAGTTAATGAACCCAGCTAGGACCCATGAGGATCTGGGTTCAATCCCTGGCCTCGCTCAGTGGGTTAAGGATCTGGCATTGCTGCGAGCTGTGATATAGGTCACAGACGTGGCTCAGATCCTGAGTTTCTGTGGCTCTGGTATAGGCCGGCAGCTGTAGCTCCGATTCGACCCCTAGCCTGGGAACCTCCACATGCCGCTGGTGCGGCCTTAAAAACAAAGCACACACACACAAAATTACACAATACAATATTGTTAGCTATAGTCACCAGGCTGTACGCTACATCTCCAGGACTTATTTATCTTATTATAGCTGGAAGTTTGACCCCCTTCATTCATCGCCTAGCCTCACTGCCAGCCTCTGGCCACCGCTCATCCTGTGGGCTCTTTAACACAGGAGAACGTTTGGATGGCACATGCATATTATTGTGAACACCTGTGATGGCTCCTTTAGTGCTGGCTGGTACTCTTTGGGCACAGCCATGGTTCTCCCAGTCTAATGTATCCATTTTACTCCTGATGGGCCCTTGGGCAGTTCCCAGTTTCTAGCTCCTATCATGATGTTACTAATAGATATTCTTGGACAAGCCTTCCTGGGGACATAAGGACACACTTCTCTTGGGTCAACACCTGGGAGTGGCATCACCGTGCTCGCCATCAAACATGTGGTCAGCTTTACACCCTGCTCTACCAGATTGTTGCCCAAGACCACAGCATTCAGTCAGAAACACTTTAGGGGGCTCTTGGTTCATCCCATCCATTTTACAGATGGGGCCAGAGAGGGGCAGTGCCTTCCTTGGTCCCGCAGCTCCCAGTGGCAGAGCCTGGTCCAGGCTAGGGTCTCCCCACTCTGTGTCCAGGCCTATGCCCACTCAGAGGTGGTGCTCAGCCCACCGCTCAAATATCTGACCTCAGGTCCCATTCCCCATGTCTCCATGTCCCCCCCCAGGCAGCGTTTGAGCTCCACATCCTTTCTGAAGGCCCTGGGCAGTGCACTCTGGGAAAAACAAAGAGGAGAAAAGAGTGAAAGGAAACCAAACACTGGAAAAGAAGTGTGTTTCCAATAAACTGGGCCTTTCACCGGTAGCCAAAACATTACATTCCTGGACCGCGGGAGCAGCCGGTCGGGTCCGCCTCTCCGGGTTGTAAATCTTGCGGGCGTTGGATCGGGACTCTCGCCTCGTCCGGGGACACACAGACAGGCAGTGTCCTTGGGGGCTTTGGAGCCTTGCTCTCTGGGTGCCATGTCCCTTTGCCAGTGGGCTGGCCCTGACGGCGGGGCAGCCGGGCCCTTCTGAGGGAGCAGTGTGTGACTTACCGTAAGAGATTTTCCTCGCCTGCCTACCCCCTCCCTTTCTTGGGTGCTTTGATGGGTTTGAGGTGTTTATAGGCTTGATTCACGACCGAGTTACCAGGGTTTTCCACGGAAATAACTTATTAAAGGGGCCGTGCACACAGCGACATTGAAGTCTGGAGAGGGGCGCGCATCAAAGGCGGCCGCAGCCCCGCCAGGCAGCCTTCACTGGCCCAGAGCTCCAGACGAGGCCTGGAGGGGCAGGGAGGGGCAGGCCTGGGCTGCAGGAAAAACACTTGGGCTTAAGAACACACTCCCCAGACAAGCCCAGATTCAGCCCCCTGGGAAAAAAAGAGAGGGTAAGTGAAAGCCCAGCATCCCGGGGCAGCTCTCAGTTGGACCCTCCTGCCCAGATGTGGGGCACGTGTGGGGGCCCGGACTTTTCTGCTGTCGTGCCCACACCTCCCCCTGGCCCAGGGCTGCTCCTTGGGAGGAAGTGCTGAGGCTGTGGGCTGCCTGCTGCCTTATGCCAGGGATGGGTGAGGGAGTAGTTAGGGGTAGAGGGATTTTTCAGGTTCTCCCCCTTCCCGATAGCAGCTCTCCTTTAATTTAATTATATCTGATTTGTCCCTTGAGGCTCAGTAAAAGCCTGCCTTTTCCAGGAAGCCTTCAGGGATTTCGTAGTCCAGGGGGGCTTCTCTGTTTTCTGGACTTTCATTAGCTTTCATCTCTACACGACTCTCCTGCTGTGGGTTGATGTTGCACTGAGCTGAACTGCTGTCCCTGCTCAGACTGTGAATTCCTTCTGGGCAGGGCCTGGGCCTGCCTCTGCCCCTTAGGGAAACTGGTGGTCCTGGTGCTTGGCATTGCCCATCTTGTGCAGGAAGTCATGGATTGAAGTCATTCCCTGCAACTCAGTCCTGGATCTTTGACAATAATAATGACAAGAGCAGTAGGAAAATTAATAATTAATGGCTAAGAGTTGAGTACTGTGAAACACATGACAGATATGTACTGGTTTTCTTTCTTTCTTTCTTTTTTTTGGTCTTTTTAGGGTTGTACCCAAGGCATATGAAAGTTCCTAGGCCAGGGGTCAAATCAGAGCTGTAGCCGCTGGCCTATGCCACAGCTACAGCAATGTCAGATTCGAACCGCGTCTGCAACCTACACTGCAGCTCACAGCAACACCGGATCCTTAACCCACTGAGCAAGGCCAGGAATTGAACCTGCCTCCTCAGGGATAATTGGATTCTTTACTGCTGAGCCACAGTGGGAACTCCTGTATTGTGTTTCTTATTCCTTAAGCTCATTCAGTTCCAGTAAGGTGGGTTCTGTTATTACTTGTCCCCATTTTTCAGATGAGAAAATTGAGGCTCAGAGGGGAGACTCACTTTGCCCAGGGGCAACAAGCTAATAAATAGCAGAGCTGGGGTTTGAACACAGATCCATCTGACTCCAGGGACTGTCTCCTTGGACAAGCTACTGTACGTCTTTGGGTCAGAATAACCCCCATGTTCTATTAGACTGGTTGCAGAAACAAGACAAGCTCTCCTGAGGCTGCATAGGATTTGTTTGGTTTGTTTTATTAAGATACAATCTATATAGAGGACAACTTTTTGAAAATGTACTGTCCTATGAATTTCAACTGTTACAAAACATTATTACATAATCAAGATTCAGAACATTTCCATCACCCCCCAAAAGTTCCCTGATGTCCCTCACCCCACTCCCCAGCTGCTGGCAGCCATCCAGTGATTTCTCTCTCTCTAGTTCTGCCTTTTCTAGAACATCCTACAAATGTAATTGTATCACAAATAGGCTTTTGTACCTTTTTCTTTAACTCAGAGTAATGATTTCACATTCATCCATGATGTTGCATAGATGGACATTTTGGGTTATTTCCAGTGTTTGGGGCTGTAAACAGTCATGCTCAGATTTTTGTGTGAATATAAGTTTTTATTTCGCTTGGGTAAATGCCTCGAAGTAAGAATATTGGGTGCATGGTTAAAGGTGTGTTTAACTTTACTAAAAACTGCCAGAGTGTTTTTCCAAAGTTTGTACCATTTGGCCCTCTCCCCAGCAGCGTATGAGAGTTCCGGTTGCTCCGAATCCTCACCGGCTGTTGGTATGGTCAGTTCATATTTGAGTTATTCTGACAGGTGTGTAGTAGGTATCTCACTGTGATTTAATTCACATTTTCCTAATGATTGTTATGCTGAACATCTATTTGCTGTCTGTGTATCTCTGGTGAAGTGTCTGTTCAGATCTTTGCACCTTTTTTTTATGTTGGGTTGAGTGCTTTTTAACTGAGTTTTGAAATTTCTTTATATGTTTTGGTTATCAGTCCTTTCAAAGATATGTGCCTTGTAAATGTTTTCTCCCAGTCTGGGGCTTGTCTTTTCCTTTTCATAATGGAGTCTTTTGAAGAACAGAAGTTTTTAATATTTGCTGAAGACCGATTGATCAATTGGTTCTTTTCGTGTTTTTGTGCCATATGGAAAACTCTGTCAGACCTAAGGTCACAAAGATTTTCTGCTCTGTTTTCTTCTAGAAGTTTTATAGTTTTCAGGTTTACATTTAGGTTTATAATCCATATTGAGTTAATTGTTGTAAAGTGTGAGATAAGGGTCTAATTTTGGGGTTTTTTTTTTTTTTTTGCCTATGGAGGTGTAGCTGTTTTAGTACCATTTGTTGAAAAGTCGTCTACCCTTTCTCTTTCAAATTATGTTGGCCCCTTTGTTAAATCGATCATTTATGTGTGTTCTCTTTCTGGATCCTATTCTGTTTCATTATCTATATATCTATCCTTTTACCAATACCGTGCTCTTTTTTTTTTTTTTTGGCACCGCCCATGGCACATGGAAGTTCCCAGGCCAGGAATCAAAACCACATCATAGGAGTTCCTGTCCTGGCTCAGCAGAAACAAATCTGACTAGGAACCATGAGGTGGCGGGTTCGATCCCTGGCCTTGCTCAGTGGGTTAAGGATCCAGCGTTGCCGTGAGCTGTGGCGTAGGTCACAGATGTGGCTTGGATCCTATGTTGCTGTGGCTGTGGCGTAGGCCGGTGGCTACAGCTCCAATTAGACCCCTAGCCTGGGAATCTCCATGTGCCATAGGTGCTGCCCGAAAAAAAAGAAAAAAATCCACATCAACACAGATCTTTAATAACCCTCTGTACTGCAAGAGAACTCCAGCGCTGTCTTGATTACTGTAGCTTCACAGTAAGTCTTGAAAGAGGGTACCATGAGTCTTATAACTTCATTCTTTTTTAAAGTTGCTTCGGCTATTCCAAAAGTTTGCATTTCAGCATTTCTTTTAGAATCAGCTGTTGATTTCTATGAAATCCTGCTGGGATTTTGACTGAGATTGCATCGAATATAGAGATCAGTTTGGACAGAATTGACATATTGAAAATATTTAGTCTTCCAGTCAGTGAATAGGGTGTATCTCTCCATATACTTGGGTCTTAGATTCATTGGTGTTTTGTCATTTTCAAGATCAAAATGAGATCTTGCACATTATTGTTAAATTTATACTAGTGTAGTTCATGTTTCTTGGTACTATTTTAAGTTGTAAAGCATTTCCCAGTTATTTATCCCTAGTATCTAGAAATGCAGTTAATTTTATATGTTGACCTGGCACGCATAGGATTTTAATGGTGTTGGTGCTTGGTGCTGGGTGCTGTGTTTCAATGAGAGTGGTGCGATGGGGAATTTTTTTCTCCTGGACTCTCAGGAGCATGGCCTCTGCCCCGTGCCATTCCCTGAGATAGTCAAGTGTGAGTTTATCCTGCCAACTCGGGTGAGTTGCCTCAGGCTTCGGGGGGTCCGTTTCCTGTCTGTAAAATGGAAGGCAATGGAGAGAACTGGATCGGATGACCCGGTGGGATCCCTTCCAGCTCTGAGCCTGATGTTCACAGAAACCACAGGGTGGGTGACTTAGAAGAAAGCTGAGTCCTTCCCTCAGGGAACCCTCCCCTATTTCACAGAACTGAGAGGGTAGGGGCCTTGCCTGGGGTTGCACAGTAGCTGATGAGAAGACAGGTTTCCTCTTCCCAGACGCAGGCCCTCACCCCTGATTTGCGTGGGGAAGGACAGCCCAGCATGGGGACGGCAACGGAGAGAGGTGACTCCACAGGACAGAGGGAGGGAGAGGCGGGCGAGGCGGCTATCAGTGCCAGCAGCCAAGAGGCCGCTGGGAGCTATGACCCTCAGAAATGGCCAGTTCACGTTTGGCTGTTTTCAAAGTATAAAAGCACCGTGCTTGGAAATGCGGGTTTTGGCTGACCTCACCCCAAGTGTGGAGTTTAAAGGCCTTTGTAACTCTTTGGTTTGGAACAGGGTCTGGGCATGGCGAAGGGAAAACACTGGAGCCCATTAGTACTCATTCCAGTTGCTCTGCCTCTGGGAGAGGGAGGCAGCCTCCTCTCCCCTTAGTCACGGCAGACGGCCCAGGAACCTAAAGGAACAAGCAGGGAGGAGAGAGCTGGGGAGGGGAAGGCACCTCTGGCCGTAGAGGCCCCAGCCTGGCCTTGATTTAATGGTGCTAGGAGCAGCTCAGCATTTTATCCCTGTTAGCTTTGATTTTCATGGCTCCTCTGTGAGTGCTCATCCCATTTCACAGATGAAGAAACTGAGGCCCAGAGAGGTTTCACTTACCTGCCAGGGTTGCACAGGGAGCAAGTGAAGGAGCTGTGACTGGAACCCACGTTTTCTCTGAACTCCGAAGCTGAGGGCAGGGAGGGGCTGCTCATGGGCACAAGGTTGGGGTGATGAAAAAGTTCTAGAATGGACAGTGGTGTGATGTGGCTGCACGGCATTGTGAGTGTTTCCAGTGCTACCGGACTGTGTGTTTAAAAATGTTTAAAAGGGTTAACTTTAGGAGTTCCCATCGTGGCGCAGTGGTTAACTAATCCGACTAGAAACCATGAGGTTGCAGGTTTGATCCCTGGCCTTGCTCAGTGGGTTAAGGACCCGGCATTGCTGTGAGCTGTGGTGTAGGTTGTAGGCCGGCGGCTATAACTTCGATTTGACCCCTAGCCTGGGAACCTCCATATGCTGCGGGAGTGGCCCTAGAAAAGGTAAAAAGACAAAAATAAATAAATAAATAAAAGGGTTAACTGTAATTACGTGTATTTTACTGCAATTAAAAAAAAAAAAAAAAAACCTGGCGTGCCCTTTCCCCCATCCATGGTACCTCTCGCCACAGCAGACTCCTTGGCATGGAGGAGTGTGGGCCCCTGCTGCTGCTGTGCCTTCTGGTTGGGGGGGGCCACCCAGGATCCAGGCAGAAGGGCAGGTGGGGCTTTGGCCAGTGCATAGCCATGACTGGGTTGGCCTTTCCATGCCATCCCCTTCTTTAAGAATAGAGAGACACTTAAACCCTGGCAGCATCCCCAGGAGGATGCTGGGACACTGTCCCAGAGCTCTTGGTCCACACAAAAGAGGTAGGACCAAGGGTGACCACGGCCTGCTGGCCACCAATGCCACACCATAGTCCAGGGCTGGGCTAGAGCCAGAGTAGATGGCCTGGTGCCTGCCTAGTTGGCCTCTGGTCTCTGTCCCTTGGCACTGTGGGGCGTTATGACTCTTTCCCCCACAAGAGCCTTTCCCTTTGGGAGGGAAATTGGGGAAGGAAGTCAGAACCTTAACTGCTCACATTTTTTCAGAGATGCATAATGAGGGAAGGGGGGGAATGATCGGGGGTACGTTAGCCAAAACAAACAAGCAGATAACTAAATAAAAGGAGCTAAATGAAGCAATCTTAATAATTGTTGGATCCAAGAGAGACTTAGCTTCGGTTGGGTTCTGAGAAGCAGAGCCTAAGATGGGGGTTTGGACGCATGCAGCTTATTGAGGGGGCGGGTTTTCCAGAGAAGCGAGTGTAAGGAAAGCAGGATGGGGCAGCAAGGATGTGAGCTTAGCTGGAGTCCAGCCTCAGTCTGGTCCATCGGGAGCTGTGGAATAGGAACTGCACCTCAGAGTTGGTCACACCTTGAGGCAAGGGGTCAGCCTTTTGTTCCCAAGTCAGTTAGTCATTGGCTGTGGGTGTGCACACAGGAGCGGGGAACTATAATCCCCTGACCCAGGACAGTTCTCCCAACGAGGGGCATCTGTGAACCATTAGCAGCCCAAACCTCCCAGTAGCTGGGGACAAAGGGGATCTGGGCGGGGCATGTAACAGCATCCACTCCATGGGTAAGTAGTTTATTGTTACTATTCTTTCTACTTTTGTTGTGTGCTTGCAATTTTTCATAATGAAAAAAAATGTCTCTACTGAGACAAGGTCCTGAGACGAAAGGAGGAAAAAGGTAGCTTTCACCCACCAAGTGCTGGCTTTATACCAAGCATCTCACTGACTTCTTTCACCTGGCTTAGTTCCCTGATGTAAATGGAAAAGTTGATTTAGGACAGACTTAGACTAAAAAGTTACTTGTGGTTTACCTGAAATTCACCTTTTAACTGGGCATCTGGTAATTTACCTGACAACCTTACTACCCAGGGCACGTATTTTGTAAGTGGCGGAGCTAAGACTCATACTCAAGTGGAGCAGCCCCCAAAGCTTGCTTTTCAGCCCCTATGGGCACAGCACTAACAAAAGGTTTCTGGAGGCAATATCTTGCTAGGGCCTCAAAAAGGTATTGCCTGACAGCAGAGCCCAGCTAGCATCATCTGGGCAGGTTTGAAAAATACTGATGCCTGGGCTGCACCACTTTCGTTGTTGATGAATGTGGAAAGGAATACACAAGACCAAGAGGGAGCCTGGCTCTGGTGCCTGGAAAGTACCCGGGGCCCCTGCCCTGGCTTGGGCCAGGAATGTGCTGGGGTGAGGCAGGGAGTCTGGGCCCCATTCATCACTGCCCCCCAATTCAGCATCCTCCCATGGCTTCCTGCCACCAGCCAGCGGAAGTTCAGCCTGGCACACAGGCCGTGCCCGACACTGCCAGAACGCTGGGCTCTTTCACAGCCTCCAAGCCTTTGCTGCTCACTCTACTTGGAAGGCCCTGCCAGGCTGTTTTCGTCCACCTGGCCAGCTCCTCCTAACCCTTCTGAAGGTCCAGCTCAGATCAGCTCCTCTCTGGAGCCTACCTCGGACCCCTCACCCCCACCCCAGCAGGGCTGGTCACCCCCTCCTCCATCGACTCATGGCACAGACTCAGTGAGAGCAGTTCACGTCTTAGCAGGAATGATCAAGTGGTCTGTTGGTCCCTTTCACTGTTAACTCAGTACTTTTCCATGTCCAAGGATAGTACCTGGCATGGGGAGGCACTTGGTAAATGGATATTGAATTGGAGGGAGAAGGGGAAAGATTTTTGTTGAGGGAGTGGGGTCCTATCTTTCCTTCTCACTCCATTGTCCCCGGGAAGGTCCCCCTTTCCTGCTGCTCCTTTTCTGGGCTGGCATCTAAGTTTGTTTGCCTGGAGCCTAGGCCCTGTGTAGCCCTGAGGTAAACAGGTTTAAATGACTTGAAGGAGGAAAAAAAAAAAAAATGCAAGTGAGTCAGGAAGTTGTACAGTGCCGGCTCTAGACCTGGGCAGGTGGAAAAAGGCCGGTGTGGCAAACCCTGAGCCTTGGAGCCAGGCCCCAGCCAGCCTGGGCTGAGCCTCCGCTTCCCAGAACTCCACTCCAGATAAACACGGAAGTGAGGGGTGCAGCCTCCCCTCTTTTGAGATGGGCCATATCCCAGAAGGAGGCTGAGGAGCTGGGGTGGAGGGGGGGCCAGGACCCCACTTAGGAAAGGGAGCCCCAAGGCGCTTGCTCTTTAGGCATTAAAAACATGGCTTTTAAAAAAATTGATCCAAAATACACATAATATAAAATTTGCCATTTTAACCATTTTTAAGTGTCCCATTCATTGGCCTCAGCTACATTTGCCTTGGTGTGCAAACCATCACTGTCCATCCACAGACTCTTTATCTCGCTAAAGGAGAATGGCTTTGTATTAAGTTCTGTTGAAAATGTATACCGAGAGTCTATTTTCACATCATTGGTTGGGGACACAGATAAATAAAACAGCCTCTGCCCCTTAGGATGTTCTCTTTCCTGTGGGACAGCTAGGACCAAGGAGCCCAGGGAGGCTAGGTGGGAGGAGTGGTGAGGGCGGAGCAAAATATATGTGGCAGGGGACCTTGCTGGTCTCAGGCTGAATGGGACCATGGGTGATGTGCCCACAGGCCACTCCCTTCTGTTTACATCATCCCTGGGAAAACAGGGTGGCGGATGGTGGTGCATCAAACAATTGTCACAATAATCCAGGAAGTTCAGAAATAGAAATTAAAATCAACCTTACAACTTGCTGTGCTCCATATCCCCCATGTCCTTCAGAATCTTGCCTCACAGGTGTATTTGCACGCTGTGGCAGTACAGTGGCAGAGAAGATAACTTTTTGCTTTCTGCCCTCACCTAACCTTGTCTTAGAACCACTTTTCCAAGTGTGAAGTCCCCGGGCTTCCAAATGTTGACAAGCAGCCCTGCTTGATCCAGGGAGCAGTGCTACCACTCTCCCCTTCCAAGAGTGGGGTGGGCATGGGATGCTTGGCCCCATTTGGGGCCAGAGAACAGGTTCGGATGGCAGGGCTGGAAGGAGGAGCCCGGGGTGGGGGTGGGGGGTTCGGCAGCTTGTGGGGCATCTTCTTTTTTGGAGCAAGCTCGTGGACAGTGGCCACTGGGATTGTCTATGCAGCATCCTCAGGCTCGAGCGGTGCCTTCGCAGGCCTCCACTCTGGGTCCTGTGTCACCTGGGGAGGGGTGCTAAGGCCCTGACCTGGCTGCATGTGGAACCCAGGGCGTGGATTGCTCAACCTGCCACTCCAGGCTGTCAGGGAGCACGTGGCATTACGTGTCCTTCTTCCTGGTGCCTCAGAACGTCACTCCCAGGGCTTCTTGGCAAAGAGAGCCTCACCCAGGTTGCCCGTCTCCCAGCCGAGCTCCCTCGTCCTCCACACAAAGGGATGGGGGCCGGGGGGCCAGGGGTCGGTGGTAGCATTGTTTGGTTCGCTTTAAAGCACACCTGTTGGCTTTTGTTTTTTTCGAAGAAGCACACGGGTCATTATGGGAAATGTGGAAAACATAGAAAAGTGCAAAGAGGTGATCCTTCCCTCTGGAGATGAGCACTGTGAATGTTTTGGCTTATTCTGTTTTGGATTTTTTGGTTTTTTTCTGTTAAAAAATACAACTTTGTATCCTGCCTTGCTCCCTCAGCATTACGTAAATAATGTTCCCGCATCATTAACACTCCTGGCAGTGTTTTTGATGGCTGTGTTCTATTCCAGCCTAAGGATGTCCCAGGGCTGACGCACTTGCTCCTGAGCTGGACACCTGGCCTCCCAGGTGAGACGTCGAGCCCCAGCCGTGCAGAGGCTCTGCCCCCTGGGCCAGGCAGCGGCTCTTGCCCCGACCACTCCTCCCGGATGGGTTGCTCCCTGCCTGGGCCTGGCCCCGGGGAGGTGGACACACCAACTGGCATGAACCACTCCCTTCTTTGAGCTACTGCAGCCCTGGGCACGAATGGTGTGGCTGTCCCAGGTCACCTCCTTGGAAGCGCTCTCAGGCCACCCCGGCCTGGGGCGGTCAGTGGGTATTTGCCCTCCTCTGTCAGCTCCCAGGAAAGAGGAGCCTTTGCACATACTGCCTGGGCTGTGTGTGCTTCCAGCGTTGCACACTGGAAGGGCATTGCCCCTGCCACGTCTGGCCTCTTTTCTTGCTTGCTTCGTGAAGTCCTGGCTTCAGTGGAAAGCTTTACTATTCACCAGCTGTGTGCTTTGGGACAAGTTCTTAACCTCTCCGAGTCTTGGTTTCTTTGTAAAGGAGGGTGGTAATAACATCCTGTTTGCCTGTTTGTTGTGCAAATGAAAAAATAATATGTGCCAGGTGCCTGGTGTTGTCTAGAGGCTTGCTGGGTACTTGATAAGCGGTGGGGGTTCTTCCGAGTGTCACCACGAGGTTGTACTGTCCTGCCATCTCCCCGTTCACCAGGAGTGAGCAGCCCAGAGGGGAAGGGCTGACCCCGACTGTGGTTGACTCAGCTACAGTTGAATGAACTAACATTGTTCCCTTTTTTCTGCCCACACTTTGCTTGGGGAAACTGAGGCCACCCTGAAGTTCCGCCTACACTCCATGACTCTTGGCAGATCCTGTGAGGGTGGCTTAGGAAACGTCTTCAGAGATTGAGGAACACACTGGATACATCAGTTGGTGGGCCAGGGAAGTTAGCAGTAACGAGCTCATTTCGATAGCAATGAGCTGAGTCTCCCTCCAGCTGCCAGACATTTACGAGGCTGGCTGGGTGCCGGCGGCCGGAGGCCTCCAGTGGCCCTCATCCCTCTGCCTTCCGGCTGGAAATAATTCGTATTTAAAAAATAACAATAATAATTTTTAAAAACCCCTCCATCTCCTCTGGCCTTCTGGTTCCTCTGGGTCCAGGTGAGGAGATGGTGGATGTCTTTGCCCCGGGGACTCTGTGTGGGGCAGTCAGAAAAGTTACCGCGAGAGCTCTCGGTCTTTTTTCTGGCCCCGGGCCTCAGTTTCCCCGTCTGTGAAACGAGGGAGGAGATTGATGGAAGGAATGTAACTTTCAGACCCAGCGTTATCTGGGAACCAGGCTCCCAGGGTTGAGGGTTTCCAGTCCTGACCGGGAACCACCCTCACCCACAGCACTGTTAAATGCAGATTCTCAGGCCTGGTCTACTGAATCAGAATCTCAAGAGGAGGGTCTAGCAGGGTACTTTTTTTTTTTTTTTTTTTTTTTTGGCTGTGCCTGCAGCATGTGGAGGTTCCTGGGCCAGGGCTTGAATCTGGACCACAGTAGCAACCCGAGCCATAGCAGTGACAATGCCAGGTCCTTAACCCTCCGAGCCACCAGGGAACTCCTCACAGTGTACATTTTGGGGACAGTTTTTAAAATTGAGATTAAATTCACATGACATGACATCACCATCTTAATGTGTACAATTCAGGGGTTCTTGGTATATTCTTGGTGTTGTGCACCCATCACCTCTAAGGAGTTGTAGAAGGAATGTACATTTTGGACAAGTGTCCCGAGAGAGCCCAAGGCCACCTGCCTCCCTTGGGACTTCTGCAAGGTCCTGAGGCTTTGATTTGAACCCTTGGGCACCAGGAGATGAGGCTGCTCTCTGCTCGAGTGTCTTGCTAAGAAAAACAGGTGCTCTGTGGGTTAAGAAGAGGGGGTCTCTGAGAGGAGGAGACTAGCTTGGGGAAGAGGTGGTCTTGTTTCCCCACCTCTTTCCAGGGGAGCAGCAGCTCTCCCATCCCTGTCCAGTACACCCACACCCTGCAAGCTGGGGAGTACTCACTTACTCACTCTAGGGGCAGCTTGGGCAGCTTTGGGCTCATGGCCCAGACACATGCACAGTGATGGTCCATGGGCTCCTGCCACCCCCAAGCATGCCCATCTTCTTCCTCAGGCCACTCTTGGCAGGTGTCAGCATCCTCTCGCTGCCCTGATCAAGCACCCCTCTTCCAGGCACGAGGGGCTGAGGCAGTGGTCTTTGTCATCTTGCTGATGTCACACCCTCTGAGAATTTCCCTCTGAGCAACTTGGGCCACCTGGAAACTCCCCCTGCCCCTTAGCAGACAGGCCTTTGTGAGGGTCACAGAGCCTGGGGTGAGGGGCATGTTACTTTAGGTCCTACCGTGGCAGTGCAAGGGATAAATTCTTTCCTTTCTCTGTGTGCCCTCAGCTGCCTGCAGCTGACACAGGAGGTTCTGCCCTGGCTGAGAGTATGTCTGATGGTCTTGGGAAGGTCACCCCCCCCTGCTTCCCACCCCGGCACGGTCTCCCCAGGCAGTACACAGCATCCTTTGCAGCCATAATGTCTGTGGTCTTAGGGTCCCACAGGGTGTCCAGCCAGCCCCCTGGACAGTAATTGGTAGTCCCAAGAGTGGGACTCGGCCATAATGCTCTTGCTGGTTGACCCTTCACCTGGGAAGGGGTGGCTGGTTGGCTCTGCCCCTCCTGATGCAGCTAGTGGTTCTCAGGTCACCCCTGGCATTTCTCACCCTGTCTACAGTCGGTGCTCCTTCCAGAGCCCCCGGCCTAACTTAAGGGTGCCCAGTGAGTTGGTGCACGTGCCCACCTGGCTCTCTGGCCTAAGACCTGGCTCTACTTCTGGCCTTGGGTAAGTGCATTTACTGAGTTTTTGTCTGAATCCTCAGCCCTGAAATTATTTTCCCTGGAGTCCCCCCACCGTACCTAGAGGTCTTGTATTCCAGAGTGGCTGCCCCTCCACGGTAGTGTGCAGTAGGCCACACCCTGACTGTGCAGCTTTTCCCTCTGTGGGCCTCAGTTTCCACATCGGGACGGAGCCATGCCCTGCCCTTCCATGAGTCACTCCTGCCCCGGCTGTGGCAGCTGCCCAGGGAAGGCTGAGCGAATGGATGGACGCGCCCACAGCCAAAGACCCTGCAGGGCCCGTTCCTGCAGGATCCTCAGAGTTCCCTGCCATGTGCAGGGAAACTGTAGCAACTGAGAGTTTGCTTTCTTAGAAGCGTTGGTGGCTCTCTAGTTCTTTCCTTCAGTTTCCCACCCAGCCCCCCACTGCCAGCCAGTCCTACAAGGTTGGCATGGGCTGTGTTCTCTAGGGGCGGCTGGTGGTAGGGTTTGGGTGGCCCAGGCCTCTGGGCTGTTGCAGAGTCAGTTTCTGCACCTGTAAAAGGGGTATCTGCTTAAAAGGGCTTTTGTGGGTGTGGAGTGGGATGATGTACACTAGCACCTGTGCAGGTGTTACCTTCATATCTATCAGTATCACCCATGTCCTCCTTAGACGAGGGAAGGAGGCTCCCACAGGCGTTCAATGGCTTATTGGTGGAGGAGCCATGCCCCCGCCCCACCCCAATAGCATATCCTCTTTCCTCCTTTTTCAGAGTAATACAGGGTTAATAAAGAACATTTAGGAGTTTCCGTCGTGGCTCAGTGGTAATGAACCCGACTAGGATCCATGAGGTGTAGGTTCAATCCCTGGAAGTAGGTTAAGGATCCGGCATTGCTGTAAGCTGTGGTGTAGGTCGCAGAATGTGGCTCAGATCCAGCATTTCTCTGGCTGTGGTGTAGGCCAGCCACTACAGCTCTGATTCAACACCTAGCCTGGGAACTTGCATGTGCCATGGGCGCGGCCCTTTAAAAAAAAAAAAAAAATTCAGAAACCAAGAAAAGCACAAAGGAAAAACAGATTACCCCTAATTCTACCACCCTTAAAGGAAATCATTGTTATTGTTTCATTAGATTGGAATATTATTTTTGCCATCCTCTTTCTTAGCAAAAAAATGGGAAAGAGAAATTTGCTTTAGACATATTGCTAGGTAAAAAGAAGGGAGCTATGAAAAATTCATGGGGCTGTGTGTAGTGCCCTGTTTTGCTCTTAGCAATATTGAGAACGTTTCCTTCATTTAACACATATCCTCTGTGCTTTTTAACGTCTGCTTAGCATTCCATTCCGCGGATGTGCCATTTTTACTCACTGATCCTCCAGGCCTGGACTCTTAGGTTGTTGCAGTGTTGCTGTTTTTTTTTTTTTTTTTTTTTTTAAACTCTCGTGAACGTTGCCTCGTGGTGTGGTGAGTGTCCTCGTGTGTACGTCTTTGCACGCATCACTGGCTGTTTCCTTAGGATAAATTCCTAGAAGTGGGACTGCTAGGTCAAAGGCCATGCTCATTTAAGGTCAGAGTGCTCTCCGGAAAGGCTGTATCCGTTTTCTCTCCCAGCAGCCGTGGAGGAGAGAGCCCGGATCTCGTAACTCACAATCCTTTGCTATTTCCAAACCACGAGCCCAAAGAGTTGGGAAAAAAAAAAAAAAAAAAAAAAGAACCACGGTGCTGGGAGCGACTTCCTGCCAGAGGAAGGGAGGCATTTGGTAAATAGTCCACTCCCAGTTTTTGAGTGGATGCTCTGCAGCCCGCCTCTGGCCAGGCCATTCGGGAGCAGAGAGAGAGGGGCCAAGGCCTGGTCCGTGTCTCAGGCGGCGTCCCATCCACCTGGCTGGGGAAGACGACGAGCACCTGCAAGGCCCCAGGAGCGTAGGGCCAGGACGTGTGGCAAGTTCAGGCCAAGGGCAGGGCCCCGGCGCCTTGGCTTGTCCCAGGTGTCTGGTTCCAGGCTCGCGCGGACTAGACCTGTGGTGAATGTTTGTCGAATAACAAAAAAGCAGCTTGTTACCAGAGGAAGCTGATGTGAGCTCTTTGAAGTGGGGTTTGAGACTTGTTCACAGCTGGCTACAGCCCAAGCCTACAGCCACCTCCCTTCTCCAGAAACACTGGCCTGGTGAATGAAGGCTCCATGGGATCAGCGGAGGTGGAGGAGTGGTCCTGACCACTGCCGGAAAGCAGATGAGGCATCAGGCGGCCCGTACAGCCCCCAGCCCCTCTCGTAGGTGCTGGAAAGAGCTGGGCAGGGAGTCTGGGTGCCAGTTTTATGCCTCCGCTCCTGTGTGATGGGGCCATTGCCACACTGATTGAGCCTCGGTTTCTTTTTCTTTTTTTTGTCTTTTGTCTTTTTAGGGCTGTACCCGCAGCATATGGAGCTTCCCAGGCTAGGGGTCGAATCAGAGCTGTAGCTGCTGGCCTGTACCACAGCCACAATAACTCAGGATCCCAGCCATATCTGCGACCTACACCACAGCTCATGGCAATGCTGGATCCTTAGCCCACTGAGCGAGGCCAGGGATCAAACCCATGTCCTCATGGATACTAGTCAGGTTAGTTAACTGCTGAGCCAAGACGGGAACTCCAAGCCTTGGTTTCTTCAGGGAGACTTTGTTCTCAGGGCCCCTGTCTGGCTCCCAGGACAGGAATCTGGGTGCCCATGGTCAGGACAGAGGCAGGGAGGGTGTCAGTTGGCAGGACTCTGGCCCCACACATCCAGCAAGATGGGGGTCCCTCAGATGACCTCTGGGCAGAGGGGAGCTTCGGTCTAACCCTGATCCCTGCACTGCCTCCCACCCCACCTCCACAGGGCAGCCCTTGAGGTAGCTGGTGGCACTCTCCTGGGGAGGGGATATGGAAATAAGATGATCTGGCCCTTCCCCCGAGGTGCCCTTCTGTTTTGAATAAGGTTGTGGATTGTTTATTTGAGAGAGAAGAGGCCCCAGCCAAACATCCTGCATTTAAAGGCTGCCCCAGGTCCTTCAGCACCCCCACCCCCAACCCTGGAAGGCCCCTCTTCTGCAGCACCCAGGCTGGCCAGGCTGGCCAGGCTGGCCACTGTGTGCCTCTGTTGCTCAGCTTGACTTCCCCATCCTCTCCCTACCCCATCTCATCTCCCTTTCTGGGCCCCACAATAAAACAGCTCTTTGGAGTTCCCATCATGGTGCAGCGGAAACAAATCCGACTAGGAACCATGAGGTTGTGGGTTCAATCCCTGGCCTCGCCAGTGGGTTAAGGATCTGGCATTGCCGTAGGTCACAGACGTCGCTCAGATCTGGCGTTGCTGTGGCTGTGGCATAGGCAGGCACCTGTAGCTTCGATTGGACCCCTAGCCTGGGAACCTCCATATGCCTCGGGTGTGGCCCTAAAAAGCAACCCCCCCAAAAAAAACCAACAACCCCCCCCCAGCTCTTCACGGCCCTCCTCTTTCCTCCTATTCTGTTCCCCTCCACTCCTTTCCCTAAACCTACCCTTTGCTCAGGCTGAGAGAAGGGCTTCCTTCTCCAGGAGAGCATTTTTATTGTGGCAAAACACATTCCCATCTTGGACTTACATCTTCAAGTTCTGAGTGTTGAATCCATTTTGCTGGTAGGACACTAAGCACCAGAAAAGCAAAGCCCCTTGCCCAGAGCACACAGCCCACCAGCGGTCTAGCACAGGACAGAGTTGGGCAGGGGAAGGCTGGGGATCCAGCCCAGCCTCTGCCTCCAGCTTGCTGTTTGACCTTGGATAAGTCTCATTCCCTCTCTGGGCCTCAGCTGGCTCATACACAGAGCAAGTGGATGATCTCTTGAGTTCCTCTCCACCTCTGCTTCTCTGTCTCCAGGTGAGGATCATATGACATCAGGTGGGGAGGCCCCTTGCAGTACCTCTGGGGCCTTGTGGCACCCCTACCCCTCCCTTGCGCCCCACTTCCCGCAGCCTGTTTGGAGCCAGAGACAAAGGCCTGCTCCAGGCGGAAGGTGCGGCCGGTGGGGATGTGTGCTGGTGCCTGACTGGCGGGCCCTGATAAGAGGCCGAGTCTCCCCATGAATCAGCTGGAGGTGCTGAGGGTGGGGGTGGGGGGAGATGGGGCAGGCTGGCACCAGTTTCGCCAGCCTCTGCCCGCACCCTCTGGGGCCTCGTACAGGTGACAGGTCTCAGGACACATGCAGAGAGAAAGGGACCCCAGCCGCTGTGCAACTTCGGTGACTCTTGTCCTATTTCGTGTTTGCAAGCCTGGGAGTTTTCTGGCCCCAGCAGACCTGGGATCTTCAAAAGGCCACGTGACCCTGAGGCGCTCTCCTGGTCTGTGGGACAACGTGTGGGATGGGACGTGTGTGGTTTCTGGAAGTTAAAGGTCTCCTTCCCAGCGAGCCAGCTCTTTGTTCCACATCCTCAAGGACCTTGACTTCAGCCTATTGTTCCCACTGCTGACACAGAAGCTCCGAGTTCCTCTCTGGGTTTGTGCTGGGGTGGGGGTTCCTGGTGTCAGCGGTGGGGGGGCTGGGGGTTGGGATCTGTGCATACCTGCTTAGGAGAAGTCATTTGCTTGCTCAGGGAGAACGTCACTTGGGGACACCCTCTTGCTGTGTGGGAGGCCAAGATAGTGACTGCCTGGTTTTTGTGTCTTGAATTTTGTCAAACTGAGGCCACTTCTGGCTGTGACTGATTTTGTGCCCTTGGTGGGTGTGGTAATTAGACTGCTCAGGGGGCCAGTCAGGGAGGAGGTTGTGTGCGACAGTAGCTGATGGAGCTGGTGCAGAGGGGGCTCACTTCCGGATGTGACGGGCCATGTTCACCTCCTAGTGAGGCGAGCATGTCCTCCCCAGGGTGACTTCATGGGACATTGAGTCAGAGTTAAGTGTGAAGAATTGAATGTTCCAGAGCTGGGAGGATGATCTCAGGATGCACAGACTTTGGCTCAGTGGGGTTAACCTTGTTTTTAAGCATAAGTAAGGAGAAGGTGTATTTCAGCGACTTTGGGGGAATGCTCTGCATTTGGACTTGAGTATGTCCGTTATTGTTCTTACTGCTAATACACTCAATTCCTTCTGGCCTGATTTTCAATCTACAAAAAACAACCCAGTTGATCCAGTTGATCTTCCGCGAGAGTATCCAGCCAGGAAGACAGAAATTTGCTAGAGTTTGAACAGAACACCCCGCCTTAGAATGCAGGGCAAACACAGGTGACTTGGGGGTCGTCAAGCATCACGGATTATCTGCGGCGGCCCCTTCTGGTCCAGCCACCGTTTCCTCAGAGAACTGACTGCATCCATCTGTCCACAAACTCACTCTTCTCAGCCCTGCAGAGATGGCCTAAAGCTCCTCCTGAGAGGCCCTGTGGTTCCTCTACCTCCAAGGGGGTGTTTCGGGGGGCACAGATGGCCACTTCCATATCCTCACTTGCCCCACTGCAGCTAGACCCCTTCCCAAATCATGAGTCCTGCCTGGGCTGCATAAATCACCCTAAGAGCACATTCCTTGGGGGATTTGTAAAATAATCAAAATATTTGGGGAAAAAACCTTAAGATTACTTATGGCTATTAGTGGGATCCATATATTTTGGCACCAAGCATAGCTTAATTGAAAAAGTATGTGTGCTTGGTGATTTCTTTTTCTTTTTCTTTCTTTCTTTTTTTTTTTTTTTTAAATGAGGAGTAGGCCCAGAGAGAAGAGTGGTTAGGGGGGAAAAAAAGGAATTGAATATCAAAAGGGTTTATGTAGCAGAGCTGTTTACAGAATTGTGGAAAATATAATGCTAAATGGAAAATAAGCCCTGCCTATATAGTCCGGGATTATTAATAGAACGGAGTTACCAGGCACATAATGAACCTTTTAAGAGACCTGGGACAACTTTCCCCGTTGCAAAACAAGTTTCCTCCGAATAGCACCATTCACGCAGCTCAGGGCATTGGGTTACAACAATAAATAAAAATGAACATTGCCCTGAGAAATTCAAGGAATGCACCAACGATTCCGTGATTTAGTATGAGAAAACACCACTTACACATTTAATTGAATCACATGCTTTCATCTGTAAAACGTGAGCGTTTGAACTGCCACCTGAATCTTTCTCTTCACTTCATTCGAGAGCAAGGCTCCTTAGGGGAGGGGTCACGGCCCCACCCCTTCCCAGGTTTTCCCCTTTCCTGGCTGTGCCCTAACTCACTCTGGCCCACGATCATCAGGAAAAGGAGACTGGATGGGGATTTCTTTGTAAAGCTATAGGGAGAGGCCCATACGGGATGTGCTTTTCCAAATGCTTTCTTTGCCGGGACTTGGCCTTAGCTTTGGAACCCGGGGCCTGTCACTGCTCCCCTCAGAGACTCAGTTTCCCTTCTGTGTAAAGAGGGGCTTGGATTAGAGCCTCTGGAGGACCGGGTCACGGTGCATGTGCCTGGAGCCCAGAATGACTCGGCGGGGTCCCCAGCTGCTCCCATTGTGCCTTCCTGGTTAAAAATGACTGAAATAGGCGCTCCAGAGGGTGCTTCTGGGTCTAGGAAACCAGAGGGCAGGGACACTGTGACCACTGGGCACTTCTTGGGACCTGGCCATGTGCCCCGTGCCTGCTGCCTCAGTGAGTCCTCTTGGGTCTAGAGTCTTTGCGATTTTAACTGTGGGAGGTGGGCTAGGCTGATAGCTGCCCAAGGAGGCCTGGCCCCAGGCCGTGTCCTCCAGTGGAGTCTGTGTGCCTGGAGAGTGGGTTCTGAGATGCCAGGACAGCAGAGATAGCCAGTGCCTGCTGACAGGTTGGGTTTGGCCCGCAAGAGAAAGTGGGGCCAGATCATGGGCCTGTAGCACATCTTCCGACCTTGGCCAGGTGCTGTCTTTGCGGTTCATGTGTACATGCAGCAGGTGCACAGAGCAGTCCCTTGCATGTTCACCGTGGCCAGGGCTCCCGGTCTTTCCGCAGAGATCAACCCGTGGCCCTTTATGGTCCTCCTGCCACATCTAGGGCCCGCTCTGAGCTGCTGTGGGTGACATGTGGGGCTCCTCTCAGCCCTGCCCTTGAGCTTGTAATCTGTTTCCACGCTAAGACGGAAGGGCCGCACGACCTTGAGTGAGTCAGCTCTCGGTGAGGTTCATAACCTTTATCTAGATGCCTAGGAAACCCCCTGGTAGCATGTACCTCTTCCTGTGTGAGCATCTTCAGGAACGGTTTTATTTCTTAGCTCCCGGCTAGACCGGCGCCGCCTCCATGTGACTGCTCAGCGAGTGACCCATCTCCTCTGCACCCTGCTCCATTTACGAGCAGCTCCCAGGAGCCCGGCCTGTGCCTGGTGCAGGGGCACAAGGGGGAGAAGACCCGGCCTGGCTCTGACAGCTCTCCCCATCTTTCTAGAAACCGGGGCTTGGGAAGAGTTTCGTAGCTACGATTTGCTTGGTGCCGACACAAGGTTTTTGTGGTTTGGGGGTTCCTAGAAGCAGACCCTGAGACAGAAATTCAAGTGCACGGTTGATTGGGGCGGGTGCCCAGGAAGCAGCGGTGGAGGGTGGGGAAGGGAAGCAGGGATGCCGGTGCAGGGAGCCTTCTGTGGGCACTTGCAACGGAATCCTGCTGGGAACTTTGGAAAACAACATGGAGCTCACCTCAGAATTATCCCCGCTGAGGGGCGGGCGAGCGAGCCGGGGTGCCTTTCCACCCCTCCCGGGGTGTTCGTGCCCAGCACCCGCAGCTTTCAGGCAGCGCAAGTCCCCAGCAACCTTTCAGGCGTGTCCTGGGATGAGCGCAGGTGCTGGATTCGGAAGCTGGGCCGTGCACCGAATGGCTGTGGGCTCTGGGGATGTGGGCAGGGCACACAACCGAGGTGTTCGTTCAGTTCACTCACCCAGTGTTTATTGCGCACCCACCATGTGCCAGGCCTCTGGTGGCCCCAAGATCCTACCCCTGGCCTCTTAGAGCCAAACCTTGTTCTCACTGAAGGGGAGCCTGATGGGCCCCGGCCCTTTGAAGAGCAAACGCTGAGACGGGCCCTGTATTTGAGGTTCTCTGCCTCAAAGTGCTTTGCACACTATTAAATTCTGTTCTGGGGTGTGTCAGAGGTGGCAATTGTAGTTCTACGCTGAGGGTTCAGACTACCTTACTCCAGAATCAGAAGACGGGGCCAGTCGGTAGCCTGTGGCCTTGAGGAAGCTACTGAACCCACCTTGCTGGCTTACCATGAGCCTTAATTGGTAGCCGAGTACAGTGCTCAGCCTGCTGCCTGGCACACAGATGCTCAAGAAACTTTCACTCCCACCCCTGTCTCGCACAGGCCAATAGCACCTGCCCTTCTGCAGCCCTTCCCCCAGGCTGTGCGATGGTTGGTGGCAGGGGTCTGTCACAGCCCCTTTCACAATAGGAAACTGAGGCGCATGGGAACTAACACCAACCCAGGTCTCCTGAGCCCCTGGGCCACACCCCTTTCATGATGTGACAGGTGTGTATCAAAGTCAAAGCAAATCGCAGAGCCAGCATGGGGGCTGAGAGACAGGCTGACCATGTGCTTTGGCTGTGCACTCACGGGTCTCCAGCAGGTCCTTGCATCGAGGCCTTGAGGTCCCCTAGGATCGAGCACTCTGTGTCCTCAGTACCATGCCCATGCCGGGCGTGGAGCGGGATGTTGTGCTGGAGGGGCTTTGGCGGTCAGCCAGCCCAGACCTTTGTTTTGGTGGGAAGAGGAAACGGTCTCAGAGACACCAGTGACTTCCCCAAGTCACAGTGACTTATTGACAACCAGAACTGCAGCCAGGCCCCGGATAGCCAGCGTGCTTTCTTCCTCCTCCTTCCGTAGGAAGCTGCTATGTGAAATACGTTTTATTATAGTTGCTTAGAAACATAGTAAAAATCCCTTACATTTAATGGTGCCTTTTTTTTTTTTTTAAAAAAAAAGGTGGTTTATAACTTAGCTTTTCACTTGCTCCTTAGGAAATCCATTGAGGGGCAGACAGGCATCACCCATTTTCAAGCTGCAGTAACTGACTGGGGAATCTTGCTGGGGTCTTGAGACGCCCAGGGCAGTGATCTTTCTGCTGTACATGGACTTGAGTGGGCCAGGATGGCCAGAGGCAGTGTTGGAAGCCTTGGCTGTGAGGTACCCTCCCCACTTTCTTTCTTTTTTTTTTTTGTCTTTTAGGTTCCAGGCTGGGGGTCAAATCAGAGCTGCAGCTGCCAGCCTATGCCACAGCCACAGCAACTCCAGATCTGAGCCATGTCTGCGACCTATACCACAGGTCACGGCAACGCCAGATCCTTAACCCATTGAGGGAGGCCAGGGATCAAACCTGTATCCTCATGGATACTAGTCAGATTTGAGGCACAATGGGAACTCCCCTCCCTGCTTTTTGATAGGCTACAGACTTGCTTGCTAGGGGGAAGGCTTCTGGGGAGCGAGTCCTAGACTTGTGCTCAGAGGCTGGGCTTCAAGACTGCCTCTGGCTTCGGCTTGCTGTGTCACTGCGAGGAGTCCTATCACCTCTGTGCTTTGAGTTTGTCACCCCTCCAGCCCTAGCTTCCTCCCTCAGTGCTCACAGTTAGGTATTAAGCAGACATCTATTTAAAGAATTGCCTAAAAAAAAAAAAAAAAAAAAAAAAGGAGTTCCCATCGTGGCGCAGTGGTTAACGAATCCGACTAGGAACCATGAGGTTGCGGGTTCGGTCCCTGCCCTTGCTCAGTGGGTTAACGATCCGGCGTTGCCGTGAGCTGTGGTGTAGGTTGCAGACACGGCTCGGATCCCGTGTTGCTGTGGCTCTGGCGTAGGCTGGTGGCTACAGCTCCGATTGGACCCCTAGCCTGGGAACCTCCATATGCCGCAGGAGCGGCCCAAGAAATAGCAACAACAACAACAAAAAGACAAAAGACAAAAAAAAAAAAAAAAAAAAAAAGAATTGCCTACAGAAATCTTTACTATAAAGATCTGAATGGGTGGTTCTGGGATTCCAGCAGGGGTTGCCTAGGTGAGTATGGGAAAGTTTCATGGAGGGGGTGACATTTCGCCCTGCAGGGGGCAGTGAGGGACACTCCAGGGAAAAGGTGCAGGGGAATGACAGTGGCATGTGAAACGTGTGCCACGTGAGTCCTGCTTTGTGTGTATCGTCCTGTTGAATTCTCACAGCAGCAGCCCTGGGAAGGTTACTGACTTAGTGCCATTTTCCAGATGAGGTCCCTGGGCCCCAGAGGGGAGATAACGTGTTTGGGGTCACTTGAAGCAGGTCTTAAAGACCCTTGTCTTCCTTCCGCCTCTCCGAAGCCTCCCACGCTGCTGCCACAAAGGTTTGGAGGCCTGATCAGACCTTCCCAGCACTTTCAGGATCCGAGAGAGATCTGCAAAAGGTGTTGAAGCTGAGTGATCCTGTGAGATGATGTTTCCATGGGGGGGAGGGCTTGGTGATCTCAGTTGCCCCCCTGGGTGCCAGCAGCCCCAGCTGCAGCCTGCCCGTGTATCACCCCAGCTGCGGGGTCCACCCTCTCCAAGGAGTCCCAGGGGCTCTTCCCTGCTGCCAGAGCCTCGGGCACCATCTCTCCACCTCTGCTCTCCCCCTGCCTTGGCTCCTTCGGAGATCCTCCGACATGCACCCAGGCCAAGCAGGTATGCCCAAAGTGGCCTCTGCATGCCTGCTCCCCTCCCAGCTCTCTGGGTGCCCTTTTTAAAGGGTCCTGCCTCATGGGCCTAAAACATCCCGGGGTCACTCAGCTCAAGATTTTGTTGCACCAATGGGAAGCCCAAGGCTCTGAGAAGGGAAGCCACTTGCTCACAGTCACACCGCTTTCAGGTCTGGGCCAGAGAGCCTGGTGATACCTGTCGGGGAACTTCCTGGGAGTTCAAGCTCTGGGGTCAAAGTCAGCCCTGTCACCTACACTGTGGGTGGTCACAGGCTTATTTGTCCCCCTCCGTAAAAAGAGGGGATAACAGGAGTCCTACCTCAGGGGCCTGAGTTAATAACATGCATGTAGGAAGTTCCCATTGTGGCTCAGCAGTAACAAGCCTGACTAGTATCTATGAGGACACAGATTTGATCCCTGGCCTCGCTCAGTGAAGGATCCAGAGTTGCTGTGAGTTGTGGTATAGGTTGCAGATGTGGCTCAGATCCCACGTTGCTGTGACTGTGGCATAGGCTGGCAGCTAGTAGCTCTGATTTGATCCCTAGCCTGGGAACCTCCATATGCTGCAGGTGCAGCCCTTAAAACGCCAAAAAAAAAAAAAAAAAAAAAAAAAATGCATGTAGGAAGTGCTTCATGAATGGGCAATATTGTTATGGGGGACATTTCTCATCCCTCCTCTTTCCCGTCCGACTCTCGTGTTCTCTGGACTCACTCAGTCACTCCTCCTGAGAGGCCTCAGTGGCCTCTTGCTTACACTCTCCTTAATCAAGGCAGGGGTGGCGCTCAAACTCATACTTGCAAAAAGGCCTTGCGCTGCTGAAAGGACTTGGCTGCAGTTTGCAATGTGCAGGGGTTCACTCTGCTTCCCCGGCACACGAACACACACATGCGGTTCACTGACATCCCTCATGTGAAGTTCAACCAGTAGTACTCGGTAGGAGCTCAATAAGTGCATGTGCTCACTTTATTTTTAGTCCCACAGCAATGACGTTACCAGATGTGTACCTTCTGTGGTAGGCATTAGAGAGTTGGTTGCTCAGAGTAAGTGCCTACTAGCTGTTCAGCACAGCATTGGGCATTTTATATAAAGTGTCTCCTATAATACTTATAACTACTGTGGGTGGGGGGGTATAGTTGATTATAATCCCCATTTTGCAAGTGGGATCACTGAAGCTCAGAGAAAAGTCACATGTCGGTTTAATGGTGCAGAGGTTAAAAGTCCATTTAAGGATATGAATGAACTTATTTACAAAATGGAAATGGACTCACAGACATAGTAAACAAACTTATGGTTACCACAGAGGAAGGGATAAATTGGGAATTTGTGATTAGCAAATACACACTACTATATATAAAATATGTAATTAACAAAGACCTACTATATAGCACAGGGAACTATATTCAATATCTTGTATTAACCTATAATGGAAAAGAACCTGAAAAAAAATATATCTGGATAGATAGATAGATAGCTGAATCACTTTGCTGTATACCTGAAGCATTGTAAATCAACTATACTTTAATTTAAAAAACAAAACAAAACCTACGTTAAAAAAGGAAAAGGTCTCAGAGTTCCCATCGTGGTGCAGCAGGGAACGAATCCAGCCAGGGACCATGAGGTTGGGGGTTCGATCCCTGGCCTTGCTCAATGGGTTAAGGATCTAGTGTTGTCGTGAGCTGTGGTGTAGGTCACAGACGTGGCTTGGTTCTTGCGTTGCTATGGTTGTGGCGTAGGCCAGCAGCAACAGCTCTGATGAGACCCCTAGCCTGAGAACCTCCATATGCCACAGGTGAGGCCCTAAAACGATAAAAGACAAAAAAAGAAAGAAAGAAAAGAAAAAGATCTCATTGTTTTAAAAAAAGTCCACTTAAGACAGCAGTGCACAAAGGACAAGATGAGACTCCTTATGGCTCCCAGAGGCAACAGTGGGGAGCTGGGGGACAGAGACAGTTCTGTGGCTTAGGGGTGCTGTGTGTCTCACCAAAGAAGTAAAACTTCAGTTGGAGCTAGGGGTGGGCTGCTTTATTCCCCCTCTGCTGTTTGCTTGCTGTGTGACCTTAGGCAAGCTCCTTTCCCTCTCTGGGTCTATAAGGACTGCACACTGTGTCTATCTTTGGATTTTCCTGAAACTCTGGCAGCTGATCAAACATGTACAGAAAGATGCTCTCTTTATTGGTTCCAGCAATGTCCTTACTCTTCAAGAGCTCCCTAGGACTGTGGAGGTCATGACCCAGCTCTGAGGGTGATCTTCACAGTGAGGAGTCATCACCAGCCTGGGAGGCTTAACAGAAATTCTTGTTTGCACAGAGGAAGGTGCCAGATAGGCCCTTGCGGATTCACAGGCCCTGTCAATGTGTCAAGTATGCAAGGCCATACTTCCCGGAGTCCCCACCCACCCCAAAATCAACAAACCACCATTGCCGGGCCTCAGTTTCCCCCTTTTGTATCAGGAGAGGAAAGGAGACAGCTTGGATCTCTGCTTTTCAAACCCTTCAGGTGCTGCTCCAAAACACGGAGGCTGGAGTAGCTGTACTTTTACCTGTTTCAGGTCCTGGGATTAACAGTAAGATGCTATATGGCGGGGGGTGGGAGGAGGCGGTGAGTGTTCCCCTGCTAAATAGGAAAACAAATGTTAAGAACCAAGCAGATGATTCCTTCCTGTTCAAGTCTCTTATGATGAGAATATTATTATGCTGAGGTCATCCTTGGATGATGCCCCAGGGAACCCCAAAGCGGGAGGATGGGGTGCTACATGGAGGATGCAGGGCAGTGTCCGGAGTGTTCAAGACTGTGCCCACGATGGCCTACCAGTCCATGAAATCACCACTGCAGCCATCTGCTTACCTGCAGAAATGGCTCTACCTGGGCTCCAGGTGGAAGAACCCACAGTGCTTTGGGGTGCTCTGTGGTTTGCAAGGTGCTCACCACCAATCTCCCAGCACTAGCCTGGGCAGGGCAGCTGCTGTTATCACCCCCTTTGCGGGATGAGGAACTGAGGCTCGAGGCTCGGGGTGGTGGGAGGATCCTGCCCACAGTGAGGGGCTGGGTGAGCAGCAGCGCCCTCGCAGCAGGGGCCTGGCAGTAATCTCCCCCTCCCTGTGCAGGGCTGGGCTTGGCCCCCACCTCTGCAAGGGGCTTCCAGCCAGGGAAACCCACAGTGGGGTTAAACAGAAAGGCCTCCTGGAGGAAGGAAAAGATTCCCAGAGTTCTGTGCTTCAAGCCATTTTGGTAAAAAAAACCTAATTAGAGGTGACAATGGTGACTTTGTCTGTGTGCTCACTTTTTCCTCCCTCTTCCCCACACCTCCCCCTCTCTCTGTCCCTCATTTGTTATATCCATGGGAAAACTAGGTAACGTTATAATTACTGAAAATATTGTGGGTCCATGGAAGCTAGGGGGAGGGCTGTGCCTGAGAGTGCAGGAGGCCCTTTTTAAAAAAAAAAAAAAAAATTTTTTTTTTTAGGTTTTATTTTATTTTTTCCTTTCGTTTGGAAATGGAGCCCTTTGCAGTCATGCTGTCACAGTTAAAATAAGGTTTAAATTACAGGCCAGCCCGTGGCTTTTCCCCTTTCTTTCAGAATTTTTGCCAACTTGCAATTTACTTAATGAAATCCTGCTATTCCGTTTAACAGGGATATTTTTTGCAGATGTTGATTTAACTTAGCTTTGCAAAATATGTGAACTGTACCGTTTCTTTTCCTATTTTTAACGGTTTCAGGATTTTAGTTCAGCAGCTCCACTGGCCCTGCCATGCCAACAGTGGTGTTTACTCCCTTCCCTTGAAAATATTTGTTTTCCATTGCTCCGTCTGCCCTCTCCTCCATCCCACATACCCACAGAGGGGAGGGGTCCTGTACACAGCAGATTCTTCCAGAGGAGACTCAGTCAGGTTTAGTAATGGGTAGAATTGGACTGAAGGGACACCCGAATTTCTTAAGAGTCCAGCCCCCTTGTTTTGAGGGAACAGAGGCTCGGAGTGGGGAAGTGACTTGCCTAAAGTCACATAGCAGATTAGGAGCATAGTGGCTTGAGGCATAAGCTGGGTCCTCTGGACAGAGGTGAGAGGGAATGACAGGGGGCGTCTTGCCTTGTGGCCGTTTCAGCTGATGCTTACCCCAGGAAGAGACTTTTCTCCTCCTCCCCCCCCCCCACCCCGCCCCCGAGCTTTGGGTTTGACTCTCATGTACAAGGAGGGAAGTTCTACTTCTTGTCGACCTGAGACAGCCATGGCTAGTAGAGGAAAACCCCACCGAGAGTCCTGAGACTTGAAGTTCTGGGGAAGGGCTTCTGCTGCTTGACTAGCTTCTGTGACCTGGTGCAATTGCTTTTTCACCCCGAGCCTCAGTTTCCCCATCTGTTACACCGTCGCAGAGAGTCCGTGTCTCCTAATTGCTGTGAGGATCTAATGGTGGAGGCTGGTGTGAGAAGGTCTGGCCTGAAGCCCAGCAGGTGTCCAGGGAATGCTTTTATAACATCCTCACACACTGCCAACTCCGGTCCCCACGGGAGGACACGGGAGGAGAGATGTGACATGCTAGTGAACCTGGTGTCTGTGGGTGCCAGGATCCGTGTCAGACAGGGCAGGACACGCCCCTTCCCTTCCACTGGGGACCTTCTCCAGCCCCCCTTTCCTTAACCAGGAGTCACCCAGAATGACAGGGACTCAGGTGGAGTCAGGAGAGAGCAGGCAGATTATTTTGCTGAGCAGGGCAGAGGCCCAGAGATGGCAGGCACTTGCCAGGGGCAGAGCCTGAATCCGGGACATGGCTCCAGGTGGCTCCTCAGGGGGGGTCCAGCCCCCCCCGAGTGTGAGTCTGTCCCTGACTGCCCATGTTGGGGCTGGTGCATCTTGATCCTGGCCCCTTTCAGGGCCTCGCCCCCAGTCTCTTGGAGGGTTTGCCTGGCTCCAAAGTTCTGAGCTCTGGAGCGGGCTAAAGGAAATTCTGGAGGTGGGGCCAGCAGGGAGTGCGGGGGCAGCGGTTCAGTGCTGGAGGGCACTGGGCCGGCCTGATCACCGCATTCCGCACACACGCCCTGGCTGCCGGAATGTCCACTGAGCTGCGAAGGAAGTGCTGGCAGGACAACAGAGCCGCGGGCGGAACGCAATGGGCCGGGGCACTGGGGCTCGGGCCCTCTGCAGACAGAGAGATGGCCAGGGAGGGAGGGGGGCCACCTTGCATGCTGGCTCACCTCAGGGAGCAGTGTCCCAAGGCCCAGAGGGGCTGGCTTCTGGTTAGGCTGCCTGAGAGGGCTGGGGACCCTCCTTGAAGCCGCATTGTATAAACCCCCTTTAGGTGAAGTTGTCTGTGTGTCTGTCTGCGGGTGGAGGTAATGGGAAGGAAAGCGTAACTGGAATTCATTGCCTGGATCCTTGTATGTTCATGACCCTTGGTTCTTTAACACTCTCCTTTTTAGTGCTACATATAAAGTAGTATGTTGTCACACAAGCAATATCGTTACAGCCGCTCCATATAACACTCCAAATATACTGGTAAAGCAGGAGTCTCCCTTTCTACCCCATCCCCCTTTCCTCCTGAATTAACTACTGTTCAACTGGGCAAGATGAAAACAGCAACAAAGCATGGTTGATGAAATCAACTATAATTTAAAGAGAAAGAAAACAAACAGGGTAGATTTAAAAAATAACACAGCAGGTCCGAACGCTGGTGACAGTAAATGTCACACAATGTCTCAGACGGTTTTAATACATCTAGTTATATGCTGGATTTCCAGGAGAGATACACCTAAACAAAACCATATAGGAAGGTTGAAACTAAAGAGCATGGGGTGGGGGAACAGACTGAGTCAATCCTCAACAAAGCGAGGCAAGTGCAACAGTATTAACATGAGGTAATAGAATTCCAGGCAAAAGAGCATTACAAGGAACAAAGAGGCAAATTTTACAAAGCTCAAGGGTTGGCAGACTTTTCTGCAAAGAGCCAGATAAACATTTTCCACTTTGCAGGCTGTTCAGTCCCTGTCCCACTGCTCCACAGACAACGTGTCACACAGGGCAGCGTGACTGAGTCACAGTAAAACTTTAGGTACCGGAACAAGTGGCAGGCTGAATTTGGCTCTGGCTGACCCCTGACATGGATCAACGCTCAAGTAGTCAGGAGGATGTAATAGTCAAGAGTCTTGATAGAGGAGTTCCCGTTGTGGCGCAGCAGTAACAAACCTGACTAGTATCCGTGAGAATCTGAGTTTGATTCCTGGCCTCACTCGGTGGGTTAAGGATCTGCTGTTGCCGGGAGCTGTGGCATAGGCAGCGGACGTGGCTCCGATCCTGCGTGGCTGTGGCTGTAGCTGACAGCTGCAGCTCTGATTCAACCCCTAGCCTGGGAACTTCTATATGTTGCATGTGAGGCCTGAAAAAGAAAAAAAGAAAAAAAAAAAAAAAAAGACCCTTGCTATATCCTCACAGCATAGCTTTGAAATCTCTAAATCAAAGATGAATAGAAATAAAAAGGGAATTTGACAAGCTGCCCCCCCAAAGAGTGGGAGTTTATGGTGCAGTGTTTTCAGAAGTTGGCAGATCCGATAGACAGACAATTAGGAACAGCACTGCAAACATGTCGAGATGTGTATATTTATTTACAGATGCTTGAACCGCTGCACTGTGTGCCAGGTCCTGTTCACCTCTTGGATTTTTATTTAAGTAGACTAGTCTGTCTTATCTCTAAATGGGCTTGACAAATGAAGAGGTTAAAAAAAAAGCTCTGCCTCTTCCGCATTGCGTGCTGCTGTAATTCTAGGGTCCCCACTTAGAAGGTCCACCTGTGGCCCAGTATTAATCACACCCAGGTATAGGCAGGGTCCCCTCCTCGAACGAGCTCAAGGTCAGGTGTGGGATATATATATATATATATATATATATATATATATATATATATATACATATATATATATATATATCCCCATGAAACAGGGGAGGACTGGTCTGGACCTCACCCTCCTTGCCTACCACCTTTCCGTGGCTCCCTGTGCCCACAGCCCACCTGAGGGCTCAACCCTAGCTGCCCGCTGAGACCATCTTTTCTCCATGAGTTCTTCCATGACCTGTGATCTGGCCTCAGGGAACTGTTTCCACTTTGACTTCTGCCTATGCACCTTTGCCTGGGCCATCCCTCAGCCTTGGAGCCCCACTTTCCCTCCCCCTCATCCCATCCCTCCACTGATGTTGCACTGAGCATCCTTCTCCCCTAGGTGCCCCTCATTTATAACATTCTTTGTGGTCGTGGCCTCTCTTCCCCTGGTTTGGAGCTCTGAGGGCAGACCCTGTGGCCAGTCCCCTAGCCCCTGCAGAAGGTCAGCGTTGTGCACTCTGGAGGTGCTGGGTAGCACCTTGCGTGGAAGGCGGCATCCAGGGAGAGAGGGCCTCCCTGCCTGCTGCACGCCCACCAGGAGTGGAGGGGTCAGATTGTGTATTAGTGAATCCTGGCACCACCCCTTCACCAGTGGGTGACCTTGGATGTGTTAGGAGGCCGCAGTTTCCTCCTTGTCCATCAAACGGGCAGTTAGTAATGTTTACCCCCCAGAGCTGTTGTGGGCACTAGGTGCCTGGCACATGGTGAGCTTGCAGGACATGTCAGCTATTAGTACGGTAAGTTCCCTGTCCCATGATCCTTTGTCCTGGGTGCTCTTGATCCCATTTCACAGATGGGGAGCCTGAGGCCCAGGGAGGCTAAGGCCATTCGTCCCCGATGCCCAGCTAGGAAGTGGCAGAGCTGGAATTTGAGCTGAGGGCCTTGTTACTGGATCCCATGAGGAGGTGCGCACTGTCCCAAGGGCCTGTCCTCAAACACACCCAGACGCACTGAGTCAGGGCCATCCGCGGTGGCTCCAGAGTGTCGCCTTCCCTGCCGGTCTCCCGGCTGGGACCGCCACGTCCGTCTAATGCTAGGAAGTCGATTTTGTTTGGTCTCCTTCCTGCCCCTGTCATTTCTCCCTCGAGGAAGCCAGCTCACTCACTGCTGTGCCAGGCTGTTGAACCCTCTACTCGTGGGATTGTGACATATCAGCCAGAAAAGGGGCCTCTTAAAATCTTGTGAAAAACATAGATTCCAGGGCTCCACCCAGGACCCATGAATCAGAATCTCCAGGGGCGGGGCCTGGGAATCAGGACACCAGGGCCCAAAGCAGGGGAAACACTAGTTCTTTTAACCCTTTTATTTTTTGGTGGAGGAAGCAGGCTTCAGAGAGAGGTCTGTGTTGCAGGGAGGCCCAGTGAGCCTGGGGGCCTCGAAAGCCCTCTCTGGACCCTTACCTCCTGGGCCACAGCTGCTGTCCCTTCCCAGCACTGTTCCCCCACCCCCCCACCCCGCCCCCCACCGCCATCCTCATCCCCCAGCCTTGAATCTCTAGGAACCCGGTACAATGGAAGTGGTTGCGAATGGGTGTGCAGAGACCTTCTGGAAACGCAGGCTCTGCTCGGAGACTTCCTGTGTCTTACAATGTTATCTTCAGAATAGGAAACTTTGCCCCATTTTTGCAACGCACATCCTTTGCCTGAGAGTCTGTGGTGGTGCCGGCCAGCCGGGGCGGGTCACTTCTCAGGCAGAGGCGGGGAGTCGTTCTGACAGCCATTCGAGGAAGGACTCTCTCCCTGCTACCCGCAAGAACAAACAAACAGACCCTTTTGCAAAAATAATTCATGTGGGCCAGACTCATCAGGATTATTTGTTCCTTGAGCCCAGTGGTTTTGAAGACCAAGTCATTCCTGAGAGACAGAGCCCTAACTGTGAGGCTGGGCCTGGCTGCTGGACCTCCAGCAAGTGATTTCTGCTCTCCGAGCCTCAGTTTCCTCTTTTGTAAAGGGAGGAGGTTGGGCTAAATGAGCTCTGAGTCTGATGTTGAGCACTTCCCCAAGAATCCCTTAGATTCCCCTAACTTTTTTGGTTCGGTTTGGCTTGGTTTGGTTTTTTGGCATGCAAAAGTTCCCTGGCCAGGGATTGAACTGGTGCCACAGCAGTAACTGTGCCAGATCCTTAACTGCTAGGCCACCAGGGAGCTCCCAAGTCTGTCTTTGAAATAAGCTTGCTCTTGCTCTTAGAATGTTCTCCAGCATCCTGTAATTTTCTGACTTTCCACCAATCCAGATTGGCGTAGCCCCCCTCACCCTCAACTCTGAGACATTCGCATGACCCACTGGGGTGATGGGCGGATCTCCCAGGTGCCAGGCTGCATTTTGAATTGGGAGCAGGGAAATGCCCTCGGAACTGGTGGGCATTAGGGCTTTTTTACAGGCTTGCAGTTAGTTACAGGCCCAGGCTAGTGCTCACCTCCTATAGGCCAGCTGCAAAGAATGTTTATGCTATTTCTTTTACTCCCCTCAGACTGGAAGTCTTAGGGAGGGCTCTTTCAGTTTGGAGGAAAAAAATATGTGTGTGTAGCCCATGAAATACCTTGGAACTGACCAGAAGGGAAGATGTTTACAGAAACAAGAGCCTCTGATTTCCTTTGACATCACCGTTCCCTCTCCCACCCTTCAGCCTCCAGCGAGGCCCTCGCCATGGGATTCTTTCTTCTTCCGGGGAGCCTGGGTTGGTGTACCCTTGCACACAGTAGGCATTTAGTGAGCATGGGAGAGGAGCCTCACCTCGTAAGCAAACACTGTTCTTGCTTCTCAGCGGCACTTCTGTTGGCTGGACCCCAAACCCACAATGAGTGGTTCTTGAAAACATCCTACCCACTCTTTCCCCTCAGGGAATTTGCTTTCAGGGTTTCAGGGTGGGGCCCTACATGTTCCAGGCCCAGGCAGAGCCGCTCTCGTGGCTGGGTGGGAACAGTCAGGAGGTAGCGCTCTGGGAAGGTAGAGATAGCCAGACTGCCGTGAGCGACCTGCCAGGATGTGGTTCCTGGTGGCTCTTTTTGTTTGTTTGTTTGTTTGTTTTTTCTGTCTTTTTTAGGGCCGCACCTGTGGCATATGGAGGTTCCCAAGCTAGGGGTCCAATCAGAGCTGTAGCTGCTGGCCTACGCCACAGGCACCAACAACACAGGATCCAAGCTTCACGGCGATGCCGGATCCTTAACCCACTGAATGAGGCCAGGGATGAAACCCACAACCTTATGGTTTCCTAGACCTGGTGGCTCTTTATATGTGGGTCGGTCTGCCTGTTTTATGGTAAAGGCTGTCAGGAAGGAGAGGGTTAAACCAAGTGGATGCTCAGATTCCAAACAAAGGGGTGAAGATCCTTCTGGTCAAACTGTGGGTCAATGACAGGACCCATGGTATCTGTGCCAGGACGTCCATCTGTGGTCGGGATGCAAGAGCGTGGCAAGCCCCAGCCTCTGTGTTTTTGTTGGTCATACCTGACCGCAGTGTTTGAAGCCCATGGTGGGGGGTACGAAGAAATCGGTAGGGAGAGGGAACAGATGCATCCGCCAGCACGCCTGGCTTCCCTGCCCCTTAAGTCTTTCTCAGGGGAAACAGCGGAGAAGCCCCTACCAGCCTTGGAGGCCCCCCTGAGGCCGGTTCTGTCACCCAGTGGGTGCTGTCAGTGTCTTGGAGAGCCAGAAGATGCCTGGAATGCGCCGAGGGCGGTAGCCACAGGGCGGTGGTCTCAGAGGGCTCTGCCAGGCAACTCCAGAACCATGAGACAGGAGGAGGAGGGAAGAGGACGGTCTTCCGGCCTGGAGGCTGAGCCTGACTCCCTGCTCAAGGTCAGTGCCACTTGGAGGGGCTCGGCCTTCCTCTGTTCGTAGGCAGGTGGGCTACAGGGTAGCGCCAGGATAGGGGCACCCCGGGGAAGCTGGCGGCTCTGGGTCTCCCTGGCGGGGCTCCAGCCCCCACGTGCCCAGAGACACAGGCGGTTGCTCCTGACTCGGTGGCCTTGGGGACCCGCCCGGCCGGGACCTGCCATTCCCCCGTCAGTGCCGCCTCCCCGATTTGGCAGGGCCACCTCCTGGAGCTGGAGCAGCCCTCGGTATTTCCAGCTTGGCCCTCTGCCCGCCTCTCTGGGGCCTCGCAGTCTGTCCTCTCGGGCCAGGACCAACACACCCTCTCAGCTTGACGGCTTCCCAGCCTTGCCCGGGCCTCTTCCTGCCACCCCATAGTCCCCGCGCTGACTGCGGTCTCCTCACCTTGCCTGCTTCTCAGAAAACATCAGTGCCCTGGGCCCCCCCAGGTGACATGCGCTTCCGCCGAGAGAGAAAACATGGGGCCTGGCTCATTTAGAAATACACCAAGGAGGCCATAAACATCCTGGGGTCCCCTGCTGCAGTTGATGCCTGAGGGGTTTCCACTCGGGGTGGGGCCTCTCCTCAGCTGCTCCCATGTGCAAATGCCCCAGTTGGCTGGGTCCCTTGGCCAAACGCCCTAGGAAACGCTGCTTCTTTCACATGGGCACAGAAATAACTGGGTGGCATGTTATGGAACCAAGGGCTACCACTCCTTCCCCGGGCGCCCACCGAAGGACCTGGGGGCAGGGGGGTGCTGGGGGCACAGCTGCCCAATGGCTTCCTTTCTAGATTCACAGAAAGGGGACACGGACAACTCTGGGATGCCTCAAACAATTCAGGCGGTCGGGAAAGGTTACTAGAAACCAAGTTGTGTGATCTTCGAATTCCATGGACTGTGATGCTAATGGATAATGTTTCCTGTTAGAGGTCATTCGGAGCTCTGCTTTAGTGAACAGATAAGAGCGATTTGTAATTGGTATGCCAGTTGTTTATACAGTGCTAGTAGGATAAACAGTTCTCCTGAACCTTATTTATATTTTGCATTTGTTTATCAAAACTTTTTTTCTTAACTTCAACCCAGCTGCTTTCGGAATTATTACAAACTCTGGATTTATGGGTCCTAATGAATAGGACTTTATGTATATGCACGACCATTTATCTTGGCGGTACGCATGTTTTAGCCAAGAGCCTCAGCACTTAGGATAAGGGAAGCCAAAAGTGTCCCTTGCTCCACAGAGTGTCGATGTTACAGGAGGACTTGGGGGACAGATTGTATCTGATCAAAAGCAGACAGGTTATGGAGTAGATAAAGCATGAGGTTTCAAAGAGCTTTCCTAGACTATACCCTCAGGAGCTGAGTCCCCAGAGCTTGACAGGGCCACTGCAAGGGAGCTTGGCCTACCATGGGGTAGGTACAGGGCCAGTGGAGCATGGAGGAGAGAAGGTGTCCGAAGGATACTTACTTGATAGCATTCCGACCACAACAGATGTTTATCCTTTTTATGACTTGATAGGTTCCCTCTATTGTTTTTGTCCTTCACCCATCTTACAGCTGACCTTTGACATTCATGCCGCTAGCATTGGCATCAACCCTTCAGCATTATTTCTAATCAGGAATGAATGGTCCTGCTTGGCCCAAGGGTTTGGCACTGGTCTCAGGACAACTGTACTCTGGTTTCACAACTGGACCTCACTGTCACGGGGGCTGTGTTTCACACCAAGGTTGGTCACCTTGTTCTCTGGATCCCCACATTTCTCGGCGTGTCTGTCCCTGCAAAGCCCTCCCAAAGATGTGACCCAGACAAAGAGGGGCTCACCCTTCCATCCTCTTCCTCACCCCCAGAGTCGCCCAAACCGCATGAATAAACCTGAACTTGACTGTAGCCTCGCCAGTCGTCCATTCACCCAGCTGCCTGTCATCCTTCTTCAGCCAGTGAGGACAAAGCGAGCAAATGAAATCAGAGGCAGCACCTTTCCCGGCCCAGCCTCTGGATTGCCTCTTTTAAGTCTTGGTGTCTCTTTTTCTGGCTAGTGAGAATTCTGAGAGAGGAGGGCTCACGGCCATCCCTTCCTATACACTCAGAGCAGCTTGTGTTTCAGGAGAATATAGCCCCATTTCATAGATGAGAAACCGAGGCATGCGGTGCTTTGACCGTGACAGTTGCACGCAGGTTGGGTTGGCCCTGCAGGATGGAATTGGGAAAGGACACTTCTGGGGGTTTGGGTTTTCTGCTGTTATTTTTAACTCTGGTTTTAAGCGTCCTTTCTGGCAGCTACGGCCACAAGATCGGGCTGGGATGTTGTGAGACGCTTGATGTAACGAAAAGGGCCTGGCCTGTGAGTTCCTGACCGAGGAGGAAGTGGTTAGGTGGCCAAGAATGCAACCTGCACCTCCCAGATTAATTAATAATTGAGCGCTGGCCCCCGGCCAGGCAGAGCCGCGAGAGATACAGTGAACCAAGAGCGGTTAACTACAGTGGGGGAAGGAAAAGTTTGACTTTGCCTGTGGCTAAAAGGGAAATTCACAATGGCTATGATTTATGGGCTGCATTACTTTGGATCCTCCTTAGTGGGCCCAACTTGGGCATGTGCTCCAGGAATGCAGACGCTGGCGGCCTGCAGGGCCATTTGTGCCCATGGGGAAGGGAGGAGGCAGGGGTGAGGGGCAGTGTGGCCGGCGCCAGCTTGGTGGAGGAGGTGCGGTGCGAGTCGCACTGGTAGGAGATGGCAGGGAGACGGCACCGACCGCCTGGTGGAACTAGTATAGGCTAGGAGTTGGGTGCCTAGCGTGTCACTTTCTGTGGGAGGGATGGAAAGAAGAGTGGGAGTGGAGTCTGCTAATTGGCTGTATGACCTCGAGCAGGGGGCTTAACCTCCCTGAATTTTCTCCTCTGTTAAGATTCTACCCACCTCCTAGGATTGTTCTTGGGGTTAAATGAGATGGGGTGTGTGGCTAGACAGTGCCCAATAGCAGCTAGATTCCCATAGGGTGACAGTGACCGCAGGATCATCACTTAGCAAAGCTCTGCTAAGGTTTGCTGGACCCTCACATGCCAGGTGTGTGCTGCTTGCTCAGGTAGACACACATGCGTATTTAGCCCCCCTCCCCAAGAGCCCCTTCAGGCTCCCCCATGATTCAGGAAAGGCGCTCCTTCCTCTCCATGTCATACAGGTCCCTGTGGCTGCAAAGAGCCCTCCAGAGGGGAAGGCAGTCCCTCAAGGCATCTGGGCACTGCCACCAGTTGGGTTCAACCCAGGTGTCTCCCTGGACCCCTTGTCTTTCCTAGAAGACATGAAGGATTACCAGCTGGATCATGGCACACAAGCCGTGTGCCCCTCTTGACTGAAACATTAGCCTTGAGACTAGAAGACCAAACAGAAGCACAGTTGGCTGTTGTGATGATCGCTCTCACATTATTGCTGTGTTAACTTTGAGTCGTGCGCTGTGTGCCCCTGTGTATCTGGACCCAAGCTTGGCTTCTTTCTGCTCTGGAAACCAGTCTTGGACTTGGGGTTGAGGCATGGGGCACAGGTCTGTGGGGCTTGTTCACCTGCTAGCCTCAAGGGTTGGATGGACTGCAGCCCCATATCAAATAAGCCAGCCCTTTCCAGACCTCTTGGAGCTTGGGTATGGACAGCTCAGAGTCAGCCGCACACAGTAGCACAGCCACAAACAGGGAGGGTTTGCAGGGGTGATCTTCTGCTAAGCCCTGGGTCATTCTGCAACATTTTTGCAGGAAAAGCTTAAATCTCATGTTACTGTGTTCTTAACAGCAAATATTAGTATTTAATTGTGGCTTAATGATCTCTCCAGTCAATATTAGCTTTTAGCTTCTTGTAAAAGCAATCCTGCTTGTTCTAGAAATGTATAAGAATCATGTAGGCAGCCCTCACTTTAAGAAAATCCAGTATGTAGGACTTTACATTCACTAAAGAGGCGTGGATTTTGGACCTCTGAGTTACAAAAGAATATTTTAAAGGGAAGGATTTAATACAGGGATTATTTTTAAATTGAAAACCCCTACCTCTGGGACTTTAATTTGGGGGGGGTTATCCCAAAGTGTGTCTTTAACGTAAATAAGGCAGGCGTATTTGACTTGCAGAGGTCTCTGGTACTGGCCCTGTGGTAAATAACAACAGGCTGGTGTTAGAAGAGGCTTGTGTTTGAGAGCTTTTGCACATAAGAAAACCAGCTCCCCACCCTGTTCTTTGGCTCTTCCTTTGAGAGCCATGCTCTCTGTTCCGTTCGCCCTCACAGACTTAGCAAGCCTGAGAAATTAAATCTACCCCCATTGCCAGATGAAATGACCGTGGGCTTTAGGCAGTTTTTTTGTTTGTTTGTTTTGTTTTGAGATTTGTTTGTTTGTTTTCTTTTTGAGTCACTGAACAAGCCTGACACATAGAGCTCACCTGTCATTCCATCATCCAGGCTGCATCATGAGGATCAGCAAGTAAGGATGCTGTTTCTCCCTCCCAACCTCGATATGCTGGCCTTTGAGCCTCAGTGGTGTCATCTGTTCAATGGGAACGGCAATGCTTTTGTCTTTTTCACACCTGGGGAAAACCCAGTGATTTTCCAAGTACCCTCCCATTTCTCGGATGTGAAATTCCATTCAGCTCCTATTGTTGAGAGCACCCTGGTCAGGCGGCAGGGTGCCAGGTCCCAGGGGAGGAGGGGCGGAGGTGCATGACACTTCTCTCATGCCCTCCTGATGACAGCATCAAAGAGTGTCACAGAGGAGGGACCGGGTGGTTCAGACGCAGGGACTGAGGAAGGCTTTTCAAAGGAGGTGACCATTGGGGTCTTGATGGTTGAGTAAGAATCTGACAAACTTTTGGGGAATGGGGAGGAAACTCCTATTCATCAAGTGCCAGTTACTGTTGTTAGGCCCATGATGAACCCCACCCCCACCCTTTGGGTGAGTTCCTACGCCGGCTTCCTGGGTGGCCAAGGTGTGCCCCGCTCAGGGCCTGTGCTCAGAAGTGGCCTCCACTCCGTTTAAGGCTCTGCTTTCACAACTGAAATTCTGAATACTTTTTGCAGAGGGAGCCCTGTATTTTCACTTTGCACTGGGCCCTCGAAGGTGTGTAGCTGGTCCCGCCCTGCACTCAGATATGTAGTCACCTGCCCACAGGAACACAGCTGTTGGGCTCTGCACCTGTTCGCCTCCCTGCTGCCTGTGGGCTCAGGGACTCGTCCAGATCAAGGGAGTAGGATAGACAAAATACACACAGAGTGAGGTGTTCAAGGTACAGAGCTAAGGGATCCCAGTAGCAGGGGAGGGTGGGGCCGGGGATTTGAGGGGCCCAGGCTGTGGGTAACCTCCCCTGGTTACCTCCTGGAATGCTTCTGCACCACTGTTTCTGTGGGTTCCTGTCCCTGAGAGCTGCCGAAACAGGCTGATTGAGGGCAATTTTAAGGTACTTTGCTTTTATGGCTTTACATTGGGTCCAAGTAGAAGTCTGAGGTGGGAGCTTTACCAATAAAACTTAGATTGTACTTGGGAAATAAAAGAGAAACGGAGGTGCCCCGAATTCTCCCAGCCCCAGGAGCCTGCAGGGCAGGAACGTGCCCCTCGATGGGCTTCCTTGAAGCACAGCGCCAACTGCCACACACTGGCCTCCCTGCACCTCTGATGTGTGCCCAGGCTGTCCCTATCTGAGCCCCCAAAGGGCCGATTTTGTTCTTTGTGGTCTCATATTCAGCAGGGAAGTCAAGGTTGGGTTGAGTCAGCGAACTCTGGCACTTAAAGGCCGAGGTGAAAACCCGCCCTCCGCTAAGGCAGGAGCCCTGAAGACAGGCCAGGGGCCCAGCTCATGTGAATTCAGGAGTTTGGCCATCAGCAGTGCAGCCCCGCAGGCAGGAGGATTTGGGGGTTCCCTCTCTTTCCACCTGCCACCTCTTTTCTGGGGATTAAGGTAGCCCAGCTTCATTATCTTGCACAAACAGTGTTATTTTAGCATCTTTCCAGGGGCAAGATGAAAAGCCAAGCTTTCCCATCCCACTCGGAGTCTGACTTGGTGTGGTGATAAAACAAAAGAGCACTCAGAAGGGGAGCAAAGTTCAAAACCTTTTGTTGCAGAAACTGGTTCCTTCTCAGAAAATGCAGGCTGATTTTATAAGCTGCTTATCTTCGGCTCTCCCCTCCCCTGCACAGACAGATGCTTTTCACCGTCCTTCCTTCCAGGGCACAGGGAACCAGAATTCTCCCACCCTCACTCAGTTCCCTGCCAGAGGTCTAAGTGGTTCCCCAGCCCTGCCTCTTTGAGGTCTTTGCTTTGCTGGCCTAGGCCATCAGGCTTCATTGAGGAGGATCAGGCTGGGCCAGGCAGGCACACCAGTGTTTCAGGGGGAGAGTCTGAAAGATCACCTCCGATGGAGATGGATCTGATGGCAGCCTCTGTGGCTCTCAGAAGCTGCCTTCAGTGTCTTTAAGAAGAGGGCTTGGCCTGGGAGTTCCCATTGTCACTCAGTAGGTTTCGGGCCCGACTGGTATCCATGAGGATGCAGGTTCGATTCCCTGACCTCACTCAGTGGGTTAAGATCCAGTGTTGCCGTGAGCTGTGGTGTAGGTCGCAGACGAGGCTCAGATCTGGTGTTGCTGAGACTGGTGTAGGCTGGCAACTGCAGTTCTGAATCGACCCCTAGCCTGGGAACCTCTATATACCGCCAATGCGGCCCTAAAAAGCAAAAAAAAAAAAAAAAAAAGAAGAAGAAGAAGAAGGGAGCTTGGTCCACAGAGCACCAAGGCCTGGGGAGAAAAGCCACAGCCCCCTGGGCCCAGAGAACCTGGGACAGTCTTGGTAGGATGAGAAGAATGCTGATGGAGGTGGTAGGTTTTGGTAGGTGCTGGGGAAATTGCCTGTGGAGGAGACTCTGAGCAGACCTGCGTCAGGGCCTGGGCGAAAGCTTGTTTTATGTCAGGGTTGCAAGAGAGGCTCATCTTTTCAGGATTTGTTTGAATACTGCCTGAGATGAAAATGGAAACCTTACCCACCTCAGCCCAGGCCACCACTTAGTTCCACCAGAGATATGGGGCCGAGCAGGTTCAGGGTGCCAAGGCTAAAAGAAGGGCCTTCCTGCCGGGCCTTCCTGCCGGGCTTCTCCCTAGAGAGGACTGGTTCGGACCCAGCTGGGCAGCTGCTGACTATACCTCTTAACCCCTCTGCGGCAGGGGCTCCAAGGACTCCCCAAAAGAGCAGAGGGAGCAGATGAGGCAGCACGGAGGGCCCGTCAGAGAGGAGGGGGGCTCAGAGTTAGGCCATCTGGTCAGGATCCTCATGCTTCATGGCTGTGTGGCCTCTGTGACTTCCAGTCTGTGCTCTGAGAATGGGGGCGCTTCTGCCTCCTGGACTTGGTGAGGAGCACAGAGCACCCGGCACCTCCCACCCTCCAGGGACTCGGCCAGGATCAGCAGCCCTTTCCTCAGATCACCTTGCGTTATTGTAGCACATGGAGAAGGTGCTCTTTGTGTTGCAGGGGGTGGGGTGGGGCTCAGGAGAAACTGTACTTAAAACACAAAAAGTAGATGTGTCTGCAGGGCTGCATGGGGAGCCATAGATAGCTGCATGGTTTTTGAAAACCCAAGGCCTTCCCAGAAGTTGGGTAGCTTGTAGTGGGGTCCGCTCATTTCCACATCCAAGGACCACTTAACATCTGGTCTTTATACAGCCTCCAGCTGCTGGCTTGCATGGACCTGGATGGGTTAGTATAGCACAGTCCCTGTGCCATCACCCTGCAGGCCTCTGGGCTTTTGCAGCCTGTAGGTTGCAACCGTGAGAGAGTAATGCAAAGTCCCCCGTCTCTAGCTAGATGTGAGCTGGAATCCCGGCTTTGCAACTTCCTGGCCAAGGACTATGGACACACTACCTGACTTTCAGCACTCAGCTGCAGCTTAAAATGGGAATTACTGAGAGGATTAGCAGTATGTTGAGACTGTGCATTTACAGTACTTCATACTCTGGCATTTGTTAAAGGCTCATTAAATGTAGACTGGTATATTACTACTACTACTGGCTGGTTTATTACTATTACTACTACTACCACTACTATTACTACTGGTCCTTTCTTGCTTTTATGATTTCCCCTTGATTCTCAATTCCATTGGCACATTGCAGGTATTATTACCTAAAATGAATACCCTTATGAATGATACAGACTGAGTCAATCTATTAAAGAATTTATACCAATAACAGAGAGAGATAAGACTGTGCACCAGAGATACTATTAGTTAAAAAATGATAGCTCTTACTGGAGTTCCTGTCGTGGCTCAGCGGAAATGAATCTGACTAGTATCCATGAGGATATAGGTTCGATCCCTGGCCTCTCTCAGTGGGTTAATGATCCAGTGTTGCCATGAGTTGTGGTGCGGGTCACAGATGCGGTTCGGAGCCCGCGTTGCTGTGGCTGTGGCATAGGCTGGCAGCTACAGCTCCGATCGACGCCTAGCCTGGGAACCTCCTTATGCCGTGGGTGTGGCCCTAAAAAGACCGAAAAAAAAAAAAGAAAAAGAAAAGATAGCTGTTACTTATGGAGTGCTTATTTTGAACCAGGTATATTTGATACACTTGAAATTAATCATAACAGCCAGAGGCAGTTGTATCTCCATTTTACAGATTAGGAAACTGAAGCCCAGGGGGTGAAGTCCCTTACTCAAGGTTTCACAGCTGGTGAGTGGCAGAGCTGAGATTCAGGTACAAACAGCTTTGCCCACCGGCCCATGCTCTTTCTTAATCCAGCCTTCTGCTGGGGACTCCCAACTGGTCCTAGCCACTGTATTGCTAATTTCCCTTGTAACCCTGGCAAGTTCACTTTCCTGCTTTGGGTCTTAGTCTTTGCCTCTGCAGAATCATGAATTTTGGCCACATGGACTGCGCATTTCCTGGCGTCCCTTCTCTCCTTGCTGTCATTCTCCCTTTGCACCCCTGATTCACTCCCTGTCTTGGGGGTAACACTACCACCACCCCCAGCAGAGCAGCTGGTTGACCATCTGGAGGATGATGGTAAAGCCCAGTCCTTGGTCCCAGAGACCCGTGGCCGAAAGAGCCCCTGAGGTGGACCCTGTGTGGGCGGCAGCGGTGGCCAGACCGCCCGTGATGTAATGACCGATTAGGAACTTCCTTTTGGAAGCCTGGCTTCCTCTGGGGGCCAAAGGTGCTGGAGCTGAGGTGGGGGTGGGGAGGGGTGGGTGGGAGGGAATAAGAGGAAACTCGTGTCAGCTGGGCCCTGCTTTTGGAAAGTGTTCAGCGAGACACTCGTTCTAAGCTGTTGACCATTAACATGGCCCTGTGCACATTCCTTCTCTGCTTTTACTGCCGGATCCCAGTGGATAAAGGGCTGGTCTCTCCCTCCCTTCACAAAGGGGGACAAAAAAAAAAAGAGCTTCTAATTAATGCTGCATCTCTGGACTTGCTGCAAAAGCTGAAGCCATTTCTACAGCTTAAAATGACAAAGGAAGGTTAAGTGGAAACTTCTCTTTCCCCCTTAAGTTTGATAACAAAAACTACTTATCTAATGGGCAAACAAGGCTTTTAAAGGGGTGTTAGGTTAACCAGATGCAGGGCCACGTAATTACTCCCAGGCCTGGGAGCCTCAGATGAAAAAGCTGCTGGTCGGACGGGAACATAAAGCCATAAGCATGACCTGGGACAGAAGAAAGGAGTTTTCCAGGGGTGCAGGAGGCCCCAGCGGGGGCCCTGTGCAAAGAGGATTGGAAAAGCCAGCCCTGGGCTCCTCTCTGGCTCTGCTACCCACTTGCCGGGTGACCCTGGGCAAATTGCTCAAGTTCTCCGAGTCTCCAAGTCTTTCCCCAGCTCTCAGTGGGGTCTGCCCTTGCTTCCTTGCTCACTGGGGTGTGGCTGGGCCAGCCCTTTCCATCCATCCCCAGGAGAGGCTGCTGTGGCCCAAGAAGGGTATGAGGCATCCACAGAAGCTTTGAACAGGGAAGGAGGATACACAGCCCAGCCAGGTCCTGGAGACCAGGGGGACTCAGGGCCCAGCTTCCTTCGAATGTTCTGAGCCTTCGGGTCTGGCTTCCTTAGAGTCTAATGGACCACAGACTGGAATCTGGGCACATCTCCGGTTGGCCTCCCAAAATGGGCGAGTCCAAGGCCGTCTGGCCCAATGGAAAGGGGGGAATCGTGAGGAAAACAAGCTGCATTGCGTGTGCTCAGGCTTTTGGAGCGTGTGGCCCACGAGGGAGCCACACAGGAACGTTCCTGCCCTTTGTTTTGACAGAAAACTGCTGATGCGACGAAGCTAAAGGCTTTTCTTAGGATTTCAGCTCTCTCCGCCTCCCCCAGACTGCAGCCGGCCCCCTGGGTGCCCCAGCACCCCCCACAAAATTACACGTTGGGCTCGAGGCACCCTCACAGGGCATAGAGGCCAAGAGGAAGGACTGCCGGCCTTTGGAGGGGCCGGCTCGCGCGCAGGGGAGAGGACCTGCGGCCAGTCTCCTCCTGCCCATCACAGGCATCCACCACCCTCTGGTGGCAGGAATGCGGGCACCACCGGGAGGCCGGGCCTGGAAACACAGGGGCTGTCCCCTGGGCCACCTCAGAACCCTGCCGGGACCATTCCAGCTCTGCCACAGAGGGCTGGCCTAGCAGCACATTTCCAGTTTCTTCACTGTAATTCTTTCAAGGCATCATACCTGCAATGAAATGCACAGCTCTTTAGCGCCTCCGTGGTGATTTTTGACAAGGTGGACACCTGCGACCCCATTGTACCAGTCAAGCTATCACACGTTTCCAGCACTTCAGAAACTTCCCTCATCCCCACTCCTTGGAGGTTAACGTCACCGTCAGTTAGTTTTGTCTACTCAAGAATTTCATGTCAGGAGTTCCCCCTGTGGCTCAGCAGTTAACGAATCTGACTAGCATCTGTGAGGACACAGGTTCGATCTCTGACCTTGCTCAGGGGGTTAAGGATCCAGTGTTGCAGTGAGCCATGGTGTAGGTCAAAGATGCAGCTTGGATTCTGAGTGGCTGTGTCTGTAGGCCAGCAGCTACAGCTCTGATTCAGCCCCTAGCCTAGGAACCTCCATATGCCGCAGGTGTGGCTCTAAAAAAAAAAAGAAGAAGAATTTCATATCAGTGGAAAGAGCACATGTGCTTCTGTGTCTGGCTTCTCACACTCAGCCTGATGCATCTGAGATGTGATGTGTGTCAGTAGTTTGTTCCTTTTTATTGGTGAGTCGTGTTCCACTGTAAGGACGTGCCTTCCTTTTGCTTATCCATTATTTTAGTTGGTTTGAGCTGCTAAAACAGCGATGTCATAATTTGGGTGGCTTAAATAATACTGTTTATTTCTCACAGTTCTGGAGACTAAGAAGTCCAGGTGTCAGTCGATTTGGTGTCTGATGAGAGCCATTTCCTGGTTCCTAGATAGCTGTATTCTTGCCATCCCGTCACATAGCAGCATGGGTGAGGGAGCTCTCTCTCTCTCTAACTTTTTTTTTTTTTTTTTTTTTTTTTTGTCTTTTTGCCATTTCTTGGGCCACTCCTGCGGCATATGGAGGTTCCCAGGCTAGGGGTCAAGTCGGAGCTATAGCCGATGGCCTACGCCACAGCAATACAGGATCCAAGCCATGTCTGTGACCTACACCACAGCTCACAGCAACGCCGGGGCCCCAATCCACTGAGCCAGGCCAGGGATCGAACCTCCAACCTCATGGTTCCTAGTTGGATTCGTTAACCACTGAGCCATGATAGGAACTCCTCTCTGGGGTCTCTTAAAGGGCACTCATTCCATCTATGAAGGTTCTACCCTCATGACTTAATTACCTCCCAAAGTACTAACTTTTTTTGGGGGGGGCCAGGCCCATAACATGTGAAAGTACCTGGGCCAGGGATCGAACCTGCACAGCAGTGATCCAAGCTGCCCCAGTGACAATACCAGATCCTTAACCACTTGGCCACCAGGGAACTCCAAGACCCTACCTTCTGATACTGTCATATCAGAATTAGGATTTGCAACATGAATCTGGGGCAGAGAAACACAAATATTCGATCCATAACATCCCTCCTCCTATTTATGGACATCTGAGCTGCTTTCCAAGTGTGGGTGATTACCAGTAGATCTGCTGTGAACATTCAGGACGTCACAGAAATGTAGAGTTCATTGTTGAGATGGAAAGACCAAGGCTGGGAGAAGGAGCCAGCCTGCCTGATCAGGGCCAGGAGGCAGGACACCTGGCTGCAGGACTCCTGACTCCCGGCCTGGTGCTGCCCTGCCACATCTACCCCAGACATCATGCCAGACCGCACCTCTCCTCCCCTGCTCCCCCCAGAACCCTCCCAGCCGGGACCCAGAGTCTGGCTGGGAACTAGGCCAGGCCCTGAGCAGGGGGTAGCGAGCAGGAGTTTCGGTCAGAGCACGGTCATCTTTGATGTTGTTCACTCGGGTCTGACTCCCCGGTATTTATTTGCAATTAAGGAGCTGGTTCCTAATTAGACTGATGGCAGGACCACAGCCTTGGAGCCACGAGAAGAAAAAGATCTCCTGCAAGAGACGGTCCCCTCCCAACCTGCATGGCACCCCAGGCTGCAGACAAGGGGTGTGGTGGGTGGGGTGGGGCTCTGTATCTGGGATGTGGAGAGGGATCCTGGGTTTGGGGGTGCCTGCCTTCTTGCAAAGAACGTGTCATCTTGTGTTGAACACTCGGCATGGTACCTGAATACGTGTGTGTGTGTGTGTGTGTGTGTGTGTGTGTGTGTGTAAATAGAGCCCCAGGAGCACTCATCTCTGTCTCCCACCTTCAGTTTTTCGTTGTTTCATCCTTCTTTCCTTTGCTTACTGAGCGCCCCTCTCTACACCTCAGGTACTGGGCTGGGAGCTAAATCTTAACACTTGCCAAGTGCTTCACAGTTTGCAAAGGGCATTGCCATCTACTGTCCTGTGGTAACCTGCCATGGTAGTGACCCTGGGTCATGACCCCCAACACCCCTAAGGAGCCCTAGCCTTGGAAGGGTTAGGCCAAGGCTGGGATGGATAAACCGACAGCTGCTTCTTTCTGCTCCCAGTTGATCTGCTGCTGGAGTTGCCAGAAAATCCAAAGATGGGCTGTATAAGTGAGACACAATTTTGCATAAGTCCATTTCACCAATGTGGAGACTGAGATTTGGGGACAGTCAGTGGCTGGTTCATGGCCACACGTCCAGTCAGTGGTGAGAGCTTAGGTCTGTCTCACTCGGAAACCTTTTGGATCATGTGACAAGCATACGATTAGAATGCCAGGGTCTCCAGTTCTGGTCTCAGTTCTGCCACCCACTGCTGTGTGTTCTTGGGCAAGTCCCCTAGTCCCCCCAGGGTGCCATCTTGAGGGCACAGTTGGCCAGTCTCAGGACTAAGTTTTCATTGGCCCATGGTGAAAGAAGAAAATTTCATATAACCTAAATGTATTAACTTGAGATTTTCTGATTTAAGTCCTACCTATTTTGTGAGTATCAAATGACACATTCTTTTGTGCTAGAGATCGTAGATGGTGTTGGGGTTTTTAATAAGTCTGCATGTGACAAAATAAGATCATGGTAACCCTGTGACATTCTCAAGTCCTCTCTTCAACAGTGTATTGGCTTGTGAAAGCCCAAAGCATTGGGGCCCCCTGGACAAGATGATGCCATCTTGAGCCTGGAGACCCCAAGAGCCTAGAGACCCCAAGACCTTCCTGAGGATGGGGAGGCCCAAGCATGGTGACAGGCTCACCTACTGGCCTCTTCTCTCGGGATCAGACCTGAGACCCTAGTCTTTGCCCAGCTCGCCCTTGGGCCTGCAGCTATCAGCCGCACGTGCTGGGCAGGATTCCAAGGCAGGGTAGGGGTGAGGGCAGTGTGCCGACACTTGGGATATATTTTATTTCCTTCCTCCTTCCCTTGCAGGGTGTTCCAAGAGCACCCTGGGGATACATGTAGACTCGGGACAGACGCAGAAAGAACCGAAACCCACCTCTTCCTGCTTGAGAGTCGAGGTCAGCGGTGGGCACTGACCAACAGCGCAGACACCTGCTCAGGCCAAGGGAGGGGCTGCATGTCAGGCCCTAGGCGCACAAGAGGGAGAGGTCAGAGAGGGCTCCTCAGAGGTGGCAGTCCATCTCCTGGAATTTGGAAGGCTTGGCCGGGAGCCCAGGCCCAGTGAGGTGTTACCCAGTCCACTCAACCCAGTAGGCCGCAGGAGGTGACGCCTGGCCCCTGAGCCAGACCGGGAAGGTCAGGGACACAGGTCTTGATGCGGTGGGGAAGGATGATGAAGGCGCATTGGGCGTGGCTGGGCTGGGAAATATCGAGGGGAGGGGGACAGGAAGACCCGCTTGGCCTCGAATTGAAAGCCTTTTAGGAGCTGGGAGGTAGGAAGTTCCCCACCCCCTCAGTCCCATTAGCGCTGCACACCCTCTCGCACACTCTGACTGTGAAACTGCTTCTTTGCCTTTGACAGCAGAGTGGCCACACCCTGGGACAGAGCGGCCACTTTATGACTAGGGTGACCTCTCTGGGTCTCATCTGCAGAGGGGAACAGCAGTAATCCCTCGCCTCATGAGACTGGGTGGGTCTTGAGGGAGGGGAGGCCTTTCGTTTGTGTGGCAGGAGGTGACTCGCCGGCTTGTAGCTTAGCACATCTAGGACTCACAGACCACGAGAGCCTCATGGTTACAGGTAGGGAAACAGGCTTCAGGAAGCAGGAGGGACTCACTTGGTGCATGGGTTCTGGGGGGAGCCTTGCCAGAGTATGGAGAAGGGCTCCAAGCATGGCCTGGCATTGATGCTGGCTCCAGCACTCACTAGTGTGTGTCCTTTATCAGTTACGGCCCCTCCCTGGGCCTCAGTTTCCACACCTGTGAACTGAAGTGATGACAGAAGTTCACCAAGGCTGTGGTGAAGACGGCACCAGGCTCGTGGAAGGCACTCAGGGCTGCCTGTTGCCTGTCTTCTCACCCAGCATTCTCCGGGCACAGCTTCTTTGCTTCCCCACCTCTCGGTGCCTAATGGAATTCTTGTTGCTGGGTGAGAAGGTTGGTGCTGGAGTTTCACAGCCAGGCCGGGATGGTGCTGCTTTCCCGGCTCTTGGGAACACTTAGACCAGTGCCAGATGGATGGACGGAGAAAGGGGCAGTGGCTGGGGTGTTCCTGGCTGCCCACCTGCTGGGACTGGCCTAGTGCCCACAGCCACATCACCCACCACAGGCTAGAGCTGTCTCTCTGCCCGCTGGCTGAGGGGTAAGTCAGCTGAGGGCAGGGAGCAGGGCCTCTCCCCCACCCTGACCATTAACTAGAACCATGAGCCTCCTGGGTGGGGGCTGTGAGACAAAATGATACATCCCCAGAGGCTGGCCTGAGGACCTGTGACTGGGACCTTAAAGCCAGGCAGAGGACAAGGCAGACACCCTTTGGGGCTATACCCAGCCCGAGGCCACAGCAGAGCGGGCAGCCTACAGGAGGCCCCTCAGGCGGACCTCCCAGTACATAAGAGGGTGTCAGGGGCCCTGTCACCCTGCTGCTCTGGGCTTCTAGGCAGGGCTGGGCTGAAGGCAGGCAGAGCCGACCTCATCCAGGCTCCTGAACGAAACTGTCAGCAGTGCTTTCTCCCTTGGCTTTGACTGGACTTTGATCAGTTTCTTTTGAAGGCGCTGACCCAGAAAGGGCCTCGCCATGTCCCCATCAGGCCCCCAGCAGGCTTTCTCCCTCTGCAGAAAGCCCAGCCAGGGGCCCGTGTGGGAACACATCAGCTCACTGGGCAGTCATGGGTGCCCACCTGCTTCTCAGAGCCAGGAGCTCAAAGGAGAGACCGGGCGTCAAAACACTTCAGAATCTGAGAAGCTGGCCACACACGAGAGCAGTGAGGGACAGGCTCCAGCCTCCATGTGGTCTTAGGTCTGGGCTCAGAGCATTGCTAAATTCAACCAGACAAGCAGAGATGCTCCAAGCTGGAGTGAAAAGGGATTGAAGTCATCATTCCTGGCCACCCCTTTGCTGTCTGTGGGGAAACTGAGGCTGGAGGAGGAGCAGCAGCACACACCCGAGAGAGCTGGCAAACTGGAGGCCTTGAGGAGCGATTTCCGTTAGCACTTTGAGATCCTCAGCTTCTCTGTCTCAGAAGCGGCTGCAGTTCTGGTGAAAACCTGTACTTCCTGCCAAGAGAGCCAACTCGAGGGGTGAGGCGTGGGGGTTGCTGGGAGACTCGGCATAAAGCTCCAGGCTGGAAGGGCTCCTGGGGGGCTCTGTCCCCCACCCACCCCACCTTCCTATGCCTGAGTCTCCTTGGAGGGGTGATTTATGCCTCCTGATAGCTTAACTTTGCTGTTCAGGTTGATGCTTAGACCAGGTTCAAATCCCGGAGGTGCCACTCACTGGCTGGGTGGCCTTGGGTAGGCTGCCGGTGGCTACAAAGTCATGGATCCTCATCTGTAAAATGATGGGAGGACCCAGTGAGTCACGTGTAGAGTGAGCCACACAGAGCACAGCACCTAGAAGGATGTAGGTGCCCGCTGCACATAGTCCCTCCTTTGGGTGTGTGGGCGCTGGGCTGTCTCCTGCTGGCTTGTCAAACTCCATGGGCGGAGGCCGGATATAGGTTGTGGTTGTGTACCCACAGCACCTGGCACCCAGTAGGTGCTGTGCTCTCTGTAGCTTTGTAGCCTGTGTGTGGATCAAATTTGAGGACAGCCTGGCAGGAATTAGGTGTTCCGGTGTGTGTGGAGTGCCAGACACACACCCCCAGCCCCAGCAGCCAGGCAGCAGTGCCACCTGGGCTCCGCACCCGGAATAACATCCCCGTGCCCTGTGCTTGCCCTGCAGACGCCAGCATGTCTCCGGATGCCACCAAGCCGAGCCATTGGTGCAGCGTGGCCTACTGGGAGCACCGGACACGTGTGGGCCGCCTCTACGCGGTGTACGACCAGGCCGTCAGCATCTTCTACGACCTACCTCAGGGCAGCGGCTTCTGCCTGGGCCAGCTCAACCTGGAGCAGCGCAGCGAGTCGGTGCGGCGCACGCGCAGCAAGATCGGCTTTGGCATCCTGCTCAGCAAGGAGCCCGACGGCGTGTGGGCCTATAACCGCGGCGAGCACCCCATCTTCGTCAACTCCCCCACGCTGGATGCGCCCGGCGGCCGCGCCCTGGTGGTCCGCAAGGTGCCCCCCGGCTACTCCATCAAGGTGTTCGACTTCGAGCGCTCCGGCCTCCTCCAGCACGGGCCCGAGCCCGATGCCGCCGACGGCCCCTACGACCCCAACAGCGTCCGCATCAGCTTCGCCAAGGGCTGGGGGCCCTGCTACTCCCGGCAGTTCATCACCTCCTGCCCCTGCTGGCTCGAGATCCTTCTCAACAACCACAGATAGCGGCCCCGCCGCCGGGCCGGTGCCCAGAGACACAGCCCCACCGGAAGAACCCCCCCCCAGATATCATCTACCTAGATTTAATATAAAGTTTTATATATTATATGGAAATATATATTATACTTGTAATTATGGAGTCATTTTTACAATGTAATTATTTATGTATGGTGCAATGTGTGTATATGGACAAAACAAGAAAGACGCACTTTGGCTTATAATACAGATATATTTTCTTTCTTTTCCTCCTTCCTCTTTTTTTTTAAGAGAATGATACAGCAGAGCTAGGTGGAAAAGCCTGGGTTTGGTGTATGGTTTTTGAAATATTAATGCCCAGACAAAAAGCTAATACCAGTCACTCGTTGATAATAAAGTATTCGCATTATAGTTTTTTTTTTTTTTTTTTTTAACTGTCTTCTTTTTAACAAAGAGGGACGTGCAAGGCTTGTGCGGGTTTCTAAACCATCAGGCATCCTAAAACTGGATATCAGTCTTTTACCAGATAAAGAGTTGAGCATATACATTGAAAAGGGAGGAAGGGAGTTCCCGTCGTGGTGCAGCAGAAAAGAATCTGACTAGGAACCATGAGATGGTGCGTTCCATCTCTGGCCTCATTCAGTGGGTTAAGGATCCGGTGTTGCTGTGAACTGTGGTGTAGGTCACAGACGCAGCTCGGATCCCACATTGCTGTGGCTGTGGTATAGGCCAGTAGCTATAGCTCCTATTCAACCCCTAGCCTGGGAACCTCCATATGCTACGGGTACGGCCCTAAAAAACAAACCAAAAAAAAAGGGAAAGGGAGGAAGGACTTGCTCTTAAGACCAGAGAAGGTTCTGATGTTCCTTCCTGCTCATGGCTGTGATGTGTCCACAGGACTTAGAGGGGAGGAGGGAGAGTACATGGGCCATCCATCCTGGGTAAGCGCTTCCAGTCTGATGGCCAAAGCTCATGCTCTGGCCTAGAGGAACTCTCAGGCTGAAGCAGAAGCCTCAAGTCCATGCTTACCATCTCTGAGTTGTCCACAGTCTAGAAGAAGACACTGATTCTCACCACTTTGGGGAAATGGCCTGAGGAAGAAAGACTGAGGTGGTGGGTTTTGGGCCCACCTACCACCCTGTAGAACCCACCTGAGCCCCAGGGCGAAACTCCCTTTAGGACCTAACTGAGCTGCCCTCCTCCTCTCCCACTGCCACCAAGTAGCTCAGAACCTGCTTATCTGGGGACTTAGTCATGATTTATGCAAAGGCAGGTGGTTTCTCTCTACTCTATAAAAGGGAAAAGTTGAGGTTCTGGAAGGGTAAGTGATTAGTTCATGAGACAGATCAAGGTTAGAAATTACATCTAATTGTAGGACCCGAGCCATATTAAATCTGTTTTCTCTCCTGAGAAAACCCAAAAAAGAAGCCTTCCTGGCCAGATAACTAAGGGGAATGTTACACTGTGTATCTTCTTTCTTGGAGATTTACATTAGCTTATTAAATGCTCTGAGAAGTCCTGTGTATTATCTATTGCTGCATAATAAATTATCCTAATACTTTGGCAGCTTGAAACAACTCACATTTATTATCACACAGTTTCTGTGTTTAGGAATGCAGGAGCAGCTTAGCTGGGTGGTTCTAGTTCAGGGTCTCATGAGGCTGCATGCAGTCAAGCTGTCCGCCAGGGCTGCAGTCATCTGAGGCTTCACTGGGGCTGGAGAACCCACTTCCAAGCGCACTCACGTGGCTGTTGGCTGGAGGCCTCAGTTCCTCGCCACGTAGGCCTCTCCATTGGGCTACTCGTGATGTGGCTCCCCCTAGAGCAACTGATTCAAAAGAGAGAGACCAAGCGTGGGGTTGCCGTCTTTCATAACCTTGTCTCAGAAGTGTCAGGCCGCAACTTCGACTATATTCTGTCGATCATACAAACCATTCTTGCTACAGTGTGGAGGGGCTATGTAAGAGTGTGAATGCCTAGAGGTGGGAGTCATGGCCACCGCGACCTCCAAGGACTATACTATTTCACTTTGTTTCCCGAAGTTATATGCCAGTGGACTCTTTCCCCACCCCTGGTAATCCTGTTCTCATACCAAGACACAGCGGTGCACAGGGCTGGCCACTGCTGATTGTTGGGCCTTGAAGATGCCCATTGGGGTTGCTTTCTTCAACGGTGTGTTCCTGGTGTGGGGCCAGCATGGGAGGCCTTAGAGGAGCACAAGGAGGAGGTTCCATGGGGGTTCCAAGGAGGGGACCTGGCAGGCTTCCCAGGAGGGCTCAGTGCTCTGGTCCTCACATGACAAATAAGTGGCCAGCTGACAGGCTGGGGTGGCTGAGAGAGCAGGAGCCAAGGGCTGATGTCATGGGAGGAGCAGAAACTAGGTGGCATCCGTTGCTTGGAACACCTAAGAAGCGGGAGGGGGAGTCTTTAAATTCTTGAGCTCTGGAGCCAGGTTGCCTGAGTTGGAATCCTGGCTCTGCCACTTATAGAGTGACTTCAGAGACGTCTCAGTGTGCCTCAGTGTTACCATCTGTAAGATGGGAATAAAACTTCCTGCCTCAGAAGTGGGTACAAATTGGGAGACTTAAGCACATCACACCCTACCCAGTCCACCAATCAGTGCATATCAGCTGTTATTATACAAGCCAGGGCTGGAAAGGGAGGCTGAGGGACCCTTCATGTTAAGATGAGGAGCTGGGGTGACATTCAGGAGGCAGTGGGGTGGGTCAGGGAGGTGAGCAGAACTGGGTTTTAAGAAACTCCTTGTAGGGGCTTCCCGGAAGGGCTAGGCTGCAGGCAGGAGCGGGTCGACTGGGCCCTGAGCCCTTCCTGGCTCCCCAGAGCATAGACCACCAGTGTCGGTCTCCTGAGAGGGACTCCTCACCCTTAAAGGAAGCAGACAGTCACCCCTCAATCCCTGGGTGTGGAAGGATGATCATAATGCTCCTTCATCAAGGAGCCAGAGGACAGGGGGTGACACTCCCATTTTAAAGATGAGGAAACAGGCCCAGAGCAAGGACCTGCTTACCTCATCACGGATGCTCAGATAGGACCTGGTTTCCTGCCTCCCATCAGACCTACTGCGTGCACCCCAAACCGTGGCATCCTCTCCCCATCTCCCAGATTCTCAGAGGGTGCCCACTCTGGCCAGTGACATTCTCTAGATGATATTCTCTCTAGAGCTAAGCCTCAGGCCAGCCAGCCCAGTCCACCACCCTCAGGCCGGAGCTTCCTCGGATGCCCCACTCCCTCCACTCTCCCCATGCTCCAGGCCTTTGTCCTCCTGGGGAGCAGTCCTCCCCGGGCTGAGCTGTGTGAGGATGGGCTAGGAGTCACCGCATCTGTCTGCTTTTCAAGTCAATGACTACTGACACTAACTCACTGTTGGTGAGTCCTTACTCCACACAATGCGACTTTCATGCAGCAAATCGCCACAAGAACCCCTGTGGGGTTGTCCTCAGCCAGCTCCCTTCTCCAGATGGAGAAATGGATGCTCACACGAATGCTGTCATTTGCCCGAACTCCCTGGGGGTAAGACCAAGGCTTGGTTTCAGATGTCAGCTGGGAGCCCTCTCATGTGCTGGCCGTGATCAGCTTTGCCGAAGTGGCCTGGCCTGCCCCTTGGGGACAGTCTGCAGGCTGGGAGGGCTGAACTCTGAGGGCCCAGGGGCCTCAACTTCGCAGTGATCTTGCTCCCAGGCCTGCCCAATCTGGAGGCCGAGGACTTCCCTAAGTCCTCAGGTGGCCTCGAGGGTGTTCATGGGGACTCCAGTTCTAGCCCCTCAATTCATGTGGGAAAACTGGGTCCCAGGCAGAAGAGGCCGAGCTGCTGAGGTCACAAGCGGCGACAGGACCTGCTGTTCCCCCCCACCCCCCACTCCCCATCACGGTGCCTGCGGTAACTCTGTGGTTTCCCCTAGACCACCCAGGGATCTGGTGACTCAGGCTCCAAAGAAGACACTTTCTAAACAAGGCCCTGTCTCTGGAGAGTGTGGTGGGAGCCTGGTCCCTGCAGGCCCTGGGAAGCGAGGTGGGTGGGGCTCACTGCCCCCAAACCCAAGCCCGGGCCCAGGGTGGGGGCGGAAGGGGAATGACTTTTCTGCAGTGGACGTAGATGTGAGAGAGGGGTTAATCCCTCCATCGTCACCCCCATGTCCAGTCCCTTTCCTGCCTCTGACTCTGAGAGTGTCCTGGGCCGGGGGCTGGAGGGATTGATCTCAGAGTGAGAGAAGCAGGGCTGGGGGGCCTGAGATCTTGTGTTCATGTTTTCAGTGAGAAAACCCAAAGCCCAGAGAGGGCTATGAGGAGCTCAAGGTCACACAGCAAGTTCAGGACAGAGCTGAATTTAAAGCTCACGTCTCAAGACTCCTGGTCTGGCTGCTTCCTCTGTGTCTGGGCGCAGATGCTCTCGGTGCTCCGAGGGCATGCGCACACCTCTGTTCACCTCTGGGAAATTCCCCTGTGCCCCCTCCCCCATCCCGGAAGCTCCCATCCCGCACTCACATTTCAGGGGACTTAATTGTTCCGGCTGCTCCTGGCTGCAGCTGCGTCGTTCTAATCCAGACTCTGCCACTTACCAGGTCTGTCATCTGAGGCAAGTTCCTTAACCTCTCGGTGCCTGAGTTTCGTCATCAGGATAACAGTAAGTGTATTTATGTCCTCAGGTTTCAGGAGGATTAAATGAATTAATGAATGAATGCCTGTTAGGCACTCACGACTGGTGTGTATTAAGCAGGGGCTCCCTAGTGTTATCTTGCAGCCTAGAAGGTGGCTCAGGTTGGTGAGTAAAGCCTGGGCTGGGGTCTCAGCAAGTATGAGGCTTCAAATCCAGATCTCCTAAACAGGCTGTAGGCTTGGGGCCGTCACCTGACCTGTATGAACCTCAGTTTCCCCAGCAGGAACGGAGTCAGTGATCCACTGGGACATCTGTAGTCGGGGAGGCCAGGGCCCCCCCCACCCCCAACAGCTGCTATGGCCTCTTAACTGGGCCTCCTTCCCTCTCCTGCCCCCTCCAATCCACTCTTCACCCAGAGTCACGGTCTGCACCCAAATCTGACAGTGCCCCACTCCCAAGTGACAGTGACCTTTCTGATGATTGCCGGTGCTCTCAGGAAAAAGAACTCCCTTTGAGAGGATCTGGCCCTGCTCCAGCTCTACCTGGCCAAGCCCCTTCAAATGACATTCCAGGCTTCTCTCTCTTTCTTCCGTAGTCCTTTGCCCAAACTATCCCCTGTTCCCAACCATGCCCCAGCCTGCCCAATCCAAGAGCTGACAGGCTGCTGTCCCCTCTCTCCTCCCTGGGCACCTCCTAGAAGCCAGAGATGTCTCATGTCCCACTGGTCCCCCTGACCTGGGCCAGCCCAGTGTGGAGCACAGAGGATGGGCTCCCTGGACGTTTATGGAATGAAGGGGTCATGGAGGTAATGGATGTGGGTGTGTTTTATAAACTTTAAAGGAACAAGCAGGCATCCAAAGGGGCTGTGTTTATTAGTATCATGTGTCTCCATGACAACCCCAGCTGGCTTCTCCTTACAGGCCCTAAGAACCCTCCCCCCTTCCCCATCCTCAGGCCCCAGCTTCTGCAGACCCTACAGTCTTAATCTACCCTCTTAGGGTCATGGTTGCCAGAACTCCAGGTGTTGGAGGTGGCGGGTGGTGTTCCTTTGATGATTTAGAACACAGACTCAGAGAACATCTCAGCTCAATGGGCCATTAGAAGGCATCTACTTCCATCACTGTCACCAAACTGAGGCTCAGAGAGGTCAGGGTGCTAACAAGTGTCACACAGCAAGGCCAAACCCATGACTTGGGTCTCCTTCCAGAGCTGTCCTCTCATGACCTCTCAGAGATGCAGCAAAGGCTTCTAGGAAGCCAGCATCAGCTTGAGCAAAGCAGTGGAGAGGGAGGCAAGAAGGGGGGGGGGTGCGGGTGCAGATCATTGTTTGGTTTTGTTTTTAACTGTGGTTAAAAAAAAAGAAAAACATACATAGTATCAAATTGACCAGTTTAACCATCTTTAATTGTACAGCTCAAGGCCATGAAGGACATTTGCATTGAGGTACAACTATCATCACCACCACCCATCCCTAAGAATTTTTTCATCTTCCCTAGGCTTTTGTTGTTGGTGTTGTCATTGTGGTAAAACATGCATAACATAAAATTGGCCTTTTTAACCATTTCTCAGTGTACAACTCAGTAGCATTAAGTACATTCTCATTGTTGCATTCCCTATGCTTTTTTTTTTTTTTGCTTTTTGCTTTTTAGGGCCGCACCCATGGCATATGGAGGTTCCCAGGCTAGGGGTCAAATCGGGGCTATAGCTGCTGGCCTACACCACAGCTCACAGCAATGCCAGATCCTTAACCCACTGAGCAAGGCCAGGAATCGAACCCGCAACCCCATGGCTCCTAGTCAGATTTGTTTCCGCTGTGCCACAACTGGAACTCCCCTATGCTTTTAAATAAAAGGCAAATGAAGACAAAGTTCTAAAATTCTTCACCCTGGGATTGTGAGGCCTCTGCTGACTTGTAGCAGCCTGAATAACCCAGAGGAAGCTGTGTGTCACCTTGGCCTGGTCGGGGCTTGGTAGAGGATACTGCAGAATGGGGTATCCAGTCAAGGCTGATAGGATGCCTAGTCACCAGGGAGATCAACTGGAGCAGCCTCACAGCCTCGCTGTGCAGATGAAATGCCTAGAATTTCTGAGTGTGAGACTGGGAACTCGTGGGCCGAGCAGAGGACACAGATGGTTTTTAACGTGAGCTCCTTGGACTCCCGGGGGGGCGGGGGCCCGTGGGCGACCTGGCTGAGTGATACTGGGAGAGATCCCCTCCCTTATCAGGTTGTAATTTCCGTTCAGGAATGAAAAGTCCAAACCAGATGTTTTGTGGTACCTTTTGGGGAACCCCAGGAGCTCTAAAGAGCCTCTGCTGCTCACCCCAAAATTGTATGTCCCAGGAAAGGCAGCTGGGGGGAACTTTGTTGGATCTTCTGAGAGCTGAGTAATGGTTAGGAACAAGAACCCTTACTTCGTTTAGCAATAAGAGTAAGAGTTATTTACCCAGGGACTTGTTAGATACCAGGCCCTTTGTATCATCTCATTTAATCCTTATCCCTGTTTTTTGGATGAGGCTCAGGGAAATTAAGCAGGTTGCCCACAGTCACACAGCTAGTAAGTATCAGATGGAAGATACCCACCCAGATCTCTCTGGTTCTGGAGCTGGCCTTCCTACCCACCCACTCTGCTAGTGAATGACAGCACTTCTGAACTTGACTTTCCACGGCTGCCAAGCACACAAACTTTGGAGGCAATTCCCAGGGTTCCAGGCCCAGCTATGCCTCCAGTTGAGTGACCTTGGGCAAGTTACTTAAGGTCCCTGAGCCTCAGTTTCCTCATTTGTCAGAAGAGACATCTCCTAGGATGGCTAGGAAAGTGAAATTAGATGGCCTTATATTTGTGAAGCAGTTAGAACAGGGCCTGCTTGTAGTAATATTTAGCATTTGTTGAATTTGTAAAGTACTATGTTTATTGTGGGCTTTGGGGGGGGTGAGTTCTGTTTGAATCAACAAATTAATTAAAAATGTAATATTTATTTGTAATAGTTTCACTTTCTATTCCTCATCATTGAGCAATGAACAAAATGGAGCTTTAGGAATGCCTAGAAAAACACGCATAAATGACACTTGCATACACATGAGCAGTCCAAGATGCATTTTCCTTAACATTCTAACGGAAATATATCTATTCATGAGTTTTTGTAGAAAAGGGGGGGTGGAATCTCATCCGTAAGCCATAGCATGTTGGCCAAGTTCCTTAAATTGTCTAAAGCGGGCAGTGTTTTGTTGTTTTGTAAGTATGTGTATTGGAAGCAGATCCTTTGGAAATGGAAACCCCATCCCCACCCCTGCTCCCTCTTGTCTCTCCTTGTCCATCCATGGAATGAGCATGGTTGCCTATCTTCGTCCTGAGGACAACTATTTTGACTCCCAAGAATCCCCTGTTTTGTCCTGCCCAAAATAAAATGTCAGTACACGTCAAAAACCACATCCGATCCTCAGAAAGCCGAGTGGCGCCTTGGTGACAGACCTTGGCTGGATCCTGGGCTCTCCTCACCCCGGAGCTCCAGGGGACTGAGGTCTGACCCTTGGGGCCACTTGGTCCCCTGCAGGCCCACAGCCAGGATCTCTGCCAGGCCCTGACTGTGCTGAGGGATGTCCCTGCTGTGACTCACAGGGAAGAAGAACCAGCTTGAGCAACACGATGTTTTAAATTGAGGACTTGTCCGTCTGCCTCCTTGGGATCCCGTTCTGAGTCTGAGGCTGGAGATTCTCGGGGTTATCCGGTTAGGGGAGGGCTCTGGCTGGGCCAGCCCCCAGCCCAAGCAGGTGATGTCCTCAGACATGTCCTGTGACAGTTTCTAGTCCTCGAGGGTGGGCTCCCAAATGACCAGGAGAAGCCAAAGGCCTTTGAGATGAGTCTGTTCTTGAATTTGCCTTTGCTGAGGAGAGAGGGGACACTGAGCTACTGAAAACCATGTTTGAACAGAGCGATTTTACCACCTTCTCCATCAAGCCTCCTGTCTGAGCTGCTGCTGAAGGTGGAGGACCAGCTTGGGAAAAAAGTGAAAGGCTGTGGATATAGATTGGAATCCTGGCTCCACCATTTTCCGTCTCTGTGGGCCTGGATTTTCTACATGTTTCCTCTGGGCCTTGGTTTTCTCATACGTAAAATGGGGATGATCTCCTCTACCGTGTGGGGACCAGATGAGAAAGCTTGTAGTGTTGGGGGACAATTCTCTATGGGTCTCCCTGAGAATCTTGCAAGCGAAGGTACTGACTGCCTGTCTTCTACATCCTCTCTTTAAGGATATATGATAACCAACAGCCTTAGAAGATAGAGATCCAGAGTCCTCTTTGTGGCTCAGCAGTTAACAAACCTGACTAGGATCCATAAGGATGCGGGTTCGATCCCAGGCCTCGTTCAGTGGGTTAAGGATCCGGTGTTGCCGTGAGCTGTGGTGTAGGTCACAGACGTGGCTTGGATCCGACGTTGCTGTGGCTGTGGCGTAGGCCGGTGGCTACAGCTCCAATTCAACCCCTAGCCTGGGAATCTCCATATGCCATGGGCGCAGCCCTAAAATAGCAAGAAACAAGAAAAAAAAAAAAGAGAGATCATATCTCCCTCTGGTGCAAAGCGTAGGCATGTTTACTACCCATTATAAAAGATTTGGGTTCCCTAAGTGCAGGATTCCTCTCCTATAAATCATCCCACTGGTGTGCAAGTGTCACTTGTCTATCTTTGCACTGCAAGCAAACCACTGCAGACATGATGCTGCCAGCTGCACCAGGAATAACAGAAGTCTCGTGTCTCTGACCCAGGAGTCTCGTGTCTTGTGCCAGCATCCAGGAAACCAGGCAAGCTAACTTGTTGTCTTACAAACAGGGTAAAAATCTCAGATCCCTCATAGTTCTTGATAGTGATGAGGATGGGATGCTCAGAGAGACATGGCTTTCTGGAAAAAAGGAGGCCCTCTACAAGCCAATTAATGGGATTTTTGAGGGAATTACATGGAAATCAGTAGCAAAGATGTTGACCAAGTTGTCTGGCCAAGTAGGCAACAGATGGCCTCTACTTTATTGCCTTTTAATGAGGAGGAATTGGGGAGGTGGTTACAGGCTGAGCACTAGGATGCAGATTCAAAGACAGCTGCCAAAACAGTGCCCCGGTAAGGCTAACTCTCCTCCAGGTGGTAGGAGTTTCTCATCAATCTCATGCTCAGGGAGTTCCCGTCATGGATCAGCAGTTAATGAGCCTGACTAGTGTCCATGAGGACACGGGCTTGATCCCTGGCCTCGCTCAGTGGGTTAAGGATCCAGGATTGCCGTGAGCTACAGTGTAGGTCGCAGATGTGGCTCAGATCCTGAGTTGCTGTGGCTCTGGCATAGGGCAGCGGCTACAGCTGCAATTGGACCCCTAGCTGGGAACCTCCATATGCTGTGGGTGTGGCCCTAAAAAGACCAAAAAAAAAAAAAAGAATCCAACTGCAGTGGCTTGGGTTGCTGCAGAGGCATGGGGTTTGATCCCAGTCTCAATTCCTCCCCATCAAAATCACGTCACACCCTCTGGGGAGGATGGTAGCTAAGCCTCTCATGCCGTCTATCATACCAAATTCCCACCCATGCAGAGACGACAGTTGGAGGTCCATAAGTGGGTCCTGGCTGCTGTCAGGGAATTTTGACCATGTTGGGGAATTTCCCCGAGATAGGCGCACTCCCAGAGGAGACAGTTGGTGGAGAATGGACTGGTATTAGGGCTCTTACCGCTGCAGGTAAAGTTTGTCCCAATGGTGTCCAGTGGGCGGCTACAGCTTCCCTGCCTCCACGCCAGCTCTGCAGACCGAGAATGGGCACGGCCCCTCGGCTCAGTGAGCAGAACTCAATGCCAATGTTCCTCCCAACACTATTCTTGATGGAATTTGTTACATTTTTACTGTCTCTTGGATCTAGCCAGTGACCTGGCTGTTTCACCTGGTAAACTTCAGGCAGATTAAAGACACCTCACCGAAGTGTCACAAACTGTGGGGACAAGCTTAGGCTATTGATCAAACTGCGTGGGTTACTCCTGACCCTGTGTGGGTCTCCTTGAACAGATGGGAAGGGTCTGCTCTCTGATGAGACCCAGTGGTGTGCCTGCCCTGCCCTGCCTGTCGCCACTGCTGCCTGGACCTATCCCCGTAGCAGAGCGACTACCCTGAGAGACCAGAGCACACCAGGCTTGTAACTACTGCCCACACTTGACTGGCTCTCTCGCAGTGGTCACGAGCACTGCCTGCTTGGAGATGGACGACCTTGGACCTTTGACCCATCTTGGGGCCGTGGGTGAGCACCTTCCTGCTGTTGACGTACATTCCTGTTACGGTGCTGCTCTTTCAGTCTGATCGGCTGATCCCAGCTGCAGCGTCACGGCCCCTGAAACTCATCAGGGTCATGTTTTCAGCTTTCGGGACCATTTACAATTTGACTATGGCGCGCCTTTATCGCAGATTGCGTCAAGGTGTTCATACCCATCCCCGCTCCTGGCCATCCACAAGGATGGTCTTATTGAGTCAACAAATATTCTCAGCTCTATTTCCCTCGCCTCCTCTTGGTCCACACACCTGAGGAGGGCAGTCTGGTCACTGATTGTGACTATCCCCAGAAAGAGACCGTCCACTGTGGGCCACCTCCGAGGTAATAACCAGGATGAAAGGGGTGGGGGGGTTATGTAGAGATTCTGCCCTGGACATTCCTGGGCCAGCTGCTTCTTACTGTCCTGAAGGGCCAGCCTCGCTAATGCAACCTCTGCTTGGTAGTCTGACCAACAGGGGATTCAAATGGAATTCTGGCCCAATTTTATTATAAAGCTCTGTCATTTGTGTTCCTGGCTCTTCCGGCAGAAAGCCTGGGCATGAATAGGGGATGAATGAGGAAAAGTTGAAGTTATAGGCACTGAGAGAGAACACACAGCTTTTGTGGCAGTGGTGGAAGGGCAACAACCCAGCACCTGGAAATGGAACACCTCGGACCTCAGGACTTTCTGCACAATAGAGAGTGCCCTGCCCAGCCCTCCCACCCTGGGCAACATGCCTCAAATCTCCTGATTGTTTGGTGAGCCATCCCCTGCCAGACAGCTCTGATCAGGGTTTATCCCCATTTCCCTGATCGTCCCAAATGGAGGCGTTAGGAGAAACAGCATGAGAGAGCCCCACTCCCGCGCCTCCCATGCAGAATACCTGTGGGCACCTATGAATGTCTGTCTGCCCCACCCCACTCCCAGCACTCAGGCTTCTGGTGAGGCTGATAAATGCCATCTAGCTGGGGGTGTTGACAAACGGCCAGGTGGGTTGATGAGTTTGGGGTAGTCGTCTCTCTAAAAAAAAAAAAAAGGCAATTTGGGCATTCCTGTTGTGCCTCAGCGGGTTAAGAACCCAACATAGTGTCCGTGAGGATGCAGGTTCGATCCCTGGCCTCACTCAGTGGGTGAAGGATCCGGTGTTGCCACAAGCTGCAGTGTAGGTCGCAGACACAGCTCAGATCTGGTGTGGCTGTGGCTGTGGTGTAGGGCGGCAGCTACAGCTCCGATTCAACCCCTAGCCTGGGAACTTCCATATGCCGTGGGTGTGGCCCTAAAAAGAACACCAACAAAACTAGGCAATTTGCGACACAGCAGTAAATCCTCCAATTTTCTCATTCCCTGCTCACAGCAATGTTTTAGCCTCTGCGAGATGATGCCTGCTTTGTGAATGGGAAGCCAAAGCTCTGAGAGGTCTAAGCGTTTACCAGAAAGTCACACAGCCAAGTGGTGGTGCTGGGTTGTAAGAGTCTATCCGACTCTTGTTCCAGTGCTCACTAGCTTTCCCTCATCCAAAGGGCTGGGATTCGTTCAGATGCCTCAGAGACCCTGACTCATAGAAATTCATGCCTCTAGCCTGTGCTCTGGCTTTGGACATCATGGTTGGGAGGCTGAGAGGCCTGGGGGAGAATGGAGTGGCCAAGGGGCCCCCTACCATTTCCTCCCCATAGGGGCACAGCCTCAGCTTCTTCATCTGTGAAATGGGTCTAAGACCCGCTTCGACAGAGTGGTTGCAAGGCGCAAATGAACTCAGGAGCAAGAAAGTGCTTTGGAAAACTGGAGGTACTGATGGGAGCCTTGATGTGGCCTGGACACGGCCCAGGAGAGAATAAGGGCTTGAGAGAGGTCCTGGGATGCAAAGAAAGCAGAGTGGAAAGGGCCAGTCTGACACAGAGCTGGTGCCAGCCTTCTTTTTTTTTTTAGGGTCACACCCAAAGCATATGGAGGATCCCAGGTTAGGGGTCGAGTTGGAGCTGTAGCCGCCAGCCTATGCCACAGCCACAGCAACTTGGGTTCCAAGTCTCATCTGCAACCTACACCACAGCTCATGGCAATGCCAGATCCTTAACCCCCTGAGTGATGCCAGGAATTGAACCCTCAATGTCATGGTTACTTGTCAGGTTCATTAACCTCTGAACCATGACAGGAACTCCAGCCTTCTTTTTTTTTTTTTTTTTTTTTTTTTTTTTTGGTCTTTTTGGTATTTCTTTGGGCCGCTCCCGCAGCATATGGAGGTTCTCAGGCTAGGGGTCTAATCGGAGCTGTAGCCACCAGCCTACACCAGAGCCATAGCAACATGGGATCTGAGCCGCGTCTGCAACCTACACCACAGCTCACGGCAATGCCAGATCGTTAACCCACTGAGCAAGGGCAGGGACCGAACCCGAAACCTCATGGTTCCTAGTGGGATTCGTTAACCACTGCGCCACGACGGGAACTCCCCAGCCTTCTTTTATAAGCTGTTGTTTGTCAGTGGCGATGCCACCTACCTTCCTGTGCCTGAAATCCTGGACATTCCTGGGTTAAGTTGGGCCTTTTCAAGACCCTCCTTTTAAAACTCTCAACTCTCATCTTTTTTTTTTTTTTTTTTTTTTTTTTTTTTTTGTCTTTTTGCCATTTTTTTGGGCTGCTCCCATGGCATATGGAGATTCCCAGGCTAGGGGTCTAATCAGAGCTGCAGCCATAGACCTACGCCAGAGCCACAGCAACATGGGATCCGAGCCACATGTGCAACCGACACCACAGCTCACGGCAACACTGGATCGTTAACCCACTGAGCAAGGCCAGGGATCAAACCTGCAACCTCATGGTTCGGATTCATTAACCACTGCGCCATGACGGGAACTCCTCAACTCTCATCTTGAAGGTCGGGGTATTGTGCTGACATTTCCTGAGCCCCTCCCAAGGGCAGGGACCTTACATACATAATCCAACGGAACACTAACACTGGACTCTCACACTCAAGGTCTTTTCATGGCTGTCCCATTTGACAGATATGGGAGCGTGAGCCTGGGAGGAGCTCAGGAACCTGCTAAGGTCTCACGGGAGGTAAGGGATAGACAAGCCTAGGGTTCGACTGAGATGGCTCTTGCTTCACAATCAGGTTGCCTTCCAGCTCCTTGGTTTTATACCCTTGACTCTTACCCCCAGGGAAGCCAAGCACACTCTGAGGCTGGGGCCTGGGCAGAGGGGGCCCAGAATCCTCCCTCGTGGGTGGGATCCCAAAGTGACCGAAGGCCAGGTGTGCACAGGCAGAACTTCTTCAAGGATGGGTTGGAAGGAGCAGCCCCAGGCCACCGAGGTCTGAGCAAGTCATAATCTTTCTGTGACATCGTCATGGCTGCCTCAGAATGGGTCCCTCCACAGGCTTTCAGGAACTCCTTCTCTCCCTCCTCTGTGCTGCAGCCAGATGGGTCTTCCTAAAATGCAGCCCTGCCAGGTCATTCCCCTGCATCTAGCCATCTGCGGGCTGCCCATCAATGTCCAAGCCCCTTATGGGACAGACAGGCCCTCCTTGGCTTGCAGCTCCTCAGGCTGATCCAACAACTGATTTGTGGCCCAACTGATTTGTGACACCCAGCCTGTGTTTATGCTATTCCCTCTTCCTGGATGCCTTTCACCCACTCCAGTGTTTAATTGTCAAACTCCTTTCCTTTCATTTAAAGTAGCAACCCTTGGCGTTCCCATTGTGGCTCAGTGGAAATGATCCATGAGGACACGGGTTCGGTCCCTGGCCTCACTCAGTGGGTTAAGGATGCAGCATCGCTGTGAGCTGTGGTGCAGGTCACAGATGTGGCTCAGATCTGGTGTTGCTGTGGCTTTGGCTGTGGTGTAGGCCAGCAACTGCAGCTCCGATATGACCCCTAGCCTGAGAACTTCTATATACCGCAGGTATGGCCCTAAAAAAAAGTAGTGACCTTATGAGTATTTAATGGCTTAAGAGACACATGCCCATGGTAAAAAAGGCAGGGTGAGAATTGTCTTCTCCCACCCTTAAGGTCCCCTGCTTCTTGGGTGTCTTTATATCCTTTAATATGTTTGCTTTTCAACACTCCAGCTCACCTATTGGCTCCTCTGGGACCCATCATTTTCTATCCTTTCGCCTGGCCCAGGTAAACCCTGCCCACTGAGATGCACACGGCACCCAGGTATCCCTCCTTGCTGGTTGACTGGCCTGTGTTCTCTCTGGCTTGGGAGCTGCTTGAGAGGTAACAGTGCTAGGGTGGTTTTTGTGTCCCCAGGGAGAGGGCAGAGGGTCTTAGTCTGGGGTATATAAGTTAAAGGTATTGCTGGAGGACTGGGGGCATCTTTAGGTGGTGATGGCACAGTACTTGGGGCTACTACACGCCACAAAGTCCCCCAGAAAGGAAGGTTTGCTTCATGAGTGATGCTGGGGAAACTGAGGATTTGGAGGAGTAGGGAGAGGAAGATATCAAATAGGTCCTTCTTCACCTCACACTATTGTATAGAGCAGAATAAAGTCCAGATGGATGAAACTGCAAAATATGAAAACCATACAGTAACTAGAATAAAATGCTCATGATTTTGATCTCTGGATAGGAAGGGTCTCTCTAAGCACAGCAGTCATGGGAGAAATTATAAAGAAAAAGATTTGTATGTTTGTGTGCTTAAAATTGGAACCTTCTGTACATCAAAACATCCCATAAGTAGAATTCAAATAACAACATCTATGTAAAGAGCACTTGGAAATCAACAAGAAAAAAATTGAGAACCTTAATGGAAAAAAATGGGCAGTGGATACAAAATGAAAATTAGCAAAAGGAAAAACATGTGACTAAGGTTATGTTTAAAAGTAAGTGACAAAGAATATATTTAACCTCATAAGAAAACAAAGCTCAGTTAAAATTGAGAGGTGTTATTTTTCATTCATCACTTCAGCCAGACTATTAACAACAAAAAAAAGGTAGTGCTGGAGTTCCCTCTGTGGTGCAATGGTATTGGCAGTGTCTCTAGAGCACTGGGACATAAGTTTGGTCCCTGGCCCTGCACAGTGGGTTAAGGATTTGGCATTACTGCAGCTGCAGCATAGGTGGCAACTGTGACTCAGAGCTGATCCCTGGCCCAGGAACTCCTTATCTCCATATGCCAAGGGGTGGCCAAAAAAGGGGAAAAAAAAGTAGTGCTCAGTGGGGCTGAGATGAAGTAGGATGAATAAGATGAATGTCCTCTAGGCTGATGCGCCTGCAATGTGGCAGCTTTCAGGAAATCAGTTTCTCAATATGTATCAAGGGGCTTAAAACTGTTTATGCCCTCTGTTCCAGCAATTCTGCCTCTGGGGATCTTTCCTGAGAAATATTCATTTTTCATGGCAGCAAAAGTTCTAAAACAGTCTAAATGTCCAAAAATAAGGAATTACAGAAATGATGGCATGTCTATGTAACAAAATATTATGCACCCTTCTAAAATCATGTTTAATTGCTGATAGCAGTCGTACCTGGGAGAGTGGGAAGGGAGATCAAATTACGCCTGGGGAGTTTTTTATTTCCACTTTCTATTTTTCTGGACTGTTTACCCTACCATGGGGATGTGTTCTTTTTATAAAGAAAAATATTATGTTTTAGAATATTGTCAATTATTTGGAAAAATTATGACGTGATGCCAAATGAAAAAAAAGCAGGCGATAAACCTACATAAGTGAACATGTATGTTTCTTCATTTACATATATACATAGATGATGTCCTAAGTGCTGAATTCACTCCCTGGCACATATAAAGTGCTAACTATAATTCATACCTATCAATATTATGATATTAATGCATATGCATGTACGCAAAAGCTAACCAGTGACTATTTCCAGGTTGTGGAGTTAGAGGTGATTTTTGTATTCTTTTTTGTATACGTTCCCACATTTTTCAAAATTTGTACAATGAGCCTGTATTGTCTTTATTATTTTCAACTTTATTATAAATTGTAATTATAAAAACAGATTCTCCACAATAAATATTGAACCAAAAGGGATTTGGTGTTAAGTCTTAAACATTTCTATTTGCCAGGGTTCTGCTTAGTGGAAGTTTGACTGTATTAAATAGCAATAAATGAACCTCGTGTTCGTACAGTGGATTTCCACGCTTAACTTCCTCCCTTGACCCGGGTAGCACCCCTGCAAGTTCCGGAGATTAAGGGAACTCGACAAGACATAATGGGAAAGTGCACACACACATCTGCTGTGACCTTGGGTGAGTCACAGTCTCCAGGGCACCAATCCCACAGAAGTCCTATGTTGTGGCTTTAGATGACCAGGCACAGCATGGCTTTCTGACTGGGCTTCCGGGCCTCACCTTGGGCTGGCAGGCACAGGTGGGGGCTGGCAAGGCAGCGGGGGAGGAGAAGGGCATACCCATAGCCCCAGAAAAGAAGACAGCGGCTCTCATTTCAAGAGGTGACGGGGTTCGCCTCCCCACTTGTTTGGCTTTCAGAGAAGACCTCCTTGCTGCTGTCCCTGGAGGACCCACCCTGACGAATGAGGTTCCTGCCCCCTCCAGAGGCCACCCAGACCTGACCTTCTCAGCCCGACAGTGGACGTGGCAACCAGGGGACATTTCCTTGGAAGAAAAGAAGACCATATCCTGCAGATGCTTCCAGGTAACTGCTTTGTGTTCTTTCAGTCTTTGGATTCATGCGCGCTTTGTTTCTGGGCTGCTCCAGATACAGAGGTTCTGAGCCTCAGTGCAGAAACCCCAGTTTACAGAGAAATCTTCGGGGGAGCGGGACACCGCACAAGCAAGACTCTGGGGCAGATTTGCACTAGACATGTTGGTCCTACCCACTGGAGGCCACGCCACAGTAGAAAGTTTAGAAAGATAATAATAATATGGTTGATGGTGAAATACCAACTATCGTTCACTGAACACCTAGTATGCACCATCTATTGCCCAATTTAATTGTCCCTGTGAAGTAGGTAATGTTATGTCCAGTTTACAGATGGTGAAACTGAGACTCGGGAAGGTAAAATAACCTGTCCAGATACTCGGCAAGTAAATGTCAGAGTGGGAATTCAGATCTAGGTGGTTCTGCCTCCTCAACCAATGTCCAGAACTTAGCTGGCATATGGTGTTCTCAATGGCAATTGTTTGAATGATGGACTTAAGGAATACCTCCTGAATGCCAAGCCCTGACTTAGGTGCTTTTATACAGCATCTCATTTAATCTCCAGAACAACATTTGTCAGGTATGTGTAATTATTTTCATTTTACAAATGAGAAAACTGAGGCTCAGATGTTTGTCCAAGGTCACATTGAGCCAAATAAAGGCCTTTTTGGGACGCTCTCCTGGGCAGAATGAATCAGGAGCAACCTGGACCCAGGATCAGAGCCCAGAAGCCAGAAAGGACCAGGGAGTAGGCGGGGCTGCTCATTGGATGTTGTCTCCACCCACAGGAGACAGCAGAGGCTACAGAGGTAATGATGATTTTGGATAAGCCATCCCAGCCTCAATTTCCTCATCTGACAAATGGGACCACCCTTACCTACTGTATAGGTAGTCAAGAGGATTGAATGAGGTAATGCATGTGACATATTTAGAGCAATGCCAAGGTCACAGGGAACACCTGACAAATGGGAGATCCCTCTGCTCCTACCCGCTTTCCCTTCTTTCCTGGTCTCTGTCAGTTGGTCCACATTCCTGGCATCTGGGAGAGCAGCCTGGCATGGCACCCTACCTACCGCTGACCCTGACCCAGCACCGATGTGGTTGGTGTCTGTGGAATGAGAGCCAGCTGAGCGGCTCCCTGGCTGTTTGACCTTGTGCAGCTCATTTATCCTCTCTGGGCCTCAGTCTGGGCTGCCAGGGTGGGTGGACTGGGGTCAGGGGGTGCTGACTGGACCATCACTGGTGGGGGATCCCCCCGTACCTGAGCGAGCCCCTTACCCCCAGCTCCCCCCCCCCCCCAGCCTGTACCACCTTTGCGCTGAGCCTGTGCAAAGGCTCTGGGAGCTGAGCCGGCTGACCGCTGGCCCGGGGACTGTCCCTGAGGGCATCTCCAGAAGTTCCTTCCCTGCACATGCCAGGTGACAGACCCATCCTTCTTTCTCTCCCACAGCCCCTGGCGGAGGCCCTCCCACTCCAGCAGGGGACAGGAAAGTGACTCAGCCCCCACACCCCCTCCTCAGACTCACACACTCACAGCATTGCTTTGGAAAAAGGGTGGTTTTCATTTCTTTCCTTTTTTTTCCTTTTCCTTTTTTTTCCTTCAAGCACTCTTACTCGCCTGTCCCTGGGCTGTCTCTCCCACGGGCCTCCGTGGTCTGGGCCAGGAGTCTGTGGCCAGCCCTTCTCCATCCTCTCCTGGTGGAGGGTCCCGCCATCAGGGCGGGCTGCATGGCCCTACTGTGCATGGTGGGAAAGAGGCTGGCCTCTGGAGGCCCCAGCTGGCCCCCTATTATATTGGCTTCTATTAAATTGAAATACATAGCACATCTATTACACAATAAACCACAGCTATTTCATGGATCAAATTAAGTTTTATTTGGGCAAATTACAACCTTTCCTACAGTCGTGCCTTTGTGAGGCCATTCCTTTTTAATAAAAGCAAGCATTTCTGGGGCTGGCCCTCCTGAACCAAAGCTCCATGGTGGGTTGGGGGCTCAGGCCGGAGCTGGCAAGATTATGAGTGTGTGAGTGTGTGTGTGTGTGTGTGTGTGTGTGTGTGTGTGTGTGGTGGGAATTCTTAGGGCCCCTCTTGGGAATAGATTTGTCCACCTTCTCCCCCTGCCTCCTCATCCTGAGGTTGCCATGGAAGTCTGCAGAGAACTTCTCATTAAACAAGAAAAAAGCAGCAGCAGCAGCAGCAGCAACAGGAGGAAAGCATTTCCCGGAATCCAGGAGGAAGTGTGAGTCACCAGCCTGCTAAGTGAGCCCTGCGTGGCCACTGCAGCCCCTGCCCAGGAGGCCTGGAGCACAGGGCCAGCCGTCAGGACTGCGCCAGGCCTGCCCGCATAGACATGCCCGCTGCCCAGGCTGACGCAGGCTCCAGGAATGCAAACAAAGCTGGGTGGAGGGGCCTTCTGAGGGCCAGGGCACTGGGCCAGGCAGGAGGGAACCGGCCCGGAGGAGAGGCCCGCAGAGGGGCCTCAGGCCTCAGACGAGCCCCTCTCTGGCGTCCTTAGAGCCTGGGCTGCTGGGAAGGCTCCTAACTTCCCAGTGTGACCTGCCCTAACGCTGCCAGCTCCAGCCTGGCCTCGGGGCTCCTCCTCATGGGACAGGGGCAGAAGGAGTTCCCCTAGGTCAATGGGTCTCAAAATTGGTCTCTGGATCAGCAGCATTAGTATCACTTGGGAACTGGTCAGAAATGCAGATTCTCAGGCTCCCTTCATGAATCAGAAACACCAAGGGGTAGAGGCCAGCGATCCGGGGTTTAACAAGCCTTCCAGGTGATTCTGTTGCACACGTAAATGTGAGGACCACTGCTCTTCCTTGTCTGCAAGTCAGCTTCAAACCCGCATCTGCCCATTGTTCATGTGGCCACAAAATTAAGAGGTAACGCCTAAGGAGCGCTTCCTGTGTGCCACATCCCAGGCTAATCGCTTTACATGTGCTAACCCATCTAATCCCCACATCAACCCTGTGAGGTCAGGTTCTGTGATCATTTCTCCATTTTACAGGTGACATGAGCACTGCCTTTTGGCCAGAAGCGTTCTGGGACCTCGGAAGTGATGGAAGCTGCTGGGCCCAACTCAGATTTGGCCCAGCTTGGTTAAATGGTTTATGAGGCTGACCTTTCCCTGGGTGGCTTTTCTTAAATGCCCTCCAGAGGCTGCGCTGCCTCCTAAGAGGTGGCGGTGGGGAAATCCCTCACTCCAGCACTGGGGAACACAGGGGGGATCAGGCAGGTGGAATAAGAGAAACAAGAAGTGATGAAAGAAGCTGGGCCTGAGATGCAGGGTCCTGTAGAATCTTGTTTCTCCAAACGCGGCCCTTGGACCTGACCTGCAGCATTAGCGTTACCCAGGAAACTGTTAGAGATTCAGAATTTAGCCCCCTGCTCCAGGCCTGCTAATCCAAATCTGCATTTTAATAAAATCCCTCAGGGTTTGCTGTGTGCATTTCCAGTTTGGAGAAGCACAGGCTGGGGCACATGGGCACATCCCCCAGCCTCTTCCTGCCACCAAGGGGACAGGATAACAGGAACTGGGACCTGCATCAGCTTCAGCCCAGCTCCCTAGGGGCTTCAGCTCCTGTGTTAGCACAAGCATCCCCTCAGGGCCTCCAGTCCTTAAAACCCGCTGCTAAACTAACATAGCAGGAGAGACTCTCCTTCTGCCAAGCCCTCTCTTCCCAAGCTCGAAAATATTCACTCCCTTACCCTCTCTTCTTTGAAGAGGTTTGCAGAGTTCCCATTGTGACTCAGTGGTAACAAACCTGACTAGTACCCATGAGGATGCAAGTTCGAATCCAGGCCTCACCCAGTGGGGATCTGGCATTGCCGAGATCTATGCTGTATGTTGCAGATGCGACTTGGATCCTGCGCTGCTGTGGCTGTGGGGTAAGCTGGCAGCTGCAGCTCTGATTCCACCCCTAGCCTGGGAATGTTCATGAGCTGCAGGTATGGCCCTGGAAAAAAAAAAAAAAAAAGAGGTTTGCACTTTGGGTTCAAACCCAGGCCCTGCCACTTACTATGATTATTGTTATAAACATCTCAGTGCCTTGATTTTCCTTTTCTGTAAAATAGGGTATGTATTTCCTAGACCATATATTTTGTGTGTGTACAGATTAAATCTGTGAATACCCATAAAGTATTAGAGTGGTGCCTGGCACATAACTACATGTACATTAGCTGCTTGCTTTCAGCCTACCTTCTTTCCCTCCTCTGACTGGCCCTTGGGATCGGGTCAGGTGGAGGAGAGGCAGTGCTGACCTGTGTGGCATCAATGCCAAGGCAGGGGCTACAGGACTGGATTCCGGAGGTGACGGGGGCTCCTGTGGGGGGAAGAAGGAAATATGTTTGTGGGAGACCTGTGATATGCCAGTCTCAGTGCCAGGTATTTCCTTCATCTCTACAGTTGTACCAGGAAAGTACTGTTATTTTCTGAGCTTATAGAAAGGATTGAGACTCGAGAAGTGCAGTGACCAACCCAACGTAATGGTTAATGAAGGCAGAGCTAGCACTTGGTGGATCTGTCTGGCCAGCCTGACCTCAGTCCTACCCACTCGACAGGACTCCATGCTTCCACCTCTACCAGAGCTCAAGCTGGTCCCTTGAGGAGAAAGGGGGATCCAAAGGGTCAGAGCTGGCAGAGGAATGGGGATGCCGATGGGTCCTAGGGATGTGGTCATGGCTCTTTCCTTAGAACCTCACTTTAGAGTGAGGTGGTGCTGGAGTTCCCATCGTGGCGCAGTGGAAACAAATCTGACTAGGAACCGTGAGGTTGCAGTTTGCTCCCTGGCCTTGCTTAGTGGGTTAAGGACCCCACGTTGCTGCGAGCTGTGGTGTAGGTCACAGACGCTGCTTGGACCTGGCGTTACTGTGGCTGTGGCATAGACTGGCCACTGTAGCTCCGCTTCGGCCCCTAGCCTGGGAACCTCCATATGCTGTGGGTGTGGCCCTAAAAAAGCAAAAAAGGTGAGGTGGTGCCTTACTCTTGCAAGGAGCAGGGAAGTTCTTCTGAGTGGAACTACAGTGAGATTAGCTGCTCTTGGTTTTGCTCCCCCAACACAGTTTGCTCGTCCCTCTGTCTCATGACTGGAAGGCAGGCCATTGGGTAGATATGTTAGAAGCCCGTCGAGGAGACTTCCAGTTATAGCACTGATGTATAAAGAACTTGGAAATTGTCACTCCCATCCCTACAACCAGGAAAAGCCGAACAAACTGAAAATGAACAACTTTCAGCTCCATCGGAGAATTTTTTTTTTTTTTTTTTTTTTTCTGTCTTTTTAGGGCTGCCCCCTTGGCATATGGAGGTTCCCAGGCTGGAGTCAAATTGGAGCTGTAGCTGCTGGCCTACACCACAGCCACAGCAGCATGGGATCCAAGCCGCGTCTGTGACCTACGCCACAGCTCACAGCAACGCTGGATCCTTAACCCACTGAGGGAGGTTGGGGATTGACCCCCTGTCCTCATGGATGCTAGTCAGGTTCATTAACCGCTGAGCCATGACAGGAACTCCTGCATCAGAGAATTAAAGTCCCAGGGCAAACTGCCACTCTCACATCTGTGAAGAGAGGTGAATATTGAGACTCACAGCCAAGATCGCCTTATTTAAAGGAGAAGCCACCAAAGCCAGTAACTGGTAGGAACACTTAAATGCTAATTTTTAAAACTGCTTTTTTGGGGTGTGGTTGACAAACAAAAAGCTGTATATATTTAATGTATACAACTCAATGAGTTGGCACATATGTATAAAACCATGAAAACGTCACCACAATCTATGCTATAAACATATCCATCACCTCCAAAAGTTTCCTCCTTCCCTCTTTGTTAATTATTGCTGTTATTTTTAAGTGGTAATTTTGATGAACTGCGGAAAGCTCAGTGTGGACTAGCTTGATAGTTAAAAACTAATGTGAGCACAGCCTTAGGCTGACCATATATTCATGGGTTCACATGGTGAAGATCAGGGAATAACTCCCTCTGTTTGGAGCAGGAGAAATGACACTTTGAAATGTGCTCAGAGTGTTTTCCATAACAAAGGCCTCATGAGAAACTGCTTTAACAGAGCTTTGTCTGACCTCAAGAAGGGCAATTAAATAACTCCAGTCCTCTTGAGCCTTCCTGTCTGTCTCATTTAAGGGGAGGAAAAAATAAGGGCTAAGATAGGCTTCTAAAGGCTGCAGCCCAGGGACTCATGCCAACTAAAAATCTGAGATTTAATGATAAGAATATGGAATGCTTCCTGCCCCCAGTATTTTACTACTAATACAGTAGGTTTTCAGTATAATAACAGTAGATTACAATAGAAACAGCTGCAAGACACAAACTATTTTTAAGAAGGAGTTCTTAGGGAAACCCAAAGATAACAGGAGGGAAAAACAAACAAGGAAAGTCTAGGAAACTGAAGCCTCTGGCACCTACAGCTACAGCAAACCTTAACCACGGGCCAGCTCCCAATCCGATTGCCATGAAACCTCACACTAAAAGCCTAATTACCTCAGTTCCTATAACCTCATAGAGCATGTCTGGCTTTCAACCAAAACTTAAATGGCATGCTAAAAGACAAGAAAAAGCAGCCTGAGGAGACAAAGTAAGCTTTAGAGCTAGACTCAGATATCATAAAGATTTATGGGATTAGGAGAATTTATTGTATTTATTTACTTATTTTTGTCTTTTTAGGGCTGCACCTGCAATATATGGAAGTTACCAGGCTAGGGAAATCAGAGCTGAAGCTGACAGCCTATACCACCATAGCAAGGCAGAATCTGAGCCATGCCTGCGTCCTACACCTCAGCTCACAGCAACACTTGATTCTTTAACCCACAGAGCGAGGCCAGGGATCAAACCCACATCCTCATGGATACTGGTTGGGTTCTTAACCTGCTGAGCCACAGTGGGAACTCTGAATTAGGGGATTTTAAGTAACTATGGTTAATATTCCAATGAAAAAAGTAAATAGCAAGCAAGAACACATGGGTGATGTAAATAGAGAGAGGGAAACTCTAAGAAAAAAATCAAAAGGAAATGTGAGAAATCAAAAACATTGTACCAAAATGAAGACTGTCTTCAATGAGCTCATCAGTAGACTGGATGGCCAAGGTAACAATCACTGAGCATGAAGATGTGTCATTAGAACTGGGAGTTCCCGTTGTGGGTCAGTGGTTAATGAATCTGACTAGCATCCGTGAGGAAGTGGGTTCGACCCCTGGCCTCGCTCCATGGGTTAAAGATCCGGCTTTGCCGTGAGCTGTGGTATGGGCCTCAGATGTGGTTCAGATCCCGCATTGCTGTGGCTCTGGTGCAGGCTGGTGGCTGCAGCTCCACTTTGGCCCCTAGCCTGGAAACCTCCATATGCCACAGGTATGGCCCTAAAAATACAAAAGACAAAAACAAAACAAAACAAAAAAACTAACAAAAAAAACCTTCCCAAACTGAAATGAAAAGAGGAAAAAGAGCAACAACAATAACAACAACAAAGAACTGCCAGACAATTACAAAAGGTGTAATATATGCATAATACCATAAGGAAAAGAAAGAGAGGGAGAAGCAGAAGAAATATTTGAAGTAATAATGGTTGGGAATTTTCCAAAATTAATGCAGACACCAAACCATAGATCTAGGAAACTTAGGGAATACCAAGTAAGCAAAATATAAAAATATCTACACCTAAGTATATCCTTTTCAAACTGCAGAAAACCAATGACAGAAAAAATCCCAAAAGAAGCCAGAGGAAAAATACACATTACCACACAGGGATAAGGATAAGAATTCTATCAGGCTTCTTACCAGAAACCATGGAGACAAGAAGAGAATGGAGTGAAAATTTTAAAGTATTGAAAGAAAAAAAACAACCTAGAATTCTGTATTCAACAAAATTATACTTCAAAAGTGAAAGAGAAGTAAAAACTTTTATCAAACAAAAACTGAGGGAATTTGTCACCAGTGGAATTGCCCTCTAAAGTATGTTAGAAGTTCTTCAGAGAGAAAGAAACTTATGTAGGTCAGGAGTTCCTGTTGTGGCTCAGTGGTAATGAACTCAACTAGTATCCATGAGGACTCAGGTTTGATCCCTGACCTCGCTTAGTGGGTTAAGGATCCGCATTTCCGTGAGCTGTGGTGTAGGTCACAGATGTGGCTCAGATCCTGCGTTGCTGTGGCTGTGGCATAGGCCGGCAGCTACAGCTCCGATTCTACCCCTAGCCTGGGAACTTCCACATGCCACAGGTGCGGCCCTAAAAAGACAAACAAAAAGAAACTTATGAAGGTCAAAAACTCAGCTCTACATAAGGAAAGCAAGAATAACAGAGAAGGAGTAATGGAAATAAAATAAAAAGGAAAAGGATGACTATTAGAGAAGTAGTAACGGAAATAAAATCTTTTTCGTTCTTTCCTTTTTTTTGTATTTTTAAGGTTGAAAGGAGGCATGTGTAGGTTCCCAGGCTAGGAGTCAAATCGGAGCTATAGCCACCAACCTACACCACAGCCACAGCAACGCGGGATCCAAGCTGCTTCTGTGACCTACACCTCAGCTCTTGGCAACGCCAGATCCTTAACCCATTGAGCAAGGCCAGGGATTGAACCCAAGTCCTCATGGATGCTAGTTGGGGTTTGTTAACGGCTGAGCCACTACGGGAACTCCGTCTTTTATTTTTCTTATTCTTAGTTGATTTAATGGACAACTATTCAAAGTGAAAACAGCAAAAATAAGTAACATAAGTACTGGGTGATTATAGCATATGGGAAGGGAAATGAATACCAGCAATGTTATAAAGGATGGGAAGAAAAATTGAGACTACTCTGCTGTAAGTTACCATGAAGCAATACAGAGTTATTGAATGTGGATTAAATTAGTTGTAAATGTCCTATATTGTAAACTATACAATAGGGCAACAATTACAAAAATTTTTTTGAAGAAATTTAATTGTTGTGCTAATAAGGGGGGAGAAAGTGATCATTCTGTATAGCTTTTCATCTGGTCTCTTTTTGCAGGATACACAGTTGTAGCCTCTCTTTCTTCTGGTGTTTGTCCCTTGCGGGTGAAGTTGAGAGAGGGGCTCTTTGCAGGCTTCCAGATGGGAGGGGCTGGTGCCTGCCCCCTGGTAGGTGGAGCTGATTCTCCTCCCTCTGGTGGGTGGGGCTTTGTCTCTGGGTGTGATTAGGGGCAGCGGTGTGCCTAGGAAGACCCGTCAGCAGTCTGCATGCTGGTGGGTGGGGCTGTGTTCCCACCCAGTCTGTTGTTAGGCCTGGGGCTTCTCAGCCCTGATGGGTGGGGCCAGATTTTTCCAAAATGGCCACCTCAAGGGGAACATACACTCATGAGCATTCCTGGGGCCTCTGCCTCCAGTGTCCTGCCCCACAAGGAACCACAGCTGCTCCTTGCTTCCTCAGACTGTCCTCCAAGACCTGCAGGTAGGTCTAATCCAGAGTCTTATGGAATCCCCGCTTTTCCCTGGGACCCAGTGCACACAAAACCCTGTGTGCACTCTCCAAGAGTGGAGTCTCTGTTTCCCCCAGTCCTGTGGAGCTCTTGTGCACATGCCCTGCTGGCCCTCAATGCCAGATGTTCTGGGGGCTCCACCTCCCAGTGCCAGAGCCTCAGACTGGGGAACCTGATGTGGGGTTTGGAACTCTCCTGTGGGAGAGCTTCTGTGATATAGTTACTTTCCAGTCTGTGGCCCACCCACCCAGTGGGTATAGGATTGCTTATATCACATAACTGCCCCTCCTACCGTCTCCATGTGGCTTCTTCTTTGTCTTTGGGTAGGATATCTTTTTTGGTAGTTTTCAATCTATTTTATCGATGGTTGTTCAGTGGTTAGTTGTAATTTTGGTGTTTTCGCGAGAGGGTGAGTTTAAGTACTTCTGCTCTGCCATCTTGTCCCAAAACCAAGAAAGTGAAATCATGTAACTTCAGATAAGGCAAGAGAGGAAGGGGAGATTAAAAAAAGAAACAAGAGCAACAAATAAAAGACAATTACAAACATGGTAAATATTAATCCAAATATATTAGTAATTACCTTATATATGAATGATGTAAATTGATACCAGTTAAAAAACAGAGACTATCAGAGGCATAGCAAAACAGGACTCAACTATCTGTTGTCTACAGGAAGCCCTCTTTAAAAATAAAGACACAGTAAAAGTAAAAGGATAGAGAAAGCTATACCATGCTAACACTAATCAGAAAAGGCTGGAGTAGCTACACTAATTTCAGACAAAGCAGATTTCAAAACAAGGAAAGTGATCAGGGATAAAGTGGGGCATTTCATAATGATAAAGCTATGAATTTTCCAAGAAGGTATAATAATCCTCGGTGTGTATGCATCAAACAAGAGAATATCAGAGTACCTCAGACCAAATACTGACAGAACTGCAGAGACACAGACAAAATCATTATTATTTTTGGAATCTTCAACACCTCTCTATCAGTAATGGACAGATCCAGTAGGCAGAAAATCAGTAAGGATGCAATTGAATTAAAGAGTACCAACAACAAACTAGAACTACCTTAGAGAATACATCATCTAACAACAGCAGAATATACCATCTCCTCACGTTCCCATGGAACATTCACCAAGACCAACCGCATATTGGGGGCCATATAACCCACCTTAACAAATTGGAAAGAACAATATCTGGGGGATGGCCATTTGGTTCTATTTCCCAAGATCTCAAGTTATTTTTTAGGGAACAGGGCCTCTGAAGCCTGACAGATATGGGGTATAATCCTGGGCCCATCACCTACCAGCTGTTGACCCTTGGGCCAGATATTTAATCTGTTCATCTGTAGAGTGGGGGCACTACTGGTAACTTCTTCATGGGAAGATGTTACAAGGATGAAATAAGACATCCCATGGAAAGTGATTTAAAACCTCCCTGGCTTACGGTAAGAAAAACCTCAATAAACATTTCCTGCTCACTCATGGTGTTAGTAAGAGAAAAGGAACACAATCTGAACCCCTGCTGTGTACCCCCCAATGCTGGTCATGGGAGAGAGATGAGGAAACTGAGACCCAGAGTGAGAAGAAGAGACCACCCAATTGTCCCACTGCTAGATTTGCTTTCCTCCTGGGACCTCATTGAACTAATTAGAGAACGAGAGTTTGTTTGTTTGTTTTTGTCTTTTTGACTTTTCTAGGGCCGCTCCCGAGGCATATGGAGGTTCCCATGCTAGGGGTCCAGTCAGAGCTGTAGCCACCGGCCTACACCACAGCCACAGCAACACGGGATCCGAGCCGCGTCTGTGACCTACACCACAGCTCACGGCAACACCGGATCCTTAACCCGCTAAGCAAGGGCAGGGATCAAACCTGCAACCTCATGGTTCCTAGTCGGATTCGTTAACCACTGCGCCACGATAGGAACTCCTTGTTTGTTTTTAATGGTCACACCCACAGTGTATGGAAGAGCCTGAGCCAGGGATTGAATCCGAGCCGCAGCTCTCGGATCTTTTAACTCACTGCACCAGGCCAGGGATGAACCTGTGCCTCCTCAGGGACTCAAGCCGCTGCAGTCAGATCCTTAACCCACTGTGCCACAGTGGGAACTCCAAGAATGAGCGTTTTGATTAGAAAGGAGTGATTTAGTGATGATAACACACTGATATATATTGACTGAGGAGTATGTATCAGGCACTACTATAAGGGTACTGAAGTAACCCTAAGAGGTAGCAACTATTATTTTCCTTTTATAGTTGAGGAAGCTGAGACACAGAGAGGTTATCAATGACTCTTCAGTGCTTTCGGAATTTTAGCAGTCACCACTTCCCACCTGATCCGCATCCACTCTGGCATTTCTCCCTTGCTGGCTGAGCAGCCACGCTACTCCTCTGTCCCGCCGCTGGCTTCAGGGGAGGCTCTTCACTGGTCTCAGCCAGCAGTGATGGTCCACTCCTTCCAGAGGCTGGTTCAGGGGTGGGCATGTAATGCCTCCTGGTCTGTTAGAAGTGGAGGGAAGTTAGGGGAATTCTGGAAGGAGTTCCCTCATTGTAAGAGAGAAGGATGTGAGAAAGAGAGACCCACAGAACATATGACGGCTCCTCTTCCACTTGTGGACATTATGGTGTCTACATGTGATGCTGGAACTATGGCAGCCACTTTGGGTCCATGAGAGAACAAGTCTGATACACTGAAGATGGCAGAGCAGAGGCAGGAATGAACAGGGTCCTTGAAGATGTGGATGAGCCTGGGACATCAGCAACAGTAACAGGATGTTCCCCACACATTACCACCTGTGCTCTCGGTGGTATCACCAGTCTTCTCTTTTTGTAGATGAGGAAACTGAGGCGCAGACATGCCCAGAGCTGAGAGGTAAATGCAAGGTCTTTAGCAAGATGAAAAAAAGATACATATTGAATTGTACATATGTAATTGTGTATGGGAGCATGTGTATGTTTGTGTTTAATTGACCTATGCTGGTAGGCATATTGGCAATCAACCTTTCCAATGTTCTCAATATTTCTAACTTTGTTTCAGAGGCATAATGGGGAAAAAATTTTAAGGAATAGCCAAAAGTTTAGAGAATTAATGTTAGGCTGGGCTATGTGCCCTGAGGACTTCACTTTCTTAAAAATTCTGTGGAGGAGCAGGCAACCCACATCAGGCTGTACTCCCGAGATGCGATCTGAACCGTGTAATGTTGAGCTCTCCTGATCCCTCATTCTCTAATCTGCGTTCTCATGAATTGGGGGAAGTTTTCATTCGTTTTTTCCTTCCTCCCTCCCTCCTTTCCTCTCTTTTTCCTTCCCCCTTTCTCTTTCTTTCTTTAATTTTCTTCCTTCCTTCCTTTCTCTCTCTCTCTTTCTGGCCAGGAAGCAAGGATAAAGAATAAGCATTGTTTACATTTTTCTAGCACGACTCAAATTTTTTGTGCTTAGAAAAGTTTAATCATTAAGTTGTTGGGATGGGGATGCAGAGATAGGAAAACACATCTCCTTTTTTTCTTATTTATATGCAACTTTATCCTGTAGGCGTCTTGTGGCCAAAGAACAAGAGCAGAAACAAAATCAGGTCATAACCATTCTGCTCTCTGCCCCTTGCTCAGCTGGACCCTGGGTGGAGCCCAGGGCAAAGGTCTGGGGGGCACCAGGAAGCAAAGCCATCCCCTGCGGTGGGGGGAGGCCCCACCTGCCCTGACTCAGGCTCTGAAGTGGAGAGAAGTGGTTGGAGTGAGGAGCTAGGCTCCCCGCAACCCAGCAGAGGGTCCAAGCTCAGAGAGGAGAGGGCGCAGTTCCCTCCTCTATGAACGGGGGCTGTTGTGAGAACCCAGTGGGTGACCCATGGGCCCAGCGGGAGGGAGGACCAGGCTGGGCCAGGAGCTCAAGCAGCAAGAGCTGAACCCAGTCTGTGAAGATGAGCCTGGGTGGGGGCTAGTTTTTGCTGGTCAAAAAGCATGTGTTTTGAGAACCTCCCCCCACCCCACCCCCATTCTATTCTCTGCTTGGCACTCTCACAAGCCTCTGTGAATCACTCTCGTGGCACCGGCGTTTTCCTCACCTCATGGTGAAGTCACGTGAGTCTGTAGCGCCACTTTCTGCTCCCCCTGGGCTGGCCACCAGTAGCCACTGGTCTGTGCCATCCTGAGGGCATGTGAGTGTCGGAGGAGGAGGCAGTGTCCCCCCCCACAAGAAGGCTTTGCCCTGGACTTGCCAGGTTTTAAGTATCTGGTGTGGGCCAGTGGAAAGAACTCTTGATTTGGATCAGAAGCCCTGAATGCCTCACGGTCCTGCCGTGTAGCTGCCTGTACCACCTCAGACCTCAGCTCCCACCCCTATGAAATGGGACATCTGGCCTTGATGTTGGGAAGGGCCTTCTCAGCCCTGAGGTCCTAAGGGAAGGGCTGGGATGGCTGGAGGGAGGCTGGCAGGGAGCTCAGCCCTCCCCCTTGGGCTCCTGCACCCCATCCTGCCCTGCTCCCCAACAGGGTTTGAGACGGTGGCAGCTACTGGGTAACGCAGACCAGATGCAGCCCTTTCCCTGCTCGGCGGCCTTCCTCCTCCCGGGCCTTGGGGATATTTGAAACTCCATGAAGTTTGGCTTCAGAGCCCGGGTGGAAACCACAGCCCCATTACGTGAGCACATATGATCTCCCTGGGAGAAGAGAGGCGACTGGCCCCAGAAAAGGAGACGCATTGGAGGCGGCTGGCTCTGGAGAACGCCTAGGACGGTGTCTGCAAGCCCCAGGAAGGGCAAGTCCAAAGTGTTCGGCCAGGATGGACATGTTCCCCTGGAGGCATTGGGCTTCCTGTTACCAGAGGATGGAGCAAGGGCCATGGTCCTGTTGGGGACTTGAGCCCTGCACACGAGCTGTATGTCCACCAAGGAACCCTGCTACCTCTTCCTTCCTGGTGTGATCGAATATTTTGAAAGCTTTATGTTTGCCAGACAAATGGTTGAAGAAAAATTCCACTGATGAAAGGGAATGACCTCCCTCCCCCTCCCCCTAGGGCAGACCAAGCAACAAAGTTTGTATGAATGAGTGGGAGATGATTCCAAAGTCACTGCCCGCTAGGATACCCCAGCTTCTCCCACTGCCTAGTTGGGTAACTTTGGGCCAATAATTTAATATCTCCAGCCTCAGCTTCCCATTTGCCCATTGGAAATATTGAGCCTCGCCTCAAGGGTCCTCTAAGATGTACATGAAGGGTCCTAGCAGAGGCTCATAGAGGCAGGTTAGTGTTGCTCCCACATGGCGTTAAGTCTTCATTTTTCATTTCAAATAATCCGGGACCATCGGAACTGCCCATCAGCACTGTGGTCAGCAAAAAATAACTGTGAGACCCCCTAGGGTGACAGTGGTCCTAGTAGGGGTGGCCAGTTGGCCAGCAGTTGTGAGTATATCACCTCCCGGCTGGAGTGACCCTCTGGGGCGGCACTTTGAATGCTGCTGATGCTTGGCTGGCGTGAACCAGGGCTGAGACTGCCTCTGCCGGCCCTTGCAGCCTCAGGTTCTTCTTCTCCAGGGTTTGAGGCCCATGCAGGACACTGGATCCCCAGGTTTTGGCTCTGCCCAGTGTCTACTCCCCTGGGGTGCTCTGGGCTGGTCCCTTGGCTCTTTCTGTGCAGTGCAGAACTGACTTGCTAGGTCACTTAGCAACCTCAGTTTCCTCCTCTGTGAAGTGAGCCCAGCAGCCACATCAGTTCCTCAGCGAGCTGTTGGGTCCGGTAGGGAGCATGGTCAGCGGGTTTTGTTCTGTGATCCTTCCCACCATGCAGGAGAGACCTCATGTTTCAGGGCACTAAGGAATGGGAATACAGAGCAGGTGGCTGCCCTCAGGGACCAACTTCTCCTAGGAGGGTACACCGCTGGCATGGGATCTGGGAGTATGTGGGGCAGATTCTCAGTAAATCTAAGATTTGTGGAAGGAAAGAGATTGGATTTGGTAATGGACCTTGAACTAGGCTACCCTGATTGGATAATGAAGGCTTTTCTACCCCTGCCAGACCGCGCCCTCCCCGATCCTTGTCCTCATCCATCCCCCCCTTCATGCAGCTGCTCATTCCATAAACACTTCTTGGAGCCTCTCTCTGTGCCCTGCACGGCGGATACAGCGTTGAGTATGGTGCCCGCCCTCAGGGATCTCCCACTCCACACGGGGGACAAAGACCTTCAACAAAGAGCCGCACACATCAGCACAAAGTTACAACACTTAACAGGAGCCAGGAAGGAAGGGATATTTCAAGTGCATAACAAGGGCCAACTCTTCCTGAAGGCCAGTACTTGCTACAAGCCTGACAGCTCCCTAAGCCCTTGATGTTGACTCACTGGATTCTCGCTGATCCTCGCCGCGTCCTTACCAGATGGGAGCCATCATTACCTCCATTTTGCAGAAGAAAAAACTGGGCAGAGCCCAGGTCTCAATTGTCCCCCTGAATTCTGTGCCCTGGGAGGGCAGGCATCCCTCTTCCTTTTTCCACAAATGAGGAGACTGAGACTCTGAGCAGAGGTCAAATGTTTTTCTCAAAGTCACAGATAGATAGGAATGGCTGAGTTCTCTGGTCCTTCTCCTCCTACCAAACTCTAACCATCCTAGGACAGAATTTTCAGCCCAGTGAAGAGAAATTATCCCTCGAAGAATGAATCCATGGTCTAGTAAGGAACATGGACATTGTAGATCAATTGTATTCAATTCTTCGCCCCTCCCTGTATCCACATCTTTCATCCAGTAACTCTGCAAAGCCCTCCAACCCAGGATCGAATGTTTGACCCAGTCCATGGTGATGGGCTCAGCTCTGTGACTTGCTTTGGCTGATAGGATGCTAGCCACTTGGTACAGGCAGAGGGTTGGCAAAATACTTGCAAGTTTCCTCTTTTTCTCTTTCTCTTCTGCCATGGTCACAAGGACATGCCAGCTAGACATATGGCTGGGACAAGTCACCTCATAATCCCAGTCAAGGCCATTGTAAGTCAGCAGTTGACCCCAGCTAGGGGAGCCAAATGAATGAACCAACTCATGAGCATAGTGAAGGTTTGCCAATGAAATTCCGGGTTGTTTGTTACACAGCATTATTGTGGCAATCCATGGCAGATACAGATATGCATGGGTTTCTATGGATTCCTAGGACTTATAACCCCTTTCAGAGCCCTGAGTCCTGGTTTCCATGGTTCCCAGGCAGATGGTGAGGGCTCTCCTCCTGTTTTACTCTTTTGAAGGAAAGTGAGGGGATTTATGTGGTTTCCCCCATATCCCATTTGAAGTTCTTCCGATGACAAGTTAATGGAGCTCCTATGACAAGAATGATAAGCTAAGAACTTGGACTCTGTTGTCAGACTCCTGGGATTTCAATCCCAGCTCTGTCAATTTCTAGCTGTGTGACCTTAGGCAACTTACTTAGCTTCTCTGTGCCTTCTCATCTGTAAACTGAGCCCAGCTCTTTAAGTTCCTATGAGGAGTAAATTAAATAATACAAACAAACTCTTAAAATAGTGCCTGACTCAGTATAAGTCCTCAGGAAACATTATTGTTTCACTACTTTTATGATTACTAGTGTCCAGGGATTCCAAGCTAGATATTCCAGTGTTTTTGAGAAGTACAGCTCACACTTAAACAGGTAAGTTGTAACGTAAAGGCATAAAAATGAAAATAGGAGCATGGTCAAGTCTGGGGGGATTTTATTCTACCTGGGAATTAGGAAGTCTTCCTGGGGGAGGCGACAAGTGAGCTGGGTTCGAAAGATGGATAAGGAGTTTGCTGACTTTATCAGTTAGGTCCTAATGAAAACATAGAACAACAGTGACTTAAATAAGACAGAAGCTTATTCTGACTCGACTAGAAATCAGGTGGTGGGAAGTCCAGGGCTCACAGGGTGCTCTGTGATGACTGACACCCAGGTTCCCCCTATCTTGTTCCATGTGCTTGGCCTCTGGCCCACACGGTCCTCCTGGTGTCAGCTGGCTGTTGGAGCTCCGGCAACTGTGTTTCTTTAAGGACACTCCTGGAAGTTATACATTGCACTTAGAAGTCATTGTCAAGACTCCTCCTTTGTTGTTGTTGTTGTTGTATTTTTAGGGCCGCACCAGAAGCATTTGGAGGTTCCCAGGCTAGGGGTTGAATTGGAGCTATAGCTGCTGGCCTACACCACAGGCACAGCAACACTGGATTTGAGCCACATCTGCGACCTACACCACAGCTCACGGCAATGCCAGATCCTTAACCCACTGAGCAAGGCCCGGGATTGAACCTGTGTCCTCATGGATACTAGTGGAGTTCATTAACCACTGCAAGGCTCCATCTTATGGCCAATCTAACTTTAAGGGAGACTAAGAAACATATTCTTTATTGTGGGTGGCCATGTGCCCCACTAGTTAAGACTTGGGGCTTCATTACTAAGGAGGACTTGGGGAATAAGCACTGGAAGTCATAACTGGCCAAGTTTGCCACACAGAGGACAGACGATAGGAAATGTGTTCCCACTGAAAGGAATAGCATATGCAAAGGCCTGTGTACAAGAAGCACATGGCTGGTTCTGTCCCCACAGGGCCTTTGAGGATCTTTCTCTTCCTTCCCTGACACATTCACTGCTTCGACTGGCTGCTTCCATGGACTCGCCTTTAGACTAGCTTCTTGCCAAGCAGACACATCCCCCTTCCAGCTCTCTGTGGTTCTGGAGTTCCCTCCTACCCCATGTGTCCATGGGAGAAATCGAGATGCCACCGAAGAGCTTGTGGTTCCTGAGGAGGTGGAGCTGTGAGTGAAGAGGCCGCAGGGGGGGTGCTGGGGCTCTTCTTGGACTTCTGACCTTGGCCTGGACAGCAGAGCAGGAGGCTGTGAGGGCCCCCAGACCAGGGGAATGCTGTAAACCAAGGCCAGGAGGTGGCTCTTAAGGCACTTAGGGGGCCCTTGAGAAGAGCTGTCCTGCTAGTCCCGGGGGTCTGAGGCCTGACAGGCCAGATGCTAGGGCTGAGAACCCCTGTGCCCAGATCACATGGCACAGGTGGATGGCCATAGCACATGGGGGCCATGGAGTCAGTGCTGTTGGAGAAGAATGGGAGCCACAGAGGATGGGACCTGGGAGTGGGCAAAGGGAGGCAAGGCCCCACTCTGAGCCCCCTCTGGGTCTGGAGGCAGAGTGGGAGATCCACCCAGCACAGGCCTTGCTGTGGAACTCCAGTTCTGCCTTGGACATGCTGGGTGACTTGAAGCCTCAAGTTTTCCCGTCTCTAATGTGGCCATGCTTCTCAAGAGCATGATGAGGGTGGGAAAGGCCTGCGTAAGAGCTCAGGTGCTGTGGAGATGTCTGAAAGCAGGGCCTCCCACGCGTCCCTGGGCTTTCAACAAGGCAGGATTGCCTGGCCTCCAGGGCTCAGCAGGGGCCTTGGCTTCTCAGGGAGCCCCCCTTGCCCTCCCCTCCTTGCCTTTCATAGGCTCTGACTCAGCCAGCAGCTCACACCTGCGACCAGGCTGTATTCCTGGAGCCTGGAGATAGGCAGAGGTGACATGGTGGCTAGAAAGCCCCACTGCTGGAGTGAAGATGAACCCGGTGAAGGCTCCCCACCCACATGCCCACAGGGACCAAGCAGGCACCCCATGTGGAAGGTGGCTCAGAGGGCAGCAGGCAGCCTGTTTTAGACTGTGGGTGTGTGTGCCCACCCAGTTCAAACGCAGTGGTGTTTTGTTTTTGCTTTTTTGTTTTCTTTTGCTTTTTAGCACCCCACCCCACCCCGGCATGTGGAGGTTCCCAGGCTAGGGGTCGAAATGGAGTTGCCGGCCTACACCGCAGCCACAGCAGCATGGGATCCGAGCCGCATCTGAGACTTACACCACAGCTCACGGCAATGCCAGCTCCTTAACCCTACCGAGCACGAGGTCAGGGATCAAACCCGAGTCCTCGTGGATACTAGTCGGGTTCGTTTCCGCTGCACCACAACGGGAACTCCTCAAACACAGTGTTTTTATACACTGTATTCAAAGCGCCTGCACTGAAAGGCAGAACTGCAGATCAGAGGCTTTGTGATCTGGATTCTCAATCACAAGGCTCTGCTCTGTGTGTCAGGGGGTAGGGAGGGCATTTGTGCGTGTGTGTGTGTGTGTTTTACAAACCAATAAAATCAGCCAGTCTGGAGGAGGGCAGTGCCCACCTGCCTCGCTTCTGTGCTGGAGGTCGGGGTGGGGGTCCTGGGTCTGACTGGGCCGGGGGGGTGGGGGGTATAACCCAGAGCAAACAAGAGACATCTATGGTTTTCCTTGCCTAGTGCTACCCCTTGGCGGGAGCTCCTCCCCATCCTCACTGGCCACAGGTTTCAGGTGGGATTTGCTGTACTGATTTTCTCCAGGTGGTGAGCACATGACCCATGCTGAGCCAATCTGTGACTTCAGAGAATTTGGAATCAGAACCCAGAAGACTTCAGCGAAGGCTGGCTGTCTTCACATGTAGAGGTTTTGGGGCTATTGACTGCCGTGCTTTCTACTACTGGCTGGAGGGGTGGACGGAGCCAGGGGCTGTGAAGAAGATGAAGAGACAACAGAGCAGCAGGTAAGAAAAGGCGGGGAGCCCCACTGGGCACCCACTGGGCGCTCAGCCCTGACTGCACCCTTTCCAGAGGCTGACTGGGTCCTGGACTGGGATTCTAGGTGGTACCTTGGGTTCCTTTCAGTAACTTCCATACCCCTCCCCAGGCAATATCTTCTTTTTCTTGCCATAGCTAGTTTAAGAGAGTTTGTGTTTCCCACTAAAACAATCCCACCTGATAGTAAGAAAAGCAGGAGTTCCCATCGTGGCGCAGTGGAAACGAATCCGACTAGGAACCGTGAGGTAGTTGTTAAATTTCTGGTCTCGCTCAGTGGGTTAAGGAACAGGCGTTGCTGTGAGCTGTGGTGTAGATCGCAGATGCGGCTCGGATCTGGCATTGCAGTGGCTGTGGTGTAGGCCAGCGGCTACATCCGAGATTAGACCCCTAGCCTGGGAACCTCCATATGCCACAGGTGCAGCCCTACAAAAAAGACAAGAAAAGCATGGTGAGATCTATTTTGCAATGACTGCCACTCACTGAGCCAGCTGCTTCACCTGCATTATTTCGTTAAGTCCTTACGATGACTCTGTGAGGTGGGCCTGGTTATTATTTCCTTTTGGCAGATGAGAACTCTGAGGCCCAGAGAAGCTAAGCAATGTGCTCAGAGTCACACAGCTAACAGCAATAAGTCTGGGCTGGCTCCTTCTAGAGGCCAAGTAGGAGTCTTCTGGTGCACTTACCCTCCCTGTGGGAGGCAGTTGCATTTGAAAGTCACTGGCCTGGGGGTTCCGTTGGGCCTCTTGCAAAGCCCGCTATTCTCTGGGCTTATCTGACTCTGTCCTATTAAATTGGTTTGTACATCCTGAGAAAGAGCCAAGCTGGTTGGGCTTTAAGTTTTCAGTACTAGGCTGGAGGTGACCTCCTTGGGGAGCCCAGCCAGAGCCTGGCTGAGCCCCCGGACCAGGCCAGCTGAGGATGCTGACATCACGTCCTGCCACAGCTTTGAGGCCTGCATCTGAGTCACGGGCCAGCCAGCCTGGGGCAGATGGTCCAGACCCCAAATCTGAACCACCCCCCTCCAGGAGGTCTTTCAGGATCTGGGTGACTGCGACCTTCTTTCCTCTGTTTATCCTGACACTCACTTTGCCATGGTCTCTCCCATCTCAGGACTCTGGAGCCCTTAGCTTGTTCTCCTGGTGAAGGGTCATGCAGGATAAAGCTGACATTTGGGACAAGCTTGGCTCCACACACCCACCCTGGGGTTTGTCCAAGGACTGTCCTTGGAGACAGAGAGAGAAGACCCAGCACTGGCTGGACTGTGGAAAGCCCTGAGGTCTCAGAGGAAATAGCAGGGGACCTGGCAGCTCAGGGAGGACTCAGGGACAGTCCTGGCTCTGCGCAGACAGTTAGGTCCTCCAGAGATGGAGGCCAACTGCCTCCTCCTCTTTAAAAATCTTTAAAGGAGTTTCTGTCGTGGCTCAGTGGAAACGAATCTGACTAGTATCCATGAGGACGTAGGTTGGATCCCTGGCCTCACTCTTGGGTTAAGGATCCGGCATTGCCGTGAGCTGTGGTGTAGGCCAGCAGCTACAGCTCCAATTCGACCCCTAGCCTGGGAACTTCCATATACCTTGGGTATGGCCCTAAAAAGACAAAACAGACAAACAAACCAACTTTAAAACCAACTTTAAAATTTGCTCATTTAAATTCTACAAATGTATAGTTTTCAAGATAAATAGTATCATACTAAATGTTTTATATCTATCTATATTTATCTGTAAATAGACAATGGACATCCTTCCAAATGGACAGAGATCAATGTCATTCTTGTTAATAGTTGCCTAATGGCCTATAGAATGAACACTTAGGACTGGTTTCATTGTGAATGTGAATATTAGAATTCTAAGTAAGGAGTTCCCGTCGTGGCGCAGTGGTTAACGAATCCGACTAGGAACCATGAGGTTGTGGGTTCGGTCCCTGCCCTTGCTCAGTGGGTTAACGATCCGGCGTTGCCGTGAGCTGTGGTGTAGGTCGCAGACACGGCTCGGATCCCGAGTTGCTGTGGCTCTGGCGTAGGCTGGTGGCTACAGCTCCGATTTGACCCCTAGCCTGGGAACCTCCATATGCCGCGGGAGCGGCCCAAGAAATAGCAACAACAACAAAAGACAAAAAGACAAAAAAAAAAAAAAAAGAATTCTAAGTAAAATATTAGCAGAAGAAATCTAGCACTATAGTAAATTACCTTGTGACCCAATAGGAGTTTATTTTCAGGGATGCAAGGATGGTTGCTATTGGAAACTCCACCAGCAGCATTCATTACACTGATGGACAGTGGAGGGAAACCACGTCGTCCTCTCAGTAGATCCTAGAAAAGTTTGCACGCCGATCAGCAGCCCTTCCTGATAAAAGCAGTGAGGAAGAATCCTAAACATGCCAGAAGTATTTGCCAAACCCCAATAGCAAAGAGAGGGGCAGATGTTTTAAAGACATCCTTGATTAAGTCCAGAGCAACAAGGCTCAAGGTGAAGCCCAGGATTACTATTCCACTTTGTCCGAACTAGAGGCCCAGGTAGAGTGGAGGGGAGTGGGATCCTAGGGTAGTGGCGAAGGTGCAGGTAGCCTCCAGGTGAGTCTGTCCTCTCTCTGGAGTCCCTTCTGCCAGAGGTGAATTTACTCCAAAGCTAATGCCATTTAAACTGAGGGCTGCTCACTTGTGGTAGCCCTTCCAAGACTCGGGAACCAATTCTATATTCATAATTTGGTATCTTTTTTTTTTTTTTTGTCTTTTTTGCCATTTCTAGGGCCACTCCCGCGGCATATGGAGGTTCCCAGGCTAGGGGTCTAATCAGAGCTGTAGCCACCAGCCTACGCCAGAGCCACAGCAACGCGGGATCCGAGCCACGTCTGCAACCTACACCACAGCTCACGGCAACGCCGGATCGTTAACCCACTGAGCAAGGGCAGGGACCGAACCCACAACCTCATGGTTCCTAGTCGGATTCGTTAACCACTGCGCCACGATGGGAACTCCATGGTATCTTTTTCTTAAAACAGCCTTTGAGCTATAGAAAGTTCTGGCTTCCACACCCGGACCCTCTCCTGATTCCAACTCAACTCTTTCTCCCTGGATTTTAGTTACCACGCCACCTCGAATCCTCAGTTGCCAGCCCTGTCCTGGCCAGGAGTGCAGAACAGGTTGTCAAGTGAATGAAAGAGGAAAGCAGAGGATGCGACTTGTCCAAGGTCACTCTGCCGTCAGTGGCAGAGCTGAGACCAGAATCCATGTCTCTACTCGCCCTCTGTGGGGTCCTGCGTACCTCGCCAGCTTGGCCCCAGTTTTGCCCTCATGACATCCAAGAGGTGCTGGAAGCATGACGAAGGTTGAGCTGTGCCCTTGGGTAAGTGGAGGGAGACCCAACTGAGGGAAGATACCCAGGCCACCCAGTGCATGGGCCTATGGGTTTGGCACCCATGTTCCTGACTCTCCACCTGCTGGCCCCTTAGGGACAAGTGACCTGAGAGCCACCCGCTGGACAAGGCTAGTTCCCTGAGTCCTCTCGCTCCCTAGGTCCCTCAAGCCATGTTGAATTTCTTTGTTTGTTTGTCTTTTTAGGGCCACACCCAAGGCATATGGAGGTTCCCAGGCTAGGGGTCAAATTGGAGCTACAGCTGCCGGCCTTCACCACAGCCACACTGGATCCTTAATCCACTGAGCGAGTCTAGGGATAAAACCTGTGTCCTTAGGGATACCAGTATGGTTGGTTACCACTGAGTCATGATGGGAACTCTCCATGTTGAGTTTCTGATGCTTCTGGGGCATCCTTGACAGGGAGAGCAGAATGCACATGGCCTTCTGCCTTCTCCACTCAGGCTCTATTGTATTAAACAAAAATACCAGCTTGGACAGCAAGAGGATCCCATTTTTGTAAAAATAAATATGTATTTATATGTGTACATTCACATGAGGGGACATCTAGGAAGGTATCCACCAAAAAGTTAACAAAAGTGACTTTCAGGTAATAGAATCCTAGAGGATTTCTTTTCTTTTTGCTTTTCTGTATTTTCTGTTTTTTTCTATCATCATTATGTGTTACTGGTAGAGAGCAGTGCAGTGTTTATTTATTTATTTAGGCAAGAAATACATTTATTAGGATGCTTGTGAGAGATGCAAGCAGGCAGGCAAAGAGGCTCTGCTCAGTGTTTAAGAGTCAGAATGGGGTTCGCATCCTAGCCGTCCCTCATTCCAGCTATGTGGCGTGTGTGTGTGTGTGTGTGTGTGTGTGTGTGAGAGAGAGAGAGAGAGAGAGAAGGAGAAGGAGGGAGGGAGAGAGAATAGGAGGCAGGCATCTTGAGCTTCAGGCTATTCATCTGCAAAATGAAGTGGAACTGAACATTAAGAGCCTAAGTTATTGCAATGGAAGATCTTGGTGGAGCCCAGCCAGTGATCAAATTTAGCACTACTTGTAATGGCAAACCCACTTGAGAAGCACACAGCCCCAAGGTTCCTGCTGAAAACACTGACCCTGGATCGAGTCTTGAGGAAATGTCAGACAAATCAAATAGCACGACGTGCTGCAAGGCAACTGGCCTGGACTGTTCACGAAATGCCAATGGCATGAAAGAAAGTCTGGAGAACTATTCCAGATGAAAGGAGATGCAAAAGGTGATCCTTGATTGAATCCTGAGTAGGATGAGGAAGCTATGAAGCGCATTATTGAGACAAGTGGGCAGATTTTTGTATGGTGAGTGCGTTAGATAACAGTATGACAGTGTTAAATTTCCTGAGCATCATCACAGTATAGGAAGGGTGGAGGAAGCAGCCTCGTTCCGGAGCGAGTTTTGCTAAAACACTTAGGGCAGAATACCATGCTGTCTGCAACTATGGTTCAGAGATACAGCAAAGGTAGCAAAGTTGAATGAAGTAGAATGTCCAGCACAGATCAGGTTGCAGCCACCCCCATGTCACTCGATGTATCGAGTGTCTGAACCATCCACACGTGTTTATTGGCCAAAGTTTAGGTGCCAGTACAAATCTGCTGCCATTTTGGAGACTCGTTAAATACATGCTGGTATGTTCATATGACAGAGGACTCTGCAGAGTGACTTGGATTGGAATAATCCAAGATTGAACAGTAAGTGAAAGCAGTGAGCTACTTAGTATTTGTGTCAGAGAAAAGGAATGTATACTTGGACTAGCAGTTTGCTTCAGGAGAGGGGAGCAGGGGGCTGGGGCGACATGGAGGAGAGTGTTTGAGTTTGTGCCTTGAAGATGTGAACCTTTTTAACAAATCATGACACTTAGATTTATAGTAGAGCGCCCACTCTTGGTGGTTGAGGGAAACCCAGGAGTTGGGCGCTGAGGAAAGAGGGGGAGAAGCAGGTGACCATTGCCTCTGAGTGGAGGAGCAGCCTGGGCTGCCTGTCTGTGGCTCTTACTGGAGGACCCTGACCTTGAGCCTGTGGCAGCACAGGGTGCAGAGGCCTTCCAGAATCCTCAGCGCCACAGGCACCTCTCACCTAAGTGATGTCCCATCCTCTGGGCCCTGCAGCATCTCATGGCACCCACTTCACTGGATATACCCTGCCTCTATTTTCGTGTGCTGAGTCCTGCTCAACCTTGAGGGATCCACTCTGTTCCCGCCTCTGCCCCAGGCTTCTCCCTTTGTCTTGACGTCTTGCTCCCTGAAGCCCTCAGTGGCAGCTCCAAAGGCCTCAGAGCTGAGCAGACCCAACTATGAAAGCAGGAGAAGGAGGGAAGGGCATCTAGAGATTTCCAGCCCTGCTGGCTTTGCTCAGGCCCAAGGCCTCCTGCTGCCCACACCCTTAGCTGGTTCCTGTGTGGGGACAAAGGGCTGTCCGCCCCAAGCCTGCCTTCCCCTTTTACTACCCAAGGAGCTGTGGGAATGTCATGCCTTCTGGGACCCCTTTACACAGGGATGGGCCTGGAATGTGCATATAATAGGATGCATAGGTATAGGAAAGTTACTCTGACATTTGTTAAAATGGTTAAATCAGGAAGGAAGGAAGGCTTTATTCGGGATTATTGCAGAAGGTGTCAAGACGAACAAGATCGGAACGAGATCAAGCCCAACCCTGGATGCAGCAAAGCCAGCGGGGGTTTATAGACAACTGCTGAGAGGAGACATCCAGCTTAGGGACCATTCTTATAAACCAAGAGAACAGGATTCTTGCTGAGGGCAGGCCAGCGTGATCAGCTATCAAGGTGTCTGGTGGCAGGGAGGCACTCACTAAACCGATGTAGCAGGATTCCTGCTAAAACTGGGCTAGGCAGGCCAAAGACAAGGCCCATGGATGAGGCCTAGTTGAAAAGAGGGCTCAGAGGAGCCTGTCCTGAAGTTTGGTCAAGGAGAGTCTTTGTCACATGTTACGGGTTCTTGGGGAAATTCACATTTTCTTTTTTTCTTTTTTTTTTTCTTTTTTTTTTTTTTTTTAATCTTTTTGTCTTTGTTGTTGTTGTTGTTGTTGCTATTTCTTGGGCCGCTCCCGCGGCATATGGAGGTTCCCAGGCTAGGGGTTGAATCGGAGCTGTAGCCACCGGCCTACGCCAGAGCCACAGCAACGCGGGATCCGAGCCGTGTCTGCGACCTACACCACAGCTCACGGCAACGCCGGATCTTTAACCCACTGAGCAAGGGCAGGGATCGAACCCGCAACCTCATGGTTCCTAGTCGGATTCGTTAACCACTGCGCCACGACGGGAACTCCGGAAATTCACATCTTCACAGGTGGGGAAATGGCGGTGCAGAGCAGTCATTTGTCTGAGGTCTGCTTTAGTCCACCTCACCCCCAGGAGGCTCAGCTGCAAGACTCCTGCTGCATGTGCCCCTGACCTGCAAACGGTGGGTAAAAGGGCCTGGGGCTCCAGCCCCGCTGTTCTTACCGATTCATGGCTGTGTGACCCCAGTTAAGTCTGGCCCATCTCTGGGCCTCTTAATATGACCCAAGAACAAAGCCACCAGAGTCCTCTGGCCAAGCCATGGGAGCTCAGGGGAGCTGGGTGGTCCAGGCCTGGGATGGGCAAGGCAATAATTAGCTGAGAGCTCCTCTGGAATGTTAAGTACCCAGCCCTGGAATGCAGCTCCTGCTGGCTGCAAATACCCCCCACCATCAGACAGGCCTGCAGTGAAGATAAAAATCAGGGTAGGCAGACACTGGGGACCCTGTCTTGGGACCCCCCCGCCCCCAAAGGCACATTTTTCTGGCCTCTCCCAGGAGCTCCTCCATTTGGAGTTCCCTCCATCTTAGGGTTCACTTGGAACAAGCGCTTGCAGGTGAGGTGGGGATTCAAGGATGACCCCTGCCTCCTGGCATCAAGGCCTTGTGTAGTCCCGTCTCCTTCAGTGTGGGCTAGACCCAGGGACCACTTCTGACAGACGGAATACTGCAAAAGGATGGAATGTCACTTCTGATATTAGGTTACAAAAAGACCACGCCTTTCATCTGGGGCATGCTTTTGCTCTCTTTGAGTGAAGCCAGCTGCCATGTTGTGAGCTGCCCAACAGAGAGGCTCATGCAACGGGGCTCCAGCCAACAGCCAGTGGGACCAGTGAGGCCAGCAAGGAACAGAGGTCTGCAGTCCAGCAACCCACGAGACCCCAGATCCTGCCAACAGTCACGTGAGTGAGCTTGGACGCAGAGCCATCACCACTTGAGCTCAGATGACTGCAGGCCTGGCTGACAGCTTGACTGCAGCCTGCGTGAGACCAGGAGGCAGAGGGCCAGCTAGGCTCTGCCCAGATTCCTGACCCTCAGAAACTGACTTGCCCAAGGTCACAGAGCCTGGGACTGCCAGAATCAGGACTAGAACCGAGGTCTTTAATCTCTCAGGCCAGTGTGCAGGGCCCTAGACCAGTGGTTCTCAAACTTCAGTTTACACCAGAATCATCTCGAGGGCTTATGAAAACACAGAGAGCTGGACCCCACCCCCAAGGTTTCTGACTCTGTAGGCCTGGGCAGGGCCTGAGAACTTGCATTTCAGATGAGTTCCAGGTGGTGCTGATCTGGCTAGTGGAGGCACCATACTGTGAGCCACTGCTCTAGACTCTCTGTCTCCCGAATCACTCTCCCAATGGGCCCCCAAAGCACAGACCAAGGGCAATTTGACCAGTCTCCTCTGAGGAAGTGGGGTGTGGTTGAGAGAACCACAGAGGGCAGTGCCCTGTCTTGTTCATCTTTGCAACTATTTGCTGACCCATAAAACCCACAGATACACATGACATTCCACATTTTTATAAGGTAGTCTTTTTGAAAAACATTTGATTTCTTTTTAATCAAAAGCCGTAACAAAAGTATTTTATTTTGTTCAGGTGAATCAAGTATTATATGCAGGAATATTTCTCTTAAGGAAATGACCAGTAGGATGTCAATAGGAGGTGAAGTAACTCTGCTGTAGTATTTCCTGTTTCCAGGCTTTGCCACTAGGGCCTGGCTTTATCCATCACTGGATTTTATTTTGTTGGCACTGCGGCGTCTGTCTTTATTTTTGTTTATTTATCTATTTTTGCCTCTACAACCAACTTTTATTTGACAGTCAGCAGTTAGTTCTCATCCACGTTAACTGTCTGTAGATTCTTGAAAGTGGCGACAGGTACATAGGTGACCAATGTATCGAGCTTGTTTGGCGAGTCTTCATCTTCATTACATTTTCTGGATAACCGCACACGGACCTGGTATGGGACATTCCTTATTCTTTTGGCCCAGATGGCTTTGTTGAGCCTGATGTCGATGCACACATCGGAGTCCCCATCTCCTTTATGGCAAATTTCCGGATTTCTTTGAGTGCCCAAGGGGCACGCTTCTTAAAACCCACGCCGTGGATGCGCGTGTCAGTGTTGATCGTGTACTCCCTGGTCACCACCTCATTGATGGTGGACTGGCCCTTCTTCTTCTTGCCACCCTTCTTTGTGGGAGCCATTTTTCCCGTCCCTCGTTGGAAAGTTGAAGGGTCTATCTTTAAAACTGATGCTTTGGATACCAGGTAACTGGTGGAGCTATTGATATAGATTATATGTGATTTTAGATGTGAATACAGATGCAGCTGCACATCTGTGTATCTATACAGATATAGATGGGGATGCAGCAGTGATGTTCCCTAGGGGAAAGGACATCCTCCCTCCTCCTCCTTCCTTCTACCCTAAATGTGAATATGGAGGGGAACCAACCTGGACATATCAAGATAGCAGAGCAATAGGGAGAAGGGAGCTGGGTGCCTGGACAGCTTATGGGGAATAGGGCCTAGCATATTTTATTTTATTATTATTTTTTGCCCTTTTTTTTTTTTTTTTTTAGGGCCACACCTGTGGCATATGGAAGTTCCCAGGCTGAGAGTCAAATCAGAGCTACAGCCACCGGCCTCCACCACAGCCACAGCAAGGCGGGATCCGAGCCGCATCTGCAACCTACACCACAGCTCACGGCAACGCCAGATCCTTAACCCACTGAATGGGGCCACGGATTGAACCCGCATCCTTATGGATCCTAGTCAGGTTCATTAACTGCCGAGCCACAAAGGGAACTCTAGAGTTTAGCACATTTTAGTTCTGTTTCTGCCCCTTAGTAGTAGGTGACCTGAGGCACATGACCGCCCTGACCTCTTCTATAAAATGGGGCTTAAAAAACATTCTCCTAAGACTCTCATCAAGCTTAGTGAGATGATATGTGTAAAACACTTAGCTCTGTCCAGATAACAGGAGCAAAATAAATGGTAGATATTATCCGCTGTAAGTTTTCAGAAATATGATCCTTTTCCCTCCCACCCTGCTTGAAACCCTTGCTCCAAGAATTACCTTAAGATAACACTTAACCTCCCTACCATGGACCCTAAGACCCTTTATGCTCTAATCCTGACTGCCTCCCTAGTCTTATGGCTCATACTCTCATCTATACAGCCCAATAGAGTTGCTCTGGCATCTAGTCTTTCTTAGGGGACTTGGCCTAAGGTCAGAGTAAAAGGTGAGAAATGTGCTAAGTCCAAATAGCCTTTGAAACTGCCCACAGGTACAGTATCAAGACCTAGTACCCCTCAGTGAGTTAAATCCAAAACAGTTGTCCTCCAGTGTAGAAACAAGTGGCTGTATCTTCAGTTGAGCACCAGATAAAGTAGCTGGTTTGTGTTCAGGGGCCTCATGGGACCAAAACGATGTGTCTTTTATCAGTATCACATTCAGAATTCAAAGTTCATCGAGGAGTTCCCTTGTGGCAGAGCTGGTTAAGGATCCAGTGTTGTCACTGCAGCAGCTCGGGTGGCTGACGTGGGTTCCATCCCTGTCCCAGGATTTCCACATGCCGTGGGTGGGACCAAAAAAAAAAAAAGTTTACTGATACTTCTCTAGTGTGCTTTCAGTCCTTGAATCATGCATTACCTCTTAGCTCCAAGTTTCTCCACATGCTCTTCCTTCCATCCCTCCCCACCCCCTCTTCCTGCCTCATCTCCACTTGGCTGGCCAATCCTAGGTCCTCTTTCAGGCCTCTGTGCAGGTGGCACTTCCTCAGAGGAGCCTTTCCTAAGGACTAAAGACCACCCCCTTTGTCTAGGCAGACACAGCTCCCCGAAACTCCTCAGTTCTATGCAGTGGTCATCCCACTATTCAATCAGCCCTCCCCCTCCCCATGGCATCTGGATCTGCAATTCAACCGACCTAGGATGGAAAATAGTTGGGAAAAAAAATCCGTAAAGTTCTAAAAAGCAAAACTTGAATTTGCTGCTGGCTGGCAACTATTTACATGGCATTTACATTGTATTTACAACTATTTACATAGCATTTACATGGCATTGTATTAGGTATTATAAGGAATCTAAAGATAATTTAAAGTATATGGAGGATGTGTGTATGCTATATGTAACTACTACCTCATTTGATATAAGGGACTTGAGCACCCCTGGATTTCCATATCAGCGGGGGTCTTGGAACCAGTCCCTCCAACCCCCACAGGGGAGGAATGACTATATTTTTGCAAGGCTGCTTGTGGGTCTTTTCAATCAAATCCTTCCTTCTCCTTCAAGTTCAATGCTCTGTCCCCAGCGCCTAGCACAGAATTTGGCCCACAAAAGGGTGCCCAACTGATGCTCTTGGAATGAATGGGCCCGTGAGGGGACAGTGGCATTAGTCAGACAGGCCTTTGGCTCCATCAGCCAGCATTCTGGGGAGGGCAGGAAGGGGGCAGGGAGCACTGCGGGGGCCTCTCCTTCCCGCCGTCCTCCCAGACCCTTTCCCTGCCCAACAGGGCGCCACTGGCCTGTCCCACACCCTCTCTGCCGCCTGCCCAGTGACCTAATTATTGTTTTTTCTTCCAGCCCCGCAGAGGGGAAAACAGAAATTCCTGGTGGATGACACAGGCCCGGCGGCCGCCTGAGAGCGGAGCACGGGACCGGCTGGGCCGGCTTCGCCCGCCCTGAATCCGCCGCCCGCCCCGCCACCAGGGCCGCGGGAACCCGTCATCAGCCTAAGTACAGAGCGGGCGGCGGGGCGGGCGGCCGGGAAATTGCCGGTTCCCGCTGACCCGCGGGGCCTGCGGGCGCCCCGAGTCTGGGGGCCCGGGGCGGGAGGGCCGGGGGAGCCCGCGGGGCACCAGCGCTTGCGCCGGGGTTGGCCTGTCCTCGCCACCCACCGCCTGGCCGAGCCGGGGAAGGGGAAGGAGCTGGGGGCTCGCGGGGGCCGGCTTGGGCGGCAGGGGCCGCAGGAGGCGCCGGCGCGGGGGCGGGCGGGGAAGAATTCGGGCGGCTCTGCCCAGGGTGCGGCCCCGGCGCGAGGCCAGGGCCCTGCGGCCGCACAGTCCACAGCACATTGCGAGCACTGGTGGGGGGTGGGGGTCTGCAGTACCCCTTCCCCTTTCTGGGCCCTGCCTCCACTCTTGCAAGGAGCCCTGGGCTAGGAGCCAGACCCGTGGGGGTCGCACATCCCCAGCCTGATGGACTGCTTCATCTGCCACGCGCTGTCTGCCCAGGTGGGCCCTTAATGCTGGAGAAGGGAGCCTCAGTCCCCGCGTCCATAAAATGGGTTAACAGTTAAGGATGAATGAGATGAGCGTCGGCCCACCCTCTCCTCTGTACCTAGCAGATGCTCCATTTTCTTGTATTTATTAAGGGAAGAGGTACTCAGTCTGTCATGCCTTCCTACAACGAATAGAATACCTACTATGTGCCAGGTGCTCTGTTAGGATTTGGGGTTATAGTGAGGAATAAGACAGATAAAAATCTTACATTCTCAGAGGAGACAACCAACCAGCAAACCATAAATGACTATTCTCATCAGATATTATAGTGGCTCAGGTGGTGAGAGGTGTTAATTAAAATGGGCTGAGGAGAGTGGGAGGGGTTGTTCTATTTATTAGACTCAGTGGTCTTAAGAAGGAAGGTCTTCATGGTCAAGTGCCCTTTGAGCTGAGTTCTGAGTGAAGTGTGGGAGTGAGCAAGGCAGTTATCTTGGGGAAGGCTTTTTGGTAAAGCAAACAGCGGGTGCAAAGGCCCTGGCCCTCCCTTCCTCCCAATCCCTTGCTGGCCGAATTCGTCTTTTAGGTTCCTGGGCTCCCAAAGTGCAAAACCACTCCCTTTATTCCCTTAGACCATAGGAAAGAAGCCTGAAGGGCCGATCTGAGTCAGACCTGGTTGTAAATCCTGGCTCTGCTACTCATTAGCTGTGTGACCTTACACAAGTCACCTAACCTCTCTGAGTGGTAGTTCTTCCATCTGTCAAATGGAGAGAATAAGGGCGTGTTCCTTACAGGCTGGCGTGAGATGTCAGTGAGGTAAAACTGACATGTGGCAAGCCCAGACTTGGGGGGGTATATATGTGCTCCAGCGAATAGTCTGTGGGGTTCTTAGGAAGACCTCAGTTTTCTTCATCTGAAAATTGGGTCTCTCTCTGATTTGGAGTAAAAAGTGGGCTAACTTTGGAGTTCCCGTTGTTGCTCAGGGGAAGCGAATCTGACTAGTATCCATGAGGACACAGGTTTGATCCCTGCCCTGGCTCGGTGGGGTTAAATTTCTGGCATTGCTGTGGCTATGGTGTAGGCCAGCAGCTACATCTCTGATTTGATCCCTAGCCTGGGCACTTCCATATGCTGCAGGTGTGGCCCTAAAGAGAAAAAAGGCAAAAAGGCGGGGGGGGGGGCTAATTTTTTTCCCAGTCTTGATGGTGATGGGCAGACATGTGGTAGAATTATGAGCAGCTTGGGCAAACTCTCCAAGACAGTTCCTAGCTGTGGTCTGATGTTGGTCACCTCGGGGCCTCAGAGCCCTGTTTACAGCAAGAGAAGCAGTAGGACACAATTCCCCCACCTACCTGGCCAGACTATCTAAGGCCCCGCCAGCCATTCAGTGGGGTTCAGAGAGGAAAACCTCCAGTAAACCCAGGTCAGAGTAAAACTATGACACTGGCAAAGTTTACATTGAATGTCATTACCCTCTTCCCTTGGCTCCCTCTCCCTGTATCCCTGCATGAATTTGTCCTTCCTTGAGAAAGAACAGGAGTTAGTCCTACCTGAGGGAGGATTTCAGTCTTTGGAGATAGTTTTGCCACACTCCCTCATTTGACACATGGGAACTGGAAGCCGAGAGAGGGCAGGATGTTCCCAGAAAACATGCAATAGTCCTGGGGTATGAGAATTTGGGCCTGCAGACCTTTCATCTAGAGTTATATCTTCACTGTACTTCATGGCCAGATTCTACCCATTTTACAGGAGGAAGAAACTGAGGCCCAGGGTTGTAAGGTAAAGCAGCAAAGCCTTCCCAAGCCAGCAAATGGCAATGAGGAATGAAGAATGTATTCCAGGCATGTGTGGAGGGTGAGGGGCACCTTCCTGTTCCTCAAATTATTCCCAGACCCATCTTCTTTTTTTTTTTTTTTTTCTTTTTAGGGCTATACCTGCACAATATGGAAGTTTCCAGGCTAGGGGGTTGAATCGGAACTACAGCTGCTGGCCTATACCACAGCCACGACAACTTGGGATCCAAGCTGTGTCTGCAAACTACACCACAGCTCATGGCAAGGCTGGATCCTTAACCCACTGAGCGAGGCCAGGAATCGAACCCACATCCTCATGGATCCTAGTAGGGTTCGTTACAGTTGAGCCATGGTTGGAATTCCAGGCCCATCTAAACAAGAAGATGATCTAAGACCCCCTAAGGGAGAGGTCATTTGGGGAAAGCCGTGGCCATTGGCTCCCTCTTCTTACCCAGGAATCCTAAATTCGCCCTATCCTGAAGGGCAAGCCCAGGAGGTACCCAGGTGCACATTGGTGCCCTCGTCCATCTGGCTCCACTGAGAGCCAGCTGTGATGGCTGAGTTGCCACAATGCCTGGAGGTCACCACAGTCAGGCTGGGTACCACCTCGTCCCACCCAGTGGCTCTAGACCAGTGCCCTGGCCTGCAGGAGCTTTATCTCAGATCTTCAGCATAGCAACCAGGTCTGGCACCAAAAGCTTCTGGCTTGAGAGTCGCCACCAGCTGCTCCAAGGGGTTGCTTTTCATTCATCCATCCACCCATTCATTCATCCATTCACTCATTCAACAAATGTTTCTGTAGGGACTCTCAGGCGCCAGGCACTGCTCCACATGTTGAAGGTGGAGCAAACAAGATTGTGAGGCCTGGTCCTCTGGAGGTCACATTCTAGGGTAGGGGACAGGCGATAAACAAGCACACATTATTAGGTCAGATGAAGGTAAAAGGTGATGAGACAGGGCATGGTGGGGGTGTTTTTTTCAATTGAGAAATGAAGCAGAGGTCACAACGGGTGGGGTGGGGGGGCGGGCAGCACATGGGCGTTTGGGGCAGGAACCTGGCTGGCATTTTCAGGAGGGAGAGGGAGGGAATTAGGAGAGTGGAGGGGCCCCACTGTTCGTGTTCTTTGCGGCTCTGAGCTGCCGTACTTATTCCATGTCTGCCTGGCAGTGGAACTGTGGCCTCCCAAGGTGACCTGGACATCCCAGGAGCTGATCACAGAGCAGGCTGAGACCCCAATGCTTCCTCTCTCTTGTGGCTCTCTCCATCCTTGTACCCCCTTCACCTGTTCTAAAGAGCCAGATTTAAAAGGATTGGAGTCAGAAATCTCTAGATGCCATGACTTAGTAATTGTGTGAGCTTGGTGAGTGATTTAAACTCTGTGAACCTTGGCCTTTATGTCTGTAAAGTGGGGCTAAACATACCTACTGCCTAAATAGCTATGAAAGCTAAGCAACCACCCACCCTGTGACCTAGTGGGTGCACTCCTAGGTACCTAACCGAGGGAGATGACAGTGCATGTCCAAAAAGCATGGGCATGATGGTCCTGGGGGTTGGTCAGCATAGCCCCAAATGGAATCAACTCATGTTCATCAGCAGAATAATGGCTAAATGGGGTATGGTATTGCCATGCAGTGGGATAATACACAACAACGTAAACAAAGAAACTGCTGATAGATCAATGCAACAGCGTGAATGGAACTGGCTTGGTGAGTGAAAGAAGCCAGGTGCGAAGAATAGCTACATTTTATTCCATTCATAAGAAGTTACGGAGTTCCCATTGTGGCACAGTGGAGATGAATCCGACTGGGAACAATGAGGTTGCAGGTTCGATCCCTGGCCTCACCCAGTGGGTTAAGAATCCGGTGTTGCCATGAGTTGTGGTCTAGTTCGCAGACGCGGCTAGGATCTCGCCTTGCTGTGGCTGTGGTGTAGGCTGGCGGCTACAGGTCCGATTCGACCCCTAGGCTGGGAACCTCCATATGCCTCAGGTGCGGCCCTAAAAAACAAACAAAACAAAAAAAGTTCAAGATCAAGAAAAGCTCAGATAGTGGTTATCTCTGGGTGGTGCTGACTGGGAGGGGGCTCGATGGCATCCTCTGGCATGTTGGAACTGTTCTTTTGTCCTGATCTGTTGTCACACAGCTTTATATCCATGTCAGAGTTCATTGAACTTGAGCTTCATGCACGATTTGAGATTCATGTGCATCATGCTATGTATATTTCAATAAACATGGTAAAAAGAGGAATTGCCACTGTGGTGCAGTGGGTTAAGGATCCAGCACTGCCACAGCTGTGATGTAAGCAGCAGCTGTGGGGTGTAAGTTGTATCTGTGGCTTGGATTCGATCCCTGGCCTGGGAACTTCCATGTGCCGCAGGCGCAGCCAAAAAATAAAAATAAAAAAAAGGTAAGAGGAAAAAATGCATTACCTGGAGAGCTGGTGAAGAGCAAGTGAGGTGGAGAATGTCATTGATCCTGTCTCAAAATTGGCACCTGGGGACATTCCCTGCTTCCATGTGCCACTCTGAGGGACAAGGAGTACCTTCCAGCACCCTGGTCCTGTCATGGACCCAGCATTAGCTAGGATCAGATAATGCTGTGCTGTTGGAATTGAGGGATGGAAGGGGACCGAGTCCTTTTTTTTTTTTTTTTTCCTGGTGCTTTGATTTGTGATGAGATTATAGTCTTTATCATTAAATGTGGTAACTTGCTGGCGTTCAGGTTCCAAAAGCTGGTGTGCAGTGGAGACCCTGGAGTGGGGAGCTCTCAGCTTTCCTGGCAGTGAGAGCAGCCCCTCTAGTTGCGGATGGGCAAGATGCCCCAGAGGGCGCTTTGAGGATCCCAGGTTCACCCAGCAATGGAGTGGCAGGGCCCCACCCCACCTCTCACTGGCCCATGTCCAAAGTGCCCCCAGGATCAACTGGCTGGGGACCACTGTACCACTTCCACTCTTCCACCCTGTCCCAAAGTTGCTGTCCCAAGCCCAGAAAGGGGAGTAACATCCCCAAGGCCACACAGGATGTCTGCCGCAGAGCTAGGCAAGGCCACAGGCAGAGTGAGGAGCGAGAGACTGAAGGCTCGGGCTGCCAGCCAGGCTTTTCTCTCCTGCCCAGGGGTGCAGGGTCCCTCCTGAGCAAAGGCTGGGGTGGGGGGTGTTCCTCCCGCTCTGCAGAGAGAGTGCATCTTGTATTATTGGGGGAGTACTTGGCATGGGGGGCGGGGACTTCTCTGCCAGGTATTGTAGAGGGTGAGTGCCAGCTCCTCAGCCCTTCCTGTCTTGGGGTCACAATTCAATCCCACTGGTCCCCCTCCATGCCTCGCTTCTGGCAGAAATGTCACAGACTGGCCCTGTTTTCAACCTGTGTGAATTTCCTTTGACTCCGCTGGCACCTCGTTAGGTGTGAGGTGGGGGCAGCCGGAGGGAGATTCCAGAGGTCAATGTCACCCAGGCCAGGACCAGGGCAGGAACCTCCCTTCTCACTGCCTCCAGGTGTCAGTTTCAATGTCACCTCATCAGAAGGGCCCCCCCCCGCCCCACAACCTGCCCTTATGTCCTCCTCCCCATCCTCTCCCACAGCCTCTGCTCTTTCTTCAGGGCCCCCATCATCACTCACCTGTACTTCTGTCTTCAGCAGTCTGTCCTGCCTTACAGGCCTGTAAGCGCCTCCCGGGCAGGAGCTGTGACCGTCTGTTCCCCACAGGGCCCTGCTGCCTGGCACATACATGTAACAGTAGGTGTTTGAGGGAAGAATAAATAAATGCGTGAGGCAGAACTGCTCTGGCAGGGATGTAGATACTACAGCGGGGAAGGAAGGGTTTGTTCTGGTGTGTGGGTGTGGTTGCAGAGGTTTCAGAGGGAGCTGCTCTAGGTGGGGGAGAGCAGGAGGCCTCTCCTGAAAGATACCCTGAAACTCAGGTCCTTCCTTTATGAGCCAGAGGCCCCCTGGGAAGCTGTGTGGGGTGGGGGTCAGGGGTCCCTGCATCTGGAAAGGCAGCGCCTGGATTCCCAGATGCAGGCAACCTGGGTTCCCACCCTCCACAGCACTCCAAGTGGCTCTGGAGAGACGGTCCTTCCCTTGCGGGAGGAGAGGCAGCCCAGGCCTTCTCCCTCTGGACACACTGGCCCTTAGACAGGGCCTCTCCCCTGGAGCTTCTCTCCCTGGCAAGAGGCCTCTAGCCTAACCCCCAGTGAGGGCCAGAGGCCTGCCTGGGTCACAGAGCCACAGAGCTGGGACTCGCTTCAGGCACAAGGCCTCCAGCTCCCGTCGTCCACCATGTGAGGCTTGAGGGCCTTAGTTAGGTTGGTCAGCACGAAGCAGGCAGCCCCAACCGTGGATCCCACACTCTGTCTGCAATTAAACTGGAAGCCCAGTGTCCCCAGGCAATCTCGGGGATCAGTGCCGCTGCCTTGCGGAGGGCATCTTCTCTGGTTGTGCCCGCAGCCACCCTCTGCTCACGTGCGCCATGCTCAGGACACTGAGGGCTGACTTCAGAAATGCCTGTTTTCTGGGCTGTAAAGGTGTCTTCTGACTCCTGGCTGGAGAAGTGGGAAGGGAGGGAAGGCTGTGCCTCCTCCATCAGCTCCAGGACTCTTTGGTCTCCACTCTCCAGCCCTTTTGCGCTGAGTCTCATCCCACGACACCCGAGGCTGTCTAGGTCCCCTCACACACCTCCTACTCCAGGCCAGAGCCCTCTGGAGGCCTGGGGTGCAGGCCTGGGTCAGGTCGGGAGCGGGGTGTGGGAGGCTAGGTCTTCCAGCGCCCTCTTCCTGGGAGTTCCCCTGGTCGTGGATGACATCTTACTTGTTCCTGTGCCCCCGAATCCACACCAGAGCCTGGCATAGAGGGGGCTCTTGTGACATGAAAGAGGCGACATAGAATATCATTTGAGGGCTTCTAGAAAGACATTCCAGGCCCGTGATTCCCTTCCCCCTAGCTCCCCAGAAGCCACAGTCTGGAATTCCACCAAGAGAGGCGTGTGCCTTGACATTTTCTTCATAGGAGTAAATCAGAAGATTAGTTTATTCTGCTCCTGGGCCCAGAGGCCTCAGGAACTTCTGAGAGCCAGACTGGAGATATGGGTGGGGAGGGGTCCACCAGCCTGTTCTTCAGCTTCTGGAAGAGAAGAGCTGAGACCCCAGGGAGGGGCTGACCTCTGGAGACAGGCTTGGGCTGCAGGGGCCCTTGGGGCCGGCGGGAACAGCAAGGCCTGTCTGGGAGGGAGCCTCTGACAGACGCTTTATCAGGCCCTGTCGCCGGCGTTATCTGTGGCTTCTCAGCAAAGAAGGAGCCACAGTCCTCAGCCACCCTCAGACCACTCCAGGCCTGGAACAAAGCAGCCGAGTCAGCTGGCAGCCCCATGGCTCCACTGTTAGACTGTGGGCTTTGCAGCCCCGAGGCCCACGTGGGGTGTTCAGGGGGGTGGCTGGCCCGGCCTGGCGACGGCCCGTCTGCTGGGACTCCCCCGCCAAGTGCCCGCTGCCGCAGGGACCACCTCCCTGGAGCCTGTCTGCAGAATGGGAATGGGGCATCGGGTCACCCCGGCCCCTGAAGAGCCCGGCTGAAATGTCAGCCACAAAGAACGGGACACAGAAGGGCCTGTCCAGGAACAAGGGCCAAGTGTTGGCGTGGAATGATGGCCAGGGCCGAGCTGGTCAAATGTTTACTTGGAATGGTTCAAGTGGGCACCTTCCAGCCACGGGGGCAGCTGGTGGTGTCTGGCATGGGGCCCCTCTACCCACCACCACAGAGTTCAGACTCACCCTAGATGGGCTCGAATCCAAAAGCGCTCAGAGGGGGCTACCAGTCTAGGCCCTGGCATTGCCACTCCCTCTCAGTCCCTACCCACTATTGGGGAGAGAAAGAGCTGGGAAGGCAGGTTCAACCTCTCCCATTCTGGAAGCACCTGCTTCTCTGGCCTCCTGCAGGGCTGCTATGAAGAGTTGGGCAGGTTGTGCTCTGCAAAAGAACCTCGACACTGAAGCAAGTGGACTGGAAATCCTTGCAACGGGGCAGGGAGCTATATCAGCCTAGAGGGTGCTTTTTTTGCATAGGTCTTGCTAGGAGGAGGCACCTTTGCATGCTGAGCATTGGGGACATTAAAGTGACAGCATGGTTCTTTTGGTAGGACTGGTTTATAGTTTGTTATGGATAGGGTGGCTTGATATAATACAGGATGCCCAGTTGGATGTGAAATTCAGATAAACAACTACACTTTTTTTTTTTTTAAGTGTATTTGTGTCCCAATGCAATATTGTAATGTCTGTGTCATGGGTGAATGAAGATCAGACCTTCCCACAAATCCCCCTCGGCACATAACGCCCTAAGGGGTCATGGAGGAGACTCTGGGAGGCTGAAGAGAAGCCAGTGTGGCTGGAGAGGAGCCTAAGAGGTGACAGGGGCAAGATGGAGTGCTCTCTTGAAGGCTGAGGATCTCTGAATGAAATGGGGCCACGGGAGGGTTTGAGTAGGGGACTCAAGTTGTAACTGGCTCCCTCTGGTGGTGGTGTTGAGAATAGACTGGAGGGGCCTGCCAGGGTAGGCAGACCTGTGAGGTGACTGCAGGGGCCGTCCAGGCCAGAGGGCCAGGGCAGTGAGCTTGGCGCTGGAGAGAAATGGCTGATTCTGGCCGTAGGAACTTTTTGTTAGGGAACATGCCAAACATGCACAGCAGTAGCAAGAATAATACAAAGAACTCCTATGTCCCCATCGCCCATTTTAACCTTCAGCTCACAGCCAATTCTGTTTCCGTAGTGGAAACCTGTCCCCCTTCTTGACAACTGGATTATTTTGAAACACATCCCAGATATCATATTATTTCAATCATAAATGTGTCAGTATGTATCACTGAATGGTAAGGCCTGGATGTATTTTGAAGCAGAAGCCACTAGGAATTTGCCTCCAGAGTTTAAGCAGCTGTTGAGAGAGAGGAGGCCCCTGACCTTGTGAAATCCATGGCTGGGCAGTTAGTTCCCAGGTCTTAGGACCACCTCTCCTACAGCTTTCTAGTGTTTTCCTCCTCAGGTCTCCTGTCTCCACCCTCCTGTCTGCAGGCACTCCTAGCGTGATGCTCCTCAGAACTTGGTCTTGGGACATAGGTGTGGACTCCCCACTGGAAGCTCCTGCCCAAAGTCGCTCTTTCTGGTCTCTCTCTTTCTCTCTCTCTCTTTTTTTAAATTTGTTTTCTAGGGCTGATCCTGTGGCATATGGAGGTTTCCAGCCTAGGAGTCTAATTGGAGGTGTAGCTGCTGGCTTACGCCACCATCACAGCAATGCTGGATCCGAGCCACGTCTGTGACCTACACCACAGCTCACGGCAACGCCGGATCCCCAACCCGCTGAGCAAGGCCAGGGATCGAACTTGTGTCCTTGTGGATGCTAGTCAGGTTCATTACCCACTGAGCCACAATGGGAACTCCTCTCTTTCTGGTCTCTTGATAACAGGACTGTACAGTGTCTGCAGCTGAGGTTCCCTAGGCCCACACAGATACTCACTCCCCGTGCTCAGGAAATGCAGGTTCCCTGGTGAATGTGAGGGAAGCCCTGGGAAGTCACAGAGTGAGGGCCTGGGACATGGATTCAGACATCACAACCCTAATAAGTTCAGGGAAGCTCTTAGCCTTCAGAAGGCCACCCCCTCCAGGAAGCAGCCTGGCTCTATCTCTAATTTCCTGGGAGACTTTGCATGGGCTCCTTCCCCTCTCTGGGCCTGGTCAGGCAGGGCCTCTATTTTCTCTTTGGCCTTTCACATCTGCTCCCCTATAGTCCCTGGGATGGAGGAGTTGAGGGCAAAGCTGGACTTGGAGAGAGGCTGCTGGGAACATGCTAACTTTGGACCCAGCCACGCACATTGCACCATGTGATGCAGGCATAATGGCCCCACTTTACAGAAGAGATGACTGAGGTACAGAGAAGTAAAGACACTTGACTAGTATCCCCTAATCTGTAGGCAGCATGACCAGGATGTGGATCCAAGGCCAAATACTCAGCACAGGGGCACAGGTGCTCCCATGGTTTTTGAGGCCCCACCCTGGGCAGGGTCCTCCTCAGAAGGCCCAGTTCCACCAGTGAAGTTCAGATTCCAGCCACTCTGTCACCTCAGAACCTCCAAGCCTGGTGCTCCTCCCAGCCTCCTCACGCTGACACTGGGAGGCTGATACACCTTCCTATTCCGTTCATTTTCATTCACTGAGCCCTCCCGCGGGTGGACTCCAGGAGCATGGATGCACCAACACGTTTCTCATTGAATTCTCACAGCAACTGAGGAAGGTGTTATGCCCATTTTACAGATGTGGAAACTGATGCCCAGAGAGGAGCAGTGGTCCGCCTAAAGTCACACAGCCCCACAGTGATAGAGACAGGATTGAGACCACAGTTCTCTGACCCCAGATGCTCCTTCCCCTGCATGGCAAGGGCTGGCTCAGGACAGTAATGTGTCTAATGACCCCTTGCCATCTGGTTGTCCTGGCTCCAGGCACCCTTTTTTCCCAAATAACTCTTCTTAGTTTCGCCTACGTAATCACCCTTGATCTTTCTAATAATTGTGGGAGGCAGTTACCATGACTGGCTTTTATAGGTGAAGTGCCACACATGCCTCAGGGGAGACTGGATTTTGAAACATCCTGAAACCTCCCCAAGACTGGAATAGCTCCTCTGAGTTGCCCACAGATGCTTATGTGCATCCAGCGCCCCCTACAGCCTTTCAATGACATTGACTCACCCCGCTGGGTCATTTAGAAAGTCTTTTTCTGGCAAGTTTTCCTTCTCCTTTTAAGTCGCTACCTCCCACGGGTTGCTGCATCTGGGGTTTTGCTTCACAAGTTTGGACTCACCTTGTCCCTCCTTGCTGCCCATATTCAGCAGTAGTTAAAACATGTTTGCCTCTGTAACTCTGCCTGCGAGAAACTAGGATGTTGCCTGGGCTCCACACCCTGGGGAGGCTGTCAAGCTTGAGAACCACCAAAGTGAGTCTGGGTTTCCACCTAGACTCACTAGAGAACTCTTTGGGGTGAGATTGAGGCAGAATATTAACTCAGGTAGTCAGTGTAGGAGCATGGGCCTCGATGCCCTCTTTGATATGGCCATTGATGAACATGCGTGGCGTAAGGGCTCCAGGGAGTAACATCCCCACCGGCCTTGTTTACTATAGGGAGTGTACCTACACCCAGATGGACATTAATCCCTGATCCCCTGTGACTCCGTTTACCGGATGAAAAGGACAAAGAAACTATGACACTTTTAGACATTTCCACCCCTAGGACCCTATTGGACAAAGACTGATATGGGTAACTGAATAAGGCTAATGGGAGAAGACCGCATCTCTCTGGACTCCACCTTGGTACCCCCCCCAACTTTAAGGAATTAAAACCCCCTATAGGACAATAGAGAAAGGGGGACTCTTCTCCCCCCTCCCAGTAACCCTGGGAGCCATCTCCTTTTCTTTAATAAAAACTTTGCTTGCTTGCTTGCTGCCTGTGTGTCCGCGGAGTTCATTCTTCAACCCCGTGAACAAGAACCCGGATTCCGGTATCATCTTTCTGGTATCAAGATCTGATTAGACTAATGGTCTTCCAGGGAAAGGACGGGGTCTCCCCCAGGGTCCCCACACATTGGGTTGAGGCCACAGAGCAATGATTCCGGCAGTGAGGGGGAGAGGTGACTCTGGACTCTGCCCACAGGGGTGGCTTTCCCTGCCCGAAGCAGCAGGGTGGGAGCCTGTGTGTCCTGAGGCCCAGGCAGGACCTGGGAAGGGCAGGAAAGAGCTGGTGGGCGGCCAGCCTCAGGCTCTCTCTGCACACACAGGTGGGTCTCAGAAGCCAGAGGAACATGAACTTGGGCCACAGTGAGACTGAACCCTTCCAGAGTGAGCACATGTGGGTGGAAGTGGGGGATGGGACATTTACCGAGGGGGAGGGGCAGGGGCAGGAGAGGGGAGGAGGAAAAAGGCCAGCTAATGTTAAAGGCCCCGTGGGCCCTGGGACTCCAGCCTGAATGTCCTGCTGCCCCTGGTCACCCCCACTCTGGGCGCCCACGTCTCCCCTCCCAACCTCCATCTCAAGCAGGAGCATTGCCACCCTCTCACCTTCTCCTCTTGCTTGGTTCTCTTCCTTCAACATTTAATTGATCATCTGCCAAGGGCCAGGTTTCTGTTTGTTTGGGGGAGAGTTTATTGAGGTGTAATTTACATACTGTAGATTCACCCCCCCCCCCTTTTTTTGGTCTTTTTGGGACCACACCCGTGGCACATGGAGGTTCCCAGGCTAGGGGTAAAATTGGAGCTGCACCTGCTGGCCTACACCACAGCTCACGGCAACGGCAGATCCTTAATCCGCTGAGCAAGGCCAGGGATCGAACCCGTGTCCTCATAAATACGTGTCGGGTTCGTTAACTGTTGCGCCACGACGGGAACTCCCAAATTCACCCCTTTTTGGAGTGTGAGGTTTGACAAATGTTTAGTGGTAAACACCAGCATAATTAAGATTTTGAATATTTCTGTCAGTATTTCCTTCCTGCTCCTTTGTAATCAACACCTCCTCCCTCTCCTAGTGCCTGACAACCTCTGATCCTTTACTGTCTCCATAGCCTTACCTTTCCCAGAATGCCATGTAAAAGCAATCCTACAACAGGTAACTGTTTGAATCTGGCTTCTTTTATTTTATTCAACATAAATGCTGTCAAGGGTCCTTTGTGTTATTCTATGGATTCCTAATTGGTTCCTTTTTTTTTTTTTTTAAGTTGCTGAGTGAGTTGTATTTCCATTGTACAGAGAGACACAATGTATTTATTCACCAGCTGATGAACTTGTGGGTTGTTCCCGGTGTTTGGCAATGATTAGTAATACCACTGTAAACATTCATGTGTAGGTTTTTGTGCAAACGTGAATTTTCATTTTTCTGGGGTAGATACCTAGAAGGCGGATTGCTAGGTCATATCTAAGCATATGTTTAACTTTATGGGAATCTGCCAAACTGTTACTCAGAGTAGTTGGCTGTACTATTTTCTTTCCTTTTCTTTTTTTTTTTTTTGCTTTGTAGGGCCGCACCCAAGGCGTATGGAGGTTCCCAACGTAGGGATCGAATTGGAGCTACAGCTGCTGGCCTCTGCCACAGCCTCAGCAACACCAGATCTGAGCCGCATCTGCAATCCACACCACTAGCTGTACTATTTTCTAAGTCATAATAACCTTTTAAAGTCTAGACTCTAACCTGAGTATCTTGACAAACATCCGGAGAATCCTATTCCTAGCTGGAAGCAACCCTTTTTGGGCAAATGTTAAGGGTTCATTTCTCTAGATAAATATCCAGGAGTGGGATTGCTGGGTCGTATGTTAAGTGTCTTATGAGGAAGTGCCAGACTCCGTTCCAAGGTGGCTGCACCATTCTGCTTTACTACCAGTGATGTATATGCTTCAGTTCCACGTCCTTACTTGGTGCCAAGTTTGGGCTATTTTTAAAATTGTTGTATTATGAAAATGTCTAGCATCTCCAAAAATAGCACAGTGCTTTAATGAACCTCTATGTACTCATCAGCAGGCTTTAGCATCTCCCTCCTCATCAACCTTAGATCTTGTTTCATCACCCAACCCCCACAAGGACCAAATTATTTTTGAAGCAAATCCCAGATGTCATATCATCTGATTCCTAAATATTCAATATTATCTCTAAAAGATAAGGATTCCACAATACCCATTTTACACCTAAGATGTATACGATTACAACAATTTATAATCATCAAATATCTAGTCAGGGCTCACACTTTCCTGATTGTCTCAGGAATGTCATAATTGCTGTTTTACAGTTTGGTTGTTGAAATCAGGATGCAAACGAGGATAGCACGTTTTGATTGGCTCACGTGTCTTCAAGTTACTGTGCTTAAAAGTCATTTGGCTTTTTTTTTTCCTTTTCCTTTTTTTGGCCACATCTGAGGCATGCAGAGGTTCCCAGTCTAGGGATTGAATCGGGCTGCAGCTGCCGGCCTACACCAGAGCCACAGCATCGCGGGATCCAAACTGCCTCTGCGACCTACACCACAGCTCTTGGCAACGCCGGATCCTTAACCCACTGAGGGAGGCCAGGGATTAGACCTGCATCCTCATGGATACTAGTCAGATTCCTTTCCACTGGGCCACGACAGGAACTCCCAGAAGTCATTTGGAATAGTTCTTCTCTGTATCATTACGTCACTAACTTGATACATAGGCTTATTTGCTTTATTTTGCTTTCAGTTTTTATGAATTTATTTAAAAATTATAAATTTTATTTATGGTTCCAAAGTCAATCATACAAAATAAATTATATTTAGAAAGGTCTAACTTTAATCTGTGCCTGCCTCTTCCAAGCCCTCCCATAACCATTAATTTTTAAAAACTATGCTTTGCTGTATGTTTGTTGGAGGAGCACATTAGACCTACAATAAAAAGTCTTATTTTATATTAATTTTGAAACAAGGGATAAGTGTGGCTATACATTTTTATTCATTTTGAAAATATTCATCAATTTCTGCCTTGTGAATATCTAAATAGGTGCTAAACCAAGAAGCCTGTCTTGACTTTGGAGGCATATAGAAATTATAACATGAGGCGTTCCCACTGTGGCTTAGCGGAAACAAATCTGGCTAATATCCATGAGGACGCAGGTTCAATCCCTGGCCTTGCTCAGAGGCTTAAGGATCCAGTGTTGCCGTGAGCTGTGGTGTAGTTCACAGATGCGGCTCGGAAACTGCGTTGCCGTGGCTGTGGCGTAGGCTGGTGGCTGCAGCTCCAATTCGACTCCTAGCCTGGTAACTTCCATGTGCCGCCAGTGTGGCCCCAAAAAGACAATAAGAAAAAAAAAAAAAAAGAAATTATAACATGTACATTAAATAATATGAATTTTTGTTCATAACTTCTCCTAAACCCCCTAGACACCAACTAAAACAGTTTAAAGACAGTAATTTCTTGTTTTGAAATTAGCAATAATATTAAATATATAGGCCACATTATTTGCCTTATTTTATATTTCAGCTTTCTTTATTGATAAATTTCATATATTTATTCGTTCACTCCACAAAAATTTATGCTTTATCCTTACTTTGATATATATATTTAAACACGCATATATGTGTTCCCTACATTGATTTATATATGTATATATGTGCCCCTTACATTGGTTTGTATGTATATATAACATATATAAATACGTGTGTGTGTGTATATCCATAGATAAATACACGTATGTTTGCATACCTGCCTATTAGATGTGACTGCCACCCTTTCCTCCACGTTGTCTCATTTACGGTTCGTCTTGTCCTTCGATCTCGCCCACAGGGATCTGTTGAGATCTTCCCTAGTCTTTCCCAAGAGTCCTCCTCTGTGCTGATAATCACGTTCCCCGGCTGGTGAACATTTCCCTCGTTTCCAATCCTTTGCTGTGACTGTAGAGTCGCGGTTAAAAAGCCTCGCGTGCGCCCATCTTTGGTGTACCTGCTGGAGGAGATTCCAGCAGTGGGGTTCCCGAGTCATAGCTTGAGCACACCGGCGGTTTTGCCTGCTTTGGCCTAATTCCTCTGCGAAGGGGTCGCCCCATTTTGCATTCCCATCAGCTGCACGGGCTCATTTCCCCCCAGCCTCCCCAGCAGAACCTGGAGTTTGCCAAACTTGTGGATTTTTGCCAATCTGATAGGTGGGAAACGGTGCCTTGGAGTAGTTTCAATTTGCATTTCTTTTATTTGTTCCAGGTTGATCATCTTTTCAAATGGCTAAGGGCCATTTGCATTTCTTTTTCTGTGAATCGTCTGGTAATATTTTTAGCCCATTTTTTCTAGGAGGTTGTTGGTTTTTCCTTTCTCTACTTCTAGAAGCTCTTTATAAATTAGAGACATTAACCCCTTGTCTATGATAAAGGTTCAGGTATTTTCCCTACTTGGTCATTTGTCTTATTCGTTCATTTATCATTTATTCCCAATCTCATGCCACTGGATGGTGGGGATGCAGGGGTGGCCCTGAGGGGCTCCACCCCCATGTGATGCCCCAGCTAGAACCTTGGACTGATCCTGGACAGTCCCTGCCCCAACCCCTCCCTGTGCTGTCCTTTCTGCCCCCTGACCCCTCTCCTGCCTCCCAGTGACCACCCTTCTGAGTCCTGCCCTGCTCAGGTCCCCTCTGTGCTGGGGAGGGGGGAGGGCTGTGGGTGGCAGAAATGGAACTGAATCTCTATCTGCTCAACATGCCCGGCCCCTGGCAAGTGAGGGAATGAAGAAAGAGCAAGTCACTGAATGAATGAACCACTCTTGTGAGGATGAAGCAGCCTCTCAGCCCAGGAAGTCAAGTCAGAAGGGAGCTTGGAAAAGCACCTTCAGGGTCAAAGTTTCTTAATCCCACGAATTCTCTTCAGAACTAACTCAGGTCAGAGTTCCTACTCTCAGGGGCACCCATGGCACATGGAAGTTCCCAGGCCAGGGGCTGAATCACAGTTGCAGCCACCGGCCTACACCACAACCACTGGTCTACACCACAGCCACAGCAACACTGGATCCGCAGCAGGTCTGTTACCTACGTGGCAATGCCAGGTCCTTAACCTGTAGGAGAAAATGTCCCAATAAAAAGATGAAAAGATAGAAAGGAGAGACCCCAGCCATGATGACTAAGCAAAGTCCAGCCAACTGCCCCTAACCACCCCTCCCCGATGCATCTGCTTCTGTAAACTTGCTTCTGCTTCTACTACCTTGCCTGACCTCACTCCCATCCACCAAGCATGGACCCGGAGGAGCTAGCCCATAAAAGCCTTGTGAAACCTTTCTTTGGGGCTCAGACTCCGGAGAGTGATCTCCCTGAGCCTGCCGGTATAATAAACCTGAGGAATCCAACTCTCCAAGTGCTCGCTTGGTTTCTCACCTGGTAAAAGAGCTGATACACTACAGCCACAGGGCTGTTGCTAGACCTGGTACATTGTGGCCATGGGGCTGCTGGGCAGCTGCCATAACAAACCCACTGAGCGAGGCCAGGGATCAAGCCTGCATCCTCATGGATACTAGTTGGGTTTGTTTCCACTGAACCATGACGGGAACTCCCAAATTTTTCTTCTTTTTACATTTTTTATTTTTACATATTCTATTTGTGTATTTTACATATTATGTTTTTACATATTTTATATTTACATATACATATACACACAACACCCCTTAACAGTGTATTTCCTTGTGGCATTAACCTTCAGCACATCATTCTGATTTTAAATGATTGTATAAAATGCCATGAAATGAATGTATCATGTCCCACTACTTAACCTCTCTGTGCCTCAGTTTCCTCATTTGTAAAATGGAGATACTAGGTACTTCCTTGTAAGTTTCTTGTGAAGCTAAATTGTGATTATATTCATGGTAAGCACCCAGGGCGTGTTAGACATTACCATTATTATTATTACTATTATTTCCTAATGGTGGACACGTAAAGTCTAATTTTATTCTTTTGCAACTAACACTGTAATGAACCTCTCCGCTCTTGGGAATGTCTGAGGGGGTGCTCCATGCCTACCCCCAAACTAAGCACCCTGGTGATAGAGTGTGAGCAAGGCTTGCTAGGGACACTCCTTGGCTGGAAGTTCGGACAGCAGGCATTTGCCCCTGGAAACCTGGCGGGGAGGTAATCCACGAAGGGGAACAGCATTGGTAAAGGCTAAGAAGCTTGAAAGAGCATGGGAGTTCTGATGTGCTTGGTTTGGCGGCAATTCTTCTCCCTATTTTATTCCTTTCTGGAGTAGCTGTGGTGTGATTGCTGTGTGTGCTGGCCCAGGGGGTACAGTCTTTCTCAGTCTTAATCCTATTGACTTTCAAATTGATATTTGAGCTCTCTGCTCAAGTCCAGCTGTTGAAGTGGCTACCCTCTACTCCCTCCTCCTTCCTCTTGATCACATCACCCTGCTTTCTGAGCTTCGCTTTCCCCACATGTAAAAGGAGCCTGGTGGACTTGTTGGTTTCTACCTTCCCTTCTGCCTGGGGTGGATTATTAAACCCAGTCTAGGCTTTCCCTTTGCTGGGATGCTGGAGCCGCCCTCTGGTGGCCAACATTGGCCATGCAACCCAGGAATGGGCCTGGCAAGCTGCACGCTCTAGGAAGGGATTTGAGTGCCTTTAACTGTGTGTGTGTGTGTGTGTGCGCGCACACGCACGCTCACTTGCTTGTATATTGAAATGGTACACAAGGGATGTGCAACAAGCTCATGATGCATAGAATTTAGAGCTTTCCTAACTCTGATGAAAGCAGAGAGGTGGGGCAAAAGCTGGCAAAACCTTTCTGGAGACTGCCAGGGACACCCAAGTTTGTAAAATTCCCTGGGCCACTCGTCTCATTAATACACATTGAGAACACTACTCCCTTGCTCAAAATCTCATCCTTGCTGTCCCTCTGCTGAACAGGGTAAATATAAAACTCCTAGCCAGGGCATTTAGGATCCTTTAGAAGTTTCATCCCTGCTTGTTACCAGTGGCCCCTTTGGCCCCACTTTTCACTCTTGTCCTTCTTCCCTGTCCCACTTCAGAAAACTACCAGATCCATTCCTATCTCCTAGTCTCTGTTCATTCTGTTCTTTTTCCTAGAGTGTCCTATCCTCTCCTTTAGTTCCCACAGCATCTTTCAAGACTTGGCTAAATGCAGACTCCTCTGGGAAGACCTCGTGGATTTTTCCACTTGGGTCTGAGCCCTCCCTTCTCTGAACTTCCCAGTAACGGCATCTGTCTCCTGGTCTATAGTGAATTAGGGTTTACCAGGGAACTCGGGTTGAAGCTGTTCAGTTCAGTAGCCCTTCCTTGAGGACTGACTCCATGTCTGCTCTATATCTGAGTCCTTCCAAACCCTGAGCCCTCCCCATTGATACCCAGGTTGCCCTCTGCAGAGCCCTCACTCCTATCCTCTCCTCCACCTCCTCTGAGCCCTTGGCTTTAGCCAGAAGGGGCTGCTCTCATGGGAGGATGTCTGGTGGTAGAGGAAAAAGACATGAGCCTTGGACCAGACTCCTACTGGACTCTGCCCGTCAGAAGACAAATGTCTGCCCAGCACACAGGCTCCAGCTGCTGGTTTCTGGGCGCCCGGAATGAAGGGTCAGATCCAGGTCACTGCCCAGCTCTTTCCTTCAAGGACAGACATCATAACTGTAGCCTTGGCAATAATACTCCTGGTTATTTGTAGAAGTCTGCTATCATCAGTTTGTTGTACTCTCTAACATTAGAGTCTCATACAACCCTTTTGTAATGAGGAAACGGAGAACCAGAGAGGCTAAGTCACTTGCTCAAGGTCACACAGCTCTGAGTGTGAGTGCTCATACTCAGTCTCTGCTTTCCAAACATCTCCAAATCCTGTGCACATCCTGGAATACTCTGCTGTCACTATTTTTTACACATAGTAGGTGCTTGATAAATCCCTGGATAATAAAACAAAGACATAATGGATGTATCCCTTTCTGGTGATCTTCTAATCTGCCTCCAGCTGACATGTTCACCTCTGTGGGTGGGAAGAGCCCCAGAACTGGGATTGGCCAAGAGGGCACAGCTCCAGGGGCTGAAGGGTTGGGTGGTGGAGCCTGGGTCCAGGAGGGGTGAATTCCCTGAGTCTGGATTTTAGGGTCCTGGGCATGGTGAGGAATGGCACCTGCTGACCCACTGTCCTCATGGTGAGTGGCCCATGAATGTTGCATAACTTGAGAAGCCACAGGGTGGTCCCATGGCCAGGGCTGGGTAAGGACCTGGGATTAATCCAAATTTTCTGAAGAGCAGATTCCAAGACAGGATGACATGTGCAAAGAGGTTTATTAGGAGACATATCTGTGAGGGGGGAGAAGAGGAGAGGGAGCCAGGGGAGGCTGGGAGGGCATCTGACCATGACCAGATCTGACCCCTGTGAAGGATAGGGGGTTAGGGAGGCTGGCAGGCTGAATGGAAGCGTTGTTGACTGTAGAGCAGTTCTAAGAAAGTTCGGCAAGGCCCATGGGTAGTCTTCGAGCCAAGGTGCCTATGAGAGGAGGGGTTCTGCCTCTCCCAGGAATGGGTCTCCTTTGTATTCCTGCCATGTTCAGTGGTAGGCGTGTGGGAAGCACGGCTTCAGCAGGGACACGACTTGCAGTGAGGCAGGCATCATGAGTGATGGTGGGAAAATCCTTTCGGGAGTGTTGCTGGTGTGAATGGCCTCAGTCTTCATTCTATTGACTTTCATACCGAAGTTTAAGAGCCATCTGCTCATGTCTAACTATGGAGATGGCCCACCTCTCCTTGACTACATCATCCTCTTCCCTGGCCTCAGTTTTCCCACATGTAAAATGGTCCTGAAGGCACAGAGTGCAGCTGCTGGAACCATTGGGCAGTTTTGTTCCCCCAGGTGGAGAGAGGTCTTCTCATGGCCACCACTCTGGCCTTGCGGGTCCTTTTGTAACCAGCCTGGCCTGGAGGGTTTGCCACAAGTGCCCACAGATGGAGCGAAAGGGATTTGGGGTTCCGGGAAACCCAAGAGAGAAGCTGATTGGCCCAGCCTGAGTCAGGTGTCCCGCTCTGATCCAATCAGCTATGACCAGGGGGTGGAGCCTCACCGCCCGTGCAGCCGCTCCTTGGAGCCTGCGCTCTGAAGTGCAGGTGCTCCTCGTGAGGCAAGGGCACTGGCAAGGGAGGTGAGGGAGTGCAAGGTGTTCGTGGCATTGTCTTGCTGAATGGGTCCTCTCAGCGTGACGCACACGGTCACTCCATGAGGCTGGGAGCTGGATGTTTGTTTATCTCAATGTTGCGGCGGTGTGCACTGCCCCCACAATTGGGGGCCGGCCTGCCCTCCTCTTGCCTACCCTGAACGGCTGACCTCTGCTGGCGGGGACAGGCACTATGTCTACCTGATGGTTGCCACCCCAGGCAGGAACATCAGGATCTGTCTTCCCATTAGCCTGGAAGCCTCTGCTAGGCAGAGACCGCTGAGGTTAAGCAACCCAGGCTCTCCTCTTGCGTTTGGATTTGGCTCTTCTACTAACCTGAGCAAATTCCTTCTCTCCTCTGTTCTCAGTTCCCGCATCTGCCAAGTAGGTATCATCACACTGAGCTGGTGGGGAAGAGGCTGTGTGGTATGGAGCTTTGGATCTCAGTATTTAAGCTGATTTGAATCCAGCTTCTCCAGTTACTTGCTGTGTGACCTTGGGCAAGTTACTCAATTTCTTGAAGCCTCACTTTGCCCATTTATAAAATGGGAGTGAAGATGAATCTCTCTTTTGTTTCTCAAAAGATAATGTGCTTTGCACCAGCTGGAGGTACACTCACTCATCTCTTATCCTCTCTTCTTCCCCAGCCCCAGCCCTCATAGCTCCCTGGCTAATGAGTCAAGCAGTGATCAATGTCTGACCTGCAGGGGGACTCAGCCATTCAAGAAGAGTGGCCTCAGCCTCATCCACTAAGCCTTTATGGAGTACTTCCTGCCTAACAGGTAGGTCCTGGCCCTGAGGGGTTCCCAGGCATTTCTGCAAGGCAGGGTGTGTCCTTCTTTGTGAATGCTCACTGCAGGCTTGAGAAGAGCCTGTCTTGGATGTCTGGACATCTGGATTTCAATCCAGTCTTTGCTACTCACTCCGTGTGGCCCCCCAAGCTAAATAAAGGGTTAGATGAAGGGTCCGATCCATGAGCTGAGGAGGGAGGAGATGCACATGGGAAGTGAGAGAACAGGATGTATCTCCCAGTTAGGTCTGGGGATCTAAGCATGGCAAGGGCCCCTGGGGCAGCCAAGGAGGTGGGAGGAGCCTGGACCTCCTGTGCCATGACAGGTACTAGAGTAGAAGCAAAAGTCATCCTGTGAGCACACCCGGGCAGATGGGCCTGATGTGGCCTCACAGAGCTCCCAGGAGCAGCAGAAGTCTTCTCTGTGCCCAAGAGGGTTTCCCACAGCCCAGAGAGTTGTGAACTCAGCAGCGTGTGTCTGATGTGCCCAAGAGTGTGGCCCAGACAAGGCATAGAGGTCAGGAGGACCTGGAGAGGCTGAGGGGGAGCCCAGAGGAAGGCTGTGCATGGTCAGTGGGTACCAATGTCTGATGTCCAGACATCTTGGGGAAGGACAGCAGGGCAGATGCCCAAGAACTGGATCTCCCTGTGTTCCCTCTGCCCTGCCTCAGCACCTCATAATCACCATCCAACCCAAGAAATGAGATGGTGCCTTGACTAAGATGAAGTGTCCTCCATGCAAGTGAAAGAAGGGCTCAAAATAGAAATACAGTTCAAATAGATAAGGAAAGTTCTATTTCTCATGTACCTAGATTTGTAGCCTGAAATTTATACACGCTACCCAAGGATAAAGGGTTCATACAGATGAGAAAAGGTGGCTCTCAAAGATAATCAAACTAGTGTTAATCTTTATGTCTATAACACTGGACAAAACTTCCACAAACTCTTAGGGAAAAGATTTGTGAGCCAAGTGTTTTTCCCAATCAAGATACCATTAATTTTGTCGGGCATTTTTGGGGCACTGAAGACTGAACAAAATACTCAAACCAAATGAATATGGGTTAGAAGAGAGATTCCAAGATATGGGAAGAAAAAGTGTACAGCAAATAAATGAAAGGAATGGCTACACATAGTTAAATTGAAATGAATAATGATGCAACTAATAATTTGTCATTTTAAAAGGAGGTATTCTTTTTTTCTCTTTTTCTTTTTAGGGCTGCACCTGCAGCATATGGAAGTTCCTGGGTAGGGGTCACATCAGAGCTGCAGCTGCTGGCCTATACCACAGCCACAGCAGCATGAGATCCAAGTCACATCTGAGACCTATGCTTCAGCTTGCAGCAATGCCAGATCCTTAACCCTCTGAGGAGGCCAGGGATCGAACCAGCATCCACTATGTTGGGTTCTTAACCCACTGAGCCATAACAGGAACTCCTAAAGTAGGTATTCTTGAAACAAAGAAAGCCATGCTATAAGGAGAAACTTAGTAAGAATCAGAAATGAAGTAATCAAAGTCTGTAGTGTCCAGTGGGGCTGCCACTAGTCACAGGTGGCTCTTCATATTTAAATTAATTAGAATTAAGTAAAATTGAATATTTAGTTCTTCAGTTGCACTAGCCACTTTTCACATATTTAGCAGCCACACCTGGGTTGTGGCAACTGTGTTGGATGTTGGGTATGGAACATTCCCGTTATTGCAGAAAATTCTTTTGGGCATCACTGGTCTAAATTATCAGCAAATCCATGGAGAGGAAAGAAAGTTTTGGGGAATAGAGAATAAAAGTGTTCGAAAGATCCTCTAAAAGGATAGGACAGACAAAACCAGCAGCAAAATTGAAAAGCAGAGTGTAGTGTCTAACGAGCAAGTTGTGATGGTGGCAGTGATGGGATTTGAAAAATTAAGGAATGAAGAGTAACTTGACCAAGTGAGAAAAGGCAACAGAGAAAGAGGGAGAAAACTATGATCAGTACTAAATATGAAATTAGGTGGGTAAAAAACCTCAGTTCATTAGCTAACACAGTAACTGTGATCTGGATGAAATCCCTGTTAGAATTCAAAGATGTTATTTCCAGTAGATATGTAGAGAAAAATCTCCTGGGACAGAACGCCTAAAGTGCTGGATAAATTAAAAAATATGTATATTTTTTCTTTTTTGGCCACCCCGTGGCATGTGGAATTCCCAAGCCAGGAATCAGACCCGAGTCCTAGTTGTGACTGACCTTCACCACAGCTGCGGCAACACCAGATCCTCCACTCCACTGTATCTGGCCAGGGATCAAACCTGTGTCCTGATGCTGCAGACATGCTGCCAATTCCATTGTGCCATAGTTGATTCCTAAAATATTTTTTAAAAACATAGCTTAGCTGACAAAAAATAAGGGAAATGTCAGGGTTCAGAAGCATCAAGAAATCTTGAGTCCACAGAGGTAAATGCATTCTGGGGCCAGCATTTACCCAAAGGGTATCTACCTATCTCTGGTCAACCAAATTCTGGCTTCAATAGACTTCATGGAACAGAAGATAATTCTTGGGGTCCAATAAAGCTTAGAAATGGGGATCCTGCATAAAGCTAGGACCCCAAAGGGCTAGTAAACTAGGGAGGAAAAGTGTCTACAGAGATTTGTCTGCCTCTATCATCACTGGGGTTGGAGCAGAGATAAAAAGGGTCTTCCTGAGACTCCAGGACAAGCTCAGTTGCAAGTGAGTGTGGTGCCAGAAGCTCAGTTGCAAGTGAGTGTGGTGCCAGAATCACACTGCCTATATTGCTCCCTCAGCTCCCCCCGCCTCCAGAAAAACTAACTAAAAATGCAGTCAAAAGTGTTCCCCAGATGCCTGATGAAGCAATCGCATATGCTCCCTGGAGAAACACACTTTAACTCTAGGTTTCAAAGACTTTCACAGATAAACTTCCAAGGAACAGGAGGTCATACTAAAAAAAATAATAATAATTAAGCAGAAACTACATGAAATGAGAGTCAGCAGAAACAACATTGCTGAATCAGACCAACAGCAACTGGAGATATTGGAATTATCTGTTATAAAATATGAAATAATTATGTGTAGTTTGCTTAAAGAAACTAAGGAGGTAATTGAATATATGACAGAAGAATTAGAGTGTCAAAATTGATCAGATGAATTTGAAAAAGAATCGAACAGAATCTCTGGAAATGGTAAGTATAATTGAAATTAAAGCCCAATGGATGAAGGGTTGGTTCTGGGAAAGATGGAGTAAGCATACTCTAGGTAGAGTATATATACTCAGTCTCCTCCTGAATGCAGTTACAAACCCTGGATACAATGTATGGACCAGCAATATGAGGACTTGAAAAGTAAATAGTATCTAGTAGATTGCAGACGGAAACAAGAATTTGAAGTACAAGTGAATTGGGGTGAGTATTTCAGTCCCCCCGCTCCCCCATATTGCCTTGCTTGGACTCAAAGGCAGCCTAAAACCTGGGAGGGTATACCAGGTCCAGGCAGAAAGAGCTTCAAGATAGAGCTCTCTTCCTGGTCTAAAGAATAAGAAAAGGGATCCTACTAAGAATGAGAGCAAGAGTTTTCCTGTTTATTTTTTCTTTTTTTCCAAGATCTCCCATCCTAGCCCTCAGATACTGGCAATGGTGATGACAGCATCAGCCAAGTGGGCACCTAAAATTCCAAGGGAAAGGAAACCTTCTTTCTACCAGAAGATCTTTGAATGCAAGAGCTTGGGCAAATTCTTTTTGCTCCTTCCCTGCCTCCCCTCTTATCCTCCCACTGCTTAGCCTCAGACACAGATGCAGTCAAAAGAATTGCATAGGAGATCTGAGATAGTGAAGTCCCAGGTTTCTGGGTGGGGGATTGGGAAGGGAGGCTCCAGGGATCTAGAAAGTATTGGGGTTATTGTGGAGATGAGACAGCACGAGAGGGTGATCCCATAACTTTGTGTATGAATTTCTGGGGTCACCTTCAAATTGTGGATCATGGATCTGATCCTAAATAGAATATGAAAGGTTCTGAGAACTGAACTGTAGGGCAGGCTGCTGCTGCCCAGGTCCCAGACTGGCCACTGACAGTGCATATGTAGGACACATTTGAACACCACTGCAGAAGGCTTTGAAAACTTTAGAACCAGAGCCTGCAGAAAGTGTGTTGAAATGTATGGCCTGAACCTAGCCTAAGTCAATTGTCTGTGTGTGTGCGCGCACGCGCGTGTGTGCATGTGTGTGCGTGTCTGTGTGTGTGTGTGTGTGTGTGTGTGTGTGTGTGTAAACATTCTCCTTAGTAAACAAAACCCAGAGTCACATAACTTGATATACAAAATGTCCAGGATACAATCTAAAATGACCTGAGGTATAAAGAACTAGAAAATTTCAACTCTCAGTAAAAAGACAATCACTTGATATCAATGATGAGAAAACACAAAGGCTAAAATTATCAGACAAAGACCTCAAAGCATCTACTGTAAGAAGTAAGGATGAATGAAAAGTTTTAACAAAGAAATAAAAGATATGGAAGATCCCATTGTAGCTCAGCAGATTAAGGACCTGACGTAGTCTCTGTGAGAATGTGGGTTTGATCCCTGCCCTTGCTCAGTGGGTTAAGGATCCAGCATTGCTGAAATCTGCAGTGTAAGTTTGTAGAAGTCACTTGGATCCATTGTTGCCAAGGCTGTGGTGTAGGCATCAGTTGCAGCTTTGATTCAACTCCTATCCCAGGAACTTCCAAATGCTGCAGATGCAGCCATAAAAAGGAAAAGAAAAAAGAAATAGAAGATATGAAGATATGGAATTCCCTGGTGGCTCACCAGGTTAAGGATCTGGTGTCATCACTGCTGTGGCTCTGGTTGCAGCTGTGGCATGGCATACTATGGATGTAGCCCCCCCCCAAAAAAAAAATAGAAAGAAAAAAAATAAATAAAAGAATAAAGAAAAAGAAGGAAAAGAAATAGAAGATGTAAAGAAGAGCCAAGTGGAAATTGTAGGATTAAAAAATTCAATGACCATGGAGTTCCCGTCGTGGCGCAGTGGTTAACGAATCCGACTAGGAACCATGAGGTTGCGGGTTCGGTCCCTGCCCTTGCTCAGTGGGTTGACGATCTGGCGTTGCCGTGAGCTGTGGTGTAGGTTGCAGACCGGCTCGGATCCTGCGTTGCTGTGGCTCTGGCGTAGGCCGGTGGCTACAGCTCCGATTCAACCCCTAGCCTGGGAACCTCCATATGCCGCGGGAGCGGCCCAAGAAATAGCAACAACAACAAAAAGACAAAAAAAAAAAAAAAAAAAAAAAAAATTCAATGACCAAAAATTTTAAAGGGGCTCAATAGCAGATTAGAAATGATAGAAGAGGAGTTTCCGTTGTGGCTCAGCAGTAACAAACCCAATTAGAATCCATGAGGATGAGGTTTTGGTTCCTGGCCTTGCTCAGTGGGTTAAGGATCCAGTGTTGCTGTGAGCCATGGTGTAGGTGTTAGTACTCTTGAAGTTATATCAAAAGAAATTGTCTAATTTGAACAATGGAGAGAAAAAAATTGAAAAAATTGAACAGGGTCTTGGGGACCTGTGGAACAATACCAAAACGTCAAACATTCATAAGGAATCCTATAAGGAGCGGAGCAAGGGTGCAGTTCTGGAAGTAATAATTGAAAAATAATGGTTGAAAACTTCCCAAAAATTTATAGGTTCAAGAAACTCAGCAAATCTCAAACAGGATAAACTCAAAGAAAACCCCTCCCAGATACATGATAATAAAACCTTAAAGACAAAGAAAGAAAATCAAAAATGGTTGGAGAACAAAGCACATTATCTCCAGCAGAACATTTATTTAATCCACTGTATTAACAGACCAAAGATGAAAAACCACATGAGCATATCAGTCAATGCAGAAAAAGCATTTAACTAAGTTCAATATCCTTTTATGGACATCCATAAAACACTTTCATAATATCCACAAGAACTCTCATAAACAGAGCAGGGGACTTCCTTAGACTGATAAATGTCATGTACAAAAACCCTCTATCATACCCAGTGGTCAAGAGTGAATGCTTACCCACTAAGATCAGGAACAAGACAAGGATTTTTCATTCCCTTTCAACTTTGTCCTGGAAGTCCTGGTTAGTACATTAAGGCAAGACAGAAACAGAAGGAAAACAGGTTGGAAAGGAAGAACTGAAACGTCTCATGTCTGCAAATGCCATGATTCTATGTAGACAATCCCAAGGAATCTACAAAAAAAAAAAAAAAAAAAAGAAAGAAAAGAAAAGAAATCTAGAGCTTAGAAGAGAGTTTAGCAATGCTGTAGGGTCAGCACACAAAAGATCAATCAGCACAAAAAAATCAATCATATTTCTACAATCTAGTGATGAATAATTGGAAGCTGAAGTTTTTGTTTTTGTTTTTTGTCTTTTTGCCATTTCTAGGGCCTCTCCCGCGGCATATGGAGGTTCCCAGGCTAGGGGTCGAATCGGAGCTGTAGCCACCAGCCTACGCAGGAGCCACAGCAACACGGGACCCGAGCTGCATCTGCAACCTACACCACAGCTCATGGCAATGCCGGATCATTAACCCACTGAGCAAGGGCAGGGACCAAACCCACAACCTCGTGGTTCCTAGTCGTAGTCGTTAACCACTGTGCCATGACGGGAACTCCTGGAAGCTGAAGTTTAAAAATAATATTTTCAATAACACTGAAAAATTAAATAAGTATAAATCTTACAAAATATTTGCAGGATCTGTTCTAAAAACTATAAAACCATGATGAAAGAAACCAAAGAAGACCTGAATAAACAGAGAGACATACTGTGTTCCTGGACTGGAAAACTCAGTATAGTTAAGATATCACTTATGCCCAAGTAAATCAATAAACTTAATACAATTCCAATAGAAATATTGGCAGAGGTTTTTTTGTAGATAGATACAAGCTGATTTTAATATTTATATAGTACTAACCTAACCAAAACAATTTTGAAAAAGAATAAAGTTGGAGGATTCAATTATGCAAATTTAAGACTCAATGTAAAACTAAAATTGACTACATTAAGGACATAAATCAAGTCTGAATACATTTCGAATAATTTGTATTATACAGAGAACATTTTCTGAGCATAATGTAATTAAATTAGAAATCAATAACAAAAAGCTTTAAACATTTGGAAATTGATAAGTTTACTTATAAACAACTCATGGATCAATAAAAAAATAATAGAAATTAGAAAATACTGGCGTTTCTGTCATGGCTCAGTGGTTAATGAATCTGAATGGGAACCATGAGGTTGTGGGTTCAATCCCTGGCCTCACTCAGTGGGTTAAGGGCCTCACTCAGTGAGCTGTGGTGTAGGTCGCAGATGCGGCTCAGATCCTGCATTGATGTGGCTGTGGCGTAGGCCAGTGGCTACAGCTCTGATTGGACCCCTAGCCTGAGAATCTCCGTATGCCACAGGTGCGGCCCTAGAAAAGACAAAAAGAAAAAAAAAAAGAAATTAGAAAATACTGAGAACTGTAGGTTAATGAAAATACCACACATCAAAATGTGTGAGATACAACTAAAGTTATAGGGAAATTTGTAGCCTTAAGTGCTTGTATTAGAAGAGAGGAAAAGCTGAACATTATTTTATTTTAAAAAAATTTTATTTTATTTTTTTTTGCTTTTTAGGGCCACACTCGTGGCATATAGAGGTTCCCAGGCTAGGGGTCAACTTGGAGCTACAGCTGCTGGCCTACACCACAGCTGCAGCAATGCCAGATCCATGCCAGGTCTGTGACATACACCACAGCTCATGGCAACTCCAGATCCTTAACCCACTGAGCAAGGCCAGGAATCGAACCCACAACCTCATGGTTCCTAGTCAGGTTCGTTTCTGCTGTGCCATGGAGGGAACTCCTAAACACTATTTTAAAAGTTAGAAAAAAAGTAGCAGAATAGACAGAAAGGAAATAGAAAGAAGGAAAGATCAAAGTGAAGATTAATGAAATGGAAAATAATCCAATAAAGAGGACCAATGAAGCCAAAAGTAGTTGTTTGTTTTAATTACCAATGAAAGTGACAAACTTTGTTTTAGGTTCCTGGAGGATAATGGCAACCACAAAACCCAAATATCTCAATATAGCCTCCAAAGAACATATAGATCCACAAGAAGAACAAACTAAATAATTTTACAGCATAATAAACCTCAGTATATGTGAAAATAGGGAAATAAGAGTATATGTAACATGTGAGTAGGAAAATTAACATTTGAAACCAAAAGAGCCAGTTCCAGGGCCTTTGCTTAGGGCAGAGACTACAAGGAGAAGAGATTGCTGTGTAGTCTGATGGTGAAGCTTTAGAGAAAACCACTTCTGGAATGTGAGAGTCTCACTCTGAGTGAGAAACTATTGATGGATCAGAGCACTTTCTATTAGGGAATTGAAGAAAGGGCCTCAAGAATGTGGGACCAAAGGTGGCATCCTATGAGGAACCATTTTTATGGGAAGGAGCTATGATTCCAAGGGAGAGGAATCTCTTGGATGAGGGATGGTGAAGGAAAACAAATTGTTGGATTTCAAGGCCTCTTCAAGGAGCTAAAACTCAAAGCCTTTGGCCAAGAATTACCAGACCCTTATCATCTCCCCACCCATCTCATTGTAATACCCTCTCTCCCCACCTTGAGCAACCTGCCCTACTCCTATCTACCCCTACTAGGAAAGGTCTGTGCCCCATTCCTCACTTTGCCCCTACGGTGGCCATATATGCCCCCAACCAACCAGCAATTGTATCATAAGACCTCTCTTTCGCCAGCCAATCCACAGGTGTATCACCAGACCTCTCCTCATTCCCTGGGCTATAAAAACAGATGTGGCCATTTTTACAAGCATTTAACAGAGCACTTGGGGTCAGCTCTCCCTGATCATCAGAAAGTCGTCCCACTGTGCTGGCAACGTTGCTTATCTCAATAAACTTTTCTTTTTCTTCACTTTGCTATACTGGAAAATTCTTTTTCTGACCTGTGTGCACAGATCACAACAGAAATTATGGGTCCTATAGAGACCAAAGAAACTTTCTTTTAAAACCACTTAAGAAAAACCCCCAATATTTTGGTTATTTAGTTCAACAAAATATGCTATTAAAATTTAAAAAAAAAAGCACTTCACTATATCAATAGAAGAGGACACTCTTGAACTAAGAAACTTAGCCTCTTAAATCCTTTACCCTTGTCTACACAGAATTACCTCTAATTGCTGGTCTAGAAAAATATAAGATGTTAAATCTAAACAGAAAATGGCAGGCAACATACCATAACACAGAAAATAAGAATGAAAATATTTCAGCTGATAAAATTCTTTCTCCAAAACCAATGACAAAGCAGAGCAAAATTATTGCAGAACACCCCTTTTTTTTTTTTTTTTTGTCTTTTTGCCTTTTCTAGGGCTGCAGCTGCAGCATGTGGAGGTTCCCAGGCTAGGGGTCTAATCGGAGCTGTAGCCGCCAGCCTATGCCAGAGCCACAGCAACTCGGGATCTGAGCTGTGTCTGCGACCTACACCACAGCTCATGGCAATGCTGGATCCTCAACCCACTGAGCAAGGCCAGGGATCAAACCCATGTCCTCATGGTTCCTAGTTGGATTTGTTAACCACTGAGGCATGACAGGAACTCCCAGAATGCCCTATCTTGAATTAAATATCCTTAAACAAGCATTTGCAGATAGGAAGATTTGAAAGCTCAGGAGAAAAATAGACAACCAAAACAACAAAAAAATGCAAAATGAGAGTTTCCCAAATTCAGGAAAGAGTTAGCAGAAAAGGACAAAATTACCTCAGAAATGAAGAAAAAAAATATAAGATGCCCGAGGAATAACAGTAAGAGAGGAATGAAAACAGCTAAGAGTACCAAGATGAAATAAAAGAAAGAGACTTTAAAAGGTAAGAGTAAAACCAAAGACTAGAGGATGCAGGCAAAGAAGATCCAACATTTATAGAGTCCCTGAAAAAGAAAAAAAAAAAGTAAAATTTAAAACTATCATACACTTTTAAAAAGGTTTTTATTTATCATTGAATTAAGTGTTAAGCTTGGAAATGCAAAACACATTTCCACATGCCCCTCAGGAGAGGCCAATGACAAGCCCACAATAGTCTAGGTGTTCATATCAATAGCAGCACCAAACAGTTGAACTCACAGGGCTAACTGGATTTCAAAACACACCTAGGGCCTTGCCCCACTGTTATGGAGAAGCAGAGGTTGGGGTGATTTAATGAGTGGATTTTCTAATGACTGCATTGGGTTCCCTGGTCAGAACCCATTATCAAAACCCAGTCAACCAAGAGTCAATCAATCAATCAATCAATCAATCACAAGTTCTCCACCTACCCTGGGGAGGTGACTCCATGTAAAGGCAGTCTCTGTTCTTTGGCCCATGCTAATTGGAAGTGCTAGACCCCGACAGTCAGCTTCCTGGCTTTAGAGAGCCCTCAGCCACTGCCACCCACTCATGTGCCTGGAGTCCCATGTGGCTGCCATCAAGCCCTCTAAACTGCTCATATTGGCTGTGGTCTGTATGAATAATATGAACGGGAGCATGGAGACCCAGGAGCATCCTCAGCCAGGAAGGCTTCCATGTCAAGTCTTTCAGAGCAAGATCCCTTGTGAAGCTCCCAGGGCCCATGCCCAACCATCCTGCGTTCTACAATTTCTCCACCCCATATGAGAGATGCGCAGGCACCCTCTCCAAAAAGACTGAGAACGCTACAGTAGCAATGGCATCTTAAACATCCTGGAAAGAAATAAGAGAATCAAGCCATGCCCAGAAAGACTTCAGGACTGCAGGTGTCCCTTCAGTGTCATCTTTACCTGTGCAGAGAAAGTCTGTAACAGGGTATTGAAAGATCTGTACTGTAGAAAACAGGAGACCTTCCAGCCTTTGCATGTGATTAACTTGGACGCAGAGGACACACTGGAGGCCATCTCCCTTGGAGCTTTGATTATCTGTGAGCTCTGCCAATGCCTCAGTAGGTGGACCACGTGGTGGGTAGTCTGACTGAGTGGCTCCTGGCAGCAGAGCAGAAAACCGGAAGGAGGTTTCTCCACGCAGTCTGCTTCTGCTGAAGGTCTCCGCTCAGGATCTCCTCTCGTTTTAAATGCTTGCTCAGTGAGAACTTGTGCCTGGACTTTTGGGCCAGATGGTATTTTCTGTGAGAAGTGTCTTCAAAACCCTTTCCATTAAAAGCCATTGGTATGATTTTTTTTTTTTTTTTTCGAGCACACCTTGTGCCCCAAGGAAAGAAATGGATGGGAAAAGCATTTGTTGAGAATCAAAACACGGATTATCATCAGTGATGAAAACCCTTCCAGCATTGCGGACAACGTTACAAGTACTTCCCTTGCAAGAAACTGTGCAGTGCTCATAGTGTCCTACAAGGAAGTTCCCATCCAGGACTCCACTTTCCAGATAAGCAAACTATGGCAGATTCTCCCAGTCTCCTCCCTTCTTCTCGGTCACATGATACAGCAGCAATCTGTGTGCTGGTCTGCAAGGGTTGGTTTAACACAGCGTTTCTCAGTACTTTGAAACATGGTCCTCACCTCTGGTCGTGATTGTAGTTCAAGCCCAAGATCTTGCTCTTCATCCTTGGTTAGAATGCTTTAAGTCTGGGTCACTGACTCTAATAAAATTTTTTTCATGCTATAAGATCTGACTACCATTTCATTTATGCCTGGCTTTCTCTCTAATATGATTTTTTTCTCTTAAGAACACCCTTCTTCTCTCCTATTCTTGAATCGGTGCTTCTGATCGACTTTCCAGGGACTTCCAAGATGCACTCAAGTTTGAGAAGCCTCTGCTTTGAGATAGTTCCTCTCAAGCCTTGGTACGCATCACAATCATCTGGAGGCCTTCTTATAACACAGAACTCTGGCTCCATGCCCAGAGTTTCTGATTTTGTGGTCTGTCCTGGGTCCCAATTTGCATTTTTAACACATTCTGGGTTAATGTCGATGCTGTGGTTCTTTGAACATCTTTGAGCAGACTTTGAGAAGACTGAGTGTGTTTACTGAGGTAGGACTTTGCAATGTGACAATCACTGTCATTAAAAGAATTTATTGGGAGTCTCTGTTGTGGCACAGCGGAAACGAATCCAACTAGGAGCCATGAGGTTTGATCCCAGGCCTCGCTCAGTGGGTTAAGGATCCAGCGTTGCCGTGGGCTGTGGTGTAGCTCACAGATGCGGTTTGGATCCTGTGTTGCTGTGGTTGTGGTGTAGGCCAACAGCAGTACCGATTCAACTCCTAGCCTGGGAACCTCCATATGCCACCAGTGTGGCCCTAAAAAAGAAAAAAAAAAAAACCCAAAAAACCAAAAACTATTAAAAAATTATTGGAGTATAGTTGACTTACAATGTTGTATTAGTTTCAGGTATACAGCAGAGCGAATTAGTTATACATATATCCATTCATTTTCAGAATCTATTCCCACATATGTTATTACACAGTATTGAGTAGTAACTTCTCCTTTTTCATTTCTAATTTTATTGATTTGAGTTCTCTCTCTTTTTTCTTGATGAGTCTGGCTAAGGGTTTATCAGTTTTGTCGATCTTTTCAAAGAGACCAGCCTTTAGTTTAATTGATCTTTTCTATTGTTTTCTTTGCTTCTATTTCATTTATTTCTGCTCTGATCTTTATGAGTTCTTTCCTTCTGCTAACTTGGGGTTTTGTTTATTCTTCTCTTTCTTGTTGCTTTAGTAAAAGTTAGGTTGTTTATTTGAGATTTTTCTTATTTCCTGAGGTATATTGCTATAACTTCCCTCTTAGAACTGCTTTTGCTGCATCCTATAAATTTTGGATTGTTGTATCTTTGTTGTCTTTTGCTTCTAGGTTTTTGTTTGTTTGTTTGTTTTGCTTTTTAGGGCTGCACCTGGGGCATATGGAAGTTCCCAGGCTAGAGATCGAATCAGAGCTGCCACTGCTGGCCTACACCACAGCCACAGCAATGTGGGATCCCAGCCACATCTGCGACTTACACCACAACTCCCAGCAATGCCGGATCCCCAACCCATTAAGTGAGGCCAAGGTTCGAACCCTCATACTCATGGATACTAGTCAGATTTGTTTCCACTGAGCACTGGTTTCTGCTGAGCCATGACAGAAACTCCTTGCTTCTAGGTTTTTTTTTTAATTTCATCTTTGATTCCTTCAGTGATCCATTGATTGTTTGGTAACATGTTTAGTCTCCATCTGTTTGTATTTTTTGCAGTTTTTTTCTTGTTGATTTATAGTCTTAAGCATTGTGTTCAGAAAAGATGCTCCATATGATTTCAAATTTTTTATAATGATTTTTATTTTTTCCATTATAGCTGGTTTACAGTGTTCTGTCAATTTTCTACTGTACAGCAAGGTGACCCAGTTATAATACATGTATACATTCTTTTTCTCACATTATATGCTCCATCATAAGTGAATAGATATAGTTTCCAGTGCTGTACAGCAGAATGATTTCAATTTTCTAAATTTATCAAGGCTTGATTTGTGGCCCAAAATGTGATCAATACTAGAGAATATTCTGTGTGCACTTGAGAGTAATATGTATTCTGCTGCTTTTAAGATATCTGCTTAAATATCTATTAAGTCCATCTGGCCTAATGCTTCATTAAGGCCTGTGTTTCCTTGTTGATTTTCTGTCTGGATGATCTGTCCATTGCTGTAAGTGGGGTTTTAAAGTCCCCCACTATTATTGTGTTATTATTGATTTCTCCTTTTAAGCCTTTTAGCAGCTGTCTTATATACTGAGGTGCTCTTATGTTGGGCGCATATATATTTACAATTGTTATATCTTCTTGGATTGATCCTTTGATGATTATGTAATGTCCTTCTTTGTCTCTTGTAACATTCTTGATTTTAATGTCTTTTGTCTGATATGAGTATTGCTACTCCAGCTATCTTTTGATTTCCATTTGCATGGAATATCTTCTTCCATCCTCTCACTTTCAGTTTTCTTTTTTTTTTTTAGGGCCACACCTGCATATAGAGATTCCCAGGCTAGAGATAAAACTGGAGCTACAGCTGCTGGCCATAGCCACGGCCACAGCCACATCAGATCTGAGCTGTGTTTTCGACCTACACCACAACTCATAGCAACACCAGATCCTTAACCCACTGAGCAAGGCCTGGGATTGAATATGCACCTTCATGGTTTCTAGTTGGATTCATTTCCACTGAGCCACAATGGGAACTCCCCAGCTTTCAGTTTGTATGTGTCCCTAGAACTGAAATGGGTCTCTTGAAGATCTATATATATATATATATATATATATATATATATCTTGTTTTTGCATTCATTCAGTCTGTCTATCTTTTGGTTGGAGCATTTAGTCCTTTTACATTTAAAGTAATTATTCTTGTGTATGATCTTATTGCCATTTTCTTGATTGTTTTGGATTTGTTTTTTAAGTTTCTGGGCTCTTAATTGCAAATGCACCTCTAGTATCTTGCAATCGTACCCTTCTCTTCTCAGGATTTCTGGTTTTGGTAGCATATTTGTGTGTGGATGATTTCCTACTTTTACTATATGTTTGCCTTTACTGGTGAGCCTTCTCAGTATCAATTTTTCTGTTTCTAGTTGTGGCCTTTTCTTTTCCACCTAGAGAAGTTCCTTTAGTATTTGAGGTAAAGCTGGTTTAGCGGTGCTGAATTCTTTTAGCTTTTGCTTGTCTGTAAAGCTTTTGATTTTTCCTTCAAATCTGAATGGTAGCCTTTCTGGGTAGAATATTCTTAGTTGGACTTTGTTTTTTTCCTTTCATCATTTTAGGTATATCAAACCACTCCCTTCTGGCCTGCAGTGTTTCTGCTGAAAAATCAGCCGATAATCTTATCGGGGTTCCTTTGTGTGTGTGTGTGTGTGTGTGTGTGTGTGTGTGTGTGTGTATACTTTTTTTTTTTTTTTTTTTTTTGTCTTTTTGCCTTTTCTAGGGCCACTCCTGAGGCATATGGAGGTTCCCAGGCTGGGGTCGAATTGGAGCTGTAGCCGCCGGCCTATGCCAGAGCCACAGCAACTCGGGATCTGAGTCGCATCTGCGACCTACACCACAGCTCACGGCAATGCCAGATCCTTAACCCACTGAGCAAGGGCAGGGACCGAACCCACAGCCTCATGGTTCCTAGTTGGATTCATTATCCAGTGCACCACGATGGGAACTCCTCCCTTGTATATGTTGATTTTCCCTAGCTGCTTTCAGTATTTTCTCTTTGTCTTTAATTCTGGTCAGTTTGATTAATATGTGTCTCCAGGTATTACTCCTTGGGTTCATTTTATATGATATTCATGGAGCTTCCTGGATTTGAGTGAGTGATTACTTTCATATGTTAGGGAAATTTTCAGCTGTTATTGCTTCGAAAATTTTCTTCAGCCTTTTCTCTCTTTTCTTCTCTGGCACTCCTATAATATGGATGTTAGTGCATTTAAAGTTGTCCCAGAGTTCTCTTAGACTGTCTTCATTTCTTTTCATTCTTTTTTCTTTATTCTGTTCCATGTCAGTGATTTCTTTTTTTTTTTTTTTTTTGGTCTCTTTGCCGTTTCTTGGGCCGCTCGCATGGCATATGGAGTTTCCCAGGCTAGGGGTCTAATCGGAGCTGTAGCTGCCAGCCTATGCCAGAGCCACAGCAACATGGGATCCGAGCCACGTCTGCAACCTACACCACAGCTCACGGCAACGCCGGATCCTTAACCCACTGAGCAAGGGCAGGGATCGAACCCGCAACCTCATGGTTTCTAGTCGGATTCGTTAACCACTGCGCCACGACGGGAACTCCTTTGTCAGTGATTTCTAACAGTCCATCTTTCACCTAGCTTTTCATTCTTCTGCTTCCTGTATTCTGCTGCGGGTTCTTTCTAGTGAATTTTTAATTTCAGTTATTGTGTTTTGCATCTCTGTTTGTTTAACCTTTAAATCTTCTATTTCTTTGCTCATTGTTTTTTGTATTTTATCAACCTTTGCCTCTAGTTTTTTTTTCCCCTAGATCTTAGATCATCTTTGCTATCATTATTCTAAAGTCTTTTTCATGGTGGTTGCCAATCTCCAGTTCACTTAGTGTTTTTCTGTGGTTTTTTTTTCTTATTCCTTTATCTGGGTCATAGTTCTCTGCCTTTTCATTTTATATAGATTTTTGTGTCATCTCCTTTTGCAGGCTATGTGGTTTTAGCCTCTCTTGTTTCTGGTGTCTGCCCCCTTATGGGTAAAGTTGGTACACAGGCTAGTTTCAGCCTTCCTGATGGGGAGGGGCTGGTGCCTGCCCACTGGTAGGTGGAGCTGATTCTTGTCCTTCTGGTGGGTGGGACTTCATCGCTGGGTATGATTAGAGGCAGCTGTGTGCCTAGCAGGACTTTAGGCAGCCTTTTTGCTGATAGGTGGGGCTGTGTTCCCACCTGTTTGTTGTTTGGCTTGGGACTTCTCAGCCCTGATGGGTGGGGCCAGATTTTTCCCACATGGCCATCTCCAGGGAAGTTCACACCTGTGATTATTCCTGGGACCTCTGCCTCCAATGTCTTTCCCCCATAGTGAGCCACAGCTGCCCTTTGTTTCTCCATGAGATCCTCCAAGACCCGTAGGTAGGTCTGATCCAGATTTTTTTTTTTTTTTTTTGCCTTTTTAGGGATGCATCTGTGGCATATGGAAGTTCCTGGGCTTAGAGTTGAATCAGAGCTACAGCTGCCAGACTATAGCCCCAGCAACACCAGATCTGAACTGTATCTGTGACCTACACTGCAGCTCACTGCAAAGCCAGATCCTTAATCCACTGAGTGGGGCCAGGGATCGAACTCATGTCCTCATGGATACTAGTCAGGTTTGTTACCACTGAGCCACAATGGGAACTCCATGACCCAGATTCTTATGGAGTCTGCTTTCATGTGGAAGCCAGTGCACATGAAAAGCTGTGTGTACCCTTCAAGAGTGGAATCTCTGTTTCCCCCAGTCCTGTGGAGCTCCTGCACATGAGCCCTGCTGGTCCTCAATGCCAAATGCTCCGGGGACTCCTCCTGTCACTCGTGGTCTCAGTTGGCTGAGCACCCACAATTTTGAAGAGGGGAAAGTGTACATGATGGCCGAGACTGCCCCTCTTTAAGGGGCTTTCCTGGAAGTCTCACATGACAATCTGTCACCACATCTCATTCCTTGTGTCACATGGGCACATAAGAAGGTGCAAAGAAAAGGCTTTGCAGGGGCTTCATAAATTTTCCGTTATGGTCCTGAGCAGGTTCCAAGACCACATGGGCAGAGGCTGGTGGCTTTCTCTGGATAATTGTGGGACTATGTCCGTTTCAGAGTAGATAAGGGTGATCACTATGGAGTACGTTTTTTCCCATCTAAGATGTCTGGCTGAGTGGACATGGAGAGCAGCTTCCAGTAACATAGCTGAGGGCATCAATGTCAGATGGGCAATCAGGAAAGAGAAGAGCTGCCTGGAGGAGTCACTGAGGCCTGGCAGTAGTATGTGCTGACTTGGCTGGGGCCACTAGTCAGTGCTCACTGAGACCACAGCCACAGCCCCTCCTAGGGCCCATGTGTTCCAGGTGGCCTCGTTCTGTTCCAAGTGACCCTGTGCCACCTTTTGCCTCTTGGTCTCAGCTAATAGGATGAAAGCCTGGCACCTAACTTATGAGCAGGCCACCCATGCCCTTACTAAAAAAAAATTATCTAGCCAGGTGTTCCCTGGTGGTTCAGTGGATTAAGGCCTCGACATTGTTACGAAGTGGCCTGGGTGACTGCTGTGGCACAGGTTGCATCCTTGGCCCTGGAATGTTCGCATGCTGCTGGCACAGCCAAATACATATATATAATATGTGTATATTATCTAGCCATTTAGATTGCCTGGATTGGGAAGTTAATCTGATTATACAGAAAGAACTTGCAGGTAGAAACAGAACAAAAGGAAATAGACACTGGGGTAATCTTCTGCCACTGAAGTCCTGGTCTTCTGAATTCCTCATGGCCTCTCAGCCTGGCCCTTGGGGCCCCAGCTCAGATCTCCATGAGCTTCCCTCCTAACTCCTGGTGGGTCACCCCTACCACCAACTCTCCCCATCTGAGCCGGAGCGCTTCTGCTGCTTGCAAGCAATCTTACCAGGCCTCAGTAGTTTTAACTCAAGGCCATCAGGTGCTTCCTATAGAAATTCAGTTGATTTTGGGAGTTTCCACTGTGGCATAATGGGTTAATGCTCTGGCTTGTCTCTGAGGAAGATCCAGTCTAATCCCACAGCCTAGCAGCTGTGGTGAACATCGCAGTTCTGGCTTTGATTTCATCCCTGGCCTGGGAACTTCCATATGCTGTGGGTGCCACTGAAAACGAAAGAAAAAGTTCAGTTGATTTCAATAAAGGAATCAAAGTCAGTCTTTTGGGAGTTCATTCTGGGGCAGGTGGAACAGCTGACATTGTTGTAAATATTCTTGCAAATTCATTTAAAAAGTTCAGCATTGAAGATAGCGTTCTTTGTGCTTGCAAGTATGAATATAAATTTTAGTAGAACACAGCAGCATAGTAAAAACAATATTCATATCCAATTAGGAAATTCATGGAGCAGAAATGAACTTGGAATTGGTGTGGTGCAAATATAATTGAAAATTGGGATAAAACAAGCTGTGATGGTATAGCAATTGAAACAAAAACTGTAGTTATTTGTATGTACACCCACACATACATAAAGAGTAATTACACTACAATATTTTTGTTGCAAAGATGTTTAATTTAATATAAGGCATATTTCAATGTGGCAGCAGGGTTAAGACTAGGTAGAGGGAAATAAGGCACTGGCTCATGTGTAAAATTTAAGGGGCAGCAAAAATCCTCAATAATCAAAGACAAATGGGAGTTCTGTTGTGGCTCAGTGGAAATGAATTCAACTAGTAACCATGAGGTTGCAGATTCAATCCCTGGCCTCACTCAGCGGGTTAAGGATCTGGCATTGCCATGAGCTGTGATGTAGGTCACAGGCAAGGCTTGGATCTGGCACTGCTGTGGCTGTGGTGTAGGCTGGCAGCTGCAGCTCCGATTGGACCCCAGCCTGGGAACCTCCATATGCTGTGGCTGTGACCCTAAAAACCAAAAAAAAAAAAAAGACAAATAGTATTCTAATACTATATGTATTTTAAAAATCAAAATTAATACAAAAACCATGATACACCAAATAACAACAACATTTTGAGTAAAGACAGGATCAGTATTACCAATTTTCTTTCTGCCTCAGGCTCCAGCATGACTTGGCACAGCACTGCACAGCAGTATGTTTTCGCTTGTTGCTCTCTGTCATCAGTCACATTTTTTAAGTGTGTGAGCCTTTAACGAATTACTTTGTAAATCATTTTATTTTTTTTTTTTTTTTTTTTTTTTTTTTGTCTTGTTGTTGTTGTTGTTGCTATTTCTTGGGCCGCTCCCGCGGCATATGGAGGTTCCCAGGCTAGGGGTTGAATTGGAGCTGTAGCCAGAGCCACAGCAATGCAGGATCCGAGCCGCGTCTGCAACCTACACCACAGCTCACGGCAACGCCGGATCGTTAACCCACTGAGCAAGGGCAGGGACCGAACCCGCAACCTCATGGTTCCTAGTCGGATTCGTTAACCACTGCGCCACGACGGGAACTCCGTAAATCATTTTAAGTGTTTACAATAGCATTGAACATTTTGTAAATGAATCCTCTAAATTTTGTTTGAAAGCAATTGAAAACCTTTAATCAGAGTATTCAACGGTGTTCCAAAATAAATTAACTTTTTTCAACTTCAAGGTACTATATACAAAGCTTTCAGCAAATCTCAGTTATTTCACACTAGAAAACATTTTCATTTATCCTTCAAAGTAAGGGTGTTGCTAAACAAGTAGTGAGAACACAAATGGTGGCCAAAATTTAACTTAGAGATGTTCTAATTTTCCTTTAGAATGCCTTGACTTGTGGCAAAAATATTTTGACAGAAATCCTATCTTTTTTTTTTTCGCTTTTTAGGGCTGTACCCAAAGCACATGGAGGTTCCCAGGCTAGGGGTCAAATCAGAGCCACAGCAAGGCAGGATCCAAGCCACGTCTGAGACCTACAGCACAGCTCACGGCAACACGGAATCCTTAACTCACTGAGCTAGGCCAGAGATCGAACCCGAATCCTCATGGATCCTAGTTGGGTTCGCTAACAGCTGACCCATAAAGGAAACTCCCTAAAATATTCTTACTAAGAATATTGTCATCTATAGAGAAGAGTTCATGCAGGGTATCAACAATTGCCATTTTATTTATCATAAAATGTAACTTTGAAGATGATTACATGCAATTCTTTGAGGGGAAAAGAAAGAGTCCATAGTTCTTAAAAATACCCATTCTTTAGAAAAATGCCAGTGACAGATATTGCTAGGCAATTGATTAAAGTACATGAATGTATACCAAAATTCTTTTTGCATATGCACACTGAGGTATATGGAATAACTGGCCAACAGGGACCTGCTGTATAGCACAGAGAACTCTGCCTAATATTCTGTGATAATCTATGTGGGAAAAGAATCTGAGAGAGAATGGATATATATGTGTATGACTGGGTCACTCTGTTGTACAGCAGAAATTATTACAATCTTGTAAATTAACAATACTTCAATAAAACTCAAAATATTCTTTTTACAATACTTTTAATGCTCAGGTAATAAATTTTAAAAGTTAAAAAAATTGTAATGTACATATTAACTAACAACTTAATACATGATTTTAAAAATAAACTTTCGATTTTTTTTTTTTTTTGTCTTTTTAGGGCCACACCTGTGGCACGTGGAAGTTCCCAGACTACGGGTCAAGTTTGTGCTACAGCCGCAGGCCATGCCACAGCCACAGCAATGAGGGATCCGAGTGATGTCTGAGACCTATACCACAGCTCCTAGCAAAGCCAGATCTTTAACCTACTGAGTGAGGCTAGGGATCAAACCCGCATCCTCATGGATACTAGCTGAGTTTGTTACCACTGAGCTACAACGGGAACACCAACTTTTGATTTTAGAATAGCTTTTTATTTACAGAAAATAAAGAGAGAGATTCCGTATGCTCCATACCCAGCTTCCCTTATCAGTATGCTGCATTTGCTATAATTAATCAATCAATATTGATCCGTTCTTATTAGCTAAAACCTGTACTTTACACAGGTTTCCTTAGTTTTTACTTACTGTCTTTTTTTCATTCCAGCATCCCAATCAGAATATCATACTAGGTTTAGCTGTCCTATTTCCTTAGACTCTTCCTGGCTGTAAGAATTTCTCACACTTTTCTTGTTTTTGATGACTTTGACAGTTTTGCAGAGTACAGGTCCGGCATACTTCTCTACTGGATCTTGTTGCTTTTTTCAGGATCAGTCCCGTGTTATGAGTTCAGAGAAGATCATAGAGGTAAAGTGCCATTTTTGTCACACCAGATTAAAGGTGCATACAATCCTTGCTTTTCATTTTTATTTAAAAAATTTTTTTGGCTGCACCTGCAACATACAAAAGTTCTGGGGCCAGGGATCAAACTCAAGCCACAGCATGACCCAAGCCCCAGCAGTGACAACTGCTGGATTAAAGGTACTTACTAGCAATATAACTTCCCACTGTTGATGTTGGCCTTGGCCTGATGTAGTGTCTGTCAGGTGTCTCCCCTCTAAAGTTCCTCTTTTCTCCCCTTCCCATCCTGCACTCTTTGGAAGAATGTCACTATTCATGGCCCACACTTAAGGTCTGGGAGCTTATGTTCTTCCTTGAGGGGGGAGTATCTATAGAAACTATTTGGAATTCTTTTGCACCAGAGATTTGTTGTGTCTCCCTCATTTATTTACTTATTCAGTTATTAATTTATAGCACTGTGGACTCATGGATATATGTTTTATACTTTGAGTTATAATCCAATACTTTATTTATTTGGTTGCTTAAGTTATTCCAGCTCTGGCCAGTGTTTTGGTTGATTCCTGTGTCCCTCTGACAGAGCCCTCATTGTGAAGTTTTCATAGGAGCATTTGTGCTTTTTTTGTCTTTGCTTTTTTTTTTTTTTTTTTTGTCTTTTCAGGGCTGCATCCCCGGTATATGGGGGTTCCCAGGGTAGGGGTCAAATCAGAGCCATAGCTGCTGGCCTACGCCACAGCAACACAGGATCCTTAACCCACTGAGCAAGGCCAGGGATTGAATCTGCATCCTCATGGATCCTAGTCAGATTTGCTTCCACTGAGCCATGACAGGAACTCCTTTACTTCACTTTGTTGAAAGTTACAAACCAGGGAGTTCCCACTGTAGTGCAGTGGAAACGAATCCGACTAGCATCCATGAAGATGTGGGTTCAAACCCTGGCCTCGCTCAGTGGGTCGTCAATCCGGCATCGCCATGAGCTGTGGTGTAGGTCACAGATGTGGCTCGGTTCCTGCATTGCTGAGGCTGTGGTGTAGGTCAGCAGCTGTATCTCCGATTTGACCCCTAGTCTGGGAACCTCCATATGCCATGGGTGTGGCCGTAAAAACACAAAAGACAAATAAATAAATAATAAAATAAAAAAGGGCGATTAGCAGGAAGATTTGAAAGCTGTTAAGGATTGACAGACACCAAGCCCAGTCTTTCACTTGGACACAATCATAAGGATTGAAAGATAAAAACAACTGACGATAATGACATTTATTGCCAAGTCTGCATCGGCCTCCCTCACTTATGTCCCTGGCCACCAATATTTACCTCCACCTCATGAAAGAGCAGAGGACTAGTTTCTGACTCCTCTTGGAACGACCTGCAGCTCACAAGCTGTGCAAGCCCAGGTGGGTGACTTAATCTCTCTGAGCCATAGTTTCTTCACCAGCAAAGGAAAACAGCTGATTCTTGTTACTCGTGGTAGTCATGTTCTGTAAAGTAGATGGAACACTAAATTAGCAAATACCGAGCCATTATTTCTAGGGAGAATACAGGATTTTAGGATTAGATTTCCATGAGCCCCTGGTCACATTTTTTTTTTTTTTTTAACTGATCAGTACTTAACCTTGTTTTAGTGTATTTCTGTTTAGATCCCTTATTTAATATGCATTGCTGATTCAAAATGAATGTACCTGTTCTAACACACCTGTTTTCTCTGTGTGGGACAACACGGCCCTCTTACAGTTAGGAACACTAGAAAGCACTTCAGCTCTGTCCTCTGGGCCATTTAAAATAGTGAAGTCACTAACAAAAAGCACAAACTTGTAAAAAGCCCAGCACTAAATGGACCGCAGAAAGGACGCTTGCTAACTGTGCGAGCTGAGAGGAAGGCAGAGCGCCGCCATGCGGGACGTGAGCTAGGAACTTGCACGTGGGGCCACTCTGCACAAGTCCATTAGCGACTGGGAAAGCACGGTGAACGCTGATTGGGAGTTAAAATACATTTTATTGAGCAGGCGCATTGGCAAATCCTGGATCAGTGAGGACGGAGGGCAGCACCAACGACCCTGGATTATCGCAAGTATTGACAAGGTAACAGAGCTCTTCAGTAGCTTCCCCATGATGTGTCCTCAACCCAGAGAATCTTACAGCTGTTGCTTTGCTTTGCTGCTTGCTGCTTCTGTGGTTTTAGCGCGTCAGACTCAAGGCGGGGCGCTACCTGCTCTCAAAACGAGGTGCTCTGAGGCCGAGTGATGGGGTGTTCGGGCTAGCCCAGTACCGAGCTGCACTCTAAGCCTTTGTTGAACCTGACTTGAATTTTCTGCAGTACCGTTAGTTCAGCCTGAGCAGCTTGAGCCTGTGCCAGGGTGGCGGAAGCTACCCAGGGGTAGTGGAGTGAGCTGGACCCGAGAGTGAGGGCCTCCTTAAATTCTGGGCATCTCTCCCCTCAACCTGGTGCCAGCTCTGGCACCTGCCTGGAGGAGTTTTCTGGAAAGGCTGGTTGAGGCCAGGTGATGGAGGGAAGCTGGGCACAGGTGGATTTTATCTTTAGGGTGGTAGGAAGCTATGGATGTTTGTGGAGCAGGCCTGTAATTAGGATGGAGCGAGTGTTCAGAAGGCAGCTCTGGCGATAGTATAGAGGAGGGGGCTGTAAACAAGGCTGGGAGGAGTCTGCCTGGTGGGTGGGAAAGGCAGAGAGAAGCGCTTCTGAGGTCTGGGTCTTTTGAAGCCTGGCGCGTTTCTCCTTGGGCAGTGGCTGTAGTCCGCCCCCGCTCCCCCCCCCCCCAACCCCCTGACAAGGGCAGGAATATTGAGCGCTGTGGGTGCTGCCCTTCTCCCTGAGGCTTCCTCTACCAAAGTTTCCCAGCGTGCAGTCTTCCCCAGTGTTTGACAGTCATTCCTGTTCGCTGAATTTTTCATTAGGAAAACGGTCACTGGAGTTTCCATCGTGGCACAGCAGAAACAAATCCCACTAGAAACCATGGGGTTGTGGGTTTGATCCCTGGCCTCGCTCAGTGGGCTCAGGATCCATCATTGCTGTGAGCTGTGGTGTAGGTCGAAGATGTGGCTTGGATCTGATGTTGCTGTGGCTCTGGTGTAGGCCAGCAGCTGGAGCTAGGATTACACCCCTAGCCTGGGAACCTGCATACCGTTGTGGCTCAGTGGCAATGAAGGCTATTATCCATGAGGTTTCAGGTTCTATCCCTGGCCTGGCCCACTGGGTTAAGGATTCAGCATTGCTGATCCTTGATCTGGGAACTCTTATGTGCCAGCAGGGCAGCCAAAAAAAGACAAAAGAAAAATCATACCATAGCTTTGAAGTCAGCTCTCCAAGTTACTAGGGAGTTCTTAACATTCCCAAGCATTAGTTTTCTCACCTGCGAAATGGGGATAGTAGTAGAACCTTTCTCAGATGTCTGTTGCAGGAGGCAAATGAGATCACTCATGAACTCTGCTTAAGCGTGGGGGCTGAGTCATTGGCAGTAGCTGTTAATCATTCCTTGTTCCTGATGGCGAAGGCATACATCATATAGACCAGCGCCATTGATATCCTCCTTCTTGGACTCTTTAATCTCTGACTCCCACCCTTTTATAACCTCTGCATGGGGAAGGGCTCAAGAGGAGGCCCTTACGATTATCTAAGCAGCTTTTGACCCCTTTCTTTTATACTGTGCACAGTGGATTGTTGGTTTCTTACTTTGGAAATGGTGTATCATGTTAGAGGCTGAGCACAAACTTCTGTCATAAAAGCCTGCAGAGAGGGGAGCAAGAGGCAGGCCTGAGAGGTGCAGGGGGAGACAGGAGGGGGACCCGCTTCTCCTTTTAGCCCTTCCAAAGGCCAGCTGCATCTCCTTGGGCCCCTCCTAAACCACATTATGGCCTTCCAGCAAACTCTCTCTTTCTGATTAAGTTACAGATTCTGTTTCATGCAGCCAAAACCAGGCCAGTGCCAGGTGAATGAGATGCGCCTCCTTTCCTCCCAGAACCCAGCCCAATGCAGGGACAGGAGGGCATCAGGCCAGGACAGCCCTCCAGGAAGTGCTGAGATGGGGGAGGGACACAGATCCACGCTTGGGTGGGAGGAAAGGGACTTCTCCACAGAAATGATCTCTGAGGTGAGGAAGGGAGGAGATGACAGCCATTGCAGGGGACACAGCTCATCAGACACCCGATAGAGAGCACGGTGCGGTTTTACACAGAACATCCATATCTGTGTCTTTATGCGGATCATGAATGTTCACAGTCCCTGCTGCTTCAACAGCCCCATGCCGTCCCCTCCTGCGGTTATGGTCAAAACACAATTATTCCCCCATTCCCAGGGGCAGAGGCCAATGTTTAGACAGCCTTACCTTTTTGTCCAGTGGATTCCTGGAAGTCTTCGGAACCTAGAATCCCAGGCTGAGGTGGTGCTGAAGCAGCTGTCTGAGGCTGTGCAGAAAGGGGAGGAGGAGGAGGCTCCTGCGTCCTTGTCAGAGGCAATGAGGACAGGACAAGGGGACCTGGTTCTGGAGGCAATGGGAGGCTTCCCAAGTGGGGCGGGGGAGGGCGCTGGCAGAGGGAGCAGGCAGCCCATGCAGAGCCGAGGACGGAGCTGGGATTGCAGGCCCCGAGGGAGGCACTGGGGGAGCCTTTCTGGGCACTAAGGGCCTCTGTGGTCAGATGCATTGCACTGGGGGTGCAAGAACAGCACAGAGGGCGCAGGAGGGGTTTGATGGCCTATTGCGTATACCCAGTGACACACCCCAAGTCTGTCCCTGGCCTTCATTTAAAAAATATTTGTTTAAAACAAAAAGGGAGTTCCCGTTGTGGCTTTTTGAATTAAAAACCCATCTAGTATCTGTGAGGATGCGAGTTTGATTCCTGGCCTCGTTCAGTGGGGTTAAGGATCTGGTGTTGCCATGGGCTGCGGTATGGTTGCAGACATGGCTCGGATCTCGAGTTGCTATGGCTGTGGTGTAGGCCGGCAGCTATAGCTCCACTTTGACCCCTAACCTGAGAACCTCCATATGCTGCAGGTGTAGCCCTAAAAACAATGAAAATAAAAATAAAGACTGTGAGGGGAAAGGGCTAGAGGATGTGGGATCAGCTCGTGGCCTGTCTTCTGATGGGTTGGTGGTGAGGTGGCAGGTGATGTCTCGAGAATTGCAACCTTCTGGTTCCAGCCGGTCTGGGGTTGTCACCATCCTCCACCAGGTGGGGGCTTAGTTTCTATAGAACAACTCACAGGTGTGCGTCAGATTGTTACCTTTGTCCCTTCAAGAGGAGCAAGGAGGCCTGTGACTCTTATTGTTCTAATTATTACCTGCTCTTTGAAACTCAGGGAAGGTGTCAGAGACTAAAGCCTTTTTCTACAAACCAGAAATGGGGGACACAGAAGGGCTTTTGAACCTGGGAGGGCTCTGCAGGGTCCTGCTTGGGTTAAGTCCCCCCCTTTTTTTGCTTCTCCTCAATCCTGAGGGGGAACAGGGCAGGATAAGAAAGGGAATAAAGGTTGGGGTAGAAAGATCGATTGTAAACACAGTAGGGGAACTTGGTTTCAAAGTTATGGTAAAACTTGTGGCTGAGTGGTTAACGAATCCGACTAGGAACCATGAGGTTGCAGGTTTGATCCCTGGCCTCGCTCAGTGTGTTAAGGATCCGGCATTGCCATGAGCTATGGTGTAGGTTGCAGATGCGGCTCGGATCCTGTGTTGCTGTGGCTGTGGTAGAGGCCAGTGACTACAGCTCTGATTAGACCCCTAGCCTGGGAACCTCCATATGTCGAGTGGGTACGGCTCTCTAGAAAAGGCAAAAAGCCAAAAAAAAAAAAAAAAAAATTATAGTAAAACCACTCCAGCCCAGTCCTCCTTTTGCCAAATGACTATTGCTGGAACTCAGCCTCTGCTCACTGGTACGGAATAAAAATATGGAGACAGAGTTTTGAGTGGAGGAGAAGAAAAAGCTTTATTGCTTTGCCAGACGAAGGAGGATCACAGCAGATTACTGCCTCGAGGACTGTGCCCTCCTTAGGAGAAACTGGGAGGTGGTTTTAGTTTTGGGAGTGAAAAACAGGGCCGCAGATAAGAATGGGGTGGAAGCAAACTTGCATTGTTTTCAAAGCGGGTGTTTGGGGGTCTGGTGGTCTATCTGGGATAAAGAATGCTTCATTAACGTCTTCCGTTTGTTGGGAGATTTAGTTCTGCAGAAGAACTAAAAGATACTGTTTTCTTTTTTTTTTTTTTTTTTTCTTTTTTTGTCTTTTCTAGGGCCGCGCTCACAGCATATGGAGGTTCCCAGGCTAGGGGTCTAATCAGAGCTGTTGCTGCTGGCCTACACCACAGCCACAGCAACTCGGGATCCGAGCCACATCTGCAACCTACACCACAGCTCATGGCAACACTGAATCCTTAACCCATTGAGCGAGGCCAGGGATCGAACCCGCAACCTCATGGTTGCTAGTGGGGTTCGCTTCCACTGAGCCACAATGGGAACTCCGAGGTACTGTTTTCTATATGCCTCAAGGGCCTAGGACCCTGCCCCAGGGCTGCACTATTGTTTTTTTGACTGCTCCTCTTTGGTTTTGCATCCCCTCCCTTCACTGATTAGCAAATGTGTGAACCTGCCCTTTAGAACCTTCCTGAAGCTTATTCCCTAAAAGCAAGAAATGAAGGACATAGAAAGGACAAAGGGCCCTGCTTGGTTTCGTGACCTGCTGTCTGAAGTCCAGCCTGTGCTGCAGAGAAGAGCTAGTGCCCTGAGCAGTCCGGAGAGATGTCAGGAAGCCTGCTAGATACTCACACGCCTAACCCATGATGAGCTTGGCATCCTGGCAGCAGCCCATAGTGTCACTGTCCTCACTCTTCCCCACCGCCCTTCCCAGCTCTGCTCTCCTATAGAACTTACTCTTAGTTGACATGTATTTATAGGAAGTGGTGTGGTAGAAAGAGCATAGATCAGTCAGCAGCCCTGAAGCAAGTCTGTTAGCATCTCTCTCTCCCTTCCCACCTCTGGAAAATCGAGATAAAAATAAGTGTTCCAGGACTGAGGATTTCTTTCAGGACAGAGGATTGTTAAAATCACGTGCATGGAGTTCCCATTGTGACTCACCAGGTTAAGAACCTGACTAGTATCCATGAGGATGCGGGTTCGATCTCTGGCCTCGCTCAGTGGGTTAAGTATCCGATGTTGCTGTGAGCTGTGGTGTAGGTCACAGACACAGCTTTGATCTGGCGTTGCTGTGGCTGTGGCACAGGCTGGCAGCTGTAGCTCCGATTTGACCCCTAGCCTGGGAATGTCCATATGCCTCGGGTGAGGCACTAAAAAGCAAAAAAAAAAAAAAAAAAAAAAAAGAGAGTTCATGATGTCCATTATAGAACACTGTGACATTTTGACATACTTAATTCTGTAATACAAAAGCACATTTATGGAAGAAAATAAAGTATATATCATGTCTGTCAGTGCCAGACAAACCAAGTCCCTGCCCCAAGCCCGCACTATTGTTTTTTTGACTGCTTTTAAAAAACAGTATATGTTGAACTTAAAATCAAAAAAATGCTTCTCTTTAAATGTACTTTTTTTTTTTTCCTCAGCAGACTGGGGAAGTCTCAGCATATGTTGTTTGAAAGGAGGACACCCAGGTCAAACCCACCCCACAGTGCCAGTTTGAGAGCCCCTGAGCTGGAGATGGGAGATTGGTGTTCTAACCTCTGCCTGTCCAGTCACCTTGCTGTGTGACTTTGGACAAGTCACTTTCCTGTTCTGGGCTTCTGTTTCTCCTGGATGCAGCAAAGGGGTAAGGATATATTAGAGATCATCCGAGGTCCTTTTTAGTTCCGACCTTCAAGGTTATCTCGATTCCTGAATCTCAGTGTCACACTCAGTATCCCATGGAGCAGGGGCAGATTTGAAATCATCTTTTCCTCCAGTTGCCCATCTGTGCATCTGTTCCTGCCCTGTGGGAAATTGTACATGGGGGTCTTGGGCCAAGGAGAGGCTGTTTGTTCCCCTCACCGGAGACCCCATCTTCCCAGTCTAGGGCGGTAAGCCCCTAAACAATTGTCTGAAGGGGATCCAGGCTATTAAAGTCATTTACATAGTAATTAACAAGGTTCCATTAGCTGATTCCTGGAGCCAGAATACTCTGCCTCCATTTCCCTTCAGGGGTCCCGGTCCCGAGCGGGGACGAGGTTTGCTGGGGTTTGGCTGGTGGAGTAGTGAGGGGAGGAATTTTCTGTGCTCATGTGTCCCACCCCCACACCCAAGGAAGCGAAACAAGGACTGTGCCAGGGCCCCAGCTGGCTGGGTAATGAGGTCTGGGGCCAAGGGGCGTGTCAAGAGCACTTGGGGCCTGAAATTCCAGGAAGAAAGGCAACCACGAGTCTCATAGCCATGTGTCTGTTCTGCAGCCCAGGGCCTAGGGCCTGCAAGACTTCCTCTTTGAAGATGACGCAAAATTTCTCATGCCCTTCTGGGCCTCCTGATAACACATTGTTTTTGTGCCCACAGTAAGAGGCAAAGCTTCCCTGGTTATCACCCTGTGGAGCCTCTTAGTCACCCTGTGAGGCACACGTTATCTTCTCCATTGTGGGGATGTGGAAATCCATGCCCAGAGAGGTAGAGTGGGTGGCTTGGCGGAGGTCACACAGCTTGAAGTAGCAGAGGAACCTGGGTCCTCAGACACAGTCCAGCTCTTGCCACTTGGAAAACGGTTTCTAAACAACTCTATGGGATCCCAGGGCAATCTCTGAGTGGTTTCCCCCTAGGATAAGGGGTTGGTAAAAGGACTGGCAACTCCACCCTGCATGTCTCCCACTTTGACCAGGGCAGTTATTTCCATGTTGGACATCTAGCTGGGATTTTGTTTGGATTCCACAGCTAGAAAAGCTTTTAAAAATCATTGCACTTTTAGGAAATCGTCCCGGGGAGGGACCTGTCACAGGGCCACTTCCTTGCACATCTCTGACAATGCATGGAGGCCCGTGGAGGCCAGCAGTGTGGCAGAATTGGCCCTCTGAGACTCTGGTCTGGGGTCCCAGATCCCTGGCCTTGGTCTCCCCATCAGGCTCCCTGTAGGGTAAGTGTAGAACCCACTGCCTGTCCAGCCTCTGCTTCCTTCTCCCACCAAGCCTGGCTGGCCTGCTGTTCCCCTGCTCTGCCAGCCGCCTCCTTACTGCTCTGTAAGAGCTTCTGGTTGTCTCCATTGTATCTAAGACCAACCAAGGGAAAAGAGACAACAGAGAAAGGGCAATGATTCTGGGGTGTCCACAAGTTTTGTATGATCTTCCTACACTTCTTCACTTGGCAGATGTTTTTCTAGAGCTGAAAGAGCCAGCATCTGAGGATAAAAAGGAGCATGAGCCCGAGTCTGGCCCTCGGAGGGCTTCTGGGTAGACATGGCCCAGACTCATCATAGTGGTTCCCTGGAGAAGACAGGCTGGGTGTGGTGTTGGGGGGTGTTCCAGACCCCATGCGGGGCCAGCAGTGGGTGACTCCTGATGAGGGAAGCCTTCTCCTGATGATGGAGAAGCCTGAGCTATTTTGAAGGTGGAGGGAGTTGGCCCAGGGGAGCGGGAGGGAGGCGCTTTCTAGCTAGAGGAAGTGACATATGTGAGGGCTCAAGGCGAGAAAGGGCATTCGTGTAGCTTTGCCTAAGCATAGGATGCAAAGTGAGCAGATTTCCTGTCACGGCTCAGTGGTGATGAACCCAGCTAGTATCCATGAAGATACAGGTTCGATCGCTGGCCTCACTCAGTGGGTTAAGGATCTGGCATTGCCGTGAGCTATGATGTAGATCGAAGTTGTAGGTAGAAGATGTGGCTTGGATCCTGTGTTGCCATGGCTGTGGTATAGGCTGCAGCTGCAACACCGATTTGACCCCTGGCCTGGGAACTTCCATATGCTGTGGGTGTGGCCGTACAATGGAAAAAAAAAATGCAAAGTGGAGGAGTGGGGCCTGCAGAGGTGGGCAGCCATCAAGTCAAGGAGTGAGTGAAGGGGCCGAGGCTTTCAGGCCTGCTGTTCTTCTCTTTCCTCTGTAGTTTCTTCTACAGGGCCCCATCCTCAGGCTACCCCTGAAGGGCCACTTAGGCTGTGGGTAGGGGCTAACAGGGGATTCATGGCCTAGTGATACCCCCACATTGGACAGAGCCCGACCCCTATGCTGTCCGGTCCCCTGGCCTCCAAGGCCTTACTCTAGCTGGAGGCAGGGCCATTGAGGCTCAGTGGCTGCTTTCCTTGGACATGGGGACAACGAGGTGGAGGAACATTATAGCTGGTGAGGCAGCAGCTCCTCCTTTGGAGCCCTGGTCGCCCCTTCTATACAGCAGTGGGGTTGTTGCAGACGATGGCTGAAGCCCCTTCTAGCCTGGATTCCTCCTTTACAGACAAGGAAAGTAATTCAGTTTCCCCAAGAAGTGGACCCTGAAACGGTTTGAGTGCAGGTGGTTTATTTGGGAGGTGATCTCAGGAAGCCCCAGTGGGGATGTGAGAGGAGAGGACACAAGATGCTTGATGAACAGAGTGACGTCTGGGGCTCCGAGCCCTGGAGCTCTGGGAAGCTGCGTAAACACGCTGTTTGTCTTATTTCAAGTGGCAGGAAGTCATCCCAGCTCCTGTCTTTTGTCGAGGGCTGCTCCTAGGAGCCTGAACTCCTGGCATTTCTTGCCCGCCCCACCCCTAGGCACAGCATCCTCCTGCAGCTGGAAGGCCTTTAGGCAAAGAGTGACGTAGGCTGCAGGGAAAAGCCATGGGCCTGGCAATGGGTGTAGCAAATGGTGCTTCCAAAAGGAGGTTGACTAGACACTGATAGTATATTCTTCAGAAACCAAGACCCAAAGGGACTGAAGTGACTTTCCCTGGGTCCCACTGTGAGTTAGCAACAGACTGGATCGGGACTCATCACCCAGCGCTCTTTCTGCCACCACGTCACTCCCCTCCTGTCCCCCACCTCCTTGTTGTCAGGTCTCTCAGTCAACCTTGCCCTCCTCCGTCATGTTGTGTAATAAGACAACTTCGTTTTTGTTTTTGTTTTTGCTTTTTAGGGCTGCACCTGAGGTATATGGAGGTTCCCAGGCTAGGGGTCAAATTGGAGCTGTGGCTGCTGGCCTACACCATAGCCACAGCAATTCGGGATCCAAACTATGTCTAAGACCTACACCATAGCTGATGGCAACGCCGGATCCTTAACCCACTGAGAGAGGCCAGGGATCAAACCTTCAATCTCATGGTTCCTAGTTGGATTTGTTTCCGCTGCGCCATGATGGGAACTCCCTAATAAGACAACTTTGGTAGCAGATACAAAGATCTCCTGAATAACATCAGTTGGAGTTCCCATTGTGGCTCTGCTGTAACGAACCCGACTAGAATCCATGAGGATGCAGGTTCAATCCCAGGCCCTCTCAGTGGGTTAAAGATCCAGCATTGCCAAGAGCTGTGGTGTAGGTCATAGATGTGGCTCAGATCTGGTGTTACTGTGGCTGTGGTGTAGGCTGGTAGCTGGAGCTTGACTTGACCCCTAGCCTGGGAACTCTAATATGCTGCTGGTGCAGCACGGAAAAAAAAAAAAAAAGAAAAACACCAGTTGGTTCAAAGGTTCAAATCTCTGACTCTTTTGAGCTGTTCTTTGAAAAAGGCCTTATCTTCGTCTTTGCACCCCCATCTTTGCATGTGGTAGGCTCTTAATAACACAAAGAATGATGTTTGGGCCATTTGTGTGGCATGGTGGCAATTCCTATGTCCTTACGGCGCTCAGTTACCTTGTTTGAAAAATAGACATGTGATGCCGTCATGCTGACACTCTAAGGTTGTTGTATCCGATTTTCAGCATGATGCGTGGTACCTAGTAGGTGCTCAACAGCAGTTTGGACCACTGAAGAACCTTCAGGAAATTGCACAACCTGTCACCCCAGAAGGAAGGGGTGGTCTTGGTGGTTACTGAGCCAGAGCGCATCATGAGTCAAAGGATCATGCCTATCCCCTCCCCCATCCCTCCCCACGGGTGTGAGGTCGGTGTCCCCCCCCCCGCCCACCGCCCCCTGCACATTCCTGAGTCCCCAAAGCTCTGAGTCAGGTTTCCCGCCTCCTGCGATTCCTCAGCTCCCTGCCAGCCAAGCTGTTTTGCAGACCCAAGTTGGTAATGACAGATCCTTCTCTCCTGGCCCTCCACTGGCGAAACCATGGAAAGTATTCGAAACACGCAGCCTGGGAATGCGCAGGCTTCCATCCACTGGGCTTGGCAGGGCCCGGCGATTTCTCAGCCAGCGCTTTTGACTAAGACTCTGCTGTGGCTCAGGTTTCCCAGGAGCTTGTCAGCTCAGTTTTTCAACAGCCTTTATACCTTTTTTCCCCCTTCAGAACATGAACCTTAAAGTAGGTTCTGAATCACACAGTCTCTGGAAGCAGGGCGCTCTCTCTTTTAGAGACCTGGTTTTGGATGGGTCCCAGGAGAGCTGGCCTTGGCCTAAGAGGGGATCTCCCGCCCATCGGGGCTCCTCAGGCCCAGGCAGCCTGAATCAAAGGATTCTCTGCTGGAAGGAATCCCCAGAGGATTTCCAGGTCTTTTGCCTCCAGAGAGATCTGTGTAACCCATTCCAGGCCTCTGCAATTTTGATTTTAAAATATCCTCCCATGGGGATGAAGGAAGGGAGAGAGGATGGAAAGACCACAGACTCTGGACCTACATGCTAATTACACATCTGCCCCCACTGGGTTTCATCATGCCTAAGATGGCAATAGTAATACCCACCTCCAGGTTATCATCAGGTTTAAGTGGCAGCATAGGAAAGCAGCTGGTACAATTCCTGCACACAGTAGGGGCACACAGAGAGGAAAAGGCTTTCCTCTTTTTTTTATTTCTTGGTCACTGATTTTACTATCTCATCACAAAGTTGTTTGGTGAATGAATGAATGAATGCAGGTCTTGATACACCCAAACACTCTGCCCTTTTCAAGCCCCATTTCCTCTCAAGGCACCAGTTCAAAGCCATGGAGCAAGTATTTCCAGAGCATCAGTTCTGTGCAAAGAGCAGAGCTAGGTTTCGTGGTGACACCCCTGATGCCCAGGCCCCAGTGCCTGTTGTAAAGGATTTTCTGGTCTAGTGAGGGAGCGGGCACCACAGGGAAAATGGCAGGTGGGTAAAATGTTGTCCCCAGGAGAAATAGTCACAATGACTTTGCTCACTCCTTTGCCATAGTCGTTCGTTGCTACAACACAAATTACTGCAGGAGGAGGGCCTGGCCACCCCTCGCCCCTGGTGGTGGTTCTGGAGGCTTCTAAAGCAAGCCCTTTCCGCTTGACACCCCCGTGCTAGTTTCTGTGATGTGATGATACATGAAAGTGCTTTGAGAATTCAAGGATGTGCTGTTCTCTCTGCCTTTCCACCTCACCCACCTGGAGAATGCAGGCTCAGCCTAGAGAAGGTGGGCGTCCCTTCTCTGAGATGCCCTCCTGCACCCCTCGGGGGCATATGTAGCTGCGCCCTCTTGGAGCCCCCAGCACTTTAGGCCTAACTACAGAGTCCCCTGCACTCTGCATTGTGACAGACTGTTACCAAGTTTGCCCTTGAGACATCTGGGACATAAGAGCTGGGTACTGAAAGGAAAAGTGGGGTGCCTAGGTGGGGCTCCCTAAAAGCAGAGCCTGAGAGACTTGGATGCACACAACTTATTGAGGGGGGTGTGTTCCTGGGAGAAGGGAGTGAGGGAAGCAGGTTGGGGCAGCAAGGATGTGGGTGCGGCTGGAGTCTGGCCTCAGCCTGGTCCATGGGGAGATCTGGAGCATGACGCCAACCCCCTCAGTCAAGGGCTCCAGCCTCTGTACCCCCAAGTCACTTAGTCTGATGTCAGAGAGGCAGGCGGGGGTCATGTGACCTCCCAGGTGGGGTGGCTCCTCCTTGGCCAAAGGCAGTCCTCTGTGGAAGAGGGTGGCTTCCAGCTGTAGCTGCCAATGCTCTGAGCAGTGGGGGCTGGGCAGGGCGCCCCACCACGTGCCCCTGGGCAGGGGAAGGAGGGAAGGATCAGGAAGGAGTATCGAAATCCCTGCCAAATCATTTCCAGGAGGCTGTGCACGTTCTGTGCACTTTTCCTCCATCTTTATCTTTTGCTAAAATGACTCCCGGGCAAGGACAGAGGTCACACCTGCCCTGGGAGAGCCTTGGGGATGGGGAGGGGCCTCAGAGGGGCAGCCAGGAGAGGGCGGGTCCTGGTCACCACTCACCTCGCAAGTGCCCCGCTGTCCTTTATGCACCAGTGGACCTGAACTTCTCCCCACATCCAGGATGCCCGAGCCTTTCCACCCTCTGCATTCCCGCCACACTTGATACAGACCAAGCAGGTGGTGAGGACTTGCTCTGCTTCCCGAAGCCCACCGTAAATTCTTAAAAGCAATGGCTGCATCTTCTTTTGATTTTCCAAGTACCCATCTCAGTGCCTTGGCCTTGACCAGCTGGCCACCAAATTGTGTGGAGTAAATACGCTCACCGCTTCCCTAATTTTCCTGTGAGGTGGGGAAAAGGGCAAGACTCCCTCTGATGGCAGCATTTGCCAAGGGTGCCCTCGTGTTCAGGTGGGACCTGGGCTGTCCTTGCCCTTCCCCGCGCCAACACCTCCAGCCCCAGCCAGGGCTGAGGCCTCCGATGGGCCCCACCCGCCTCTGGGTGGCAGCCTTGGGCGAGGGTGGCCAGTGAGACATGGCAAGGACAAGGAGCTCCCGCTGGCCCGGTGCACAGATTCCCTGGCCTTAATTTATATGAAATGTGACTCCATCACTCAAAGGCTGCGCCTGGCCTTGGTCGGTGCAGGTAATGATGATATAGGCTCATTTATGCAAGATTATCCTTTTATCACATTTCCAGACTCATTTATGAGGCTCATGTTTCCCCCCGAGGGCGTCATCAAGCAAGTTAAGTTGTACTATTTCCCTCCCGCAGAGAACTGGCGGGGGCCTCCCTCGTTGACGGATGAGGCCCGCTGCCTTTGCCAAATAGGGTCGGCGTGATGGATCTTTTACTTGTGAATATTATAGCTGGAAATTAGCATGTTTATTGAGGTAGAATGTGTTTGTTTACATTCCACTACCCATGGCATTACCTCTTATGACCTGACTTATTTAGTTGAGGATAAGCACAAATGATCCGCATTTTGGCACCCACAAAAAAATTAATGAACTTCCAGAGAGAGAATTCAGCCTTAAGTAAACCCACCAGCGAGGTGGTTGGAGGCAGAGGGCCTGGGAAGGGCTCTGGGGGCTTGGGTGGTGGACCATGTGCTACTCCGGGGATGGTGGCTGTGGGAGCAGAAGGCCCTCTGCCTGTGGTGCAGAGGGCCCGCGCTGAGCCTGCTTGTTGAGTGGAGGTGACTTCTGTTGCTGGAGGAGGGAGAGAAAGGCAGAGGACCAGGACTGCGAGCCATTTTCCCTGGGATTCTCCTGGACCGCCTCTGTGTCTTGATGCAGGAGTGAGAAGGGTAGCCCAGGGGTGCTGACTGAGGGCCGGAAGGGAGGATGTTTGGGCGAGGATTACAAGGACGAGGTGTGGGATGATGGGACCTGAGAGGCCAAGTTACCACCTGGAGTCCTCCTCTCCTAACACTTTCACCTGTAGCAGCTTTGAAACCCGGCTCTCCCCACCCGCCCAGGTGGCTTGTAGACAGCACAGCCTGGGATGCAAACGCTCACTAACCTACCATCCTCTTGTTTTAGAAGAGGAATCTGAGGTTTAGAGAGGTGGAAGGTCTGGGAAGCAGAGAGAACCTAGGAGCCTGGCTCCCAACACCAAGGCTGCCATCCTATGGCTTTAAGCCCGAGGCCTGCCTTGTAAGAAGGCGCAGAAGCTGTGTCCTCTAGGATGTTGCTTCAGGGACGCTGGAAAGCTTTGCCCCCTGTGCCTGGCCAGCAGCGGCCTGAAATCCCATCCTTCCAAAAATGGTCACCGCCAGAGGCGTTCACGCTGATTATTCCCTAGACCTTTGCCTCCAGTGTCCTTCCCCCACAACGAGCCACAGTCACCCCCTGTTTTCCCAAGAACTCCTCCAAGAACCGCAAGCAGGCCTGACCCAGATTCCTGTGGAGTCTCTGCTTTGCCCTGGGACCCAGTGCACTTGAAAGCCTGTGTGCACCTTTCAAGAGTGGAGTCCCTGTTTCCCCCAGTTCCGTGGAGATCCTGCACAAAAGCCCCACTGGTCCTCAATGCCAACTACTCTGGGGGCTCCTCCTCCCAATGCCAGAGCCCGAGGCGTGCGAACCTGATGTGGGGCTCAGAACTCTCACTCCCGTGGGTGAGCCTCTGCCATATAGTTACTTTCCAGTCTGTGGGCTGCACCCCGGCGGGTATGGGGTTGCTTATATCACATAATTGCCCCACCTACCATCTTGATGTGGCCTCCTCTTAGTCTTCTAGAGTAGGATATCTTTTTTTTTTTTTTTTGTCTTTTTGTCTTTTTTAGGGCCGCACCTGTGGCACATGGAGGTTCCCAGGCTAGGAATCTAATTGGAGCTGTAGCTGCTGGCCTACACCACAGCCACAGCAACGCAGGATCTGAGCCGCATCTGCGACCTACACTGCAGCTTATGACAACGCCAGATCCTTAACCCACTGAGCAAGGCCAGGGATCGAACCCACAACCTCATGGTTCCTAGTTGGATTCGTTAACCACTGCGCCATGACGGGAACTCCAGGACATCTTTTTTGATAGTTTGCAGTCTGTTTTGTTGAAGGTGTTCAGCAGTTGGCTGTAATTTCGTTGCTTTTATGAGAGAAGGTGAGCCCAAGCCCTTCTCCACCATCTTAATCCCGTCTCTGAAATCCCATCCTTAAAACAACCCCCCTTTGTAGTTGAATCCCCTTGAGAGAGCGCATACTCCTGGAGGGAGCCTTGTTCTTGCTCTTCGCCACCCCAGGATGCAGAAGTGACCCAAGAGAGACTGAGGGAGGCGGCAGAGCTCAAAAGCTTGAGGAGCAAAGCCCAGAAACAGCATGACGAGAGACCCAGGAACAAACTTCTCCCCCGTGTGAATTTTCCGAGTGAGCAAAGCCATTCTCCCTGTCCCCCTAACCCTGACCCTTGAACATAAAGATGGCAGAGGTGTCCTGTTTGGGCATCAGAAGCAGCCAGAAATGGGATCTAATTTTGGCTCCACCTCTTCCTAGTTCTCTGACCTCTGTGACCTCAGATGTGTCATTTGATCCCTCTGTTCTTCAAGTCCTCAGCTAGAAAATGGGGCAGGGGAATTACAACACCCACCTGTCAGTGTCACTGTGAGATGAAAAGACGAAAGGACTAATGTGCTTAGCACACAGTAGCCTTTAGTAACTGTCATGAATTAGGGGTCATTAGTATCATTATTTTCTTTCCCAAATGAACCACTGACACCTACCCTGGCTTTCCAATACTCTGGAATTGATGGAGGGGATTGAAAGAGACGGAGGGCGAGACGGGTTCCCTCCACGCCCTCCGTCCCTTTCCCCCTGTTGGGTCCTGATGCAGGCATGTGGGTCCTTCCCACGGAGCCTTCGGAGTTCCCACGTTGGGGGGTGGGATAGAGTCAGGTGTCGGGCTGGAATTTGGTCCATTTCAGCCACACGTCTCTCAGGGGTCTGGGGCAGCTCAGTGGTTCTAGACCTCAGTCTCCTCATATTTGAAATGGGGCTAGCCTCACTGGTAGTCTGGGAAGCAGCCAGGGCCACAACTAATCTGGATTACCAGCCCCCAGCAGGGACAGGCATGCAAGAGTTGTTCAGTGATGGCTGGATTATGGGCAAAGAGACAGGACACCATAGATCAGGGTTCAGAAGACTTTCTCTGGAAAGGGCCAGGTAGTAAATATCTGAAGCCATACAACCTCTGTTGCCACGACCCAGCTCTGCCCCTGTAATGCAGAAGCAGCCACAGACGGGGGTACACGAACAAGTGTGTCTGAGGTCCAAAAGGACTTTATACAATCAGGTGGTGGCTGGATTTGGCCACAATTCTCGACCTCTGTGTGGTGAGGCCATGGCAGTCTTTGGACTCAGACAGCTGAACTCGAATCCCAGCACCTCCATCCTTTAGCTGTGTGGCCCCAGGCAGGTGACTTATACTCTCTGAGTCTCCATTTCCTCAAGATGGAGGACACTGGCTTGTCCTTTTTTGATAGTCCCCTCACCGTACCTGCAGGGACTGGACTCAGAGAAGGAGCTCAGGAAAGATGTGCAGACTGGCTCAGTAAATGGTCTCTGGCAATAAGAACAACTTGTAGTAAGTGTGCCGCACCTTTCAGCTCGCCGGGCTTTACACGTCCATCCCTTTCTCTCACCCCATCCCCTCCAGAATGGATACATTGTTATTATTGTTGTTGTTATTCTGATGGTCACTTTACAGATGAGAAAACCAAGGTCCAGAGAGACTTAAGAGACTTTCCGAAGGTCACTGTATTTCCCCTTTGGACCGCCGTAACAGAGTGCCATAGACTGTGTGGCTTATAAACGACAGAAATTCGTTCCTCACAGTTCTGGAGGCTGCAAAGTCAAAGATCAAGGCACTGAGAGGTTAGGCATCTAGTGAGAGGCGGTCTTTTCACTGTAAACTTACATACTGGAAGGGGCCAGGGAGCTCCCTGGGGCCTCTTTCCTCATTAGTATCCCACTTATGAGAGCTCTGCCCTCATGACCTAATCCCCCTGCCCCCCCCCCGCCCCTGCCGAAAGCCCCACCTCCTGATGCCAAATCATTGGAGATTAAGTTTCAACATGTGAATTTTTTTTGGGGGGGGGGCTTTTTTGTCCTTTTTAGGGCTGCACTTGCGGCATATGGAGGTTTCCAGGCTAGGGGTCTAATCAGAGCTGTTGCTGCCGGCCTATGCCACAGCCACAGCAATGTCAGATCCGAACCTCGCCTCTGACCTACACCATAGCTCACAGCAACGCCGGATCCTTAACCCACTGAGCAAGGCCAGGGATCGAACCTGCAACCTCATGGTTCCTAGTCGGATTTGTTTCTGCTGCACCACGACGGGAACTCCTCAACATGTGAATTTTAGGAAGACACAAACATTCAGTCTATAGAGTCAAATAGTCAGTAAGGGACAGACCAGCTCTTTCAGCAGCAAATCCTCAAATTTTCCACTACGCCAGCACTGTCATAAATAAACCTTCTCCTTAGTCAGCCTCCTCCTGCCATAGGCAATCACTAAAGGGACTGGCTGTACAGGACTTAAGCATGTAGACCAGAGCCTGCTGTCTCTGTAAAAAGGGGCTACTTGTTATTTCCCAGGTTTTGAGACTTACAGGCTAGAAATTTGAGGATTGGGGCTCTGTAGTTCTGACCTGCTCAGAGATCAAGTTTGTAATACTCTGATAGAGAAGGAAACTCTGCATCAGTAAGGAATAGCATTTGGCAGCAAGTAACCAAGACCCCTCAGAGCTAAGGCTTAACAAAGACAAAAATGAAACAAGAAATAAGGCTTATTTGTTTCTCATGTGCTGTGAAATTTGGGGTGGTCAGGGCTGGGGCAACAACTCCACCATGAGCATCTTCTGTCATCTTTCTGCTCAGCCAAGTGGCTTCTACCCCCTAAGGTCTCCTCATGGTTTCAAGATGGTTGCTGGAGCGCCAACCATCAGGCTCACATTTTAGGCAGGAGAAAGAAGGAAGGAGAAGGGTAGAAGGGGTGCCTGCCTGCTGAGTCAGCTCCCTTTTAAAGGAGACTTCTGGAAACCACCCAAGAAGAGAACAACTTTGGCTTTCATCTCATTGATCGGAATTGCCCATTGGGCCAGCCCTAGTTATAAGGGAGGCTGGGAAAAGTGGATGTAGTGCATTGCTGCCCCAGTCAGAGCTGAGCTAGCAAGGAAGAAGGGGAAGATGGATCTAGGGTGGGTAAACCTCAGTCTCTGCCTCCTCCTCCTAATTTGCCATCTAAGTAAACTAAGGCCCAGGGAAGGAAGGAAGTTACCCATGATTGCATGGAAAGTTAGGGACATGCCTGAGACCAGACCCCAAAGTTTGTAACTCTGAGACAGATGCTTCTTTCATAGTCTCTACTGCTTCACTCTGCAGTTGCACCTGTTCACAAATAATGTTATTACTCTTTATCAAGCACTAACTGTGTGTCAGGTACCATGCTGAAGGCTTTCCAGGCTTGTTCCCTTCAATCTGCTACCAATCATTTGAGTTGGGCATTACTGTTATTCCCATTTTACAGAGGAAGAAACTGAGGCTCAGCTATGTGAGGTGATTGCTTCAGGTCCCAGGGCTTGAAAGTGTTGGGGTTTCCAACCCCAGCTGTGAGCAGTTGAGTGCATGTCATTAAAATGACCCAGGGGCATCCTCAGTAGGCCACTGAGTCAAGGTGGCTTTCATGGTGACCCTGTGCTGTTAAGAATGGCCCACATACAGCCCTGAGAGTCAGGCAGCAAGAACCCTACCAACTGAGGCGGCTCTGGGCTCCCCACCCACCTGGCCAGGCTCTGTCTCTGCAGCTCCTCATTCCAGCCAATTACTCCTAATGGAGTGATATGAAATGTAACTAACTTGGGGAAATATCGGTATACTTTAATTAAATCAGTTCGCAATTAGCCATCTGAGTAATGAGGCTAAGGTGTTTTATCTCCCTGTGAGCCAGCGGGCCAGGGGGAGCCAAAGGCAGAGGGATTTTGTGCAAATAGTATGGTCCTAGTGACACACTCCTTAGGGGTATGGCGGCAGGTGCGAAAAGCCCCAGGAGAGGATTTGGCCCAAATTTGCTATGATTAAATAAATACAGCACCTCAGAGAGGAGCTACTAATTTGGAGTAAATTTTTAATGGCTGCAGCCGGTTTTTCTTATTAAAGAAATACCAGGGCTTTTAATCCAAACACCTCCTGGCAAAAGGCTAAAAATTACACTTGTGCACTGTGTGACCCTGAAGTCCCCAGACGCGCTAAACATCTGGGTGGGCAGGTTGGCCGCTGTCCAGCAAGGCCTCTTAAAGCCTTCCAGGAGCAGTCCTGGGACCAGGGGAGGGCAGGTGAGACGTTTGTTTTGGGTGCAAGATTTAAGTGGGTGCCAAAATACTCAGCAGTGAGGTAATACTTTAATGCACTATATTTGAAAAAATCAAAGTGAATGCAAAAAATTGATGATACCCAAAATTACAAAATTTAAATAAAGATGGGGTTTGTATCAATATCATGGCCTACTGAGCCATGTCTGGAGCCAAGGGGAAAATCAATCCTACTGATCTTGTCTTTATTTGAAAGTTTGCTATTTTGTTCATTATGAACTTTCTGGCATTGATTTTTGATTTCTTGAAATACTGCATTAAAATATGTCTCTTGATGACTGTGGGTTTTGATGCCTCCTTAAAGTGTGTTCCCAGAGTCGAGGGCCTCAGTCTCCTTACCTAGTTCCAGCCCTGCCAGCTGAGTTGTCCCTCAGAGTTTGTGTGTCTTATTCGATAAAGTGACCATTCTGCGTGCCCTTCTGGAACCTGGCTGGGTTCTTAGAGCCTCTAAGTGGCAGACTTTACAGGTGGCTGAGATGGGTGGCCCTTGGAACCCTAGACCATTAAAGCAAGGAACCGCCCCATGATCACTCCAGCAAGACCCGAAGAGGCTACCCAACAGCTTTGTGGCAGAGCTGGGGCTTCAGTTTCTGGTTCCCTGCAGGGCCTTTCTATTCATCAGAGGAGAAGAGCCTTTAAGATGTGGGGTGAAAGCCAGGTGGCCACGTGACCCAGTTCTGGCCATTAAGACACAGACGTCTGGGCCGGGCTAATGGGCACAGACCCAGCGGATGTCCCCTTGGCCTTTTTTGCCTATTCCCCTTCCCCCTTCACATCTCGAACTGACCCTCTATGTCTGGAGATGAGCAGCTGCCCCAGGATCTTGAAGGACAAGAGCCACATGCTAAATAAAGGTGGCAGAGCAGGAAGAGACGAGGAGTCTGGGTCCCCAGGCCCCCTTAGGCCTCCGTTCCTGGGCTGCCTACTGCATCCCTTTTTCAGTGAGTTGAGTTAATGTTCTCTGCTCAAGCCACGATTAGCTGAATTTTCTGATGCTCACAGCTTGAATGCAGTCCTAGCCATTCCATCACCCACGGTGACAAGAGCAGCTTTTGGTGAAATTCATTTGGTATTCATATGACTCGCTCCCTGCTTCGTTTAGGTCCTTGCTCCCTGTCAGCATCCTCGGAGGGGCCTTCGCTGAGCACTGTATCTAACATAGCAGCTCCCGTCACTTTCCATTCCTTTGCCCTGCGCTATTTTTTGGGGACCCTTATCAGTCAGTAGCTGACATTATTCTATATCATTATTTGTTTCTCGCCTCCTCCACTGGAATTAGTTCCAGGCTCCTCTGCCTTGTGTCATGCATGGCTGTATCCTCAGGGCCTAGAACAGTGGTCGGCATGTAATAGGTCCTCAATCATTATTGCTGAATGAATGGACCTCCTCTGAGCCAGTTGAGCCCTGAGCCTTTGCCTCGGACATCTGCCAGCTCTCTGTGATAACTTGGCCCCTGAGTTAGGATTTCTGCTTCCTCTCTGGCTCAGCCTCTCAGAAGCCAATGTGAATTCCCATTATCGACCCCTCTGCTGTTCTGCCATGACACCCCTGGACACCCCAGGTCCCAACCAGCTTGCAGCTGCCACCCCCATCTCACAGGACATCCATCGTACCCTGGCACAATGATGGCCAGGCACCCGCTTCTCCATCCTCCTTCATCCTCATCCTCAATGTCATTGTCCTTGTGGGATCCCAGACAGTGAGGACATTGTGTGGGAACTCCTGGCTCTCCTGTGGACGATACATCAAAAGCCATTATCTCCTGGTCCTGATTTCCAAGATGGAGCCTGCCTCGACGAGAACAAAATGAATGGGTTGGGTGTGCCAGACCCCATTAACTGGCTACCCGAACTAATCAACAGCAGGAATTCAAGGAAATTGCCAGAGCAAATTGAGAAGCCAGATTATTTGGGTCTCTTGATTGAGATTGCAAGAATAATTGTTTGAGGGTTCCATTTAATAAGCTTTGTTTACTAACCCCAGATCCTGTTTTGGTTTCTCTGCCTCCCGGACTAAGGCTATGGCCACACTGACAAAGAATTTTGACATTCTTGCTAATGGGACCTCAGAGCTTCTCCATGGAATCCTTTTCATTTTGTGGGTGGAGAAAATGAAGCCCAGAGAGGGAATGGAGCTTCCCAAGGTGCCCAGGGCTTAGAGACTCCCAGGCAGGGCACTTCTCCTCCTGAGAAAACCAACAGGAGATTCAAGGAGCCTCAGAAGATGTCCTTCTGACATGGGTCATCAGTGTATCGTGAAGGAGTTTAAAGAACTGCATCTCGTCATTAGTTAAGGAAATACTTGGACAAATACGATGCAAGAAGGCAGTGCATCATTGTCTCCAAGGGCCTGAGTCTTCCTTGGAAGGTAAAAATACTGCCTGCAGAGGTCCTTCTGCCAAGGACCCATCTTCACCTATAGTTACTGAGAGCACCATGGAGCTGGACTGCATTACAGAGAATCGCCACGCACAAGGGACAGTCCAGAGAACCTTCCATGAGGCCTGGAGAGGGGGCTGGTGTTGCCCCTTCTCTAGAGTCCTGATCTGCCGAGTGCCCAGTTAGGCTCCTGTTCCTGACTCTACCCTCCCCGGTCCAGCTCACAGCACCAGGGTGTCCATCTGGGAGGTGGCGAGGGCAGACCCAGATGGCTGTCCTTGCAGATGTCCCCAGCTTCCCAGGGGAGTCAGGGGACAGGGTGTGGCACAGACAGTGAGTTGGGGAACCAGAAAAGGCAAGAGAAATCATGGCTGGGTGTGGTCAGGAATGTGTCTTTATGGGGGAGGGAAGGCTCCTCTGCCCGTGAAGAAAGAGCAGAATTTATGGGCAGAGGGTTATTTATCAGTGGGAATCAGTGGGTGCCTGAGAGGTGAGAGGTATTCAAAGGAAATTCATCCATTCTGCACAGTTTTGGGGGAGCCTTTATTATGTGCCTAAAAAAAAAAAAAAAAAAAAAATCCCGGAGTTCCTGTTGTGGCGCAGCGGAAAGGAATCCAACCAGGAACTAGGAAGTTGCAGGTTCGATCCCTGGCCTAGCTCAGTGGGCTAAGGATCTGGCATTGCTGTGAGCTGTGGTGTGGTTGCAGATGCAGCTCAGATCCCGAGTGGCTGTGGCTGTGGTGTGGGCAAGCAGCTGTAGCTCCAATTTGACCCCTAGCCTGGGAACTTCCATATGCCTTGGGTGCGGCCCAAAAAAGCAGGAAAAAAAAAAAAATCCTCACAGTGACCCTTTGAAGGAGGCAGTGGTAGATATTTGGGATGTAAAATGATGTGGTCCTTCTCTGAATGGTCCACCAGGGACTAACTCTATCCCTGTTTCCTTCTCCAGCTTAAGCCAGAAGGTAACTCATATCAAATGACTGCAGCATCCTGACCACCTCGGCCACTCATCCCTGAGTCCTCGGAGGGTCCAGCACCACCAGCATCTTTACCACACTTGCACTAATACCACCTAAGCTGGCACTCGTTCTTTCAGCTGCTATACACCATCTCTAGTAAGGAATCAGTTTATGGGTTATTAGAACCATGGAGAATTTCAGCAAGAACCCGCTGTCAAACCGAGTATTTCCTGTGCTTAGCCAATTGCCTATTTGAACTTAAATGGAAAACTGTACATTTTTGTCTGTTAATTTTCACCTTTATGCATTCAGCCTATTTTTCATAGCCTAGTAAATGTTTTTCCAGTCTACGTTTTTGTCACTCAAGTGCTTTTGCAATGCCTGGAAATGTGGAAAGTCTGCTTTCAAGAGTCTTCCTTCAAAACAGTAAAGTGCAGAATAGCACAGAGATGAGGATGGGCCCTATAACATTTCACCAGAGACTGCCTTCCAGTCAGTTGCTCCAAATTCTTTGTGTGGGGTTGATTAACCAGCTGCTTGCCCCACCTCCATTTTGTTCAGAGGCCAACAAGAAATACTTTCAAAATGTTTTGCAGAAATAAAAATGCATCATGTGTAAGGCATCCCATTAGAAGGGAAGTCAGGTGAGCTTGGCATGGCTTTTCCTGGTGAATCTCCACCCTCCCTCCCCACCAATTCCTGATGGTCACCAATTCCTTTTTTCTAACTGTTTGTAAACTAGGGGAATACTATCGGTTGCCAAAGGAAGTTCTGCAAAGGGAGGGAATGACTTTGCAGACAAAGGATGACATGATTCCACTGTAGCAGGAGAATCAGCTTTCCCCACGGGCAGCATCAGGAAGTACGGACTTGGAAGAATGTAGCAAAGGAAGCTACATCAGGGAGAATGTGCCCAGAACAAAACCACAAGAGGTTTTCCACAAGAGCACAATTTAAAAAACGAATCTGAAAGAGATAGAAGCGACAGAATGAGCTGGAACGTTTGATCTCATCTCGGGATCTAGCCTACCCAGGATTGCTGGGACTGAAGCATGCAGCCCTGCACCAAAGGCAAGTTATACACAAGAAGACAGAGTGCAGCACTGGTTCTTCTGGGAGCTCAGGGTACCAGAGGGGACATGATTGCAGCCAGAACTGTGGGGCATCTTCAGGAGCAATTCTCCCTGCCATCGCTGAAAAGAGCTGGATTTTATTGTGTTTGTTTTGTTTTCGGAGCTGGCTTTGAAACACAGATGTACTCCGTCAAGTCCTGGTTAATTGCCTAGGCATCTTACCTGCAAATCTCACTGCGGCCACCAGAGGCGGTTATTTGCCATAGTTGATAAAGAGGTTGGCATTTCCAAAACATGCCACCTGGTGGCTGCTATTGGAATCACAGGACCAATGTTAACGATCAGCATTGATAAGGATAACAAGGCATAGGATTAAACATTCCATTTGCCAGAGAGCTCACCAACCTGCTTTAGTGTTTTTAAAGCCACAGTAGCCATAAACAGTTCCAGGTGGTGAGAAGAACCACTTGTGGAGGGGAAACAAAAAAAGACCAATGGAAAGACATGTAATAGGAGTATTTGTGTGTGGGGGGGTGATGAATGGAGGGGGTTGTCTGGGCAAGATCGAGGACAAGAGGGAGAAATTTAGAAGGAAAGGAAAATGGATTGGCTTAATGAGATTGGAGGAATTCCTGATCAATGCCTTAGACCCCAGCTAATCTTGTCACTCTGAAGAGTCTCCCTCACTTTACCACTTAAAGCGACTTAATTTAATTGAGCAAGCCTGTATGGAACACGAAGTGCTTCACAAGAGGTGAGCAGTCCTGAGCAGCCAGGAGGAGCTGTTCTCACCTCTTCCTCAAGCCACCCAGAGAGTTTTAGCCCCGGAGTTCTGTGACATGCTTGGGATCTCGGGGGAGATATCTTCCTACATCATGCATTCTTTTTTTTTTTTTTTTCAAATTTTTAATTGTGATGAAATACACATACAATTTACTACCTTAACCATTTGAAGTGCACAGCCCAGTAATTTCAAGTGCATTCACACTGTTGTGCAACCATCACCACCATCCATCTTCAGAGCTCTACTCAACTTCCCAAACGGAAGCTCAGTAACTATTAAATACTAACTCCCTGTTCCTCCCTCCTCCCAGCCCCTGGAAAACCCCCTTCTCCTTTCTGTCTCTGTGATTTTGACTATGCTAGGTACCTTGAATAAGTGGAATCATACACTGTTTGGGGTTTTTTTGTGACTGACTTATTTAGCAAAATATCTCCAAGGTTCATTTATGTTCTAAGTTGTGTCAAGTTTTCCTCCCTTTTTAAGGCTAAGATTCCATTGTATACTTATATACACTACCTTTTGTTTCTCCATTCTTCCCTTGATGGGCCCTTGGGTTGTTTCTTTCATTTAGCTATTGGAAATAACAGTGCTATCTATGAATGTGAGTGTGCAAATATCTCTTGGAGCCCCTGCTTTCAGTTCTTGTAGGTTAAACCCAGAAGTGAAATTGCTGGATTATGTGGTCATTCTATTTATAATTTTTTGAGGAACCACCATACTGTTTCCCCCACGACCTCATGCATTTTTGTGAGGAAATGACACCCCTACTTAAGCTGAACACCAAGCCCCCCAAGGAATGAGAATTGGAGAATTCCTGAGGAGGAACTCCATCTCCAGGTGGGAATGAAGGGCCTGTGTTTTTCCAAATCCTTCGCTCTTCTCCCCCGTAACCCCCAGCCTGGCCATGACTAGTAGCCATATGTTTAAGCCAGATTTCAAATCCACTAAGGCTGGAGTGGAGAAGAACTCCATCTTCCTTGACCGATCGGAAGGGATAGGGACCCACATAGTGAGTTGAAGAGTGAGGTTCTCCGTCTACGTGAAGCCTAATGCTCCTGACCCCAGGGAATTTGGGATCCAGACTTAGGGCTTATCAGATATAGGAGGAGAATCAAGCCTCAGTGTTTTTGTTTTTGTTTTTGTTTTTTAGGGCTACACCCATGGCATATGGAGGGTCCCAGGCTAGGGGTCAAATCAGAGCTGTAGCCGCCAGCCTATGCCACAGCCACGGCAATGCAGGATCAAAGCTGTGTCTGAGACCTATGCCATAGCTCATGGCAATGCCAGATCCTTAACCCACTGAGCGAGGCCAGAGATGGAGCCTGTGTCTTCATGAATGCCAGTCAGATCTGTTAACAACTTTGCCACGACAGAAACTCCAAGCCTCAGTATTGGTATCAGACAACTAATATCCCCTTCTACCCTCACAGGCCTCCCTCGCTGGTGAGGACAGCTCCTCTGGGAGCAAAGATTAGTAAGAGCCCATTCCTGCCATTACTCAGTGCCACCTGCAGGGGGAAGCCTGGCACAGAGGAAAGTGCAGCTTTGGAATCAGAGAGACCTGGGTTTGAATCCTTCCTTTCGTGCTTGATGGTCATATGACCTCAGACGTGTTCCTCAACTTCATGGAGACTCGTTTCGTGGTATTTAAGGCCAATGATGATCACGCTGACGTCACTGTTGTCATAAAGGTGACACGACATGGCAGGTTTCGAGTGCTAAGCCCAGCACTCTCAACTTAGGGGGTCCATGGATGTTTCTTACTTCCTTGCTAGTCTCCTCTCAATGATTGACTTGGATCATGTTCCTGCAGAGTTTTCATCTCTCCAGCCTACCAGGGCCAGCCAGTCTTGGGGGCTGTTCTCACCAACAGTGGCTCTCCCTCTGACTATTTCCAGTTGAATTTTTGGTCCAGCCAGTCTTCTCCAGATTAGCTCAGACACATCCCTCTTCTCCCAATCCCATACATACTTGGGCTGGGGAGGTGTACCCCCCACCCTGTTGGAGCTAATTCCAAGATAAAGCAAGTGCTTTTGGCTCTGCTGTTGTCTCTGGCTACCTGGTCTGTGTGAGGGGAGGTTGGCCGGCCTAGGTGAGCATCACCCATCCAGCCCCAACTTTGTCTGGCTTTTGTTAGATTGTGTTACAACCTTAACGTTACTTAACTGAAGAGGACTTTGGGGGGGGGGGTGTGTGTGTGCGTGCGCGGGCACGAACGCGCACGCGTGCATTAATAGCAATTTGTGATAGATGCCTTTGGCGCCCACACATTCAATAAGACCCACACTCACAAAAAAAGAAGGGAGGAGGGGAGTCGTTTTTATGGGAGATAACATAACTGCTTGCAATTTGGCTATTCATTGTATCTTTGGCATTTTATGTACTGCATTAGCGGAGGCAATTTCATGCATATGGATATAATGCATTAAGTGGAGGCATTTAAATATAGTGAAACTAATTTTATGATGATTAGTTGAAGGAAAACATTGCATTCGTATCATCTATATAGAAGCCAATTTGCATGAAAATGCCCAAAGTTGCTATGCCAACATTTTCTGTGCTGCTGGTCGGGGTCGTCTCCGAGTCAAGACTTTGTATTAAAAATCGGTCTCCAGTGCCCATGTCTTTTAATTCATTGCAAGCTGTAGGCCATTTGCTCACAAAGCGCTCGCAGTAAAACAAATGAATAGCTAAAATACTCATTTGCATGATTCCCATTTGAAAACGATTCCCCTGAAATTAAAAAAGCGTGTTACTCGGTTGTGAAGATGGATGGGCCAGTGAGGCGGGCAATTAATATTTTCGGCGTTCTCTTTAAAGCCCTCCCAAGACTGAGAACAGCACATGCCAGACAAATTGGGCCCCACAACAGTTTCAGGGCCTCGGCGGCAGCAGCTTGCTTCCACTGTCTCCCCTTTATTGTCTCACTTACATTATGCAGTAATTAAAACTATTTACCATTCCTACTTATCCGCCATCTGCTACCGCGGGAGGTTCCTCTTCTTTAGAAAGCTTCTTAAAGAGCGGCAAGAAGAGGCAAAGGCTTGGCCCTGACTGCGAAAAGGGGCCTCAGGTGTCTTTTGCCTCCTCCTGGCTGTGTCCTTCTGTCCCTCCATGAGAGGGATGAAGGGATGACGGAAGGGGTCGTGTAGTGATGCTGAGTTTTGGAGCAAGTTGGTTGTGTGGGGGTCGGGTTAGAGCACAGCGTCCTTCCTCTTTTGGGGGGTGCATTTTGACTTAAATCTGGGGTGATCCACATGTCTAGTGGAAGCCTATGGCCTGGATCTTCTCACCAATAATGACTGTAAAGGTCTGGGGATTTGGCCATGCAGTTGGGGTCTAGGGCAAAGCCATCAGCTACAGTTGCTCAGGTTGTTCACTGCACAACTGTACCCAGCCCAGGGGGCTGGGACAGCTGAAGTCTGTCCTGTGATCCATGTGTCAGACTGAGGTCCTGTGTGGCTGTGTCTGCCCCAGGGAGGCGCCTTCTTGGGATTCATGCAAAGGCACCCTGTGGCCCCTTCTCAGAGAAGCCATTTTGAAAGCCACCAAGTTTCTGCCTCCTTTCTTAGGAAACTAATGACCCCCAGGCTGGTTCAAGGACAGGACCCGGCCCTGCACAGGTTTAGCATTTGTTTGCAGAAGCAGAGTGGGGATGTCCAGAGAGCAGCCTCTTTTGAGAACATTTCCATTTCCTCCAGGGCCCAGCCCCAAAGCCAGCAGACTCAGAGAAACCAGATGTGGCAGAAAATGGGGACAAATTCTCTCAGTAGGACCAAGGGTGGGCCTGGAGCCTGCAGACTCGTGGCCAGTGGCTGCCCTGGGAGGACGGGGCTTGCCCAGAGAACACTTCTGCTCCCTCTTCTTTCCGGAGCCCACCCAGTGCCAGGCACACAGCAGGTTTTCCAAAGTACTTATTGAGTAAAGGCCACAGTGAGGTTTTCAGTCTTGACGTCAAGAAGCCTCCTCTGAGCTTCATCCAGAAGTCCCTCTCACCTCACATCTTGTCTTCCCATTTTTTTTTTTTTTTTTTTTTTTTTGGAGTTCCTGTCCTGACGGAGCGGAAACATCCGATTAGGAACCACGAGGTTGCGGGTTTGATCCCGACCTCGCTCAGTGGGTTAAAGATCCAGCGTTGCCGTGAGCTGTGGTGTAGGCTGGTGGCAACAACTCCGATTGGACCCCTAGCCTGGGAACCTCCATAGGCCGTGGCTGCGGCCCTAAAGGGACAAAAGACCAAAAAAAAAAAAAAAAAAAAGTTTGTGTTATGTGGAAGTTCCCGGGCCCGGGGATCAAACCCATGCCGCAGTGGTGACCTGCGCCTTAGCTGCAGCCACACCAGATCTTTAGCCTTCTGAGCCACAAGAGAACTTTCTTGCCTTCCCACGTTAATGGTCTTTTTTCTGGAACTTCACCAAAGGGTTTAGATTTACCGAGAACGGACTGCCTCGGCTATGACTTTCCTGGCTCCATTCCTCTCTGGAGGACTTGGGGCCACACACAGCAGCACAGGCGTCTGCCATGGAACCCCCTGCCCTGTCTTCCGCTCTCCTGTAGCTTCACCTCTGCCTCTCCCCACTCCTAGAATGTGGGACCTTGCTTGCCCAGGTCCATAGGGACAGCTCTCTTGGCCTCAGTTGCTTATGTGGGTTGGTACTTGGCACGGCTCCATCTCCAGGTGACTCTGGAAGCCCTTGGCAGTGGGCAGGTCATTGAGCATGCCTGGCCTCTCATAATGAGGTGATAATGCTTTTTTGACAATGTTGGTTTGGGTTCTACCAGGAGAGGTGAATTTCAAGCCAGCGCTTTATCCAACAACGGTGTGGTCTGTCTCTGGAATGTGTTCCATGTCGCTGTTGCTAAAGATACGATGTCATCTGGGAGTCACACGTCAGGATCTCCGCCCCCAACACCAAGGCCCCTGCCAGGCACTGGGAGCTCTCCTGCTGTCCAGACTAACCAGAAACTCATTCGCACTAATGGGGCAGAGAGGGAACGTCGGCGGACAGTGTGGGTTGTATAATTAAGTAAATACGTATGTGGGGAAACAGCCAGACTTAAACCAGAGCACACTTCTTTCTCAGACTTGGCCACAGTCACAAGGGAAGCCAGGGGTGCCGTCTGGGGCCTCCCAAATGCTGTTGCAGCAGCAGCTGCTTATTCCACCAATGGGAAATATGCTTCCTGCCCAAGCCTCAGCCTCCATCACCCCTGGGCTCCTATGCACTGATCACTGAGCCCGGGGCAGCCAGTGTGCTCCGAAGGACACTGACCTTGGAGTCTGCAGCCCTGGATTAGAATCTCTCCTTGGCCATTGAATGTCTGATCTGAGGGCAGTCATTCAGGGTCTCTGCCAGTCTCAGTTTTCGCCTCTATTAAGTGGGGTTTCACGCCTGCCTTTTGGCAGTCTTTTGATAGATTGTCTTTCGGCCATCAGTTAATATTCACATTGTGTTTCAGTGCCTGGCCTGTATCTGCAGAGCAGGCGTGTACCCTCCTGGAGCAGATGGGAGCACTGTGCACCGGAGAAGCTCTGCAGGCATAAGCGTGAAAGATGTCTGTTGCCCTCAGCGGTTCAGAGCCGGGCACTCAAAAGACAGGGTCTGCCTTGGCAGAGAAAAGGCAATGCCATTGTATCCATATCTGACATTTCTGAGGACCCACTCTGTGCCAGGCCCTGTGCCAAGCCCTTCACGGGAGTGACCTCCCTCCAATTCGATGGTCTTTATTCTACTAATGGGAAAACTGGAGTTCAGAGCATCTGGGTTGAGTCCCAGAGTCCAGGGCTCTTCCAATCTTGCTGTGGGACCTCAGGCAAGTCACTTGCTCTCTCTGAGCCTCCATCTCCCCATTTCCACCCCACAACTGCTGCAATTCTTTCACATAGTCCATTGGCTGCTACCTATGCTGCACCTCCTGGAAAATCATTATAATTATTACTTTGAATCATTGTTATTAAGATGTGAACAAGAGAGAAGCATTCCTAGTCACGGAAGTAGACATTAGTAAAAGCAAACCAGGAAGCAGGAATCTGGAATTGGGGTGGCTATGGGGCGGGGCCAGGAAATGCAAAGTCAGTCCCAGGGAGACCTTCACCTGCTTTGAATTTGGAGGGATTGGCCAGAGGGAAAAGAGGAGAAATCAGCTACCACTTAGTAACCACCAGGAAAGATCACTACTGGACCAAAATAGAATCCTACGTAGGAAACGATCTTGTTTCACAGCCCTGGGGAAAAAAAATTTAACATAGAGAAGCCATTTAAAGCAGAAAAAATATTTGTATGTAAAAGGAAATATTTTAGGTAGGAGTTGAATACCAAATGATTTTGGGTCTCTGTGGGGAGTAATGAGGCATAGCAAACACACAATTCTATATGCATGTAATATTATCATCGCACGCCTCGGAAAGCTTTTAAATCACAGAAATGCAGTTAGGGACCATTGTACAAAATAAACATCCCACTTGGTGTGTTGCCTGCCCTAAGTTCCTTGATCTAGAGCAGCACTGCCAGATTTTTACAGCCCCATAAATTAACGTGGTGCTGATTTGATTGAGCTAAATTAATAAGACTTGTGCTTTGTTGCAAAATAACTATTACAGTATGTTGTGGGGACGCGCTGCCGATAAGGAAATTGCTGCCTTTAACAATCCCACTGAAGTTTCATGGAGGATTTCAAAACCGATTTTAATTAAAACAAAAGCCGATGTGTGGCAGTAATGTGGGTGTTAAGGAGAGAAAATGCAAAATGTCTTTTTAAATCCATTTTAATATGTCTTAAGGACTGGATGATCGATGTGGTAAGAGCCGGCAGCTGACACCACGCGGGGACCCAGCCTGTGCTGCCTGCCTCAGCGACGGTGGCACCTTGGGCTGTCCCCGGGGCTCTGCGCAGGCTCTGCACTTCCGGCTGAGGGCTCATCTCCTGAGCTGGGGCGCCAGGGCACAGGACTCCCTTTTCAGGTGCTTTCTCAGATCTTGGCAGAAGCTGAGTCCAGTCCTCCTGGTCACTCGGGGCTGGAGCCACAGCAGGTAGTGTCCCTGCCCCCAGGCCTGGCTCCAGCCTTGAAGACCAGCTCCCGCCCCTTCCCTGCTCACCTGTGACCAGCTGCTGGGTGCTGCCAGTCCTGAAGGTAGCCTATGGGAGCCCTGAGGAGCAGGATCTCAAATAAGAAACAGCTGGAGTGTGGTAGCAAGAGGAAGGATGAGTGTTGAGGAAGCCTGAGTGGAGCGGTCAGGCCAGGCACCTGCAGACAGGGCAGCTAGGGCTGGCCCAGGAGCCCCAAAACTGGAACCACTGGGGGCCTTGGGGCCAGAGGAGACCCCACATCAGGACAGACAGTGCTGCTGGTGCGGAGGCAGGTGCAGTAGTCTGGTCAGTCTACCTGGAGACTCACTCTATACGCCTCAACCTCTCATTGCCTCAGTTTCCTCAGCTGTAAAATGGGTCTAATGGTAGAGTTCACCTCACAGAGCTGCAGTGAGGGCTAGATGAGGTCAGTAGCTGGAACACAAATGCCTAAAAATATTAGTTATTGATAAAGAAAAAAACAGTGACAATAACAGTAGCTTCCTTTTTCTTTATCATGTTTCAAACCAGCGACAACTAGCCCTTACTTGAGGTCTTGCCATATAATCTAAACAGTGAGACCATGAAGAAGAGGGGCTAACGCTTGGAGGCCCTGTGATGTTGTGGGCGCTGTTCTGAGCAACTTGTTCATATGCGCTATCTCACTAGTCTTCACAACAGCATCCGTGTCACGAGGTTTCATAAGTGGTGGAATTGGGTGACCCCAAAGCCCTGTTCTGACCCACTAGGTCAGGGGCCTTCAGCCTTCTTTGGAAAAAAAAAAATCATTTTTCCACCCGACCCAGTATGCACACACACTTACAACTAAAGTAGTAGTTTCACAGAATAATACTCTTAATTCAGAGGCTGCATATAATGTTTTTATTTTATTTCCTTTCTAAAAGAAAAACTTGCTCGTGACCCACTACATTTTTTAACAGCATTCTTACAACGCAGCCCTCAGTGTGGAAGATGCCTCTCATACCCATCACTGTGTGAGAGACCTTCTATGTGATGTGACATTCGACAGCCCCACCTACCCCAGGAGGTGGTGGTAGTGTGCCCATTTTACAGATGAGAAACTGAGGTTCAGGAAGGAGTGATTTGGCCCCAGCCCTGGCCATGCAGTGATTGTGATTAATGGTTCAGCAGGTCACGGGCTGTCCCCTGGCCCCACCCCTACACTACATGCCTCATTGAAGGAGGAACTACGTCTGCCCGGTTCCCTTCCCAGCATCCACCCAGCCCCTGGCACCGAGCAGCCTCCAGGAACTGTTGAACCGATGGATATACCATTTCTGGTACTTGCCCTCCAGGGCCCTCCAGGCTCTGTTCCGGAGTTTTCTTCAGCTTCTCTTTGATGCTCAGCCTCCCTCCTTAGGAGGGCTCTCTTGTGTCTCCCCAAAGCAGAACTGGCTTGGCCTTGCAGGTCAAAGGTTGTAGCTGAGAGGACTAGAAATACTTGGAGGGAGAGAGGAAGGGATGGCCCTCTTCGGGGGCTACTACAGGGAGACCCCAGAGCCCACCACTGGGGGCCCAGAAGGAGTGGGCTTCATGAGTGCAAAGAGCAAGGTGTGGCCACTCAGGAGGCACAAGGGTCATGGAAGAGTGAAGAACTGGATTCGTCTCCAGGAGCCTGTGGGGCTGTGGGATCAGGTCTACATCCTTATAGGATGGAGGCCGAAGTGTCCCCATCACTTACTGGGAGGACAGTTCCCGGGAGGCAGCAGCAGCCTCAGCCAGATGTTTGCCCTGAAAACCTAGAAGACCTGGTTAGCCCAATGTCACCCACTGAGGATTGAAGGTGAGCTGTGGAATTCAAAAGATATATGCATTGTCTAGGTCTGGTGGGAGACCCATGTGGATGTAGTGATGGCACCTGCTGAACACCGACAAGAGGTAGAACTCTGGCTTTTGTTGTCTTCATCTGTCGCACAGGCACTGAGCAGGGTCTCAGCAGGGTTTGTGCTGAGATAAAGCCTGCACAGGCAAGCACCCACCTTCAAGGAACTGAGTGTCCAGGGAGACAGACAGACAGTGAAAAGCTGAAGAGGCCCTGTCTGGGACACTGCTCTTGTGGCTGCAGCACGTAGCTGGGTTTCCTCACAGGTTTGGCGACCTGTGTGGGGCAGTTATTCGTGGCTGGGGACTTGGGAGGTGGCAGCACCCTGCCCCCTCCACTCCACTGCCCTCCCACTGGACAGCTCTCATTCTCTGCTTTCTGCTGTGTTCTGTAATTGTTTTTTTTTTTAGGGCCACACCTGCAGCATATGGAGGTTCCCGGGCTAGGGGTCGAATCAGAGCTGTAGCCACCGGCCTACACCACAGCCACAGCAACGCTGGACCTGAGCTGCATCTGCAACCTACACTACAGCTCATGTCAATGCCGGATCCTTAACCCATTGAGCAAGGCCAGGGATCAAACCCACAACCTCATGGTTCTTAGTCGGATTCATTTCCTCTGTGCCATGATGGGGACTCCTCTGCTGTGTTCTGGAGACTTAGAGACTCAAACCCAGGTCTCCAGCCTCCAGATTCAGTGCTTCCCCAAAGAAGCCAGAAAAGCAAGCTCCCTGGCTCCTGTTTGCTGCTGGCACCCAGCCCAGGCCCAGGCAGCAGAGCAGAAGGGACCTTGTGTGTGTCAAGTTGGCTCTATTTTCCTTATAGAATAGAAACTTGAGGGGACCGGGGGGCTGGTCCAGAAAGGGTAACTCAGGCCCCGCAGGGGTGCAGTCAGACCCAGCTGGAGCCCAGTCCCTCGACCTCCCCAGCTCACAGCACCCCTGTGCCCCTCTGCTTGCTGCACCGGGAGGTCCTGAAGGGGAAGAGCAAGTCTTCTTGGCCAGGTGCGTTCACTGTCCCCAGGAACTCCTAGGCCTGACATTAGTGGGAGTTTTCTTTTTTCTTATCCCACATTCCTATTTTGGTTCCTGTGATCAATCCTCCCATTTTTTTGCACTTTAAAGAATTGATTTATTATCACTTCTACTTTTTGAATTGGAGCCATTCTTTCAGTGGTTCCAAGTGAATCCCTCTCACTTATACACTTTTAGTTTTTTCGTATCTCAGGTTCTAATATATTATTTTTTAAAATCCAGTCTAAGGGATTGTGGCTCACTGGATTAAGAACCCAACAAAGTGGCTGTGAGGATATGGGTTCAATCCCTGGCCTCATGTAGTGGGTTAAGGATCTGTCATTGCCATGGGCTGTAGCATGGGTCACAGATGTGGCTCAGATCTTGTGTTGCTGTGGCTGTGGCTTAGGTCGGCAGCTGCAGTTCCAATTCAACCCCTAGCCTGGGAACTTCCATATGTTGCAGGTGTGGCCATTAAAAAAAAAAAAGAAAAAAATGCAATTGACTTTATTATTCATAAATTCACCGTTTTCAGCTCTTCATTTCCTTTTTTTTTTTTTTTTTTTGGTCTTTTTATGGCCACACCCATGGCATATGGAAGTTCCCAGGCTAAGGGTAGAATCAGAGCTGTAGTCGCTGGCCTACGCCAGAGCAACAGCAACGCCAGATCCAAGCCGCATCTGCAACCTATACCACAGCTCACGGCAGCTTGGATCCTTCCACTGCACGAGGCCAGGGATAGAACCTGCATCCTAATGGATGCTAGTCAGATTCATTTCCACTGAGCCACAACAGGAACTCCTTGAATTCCTTTTTTTTTTTTTTTTTTTTTTTTTTGTCTTTTTATCTTTTTCTAGGTCTGTACCCGAGGCATGTGGAGGTTCCAAAGCTATGGGTCCAATTGAAGCTGTATCCACCGGCCTACACCACAGCCACAGCAATGCGAGATCTGAGCCACGTCTGCGACCTACACCACAGCTCGTGGCAATGCCAAATCCCTAACCAATTGAGCAAGGCCAGGGATCGAACCCGCAACCTCATGGTTCCTAGTTGGATTTGTTAACCACTGAGCCATGATGGGACCTCCTCCTTGAATTCCTTTTAATTTTTGTTTTCTAAACTTTTATTGCCTTAGTCTCATTCTTATTTTTGGCCTTTTATGATTCTTTTCTCCTACTTTATTATCCAACTTGATTCTTTATTTGCCCTCCTCTTGCTCCCTTTTTGTAATCTGCTTCACTTGGGGTTGGCCGTTTACACCAGGAACCAAGATGAGCGGATGCAGGGGTCTCATGATGTAGAAGGGCCCTGTCCATACTTGGGGATGGTTGGATGCCTGGGCACCTCACTGTCTTTGTGGTTGTCGATCTGGCATGGCCATTTAAGGAAGGAGCTTTGAATCCCTCATCCAGGTAGTCTCAAGATCATTTCTCCCCAGGCCACACTTCTCAATGTGGTTACAGGACTGGTTCATTGGAATCAAGTTTCCATTGATGTCAACTGAACCTTAAGAAGAGCTGTACCTCTTAAGCCCTAGAATTTTCACACTATCAAGTCCGTGAATCTGAAGCAACCATGCCAAAAGTATGATGCTGGTTGATGGTGCCTCCTGGGGTTTGTCGGTTTTTTACTTCTTTCTCTCTGCTGGACCCTTGTCCAAGCTGCCATTATATTTCACTTTGACCACCAGAACAGCCTCCTGCCTGCTCCAGCCAAAGCTGTTCTGACTCTCTCCAACCTTTCTTCACACAGCAGACACAGCCATTTTTCATGGAGTGACACGTGATTGTGTCATTCACCTGCTTGAAAGCTTCCAAAGACCTTGGCAAAATAGCAAGAGATTAGGAGAATCATGGCCATTCTCCTTGAGAACATGGGCCCATTACTCAGGGTAAGCATGAACTGGAAGGAAGACAGACTGTCTCATCCCTTGCACACCCAGGGACTGTAAGAAAAGTTGCCTTGATTCTGAGCAGGACAGCAGGAGAAAGAGCCATTTCTGAAAAGTGTAATTGCAACCTAAGTCTACATCACCTGATTGATTAAGAATAACCATAGCCATGAACTTAATTCAAAGTGTCTTGGACTACTAATGCCTTTATGGAACCTAACAGAAGTAAACACAGAATATTTTTATCTCGAACCTCAAAAATTACCAAAAATAATTTTCCAAGGAAAATGTGCAACTTAGACAAAAAAATAGCCAAGTACACGAGGAAGCAAGGCTCCAGAAATGAGAACCTGAAGAAACAGCAGAAACACATCTACATGATTTCAGATATTGGCATTGTCAGATACAAAATATAAAACAATGATGCTTACTGTAAAAAGAAAAGATGATAATATCTGCAGGGAACATAAAAATGTTTAAAAAGAGAAAGAGAGGAGTTCCCATCGTGACTCAGCAGAGGCAAATCTAACTGGTATCCACGAGGATGCTGGTTCAACCCCTGGCCTCACTCAGTGGGTTAAGGATCCAGCATTGCCGTGAGCTGTGGTGTAGGTCGCAGACATGGCTTGGACCCCATGTTGCTGTGGCAAACGCTGACAGCTACAGCTCCAATTGAACCCCTAGCCTGGAAACCTCCACATGCTGTGGGTGCAGCCCTAAAAAGACAATCAATCAATCAATCAATCAATAAAAAGAGAAAGTTAGATTTTAAAAAGAAGGAATTATCTTTAGAAATAAAAAACATAATTAATTGAAGTAAACACTCAATAGATGTGTATAATAGCAGAGTAGACATAGCTGAAGAGAGAATCAGTGAACTAGGTAAAGGCAGCAAGGAGAGAAAAGGAGATGGGGAATAGGAAAGAGGAGTTGAGAGATAGGGGAGATAAAATGGAAAAGAGCTAATACGCATGAGATTAGAGTTCCATTTGGAGAAGACTGAGAGAATGGGGCACAGACAGTAATTCAGGAAATAATGGCTAAGCATTTTCAGATACGAAGAAAGGTATAGATCCATAGTTTTAGAAGCTTAATGAATCCCATGAAAGTCAAATAAGTGAAATTCCCATGAAGATTCATCAGAGTTAAACTGGAAAACACCAAAGACAATATTTCTAAAGCTTCCAGAGAAGGGAAAAAACAGGTTACAATCTATTCCATAAATGTATCTAGATTAGGAGCTGACTCTCAACAGCAGCGGTGGGAGCCAGAGAAAATAGAATAGTTTAGCATATGTTCTTTAAAGAATAACTGCTGGCCTAGAATTCTGTTGTCAGTGAAAATGGCTTTCAAGAATAAAGTAACCTTAGGGCTTTTCAGGTAAAAGAAGAAGAAAAAATCTTGCTGTTAGCGGTGTCTCACTAAAGGTAAGATCAAAGATTGTACTGAGGGGAGAAAGAAATTGATCCCAGAAGGAGGGACTGAACTATATAAACAAATGAAGAACACAGAAACTGGTAACTAAATAAAACTAAATGAATATCAGCTACTTTAACCTATAAAGTAGTGTTATATGGGTTTAGAATATAGAATATAAAAACACATAACTCAGGGGTGAAATGGATTTAAAGTGTTTTCTTTCTTTCTTTTTTTTTTTTTTGCATTTTGGGCCATGGCATATGGAAGTTCCCAGGCTAGGGGTTGAATCAGAGCTGTAGCTGCCAGCCTACACCACAGCCACGCCAGATCTGAGCCACGTCGGCTATCTACATCACAGCTCATGGCAACACCAGATCCTTAACCCACTGAGCGAGGCCAGGGATTGAACCCACAATCTTATGCTTCCTAGTTGGATTTGTTTCTGCTAAGCCACAACAGGAACTCCGATTTAAAGTGTTGTAAGACCCCTATAGTCCAGGAGGAGGGTGAAGGTAAGGATTAGTGGTAGCTATTGGTAAATTTTGAATACATGTTGTCTTCATTTCTAGGTTACTACTTAAAAAAAGGATAGAAACAGAATGTACCTTTCAGACTAACTAAAGGAGCAAGTCTGAATGATCAAAAATATTCCATTAATCCAAAAAAGATAAGAGTAAAAGAAATACAGAAAAAGTGGAGTGGACAGCCCAAAATAATGGAGCAGAAATAGATCCAAACATATCAGGAATTACATTAAATGTAGGTGGAATAAATGTTCTGGTTAAAAAACTGAAGATCATCAGACTACATTTAAGAATACTAGAAAAACATCTTGAATGTAAGGATACATCCAAATGGATTAAAAAAAATTGCACCATGCAAATACTTAAAGCTAGTAGGTCTATATTGTATCAAACAGTATAGTCTTTAAGGCAAAAAGAATTATTGAAGATAAAGAGGGCTTTTGTATAATTTTAAAAAAGTGAAGAGGAGTTCCCGTCGTGGCGCAGTGGTTAATGAATCCGACTAGGAACCATGAGGTTGCGGGTTCGATCCCTGGCCTTGCTCAGTGGGTTAATGATCCGGCGTTGCCGTGAGCTGTGGTGCAGGTTGCAGACGTGGTTCGGATCCCGAGTTGCTGTGGCTCTGGCGTAGGCCGGTGGCTACAGCTCCGATTGGACCCCTAGCCTGGGAACCTCCATATGCCGTGGGAGCAGCCCAAGAAATGGCAAAAAGACCAAAAAAAAAAAAAAAAAAAAGTGAGCAAAATACAGCTACATGCAAAAGCATTGATGAAACTCAGACATGTAATGAGTGCAAGAAGCAAAACATCAAATAATTGCTACAGTGTAATTCCATTTCCATGAAGTTAAAAAAAAAAAAAAACCAGGAGAAACTATATTATTTAATGGCTCACAATGAGTAGTAAAGTGATAAAGGCAAGAAAATAAAAACCATAGGCATTCCCGTCATGGCTCAGCAGTAGCAGACCCGACTAGCATCCTCACTTGGGTTTGATCCCTGGCCTCTCTCAGTGGGTTATTGATCTGGCATTGCTGTGGCTGTGATGTAGGCTGGCAGCTGCAGCTCCAATTCAGCCCCTAGCCTGGGAACTTCCATATGCTTCAGGTGCAACCCTAAAAAGCAAAAATAAAATAAAAAGCATAGAAGTCAGCATAGTAGTTATATTTGGGGGGGCAGGGGGAACAGTTATAATCAAAAAGGGGCCCAGAGGCATTGAGGAGTGCTAACTTTTAGGTCTAGTAATCTGGGTGGTGATTTATTAGGTGTTCATTTTATAATTATGCTTCACTGTATTATATATATGTAATGTATGTTTGCATGATTTATTTCACAATGGAAATGTAATTCAACATTGAAAAAAGAATTGGGCCCTCTGAGTTCTAGACCCTGTTCCATCATGTGCTATCTATGAATTCTCTGATACTCCACTCTTTAAGAGATGAAACCAGATTCTTCTCCCCTCCCACTGGACTCAGTGACTTGTGTCTTACAAACAGAATAAAATGGAAGTGATGATGTGTGACCTCAGAGACCGTAAAAGGCCCTATAAATTCCTCACTGTTTTCTCTCAGATCTCTTGCTCTGGGGGAAGTTGTGTCATGAGGACACTCAGTCAGCCTATGGAGAGGTTCATGGGATGAGGAGCTTAGGCCTTCAGCCAACAGCTGAGTGAGTGAGCTTCCAACTCCAGTCAAGACTTAGGTGACTTCACCTGCTGCCAGCATCCTGACTGCGACTACACAGGATACCCTGAGCCAGAACCAACCAGCTATAAGCTATTCCCAAATTCATGTCACGCAGATACTGTGAGTTAACAAATGTCTGTTGTTTTAAGCTGTTGGAGTTTGGGGAGAATTTGCTACACAGCAAGAGATAACTAATACACATCATGAATTTTCTGTGTAGCCAACTTGCATTTCCTCTCTGGGCCTCAGTTTTCTCACGAGCATGGTAAAGAAATTGGACTATATTGTGAATGGCCAATATATTTCATTTCATAGAAATGACAGTCAGTTGGGGGTTCCCGTTGTGGTGCAGCAGAAACGAATCTGACTAGTGTCCATGAGAATGTGTGTTCGATCCCTGGCCTCACTCAGGGGGTTAAGGATCCGGCATTGTCATGAGCTGTGGTGTAGGTCACAGACATGTCTCGGATCTGGTGTGACTGTGGTGTAGGCCAGCAGCTGTAGCCCCCATTTGACTCCTAGCCTGGGAACTTCCATATGCCATGGATGCAGCCCTAAAAAACAAAAACAAAAACAACAACAACAACAAAAAAAACGAAAGAAAAGAAATGTCAATCAGTTGGAGCCCTGGGAAGGACTGAGACTGCACCAACTTCAGGGTGACAAAAGGCACCTATTGACTGGAGGAGAACAGAAGAGTAGTAGCTTATTTACCATGTGCATTCTGCCCTAGACTAAGGGATCACTAAATCCACAGAGGGGACAGCATCTCAACTTCCCCCCCTTACTAGATATAACTCTGTTGGAAGTCCAGACTCAGCACAGCAGTGACAAAAGCAACCAGTTTCCGTCTAACCCAGGTGCCTTGTTCTTCCAAGTCCTCATGTCTGAAATCACTTGTCTGAGCAACACTGGCCAGGGCTCTGGAAATGAGCCTGGGATCAAATCTTATCTATCACTTAATAGCTTTGTGACTTTCAGTGACTGACTTCATCTCTCTAAGCCTCAGCTTCCTCACCTATAAAATAGAGATTTCTAAGGATTGACTGAACTTAAGGCAACTAGTTCACTGGGAGTCATTGGCTCAAACCATGCCCATTGTGGAGCTAGGGATGTTTCGAGGGGTATAGAGAAGTAGCCCAGAGACCCTGCCTTCAAAGAACCTGCTATGTATTTGAGGCGGCAAGTCTTGGGCCACATGATAGTATCAGAGAACATTTTAAGCCAGTACAAGCACAGAGCCTGATGGTCTGGAGTGACTGTATGTGCTCTAGTAGTTTTCAAAGTGTGGTCGCCACAGCAGCAGCATGAGCATCACCTGGGAACTTGTTAGAAATGCAAATTCTCACACTCCACCCATACGTATGGAATCAAACATTGGAGGGGTGGGGGCCCGGCGATCTGAGTCGTAACAGGTCCCCCTCTGTAATTCTGATGCATGGTCAGGTTTAAGAACCTCTGCTCTAGGGGTTCAGGAGAGGACCAGTCATTCATACAATGACTCGCATTTGGATAGAAGAAGGTAAGGGCAACAATGTGAGCAAAGATGAGGAGATGGACCAGCTTGGCATGTTCTGGGCCCAGTGGGGAAAGCAGCTGGATGGAACAGAGTAGGGATGTTGGAAACAGAGGATAGTATAGGGCTAGGGTCAGAGAGGGCTTCACGTGCCAAACAAGGAGCTTGGCCTTGGCTGAACAGGTCACAGGGGGTTCTTGCAGGTTTTTCAGCAAGAGAGTGAAAACAGCTTGGCACCTCTTTTAGACCCACTAGCCAGAATCCTGCCCGAGGTCTCAGCGGGCTCCTGACACAGAGCAACACCTCCCTCCATCAACAGCCGAGAAGACCCCTTACCAGGAGGCAGTGAGGAGGCTGCAAGGGAGGAGGCAGGCCAGCAGCGGTGGCTGCCTGGCTGCCTCCTGTAGAGGGACCTCCGGAGCCTCAGCCTCACATGGGCCTTTGCAGGTATTGAATTATGAATGGAAGTTGCCCAGAAGTAATTGCACACATTATTGCCCCCCTCCCCCCCACATGTGTCCTCCGCGAGGCTGCGGCAATAGATTTCGTGGCTTCAACTCTCCAGGGTAGTTATAAATTAGAGCTCTCACACATTAGCAGCGGGGCAGGGAACCCGCGGAGAGGGAATCCCATCTGGAAGGCCTATGAGGGACAGACCCCTCAACTGTGTGCATTGGTTACCCTCAACTTTTCCTTGCTTGATCTATTCCACCCATCCCTATTAAATAACTAATTATTTAACATCTTTTAAAGCTTTGTTATATATTAGAACAGGCAGGACACAAATGAGTGCTTTTAATAATATAAAAGCCCATTAGCTTCATTTACTGTTAATGTTAAAATAAACATGAGGCAATTTAGATATACTATTCCAATTTCACGGAAACTTTGATGTTTTTCTTCTCTAGTCACATAATTAAGGGAAAAACTACTAATGATATTAAGTTTGTACAGTGTTAATGACAGAAACAGGCACAAGCTGAAATTGCAGCCATTAATATGAAAAAATAAAATATTTAACAGGGGAGATAGATGAGTGCAATTTTAATAAACCAAAATGAAGAAAATTAATTTTAGAAAGTTCCATAGTCTTTCACATGCTACCATTACACAAGCTGTCTAATGTGTTATTTTTTGTGGTCTGGATTATTTATCGATGGTCCGGAGGAATGCCCTGGCTTTTGCGTATTGTTTTGTGGATGATGAAGATTTTTGCCTTTATTCGTTTAGTTCTTTTCCTCTTTCCCTTTGCTCTACCACCAGACCCCAGAATGGAAAAGGCTTTATTTTCAGTGTGTGCTGACAGACCTTACCAACAACCTGTAGGTGAGATGCAAGGATGGCCTCATGTAACCTCCTGAGAGGGTCTAGCAGTGATCACTGACTGCCAGGGCCTGGGTGGTTACAGGGGCCGAAAGCTTGGGGTTGCCTTCCACATACCGGTTGGCTCCAGAAAGAGGCCTTATGTCTCGGCAAGGCAGCTTCAGCTTTCCTCTCTGGATCTGGATCTTGCCCCCTATAGTAGGTTGAATAGCATCCTCTCCAAATTCATATCCACCTGGGACCTCAGCATGTGACCTGTTTGGAAATAAGGTCTTTGTAGAATTGTAATCAAGGTGAGGATTGAGATTGAGGTTGGCCCCAAATCCAGTGAGAGACAGAACAAAGACAGAGACACGGAGAAGGCCAGGAGAAGACAGGTAGAGGCTGGAGTGATGTCACCCAAGCCCAGGAATGACTGGCCACCAGAGCTGGGACAGATGAGGAGGATCTCCCCTGGAGCCATCTGGGGGAGCGTGGCCCTGCTGACACCTTGGGTATATGAGACCTCCGGCCTCCAGAACTGTGAGAGAATGGCTCTGTTGTTTTAAGGCACCAGGTTTGTGCTTATTTGTGACACAGCCTTAGGAACCAATACACTGCTGAAGAGCGACTCCATGGCAGTGAGCACTCCCTGCCGCATCTCAGAGGTCACGGATGGTCCGGGGACAGGGCGAGGACAAGCTGCTGGAAGGGGAGCAGAATGCAGAGCAGGACCAGACGCAGCTGCAAGGAAAGGAAGTCCAGGCTGACAGCAGATGTGGTATCTGCAGCTGGTGCAGCACATGTGGCAACAAGATGGTGGCAAGATGAGCAGTCCTAGAGATACAGGGAGGAGGCCTGGAGCCTGGGGGGCAGGTACTAGGCAGGTTATTGAGCCAGTGACCAGAGCCCAGGGAGGTGAGACACGGAGCCTGGGCACCTGTGAGGCACCAGATGGAACCAGATTCCAATTCAAAACCCATTCATCAAAATAGCAACATGTGAGCTGACGACCCATAACAGTAGCCAGCAGAGGGCTGACTGGGAGGGGTCAGGTACCAGAACCCACACAGACGCTCTGGCTTACGCTGCACCAGGCTCCAATGAGACACCTGCTCCTAATGCCCTCATTGTGTAGATGAGGAATTGGGAGGCGGGCAGAGGTGAAAACTGCCATGAAATGGCATCCTGAGAGCAAAGATTCAACCTAGGAGTCTGAGTTGAAGTCCTGGCCCTTCCGCACCACTGGCTGCAGGGGGACTTCAGTTCAATTTCAGTAATGTTTCCAGATGGCTCAACCCCGCACTAGGCCCTGTGGTCAAACAGCTGACTGGGACAGGGCTGTACAGATGCTGGCTCATGGGACCAGGAGCAGCTTATGCATGGGATCTTTTTTTGTCTCGTGTCAGGAAATCTGAGGTAGGGCAGCTCCCTGGTTTTTTTTATGTCAGTGTCTTAGCACTGGCTTCCAGGATTCAGGCGCGCTTCAACTCTCTCACTTCTTAAGCTTCTAACCCATCCGCCTCTGCTCCACTTTGTGACTTGGGGCCTGCAACACCACATGCCCTATTTCTGCTTTGTCAGCTGCTCCCTGTCAGAGTCGGTCAACAGGAGGTGTTGGAGGGAGTCCGCGAGGCTGGAGGAAGGGCTTACTGTTTCCTTCCTAAGGGTTTCTGGTTCCAGCCAGCATCGCTCTGCTGGGCAAGGCCTCTTCACCCTGGCAGAGACCATTCCTCCAAGCACCAAGACTGAAGGAATCTTCTGGTTTTCCAACTCTCACAGATACAGCCTCGTTGGGGCCCTCCTCAGAGCCTGGACCCAGACCCAGTGGGGTCATCCTCTGAGCTGAGACACCAGCACCAGCCACGCAATAGCCCCTTCACAGAGGTCGCCATTTCTGCTCCATGCACCACTCCTCAAAGTAAGTGTTAATGACTCCAGCCTCTTTCCTTTATTCCCCCAGCCCTAAAAGTAGTATCTTGCTACCTCCCTTTTTACCCTTTCTGTTACCTAGTTAACATTATACCTAGTAGACAATTATTCACCATAAATTCCCCCCTAGCATAACTGGTATGGCTCCTGACTCCTGCCTGGACCCTGCCTTTTTGCCCTCCCATCTCCAGTGTTTAGGTGACATCGCTCCTCGTGGTGACAGGCTGGCTGCAGCAGTTCCAGCTGACAAACGTTGATGAGTAGGCCCCAAGGAAGAAAAGGACTTCTGTCTTTTTGTCCCCGTCCCATGTTTTTTTAGGCAAGGAGAAATATGCAAATTTCCCCTTGCATTTCATTGGCCAGAACTGGATCACATGCCCACTCCTCAGCCAACACCTGGGGAAGGGGATGGGATGCTGTGATTGGCTAAACTAATCAGGCTCCATATACCTGGGGCTGGGGTTGCAGCAGCAGTAGCTGTCATGACTAGGCAGAAAGGGATCCGCTGAGCAAAAGCTGGGCTCCAAGCAAGGAAGAAAAAGGGGATGGGTCCAAGCAGCATCGACTGCTTGTCAGATGCCCTGCTGACAGTTAGAGACCTGAGTGTTAGGTGCTGAGATGCTAAGCAGGGCTGCTGTGGGAGCACAGAAGAGGGCACATGAGTTTGGGGGAGGCCTCAGAGAGCAGATGGGGTGTGAACTGAGATGTGAAGGATGAGGTGGACTTTAGCAGGTAGTAGGTAAGGCAGGATTTTCTGGACAAAAGTTATGATCCTTGCAAAGGCACATGGAGGTGGGGAGCGTATGACACAACTGGAAACAAAGTTTTTGGGTGTGATTTGAGCACAGGGGGACACGGGAGTGGTGAGTAATGCGGCCTTCCAGGTCTGCAGGAGTGGAGCAGGGAAGATCTGGTGGGGTGCGTGGAGGCTGAGGGTGTGTGGCTCCAGTGCCTGCCTCAGGCCTGGAGAGGGTGGAGCCGGGGCTGCCAGCGAGGCTGGAAGAAGGGCCCGTGGGGGATGCATGCTCTGCGGGCAGAGAACTAGGTGGAGCTCCCATCTCTAAGCCCCCGCCACTGACCCAGAGATACCCCTCCTTCCCTCCTCTCCTTCTCTCCACACAGCCCTTGCCTTTTGGTATCACTGAGCAGAACTCAAAGAAGTAAAAAAATTCTTGAGCCCTGCCCACAAGGAACTCAAAGCTTAGGTTTATTTATTTTTTCCTCAGTTTGTTAAATTGTGGTAAAATATGCGTAACATAAGAGGTATCATTTTAACCACTTTAAAGTTTACAGTTCACTGGCATAAATGTAGCCACATTGTTGTGCACCCATCACCACCATACATCTCCAGAACTCCGTTCATTCTTCCTAGACTGAAGTTCTCTTTTTTTTTTTTTTCCAGACCAAAGTTCTGTGCACATTAAACAATAACTCCCTTGGGAGTTCCCATCAGGGCTCAGTGGTTAACGAATCCGACTAGGAACCATGAGGTTGCGGGTTCGATCCCTGACCTGGCTCAGTGGGTTAAGGATCCGGTGTTGCGTGAGCTCTGGCGTAAGTTGCAGATGCGGCTTGGATCCCGCTTGCTGTGGCTGTGGTGTAGGCCAGTGGCTACAGCTCCAATTTGACCCCTAGCCTGGGAACCTCCAGGGGCAACAGCCCTAGAAAAGGCAAAAACAAACAAACAAACAAAAAAACACCCCCCCCCATTCTCTTCTCCTTCCAGCTCCTAGTATCCTACAATATATTTTTGTCTCTACGTATTTGACTATTCTCTGTGCCTCATATAAGTGGAATTATATAATATTGGTCCTTTGTGTCTGTTGTATCTTGTTTAGGTTTTCAGGTCTCATTGGTGTTGTAGCATATATCAGAATTTCATTCCTTTTTAAGGCTGAACAATATTCCATTGTACATATATAACACATTTTGTTTCTTTATTCATCCATCAATGGATATTTGGGTTATTTTGACCTTTTGGCGGATGTGAATAATGCTGCAGTGAACATGGGTGTACAGATATCTGTTTGAATCCTGCTTTCACTTCTTTTTAAATTAATTAATTATTTTATTTTTATGGCATATGGAGCACAGCCACAGCAACATCAGATCTGAGCCGTGTCTGCGACCTACACTGTAGCTCATAGCAATGCCAGATCCTTAGCCCACTGAGCAAGGCCAGGGCTCGAACCTGCATCCCATGGATACTAGTTGGATTCCTTTCACTGCGCCATAACAGGAACTCCTGTTATAGATTCTCAAATCAAATTCCCCATGGAGGGAGGACAGGAGGATTTCTCTTGTCTGCATGAATCACAGGAAATAATTGATTACAGGAATTAATGAATTACTAACAGGAGATATTTAGTTGAGTATATTGCTCTCACTGTGTGCATATAACTGCTTGTTTGAGGGGCTCTGTGTGCAAATGATAGGGTCCAAGAGAGCTGGATGAGACCTGCCAGGCAACTTGAACGGTAGGAGCGGAGTCATCAATCTCCTGCCCTATGCCATCCGTGCGTCAGGCTCTCACCTGGAGACAGGACCTCAGTGGCCTCAGGGAGGCCTTTAAGCTGTGATGTGTAGCAAGGTGGCCCCCAAGTCTCTGACAGTCCCTGAGGTTGATCCACAGGCCAAAGGGAATTGCATTCCCCAACCTGACTATCTGGAAATTCAACATAATGCACATCCCAAGGTGTCTTGTTACTAGCTCAGTGTGGCTTGCCTTTACTTACCTGTTAACATTTCAGTTTTTCTGAAGTGAATTCTTGGATGGGAATGTTTCCACAAACGCAGGCCTGGGAGAAAGGCTGAGAGTCCTGATGCCTGTGACGTGTTCAAAAACCTGAACCATTTGGTGTTTTTCAAGACCCTGTGACTGAAGTGTCCTTACCAAACTGTGTCAGGGAGGTGGGGCAAAGATGATGTGACAACAGGGGTGACGAGGCTGTGAGGGCTCTGGTGACAGAATGAGCCCTATTCGATGAGTTCAAAGACTGGCTTCTCTTTTCAGGCTGTTGCTAACTTGTGGTGCGACCCAGAGAAAGTCACTTCGCCCCTGTCCGGTTTCAGTTTCTCCAGTAAACGCCATCACTGCCTCCCCCCCAACCTCCCCCAGGAGCCTTGTGTGCCTAGGAACCCTGACACCAAGTCTTCTCAGCCTTGACACTCTTGAATTTGGGGCTGAGGGTCCTTTATGTGGGGGCCATCCTGTCACCTGGAGGATTATTTAGCAGCATCCCTGGCCTCCAGACGCCAGCAGACTCTTCCTACCCCTCCACCCCAGAGGTGATGAGCAAAAATGTCTCCAGACATTGCCCAGTGTCCCCAGGGGCCGCACCGCCCCCTTGGGATCTGTGCGTGGGTATGGGCTCTGACTGTGACTCCTCCTTCATTTCTCAAACTCTATGAAGCAACTCCCCCGTGGCAGGCACTGGGAGTGCAAAGTGCATTCTTATATTGTTTATTGAAGTATATTTGATTTACAATGTTGTGTTAATTTCTGCCATCCAGCAAAGTCATTCCGTTATACGTACATATTCTCTTTTATATTCTTGTTATACGTACATATTCTCTGTTATATTCTTTATCATGATAGTTTATCTCAGAAGACTGAATACCATTCCGTGTGCTCTACAGCAGGGCCTTGTTGTGGATCCATTCTGCATGTAACAGTTTGCATCTGCTAAGTGCACACGCCCAGTCCACCCCTCCCCGCCCCCCCAAATGCCGTCTTTATGGTGCTTCTCCTCATGTGGTTCACGGTGCAGCAGCCGAGGCAGGTCATTGGGGCGGTGATGGTGGAGGAATGTGGGGTGCTCTGAGGACTGAGAAGAGGGCACCTGACTTGAGGAGAGGGGCCTGGAGGATTGTCCAGACTGAGTCCTGTGAGAGGCACGCAGGCCTTCTGGGATGCTCACCCTGAGGGGGACGCCCTTCATTTGAGGCCCAGTTGGAATTCAAGAATGTGATCTCAGAGCCTTGGGCAGTGGGCTCTTGTCAGCCACTAACATCTTGGCCCTGGGCTGGTTTAGCAGCTGTTTGCTGGCATCCTTCCAGGCTTAGCTCACTGGCCACCTGCTCCATGAACTTTCCTGTAGGCTTTAGCGGAAGTGCTGTCCCCCTTCTCACCTGCTGTAGCCTAGAGGGAATGAGCCCTATAAGTTAGGTGAGAGTGGTGGAAAGTAAGACCTGGAGCATATACAGTGCTTGGAAGGGGCAGATTGGGTGGATCAGTGCGTTAGGGTCTGTGTCTCAAGCAGCTGGGACCCAGGGAGTCTGGCGTGAGGGACCTGTGGCCTGGAGACGAGGAGGAAAGAGGAGAGTAAGGTACTGAGTCGAAACCCCATCTTCCTGATTGCCTTGTCTCTCGATGATCCTGAGGGGACCTGCAGGCTATGAGGGTGCACTTGACCCAGTTGTCAGTACATAAATGTGGCCTATGGACCAGTAGCATCGGCATCTCCCAGGAGCTAGTTAGAAATGCAGAGTCACAGGCCCAATGCCAGACCTATTTAATCAGAATCTACATGCTAACAAGATCCCCAAGGACTCATTGTACAATAAAGCTTGAGAAGCATTGTTCTGGCAAACAAGAAATCCATGTTTATTTAGGGAGGCCATTTCTGTGACCCTCCCTGTGCTAGGCACTGGGGAGGTTACAAAGTGGAGCAGGTGCATCCTCCCTGTGCTGTTTATTCCCTGCTGGCCAGGAGACAAGACTCCCACAGCATCCTCCGCTGGTGGCCCACCATCTGAAGGGTGAAGGGTGCCTGTCACTCGAAGCCCTTGGCAGTCAAAAACTCACATTCCCTCTCTAGACCCTTCCTCCAGGATTCCCCTCCAGATACTCCTGCCAAACGGGGCCCTGGCCAAGCTGAACAATAAGCAGTTTCCCAGCACATGCCTTGCCTTGCAGATTCCAAGTCTTTGTCTGAGTGGCTCCCATGCCCATAAAGTACCTTTCTGAGTCATGCAGTGCCCATGCAAAGGTCACCTCCTCCTGGAAGCCCATCCTAGTGATGCCAGAAAGATGTTACCAGAATCCGGGTTCTTGTTCACACAGTCGAAGAATGAACTCTGTGAACACACAGGCAGCAAGCAAGCAAAGTCTTTATTACAGGAAAGCAAATAGCTCCCAGGGCTGCTGGGAGGGGGGAGAAGATCCCCCCACTCTATTGTCCTATAGGGTTTTTTATCCCTTTAAGGTGGGGGGTACCAACGTGGGGTCCAGAAGGGTGCGGTTTTCTCCCATTGGCCTTGCCTAGTTACCTCTATGAGTCCTTGTCCAATAGGGGTGGAAATGTCCCATAAGTTTTATGGTTTCTTTGTCCTTCTCTTCCCTTAGACTGAGTCACCATTCCTCTCATTCCTTTTCTATCAGTTGAGGAGTGGGCTAGAGATTAAGGTCCGTGTGGTGGAAGGCACATTTCCTATGGTAAACAATGCTTGTGTGGAAGGCCCCCTTCCTATAATAAAACAAGGCCTGTGGGGAATTACTCTCTGGAGCCCTTAAACCACAAATGTTAATCAATGGCCATATCAAAGAAGGCTTGAGGCCCATGCTCCTACACTGACTATCTGAGTTAGTATTCTGCCTCACTTGAGAATATTAACTCAGGTAGGCAGAATACTAACTCAGGTAGTCAGTGTAGGAGCATGGGCCTCAATACATTCTTTGATATGACTGTTCATCCCCACAGGCCTTGTTTAGTATAACAACTGTACCTACACCCAGATGGACATTAATCCGTAATCCACTATGACTCAGTTTACAGGAAGAGAAGGGCAAAGAAACCATGAGACTTAACAGGACATTTCCACTCCTCAGACCCCTATTGGACCAGGACTGATCTAGGTAACTGGGCAAGGCCATTGGGAGAAATCCACATCTTTCTGGACCCCACGTTGGTACCCCCCCATCTTTAAGGGTAAAAACTCTATAAAGACAATAGAGAGAGGGGTGCTCTTCTCCCCCCTTCCTGCCGTCCTGGGAGGTATTTGCTTTCCCGTAATAAAGACTGCTTGCTTGAGATCTCTCTGTTCGTGGAGTTCTTTCTTTGACTGCATGAACAAGAACCCGGATTCCAGTAACATCTTTCTGGCATCACTAGCACCAAACTGATCTCTGCCTCCTGGGACCCACTGAGTTCTCTCCCCTGTCCTTAGCCATGCCCTCAGCCTGGATCCATGGCAAGACTGAAACTGCCTGAGTATAAGAGTCAAGTTTAACTACTCTTGCAACCCATGCCAGAGGCAAGTTCCGTGAGGGTTTGTTCATGGACCAGCTGAGTGACCATGGGCAGAGACAGGGGCTACCTGACCCTGTGACCTGAAATGGGGCCCTAGTGGGTATAGGGGAGTGGAGAATGGAAACTGACACTGAGCATTATCCACCTTCCTCCTCAGAGGAATCTTTGGAGTCTCTATTGTAACCTCATCTGACAGAGAAGCAGTGTAGGCTCAGAGATGTTAAGCTACTTACTCAAGGTCACACAGCTAGCAGGACTGAACTGGGATTCAGACATCCATCAGTGTGGCTCCAGAGTCCATATTTGTCAACTATACTGTGAATTGGTCTCAGAAAATCCATATTCCCAGTTGTGCTATGTCAGTCAATGTGAAGCCAAGATTTATAGAGCAAAAGATAATTTTGAGGTCATCTGGCCCAGCTCCTTATTTTTACTGCTAGGAAATTGAGGCCGAAGGAGCAGAGAAATGACTTGCCTGAGGATGTGGCAGAGCCAGAACCAGACCCCTGGACTTGGGTAACCAAGAAGCTATCCTGGAAGGGAAGATCCTTGACGTGGGCAGGGAAGGGGGCGCTCTCAGTATCTACGTTACCAGGAAACATGGTGCCTCACTTCATCCTCCCAACAGCCCTTTGGATCAACCCTATTTTACAGGGTTAGGAGAAAATGTCAAAGTCTTTGAAATGAGCAAAAACAGCTTGCTTGATGTCTTGGAGAGTGCTCCTTTCTGGGGTGATCTGTACCTTTTATTGTCTTTGAGCTAGTTTATAGCTCCAGAAGTTGTAGAAAACTGATAATAATGCAAATGATTTTTGGCTAGAGATGCAAATAAATTTTGCCTGTTGGAATGCAAATGACTGTTGCCCTGAGGATGTTGACCAGTTTGGCCACTGTTTATAAATTCATTTCAGATCACCTTCTGTGTGTAAGGTCTAAGAATTCTTTGAATCAGCGTTTACCACCTTACTGGTCCCCTCATTAGTTAGTTAAATCTTTTTGATGTTTGTTCATCATTTTCATCATTTGTATTAAAGTGGTTATTTTACATTTTAAATATTATCCTTGAACATAGATGACAAAACTCAAAACGTCAGCACCTTGTCCAAGGTCTCAGCTTGTAAGGGCTCCAGTTTCATTCCAAACCGTATATTCTTTCTGCTTCCTGCCCCCATAGTCAGCGTTGCACCTCTCCTTCTCAGAGCTCCTGGATTACAAGGGGTACAGCTCTGTGGTGCCCTTAACCTCTTGGATCTTCACTTTCTTCAGTTGTTGGCTGAGAATCTAAAACCTTCCCCACTGACCTGAGTTAGTCAGAGTCGTGTGTATAGGGTAGCACTCTGAGAAAGATGAGAGCCAAGGAAGTGTATGTACTAATGGGGGCCCATGGACCCTGGGCTTGGATGTAGGTCCAAGAGCTAATTCTGGCTTCTCCACTTGGCAGCTCTGTGACCTTTTTCAAGCCGCTCAGTCCTGTCTTGGACTTGCTTTCTCCTTGACTGTCAGCTGGGCTTACATACCTTACAGAGGTATTGTGGGGATAGAGGGAGGTGATGGATGGCAAGTGTGTTGTAGATGAAGGGCCATAGACAGGTAAGCCTTAGGCTGAGTACAACTGGTTATCCTCACTCCAGAGGCTCTGGTGTGGAATGGGTGAGGAAGTTTGAATCTGCTACTTCTCTGAGGACAAATGTCATGGCTAGGAGTGGGTGGTAGTGGTGGGGTTGAAGGAATAGGGGAGGGGCTCCCATCTTGGGCTTTCTGCCCCTCACCCTCCTGTTTGCATCCCAAGGCCAAGCCAGCCACCACTGTGGAGTTTGCTTTTATCTAGAGTCAATTTCCCAACAGGGATTCATTTTCCCAGGCCCTTCAGACACCTGCTGAGCCGGTGCAGGTGTTCCATGATAAGATCATTCACAAAACCCTTTTGCACCAGCCCATAGGCACGTCCCAGTTTATTTATGGTTACTTGAGGATGCTGGAGCCCTGCCCATTTGGGTGTTTCCTGCAGCTGACTTTTCACCAGGTGTGAGCTTCTTTGAGCACAGCCAGCTGAGCGGCTGTGGAGTTGCTACTTGGTCCAGAACGAAGGCCCCCTCTCCCATCCTCCCCTCCACCAGGACAGGACATCATGGAACCTCAGGGTCAAAGGACGGCAGATGTTTTCCAGTCCAGAAGCTTCTAAATCTGGTTGTTACTTTATCAGAATCACCCTGGGGGAGGGGGGGGGCTTTTAAAAACCCAGATTTAAGGACTTCCCACTGTGGTACAATGGGATCAGCAGTGTTTTTGGAGCACTGGAATGCAGTTAAGGATCCCTAAGGATCCGGCGTTGCCACAGTGTAGACCTGATCCCTGGCTTGGGAACTCCACATGCTTTGGGGCGGCCGAAAAAAAAAAAAGTTCCAGATTTAAGAACCCAGGCCCGGAGTTCCTGTCATGGCACAGCGGAAATGAATCCAACTAGGAACCATGAGGTTACGGGTTTGATCCCTAGCCTTGCTCAGTGGGTTAAGGATCTGGCGTTGCTGTGAGCTGTGGTGTAGGTCTCAGATGCAGCTCGGATCCAGCATTGCTGTGGCTGTGGTGTTGGGCGGAGGCTGCAGCTCCAATTAGACCCCTAACCTGGGAACCTCCATATGCTGTGGGTGCGGCCCTAAAAAGACAAAAGACCAAAAAAAAAAAAAAAAAAAAAGAACCGAGGTCCTCTAAATCAGAATCTAAAAGTGCAAGGCATGGCATGGCAAGCTTTATTTTAAAAATCTTCCCAGGGGCTTCTGGTGTCCAACAGCCTGGTTTGGAAACCACTTTTCCAAAGCCATCTTTCTCTGAACAAGGAGGAGCCCTTGACACAGGGATGTGAAGGCAAGTGTCAAGGTCACCCAGACTACCTGTGTCCCCTTTTGGGTTTTCTGTTCCAAAAGGGCAGATTCTTGGGGGCTTGGCATTTTCTCTGAGCGAAGCCGCTTGCAGGAGCTGCTGTAAGGAGCATGGAAGGGGGAAGGAGTTCTCTGCCTCATCCCAGATCAGATCTGGCTGTGAACAAACGAGGAAGAGCTTTAGTGTAAGCCTGGCTGAATGGATAATTAAACAGATAGCGAAATAGAATGCTGTTCCCCACACTTCCCGGGAGCTGGCTCGGGGAGATAATATGGCTTTCCTGTCGTCAGGAGGCACAGGAGGAAAAACAACTGGGCCTGGCCGTTGGCCATTTAACAATATTGCTTTTGTAAACAAGTTGGAAAATCCAATAACTGTAAAACTTATAGCATGTCCTTTAAGAGCCTCTGTCTGTTTTCCCCATAAATGGACAGGCGTTTCCGACTGAAGGTGTTCTAATTAAACAGTCCATGTCTCCAGGGGGATGAGGTCATCCTCAGGAAGGAGGGTCTGATCTCTCGCAATGGCCTGGGGACTGGTGGTAGGGGGTGAGGTTGGGGTGCATTGGCAGCAGTGTGTTACAGCTGAATCACTCCAGTTCTCCCTCCTGTGCTCTGCAACTGGAGGGGACCATTCAGTACCAGCTTAAGGAAGCAAACTCTTAGGATGAAACCCCAGCAGCGAGTGCCCCACCCCCAACGTAGGCACCCCCCGGCGGCCAGCGCTTTGAACTGGGAAAAGGAATGGCTGTTTGGTTCACCCACAAAGAAATCCTTTGTTGGAGGAATCAAGAGAATGTTTGCTAGGGGCTAGTGCTGTTGCCTGCCTAGAGGAGCTCACGGTCTTGATGGGGAATGAACATATGCACACATATACCTTGGAAAGGACTCCAGAGGGAGAGCCATGTGGCGAGTGGCTACAACAGACAGTGGGGGCAGGTGCACCAGGGGCCGGGGGTCTTTAAGGAGGAATCGCAGAAACTCAGGGCTGGGTGAGGCTCCAAAAGCCATTTGATCCACCAGCCAGCTCCCACTTTCTGCCTCTCTTGCCTCATCTGCCACATTTCACAGGTTAAGGGCCATTCTTCGACAAGGCTCTCACCCCAGACACCAGCTGCAAATTCGAGGGTCCCCAGGGCTACCTTTACTCCAACCAGAAGGCTACAAATTCAGGAGTTTCTGCAACCACCTTCAAGTTCATAATTTGATAGATTCTCAGAACTCAGGAAAGCACTATATTTGTAATTATAATTTTATTTTATTTTATTTTGTCTTTTTGGAGCTGCACCTGTGCCATATAGAGGTTCCCAGGCTAGGGGTCCAATGGGAGCTATAGCTGCCAGCCTACAACACAGCCACAGCAATTCGGGATCTGAGCCACATCTGTGACCTACACCACAGCTCATGGCAATGCCGGATCCTTAACCCACTGAGCAAGGTCAGGGATTGAACCTGTGACCTCATGATACTAGTCAGGTTCGTTAACTGCTGAGCCATGACAGAAAGTGTAATTATAATTTTTAAAAAATTGTGACAAGATACACATACCATAAAAGTTAGGACTGGCATATGCACACTGACGTATACGGAATGACTGGAAAACGGGGACCTGCCGTATAGCACAAAGAACTCTGCCTAATATTCTGTGATAATCTATGTGGGAAAAGAATCTGAAAGAAAATGGATGTGTGTACATGTATAAAGGAATCACTTTGTTGTCCAGCAGAAATAATCACAACTTTGTAAATCAACTATACTTTAATAAACTTTAAAAAATGAAAAATTTACCATCTTAACCATTTCTATTTTGTTACAGCATAGTTGATTTACATGTCATGTTAATTTACGTTGCACAGCAGAGTGACTGGTTATGCACATATATAAATTCTCTTTTTCTATTCCTTTTCATTATGGTTTATCCCAGGAGATTGGATATAGTTCCCTGTGCTATATAGCAGGACCTCACTGCTTATCCACTCTAAATGTAATAGTTTGCATCTCCTAATCCCGTACTCCCAGGCTATCCCTCTCCCTCCCCCTCCCCCCTGGCAATCTCCAGTCTGTTCTCCTTGTCCATGGTCTGTTTCTGTTTTGTAGATAGGATCTTAACCCATTTTTTTTTTTTTTTTTTTTAAGGCTACACTCACGGCGTATGGAGGTTCCCAGGCTAGGGGTCTTATCGGAGCTACAGCTGCCAGCCACAGCCACAGCCACATCCACAGCAACACAGGATCTGAGCCACGTCTGCAACCTACACCACAGCTCATGGCAACGCCAGATCCTCAACCCACTGAGCGAGGCCAGGGATGGAACCTGCAACCTCACGGTTTCTGGTAGGATTCATTTCCACTGTACTGCAATGGCAACTCGAGGATCTTAACCATTTTTGAGTGTACAGTTCAGTAAAGCACATTTACATTGCTATGCAGCCCATCTCCAGAACTCTTTTCATGTTGCAAAACTGAAACTCTGGACCCATTAGAAACCCTCTCCCCATTCCTCCATTCCCCCAGGCCTGGCCACCACTCTCTACTTTCTGTCTCTATGGATCTGATTACCCTCGGTATCTTGTACGTGGATTCATCAGTATTTTTCTTTTTGATGGTTACAGTGGTATCATAGTAAAATGTTACAAATCCAATCAGTCAAAGGGAGAGACACAAAGGGTGAGGTCTGGGAGGGGTCCGAACACAAAGCTGCTGTCATCCTCAGGGATGTGTTACCCTCAGCCTGGAAGGGTAACAAAGTGTGTTGCCAACCAGGGCAGCTCACCAAGCTTGGTGTCCAGAGTTTTTATGGAGGTTTCATTACATAGGCATGTTGGGGCAAATCATTGGCCACGTGACTGAACTCCTCCTCCAGTGTGCACGCACGCACACACCCACAGACACACACACACACACATACCCTACCCAGGTGAGGCTGACATCACTCACTCAAAGCCCACCCTCCAGTCACAGCATTGGTCCTTCTGATCCAGCCAGCACCCCCACCCTGAGCCATCTCAAGAGCATAAACGATGGAGAGGCCCACCGTGAACCACCTCATTAACTAGCAGTTGTGGACTGAGGCCCACCGTGAATAACCGAGACACCTCTATCCCTGGGGAAACTGCAAGGGACTAGAAATTACCTCCGAGGGCCAGGGGATGAAGGCCAGTCAAATTTCTTATTACACGGCATCCCAACATCGCTCCCTTTATCCTGTCACTCCCAGAGGCCTTCCTAGTAGACCACTCACCCACCCACTGGCGAACGTCCTGGGGACCCAGTCCTGGGCCTGCTCTGGTCATTTAGCTCCATGTGGCCTCAGGGGTATTACTTTACTTTTTTGGGGGGGGGTCTTTTGTATATTTAAGGCCCCACTCGCAGCTTATGGAGGTTCCCAGGCTAGGGGTCGAATCGGAGCTACAGCTGCCAGCCTACACCACAGCCACAGCAACACAGGATCTGAGCTGTGTCTGTGACCTACACCACAGCTCACAGCAATGCTGGATCCTTAACCCACTGAGTGAAGCCAGGGATCGAACCTGTGTCCTCGTGGATGCTAGTGGGGGTTGTTAACCACTGAGCCATGATGGAAACTCAGGAATTATTTAACTTCTGTGTGCAACATGTCAGCTCCATGAAGGCAGAGATGGTAGTCTTGTTCACTGATGAATCCCAAGGGCCTGGAACAGTGCCTGACAGGGACAAGATAGTGCTCAATCAATATTTGTAGAATGAGGAGTTCCCATAGTGGCTCAGTGGTTAACGAATCCGACTAGGAACCATGAGGTTGCAGGTACGATCCTTGGCCTCGCTCAGTGGGTTAAGGATTCGGCGTGCCGTGAGCTGTGGTGTAGGTTGCAGATGCAGCTCGGATCCTGCGTTGCTGTTGCTCTGGTGTAGGCCAGCAGCTACAGCTCCAATTAGACCCCTAGCCTGGGAATCTGCATATGCCACAGGTGCAGCCCTAGAAAAGGCAAAAAGACAAAAAAGTTTATATATATATTGTTGAATGAATGAATGAATGGATGAATGAATATACTTCAGTCACTTTACCAGAACCGTGAAGATTGTTGCCAGAGTCCGATGTATGGGGGCCCTTAGGGAACGGTAAGATGTTAGGCAGGGTTGAGGGGCAGTCACTCTTACCAAAGCTGTGGCTGGGGCCAGGTTAGCACCTCCCTGGGAACAGGTGCAGCCTTATCAGAGGAGCCTTCTAAGGATCTCTTGCTTTGACTCAAGGGAATGACCGGGCACAGGGGGCTGAATAAGGTCCTCTGATATTCACAGGGGGTGTCACCAGGCCCCACTGCCTCAGCTCAGTTTCCAAAAAGGCTTTCGTTCCCTGGAGAATGGGTAGGAATGTCCACCTGCTTTTTCTCCTAAGGGACAATAAACACTAGGAAGACATTCTATCTGCTGATGTTTGCCAGGCCTTTTAGCCTCAGTTACTCATTCAGGTCTGTGTTTGGCAGGTGAGGACACTGCAGCTGAGAGGTCAAGGCTTTTGGGGACGAGGAGGAGAGTGTCCATAACCCCAGGCCCTCCCTGTGCAAGAGCCTGGCTGGGGCTGGGCTGGGCTGGGGTGAGCCTGTAGTGGCCTGATTAGTGGCCCCCAAAGATATGTCTGTGTCCAGGAACATGGACATGTGAATGTGACCTTATTTGAGAAGAAGGGTCTTTGCAGATGTAGTTAAGTGTCTCAAGATGAAGTCATCCCAGACGACCCAGGTGGGCCCAAAATACACAGACAAGCATCTTTGTAAGAGGCACACAGAGAACAGTAATGGGGAGGAGAGGAGGCCGTGGAGAGACAGGAGGGAAGCAGCCACAGGCAAGGAACAGCTGGAGCCACCAGAAGCCAGGAGAGCATGGAAGGCTTCCCCCTAGAGCCTTCAGAGGGAATAGGCCCTGGCAGACACCTTGGCTTCAGGCTTCTGGACTCCTGAACCATGAGAGAATCAGTTTCTGTTGTTTTAAGCCACCAGATTTGTGGTAATTTGTTACAGCGGCCCTGGAAAACAAATATAGAGGCTCTAAATGGTACCCCACACTTAGCATGGCCTCCCCTCAGAACCAGGAGGGAAATCAAGGCTGGCACCCAGGCAGAGGGGACAGTAAGAGGCTGTGGCAGATGTGGGTGAAAACCCAGCCCATAGACTTCTCCCTCTCCATCCTGGTGGGAGAAGATCCAAGGCCTCCAGTGTCCACTCTCCTCTGTATGGGAAGAAACTCCCTCCTGAGTAGTCTAAGCCAATCACAGTGAGCCTTGTCTCCTTTGCCAGTGATTGGTTAAGGGGTGGGTATGTGACCTTGTCCTGGCCAATGAGATGTGAAAGCTTTCCTGGCTTCTAAAAAGGGATATAGGGAAAGATGGTCCCTCATTCTCTCATGGGCTTATTGGGGTGTAGATGGAGCCACCTTGTGACCATGAGGACAGTGAACTGGCTCACTGAGGATGGCCAAAGGCAAAGAGAGAAAGGAAAGTACCTGACTGCCTGTGATGTTGTCTAGCAGTTGATTAATCAGCCCAGGAGCTGTCCTGCCCTTAGGCTTCTTGTAGTGGTGATAATAAATTCCTTCTTGTTGAGATTGTATGAGTTAAGAGATTTCTCCAGTTGCAGTCAAAGCATCTCCATGTAGTGGTTTTCAAATGTTGTTTTTACCAAATCTCATAGTGAAAACACTTTATACTAGAATCTGGTACACAGAGTCATGTGGAAAACTGAAACAGTTTACAAGATAGTACATGAGACAATCTGGTATTTAACACATTCTGGTTTTTATTTTTGCTTAATAAAATTAAGCCCGATTGGGACCAGATTGCTGGCCCCAATCTAGCATGCTGATTTCATGACCTACCAATGGTCATGACACACAAGCTGAAAAACACTATTCTGAAAATGTACAGAAATAGATGCCAAAGAGAGAGAGAATTAGAGGGAAGGAGTCAAGCAACCCCGAGGAAGCAAAACCACACAGACCTGGCCTCAGACCCTGAGATGTTACAGACATCACTGAAGTGGCTTAGGCATAAAAAGAGAGATGGAGGAGGAGAAGCAGGGAGATAGATGAAATCCACACAATCAGAACCACTCTCCCACAGACACCAATGTGACTCCTGGGAAGGGCAGAGAAGGAGAGAAATCAAGTGGAAACACAGGAGCCTGGGGATGAGGAGCTGGAGACAGGAAATGAGCAAACGCATGGAGATTCCAGGACAGATCCAGGCATATGTGGCCAAGGGAGCAAAAGAGGACGGGGATGGACCCGTGTGAGAGCAGTGGTCCTGGAGAACAGAGGCAAGTTCAGGGCTGGGGTCGGTCACTGATTGGCTGTGTGGCCTTGGCTGAGGTCACGTGCCAACCCCACCCCCCACCCCCCCGCCAGCCTTTGCTTTCTTTCTCTGGGAAATGGGGCCAACCATCTCTTTCATATGAGTGTGGAGAAATTCATGATGGGTGTACAGGGACGGTCCAGCCTCTGAAGAGCTGACCTCGTGGACCCCTACCCACGATGGGACAGAGGTTCTTCAGCTGCCATGCACCCAAGACGTCCCCAGGGTCCCTCCCCTGAAGGCCCCTTCCCCCGCTCCTCCGCCCAAAGGAGGGAAACCCATTTCCCTGGGAACAGCTGTGTTTCCTCCACAAACAAATGTTCCCTTAAAACGTTTCTGAGGAAGAGCGGATGGTAATGAGCGCACATCTGGCCCATCGGCACACTTTCATTTTGGCAGCTCCAGAGCCCGCCAAGTGACTATTCCCTAATGTTCATCACGTCCCAGCACCTGCTATTCCCAATCAGGCTTGTACCACTACGCCTCAATTAAGAGCAAACGCGGGGCCGAGTGAACGAAGAGGGAGAAACCCCCTTTCCCAACATCCCTCCACTCTGCTCAAAAGCCAGAGAAGGTCCGGGAACCAGCAAGGGCACCCGTTTCTGCCTTTGCCATCCCACCATCCCTCCCTCCATTCCTTCCTTCCTTCCATTTTTCCTCCCTCCATCCTTTCCTCCCTCTATCCCCGCTTCCCTCCATCCCTCCCTCTCTCCATCCCTTCCTTTTTTTCTTCCTCCCTCCCTCCCTCGCTTACCTGTGCTGTGGCCTTCAGGGATGCAGATTTGGACACATCCTTGTCCTCAAGCTGCCCACAAACTCCTAGACAGACATACCTCCTCCCTGTAATACGGAGGTTGGCAAACTCGCTTTGCAGGGCACTCGGTCTGTGGCACAGCTGTTCAACTCTACAGTCGTATCACAAGAGCAGCCACGGACAATATGTCAATGAATGAGCATAGCTGTGTTCTAAGAACATTTTGTTAATAAAAATGGTGGCAGGCTTTAGCACTTGAGTCGTAATTTGTTGACCCCTGCTAGACTCTCAATCCAAAGTCTAGCATCTTGGGATGTCTGCCTTTACTATCATCCCACCTGCTGTATCACATGAGCCCCATCTGCCCTCCCCCAGCTACTGAGAGGCACAGCTCATTGGACCAGGGTGACACGTGACCCAAGCCCGACCACTCCCAGACTTGGGAAATGGACTAAAAGGGTCAGCTTGTCTCTGGTACTGATCTCACTGGGAGCTAAATTGCCATGTCTTATCTCTGCCCCCTGGATGAAAGAAGCAGAAAAGTCCAGGCTTCAGAGCATGCGGGTGAAGCAGCTGGTATGGAAGGCTGCTGCCTGGGGTCCCAGTGGCCTTCCAGACTCTGTAGCGTCCCTTCTTGAGCCCTGACTGAACCTTTTGCTTCCCAAAGCCCTGCTGGATCCTTACTAAAATGCCTGCTTTTCCGTTGATGACTGCTCAAACTGGTACCTGCTTCAAAACCAAGCAAAGCATCCTCATCCTCAACTCCTTTCTGCTTCTGCAGGCCCTTCCTGCAATGGCTTGGCCTCTGTACCAGGGCTCGTCCTGTGGCGGATACAGACAGGCAGGGTCGTGTCCTTGACCTCCAGCAGCCAATTGGTTGCCTACCCATAGGGGAGATGGACGTCCTGTCCCTCACCTGGCACAGCTTTCAGTGGTCGATTAGGAGCCCATTATCTGCCAAGGAGTGAGGGGTACAGGTGAGAGATGGAGGAATCTGTGGGCCTTGTGTTGACTGTCACTGGGCAGAAAAATAAGGGAGATGGCATGAGTGTAGAGAAGCATTTTCCAAATTGGGCTCATGGAACCCAGTCCCAGGAGGGCTCTGATGGTACCCACTCTCCTGTTCTTCCTCACCCAGAGACCTCCACTTCCAACTGTGTGATAATGTGCCCCTTAAAATTACTCAGCCTTCCAGGAGCCCTTGCAGGGTGTTCATGTGACCTGCTTCTGGCTGCTGGGATGTTAGCAGAAGTCTGCTGGGGCAACTTCTGGGATATAAAAGTTCAGCTCACCTTGGCTCTTTGCCTTTTCCCTTCTTCCTGCCTGGAATGGAGCTGTGGTGCCTGAGAGGGCTGCAGTCATTTTGCAGCCGTAGGGGTGGAAGCTAAGTGTTAAGGATGGCAGAGCAGGAAGCTGGAAGGAGCCTGGATCGGAGCTCTCGCATCGGCCCTGGACCACCTATTTCTGTACGGGGTCCCAGCCACTCTTGTGGAGCGAGTTCTCATACTTGCAGCTCAGCACCTTCCCAACTGATGCAGTGTTTTGTAGTAAAAGGGGGACAGTGGACCAAGTGAGTTTGGGCACACCTAGTTCCACTGTCAGAAATTCGAAAAAGATTTTTTTACAGCCTCTGAGAAGTCTTAAGGTAAAGATGATTATGTAACCCAATGCTTCCCAAAATGTTCGTCCATCGACATTCCCTCCAACACACCACTTTCCAGGGCACCAGTGGACAACCCATGGAACACACTTTGGGAAACAAGTCATGGAAGAAAGAGTATGGGCTTTAGAGTCAAGGAAGAGCTGGGTTGAATGCTGTGCAGCTTTAGGCAAGTCACTTAACTTCTCTGAGCCTGAGAGCCCTACGCCCAAAGAGGAGGGAGGGTCATATTAAAATAATTGATTTAAAGCCCCTGGCACTGGTACCTGGTTCCTACAGTCATCGGTAATTCTCATTAATAGTGGATCATGTTTTGGAAAGAATATGGCATTAAAGATGGAAGCTCCTGGCTTGAGGAATAGTTGTACCACTCTTTTCTGAGCCCCTGGGTAAGTGACTTCACTTCTCAGAGCCCTCTGTGTTCTGAACAGTAGTATGGAGATTATAACACCCACTTCAGGGAGAGGAGGGGTGTGGAGGTCTGGCACAGAGAAGGCTCACCCAAAGTCAGAGGCTTTTTCTGAGCCAGGCCTGTCCACCAGACCCTGTCCACCAGTTCCCACGGGCCAGCTCTACCCCCACCCCCACCCCAGGAGGCTGCACATACACACGGGGCCTTTTGGCACAGGAAGCCCTGGGCAGGATGGCTTTGGCATTGATGTTCTGTCAGGTGTCTGCCTTTCCTCCCAGCCCACCTCTTCATCTTCTTCAGGGGTCACCAGGGGGCTCCCTGGGAGCTCCCCAGGGCAGACCCCCACTCTAACCCACCTTGTCAGCTGAGCCTTCAGAACTCTCTGAAGCTCCCAACCAAGGGCCAAACCACAGCTGTGTGGTGGAGTCTTGACGCTGCCTTGGGAGACTTGGGTGAATCGCTGCCCCTGTGTGCGTCAGTATCCTCCTCTATGAAAGGAGGGGTTTGCCGTGGGTGGTCCTCAATGGAGATGAGGAGCTGATAAGACGTGCTTCCTGGGGTTGCAGGGAAGATTGAGAAAAAAGCATATCTGAGAGCATGTGTGTAATTGACAGCCCACAACACTCATTGGTCACTACTATTATCCTTTGTCATCCCGGCTTCTCTCTCCTGGGGCCTTTCATTGTCCTTAGGTGCCCTCTCTATGCTCCAGAGCCCAGAGCTTTGCTTTTCTTTAATATTTATGGGGTGCTAACTGCAACCAGCTGCTTTCCCCCTCTAACTCCAACGCTCCCAGACAGCCCTCTGCCCAGACCTTCTCTTGGTGGCTCTCTTCCCTTCACTCCCATGGGTCCCGCACAGGGATAGGCCACCACTCTTTCCCCTGGTAGCCTTGCAAGCCTCATCACTTTCAGCAGACCTGTCAGCCAGCTCCAGATTGCCTTTTCTTGTTTTAACCCTACTTGGTGCTCTATTAACCACATGGCCATCTGCATCTGCATGGGGGTTGGGCTCTTCCTGTTGCACCAGTCCTACCCCCAGGCCATGGAGGCAGCTACCATCCTGCTCACCCTGGGCAAATACCCGAGTCTCCCAGCTCTTGGTGGGAGAAATGCCCCGAAGCTTCCTGGCCACCTTGCGGTGGGGGCTGGGCTCACCCTTGGAGAGGATCGCAGACTCTTGTCCCAGCACTTTCCACCCCACCCAGGGCTGCCCACATGGGCCATGGGGCAAAGGGACATTTTCCAATTGGCCAATTCCATGGGGAAGGTCAGCTGAGGGGCGTGTTTAGGGCAGCGAAGGGTTGGCAGGAGACAGGAACGTTGGACTTTGGCTGCTCCCCAGGAAGAGAATGCAGGAGGCCCAGTGAGCAGACCCAGCTCCGAGAAAGCCCCCAGGTCCCCAGAAGCCTATCTCAAGGCTGGCCAGCTCTTCGGGATGCTCTGACCTGCACCCGGGGTGGGGGCTGCAGAGAAGGAGGGCTCTGTGACCCTCTGTGCAGAGTGGAGGGCCCTTCAGGAACAGGCAGAAAGCAGAGGAGAGAGAAGCTGGAAGCAGTGGGAGAAGGACACCTCTCTAGGGTCCCACCCGGCCCCTCTTCTTTTCTGGATGTTGGAGCCTGAGGCCCGGCCATGTCCTCACCACCACCCACCCCCAGGCAGTCGGCTTTGGCTCCAGGCCCTGGGTGGGGGTGGGGTGGGGTGGATCCTCAGGCTGCCTGTTTCTGTGTCTAATGTGGGAGGAGCAGGTGGCAGGCAGGGATGGTGCCCAGCTGCCAGACTACCTTCATTCACAAGCAGAGGCCCTTGGGTCATGGCTCTGGATTGGGTGTCAACTTGGCGTCTCCACTCTCCCCTTAAAGCTCAGAACTGCCTTTCCCAGAATCCCCTTTCCTGCGGGGTTTGAGCTGGTAAGATTTGCAAGATGGATGACTCGGATCCAGTGTTGCAGTGGCTGTGGTGTAGGGTGGCAGCTGCAGCTCCAATTCAACCCCTAGCCTGGGAACTTCCGTATGCCGCGGGGGCGGTCCTAAAAAGCAAAAAAAAAAAAAAAAAAAAAAAAAAAGAAAAGAAAAAAAAGAAACTCCTGGGCCCTCCTCTTGAAGAGATGGAGAGAGATGCTCTTATTTTCTCCCACCATAAAAATATTAATATTTTTTCAATAAATCACCTGTAACCTAACTGCTCAGGATCCTGGGCCAGAAATCCAGATAGGTGGGCCCCAGGGGCCCAGGTGGTTAGGTTACAGATGGTTTATTTAATTCCCTGCTAGCCAGTGCCCAGCCACTTAAGATGGGCTTAGTTCCCAACTCAGACCAGTATTTGCTTTCTGTGGTCTGCTGAGGGTGACGCCAACATGAGTTTGCACCCATTTTTCCTACTCAGCAGAAGGGATGAGGAGAAACCACAAAGGCTCAGAATCCTGAAGCTTTTCAAAAATCCATTAAGGAGTTTCCGTCATAGAACAGTGGAACTGAATCTGACTAGGAACCATGAGGTTGCGTGTTCTATCCCTGGCCTTGTTCAGTGGATTAAGGATCCGGTGTTGCCATGAGCTGTGGTATAGCTCGAAGACGTGGCTCAGAGCTGATGTTGCTGTGGCTGTGGCTGTGGCATAGGCGGCTGTGGCATAGGCAGCTGTAGCTCCGATTGGACCCCTAGCCTGGGAACCTTCAAATGCCACGGGTGCAGCCCTAAAAAAAAAAAAAAAAATCCATTAAGAAATGAGCCCACTGGTGGCAAGTGGCTGTATATCATCCATTTGGTAGATGATCTATACTTGATAGTGACCAAATGATCATTCAAACTAGGATGCTTGTGTGTGTGTGTGTCATTAGTAATTATTCCTGGCACCAGGTAGGTGTAAATCGGGCTTTTCCCAGGCAGCCTTGGACATGTGGTCACTAATTAACTGGAAACTTGGATCTATTATTTTTATCTAATTAGCTCCTGTGAAAGTATGGGCAAATTCATGGTCTCTAATGCAGAAATAAAGAAATGGCTTGAGGAGTTCCAGTTGTGGCTAACGAACGTGACTAGCATCCATGAGGTTGCAGTTTCAATCCCTGGCCTTGCTCAGTGGGTTAAGGATCTAACTTTGCCCTGAGTGGCAGTGTAGATTGCAGACGTGGCTCAGATCTGGCATGGCTGTGGCTGTGGAGTAGGCTGGATACTACATCTCCCTAAGGCCAGGCAGACCAATAGGGGCAGCTTCAGGCTTTCCAGTTGGGTTCCACCCTCTACAGCCTTTGTCACTGGCCCAGCCCCTCATCACACCAGTTAACGGCTCCATCTTTCCAGAGAACCACCAAGGAGTCTAATCTTAAAGACGGTTACCAGTATCAGGGCCAGAAAAGGACACTTCTGGAACTTTGAAGGCAGAGGACACAGGTATCTTTATGATCTAGGTGAGGAGAAACCCTGGCCGGAGGCAGGACTGGATAAGATGACCTCTGAGGACATGGAGAGCTGGAAAAGTAGCAAAATCCCAAACTCCACCTGGTGGGGAGTGCTGCATTGTACTATAAAAACCACAAGAGGGCGCCCTAGCACCAACAAAGACAGATGCCTTAAAAAAGTTCTCCCCTAGCTACTCAGCCAAGAAAGGCCTATCAGGATTTGTTACTTGTTTGCTTTCATTTTTAATATTTTTTTTCATTTTGAAACAATGTCATAGATAAAGAAAAGTTGCAAGTACAGTACTTGTAGTTTTTTCCACTGAACCATTAAGAATAAGTTGCTGACAGAATTCCCCAAGGCCACAAAGTTCTTGATGTGTATTTCCTATAAACCAGGACATTTGCTAACCTCACTATAGCTGTCAAAACCAGAAAATTAACATTGAAACATCACTGTCACCTAATATGCAGGCCCCTTTCATGTGTTGCCATGATATTCTTTGTAGCAAAATACCCAGAACAGAAATATGCTTGCATTTAGTTATCAAGTCTCTCTTGTATTTCTTTAACTTTTAGGCCCCCTGACACTGCTGTCCTGCAAATGGGGGTTGTCTGATGTTTCTCATGACCAGATTCAGGTCCTGCATCTTTGGCAGGGGTTCTCTGCTCTTCTGTGAGGCTCTCTTCTCATGGCATCCTACCAGGTGGGGGTTTCGATTTGTCCCACTCCTGAGGACATTGCTTTGATCACTCAATTAGAGTGATGTCTGCGAGACTTCTCCACTGCAGCGTTATTCTTTTGCCATCGGTAATTGATAAGTATTTTGTGGAAAGTGCTTGGACATCATGTACCTATCTGGTTCCATTTATTCGTATCTTTGTATGTGTGTGGACTCAGGGTTCTTTATTCTGCTCAATGGGTTATAATCTGTTACCAACATTTTATACTTTGCTGCTCAAATTGTCCCAGATTTGCCTAGTGGGAGTCCCTTTGGGGTGGCACCTGTGTCTTGTTGGTATCCCCCCATCATTCTTTGAGCACTTCTTTGCTTTCTGGCATCATGAGAGGTTTCAGGCTTATCTGTACCTTCTCTGCCATAGCTCTGGAATCAGTCATTTCTCCAAGGAGGCCTGGGCCCCAAAATAGAGAACGGCATTTAGAAGCCAAGATCTGGGTGCTAGGTGTACTTGCTGCTCTTAAGATGCTGTGGCTCCCAAGCCCTCTCAGTGCTTAGAGCTAGGGGATACGTGTAATTGATTGATTGATTGACTGTGTTTTTGCTATTTCTTGGGCTGCTCCCGCATCATATGGAGGTTCCCAGGCTAGGGGTTGAATCAGAGCTGTAGCCACTGGCCTACGCCAGAGCCACAGCAATGCAGGATCCGAGCAGCATCTGCAACCTATACCACAGCTCATGGCAATGCCAGATCCTTAACCCACTGAGCAATGCCAGGGATCAAACCTGCAACCTCATGGTTCCTAGTTGGATTTGTTAACCACTGAGCCATGACAGGAACTCCGATACGTGTTATTTATACCCATATATCAATACCTACGTGTTTACATCCATCCATCCATCCATCCATCCATTCATCCATTGGCTTAACCTGAAACTTCCCATTCCTATCACCACAATAGTTCCATCTCTTTCTCTCCCTTCCCATGTTTGTATGTCCATTTCTGATGGTAAGGAGCCTGCCTCGCATTATCTCTAATATATTTACTCATCTGATTAATCTTCCTCAATGTAATCAATCTCCCACCTTTGCCAACCCCCACCCCAGATGCCCCCCTTGTCCCACCCAGGTTTTGTCACCACTCTGTAGGTCACTGCAGCCAGCTCCCTTCATAGGGATACTGCCCTCCCCTGCTCACCATGGTACCCCCCTCACCTCACATGGTTTTTAACACTCTGTGCAGCCACTGTCCCCACATGGGTGGCCTCCTCACACTCAGGCTCCAAGGCCTCTCTCTCCAGGCCACTCCAGTCCTCCAGCCCCAAGAGGATACCTGTTCTGAAGCTCTTTGAACTGTTGGAGAGGAGCAGAGGAGAGGAGGATGAAGAGCTACTTTTATATCTAATTAACTGTTCTTTTTTGGATAGTATCTTGTTTTTGTTTCATGATTGTAATCTCATCTTGCATATTTCTGAGGGTCTTAATGACAGCTTTTGCATGTTTGTTTTGCAGTTTCTTCTTCTTCTTTAAAAATTTTTGTCTTTTTAGGGATGTACTTGTGGCATATGGAGGCCCCCAGGCTAGGGGTCGAATCAGAGCTACAGCTCCGGCCTACACCACAGCCACAGCAACCCCAGATCTGAGTCATGTCTGTGACCTACACCACAGCTCGACACCACAGCTCATGGCAATGCTGGATCCTTAACACACAGAGCAAGGCCAGGGATTGAACCCATGTCCTCATGGATACTAGTTGGGTTTGTTAACTGCTGAGCCACAACAGGAACTCCTGTTTTGCAGTTTCTTCTACCTTCAGAGTCTGATTCCTCTGGGTTGCTTTTTTGTTTGTTTAGTAGTTACAAAGAGGTCTTCAAGTCAGGGAGTGTCTGGGAATCCCCGGCTGTAGGCTCACGTGTCATGCTGAGGAACTAACTGGAAGATCTGAGAGCTTGTCAACTCTAAGAGTCTCTGTTGATGAGACACCGGGTCATTTGGTTGGGGAACTCCTGGTGTCTGGACTTTTAGGCCACTCTTCTTGAGAAGCTCAGATTCTGCAGAAAAGATTTTTCTGTCTCTGCCTGGAGGTGGAAGCCTGCTGCCAGGGTTCTGGGGGCTGAATGGGGGCAGGAGGGGCTGGGGCGGTGGAGGGCATCATGTGATGAACTCAGTTCTCCAGCAGGTGGAATAGACTCTGCCCCCCCCCCCCACTTGTGCTGGTGCTCACCCAGCAAGAGACCATCCTCTGTTACCCCCCCTCGAGAAAATAGCCCAGCTGTTTAGAGGTGGAGAGAGGGAAGCCAGGTCTGTCTTTTGTCTTTTCCTTTTTTTTTTTTTTTTTTTTTTTTGTCTGTGTGCCTTTTCTAGGGCCGTTCCCGCAGCATATGGAGGTTCCCAGGTTAGGGGTCTAATCGGAGCTGTAGCTGCTGGCCTATGCCAGAGCCACAGCAACGCGGGATCTGAGCCACATCTGCGACCTACACCACAGCTCACAGCAACGCCGGATCCCTAACCCACTGAGCGAGGCCAGGGATCGAACCCATAACTTCATGATTCCTAGTCAGATTCGTTAACCGCTGAGCCATGATGGGAACACCTCTCTGTCTTTTTCTTAGACTTCCCCTCAGTGGTCCTAAGTTAGCCCCTCTCCTCACTGCTCCTGCAGAGCTTCTGGAGCCTCCAGGTCCTGAGTCTTCTACTTATTCTGCAGGGAAGGCCATCTTGGCACTTGGCTTTCCCCAGTACTTGTTGCTGCTCCATTCTCTTGGGTTTCTGTTTCCCAGTGTTTTGTTGCCCTTGTTTTTTCTCCGGTCCTCACAATCCTTATACTTTTTTTAAAAGGCCCCCTTTCTGTTTTTTTGTGGTGAGGACTGAGGAGGCAGCAGAAGGAGATGTGGGTGTCTCATCTGCCATCTTGACTCACTCCCCTTCCCCCATTGTTACAACTGACTGACATTGGGGTTGTCATCTGTGTCCATCCCAGCCTCCCCACTGGACTGTGAGGCTCTAGATGAACATCCAGGAGAAACTCAGTACACCTTGGATGGACAGAAACGTCCTTTCTGCACAGGATTTGGCCAAGCGGGGGTTAAACCCTGCCATCCATCATTCACTCAGTACTGCACAGATCAGGGCATTCCCACCAGGGCTTTGACCCCAAGGGCCTGTTGACCTCATCCTTTCCCTTGAAGAGTCTTCAACCAGCCCCAGGCTCTTGCTGGACCCTGGACAGGTCCTCTCAGGGGCAGGATGGTGCTGAAGACTGGCTTTGCAGTGGTCATGACTACATCAGCTCCCAGACCTGCTGCTCCTTTGCACTCCCATGGGTGGGCTTCTAACTACCATGCCTGCCTATGCCAGATGGGGGTGATGAGTGCTGTTCTCCTGTTTCCAGCTGTTTCTCAGCACCCATGGGCCATATGACTAGTTCTTGCTGATGATTTATGGACAAAAATGATGTGTTTAACTTCTGAGCTTAATCATGTAATCACTGATGCAAGACCCTATGGAGCCTTCTTCCCTCTGCTGCCATGGTCACTAATATTTCTCATAGTGGCTGCTCTATCATTCTGGGTCTCAGAGCAAGAATGAGGATGAGGTGGAACAGAAGTCCCAGCCAATCAGCAAGGTCATAAGTGAGAGACAAACCTGGTGATAGGCCATGGAAAGGTGAGGGGCTTTTTGTTACTGCAGCATAACCTAACTTCCCTGACTGATACACCTCAGAGAGTTGTGAGGATTGTGTGGAAACCTCTGTGAACGTGCACAGGGTCTGCCTGGCACTCAGCAGGTAGTCAGTAAACATGATCTCTTTGGTGACTCAAGGAGGCCTTGAGTGACTTGGGCAGCCTGTTCTACATCCAGACACAAGAGACAAAGGTCCCTAAGGGGGTCAGCATGGCTGCCCTCAGGGGCAAATGGATATACAATTATCCAGCTGCCAAATTAGTGCATTGAGCCTGGGGCAGGCCCAGGGCCAGTGCTCACGGTGTGAAGACAGGGCTGGCTGGTGTCACAGACACAGGGGACCATCTCACATGATGAGACAAATGATAGGAGGTCAGAGCAGTAGCTCTGACACTTTGGGGGTGCTGGGCCCCTTGGAGACTCCAGTGAGGGCTGTGAACCTTCTTTCTGGGAAGTCACCCATGAGCATCTGTACACACCCCCACACATTTTGCATACACTTTCAGGGGGTTCTAGGCCCAGGTTAAAATGCCTGTTCTGGGGAAGCCCAGAGGGCTGTGCAGCTGCTGGGCACCTGGCCACATGTGGCTTTGGGGAAGTCTGTTTATGCAGAAGTCTCCAGAGCTAAGTGGCTGCAGAGCCTGGTCCCTGTCCCCAGGAGTCTTCAGTCTCAGTGTTGGGGAGAAAATCCATCACCCAGTTAAAGAGAAGTGGCTCCTGGGAATGTGGGTCCTGGCTTGGGTTTTGGGGGGAATTCAAAGGTGAAAGCTAAGCGGGGCCAGTACATGGGGAAGAATCAGCTCCAATTCATGCACTTGTTGGTCTGAAGAGTGCCTGAGTCTTCATGTGCTGAGTTTGGAGCTGGCTGGGGAGCAGGCACAGCAGCTGCCAAGAACCCCACTTGTGGGGGTAGAAACCCAGGCCCAGAGCGGGGAGCAGTTTCCTCGACTCAGTTCAATTGGACCCCACTTTCCTGGCCAGCCCCTGCATGTCCAGCCCTGTAGCAGAGACCAGACGTGTAAGTGGTAATTTGACAACAGAGATGAGTGGGGAGCTAGGTGTGATGACGTCCCTGCTTCCAGCCCCGGACCCACCAGCATGGTCCCTCTGGGAGGAAGGGAGACGATGCTCACCCAGTCAAAGGATGGGCAGAGGGAAGGTGTTTCTGGCAGGAGGAGCAGCAGAAGTGAGAGCAGAGGTGGGCCACGTGTGAGCAAGAGAGGGCAGGTGAGGACCCAGATCGTGGGAACCTCTGGGCAGTGGAAACTGCTGTGACTGCAGATACCCAGGTGTATGGCAGTCCTAGCATCTGACCTGGAGCCTTTGGGCAGGGTGTCCCCACTGCTCCCCCAGACAGGGCTGTGGTCAGGTGCTTACATTTGATCCCACATCCCATTCTTGTGGCCCTGTGGTCTCTGTGGTGCCCCTTCCCACCTGTGACTGCATCTTCTCATGTCTCCTCCTCCTGGCATCATAATGAACAGAGAATAGGACCTGGGGACCTGGAATGAAGCCCAGACTCCACCATGAGCTGGCCATGTACCTCTTGGCCTCAGTTTCCTCATCCATAAAATGGGGTGAGAAGCACTCGCCCTGCCTACCCTACAGGAGCCCTGTGAGGCTTGAATGTGACAATGTGTACAAAAGGCCTTTCCAGGCAACCCTGTAGAAGTTAAATCTTACCCTTCCTAGGGAGCTGGGCAGAGCAGATAATTTTATCCCCATTTCACAGATGAGGAAACTGAGGCAGAGAGACATTAAGTGGCTAACCCAAGGCCCCACAAGCTGTGAATGGCAGAGCCAGGGTCAGAAGACTCTGAGTCTGAAATTAGTCATTATTCCACTGAGCCATGTGTCCCTACAAAACCCCCATGAAAAGAAATCCCTGTGGATTCCACTCTACAGGAAAGGACTTCTTCAGGCTTTGGGGTCCACTGTTCTAGAAGCAAATGAGCAGGTCAGATGACATCACTCAGGTGTACAGGCAGGAGGATGAGGCTTTATCTATCCTGACTCTGGAAACTGGGGGCAGAGTGAAGCCCATGATGAGCTGAAGCTGGAATCTGACAAGATACGGCAGAAACAGTTAATGTGGCTGCACACACTAGCAGGGTCAAGCCCTTGCTGGTCACAAAAGGGACTCTGCCCTCAACACCATGTGCCAGGGAGCTGGGTGACTCATGGCACCCTGGGTGTGTGGTTGTTAAATATGTCATCCCTCCATCTGCTCCCCAAACTCAGCCCCTGAGCAGCCACCTGTGACTAAGCCCGCCTTAGTCAACAAGCAAGTCAACATGCCGGGGACATGTGGTAGGTGAAAGCTGTCGAGGATATCGGGGGGCTGTGTGTTTTTCTTGGCACCAGGATCAGGGTGACTAAGAGTGGCAGGCATAACCATAAGAACAACCCCACCTACTTATGCATCCTTGAGAGTCTTCAAACCCTTTTTGTGATCATGCTGATCCCTGCAGCTGTTTTGTAATTGAGGGAGGGCAGAACTGTTCACCCTGGGACTTAAGAGTCCAGAGATGGTAAATCGCCTGCACTGAGGCCACTCTCCTCCATTCTCTTTCTCAGGGCAGACATCACTAATCAATCACATCACTCTTTCCAGTTCTGAATCTTTCTCACCACAGCCCTTTAGGGAGCCACTACCAATCGATTGATGATTGCCATCCCTGATGTAGTGGATGGAGGTCAATGACCTACACAGCTGCATGACCTGGGCAATTCTTTTCTGTTTTCCCATCTGAAAAACAGAAAGATAGACTAGAAGTCCTGTGTTTCTGTGAAAAGGTCTCTTCCTTCTCTGCTCCCTTTAATGCCCTTGCAGCTCCGTCTCATGTTACCTTGGCCAGGACCCATAGAGGTCTCCTCTGGGCTTCAATGCCATGTGGAAATTTGCCAGCAGGCTCTCCTAAAGTTCTCAGCTCAAGAACTTCTAAAAGGTCTGTGAAGTTTTCCCAGAGAGTCCAGCTTCTGGCCCTTCTGCTCATCACCAAACTTCAATTTCCAGACTCCTCGTCACTCCCCTTAGGCTTTAGCCAAGGGAAGACCTGTCTGTCCCTGGGTCGCCCACGCTGTCCCACCCCCAGCTTTTGCCCATGTGTCCCCCTCCACCTGGAATGCCTGCTTCCCTTCACTCTGCATTTCGACTTCTCAAAACCTTTCTGTCTTCAGGGGCCACCTTAGTTCATGCTCCTACCTCCTTGATGGCCTCAGAGATTCCCCACAATACGGGGTGCCCTCTGCCTCCTGTACATTTTTAGTGCATCGTTTTTCTTATTCTCTTTCCACGTGCCTGTCCCTGCCCCTTCCTCAACGTTCTGACTCATTTTCTTAGGGAATTCCAGGTGACTCACCTCCAACACTCTGTGCAACACACAGGAACATCCCCTGGTCTGTCCCCCTTCCGTCCAAATAGAAGTCATGAGGAAGGCATTTGCTGAGACCTGCTATGTGTAAGGTGCCAGGGGATGGGAGGGCACCTGAGGCTCTTGGTGCCCTACCTCAGTGGTTCTTTCCCCCTAGGGAGGGGTGCAGGCATCAGAGAAGTAGGCTGCACTCTGATGGGGGTGGAGAGGGAGATGAGGAAGACAGGCCATCAGGGAAATAAGGCTCCTTCCCTCTCTCCCGTCTCCAGGAACCCTCTGTGTGTACTTACTGAGTGCTTCCTGATGCACAGGGAGGACCTGGTCTTTGTGTTGATTGTGGGGACAAGACACTCACAGGCCTCTGTGCTTGTGCTCAGGCTGTTGCTACTGTTTGGAGTATACTTCTATTCTCCCACCCCCAGTGCTCCCTGTAATCCTCCCAGATCAGCACCACCTCCTCCAGGAAGGCCTCTCTGATGGCCCGCCCTGATCATGACCTCAGCCCACAGACTCCCTTAGTCCTTTAACCATGTCTGACATGGAGTGTTCATCCAGCCCCACTTTGCCTGCAGTCCCTTGTGCTCAGGTGACACTGCCCCCTCCTACTTCAGAGGTGTTTGGGGGTACCCATGACAGATGAGTACCCCCAAAGACCTGTTCCACAGAATGAACAAGCATCTGACATTAAGAGGACATTTGGGAACACAAGTCTTCTGAGGCCCTTTTCTGCGAGGCTGTCTAACCCTCATCCCATCTCCCTAGGAAAAGGGCTCAGAAAAGCAGGCTGGGGCTCAGGGAGCAGCTGAGGAAGATTAGGGCACTCCCACTGCCGGGATGAGCTAAATACCTTCATGCCCACCTCAAGGGCCTGAGAAGAAAAGCTAAACTCTCTTTGAGGTATTTCTGGGCCTGGAGCCAGCTGTCCGGGCTTCCGCACAACAGCCCTCACACCTGGGACACTGAAGGGCCTCGGGCTATTCCACCTGGAGCAGGGGGCGCCCAGCCAGGCCTGCTCCAGGTGGAATAGGACCAAGTGGGCCTGCGCAGAAGAAGGCAGCCGGGCTCAAGTTCTGGCTGCGTCACTTACTCGCTGGTGGCAGTAGGTAAGTGTCTTGGTCTCTTGGGCTTCATCTCTGCTTTAAAATGGTGCTGGGGAGTTCCCGTCATGGCTCAGTGGAAGCAAATCCAACTAGTATCCATGAGGACGCAAGCGACTCCTGGCCTTGCTCAGTGGGTTAAGGATCCAGCGTTGCCATGAGCTGTGTTGTAGGTTGCAGACGCAGCTCAGATCCCGCGTTGCTGTGGCTGTGGCGTAGGCCGGTGGCTACAGCTCCGATTTGACCCCTAGCCTGGGAACCTCCATGTGCCGCAGGGGCGGCCCAAGAAATAGCAAAAAGACAAAAAAAAAAAGACAAAAAAAAAAAAATGGGCCAGCAGGAGCTCTTACTTCATGGGATTGTTGTGAGAATTAAATGAGATGATCGCCTCTATGGCTATGTATTGTGTGTGAAGCACAAAGGACACTTAATAAACCTGCCCCTCCTCCCTGTCCCTTTTCCTCCCTTTCCTGGAGCTGAAGCTGCCATGGGTGATAGACGTAGCTGTAGCTGCTGGAACTGCTCGTGGGTGGTCAGGCTGCAGTGGGAGGTGGTGAGCTTCTTGGCCGAGGTGGTATGCAAGCGGAGGTCGGCAGCCCAGCACTGCTATGGGGGTGGCCTCTGAGCTTCCTTCTCTACCAGGGATTTGGATGGTGTCTGAGCCCTGTCCCACCACCATCTTGAGGGGCTGTGCTCACATCCTGGTCACTCTGCTGAGGCACCCACCGCCCATCCAGATCAGGTCCTGAGCACCAGCCATGCCCCACCCCCACCCCCACCCCTGGGGCAAGGCCTCTGCCCTGAGGAAGCTTCTGGTGAGTTCAGCTGAACAATGGAGGAAACAGCACCAGAAGCCTCAGATGCCGGACAAGCTGCCACATTTTGCATTTTACAGGTTTACCCAGGCCCCTGCAGTCCTAGGATGAGGGCCAAGCGGGGTGGGAAGAAGGGCAGTAGAAGGTTAAGCCAAAGCCAGGGGTTCGACCTCCCTTCTCTGAGCTTGTATCTTCCTCTCTGAGAGGCGGTGATAACAGCCCTGCTTTCATGGGGTCATTGCGATAGTAAGTGGCAGAGTGCGGGAAAGTACTGGAACACAGTGAACCCTCAGCACATGGTAATTTATATAAATAGTGAGATTTTGAGTGTGTAGGGTGCATACTTTGTTTTTGAGATGGAGGGAGAGGAAGACAGGCAGGGGGTCCTGCTGGCACCCCCTGGGGTGAGGTGTCTTCCCCACTCACCCCCTTGTCAGAGCAGGTCAGGAAGCCCAAAGCCCTAGCTCCCCAGAACTGCCAGGGAGCCCCCAAAGGACCCTACCCCTCTGCCAGTCCTCCCTACCCATACAGAGGCCTGAGGGGAGCAGGGACACCCAGGACCTGAGTCTTCAGCTCAGAGATCTCTCTCTCAGCCGAAGGAGAAGCCCCTGGAAGCCCACTCCCTCCAGATGGGGCTCTGCCCACCCCTCCAGATGCAGCTCTCAAGCTCGCTCCATTTCCTCTGTCCCAGGGGAGTTCACCCAACCGTAGGAAACTCTCAGTACAGAGGAAACCTCGGCTGGTTGTCAGCAGGCAGTTTAGAAGTGATGAATTCTCGGGAGCAGTGTTGGAAAATGCATCCCAGTTCGGCCCTGGGTCTCACCTGGCACGTCCAGTGGAAATCGATTCTCTAACTTGCTGTGAACCCTCCAGGAGAGGAAGCCAGGAGGCCATGGCTCAGGTGGGATTAGGGTTCAAGTGAAAGCCAGGACAAGTCCAGGTAGTGTTCTGTCTGCATGGTGACAGCAATAATCTATGCTAACGGCAATAATTGTGGAGTTCCCGTCCTGGCTCAGTGGTGAAGGAATCCATCAAGGAACCGTGAGGTTGCGGGTTTGATCCCTGGCCTTGCTCAGTGGGTTAAGGATCCGGTGTTGCCGTGAGCTGTGGTGTGGGTCGCAGATGCGGCTCAGATCCCGTGTTGCTGTGGCTGTGGTGTAGACTGGTGGCTACAGCTCCAATTCGACCCCTAGCCGGGGAACCTCCATATGCTGTGGGAGTGGCCCTAGAAAAGGCAAAAAGACAAAAAAAAAAAAAAAAAAAAGCAAAACAAACAAACAATAATCATATTAACTTGGGGGGGGGTCTTTTTTAGGGCTGCACCCACGGCATGTGGAGGTTCCCAGGCTAGGGGTCAAATTGGAGCTGTAGTTGCTGGCCTCCGCCACAGCCACAGCAATGCAGGATCCAAGTCATGTCTGTGATTGACACTATAGCCATGGCAATGCTGGATCCCTGACCCACTGACTGAGGCCAGGGATCGAACCTGCATCCTCATGGATAGCAGCAGGTTCATTTCCACTGCACCACTGTGGGAACTCCTCATGATAATTTTTTAAAAGAGCTGATAACCACTGTGCACTTGCTGTGGGTCACAACATTGTTCTAAGCTTTGACATAGATTACCTTTCTCAATCTTTACTATGAAAATAGTAGACACTGTTATCATCCTATTTTACAGAGGAGGAAACTGAGGCTCAGAGAAGGGAAACTGAAGCCACAAGCTAAGTGGAGGGTTGAGATTTCAGAACCTGCCTCTCAGGCCCTATAAAGACCTCATAGGCCCAGGATACAAACCACTGGCCCAGAAACTTCTTGTGGGTGTCACATGAACTGTGTGTGCAAAGTCACCCACCAAACTAAATGGATAAAATAACAGCCTCCTTCTCTAGAACCAAATACACAGCCAAGCCTCTTTTTCTTCACGGACAGCCAGAAGGGTCACACCTTCCCAGAGGAGGCCAATGGAGGGGCTCTTTCAATGAGAACAGCTTTAGAGCAGAAGCAGCAGGGGACCTGGACCCAGCCTGGACTCCTCAAAACCGATCAGAGTTGATTTGATCTGGATAGTCCTGGTTTGATCTAGTTAGAATTAGCCAGAATTGACTTTAAAAGGTCTATATGGATGTGATCCCATCAGATCATGTTAGAACCCATTTTCATCCCAATCTGGTCAGAGGTGGAATTAGCTAGAACTTGCTTGGACTGGTTTAGAAGTGGTTTGAGCCTGTTGTGACTGCTTTGAAGTGGCCAGAACCTGTCTGGCATGGTCATAACCCCTGGCTCTGGTTTATCATCCAGAGCAGCTTCATGAACATATCAGAAGTTGGGGTTCATTGGGATGAGATGTGGGGACATGGAGGTAGGAAGAGCCAGGCCTGGCCTTGCCCAGGGGTGGGGCGGGGGCTTGAAGGCCCAGCTGGAGTGTGTATGATGTCATGTCCATATGCACACCATGTATAACCCTTCGGAGCCTGCACAGACCACACGCCTGCAAATCAATTAGCCTCTTGCCCAGTGATTAATGGGAGGGAAGCTCTCATCCCTTGTTCTGGGTAAATTATTGCATATGGAAGCACATCTTTGATTTTATGAGTTCTTGCTAGAGCGTGAAATTTCTTGGAGGAGGTTTCCTGAGGAACGTGGAGCCCCTGCAGGGGCCCCACCCCCCGCCCCCCTACACACACTTACATACCCCACTCCCTGCTTCCTACTCCCCTCAACCTGCCACCACCCTTCATAACTTCCCAGATAGGACTTTTAGGGTGCAGGAGGTAGGAGGGCTGGGGGAGGGAGGCAGTTTCACTAGATCCAGGGCCAATTGTGCTTTTTTTTTTTTTTTTTTTTTTTTTTGTCTTTTTAGGGCTGCACTTGCAGCATATGGAGGTTCCCAGGCTAGGGGTCGAATCAGAGCTACAACTGCCAGCCTACACCACAGCCACAGCAACATCAGATCCCATCCAAATCCTACACCACAGCTCACAGCAATGCCAGATCCTTAACCCACTGTGCGAAGCCAGGGATTGAACTGTTGTCCTCATGGATACTAGTCACATTCATTTCCACTGAGCCACGATGGGAACTCCCAGTTGTGCTTCTAAACAGCAAGTGTGATGGAGAAGGTAGAGACACCAGAGCACAGAGACCAACTTGTCGATGTTCAGGAGCAGGTATGATGGTCAGTCCAAGCCAACCTAGGGACAGGGAGTTGGGGTAGAGAGGGGCCAGACCACAGAAGGGGCTTCCTAAGAAGTCTTCAAAGCCATGGGTGGCTCCAGATGTGAGTCCAGTAGAAACCCAGATGGTCAGGAGTTCTAAGGAAGATCCTTCAGGATGCTCATAGGCTACACCCTCATGTTCCCTAGAAGCCCTGAGTGGGAGGGGATCACTTCCGGCTACACTACCAGGACCAGAAGCTACTCCAGTCCCCAGTCTGGAGCACCGCCTCTCTCAGTAAGTGAAGTCTGTCTTTAGGGCTCTTCCATCCAGCCTGCCCACACCTGGAGCACCAGTCTGATGGCTCTGAAAGGCTTATGGGGGGTTAGGGGCTCAGATCCCCATGTGTTTAAGAGCACAGGCCCTGCAAGCTGTGGAGCCTGACAGATCTGGGTCTCAATCTGTGACCCTACATTACTAGCTGAGCCACCTTGGGCAAGTCTTTACCTCTCTGAGCCTCAGTTTGCTTGTCCACAAAATGGGGCTAATACTGGAAGTCAGCTCATAGGCCAGGGACCCAATCCACATCCCCATGGATACTGGTCGTGTTCATTACCGCCGAGCCACAACAGGAACTCCCTTGTAGCTTCTTTTATATGTAACGGTTGGTCGCTAGAATGGGAAGTTGGGAAGTTTAAATGAACTAATATGTGAAGCGTCTGACATAGTATCTAGCCATTCACTTGGGGATTAATTGGTAACACTAATTGTTAGTATTTACAATATTAACAGTTATTATTTTCACTAAGCCCTTGTTCTTGGTCACAGAGATGCTGGACAAGGACTTTGAAGGCCTGACTCAGAGAACCTGCTCAGCATTGTCTCCCTTGATGTGTGGCCTCAGTTTGCCCATCTGTAAAGTCAGGTAAGTACCTCTGCTCTGCCTGGGCCCCAAGGTGGTTGTAAAATTCCAGGAATAGGTAAGTGTTTTGAAAACTTAAATGTTCTGGTGGACACAGAGATGGGCACCCACTTCCCCCTCTGGGATGCTGCTCGGAGTGGGTCAGTGGTCAGGTGGCCTCCAGCAGTCAGCACCTCTAGCTCGTCTCAGCTGCAGAGACCCGCCCTGCCCAAGGTCATGCCCTCCCGAGGGGCAGCCTGGGACTGAGCAAGCTGGGGGCATAAAGACGCAGCCATGTGGGTTCACGTGCGACACCATTGGGCACCGGCTGAGGCTTCCCCATCAGACCTGCTTAGAGGTCACCTCCCCTCAGCCCACTTCTCCTTCCTCCCTCTTCCTCTCATACATGTTGATCTTTCATAACATCTTTTTTTTTTTTGAAGTATATTTTTATATACTTCAGTAAGGTGTAAACTACAGGTGTGTAACAGCGATTCACACCACACATTCTAAAATTTATACTCCATTTATAGTTATTATAAAATATTACTGTAGTCCCTGTGTTGTACAATATGTCCTTGTAGCTTTTTTTTTTTCTTTTTCTTTCCTGGGCCACACCCGCGGCATATGGAAATTCCCAGGCTAGGGGTCAAATCAGAGCTGTAGCCACCGGCCTACACCACAGCCACAGCAACGCCGGATCCTTAACCCACTGAGCGAGGCCAGGGACTGAGTCCTCATCCCCATGGATTCTGGTCGTGTTGGTTACCACTGAGCCACAACAGGAACTCCCTTGTAGCTTATTTTATATGTAATAGTTTGTCCCTGTGAATCCCCTGCCCCTATATTGCCCCTCCCACTTCCCTTTTCCCCCCGTAACCCCTAATTCATTCTCTATATCTGTGAGTTGTTTCTTTTTTGTTATATTCACTAGTTTGTTGTATTTTTTAGATTCCACATATATACGTATCATACAGTGTTTATTTTTGTCTGACTTATATCACCTAGCATAACACCCTCCGGGTTCACCCATGTTGTTGCAAATTGGCAAATTTTTATTCGATTTTATGGCTGAATAATAGTCCCTTGTATATATACCACATGTTTATCCATTCATCTGTTGGTAGACATTTAAGCTGCTTCCATATCTTAGCCATTGTAAATAATGGGAGTTCCCATCGTGGTGCAGTGGAAGCAAATCCGACCTGGAACCATGAGGTTTCAGGTTCGATCCCTGGCCTTGCTCAGTGGGTTAAGGATCCGGCATTGCCATGAGCTGTGGTGTGGGTCACAGATGTGGCTCAGATCTGGCATCGCTGTGGCTGTGATGTAGGCCGGTGGCAACAGCTCCAATTAGACCTCTAGCCTAGAAACTTCCATATGCCGTGGGTGAGGCCTTAGAAAGACAAAAAGAGGGAGTTCCCGTCGTGGCACAGTGGTTAACGAATCCGACTAGGAACCATGAGGTTGCGGGTTCGGTCCCTGCCCTTGCTCAGTGGGTTAACGATCCGGCGTTGCCATGAGCTGTGGTGTAGGTTGCAGACGCGGCTCGGATCCCGCGTTGCTGTGGCTCTGGCGTAGGCCAGTGGCTACAGCTCCGATTGGACCCCTAGCCTGGGAACCTCCATATGCCGAGGGAGCGGCCCAAAGAAATAGCAAAAAGACAAAAAAAAAAAAAAAAAAAAAAAAAAAGAAAGACAAAAAGACCAAAAAAAAAAAAAAATGCTGCTATGAACATTGGGGTGCATGTATCTTTTCAAATTAGTAGGTTTTTTTTTTTTTTTCCAGATATATAGCCAGGAGTGGAATTGCTGGGTCAGTATGGTAGTTCAGTTTTTAGCTTTATGAGAAATTTCCGCACTGTTTTCCACAATGGCTGCACCAATTTACATTCCCACTAACAGTGTACAAGGGTTCCTTTTTCTCCACAACCTTGCCACCATTTATAATCTGTCTTCTTTTTGTTTTGTTTTTGTGCTCTTTTTGATGGTAGCCATTCTGACAGGTGTGAGATGATACCTCATTGTGGTTTTACTTTCCATTTCCCTGATGACGAGTGATGCTGAGCATCTTCTCATGTGCCTATTGGCCATCTGCATGCCCTCTTTGAAAAAAAGTGTCTATCGGGTCTTCTGCCCATTTTTCAATCAGATCGTTTGTTTTTTTGATGTTGAGTTGTGTGAACTATTTATACAATTTGGACTTTAACCCCTTTTTTATCATATCATTTGCACATATTGTCTCCCATTCGGCAGGTTGTGTTTTCATTTTGTTCATAGTCTTCATAACATCTGGCACCTCAAACTTTACCTCTGACTGTTTTAGGGGAAGCTGGTCTGCAAAAGCTATGCAATAAAAAGGTGTATCCTGCTAACACAACTGCCCTTATTAGATAGAGAAGGCAACTTTTTAGGGCCTGAATCTGCAAAAAGTAGGCTCTTTAACACCTGGTTCAGACTTCTATAGATCTGGAAATATAGTTCAGTTTGGATGGAGGCTCTCCTAATAAGTGTTGTTAGAGTGGCTGGGAAGATAAAAATGCAGAAACGGAGGTGAGAAGGTACATGCCCTAACTCACACCTCTTTCTAGAAGGCCTTTGAGGGATCCTCAGCTGTGAGTTTTTTGTCTATAGCAATACGCTGATTCTTGGTGGTCCACCAAGGTGCTGGTCAAACCGCTGACCTCTGCTGCTGGCGGTAGCATTTTCACAATTCACAATGAAATAAAAAAAAAAAAAAGAGAGAGAGATGATATAGTAATTTAGGGAAGTAGTTATGCTGATCATAATTTTTCCCTATTAACATGACTACATAATGCTGATAATTGTAGAGTTTTTGAAAATATCTTGACTTGGCAAAAGAGCAAACACAAGAAGCTCTGCACCCTGGAAATTGAGGTCTGGGGACTGCCGGCAGGTCCCACATCACCCCTGGTAGGGTCCCTCCGGGCCTCCAGCCAAGCCGCCTGATTGCAGGGGAGGATTAGCTGACTGCTGACCTCAGCCCAGTGGGCAAGCTGGGCACCTTGGGCCCTGGCCATGTTCAGGATAGCTGATGGCTTGCTGATGGCCCTTCGTGTTGCCTCAGCCCCTCTGTAGATTGAGCTATAGGTAGGGGTGATCTTAGGTCCCATTCTGATTCTAGGATACCCACAGTGAGAGTCTCAGAGAATCCAAACAGGAAGGGCTGGGGAGGACAAGCCGCCCTTAGGCACCTGCCCTTCAGCCCCCTTCCTCACATCCCACCAGAGGGGCGATGAGGGCCAGGGTGGGTCAGCCATGCCCCCCAGATGAGCTGTGAGCCCCCACATCATCACTCCTGGACTAACTGCCGTCCTGTCTGCCCGCCAGGTGCCTGCCTATGTGTCTCCTGGCTCCGGGGCCGCTGCTAAAGACATGTGGCAGCAGCTTTACGAAGCGTGGCTCGGAACAATTTTACACCTCATTTGATTTATGTTCCGGATTCACTCCTCTCTCAGGCTCCCTCCCTCTGGAGAGGAAGAAGCACGTGTCATCCACCCTGGCTCTCCTCGCTCCCACAGAGCCAGTGCCTGGGCCACGAGGGGCCAGCCTCGGACAGACCTGAGGTCCTGAGCCAACAGTGCCATGGCCTGGCCCTGCCACCTGGGCTTTCTCTCCAAGTGTTCCTGAGCCAGGACTCTGGGACTGAGGCTTTCACAGGTGGGCTCAGTCATGACCAGGAGAATCCCAGAGCAGGGAAACTCCTTGGAGATTGGTCAGCAACTTCCCCATCGCCCCACTGTTGGAGAGAGACCCCTAGGCCCTTGAGACCCTTCTGCAGATCCCATTGCCAGTCTGTGGCAGACACCTGCCTGCCCTCCAGAGGGCGGAGTCAGCATGGGGAGTCACCGGGTCACCTGTGAGCAGAGTTTCCAGGCAACAGGACCTGCTGGACTGGATTCTTCGTCCAGGCAGGGACCTTGATGTAGACTGAGAAGTGGACAAGCTAAAAAACCCACTTGGTCCGCCTCTCTTATTACACAGGGAGGGAAGGCAGGCTCAGAGAGGGAGAGTTATTCTCTGCAAGGCACACAGCCAGTAGGATACAAGTCAGAGCTAAAAACCCAGCTTCACAATCCAGGATTTCAGCACCTTCTCCCTAAGAGACAAAATCATTACTACAATCACATCCTCTTATTCATTCACTTTTGAATGAATGCCTCTTGGAAGCCTAGGTTGGTGTTAGGCTTGGAGGACATGCAGATGGACTAGACAGAGAAGCATCCAGGCTGTCACAGTCCAGCGGGATGAGGCTGTGAAGGCAACATATTGGTCCCAGCAGTGGGCCCCCTCCGTATGTTTGGAGAATTATCCCCATAGTAAATCCTGGTTGCAGGCCAAGGCTACTTTCCACTACAGAAGCTGGAAAGGCCAGTAACCCATCATGCAAGCCTCCTTGAGGTTTGCCAATTAGATGTACATCTCCAATTAGGACTCATGCTGGGGACACGAGGAAAGAGGGGGATAAGGGTATCTCTGTGGCCACAGGGCTGGGGAAGTTGCAGTGAGATCTAGAGCTGTGCTGATGGCACTGTGGTCCAGGCCACAGTGTCCCCCTATACAGTTCTGGAACTTCATGTGGGTGCTGTGGCCCATGTGTACCTCTGGGATGAGGCCCTAGCCTACCTGGAAGACATGGGAGGCTCTCAGTATCCTTTTATTTTTTTTGGTCATTTTTGGCCGCCCCAGTGCATATGGAGTTCCCAGGCCAGGGATCAGATCAGAGCCATAGTCTCAACCTAAGCCACAGCTGTGGCAACACTGGATCCTTAACCTACTGTGCTGGGCTAGGGATTGAACCTGTGTCCCAGTGGCTCCCAAGATGCTGCCAATCCCATTGTGCCACAGCGGGAGCTCTGGCTCTCAGTATCCTTAAAAAATGAACTTTTTTGTTAACCCAGTGAGTTAAGGATCTGGTGTTGACACTGCTGTGGCTCAGGTCGCTGCTGTGGCGCAGATTGAGTCCCTGGCCGTGGAACTTCTGCATGCTGTGGGCAGAGCCAGAAAATAAAAATAAACTTTTTATTTTGGAAACTTTCAAGCACACATCAGAGTAGAATAACGCAGAGAACCCTCATGTACCCATCTCCAAGCTCCAAAACCCCTCAACAGTCTGCTATTCTTGTTCATCTTCCCTCCCGTGGGACCCTTTAAACACTTTTTTTTTTCCTTGTCTGTGCTGGCCTTGATCACCTGGCTGGGAGAGTGTTCCTAAGGTTTCTCCACTCGAGTTACTCATTCCTCATACCCACTCCTTCCATATGGTCCTCTTTGGAAGAAAATCACTACGTCACTGCTATGCCAAGCTATACCATCACTGATGATTTTCTTAGGTAGTACGCTATATTTATATTTTTTCTTTTAATTGAATTTAAATCTGTATTGGGGAGGGGAGTTCCCATTGTGGCACAGTGGAAACGAATCTGATTAGGAACCATGAGGTTGTGGGTTCGATCCCTGGCCTTGTTCAGTGGGTTAAGGATCCGGCGTTTCCGTGAGCTGAGATGTAAGTTGCAGATGTGGTTCGGATCCCGTGTTGGTGTGGCTCTGGCGTAGGCTGGCAGGTATAGCTCCGATTAGACCCCTAGCCTGGGAACCTCCATATGCTGCGGTGCGGCCCTGAAAAGACAAAAGAGCCCCCCCCCCAAAAAAAAATCTATTGGAGGATAGTTGATTTACAATGTTGTATTAGTTTCAGGTGAAAGCAAAGCGATTCAGTTATATATATATCTTCATCTCCAGTCTTTTTCAAATTCTTTTCCCATGTAGGTTATAACAAAATATCAAGTAGAGTTCCTTGTGCTATACAGTAGGTCCTTGTTATCTATTTTATATATAGTAGTCTGTATATGTTAATCCCAAACTCCTAATTTATCCCTCTACCTGCCTTTCCCCTTTGGCAACCATAAGTTGATTTGGAAATCTGTGAGTCTGTTTCTGTTTTGTAAATAAGTTTATTTGTGTCTTATTTTAGATTCCATGTATAAGTGATACATGATATTTTGTCTTTGTCTGACGTACTTTACTTAGAATGATAATCTCTAGCTCCATCCATGTTGCTGCAAATGGCATTATCTCATTCTTTTTTATGGCTGAGTAATATTCCATTGTATATATGTGCCATATCTTCTTTATCTATTCCTTTGTTGATAGACATTTAAGCTGTTTTCGCGTCTTGGCTATTGTTAATAGTGCTGCTGTGAATATTGGGGTAGGTGTACCTTTTCAAATGATAATTTTCTCTGGATAGATGCCCAGGGCTGGGATTAATGGATCATGTGGTAGTCCTGTTTTTTGTTTTTTAAGGAACCCCCATACTATATTCCATAGTGGTTGTACCAACTTACAGTCTCAACAACAGTGTAGGAGGGTTCTCTCTTCTCTATGCCCTCTCCAGCATTTATTGTTTGCAGACATTTTGGTAATGGCCTTTCTGACCAGTGTGAGGTGATACCTCAATGTAGTTTTGATTAGCATTTCTCTAATAATTAGTGATGTTGAGCATCTTTTCATGTGCTTTTTGGCCATCTATATGTCTATGCAGCTCTTCAGCCCATTTTTTTCCTTTCTTTTCTTTCTTTTTTTTTTTTTTTTTTCTTTTTAGGGCTGCATCTCAGGTATATGGTGGTTCCTAGGCTAGGGTTAGAATTGGAGCTGCAGCTGGTAGCCTATGCCACAGCCACAGTAACACCCAATCCAAGTCTCACCTGCAACCTATACCAGAGATGGCAGCAATGCCAGACCCTTAACCCACTGAGTGAGGCCAGGGATAGAACCTGCCTCCTCGTGGACACTGTGTCAGGTTCTTAACCTGATGAGCCACAATAGGAACTCCTTCTACCCATTTTTTGATTGAGTTGTGTATTTTTTTGGTATTGAGCTGCATCAGTTGTTTGTAATTTTGGAGATTAATTCCTATTGGTAACTTTGTTTGCAAATATTTTCTCCCATTCTGTATGTTGTCTTTTCACTTTGTTTATGGTTTCCTTTGCTCTTCAAAAGTTTTTAAATTTAATTAGGTTCCATTGATTTTGTTTTTTGCATTTTAGAGCCACATCTGCAGCATATGGAAGTTCCCAGTTTAGGGGTCAAATCAGAGCTGTAGCTACCAGCCTATGCCACAGCCATAGCAACGTGGGATCTGAGCCACATCTGCAACCTACACCACAGCTCACAGCAACAATGGATCCTCAACCCACTGAGCGAGACCAGGAATCGAACCCACATCCTCATGGATACTAGTCAGATTTGTTTCCACTGCACCACAATGGGAACTCCTATTTGTTTTTTGTTTTTATTTTCATTACTTTAGGAGTTGGATCTGAAAAGATACTACTGCAGTTTATGTCAGAGAGTGTTCTGCCTATGTTTTCCCCCAGGAGTTTTATAGTATCTGGTCTTACATGTAGGTCTGTAATTCATTTTTTGAGTTTATTTTTGTGTATGGTCTTAGAGAATGTTCTAATTTCATTCTTTTCCATGTGGCTGTCCAGTTTTCCCAGCACCACTTACTGAAGAAACTGTCTTTTCTCCTTTGTATATTCTTGCCCCTTTTGTTGTAGATTAATTGATCATAGGTGTGTGTGTGTTTATTTCTGGGTTTTCTATCCTGTTCCACTGATCTATTTTTCTCTTTTTGTGCCAGAACCATACTGTTTTGACAACTGTAACTTTGTAGTATTGTCTGAAGTCAGGGAGCCTGATCCCTCCAGTTCCATTTTTCTTTCTCAGGATTGGCTTTGCTATTCAAGGTTTTTTGTGTTTCCATATACATTTTAAAAATTTTCTAGTTTCTAGTTCTGTGAAAAATTCCATTGGCAATTTAGTAGGGATTGCCGTGAATCTGTAGCTTGCCTTGGGTAGTATAGTCATTTTGATAATGTTGATTCTTCCATTTTGAGAATGTGGTATATCTTTCCATCTGTTTATGTCATCTTCAATTTCCTTCATCAGTGTCTCATAGTTTTTAGAGTACAAGTCTCTTGCCTCCTTAGGGAGGTTTATTCCAGGCTATTTTCTTCTCTTTGATGCTATGGTAAATGGGATTGTTTCCTTAATTTCTTTTTCTGACCTTTCATTGTTAGTGTATAGACTACAACAGATTGCTGTGTATTAATTTCGTACCCTGCAATTTTACTGAATTCATTGTTGAGCTCTAGTGATTTTCTGGTAGTTTCTTCAGGATTTTCTATATATAGAATCATGTCATCTGTAATCAGTGACAGTTTTACTTCTTCTTTTCCAATCTGGATTACTTTTATTTATTTTTCTTCTCTGATTACCATGGCTAGGACTTCCAAAATGATGTTGAATAAAAGTAGCAAGATGGGCATCCTTGTCTTATTACTGATGATACAGGAATGCTTTTGGTTTTCACTGTTGAGTATAATGTTAGCTGTGGGTTTGTTGTGTATGGCCTTATCATTTTGAGGTAGGTTCCCCCTATGCTCCCTTTGTGGAGAGTTTTTTTTTTTTTAATCATAAACAGACGTTGAATTTTGTTAAAAGCTTTTTCTGCATCTTTGAGATGATCATATGATTTTTATTCTTCAATTTATTAATATGGTATATCACCCTGATTGACTTAACAGATATTCCCTGGGATCAATTCCACTTGATCACAGTGTATGATCCTTAACGTATCATTGAATTTAGTTTGCTAGTATTTTGTTGAGGATTTTTTGTGTCTATGTTCATCAGTGATATTGGCCCCTAATTTTCTTTTTTGTGTGTGGTATCTTTGTCTGATTTTGGTATTAAGGTGATAGCAGTCTCATAGTATAAGTCTAAAAGTGTTCCTTCCTCTGCAATTTTTTTGGAATAGTTTCAGTATAACTCTTCTCTAAGTGTTTATTAGATCACCTGTGAAGCTATCTGGTCTTAGACTCTTGTTTATTGTGAGTTTTAAAATCACAGTTTCAATTTCAGTACTTATGATCGGTCTGTTAATATGTTCTATTTCTTCCTTGTTCTATCTCAGAAGAATCTAACAAATTGCACTTTTTTTTTTTTTTTTTTTGCTTTGTAGGACCACACCCTTGGCATATGGAGGTTCCCAGGTTAGGGGTCCAATCGGAGCTGTAGCCAGTGACATATGCCACAGCCACAGCAACACCAGATCTGAGCAACATCTGCAACCTAAACCACAGCTCATGGAAACACAGGATCCTCAACCCACTGAGTGAGGCCAGGAATCGAACCCACAACCTCATGGTTACCAGTCAGATTCATTTCTGCTACACCACAATGGGCACTCCGAATCTAACAATTTGTTCATTTCTTCTAGGCTCTCTGATACATTGGCATATAGTCACTTGTAGTGGTCTCTTATGATCCTTTGTATTTCTCTGATGTCAGTTGTGACTTCCCTTTTTCATTTCTAATTTTATTGATTTGAGGCCTCTCTTTTTTTTCTTAGTGAGTATGGCTAAAAGTTTATCCATTTTCTTTATCTTGTCAAAGAACCAGCTTTTAGTTTCATTGATCTTTTCTGTTGCTTTTTAAGTCTCTATTTCATTTTCTTCTGCTCTTATCTTTGTGATTTCTCACCTTCTACTAACTTTGGATTTTGTTTGTTCTTCTTTCTCTAGTTGCTTTAGGTGTAATGTTCATTTGTTTATTTGAGATTTTTCTTGTTTCCAAAGTAACCTTGTATTGCCTTAAACTTCCCTCTTAGAACTGCTTTCGCTATATATCATTATTGCTTTTTTCTTTTAGGGCTGCACTGTGGCGTATGGAGCTTCCCAGCCTATGGGTCTAATTGGAGCTACAGCTGCAGGCCCATGCCACAGCAATGCCAGATCCAAGCTGTGTCTGTGACCTACACCACAGCTCACAGCAACACCAGATCCTTAACCCACTAGTGAGGCCAGGGATCAAATCCACAAGCTCATGGTTCCTAATTGGTTTTGTTTCTGCTGCACCATGAAGGGAACTCCTGCATATCATTGGTTTTGGATTGTCCTTTTTTCATTTTCATATTTCTCTAGGTATTCCTTTATTTCCTCTTTGAATTATTCAGCTATCCATTGGTTGTGTAGTAGCGTATTGTTTAGCCTCTACATGTTTGTGCTTTTTGCAATTTTTTTTCTTGTAGTTGATTTCTAATCTCATAGCGTTGTGGTCAGAAAAGTTGCTTCTTAAGATTTCAGTTTTCTTAAATTTACCAATGCTTGTTTTGTACCCTAGCATGTGATCTATCCTGGAAACTATTCCATGCACTTGAGAAGAATGTCTATTCTGCTGCTTTCAGATGGAATGTTCTAGAAATATCACTTAAGCCCATCGGTCTAAAATGTCATTTAAAGCCAGTATTTCCATATTGATCTTCTGTCCATTGCTGTAAGTTGGGTGTTAAAGTCTCCCACTATTAATTGTGTTACTGTCGATTTCTCCTTTTATGGCTGTTAGCATTGGCATTATATATTGAGGTGCTCTTATGTTGAATGCATATGTATTTATAATTGTTATATCTTCTTCTTGAATTGATTCCTTGATCATTATGTAATGTCCTTCTTTGTCCCTTGCAACAGTCTTTATTTTAAAGTCTATTTTCCCTTATATGAGTATTGCTATTACAACTTCCTCCTGATTTCCATTTGCATGGAATAACTTTGTCCATCTCCTTAGTTTCAGTCTGTATGTGTCCCTAGATCTGAAGAGAGTCTCTTATAGAAGCATATATATGGGTCTTGATTTTGTATCCATTCAGCCAGTCTATGTCCTTTGGTTGGAACATTTAATCCATTTACATTTAAGATAATTATCAATATGTATGTTCTTATTGCCATTTTGTTAATTATTTTGTTTTTGTCTTTGTAGATCTTTTTTTTCCCCTTCCTCTTTTGTTCTCTTCTCTTGTAATTTGATGACTATCTTTAGTGTTGTGTTTGGATTGTTTTTTCTTTGTGTGTGTGTGTGTGTAGCTATTGTAAATTCTTGACTTTCAGTTCTCATGAGGTTTTGATATTGCAGTCTATATATATACAAAATTGTTTTAAGTTGCTAGTCTATTAATTTCAAATGCATTTCCAATATCCTACATTTGTACTTACCTCTTCTAACAATTTCTTGTTTTGGCATCATATTTGCATGTGGCTGATTTCCTACCTTTACTTTATGTTTGCCTTTACTGCTGAACTTTCCCATTCATGATTTTCTTGTTTCTAGTGGTGGCATTTTCTTTTCCACATAGAGAAGTTTCTTTAGTATTTGTTGTAAATCTGGTTTAGTGGTGCTGAGCTGTCTTAGTTTTTCTCGTCTGTAAAACTTTTGATTTTTCCATCTAATCTGAATTCTTGGCTGTAGGTATTTCCTTTCATCACTTCAAGTATATCATGCCACTCCCTTCTGGCCTGCATAGTTTCTTCTGAAAAATAAATTCATAACCTTATGGGGATTCCCTTATATATTATTTGTTGCTTTACCATTGCTGCTTTAAATATTTTCTCTTTGTCTTTAATTTTCATCAATTTGATTAATATTTGTCTTGGTGTGTTCCTCCTTGGGTTTATCCTGTATTAGTCACTCTCTGCTTCCTGGACTTGAATGAGTGTTTCTTTTTCCATGTTAGGTAAGTTTTTGGCTATTATCTCTTCAAATATTTTTTTCAGACCCTTTCTGTCTCTCTTCTCCTTTTTGCTGCATTAATGTTGTCCCAGCAGTCTCTCTTGCTTCTAGTGTCTGCCCCCTGGTGGGTGAGGTTGGTCCAGGGTCTTGTGCAAGCTTCCTGGTAGGAGGGACTGGTGTTTACCTACTGATGGGTGGAGCTGTGTCTTTTCCCTCTGGTGGGCAGGGCTGGGTCAAGGGGTGTGTTTAGAGGTGGTTCAGGACTATTTTATGCAACCTTTCTGCTGATGAGTGGGGCAGTGTTCCCATCTTGTTGGTCGTTTGGCCTGGGGCATCCCAGTGCTGAAGCCTACAGGCTTTTGGATGAGGCTAAGTCTCAGTGCTGAAATGATGATCTTTGGGAGAGCTCACACCAATAAATATTCCGTAGGGTCTCCACCACCAGTGCCCTTGCCCCACAGTGTGCCACAGCTGACCGCCACCTTCCCAGGATACTCTCCAAAACCTGCAGGGAAGTCTCACCCAGTCTTCCATGGAGTCTGTTTTGGGCTACATCCTAGTGTATGTGAAACCTTGTGTGCACCCTCCAAGAGTGGAGTATCTGTTTCCCTCAGACCTATGGAACTCCTGGACTCAAACCCTGCTGGCCTTCAAAGCCAAATGCTCTGGGGGCTCCTCTTCCTGATGCCAGACCCCAGGCTTGGGAGCCTGATGTGGGGCTCAGAACTCTTACTCCTGTGGGAGAACCTCTGTGATATTATTATTTTCTAGTTTGTGGGTCACCCACCCAGCAGATTTGGGATTTGATTGTATCATGAAAACACTCCTCCTACCATCTTATTGTGGCTTCTTTGTCTTTGGAGGTAGAATATCTTTTTTGGTATCTTCCAGTCTTTTTTGTAGGTGGTTTTTCAGCAGTTAGTTGTGTGATTTTGGTGTTTTTGTGAAAGGAGGTAAGCTCAAGTCCTTCTATTCCACCGTCTTGTTTCCTATCCTCCAGAGTATGTTTACTGATGATTTTTAGTATCATTTAATACCCAGATGATGTTTGGTTTTTCCCTCATCGTCTGAAAAAATATTTCTATGGTTGGTTTATTCAAATAAGGATCCAAACAATATTTACCCATTGTATTTGACTAACATGCTCTTAAATTACTTTCCATTTATAAAAGTTTTCCCTCCCTTTTTTGGTTTTGTGCCTCTTATTTCCTGAAGAATTATGGTTAATTTTCCTGGGTAATTTTCTATGTTCTTATCTTGGCTGATTGCTGTCTTATGGTTTTGTTTAACATGTCCTCTGGCCTCTGTGTTTCCTGAAAACTGGTATTTATATCACAAGCGTGATTAGATTCAGGCTCATTATTTTGGCAAGAATACATCAGAGGTGGTGCATCAGATCAGGACACATGAGTGTGTAGAAGTCCCTCTTTTCAAGAAGCTGAGATAGATTAGGTGTTGACATGTTGTCAACATTTCTCCCATATGCTTCGCAGCTGCTACTGATTGATGCCTAGACAAATAACCTCTTAATAAAATCCCTTTCCTTCTTAAAGAAGTTAGCTTCTATTGCTTGCAGCTAAGAACTCTGATGGATAAATCCAGGGCACCCAATTTGGTGTTGTTTTAACTCAGCCCAGAAAATGCCTGATTAAGAACCTAATCCTGATGGGACATAGCATGGAAGTTGGGAGAGGACTCTGGAGCCAGAACTGTCTGAGTTGAAGTCTCACCTCTACCACTGACTAGTTGTCTGCTCTGGGCAGTTTCCCTCAATTTCCTCATCTGTAAAATGGGAATTCTTCTGCTGATGGCAATGTCTAGTTCATAAAATTATCATCAGATCTAAAGTACTTAAGATAGGCAAAGTCCTTAGAACAGTACCTAGCACCCAGTAATCATTCAGTTAATTCTTAACTGATATTATAATACTATTACTAATTTTTTATTTTACCTACTTCCTAGTTCTCTTCTCTTCCTACTCCATATTTTCTCCTTAGGTAATTTCACCCATTCCCATGGATTTGGTTCTCACCTTCCCAAATACCTCAATGCCAAGAACTAACTTGACTAAAATATATACGCCATTGATATAATAGCTTTGTTTTGCTTTGTTTGGGTGGGGGAACCGACAGTCAATGCAAACATTGACTGTAAGACATACCTCAGTTTTAGAATTGTGAGAGTGGCCGGTAGATAGGTGAGATTTGTTTTTAGAGCAAAGACAATTAGAAATATTCTGACAGCTTCCTAAGTTGTCTACCATGAGATTAGTGGCATCTTGGTTGTGACCTTTCTTACTGATAAACTTAATTGGCATATAGCCTCTGTGTCTTAGGGAGAAAAATATGTGAAGAGGGTCCTGGGCTTTTTGCTGAGCACTCTGAGTGTTGGAAACTGGACACTACAAGGACAGGGAGGTAGATTTGTCTCTGCCACCCTTGGGGAACATCTCTTGTGGAAAAAGAGCTCATTCGTAGGTAAAAGGGGTCAATAGGCATGATCTCTGCTTCAGGACCACCAAGATTAAGCTGAGAAAGCATTCCAAGCAGTCTGAGTCATTGAGTGGCTATTCCCAGATACAAATTTGAGGGGTTTGGGCAATTTCTATTATTCCATTATAATTACCATATTATTCCTTTTTTTTTTTTTTGGCTTTTTTTGCTATTTCTTTGGGCCACTCCCGCGGCATATGGAGGTTCCCAGGCTAGGGGTCTAATCAGAGCTGTAGCCGCCAGCCTACGCCAGAGCCACAGCAATGCGGGATCCGAGCCGCGTCTGCAACCTACACCACAGCTCACGGCAACATCGGATCGTTAACCCACTGAGCAAGGGCAGGGACCGAACCCGCAACCTCATGGTTCCTAGTCGGATTCGTTAACCACTGCGCCACGACGGGAACTCCCATATTATTCCATTATAATTATGATGTAATTATAAGTTCCTTAGGAATCCCACTTTGGTGGCTGTAGAGAGAGGTCCATGGGTAAGGGACATAAGAATTGTGCTGAGGCAACTGGTAGCAACTCTTCAGCACTGTACCACCACTCAGGGATTCCCTTCAGGACAGTGGTGAAGGGAAATCCTCATAGTGGGCAGAACTTTGAGCAGGGCACTTGGATGTTTATCTTGTCCGGAAGGAACTATGACTAGAGGTTTGGATCCATGTTCATGCATGGACATGGCTAATGGTTTGGTCAGCATCTTGGAAGAAACGCAATTAGAAATTTGATGAAAGATGGTCTTAGAAAGAGGTATTTAGATGGGCCTCTCCGAGTGGGCTCAGAGGTGAAGATAGTTGCATGCCAAGTGAATGCTCATCAGAGAGCAATTGTGGCACAAAATGAGCTAAACAATCTGGTTGATAAGATGACCCATTCAGTGTATGTCAATGGGCTTATAAACAAAACAGCCATGACAGCATGGATGGAGGTTTTTCACAGGCCCAGAAACATGGACTTTCACTCACTAAGAGCAATCTGGCTACTGTCACTTCTGAATACCCAGTCTACCTACGACAGGAGAGACTAACACAGAGCTCCCAATATGGCACCACTATTTGGAGAAACTAGCCAAACACCTAGTGGCAGGTCAATTACATGGGAACATTTCCATTTTGGAAGCACGTCTTTTCTCTTCTGCTAGAGAAGATGGGTATTCTGGATATGGATTTGTCTTCCCTGCCCACAGTGTTTCTGCCCATATCACCATCCATAGGTTTACAGAGTATCTTATTTACTGTCATGATATTTCACACGGCATTGCTTCTGACCAGGGAACTCATTTCACAGCTAATGATGTGCATCAGTAGGCTTGTGCTCATAGAAGCAGCTGGTCTTACCATGTTCCCTGTCATTCTAAAACATCACCCTAGTAGGACAAGAGGAATGCTCTTTAGAGATCTGGATTTGGAGTCAGACAAAAAGTCAGATCGAGGTATGCATTCTGCCTCTTGACATGTACACCTGTGTAGATTAGGTAGGCTACGTATCTGTTTCCAGATAAAGTAGAGTGAACACTAAGAGAACGATAGTTATCATCATCACTCTTTTGTCATTGTTTGTTTCCAACATTGTGGCATATTATTATCACTTTTTTTTTTTTTTCTTTTTAGGGCCGCACCCTTGGCATATGGAAGTTTCCAGGCTAGGGGGTCCAATCAGAACTACAGCTGCTGGCCTACACCACAGCCACAGCAACTTGGGATCTGAGCTGCATCTGTGACCTACACCACAGCTCACAGCAACGCCAGATCCTTAACCCTCAGAGTGAGGCTAGGGATCAAACCTGCATCTTCATGGATCCTAATTGGGTTCGTTAAACACTGAGTCACCGGGGGAACTCCCTATTATCATCACTCTTAATGAGTAATTGTAGGTGTTCTTAGAGATTTAGTTCTGTGGATGTTCATCATAGTGTTGTTTATAATAGCAAAAATTGGAAACTACCTAATTAATTGAGAATTGCATCGGTTGAATTACTATGCATCAGTTGAGTGAAATACCCTGTAGCTGTTAATGTTTTAGAGGAGTATTCATTAAATAGATATTCATGATATACTACTAAGTGACAAAGGCAAATTATAACATAGTATATGTTAATTTCATTTTAGTGTCTTTTAAAGCCTATATATCAGCATAAAAATAATGCTTAAATTGTATAAAATATAATGGACATAATTGTTATAGTCACATCTCTGGGAGGTAGGAAATTAGGCAGTTTTCATTTTCTCCTTTTGCTTGTCCATAGTTTCTAAATTTGTTTCAATGACAGTGTATTCTATTTGTAGTGTAAAAAAAGTACCCCCCTCCCCTCACAAAAAAAAAATTGCACTGCTTTTAATGTACATTGAGAAAGGGAGAGACTTGCCCCATCCCAGGCAGGCTGCTCTTGCATCCGGGAGGATTCTGGCTGGCCGGAAGGAGGTTTCAGCCACATCATTTCTGTAATCTCCCAGGCATGGCCCTTCCTTGGCATGACTTCCCTGGCAGCCCTTAGCCTCCCTGTAATGGCAAGGAGAGCATTCCCTACCTACCACCGATAGGATGGGAGAATGTCACAGCAGTCACCTCCAGGACCAAGACCAGATAGGCCATATTCAGGACGTCAGACAGAAATGTGGCTGCCTGGGGGAAATGCGCCCAGATGCAACATCTGGGCTGCGTGTATTGGCTGAGGTTCACAAAGATGCTGGACATCAGTCTGGCAGATCGAAAATATTTTTCAGTGGAGCCCCAGTATTTGACTGGAGAAACACTAATATTCCTTCTCTGGATGTCAAACATCCGGATAAATAGAAGCCCTTTTTTCCACCTTCGCTCTTCACCAAGTGTTACAAAGGATGCTCTGACATAGGTTTTTGGAAGGGACTCACCTCACCGGGGTGAAGGCCAACTTGAGCCACAGGGAGTGCTTATTTTTAAAGGAGAGGGAAACATGTGGCCCATCACAGGTTTGCTCAAAGGGCCTGGCTTCCTCAGGAGAGAGGGTGTGGGCTATAGAGGGATCTGCTTTCTTGACCGTGGAGGACTCAGAGAGTGGGGTGGGTGTCCGAGCCCCTTTCCTGGCAGGAGGATGGGGCAGGGCAGGGCTGAGAAGATGCCTGGAAGCTGGGGTGTGGGTGCAGCCAGGCTCAAGGAGCAGTGTAGGGGTCAGGATTAGAGAAGAAGGCTGAGGACAGACATGAGTTGAAGAACTCCCATTATTTCCACTGAACTGGAACCCAAGGACGACCAAGCCACAGAAGGCCAATCTCACCCAGCAGCTGGGCAAATCTAGTGGATTTGGCTAAACCCAGAAATTAAACGAAGGCATTCCTAACAAGTCTTCCCCAAAATATGACTGGTATTTAGGGGATCCACTGGGGATTTTATGGGAAGCAAGTAGAAGGGACATAAATGCTAAACCTTTCTCAAGTTGGAAAATGAATCATGAAAACCTTCCTAATTGCTTGGGTTCCATTGAGCAACATCTTAATTCCTTTCAGCCGGTAACCCCTGGGCTGGGATTTCTGTTCCCTAACTCACTGCTTATCTCCATATCACAGGCAAAGCCTGCTTCCTGACACATGGCTGTGCTGCCTGGATGGACCAGTCCCCTGGGCCAAGATAAAAATACCTCCTCCTAACCCTTCATCCTGGTTCAGCTGCTCCTGAGCCAGCAGACAGCTCTGTGGGGCAGACCCGCTGACCTGTCTTTCCTTGTGATGGGACATGGTGGCCCTACCCATCTCAGTGTCAGTCCTTTCCTCTGTAATAATCATACCTTCACAGGCAGAACCAGTGCTCACTCCAGGAGTCTTCTGTTACAGATGCTCAAAAGGAAGACCCAACTGCTTTGACTTGATGGGTTAAATGTGAGCCTCTTTCCCAGAAGTTCTTGGAAAATCTGGTACAGGGCCTCCCTGTTCATACAGACTCGAGTCAGGCTTGTATGGAAACCCTGACTCCTCTGCATAGACTCCACCACTGAGCCCTATTGATCCCTTTGCCCAAATGCCCCTTCCTCTCCACTTCACTACCGCTCCCTAATTCAAATCACCTTTCTCTCTGCTGTATCACTGCAATAACCTCCTTCCTGTTTCCACACTGATCCTATCCAGCCCCCTCAGTGCACAGTAGTTCCCCCGCTTAGGACCTTTCCCACGCAGAAAACAACCCAGGCTTCTCACGCAATGACCTTGACATCTGTCCTTGCTCAAAGCGCGTCTCCACCCTGAGTCCTCTGTACCACAGCTTGCCACACTGGCCTTCTCTCTGCTTCTCACTGGGCCCACACGTTCCTGCCTCAGGACCTACCACAGTACTGTCCCCACTGCCTGGAACACCCTCTCCTCACTAGGCTGATTCTTTGTAATTCCTTCTCTGTCAAGCCCAAATTTTCAAGAGGCTTTCTCTGGCATATGAGCCCAAAAGTTCCCTCATGGCATTCTCCCCTTCCCCCGTGGTGCTGACCGTACTTGAAGGTGGGTCTCTAGTCGTGCCTTCCCTTGTTTAATGTCCACCTTCATCCCTGGACCGTGAGTTCCATTAGGACAAAAACTGTCTCTGTACTATTTACCCCTATGTGGCATCTACCATGTAATAGACACTCAGAAATATTTCTCTAGGGAGTGAGTAGAGGAAAGAGAGAGCGTGGGAAGCAGTGGGCAAAGGGCACCAGGAGGGAGTGTGATTTAATAACAAAGGGTGCACCCTGAGGTCAGATGGTCCTTGAATGGCATCTGGGCTCAATGACCTCCTACCTGTGTGATGTTGGGCGAATTACAACCTCACTGTGGCTCAGTTTCCTTATCTGTAGACCAATGATTATAATAATTTCCTTGCTAGGTGGTTTTGAAAATTAGAGGTAATATATTTAGAGTCTGAGCTAAATGCCTGGCAGTAAACAGTTTTATTTATTCAGAAAAGCCCCACATATTAAAGATAGACAGGTAATATATTAATATATAGCTATTATATATATAATAGACAACCAACAAAGACCCTCTGTATAACACTATATTCAGTATCTTGTGATAACCTATAATGGAAAAGAATCTGAAAAAGAATATATATATGTATGTATGTGTGTGTGTATATATATATATATATCTATGTATATATATATATATCTATCTATGTATATATAACTAAATCACTTTGCTGTATACCTGAAACATTATAAAGCAACTATACTTTAATTTAAAAAAGGAAAGAAATTATAGGGAGTTCCCATGAACCTGACTAGTATCCATGAGGATGCAGGTTCGATCCCTGGCCTCGCTCAGTGGGTTGAGGATCTGGTGTTGCAGTGAGCTATGGTGTGGGTCACAGACATGGCTCGGATTCTGCGTGGCTGTGGCTGTGGCTGTGGCTGTGATACAGGCCAGTGGTACAGCTCCGATTCGACCCCTAGCCTGGGAACTTCTGTATGTCACAGGGGAGGCCCTAAAAAAAAAAAGGAGAGAAAGTATAGAATGGTCCAGACTTATGCTGGGGCCGAGGGGGCTACACAGGCCCTGTACTCAGGGAAGATAGAGTTGAGAGGTTCTATAAATCACAGCTCTCCGTAGTAATCACACTCCTGCTACTACTGCTAATAATAACCCAAATGCTAAGAAATTCTCTAGCCAGAGTGAATGAGCCAAGCCCCATGGAAGCCCGCCTGGGAAAACCAGGATATGAGAGAAGGGAACAGGGTGTGAAGAAAAAATACAGGAGTGACTGTGTGGTTTACTATAAACCGTCCTTTGATCTTTCTTTCATAGTTGGCTTAGATTTTTCCATTTAGCAGAATTCAAGAATTCTGTGACTAAAGTATTCATTCACTGAATGGGGAATTATTTGTGTGTGCGTGTGCGTGTGCACACACGTGTATTTACGTATATAAATTCAGGAGGGAGAGGTTCAGAGGTGAATTCGAGCCTCTGCCCTCAAGCAGCTTACAGGGAAATAAGATAACATACGAAAAATCCCATCACAAGGCAAACTTAACAGAGACACAGATGAAGGACAATGGGGATTCAGAGACAGAGCAGTAGGCTTCAGGGGGAGGTGGCATTTGAACAAACTGAAGGACATTTGAGTGAGAGAAGGAGGGAAGGAGTTTGATACCAGGAGAAAAGTATGAGCATGTAGTCAGACCATCTGTTTCCAGTCCCTGGCTTACAATTTGCACCTAGAAAAGTCAGTTTTCTCTGAGCCTTAGTTTTCTCATCTATAAAATGGGGATAGTACCTCTGCATTATTGTGATTATATGGTGTGGTCATCTTTACCGCTTCCTCCCCCCACCGGCCCTGTTCCCCCCACACAGAGGTTTCCAGGGAAAGGTCAGAGCCACAGGCCTGAAAAATACCTTCTGAGGTTCTGGTGAGCTCCCTTGCTAGCTCACCCTCACCACTGTCTTCCTTGCAGGGGGAAACTAGATTCCTTAGGCCTGGAGGGCATGTGGCTAATGATGGTGTTTGGTCAAAGTGGTGATGGCAGCAGTACCACATCCTGCCTGGCTTACTGGTCCACACCCTTCCACTTAATCCATCCGAGATAGAAATGGCACTTCCCAAAATCCCAGCTCACTCCCATTCCCAGTCACAGGACTTTCAGGAACCCTAGGCTGGGCCTAGCATCCAAGCCAGCATGAGCCAAGAGTCCAGGTTGCCAAAGATGCCAATAGGCTGAAGTCAGGCATGGCAGAGACTAGCTGTTCACCCACCCCACTTCCACGTTTTTCCTGGGCTCACAGCTGGACTTCATCCTTGTAGCTGGGCGAGGCCATGAAATGTAGTTCAAATCAATGAAAAGTGATAGATGTGTGCTCTTTCCAGGCCTGACCAATAAAACCCTTTCCTACTTTCTCTTGGTCAACTGATGGTGATCCTCTAGCATGAATTTGGAAGCTGGTTTTTTTGTTTGTTTGTTTTGTTTTTATTTATTTTTCTTAGGGCTGCCCCCTTGACATATGGAGGTTCACAGGCTAGGGGCCAAATCGGAGCTATAGCCGCTGGCCTACACCACACGCACAGCAATACCGATCCTTAACCCACTGATTGAGGCCAGGGATCGAACCTGTGTCCTCATGGATGCTAGTAGATTCGTTTCCACTGAGCCATGATGGGAACTCCTAGAAGCTGTTTTAAAGATGGCATGGCTGCCATCAGCCAGAGACTCTAACTGCAGTGGAGAAGGATGGTCCCCTTCCCCAGTCACCACCCTTGAACTCCAATCCAGGACTGCCCTGGACTCTTAGACATGAAATAAACTTCCTGTATGTTTATCTATTCTATGTTTGGGCCTGTTTTTACAGCAAAAATACTTAACTAATATAACAGCATAGGGCTATCCCACCCAAGGGGCCCGAAGCAGGATGGCCAAAGGAGCAGTTCTAAATCTTCCTTGTAGAATACAAGATGTTGTGATCAAGGTACATAACTATGAAATACAAGCTCTGTGGGGTGTGAATGGAGGGTTAGGAGCTTGGTAAAGTAAGGTCAGAAATAGAGGGAGATGGGTCACAGGGGACATTGAAAGCAGTGCACGGGGCCTCACTTGTTCTCATGAGTTGAGCCGACTTGAAGGTTGTAGCCATTGCTCTTGTAGCTGGGCCTGCCTCACACTTGGCTTTTACTTCCTGCTCTCGACCCAACCCCTGCCTCAAGCCCACAGCTTGGTAACTGGGATCCCCCTGGGCTCTGGGCCCTGACTGGTCCTCCCTATGCAGCCTGATGGCCCAATCTGTTTTGCACAGGAGGAAAAGCAGACCCAGAAAAATGAAGGGACTAATTCATAAAGCCCAAATTGATCTTTCCACCTGGTCTTGGCCAGGGAGCACAATTTCCAGCAAAGCCCTGCCTCTTGAATGCCCTGGCCAAAGCCTCCCCAAAGGACTGCTTCTGGCAAGCTAGATGTCCAAGCCTGGCCATTGAGAATGAAAAGAAGCTGGTGTCTTCTGGTCCCAAAGATAAACAAGCTAGTCAATTTTTTGTTGGTCCCAAGGCAGCTCTTCACTACCCTGGAGCCAAGCAGACACTAGGCAGTCTGTGTGCAGGGCTGAGGCTGCAGCACCCACAGGCTGTAATGGCTTCTTGGCTTCTCGACTTCTTGGAGGGAGCTGGCCTCAGCTCAGACGACTCGGTGGTGGGGAGAGGAAGCTGAAGACAACTGCGCTTCTTGTAAAGGTCTCGTCCTAAAAATAAAGATAGAGTTAACATAGTGAGTGTCTGTAGGGATGCTGGCCTGAATAGAGGAGTGGATTCGTCTGGATTCTCTAGATTAGTGGAACTAATAGAATATATATATATTAAATATATAATAGAATACATTATTATAGAATAATAGAATATGTTCTATTATTATACATGTTCTAATATATCCAATATATGTTACAGACTATATAGAATACATAATATATGGTCTAATATATATAGTCTATATAGAATATATTGTTATTTCTGTTTATATACATATATCTATATGTATGTGTTATAAATAATATACATATATATGCACTTATAACACATATGTATGGATATATTAGATATGTATATATATAACATGTAGCTCTAGAAGATGTGTATATATGGATATATGTTATATATGTACACACAGATGCATATATATAATAAGGGGTTGATTCACCTGGTGTGGAAGCTGAGAAGTCCCTTGAGCTGCATTCAGCAACCTGGACACCCCAGACAGCTTATGACACAATTCCAGTCCAAGGCCAAAGGCTTGAGAAGTGGGGGAGCCAGTGGTTTAAGCTCCAATTTGAGTCTGGGTCCAAAGGCAGGAGAAGACCAATGTCCCCCTTAAAGACAGGCAGAGAGAGCAAATTAGCCTCCTTTTTGTTCTGATCAGACCTCCAGTGGATTAGATGAGGTCCCCACATATCACATCAGGGAGGGCAGTCTCCTTTACTTGGTGTCTTGATTCAGATATTAATCTCATCTGGAAATATCTGCACGGAATAATGTTTAACCAAATAACTGGGCACCCCATGGCTGAGTCAAGTTGACACATAAAATTAACATCAGAGAAAGGGATGGAGTCACACTGAGGTTCCTGACCAGGGCAGCCAGACTGAGGAAAGAGTGCAAAGCAAGCCTTCTCCTAATATGATCTGCATCCTAAAGAGCTTCTGATCAGTCTGTTAGGTTAAGGAAGGTTCTAAGGAACTGAAAACTAGTCTCAAATCTAGTTAAACAATAAGAAGAATGTATCGGTTCTCCTACCTGAAAATTTGAGAACTATGAACTTCAGATAAAGCTTGATCCAGTGGCTCAAATATGTCACCAAGAATCCAATTTCTTTCTGTCTTTCCTCTCTCCCTTCCATGGAATCATTGGGTTGTCTGAGTTAGCAAGAAAAAAAAAATGCAGCCTGTCTAGCTAAATTTGAATTTCAGATTAACAAATTTTTTTTAGTATAAATATGTCTCGTGCAACATTTGGGACCTATTTATACAAAAAAATTATTTATTGTTTATCTGAAATTCAAATTCCTCAGGATGTCTTCTATTTTACCAGACAAACTGTCCTAAGCCTGGCCCTCTCTCTCTACTTGATAGCTTTTATAGATGATGCAGGGTGGGTATTCTATAGATGATGTGGGAGTTCTTTTCCAGAACTTCAAGCACACACCTCCTCCCTGTATCTTCTTGGCCTGAAATGCCTGTTTCTGTACCAGTTTCCTGGCTGGGGAATAAGATGACATGATTGGCTTAGCAAGGAGGCCAGAGGCCTTTTGGGAAAGGAGAAGAGGGAAAATGGATATTTGAGTGGCACCCAATAGACCTCTACTACAGTGGACTTTCCAATATCAGTCACAGAATCCAAGCTCCTCAAAGTTGGCTGAATCCTCCCCTCATATCCTCGTTTTTATGTTCATATCTCTATTGACAGAGAACTCACTTTGCTCCGAGAACTTCATTCCACCCATAGCTTTGACAGTTGAAAAATTCTAGGTAAAATCTTTCTTTTCTTGTATCTTCCATTCATTGGTGCCAGTGCTAACTAGAGTTACCTACAGGGCAGTTTCTAAACCACCTTGGGATGAAAGAGTACCTGGAATGCACCATGCACTTGGCTGTGTGCTTTTTCATGTCATCTCATTTCATCCGCTCACTACCCTGTGAAATAAGCTTGTCCCTTCTGATGGATACAGCAACTTGGGAGTTAAGCCCCCGGTTCTCATTACACAGCTAGTGGCCAAGCTGGATCCGAGCACATGTTGGTCTTGGTGTCCCACCCTCCCTGCCCTCTCCCACGCCTTGATGAGGAACCCACAGCCTTTCAAATATTTGATGACAGTGTCCCAGCTCCTTTGTTCTCTTAGGACCTCACTCTCAGGGGCCTTCACTCCATAAAGTTGGTATCCCAGACAGAACATGCTGCTCAGATGTGGTCAAGGGTGAAAGAATTGCGGAGGAGGAAAAGCAAGCGGTTCCAAGAGCTTCGTATACTAATCACTCAGCAGTTGATTTCATTCCCTTGTCAACAGAAATGGAGACACCATGGGAGTCCCTGAGGATGAGGACAGAAAGAGGGAGAGTGGGGGAGACAGAAAGCAAGAGAGAAGATAGAGTCTGTAGCAGGAAGGAACTAATGGCTCAGAAGGGAAAACAGATGAGAAATCAACAATTACAGTAGAATGTGATACATACATACTTGAATATATCGGCATGGACAGCATGATGTGAGTCTGGTCAAGGGGAGAAGCGCGCTCTGGGTGGGAAGAACAGCCTGGCAGAGTACAGAGTGGTGAGTTGCTGTATTCAGAGGATTGATGGAGAGCCTCGGTGGGAAGGTGCTTGGTTGAAAGATGGCTGTATACGTGTCCCAGTGGGATTCTAAAGACACGAAGGGATTTCCCATCGTGGTCCAGTGTTTAACAAATCCGACTAGGAACCATGAGGTTGCAGGTTTGATCCCTGGCCTTGCTCAGTGGATTAAGGATCCAGCATTGCCGTGAGCTGTGGTCTAGGTCGCAGACTCGGCTTGGATCCCACATTGCTGTGGCTGTGGTGTAGGCCGGCAGCTACAGCTTCAATTCGACCCCTAGCCTAGGAACCTCCATATGCCTCGGGTACAGCCCTAGAAAAGACAAAAATAAAAAAATAAATAAAGACACAAAGGATTTCTGCTTCCCAAGGCACTCCTGGCCTGGACCTTTCTTCTTGGAACCCCATAATACTGTTTCTGCTGAAATCACTCTCCATACATTTTAACAAATTGGAGATTTATTCCCACAGGGGAAACTGGTTTTTGGCATTGAAAAGCATCATAAATGGGCCAAGGACACAGGCAGTTCACACGAAAGGAAATATGGCTAGTAAACAAACAGGAGGAAACACAGTCCACCTGGCCAGTAGTCAAAGAAATGCAAATGGAACGACTGAGGTGCACATTTCCACCTATTAAATTAACAGCCATGACAAAAAAAGTTTTGGTGGTTTATACTCCATTCTGGTGAGTTCTAGGGGAAAGGACTGGCTTCTCCATTGTGGGATGCAGGACCAGCTACAAGATCTGCAGGGCTCCGTGCAGACCGAAAAGGCAGGGTCTCTTGTCCAAAAATTATTGAAAAGTTTGGGAGTTACCATTGTGGCTCAGTAGGTTATGAACCTGACTAGCATCTATGAGAACAAGGGTTCGATCCCTGGCCTCACTCAGTGGGTTAAGGATCCAGTGTTGCCGTGAGCTGTGATTGTGGTTGTAGACGCGGCTCAGACCCCATGTTGCTGTGGCTCTAGCTGTGGCTGGCAGCTGTAGCTCCAATTTGACCACTAGCCTGGGAACTTCCATATGCCATGGGTGTGGCCCTAAAAAGCCAAAAAAAAAAAAAGTCAAGAAGAAAAAAAATTAGTAATAATTTTAAGACAGCAACACCAGAACATTCAACCAAATGCTAGATTCTTTTAAGTCCTTTTTGGATCAATATCTAATGTGGTGTCCCTTGGTGTCCCTTCTCCCACCCAAAGTCAATCCTTTTACTTGTATTTCCAACCCCATCCCTTGCTTAGGGACTTTATTATCTGTTGTCACCCCTCTCTTCGAAGTCATTCTCTTGCTCACGATCAAGTTTTCCCACCAGCATTCAACATGCACCTAAGTCCTCCTTTTTGAAAAACAAAACCAAACAAAATCCAAAACACTTCCTTAAGTTTTCACCCTACCTTGTCCAGCTACTCTCCCAGTTCCCCATCCCAGCCATACTTCTGGAAAGCTCTGTATAGACATACTATCCCTGTGTCCTTATTTCCCATTCATTTATCTAGGCTGCTTCTCCCTCCACTACAGTTCTTGCCAAGGTCACCATCAACCTCAGTTCATTTGTTGGGACCTTTTGGTAGCATTAGACACTGGTGACACTCTCCTTCCTCTTTCACTCTTCCCTGGGCTTCTGTGACATCCAGTCTTCCCGGCTTTCCTCTTTCAGTCTCCTTGGCCAACTGTCTCCCTCCACCTGAAAGTGAAAGTTTCACCATCACCTGGTCTAGACTCTGCTCCCCCTCAGCTTTTCTCCTTAGACAAACTCATCCATGCCGGTGGCTTTAGTCACCATCTGCATATGGATGACTTCTAAGTTCCTGGCTGTAACCCAAGCTCTGGTCTGAGTTTCAGACCCACAGTCAAACTCCTCCCTTGAAAGCTCCTCTTGCCTATCTCAAAAACATCTTGACCTCCTTATGGTCAAAGTCACCCCAATACTGGTCCTCTTCCATCATTCTCTGGATCTGTGAAGGGCACCACTCTTCATCATTACAGCAGAAGTCTAGCAGTTGCCCTTCATACACCCTTGTCTTTCCTCTTTCCCCACATAACTGAAGTCAAATCTGATACCAAGACTTGTCAATTTTACTTCCTCAGTGTTTCCTAAGTGAGTCCACTTACCTCCATTTCTATCCCTACTCATGGCAATGAAGGAACTATCATTTTTCATCCTGACCACCATGACAGCTGCCCATTGGTACCCCCATCCCTTCTCAAATGCCCTCCCCTACATACTGTGGCCAGAGTGAGTGTTTCAAAGCCTGCAATCAGTGCAGGAGGGTCCCACTGCTCTCAGAATGAAGACCAACACCCGGAGTTCCTGTCGTGGCGCAGTGGTTAACAAATCCGACTAGGAACCATGAGGTTGCGGGTTCAATCCCTGCTCCTGTGGCTCTGGTGTAGGCTGGCAGCTACAGCTCCGATTAGACCCCTAGCCTGGGAAACTCCATATGCCGCGGAAGCGGCCCAAAGAAATAGCAAAAAGACAAAAAAAAAAAAGACCAACACCCTTCTCATGGTCCACGGGCCCTGCCTGCTCTTGCCTCATGATCTTCCAGTGACTTGTGCTATTGTGGTCTCCTTAGCTCTGCCGAAGGGCATTTGTAAATGCTGCTCCCTCTCTCTAGAATGCAGTTCTTTCCTCCCTTTGGGTCTAGTTAGCTCCTTGTCACCCTTATTCCACAGCTCAATCACTTTTTCCTTAGGAAATCCTTCCATTAACCACCAAGAAAAGCAGGGTTCCACCATGAAATGCGTTTTAGCTTCATGTCTCTCTCCTTAGTAATGCTTAGCATAGTTATAATGTTATCCATCTTTGCAATGACCTGACCGAGTCCATCTCCCCAACTAGAGGGTAGGGCCGGTGAACGTAGACTGTTTTTCCTCACCATTGTAACCGCAATGTTTAATCAGTGTCTGGCAAGAAGAAAGTGCTCACTAAATATTTGGTGAATGAATGAATGGAAATCTGTTTAATAATATATTTGGAGAGCTGTGGAAATGTTCATATGTTTTGATCCAGTAATCCCACTTCTAGGAATTTATCCCAAGGATATAATCCAAAAAAAGAGACCATTTTTAATACATGAAGATATTAGCGACATTCTTTTCTTAAGAGAACATCTTAAAAAGTCCTAGATGTCTGGCAATAAAGGCTGTGTTAAAGAGTAGTAGATCCACAAAGTAAACAACACGGTCATTTAAAAATAATTGTGAAGACTAGGTAGCATTATGGAAAACAGTTTATAATACTACAATTGTTTTTCAAAAGCAGAATGCAAAATTGGAGTGTTACAACTATGTAAAAATGTTTTATGCATGCAGACATGTACCAGATGGGAACAAGGAAAAATAAATGAGTTGATTTGTCAGAAAAAGTGGATCATGATTGAATTTTCTGTTTCATTTTGATTTCTCTTAGTGTAGTTATATTGTTTTTGCTCAAATAATACTTTAATGTATTCTGTCAGTTTTATGTACAATCATAGGCTGAATAAAACGGCCATGTTAAGCTGAGGATCCATCAAAGCACAAATGCTTAATAAATAGTGTTATTTTAGAACAACCTATTAGCCACATTTAAAATAGATCCCATGATAGTTATGCTTTATGTTTATAATATTTTATGGGTAGAAATATGCTTTTGTTTCCCTTGGGTAAATACTTAAAAGTAGATGAGATGCACTATGTGGTACGTGTATGTTTAACTTTTATTTTCCCCATTTCGTTGTGAACCAATTGTTGTTAGTATTACTCTTTGATTTTAAAATAACAGTTGTATATATGTAGGTGTACAACATGATTTGATATACATATACATACTAAAATGATGACTGCAGTCAAACTAAGTAACATGTCATCTCCTCACATAATTACCTTTTTTTTTTTTTGGTGGTTAAGAGCACATGAAATCTACTTTCTTGGCAAACCTCCAGTGTTCAATACAGTGTCAATGATACTCATTATCATGCTGTCCATTAGGTCTCTTAGGCTTATTCATCCTACATAAGTACAACTTTGTATCCTTTGACCATCTCACCATTTCCCTCTACACACCTACCCTGTCCCTGATAACCATTGTTTTACTGTCTGCTTCTATAAGTTTGACTTTTTAAGATCCCACATGTAAGTGAGATCCTTCAGTGTTTGTCTTTCTATGCCTTACTTATTTTCCGTACTTATTTTCCTTAGCATAATGTCCTCCAGGTTTATCCATGTTGTCACAAATGACAGTATTTCCTTCTTTTTTAAGGCTGAATAGTATTCCTATGTATGTGTGATCTTTATCCATTCCTCTGTTGATGGGCACTTATGTTGATTTCATGTCTTGGCTATTGTAAATAATGCTGCAGTGAACATGGGGGTGCAGATATCTTTTCGAGGTACTGATTTAATTTCCTTTGGTTATATACCCAGCAGTGGGATTGGTGGATCATAGTAGTTCTATTTGTTTGTTTGTTTGTCTTTTGTCTTTTTAGGGCCACACCTGCTGCATATGGAGGTTCCCAGCCTAGGCGTCAAATCAGAGCTGTAGCTGCTGGCCTATATGCCACAACCACAAGCAACGCCAGGTCTGAGTCATGTCTGTGACCTACCCAACAGATCACAACCCACTGAGCAAGGCCAGGGATTGAACCCGTGTCCTCATGGATACTAGTCAGATTTGTTTCCACGGAGCCATGACAGGAACTCTGGTAGCTCTATTTTTAATTTGGGGGAAACTTCCATGCTGTTTCCCATAGCTTACATTCCCACCAACAGTGTATTTTCCACATCTTCACCAACATTTGTTATCTTTATTTTTTTGATAATGGACATCTTGATAGTGATGAAGTGATAGCTCACTGTGGTTTTGACTTGCATTTCCCTGATGATTGGTGATGTTGAATATCTTTTCATGTACGTGTTGGCCATTTGTATGTCTTATTTTGAGAAATGTCTATTCAGATTCTTTGCTCATTTTAAAATCAGGATTTTTTTTTTTTTTTTTTTTTTTTTGCTATTGAGTTGACTGAGTTTGTTGTATATTTTGGATATTAACCTCTTAACAGATGTAGGGTTTGCAAAATTTTTTTCCATCATATAGGTTGTCTCTTTGCACTATTGGTTGTTTCATTTTCTGTGCTTAAGCTTTTTAGTTTAATGTAACCCCATTTGCCTCTTTTTCTTTTGTTTCCTGTGCTTTTGAAGTCATAACCAAAAAATCATTGTCCAGACCAATATCAGAAAATTTTTTCCCTTTATTTCTTTCTAGTAGTTTTATAGTTTCAGGTCTTACATATAAGTCTTTAATCCAGTTTGAGTTGATTTTTGTATATGGAGTGAGACAGTAAAATAGGGACAATTTAATTCTTTCACATATGGATAATCAGCTTTCCAATACTGTTTCTTGAAGAAACTGTCCTTTTCTCATGGTGTGTTCTTGCTATCTTTGTCAGTGCCTATTGACCATAAATATATGGATTTATTTCTGGGCTCCCTAGTATGTTCTGTTGATCTATATATCTCTTTCTGTCTGTTTTGATTGCTATAGTGTTGTATTATATTTTGAAACAGGCAGTGTGATGCCTCCAGCTTTGTTCTTTTTTGCTCAGGGTTGCTTTGGCTATTCACAGTCTTTTGTGCTTCCATATTAATTTTAGATTATTTTTTCCATTTTATGAAAAATGCCATTGAAATTATGATTAAATTACATTGATTCTGTAGATTGGTTTGGGTAATGTGAACATTTTAACAGTATTAGTTCTAATCCATGAACATGGGATGTCATAGAATTTATTTTTGTATTATTCAATTTCTTCCTTCCTTCCTTCCTTCCTCCCTCCCTCTCTCCCTCCTTCCCTCCTTCCTTCCCTCCTTTCTTCTCTCCCTTCTTTCCCTTTCTTTCTATGGCAGCATCTGCAGCATATGGAAATTCCCGGACCAGGGATGGAATTGAAGCTGCAGCTATGGCCTATAACACAGCTACAGCAATATTGGATCCAAGCCGCATCTATGACCTACGCCCCAGCTTGCAGCAATGCCGGATCCTTAACCCAGTGAGCAAGGAATTGAACCCACATCTTCACAGAGATAGTGTCAGGTCCTTAACCCATTGAGACACAACAGGAGCTCCTTACTCAATTTCTTTTATCAATGTCCTATAATTTTAATTGTATAACTCTTTCACCTCCTTGGTTAAATTTACTCTAAAGTATTTTCAATGCTATTGTAAATTGGATTGTTTTTTAATTTCTTTTTTGAAATGTCCCTTATTAGTATATAGAAACACAACTGATTTTTGTATGTTGATTTTATATCCTGCAATTTTACTGAATTCATTTCTTAGTTTGAGCAGTTGTTTTTGGTGAAGTCTTTAAACTTTTCTATATATAACATCATGTCATCTTGCAAACAGAGACAAATTTATTTCTTCCTTTACAATTTGGACGCCTTTAATTTTTTTTGCTTGCCTAATTGCTTTGGCTAGGCCTTCCAGTATTATGTTAAATAGAAGTGGCAGGAATGAGCATCTTGTCTTGTTCTTGCTCTTATAAGAAAAGCTCTCAGCTTTTTGCAATTGATTATGATTTTAGATGTGGGTTTGTCATACATGACACTTATTATGTTGAAGTATATTCCTTCTATACATAATTTCTTTTTTTTAAATTGAAGTGTAGTTGATTTACAATGTTGTGTTAATTTCTGCTATATAACAAAGTGATTCAGTTATGCATATATATTTTTAATATGCTTTTCCATTATGGCTTATCACAGGATATTTAATCCCTGTGCTGTACAGTAAGACTTCGTTGTTTATCCATCCTATACATAATAGTTTACATCTGCCAGCCCCAAACTCCCAATCCATCCCTTCCCCACTCTCTCCCCCATGGCAACCACAAGTCTGTTCCCTATGTCTGTGAGTCTGTTTCTGTTTCATAGATAAGCTCATTTGTGTCATATTTTAAATTCCACATGTAAATGATATCATATCACTTTCTCTCTCTGACTTATTTCACTTATTATAATCTTTAAGTCCATCCATGTTGCTGCAAATGGCATTATTTCATCCTTTTTTTATGGCTGAGTAGTATTGTTTATATGTACCCCATCTTCTTTATTCATTCATCCGTAAATGGATGTTTAGGTTGTTTCCATTCTTGGCTGTTGTGAATAGTGCTGCTATGAACATAGGGGTGCATTATCTTTTTGAATTATAGTTTTGTCTGGATATTTGCCCAGAAGTGGGATTGCCGGCACATATGGCAACTCTATTTTTAGTTTTTTGAGGAACCTCTGTACTGTTTTCCATAGTGGCTGCACCAACATACATTTCCATCAGCAGTATAGGAGGGTTCCCTTTTCTCCATATCCTTTCCAGCATTTGTTATTTGTAGACTTTAATGATGACCATTCTGACTGGCGTGAGGTAGTACCTCACTGTAGTTTTGATTTGCATTTCTCTAATAATTAGCAATGTTGAGCATTTTTCATATGCCTATTGGCCATCTGTATGTCCTCCTTGGGGAAAATCTCTGTTTGGATCTGCCCATTTATCCATTGAGTTGTGTGGGGTTTTGTTGTTGTTGTTGTTGTCATTGTTATTGAATTGTATGAGCTATTTATATATTTTGGAAATTAAGCCCTTGTCAGTCGCATCTTTTGCAAATATTTTCTTCCATTCTGGAGGTTGTCTTTTTATTTCATTTATGGTTTCCTTTGCTATGCAAAAGCTTAGAAGTTTGATTAGGTCCTGTTTGTTTATTATTGGTCTGATTTCTATTGCCTTGGGAGACTGACCTAAGAAAGCATTTTATACCTAATTTCTTGACCAAAAAAAAATTTTTTTTCTTTTTGGCTGTGCCTGGGGCATGTGGAAGTTCCTAGGTCAGGGATCAAACCCTCGCCACAGCTATGACCCCAGCCACTGAAGTGACAATGCTGGATGCTTAACTTCCTGAACGTTATGGGAGTGAATTGAAATTTCGAACATTTGACAATTGAAAATTTTTTCATAAAATAATGTTGAATTTTTTTTGGCTGAGCCCATAACATGTGGAAGTTCCTGGGTCAGGGATGGAACCCACACCCCAGCAGTGACCCAAGCCACAGTAGTTAACAGCACAGGATCCTTAACCCATTGAGCCACCAGGGAACGCCAAGAATGTTGAATTTTATCAGATGCCTTTCCTTGCATCTACTGAGAGATTTTATGCATTTTATCCTTTATTTGGTTATTGTGGTATATCACATCTGTTGATTTGCATATGTTGAAACATCCTTGCATTGCAGGGATAAATCCCACTTGATCATGGTGCATTATCCTTTTAATGTGATATTTAATCTAGTTTGCTCATCTTTTGTTGAAGATTTTTGCATCTATGTTCATCAGGGATATTGGCCTATAATTTTCTTTCCTTGTGATGTCCTTGTCTGGTTTTGGTGTATCGGTAATGCTGATCTCACAAGGAGGAAGTTTTTCTTCCTTTTCAATAGTTTGGAAGATTTTGAGAAGAACTGGCATTAATTCTTCTTTAAACGTTTGATAGAATTCACCAATGAAGCCATCTGGTCCTGAGCTTTTTTTGTTGGAAGGTTTTTGATTACTGATTCAATCTCTGTACTCATTGTTAATCTTTTCAGATTTTCTGTTTCTTCATGATTCAGTCTTGGCAGGTTATTTGTTTCTAGGAATTTATCTACATCTAGGTTATCCAAATTTTTGTTGTAAAAGTGTTCATAGTAGTGATTACTTTTTAAGTAACTGTCAAACTGTTTTCCAAAGTGATTTACCATATTATGTTCCTACAAACAGGGTATGAAGGTCGGTGGAATGTAAATGTTCCACATTTTTGGCAACACCTGGTGTGATCAGTCTTTTTAATTTTAGTCAATCTAATGAGTGTGTAGTAGTATCTCATTATGCTTTGAATATCCATTTCTCTAATGATCAGAGATGCTTAGTTGATATCTGTATATAACTTTGGTGATGTGTCTGTTCAGATCTTTGCCATTTTAAAAATTGAGTTGTTTTTCTTTCTTTCTTTTTTCTTTCTTTTGCTTTTTAGGGCCGCACTTGTGGCATATAGAAGTTCCCAGGCTAGGGGTTGAATCAGAGCTGCAGCCTCCAGCCTACGCCACAGCCACAGCAATGCAGGATTTGAGCCGCCTCTGTGACCTACACCACAGCTCAAGGCAACACCGGATCTTTAACCCAAGAGCGAGGCCAGGGATTGAAACTGTGTCCTCATACATACTAGTCTGATTCGTTACTGCTGAGCCACAATGGGAACTCCCTGTTTTTCTTTTTAATGTTGAATTATAAGTGCTATTTATATGTTCTGAATAAAAGTCTCTTATCAGATATATTTTGCAAATATTTTCTCCCAGTCCATAGTTTGCCTTTTTACTTTCTTAGCATAACATAGTAATTTGGGGAATTTTAAAAATTTTTGATGAAGCTCAATTCATCAATTTTGACTTTTATCACTTGTGTTTTCATAACTTAAGGCCACTATGATTTTTTTTCCCCTTCTATTTTATAGAATTTTTCTAGTTCTAGCTCTTACATTTAGGTTTATGGCCCATTTAGAGTCAGGTTTTGTATTTGGTATGATATAAGGGCCAAGGCTACTTTTTTTTTTCAAATGGATATTCAGTTGTTCCAACACTATTTATTGGATCTATCCATTCCTCACTGAACTGCCTTTGGCATCTTTGTAAAAAAATCAGTTGAGGAGTTCCCGTCGTGGCGCAGTGGCTAACGAATCCGACTAGGAACCATGAGATTGCGGGTTCGGTCCCTCCCCTTGCTCAGTGGGTTAATGAGCCGGTGTTTTCGTGAGCCGTGGTGTAGGTTGCAGACGTGGCTCGGATCCCGCGTTGCTGTGGCTCCGGCGTAGGCTGGTGGCTACAGCTCCGATTGGACCCCTAGCCTGGGAACCTCCATATGCCGCTGGAGCGACCCAAAGAAATAGCAAAAAGACAAAAAAAAAAAAAAAAAAAAAAATCAATTGACTTATTAGAGAAAGAATAGTTTTTTAAAAAACAAATAGTATTGGGACAACTAAATATCCACATGCAAAAGAATGAAGTTGGACCCACACTTATATGGTTCCAATAATATATATATACTATGTATATATATAAAACCATACGTATATATATTACGTAGAATATATATGGAAAAATATATGGACGAGCTAAAGCTTTAAAACTCCTAGAAGACAGCATAGCAATAAATCCTCATTACCTTTGGCTAGGTGATAGTTTCTTAGATACAAAAACTAAATCATAAGCAACAAAAGGAAAAAAAAAATAGATAAATTTGACCTTGTCAAAATTTAAACATTTTAGGAATTCCCGTCGTGGCACAGCAGAAATGAATCCGACTAGGAACATGAGGTTGCAGGTTTGATCCCTGGCCTTGCTCAGTGGGTTAAGGATCCGGCATTGCTGTGCGCTGTGGTGTAGGTTGCAGACGTGGCTTGGATCTGTCGTTGCTGTGGCTCTGGCACAGAAGCTCTAGGCCAGAAGCTATAGCTCTGATTGGACCCCTAGCCTGGGCACCTCCATATGCCACAGGTAAGGCCCTAAGAAGACAAAAGACAAAACAAAAACAAAACAAAACAAATTGAAACATTTTATGCTGCAAATGATAGCATCCAGATAATGAAAAGACAATTCACAGAATGGGAGAAAACATTTACAAATCACTTGTGTGATGAGGGTTTTATATCCAAAATACATTTTAAAATGCTTACAATTAAATAGTAAAAAAATTAATAACTGAATCAAAAAATAGGCAAAGGATTTGCAGACATTTCTGCTGAGAAGATATATAAATACCCATAAAGAACATAAAAGGATATCCAGTATCATTAGTCATTAAGGAAATGCAAATCAAACCACAGTAAGATACCACTTCACACATACTAGGATGGCTGCAATAAAAAAGATGGATCATAGGAAGTGCTGGTGAAAGTGGAGAAAGTGGAACTCTCATGCATTCCTGGTGGAAGTGGAAAATGGTGCAGCTGCTTTAGAAAACAGTTTGGGAGTTCCCGTCGTGGCTCAGTGGTAACAAATTTGACTAGTAACCATGAGGATGTGGGTTAGATCCCTTGTCTCACTCAGTGGGTTAAGGATCCAGTGTTGCCATGAGCTGTGGTATAGGTCACAGACACGGCTTTGATCCCGAGTTGCCATGGCTGTGGTGTAGGCTGGCAGCTGCAGCTCCAATTCAGTCCCTGGTCTGGGACCTTCCACACGCCTTGAGTGCAGCCCTAAAAAGAAAAAGAAAGGAAAGGAAAGAAAAGGAAGGAAGAAAACAGTTTGGCACTTTTTCAACAAGTTAAACATAGAGTTATCATATGACTCAGAAATTCTATTCCTAGGTGTAGGAGATGCTATAACAAGCTATCTGGGCATGGAGGTAACCCAGGTGCCAGTGTGAGACAAGGTCCTAGAGCTGTTAATTTGCGAGTGTCAAACCAGTGATACAAAGAGCTGAGAAGTGAAAAGGAGAGAGAGAGATTGCTATGGACTGAGAACACTTAAGAATTGAATAATTAAAATTAGAAGGGGTTTTTATGATCTTGTCCCATATCATCAACTTTGTTAGAGGAAGAAGCATGGAGAGGAAGCCACACAACTCATAGTGGCAGAGCTGGAGCCAGCACGGAAGTCTTCTGGTTCTTCCAACACAGAGTGGGTATGAGTACCTGCCCTCTGTGTACCAGCCTGGGCAGGGCCTGGTCAAAAGTAACTGGCATACTAATACTGTCAGAGAAGGGCTGAAACAATAATAAATGTTAATTCTATTTTTACACTTTTAGTTAGCATTTATTAAGCACTTACTATATGCTAGTCACAATTGTATGAAAGTCAGCCGTTTCTGACTAATGAAATTTTTGACAATTTCATGTAAATCAACCTAATACATTACTTTATTTAGTCACAATAAAACTCTGTGAAGTATATACTGTTCTTAGCCTGATTTTTAAAAAATTTATTGAAATATACTGGATTTACAATGTTATGTTAGATACAGGTGTACAGTAAAGTGATTCAGTTGTACATACATATATATATTCTTTTATATATATATATATTCCTTTATAATATTCTCTTCCACTGTAGATTATTACAAGATGTTGAGTATAGTTCCCTGTGCTATAAGTATGTCCTTATTGGTTATCTAGTTTATATACAGTAGTATGTATATTTTCACCCAAATCTCCTGATTTATCCCTCTGCCTGCCTCCCCTTTGGTAACCATAGTTTGTTTGCTATGTCTGTGAATCTGTTTCTGTTTTGTATATAAGTTTATTTGTATCCTTTTAAAAAATTCTGCATGTAAGTGGTCTTATATGATATTTGTCTTTCTCTGTCTGACTTCATTTAGTATGTAATCTCTAGGTCCATCAAAGTTGCTGCAAATGGTATTATTTCATTCTTTTTTATGGCTGAGTAATAGTCCATTACTTTATGGACTATTTATCCATTCCTCTGTTGATGGACGCTTGGGTTGCTTCCATGTCTTGGCTGTTGTAAATTGTGCTGCTATGAACATAGAGGTACATTTGTCTTTTTGAATTATAATTTTCTCTGATATATGCTCAGGAGTTAGATTTCAGGATCATATGGTAAGTTCTATTTTTAATTTTTTAAAGGAAACCTCATACCATTCTCCATAGTGGTTGTACCAACTTATATTCCCACCTGCAGTGTAGGAGGGTTACTTTTTCTCTCCACCCTCTCCAGCATTTATTGTTTGCAGACTTTTTGATGATGGACTTTCTGACCAGTGTGAGGTGGTACCTCATTGTACTTTTGATTTGTATTTCTCTAATAATTAGTGGTGTTGATCATCTTTTCATGTGCTTTTTGTCAATCTATATGTCTTCTTTGGAGAAATTTCTCTTTAGATCTTCTGGATTGGGTTGTGGGTGTTTTTTTATGCTGAGCTGCATGAGCTATTTTTATATTTTGAAGATTAATCCCTTGTCAGTCACATTGTTTAAAAATATTTTCCCACATTCTGTAGGACTGTCTTTTTGTTTTGTTTATGGTTTCCTTTGCTATGAAAAACTTTCAAGTTTAATTAGATCCCATTTGTTTTTGTTGTCCCCCCCCCCATTTCTTTAAGTAATGGATCCAAAAAGATATTGCTGCAGTTTATGTCAAAGAGTGTTCTACCTGTGTTTTCCTCTAGGAGTTTTATAGTATCTGGTCTTTAATCCATTTTGGATTTATTTTTGTGTATGGTGTTAGTGAATGACCTAATTTCATTCTTTTATATGTAGCTGTCCAGTTATCCCAGGACCACTTATTGAAGAGATTTTCTTTTCTCCAATGTGTATTCTTGCCTCCTCTGTGGTAGATTAATTGACCATAGATGCATGGGTTTATTTCTGGGCTTTCTATCCTGTTTCATTTATCTCTATTTGTTTTTGTGTCAGTACCATACTGTTTTGACTTTGAAGTAGTGTCTGAAGTCAGAGGGCCTGATTCCTCCAACTCCATTTTTATTTTTCTGGATCGCTTTGGCTATTTGGGGTCTTTTCATGTTTTCATCAAAATTTTAAGATGCTTTGTTCTAGGTAAAACAATGGTATATATACGCACTCAACATTGGAGCACCTCGGAGTTCCTGTCATGGCTCAGTGGTTAACAAACCCGACTAGTAACCATGAGGTTGTGGGTTTGATCCCTGGCCTTGCTCAGTGGGTTAAGGATCCAGCATTGCTGTGCACTGTAGTGTAGGTCACAGACATGGCTTGGATCTGTTGTTGCTGTGGCTCTGGCATAGGCCAGAAACTATAGCTCCGATCGAACCCTTAGCCTGGGAACCTCCGTATGCTGCAGTTATGGCCCTAAAAAGACAAAAAAAAATTTTTTTTAAACTAAAAAACATTGGAGCACCTCAAACTGTAAGGCAAATGTTGACAGACAAAAAAAAGAGAAAATGTCAGTAACACTATAATAGTGGGGGACTTTAACACCCCACTTATGACAATGGTGAGCTCATCCAAACAGAAAATCAATGAGGAAACACAGGCATTAAGTGACTCATTAGACCAGATGGACTTAAGTGATATTTATAGGGCATTTCATCCAAAAGCAGCAGAATACACATTCTTTTCAAAGTACACATGGAACATTCTCCAGAATAGATCACATGCTAAGCCTCAGTAAATTTAAGAAAATTGAAATCATATCAAGCATCTTTTCCACTACAATGCTATGAGATTAGGAATCAACTATAAGAAAAAAGTTGCAAAAAACACAAACACGTAGAGGCTAAACAATATGCTACTAAACAGCCAATGGATAGCTGAATAATTCAAAAAGGAAATAAAAGAATATCTAGAGACAAATGAAAGCAAAAACATGATGATCCAAAACCACTGAGATGCAGCAAAAGCAGTTCTAGGGTGGAAGTTTAAGGCAATACGAGGAAACAAGAAAAAGTCTAAAACAACCTATCATTACACCTAAAGCAACTAGAGAAAGAAGAACAAGCAAAACCTAAAGTTAGTAGGAGAGAAATTATAAGGATCAGGCAGAAATAAATGAAATAGAGACTTTAAAGGCAATAGAAAAGATCAATGAAATTGAAAGCTGGTTCTTTGACAAGATAAACAAGATTGATAAATCTTTAGCCAGATTCATCAAGAAAAAAAAGAGAGAGGGCACAAATCAATAAAATTGGAAGTGAAAAAAGAGAAATCACAACCGACAGCACAGAAATGCAAAGAGTCATAAGAGATTACTACAAGCAACTATATGCCAATAAAATGGACAACCTAGAAGAAATGGACAAATTGTTAAAAAGCTATCGTCTTCCAAGACAGAATGAAGAATAAATAGAAAATATGAACAAACCAATCACAAGCACTGAAATTGGAATTGTGATTAAAAAACCCCCAACAGGAGTTCCCATCGTGGGTCAGCGGAAGTGAATCTGACTAGTATCCATAAGTATTCAGGTTCGATCGATCCCTGGCCTCGCTCAAGAGGTTAAGGATCCAGCATTGCTGTGAGCTGTAGTGTAGGTTGCAGACATGGCTTGGATCTCACATTGCTGTGGCTCTGGTGTAGACCAGTGTTACAGCTCCACTTTGACCCCTAGCCTGCAGCTCTGAAAAGCAATACATACATACATACACACTCCCAACAAAGTCCAGAACCAGTTGGCTTCACAGGCAAATTCTAATAAACATTTAAAGTTAACACCTATCCTTCTGAAGCTGTTCCAAACAATTGTAGAAGGAAGACTTCCAAACTCATGCTGTGAGGCCAGCATCATCCTGTTAGCAAAACCAGACAAAGATACCACAAAAAAATGAAAATTACAGGTCAATATCACTGATGAACATAGACACAAAAATCCTCAGCATAATACTAGCCAACTGAATCCAACAATACATTCAAAGGATCATACACCATAATCAAGTAGGATTGATCCCAGGGATTTTTCAACATCTACAAATCAATCAGTGTGATATACCATATTAACAACTTGAAGAATTAAAACAATATGATCATCTCAATAGATGCAGAAAAACTTTTGACAAAATTAAACATACTATTTATGACAAAAAAAAAAAAACCTCTCCAGAAAGTGGACATAGAGGAAACCTATCTCAACATGAGAAAGGCCATATATGACAGTCTCATACTATACTCAATAGTGAAAGCAGAAAGCATTTCCTCTAAGATCAGGAACAAAACAAGGGTGCCTATTCTTGCCACTTTTATTCAACATAGTTTTGGAAATCCTAGCTATGGCAATCAGAGAAGAAAAAGAAATAAAAGTATTCCATATTAGAAAAGAAGAAATAAAACTGTCACTGTTTGCAGGTGACATGATACTATACCTAGAAAATCCTAAAGTCACAGCCAGAAAACTACTAGAGATCATCAATGAATTCGGTAAAGTTGCAGGATACAAAATTAATACACAGCAATCTGTTGCATTTTTAGACACAAACAATGAAAGATCAGAAAGAGGAACTGAGACAGTCCCGTTTACCATCAGAAAGAATAAAATACCTAAGAATAAAACTCGATAAGGAGGCAAAAGACCTGAACTCTGAAAACTATAAGAGGCTGATGAAAGAAAATGAAAATGACATAAATGGAATGATACACAGTATTCTTGGATTGGAAGAATCTATATTGTCAAAGTGACTATACTACCAGGCAAGCTGCAGATTCAATGTAATTCCTATAAAATTACCAATGGCATTGTTAAATAGAACTAGAAAAAAAATTCAAAATTCGTATAGCCTGATTTTACAGGTGAGGAGACAAAGGCACAGAAATTAAGTGACTTATCTAAAATCACATAGGTGGTAAGTGATAGAGCCAGTTTACAAATCCAGGAGGTCTGATTTCAGAGCCCATACTTGTCAATTCCTTTCTCCAGATACCAACATGAATGTGCCTGCAGTCTCAGGGGGCTGGTCCTGGTACCTGGACCCATTGATGACCCCCAGAGTCAGGGAACCAGCTACTCTTGGGGAATTAGATCAGCCCAACCTCCTGGGGCCTTATCAGAGAGAGCATGTGTTGGGCCAACCCTGTGATCTCACCCTGGCAGGGCTTCGAGACAATGGGACAACTTAGCATCACCGTGGAGACAATGTTCTTCTCCAAACACCAACCCCTAGAATAACAAACACTGCTGACTTCCACGGTACCGAGGTCTAAATATTGAAGTGGAGCATCCGTGCCTCACCACGTGCAATGATCTCTCAGTGGAAAAAAAAAAGTCAGCAGTTGCTATTGTCTGGATTCCCCAGGGGGAAGATCTGAAGCTGTTTCTCTAGTTCTGCAAGACTTTAGCCACCTCTCTTGTGCCCCTAGTCTGAAAGAGGGCTTGTTTGATGTGAGCCAGACTGAGGGACCCCCACCCATCATCCCACTGTGATCTAGAGCAAAACAAGCAAATGAGAACAATATGGAGAGCTTTTCCTAAAGGTTAAAGTCTTCCACTTTCAGAACCCTATTGCTGCACAGCATCCTTTCCCCATCTCCCATGCTCTCTACAGTGCCATCCTCCTCCCTGAGCTTTCCAGCTTCTCCTTCTAGTGCATACTCTGCAGTGCACAAGGCGCTAATGGTGCCTTCTCCAGGCCCAACTTGGCTTCATGACGTATCAGTCTCAGTTTCCCCTGCTCACTATCTCATCATCTTAATATTTCTTTCCTCACGTTTTCTAAAGAGAATCTGATTGATCTAACCTGCTTCTTTTACACCATTACACCAGACCATGTCATGTTCTGCTTGCTGGCCAACCCATTAGCTAGCTGCCTTTGGACCAAGTGGCTGACACTGGTTCAACCAACTGGCATGGCCTAAAACACAATTGCTCTTTGAGTAGATAGCAATAGTGGCCTGGTTCCCCTTGAAAGGTACTTAAAGGCAGGTGCTATGATTGATATGGCTGGCACAAAAGTCCAATTTGGAGATTTCACACCAAAATTGAATTTGCAATTCTCAGTTTAGGAAGGCTTCAGAATCATGACATGGAAAGGTCTACCTGAGACATGCAAAGGGTACCAGAGCAGTTAGCCAAGGGAAGTCTCACAACAAATGGGCAGAGTTCAACCCAAGGAGGTGGTTGCTGAGGCAGAGAGGAAGACAGAGATTCAGACATAGTTTGGAAGAAAACCTGTAAGCCTTGGTGAAAAAAATGGATATAAGGAATGAACTAGAAGGAGGTGAGATGGTGGCATCGTCTATGAGAACAAACGTAAAAGAACGAGTTTGAGAGGTGAAGGAGGAGTGGCCAGTTCCAGTCTGACAGGTTGAGATGTGAGACAACCTGCTAGATTTACCAATGAGAAGTTTGCTGTTCAAGTGCAACATTTAGGAGGGAAGTCTGGGTTGGAAGGGTAGATGTGCGCAGCTTCAGCATGTTGCTGGTTGAAACCAGGAAGAGGATGATTTCACCCTGGGAGAAGTGGAATGCATAATGGACACTTGACAAATGCTTGTTAGATGGGTGAATGAATGAGTGAATGAAGGAATGACTTGGCCACACCTTGGAATTTGCTCATGTTTCGCTCCTTCCCAAGTCACAAAGCCACTAGTTGAGAATTTGCCCTATGAAAAAACAGAATGCTGAATGGAAAGAATGAGGGCTTTGAGGGTAATACCAAGTTCAATGGCAGGGTCTGAAACTTACTAGCTGTGTGCCTTTGGGCTTAACCTCTTGCAGCCTTAGTTTCCTCATCTCAAAATGGGTGTAATGATATTTACCTCATCAGGCTGTTGTGAGTATTAAACGAGATAGACTAGAGCTTCAAGCATGGGGTTTGGTATATAGGGTAGGCGTTCAACAGAAATTACAGACTCCTGCCTCCCCTTGAAACAAGCTCTGAGTTACTGGAGAGCATTTTGGGTAAGAGCCTAACAGAGATTCTGAGAATGTCATACTCTTGGCCATTGGCATCTCAAAAGGAGCCATGATAAAGTAACTAATCTCATCTGGAGCTAATGTCAAGAGTCTACAGCCTGGAGCAAAGAACCCTCCTGCTTCCCACTCCTACCTCTTGCATGGGCTGTTTGTGCCAGGCCATGCCCATTCACATGCCCCAGCGGATGCCTCCCTCTTGCAGGACTCCCACGGGCCCCCAGAATCTGCCCCACCCACCCCCACGCCAGGAATCTTCCTCCCACTACCTGTAGCTGTCCCCACACCTGCCACACTCCAGCATGAGGGCCTGGTTTGCAGGTCATTGAAACCTTCCCAGCAGCCACAAGCTCCCATTCTGGCACATGCACCAGGCCTACACAGATGGCAATTACACAGAAAGGGTGTTCCCTTCATTTAACGTCGAGTATTCAGGACTTGGACATTAGTTTCCTTCAAGTCATAAGACTTCTTCTAAGAAGGTTATGGAACCCTATTGGGAGAAATAAAACAAGATCAAAATTAATAGAAAGCCCGCCTACTCCAGGCTAGAAGATGAAAGAGAGCAAAGGCAACAATTTTCCTTGGGTTTCTATATAGATTTAGTGCACTACATATTAAGGCTCCCAAAGGATACTTCCTAAGAGCTTGAGAAACACATAGTGATCAGTTCCTAGATTAAATGGTTAACAGGACTAAAGCTTCTTTTTAAAGGGTACAATAGTAAATTTAACTTACCAGATTTCACAACATATTACAAAGAGACAATTATCCAAACCATATGGCAGCAATGGGGGAAAAAAATTAGTGAAAGAGATTAAACCATCCAAAATTAACTCAGCACATAGTAAAACTAGAAATAATCCAACAATGAGGAAATTAGTATATAATATACATTTGGGAGAGAACCACAGGTAACAAAGAGAAAAGTTATACCTTATACAACTTTCTGCAAAAAGTTGCAGATGAGATTTTGTACACATCTAAAAAACAAACCATAAAAAAGACAAAGTGCGATTCCATGTTTATCATATTCAAAGAGAATCTATCACCAGAGACAAAAAAGATTTTCAAATTTAAAAATGGGAACCTTTGATTGAAGAAAATATAGGACAATTAATTACAAGAGGAAACTAATAGCCTGGAAAAAATAAACCATCAATCCATTTAAAATACATTAATTTTTGCTTTTTCACCAATAGCTAAAATCAGTGCCCAGATTCCACTCAGTAAGCAACAAAAGAGATGAACAGACAGTTTACACAGGAAGTACAGATGGTAAATCAAAACATGAAAAAGTACATAATTCTACCAGAAATGAGAGAAATGCAAACAAACCATCCATGAGGTATCAGCACATGCTTATCAAACTAGTCAAAATTAAATAAAATGGCAAAACCCTGTGTTGGTAGAGCTATGGGAAACAGGCAAGATAGTGTACAGATGTTCAGGGCATGGACTCTAGAATCAGTCTGCTATGTTAAATACTGGCTCCATCGTGGGCCACTTCTGAGACTGCCGCAAGTGGCTTAATCTCCCTGTGCCTTTGTTTCCTTGTTTGTCAGATGAGGTTTAAATTTTACATTATATATATGGCTTGGAACAATGCCAGTGACATAGCAAGTGCTACCTATGTGTTACCTGTAATTATTTGTAAATGGGGTGCCTTCCCCATCATTTTCTCTCAATAGTAGTAGAGAGGGCATGGACTTTGGAGCCAAAAAGATCATTTATTCAACCAATATTTACTGAATGCCAGATCCAGCTGCAGATCCCAGTTCCATTAATGATTAGTGATGTCACCTTGTGAACATTGCTTAGTGATATGGAATCTCAGTTTCTTCCACCTGTAAAATGGAATAACAAAATCTATTGCTTAGCCTGGCTTAGGGGGGGAATGAGATACTGCGAAAGAAAATACTTAGGTGGAAGAGTACTTAGAAGTCCTTAATCCACCTTTGATTGCTCACTTCTCCTCCTAGAACTTCCGCTCAGGTCACGTGCCTAGAACATATCTGTGGTCCTGGAATTTGCTCTCAGCTGCCTGCCAGTTAGACTAGATTAAGATCTTCAGATGGCCTCAACCCCTTAAGTTCACCATGCCACCTACCTCTAAAATGTGAATCAGCATAACATCTCCAACCCATAAAATAAAAGTTTGGTGTTCGAAGTGATACAACACTCATATGCTGCAAAGACAATCACGTATTTCTGTATTTTCTCTCTCATTCTTGCTTACTTTTTTGGTTCCCGATTGCTACTTGTCTCTCTCCTGTGGTTTAGCCAGCTTGGCGGGTAATCCTAGCCTGCTGCCAAATCATCCCTATGACATCAGGCCATAACGACTTCAGATTTCTCCCTCCCTGGGGGTATTTGCATTTTAGGTAGTGGGGAGCAAGAGCTCATGGGGACTGAAAGCTGGCACAGAAGGGGCACTCCATAAATATTTGTGGAATGAAAGGATGCATGGATATGCAAGATCTCTGGATGTTGGAATTTCAGCTGTGACAGGAGGCAGAGGAGGAGGTTCTGTTTAATGGATAGACAGTGACCAGAATTCCTCAGGTTGCCCTAGGCAGGCGCAGGGCTGATACTCAAAATATCTAGGAGTTCCCATCGTGGCCCAGCAGAAGTGAATCTGACTAGCATCCATGAGGATGCAGGTTCTATCCCTGGCCTGGCTCAGTGGGTTAAGGATCCGGCGTTGCAGTGAGCTGTGGTGTAGTTCGCAGATGCAGCTCAGATCTGGTGTTGTTGTGGCTGTGGTGTAGGCCTGCAGCTAGAGTTCCAATCGACCCCTAGCCTGGGAACCTCAATATGCCATGGGTGAGTCCCTAAAAAAGACCAAATAATAATAATAATAATAATAATAATAATAATAATGAGACAGGCAGAGCAGAATAAGTACTGACAGTGCACGTGGAGACCCCTGCTGGGCTAAGCATCACTTCTTTGCTCTGGGTAATGGGAGGCCAGGGGTCCCAAAGGGAAGGGCTGGGGAAAGAGGGGGTATCTAGGGGCTCCCAGCAGCTGTTATCCACCAATGGGTATGAAAGTAGTTCCGTGTTGCAACAACCAGCATGGCCATGTCACACACACACAGGGATAGAATGCCAGGCCCAGTTAGGAGGTTGCACAGGAATCAAGAGACTTCTGCCAGCTCCTTCCCTAGGCCCCAATTTTCCATCTATAAAGCAAAGAAGTCTGATTTTCTGATCTTTCTGATCCACTCCAACTCGATGGCCTGCAATTTCAACGTAATAGTACTACCAATTTTTAAAAGGCAGTGGTATAGTAAACACATGGTCTGAAGCTGGAAAACCCAGTTAGTTCAGATCCCAGCTATTTCTTACTGGGTGACTTGAGTCCAAATCAATTAACTTCTCTGAACCTCCACTTTTCATTAATTCAACAGCTACTGACTGAGCACTCTTTATGTGCCATATCCAGGGGAACACACTGGTGAACAAGACCTGGTCACTGCCATCATGGAATTCACTGTCTACTTAAACTTCCTTGGATGGAGGAGCCAGAAACAGAAACTGAGTCAAGCCAGCTTAGGCAAAACTAGATGCCTTATAAGGATGTAGGCAAATCTGGGGGCCACAGGGTGGGAAGCACCACCAGCCACTCTCCTGCCCCCAGCATACCTGATGCACCATTCATCTTCTTTTTCTTCTCCTTCTGGGTTTGATTCCTAGGAGCCTCAGTTAATAGGATGCCCCAATTCCAAATCTTAAAAAGGAGAATCTGCTTGTCCCAGCTTGGGTCATGTGTCTACTCCTAATCCAGTCATCTGTAACCATGGAGCAGGGCTGAGGTACAAATAGGGTCTCAGGGACTTGCTTATGTACATGAGGAACAGGTCCAGGCCCCAAAGAAAGAGGGGTTTGTGGATCCTGGTGTCCACTCCACAACCTCATAGGGTGGTTGTGAAATTAAACAAAATGCCATGGAAAGTGGCAGGTGCATAGCCTGGGCGTAAAGGGAGCCCTGTGACACCAGGCCATGTTCTGTTCCTAGCTGGTGCTTGACCACGAGGAATTACTTGTTTACAACAGTGTCTTTCATGTCTCTGGCTGCTTTGAGTCCATTTTCTCAGTGACTTCTTCCTTTTGCTTTGATCGTAGGCCCCACCTGACTGAGCTGACGTGTAAGTTAGCTGGGCGCAGGGGGTCCTCAGGCTGGCTCCACCCACTGCTCAACACCTGGCCCATACACCTGCTGGGTATCTGATATGCTACATGAATACATGAATGAATGTTCTCCCAGGCAGCCCTCAGTGCTCCACTGGGACAGGTGGCCAGCCAGGGAAAGGTGTGGGGGCTGGTCTTTGGATTTGGTCACCTTTCCACTCAGGTGTTTGTTGGAAGACGTTTCTTTCTCCCTTTGTTTATTATCCAAAGGGCCAGGAGCTCAGCATCTCTCATGAATTCTAGGAGGGATCAAGGACTGTGTTCAAGTCCTCCCACCTGAGTCTAGCTTGCCATTGACTTCACCTCTCTGGGCCTCGGTTTCTCCAGCAGTAAAAGGTATAGCTGTGGATTGGAGGACTGGCAGAGGTCAGAGATGGGAAATGGCTTTGACAAGCCCAGGCCAAGGCTTGGGCCCCCCTGCGGACTGGAGGGGAAGAGAGGCGAGGCCTTCCGCCCAGCTGCTCCTTGCCCTCGGGAGCACCCCTGCCGCCTGGCCCAGGACCGATGACTTCACCGGCTGTGTGGCTGAAACCTGAGCCCTCTCGTTAGGGGCTGAGCAGGAAGTTTTTTTCCTGCGGTGGGAGCTTTTGTTCTGTAAGCCTTGATCGCAGGGCAGAGGAATTTCCAGCCAGCTGACGTCAGCCCAGACTCGGGCCAAGCCCAGCAGACCTGCAGGGGGCCTGAGGGAGGGCTGTGGGCAGGTCAGAAGGTGCAGGGTTTCAGGCACTCAGAGGCTGTCCTCCTTCTTCTTCCTCCCCACTATCCAGCTGTGGCCTGGGGTCTGCTCCCAGCCATCAGTCAGGAGGAAACCCCAGGGGAAGCCCATTCACTTTGAAAGTAGAAAGAAAGGTGAGCGGAAAGTGGATTCTCATTCTGGTCCAGCCACTTACTGTTAGCTGAGTTCCCTGGCCCTTCAACTTCCTCATCTATCATACTGCCTCAGACCTCCTGGTTGGTGGTACTCAGTGTGAGGCACTAAAACTACTTGATACGTACAGTAATTTTGTTGTTATTATTGTCCAGTAAAGGAGAAAGGAGATGCCCTGTGGAGACAGCTAGCAAAGGGTGCAGCTCAAAAACAGGAAAACAGAGGCTCCCATACTCAGAAATCATTCTTCTTTTCTGCCACACGAATCTGGCTGTGCTTTCCTTCCCAGGACCACAAACTTCCACAAAGGAGACTAGGTTAGTTTCCAGGACAGAAGCATATGCTCACATCATTCTGGAGGCTAGAAGTCTGAAATCCAGATGTCACCAGGATCGGCTGTGAGGGGAGGGTCTGTTCAAGCCTCTGGGCTCTTTTTTTCCTGTTGTCTCTTCCGCGTCTTCTCTTTATGTGTATCTCTGTGTCCAAACCCCTTTTATCAGGATGCCAGTCATGTTGGACGTGTATCCACCTCCAAAGTCCTCATTTTAATGATTGCTCCTGTAAAGACCCGCCCTGTCTCCAAATGAGGTCACATTCTGAGGGGGTCAGGACCTCAATCAACATATGAAATTGGGGGCATACCCAATTCAACCCAGAGCAATGACTAGGGGGAAAGGGTAGTGCTTAACTGAAAGGTGGATTTCATATCTTTTTTTTTTTTTTTTTTGCTTTTTATTTATTTTTTATGTATTTTGTTTTTTTACAGAGGGGTAACCTTTTACTTGCCTGAAGATCAAAGTTAGTTTTTTGTGTCATCAAATTGATTGCAAATGTTCATCTGTAAAAACCACTCTTAGCCATCCATAAACAGACAGTGGACCAAATTGGCACCCAGGGCATCTGTGGATTTCATGTCTTTTAACACCAGAAGAGAGGAGATAATTTGGAGCAGAAAGACCTTCTTGAAGTCTGTCAAACCCTCCCTGGAACGTGGCTATAAAATCTATTTTTTTATTTTTTCTTTTCCTTTTTTTTTTTTTTGTCTTTTTAGGACCACACCCACAGCCCATGGAGGTTCCCAGGCTAGGGGTCCAATCGGAGCTGCAGTTGCCAGCCACAGCCACAGCCACAGCCACAGCAACACGGGATCTGAGCCACATCTGCCACCTATACCACAGTTCATGGCAACACCACATCCTTAACCCACTGAGTGAGGCCAGGGATCGAACCCAGAATCCTCATGGATGCTAGTTGGGTTCAGTAACTGCTGAGCCATAATGAGAACTCTAAATTCTAATAGTGTCATGTCTTAAAAGCATCAGAACCTAGTTGTGGAGCAGATGATTAAGTTATTTATTTTATATTCTAAACTTCCTGGTACCCTTTCCTAATTTCATCTGCCACAATCAAATGTGAAATCCAAGATCCTCTAAGAAAGCTATGCCATTCTTGCTTCCTGGCAACATAGTTGGGTAGAAAAAGCACTGGAAAGGAAGTTGACGGACCTCCAATTCTAGCTTAGATACTTGCTGTGTAATCTAGGGCATGTGACTTTCCTTCTCTGAGCCTCAGCCTCCTCAATTGTAAAATTGTGTGAGTGTGTGTGAGAGAGAGAGAGCACGCATGTATGTGCACACACAGGTATGGGGAGGTGGAAGCAGAGAACTTGAGCAGGACAAAGCTGGCACATCTTTCTTGAGTGTCAGTTTCACGTAGAATGTGATTTTAAAATTCTAAATCACCCAAGTATATTACAGAGGAGAATGCAAAATTGTATGGATTTTTAGGCTAAAACATGATGCTTTAGAGAAACTGAATAATTTCCAGACTTGCAGTTGCGATTCCATACTCCACTTTGACCCTTGATTTCTGGGGTAGGACTCTTTTCCCATGTGCCAGTAGGCATTCTTTACTGGAAAAGTTTGAGATCCTTTGAACCATTGTTGGCAAAAAAAATGTTCCAGTTTAGAGTCCATGGAGCACTGGATCTGAACTCCCTCCAGTGCACTGAGAACTCCAAGGCATCTTTCTTTCCCCCCAACTTTTGGCTGTCCCACAGCATATGAAGTTCCTAGGCCAGGGATGAGATCCGAGTCACAGTCTCGACCTAAGACGAAGCTGCGGCAATGCCGGATCCTTAGCCCAATGTGCCAGGCAGGTGAGGAACCCGCGTCCCAGTGCTCCCAAGAGGCTGCCAATCTCGTTGCACCACAGCAGGGGCTCCAACCCAGGGTACCTTTCATTCATCTCCTAGTTTGAGCCTCCTCTTCACTATGCACTTGATGGTTGATCCAGGTTGAGGGGTCTGTGCCAGATCAGAAAGATGGTGGCTGGGAGAAGAGGTGGGCCAGCACTGGGCACAGAGCAGAGGAAGTGGAATTAACCGCTGGAGGAAGCAGCCTCCGGCAGCTGTGTGGAGAAGCATCTCGGGGCTTCCCCGATCTTCCAGTTCCTCTGATGTTCAAGTGGCAGGAATTTGAAAGCGAGAGTGTGCGTTTCCCTCACCTCCAGCCCTCTCTTCTTTCCCTCACAGCAAGGCTTCTTGAAGGAGGAGTCAGTCTGCACTCACCTCCCACTCCTCCGCCTGTGTATTGTGGCTTCTGCCCCCAGCAGCCACCTGCACTTGCTCTTGATGAGGCCTTGAGTGCTTCTTTGTTGTTAAAGACCATTATTCACCTCGAGAGCCCCCTGGCAGGACAACTTTGGGGTCACTGCCTTCCCGGGGGCTTGCCCTTCCTTCTCCATCATCGCTGCAGTGCTTCCTTCCTCCTTCTGCACGCCCTCCCTGCACCACCTCACTTGTTCCTGCAGCTCAGTCCTTCTCCATCTCAACATCCTCCAATCTCCATCTCAGGCCCAGAGTTCTGTTGGAGCTTCCAGCCTGGCCACCTGGGTATCCCATGGGGCTTGCAAATCAGCAGGGCTGATGGAGTCGTTGCCTTCCCCTGGACTCCACCCTTCCACCTGTGTTCCTAAGCGCTGAAACCAACAGGGGATGTTGTCCATGGTACCTCCCTCCTTCCTCCTCTCATTTTAAAAAAATATTTATGTCAGTGCATGCGGTGTATGGGAGTTCCCAGGCCAAGGATTGAATCTGAGCCACAGCTGCAGCCTATGCTGCAGCCCAGGGCTCAGGACCAGCACATAACAAGGAAATCTAGCCTCTCCTCCTTGCTCTGCTGCTGCAGACTTTGGTCACCTGCCCAAGGGAATGTCCCATGTGCTCAGCCAGCCAGATCCCCCATCTGCGCCCCTCCCCTGTGATACATGAGCAGGAATTGGTTTGTTGAGCTGGCTTGCAAGCTGTGTTTGGGTAGTTTGTTTCCCTGAGTCCAACTGATTCTAGATGACCCGATCAGTGGGACTTTAAAAACTGAAAGCCAAAGCCCCTTGTGAGGATCCCCCTGGGAGATCTTGTGTGAGCAGCCACCTGAAGTGTCCCTCCTTAGAGGCATCTCAAATTCCACAGCTGGTGCCCCCAAGGTTGCTCTGGTAGGCAGGGCTTAGCTGTGAACTGGCCCTGGCTGCAGACCAGTGGTCCTCAATGGGGAGGGGATCTTACAATGTCAGAAAACACTTTGGGTTGTCACATCTTGGGTGAGGGAGGAGGTACCACTGACACCTAGAGGCCAGGGTTACTGCTAAACCTCCTACAATGCATAGGACAGCCCCCCCTCCACAGAGAATGATCCGAAGAACCTGTCCCAACACCATCAATAGTGCCAAGGCTGAGAAAGCTTCAAGTCAGACCACTTGGCTTCATCACCAGCTCTACCTGGAGCAACTCACCTACCTTCTAGCTGCCTGTTTCCTCAGCTTTAAAATGGGTATAGTATTGCATTCTCTTGGGGATCACAGCAGGTTAAGGATCCAGCCTTGTTGCTGCTGTGGCGCAGGTTTGATCCCTGGCCCAGCACCTTCCACATGCCATGGGAAAAAAAAAAAAAAAAAACTTCCACATGCCCCAGCCAAAATAAAATAAAATAAACTGGGTGTAGTATCCACACCTACCCATAGGGTTGTTGCAGAGAATAAGTGACTAACTTACATTAAGCACTTGGAGCCATGCTTGTTACGCAATAAAAACGCTCGGGAAGGTTTTATTGTTACTGTTAGTATTTGTGGGATAAGAGTCTCCACTGTGTAGCTGTTCGTATGAGTGTGGATGCCAATCCATTCACATAGAGTAACATTTGCACCTTGGCATCACGTGTGATGGAATCAGGAAGTCCCATGTCGCTGTGGGGCCTTGGCCTCTGCCAGAGGCACAGTGCCTCCCTGGCGGTAGCTTGCTGGTTTTTCGGTTGCCGAACTGTGTCTCTGAGCCCCACAGGGACCAGGAGCTCTGGCTGTCCACCTGGAGGGGGTTAGCAGCTCACCTTCCTGGGCTTGCCTCCCTTTCAGCCTCTCCAAACTCAGATCCTAAAGCTGCCGGCCCCCTCCTGGCAGACGCCCTGGCTGCTCAGACTCAGCTTTTGCTGGAGGACCCGGTTTGGGCTCCCTGCCTGCTCTCTGACTGGCGCTTCGGCCTCAGCTCACCCAGGTTTGCTGCTGGTTGCTTGAGGGGCCTCAGCCAGCCTTCTGTCCACCAAGGACACTGGCGAACACTGGGGAGTATATATTTCTTTTTTTTCCCCCCCGCAGCATGTTTGAAAGTTCCTGGGGGAGTTCCCACTGTGGCACAACAGGATCAGCATGTCTTGGGAATACTGGGACACAGATTTGATCCCCAGCCCAGCAGAGTGGGTTGAGGATCCCTCATTGCCACAGCTGTGGCATAGGTTGCAATTGCAGCTCAGATCTGATCCCTGGTCTGGGAACGGCCAAAAAGACAAAAAAAAGAAAAGAAAGTTCCTGGTCCAGGGATCAAACCTGCACCACAGCAGGAACCTGAGCCGCCATAGTGACAACGTGGGATCCTTAACCCACTGCACCACAGGGGAACTCCTATACATTTCTATTTTACTAGTTTTCAGCTATACCTGACCTCTACCTGGAATCTTCAGAACACTCAATGAACAAAGGTAGTAGTGGTGGAAGATTGTGAGAAGGAAAAGAGATTTTAAAATCTATGAATTATAAATATATATTACATTTATATATTATAAATACAATATATGAAATATATACATATATGCATTGTAGTGAAGTGAATTGGTTACCAAAATATAATGATCTCCCTCCTCCACCCCCCCCCAGCATTAGTTATTCAGGAAGAAAAGTTGGCAGGGGAGGTAAGGAGAGAGAAGAAGAATATCTTAAAAATCTAGAATTTTTACAAAAGGGAAACTAACACTTTCATGGAAGCATTAGCTAGGCTCTCCTTTTAAGGAAAAAGACTGGTCTTCAAAAGGAAGAGATTAAAAATGCACTATCACTTAGGGAACAATCAGCTTTAAAAAGGATCCCCAGAGGAACCCACTCCTGGGACTCTCGCGGTCGCAGGGTCAGCCGGCGTTCTCCCAGCCGGCTGCAGCTCTCAAGTGCTTGCCAGTCAAGTTCAGGGAGGGAGACATAGTCCTACTCCAAACCTGCTCCTCTGTTGGACAGACACACGGGAGGGTGCTGGGCTTGCCACCGCTGCTAGTCGTAAAAAACTGCCTGTTTCTTGCAAACTGACTGTTTCTCCCTTTAGGAAAATGGGCATTTGAAGGAGCTTCTCTCACCCCATTTGATTCTGATGACAGGGGCTAAGTGCCCATTTTCTCACTGGAAAGCCATTAGCATGATGTTCAAAATGCAGCCATCCGCTGCATGATAAATTGATGCTCTGTTTTATCAAACTGAGGTTTCAGAACAGCTGAGAGAGAAGAGGCTACACTTTCCTCTGTGAGATCATGCTTTGAAGATCCCAAGACCTTGGCCTTAGTGGGGTCAGGATGTTAGAAATGGGGTTGGCTCTTTAGACTCTAGGATAACAGGACTAAGCCCTCTTTACTGATTCTATTTGATTCATTCAGAGAATATTGATGGGGCATCTACTCTGTGTCCCCAGGCATTATACAGCCACTGGAGGTACAAGCAGAGAACAAAACAGAAAAAGTCCTCCCTTCATGGAGCTAGTATTTTAGTGGAGGGAGGAGACAAAGTGTCTGGGGAAGAGATGGTACCTTTTAGGAGGTTCTCGGAAGGGCCTCCCTGAGATGCTGATGTTTGAACAAAGACCTGAGAAGTGAGACGGTGCTGTACCAGGGAAAGAGTGCTCCAGGCAAGGCAAACAGCCGTGCAAAGGCCCTGAGGTTGCAGGGAGCCAGGTGTGTTTGGAAAACGGGTACAGCAGGGCAGGGTGGGAGATCAGGTCAGAGGGGCAGTGGGAGGGATGAGGCAGACCATGCAAGCTCCTGGGCCAGGGTGAGCCCTTTGGATTTTTCTCTGACTGAGATGGGGAGCCCTTGGAGAGTGTCAGGCAGGGGAATGACACCACACATTATATGAACCACCCTTAGCTCACTTCTAAGTTATTTGCTTGGCCCCATCTTAAAGGCGAGAAGACTGAGGTTCAGAAGGGTTAAGAGAGTTGCCCATGTGCCCATGGCACGAGCTGCCAAGACTCTAGGCCCGACCCCTCTCCCTTCTAATCCAGGGTTCTTTCCTCTCTTGGGTGTAAACCCCTGCTTCCACCTGAAAGAGTTGGGAGAGGGGCAGACAGGACTGCCTCTTTCTGCATCTGCCTCTGGGTGGATCGGGACCTGCTTCACAGCATCGTTTGAGGGCACATACAGAATGTGCTCTGCAAACGATCAACTATTGCTCATATGGTGATCCTAGCTAGCCATTCTTCCTGACCCATCCCCAGGGCCTGACAGTCCTCCTTTGAACACTGGGTTGAGCCTTGCTGGTAGCCTTTTTTCACCTAGAAAGGTTCCTGTGCCAGCTCCTGTTTCTACCTTTCCCACTCCTCCCATGTGGAGCTACTGGTTTCACCTCCAAGTCCTACCTTGCCTTGGTTCACAGACCAATCAGTGCGTATAAGGAGGCACTTAGACAGCAGGATATTGGGTCACCCTTCCCATTGGGGGGCCCAGCACTGTGCCTGGCACCCACCGAGGACTGCATACCCATTAGTTGACCTGAGCACCAGGCCTGGCCCTCCTGTGTGGCCCACAGCTGCCGGCCCCTGCAGCTGAGTCTACTCTGCTCATCCTGTGAGGGCTGGGGCCTGGCCCAGAGCTGCTCTGGCTCAAGGCCACTGGGTCCTGCCGGAAGTACACAGCAGTCATAACACATCCAGGAAACAGGCTCATGGAAGGAGTGTGAAGGGCACAGCTATGGTTTGGGGTGCTCACGTCCAGTTTTGTTGCCAGCAGGCTTGCAGGGAAGGGGGTGGGGGCAGCAGCTGGTCCAGTGGAGGGAAACCCCTGTGCACCCTGCGAAGACGGTCCACTCTTCTCTGTGGGTCAGCTCCTCATGATATCTTCACCAGAGGATTTTCTTCCCCGTATGGATTTCACAGAAGGTAGACGGACTTGTACTCACAAATGCAGAGTGGCCAGAGTTTTGAAGGCCTTCAGTACCCTTGGGCCATACCCTCAAAGAAAAAGATGGGGAGAAGCAAAATTGGAAGAGAAGAAAGACTGTAAAAGTTAAACAAAACCACCCACAAATAGCCTGGAAGGAAAAAAGACTGTACCATATCATGGCAATTGTGGACAGTTTGGCAGCTGAGCCAGTGATGACTCATTCCTAGACTCTGGTTGCATAATCCTCCCCAGCCCAGGCAGGAGAATGAAACTAGGAAACTAACGCAGTGACATTTAGTAGCAAAAAGGAAGCCCACACAACATTTGTGCAAGGCCATCCAAAAATAGCGGGCTCCTCCATGCTTGGGCTGAAAACTATGCATTTCACTTGAAATGCCTGAGTCGTGGCACATTTTTCCTGGACCACCCACACCATCCAGTTCATTTCAATTTAGCACACATTTATGGCGGGCCTACTGTGTGCCAAGCCTGGTGTCGTGGATTTAGGGCTGGGAAATCCAGGGATGCAGGAGACTGGATGAGGAAAATGTGGGAGGAGGAAGGAATGGGTTTTGGAGCCAGAGAGTGATGGAATCAACCCCCAGCTTGGTCCCGTAGCAGCTCTGAACCTTGCTTTTTCCTTGTCTGTGGCGTGGGAATAGCAATGCCCACCGCATTCAATTAAGTGAAGGTTCAGTGAGTTAAGGTATGTCAGTCCCCAGCATGCTCATTAGCATATATAGTAGGGCTTCACCATATGGCAGCTCCTCTTGCACCCTCTGGAAGGATCCTCAGAGTGCATGCATGTGTGTGTGTGTGTGTGTGTGTGTGTGTGTGTGTGTGTGTGTGTGTGTGTGTACTTGGGCATGTGGGCACTGCAAGACCACAAATGCCACTGGAGGGAATTCCCATCATGGCTCAGCAGTAACGAACCCAGCTAGGATCCATGAGGACGTGGGTTCAATCCCTGGCCTACTTGGTGGGTTAAGGATCCAGCATTGTGGTGAGCTGTAGGTCACAGACCCGGCTCAGATCCCATGTTGCTGTGGCTGTGGTGTAGGCCGTCAGCTGTAGCTCCAATTCAGCCCCTTGCCTGGGAACTTCCATATGCCACAGGTGCCGCCCTAAAAAAAAAAAAAAGCCACTGGAAAAGTGTAAAGCCATAAGGGGCCTCAATGAAAGGAACTCTCAAATCTGGTCGGAGTGATTCAGAGAGGAAGAAACCTTTGAAATGAGCTTTGACTCATTTATGCTGAGCTGAATGAACTGCCCAGAATGAACAGTGGCAGTTTTTTTCCCTTCAGTGCTCCCTGGGTGTCCAGCCTGGAGCCAGGCCCTGGATGCAAGGACAAAGGAAACAAATCTATCATCACTTTTTAATAATCATAATGATAAAAATAGAAATAATAATACAGGGAAGCGGATTGGCATAATAGTTGTGGGTGCTGGTTCTGCAGACAGATTCCCTGTGTACAAACCTCGGCCCTTTTGCTTCTAGCTGTGTGGCTGTAGCACATCGTCTCACCTGTCTCTGCCTTAGTTTCCCTTTCTATAAAATGGGGGTGGCAAATGGCAACTTCCTTGTATGGTTGTAAAAATTAACTGAAAAACGCTTGTGAAGCACTTAACGTGTGCCTAGTGCATAACACGATGTTGGTATATAAGTCCTGCCACCTTCATCGCTATCACTGTCACCCTTATCACCGTCACACATCCCAGAAGAGAGGGTGGTACACAGCCCTCCAGGAGCAGGGGAGAACTTGGTGGGGGCGGGGGATGGGGGGTGGGCAGGGAAGGCCAGAGAAAGGAAGTGAGTTTTGAAGGACATGCAGGAGTTTGCCAGGGGGATTCTGGAAGGAAGAAGTATTCCAGGCAGAGGATGATAGGAGAAAAAAGCATGAATGTGCGAGAGATAAATGTTCAGGCAACAGGAAACAGGAAACGACTTAGGCAGAAAGCCCGGCTTAGGGGATGACCTGAACAGGGAGAAGGAGAGCAGGCGGGAAGGGAGTGAAAAGCCTTCCTTTCCTGGCGCAGGTCAGGCAGTCAGGAAGCTCGGGGCCTGGATGGGAGCACTGGCTCTCCCTTAGAGCCCTTTGGCTTCTTTCCAGGAGATGTCAGATGCAGGCTCACAGAGAAGGCAGCCATGGTAACTGTCCCATTTTTATTGAAAATACTATCCCTTATCTTGCTCAGAGCTCTTTGCAAAAGGAAACCTCAAGACACATTAATCTTAGAATTTAGGAGTTCCTGCTGTGGCACATTGGGATTGTCAGTGTCTCTGGATCAATCCCTGGCCCAGCACAGTTGGTTAAGGCTCCAGCGTTGCCACAGATGTGGTGTAGATCACAACTGAGGCTCAGGTCTGATCCCTGGCATGGGAGCTTCCACATGCCACAGAGTGGCCAAACAAGAAAAAAAGGAAGAAGAGAGAGGGAGAGTAAGAGAGAGAAAGAGAGGGAGGGAAGAAAGGAAGGAAGGAAGGAAAGAATGAATGAATGAATTCAGCCAGGAAAAAGTATTGGTCAAAGTGATTTCTAACTTTCATTGGAAGTTTCCAATGTGTAAGGCTCTGAGTGCTTCACACACATTAGTTCATTTAATTCTCACCACAACCATATGAAGTTGGCACTGCTATTTTTCCTGTTTTATAAGTAGAGGAATGAATCAAAAAGAGGTTAACTCATTTGCCAAAGCAACACTGCTATTTAAATATCAGAGCCAGGACTCAAATCATGGGAGCCAGGCTCCAGAGCACATGTGCTCTTCATTCCTTTGTAACATGGAAACCTCTTTTCCTTTTCTGTGTTTCTCTTTTTGCCTTGGCTACCAGGAGCCTCAGCTAAGTCTTGTGATAGAGTGTAGTATCTTCCTTTAGCCCAGTTTTCTGGCATATTTTTTTTTTTCCTTGAAGACCCTCTAGTCTCCAGATTCAAGCAACCAACCCAGATTTTCTTCCCATTATATTCCTCTTTGTCATTTGCACACCTGCTTCTCTGGACTTCTCACTTTTTCCAGACTCGCTTTGCATTGTCATCCCTTCATGCCTTTGTTCGTGCCAGTCTTCCTACCTGGGACGACTTTCTTTCTCTTTTTATTTCTATTTGAAAGACAAGGACATTTCTTAATTTGGTGAGGGGAAAAATGTAAGTTACAAAACTATACATATTGACATACAGTAAGTTCCCATCTTTAGTAAATAACCATCAAAACATATATATGAAAACAACCCCAGAGAGTTATGCATTAAAATCACATTATTTAGGAGTTCCTGCTGTGGCATAATGGGATCATTGGCATCTCTGCAGCACCGGGATGCAGGTTCAATCCCTGGCCCAGCACAGTGAGTTAAAGGATCTGGTGTTACTGCAGCTACAGTGTAGGTTGCAACTGTGGTAGGGATCTGATACCTGGCCTGGGAACTCTATATGCCTTGAGGTCACAAAAAATGAAAATAAAAATAGTGACATCATTTATATCGGAATGGTGGAATAACAAATTATTTTGATTTTTTGCTTCATAATCTCTGTTTTCTTGATGTTTACAGAAAACATATAGCACTAGAATAAGCTGTTATTTTTAAGAAAATTGTACATTACATTTTTATATTATATTTATTTATTTATTTTTGTCTTGTTTTTAGGGCTGCACCAATGGCATATGGAGGTTCCCAGGCTAGGGATTGAATTTGAGCTGTAGCCACTGGCCTCCACCACAGCCACAGCAATGCCAGATCTGAGCCACATCTGCAACCTACACCACAGCTCGTGGCAAAGCCGGATTCTTAACCCACTGAGCGAGGCCAGGGATCGAACGTGCATCCTCATGGATACTGGCCAGATTCATTTCCACTGAGCCATGACGGGAACTCCTAAATTTTTATTTTTAATTTTACAAAATCTCAATTAGCATTTCAGCCATACATAAGCATACAGTTCTATGGCATTAAGCACATTTACACTGTTGTGCAACCATCTGGGTGACTCTTTAACCTCATTCTCAGCTTAACCACATACACTGTCTCCCCAGGGCCAGAGCAATCTTCATCTGGCATTGAAAGCTTTCCCCGTCTTCTTCCTCAGCCACGCCCCCAGCAGAAATGGTGGCTCCTCCCCCCGCACATCCTTATTGTAGGTCCCTCATGTCATTCTGCAGTAGAGGTCAAGTGAACAGGCTCTAGTGCCTTCATAGCATGCTGGCTGTGTGACTTGGGGCAGGTCAGTTAACTTGTGTGGGCCTCGGTTTCCTCGCCTTTCAGAAGAGACACTGTTATAGAGAACAGACTGGCGGTTGCCAAGGGGGCGGGGAGGGATGGGCTGGGAGTGTGGGGTCCACAGACGCAAACTATTGTATATGGAATGGATACGCAACAAGGTCCTGCTGTGTAGCACAGGAGTCATATGCAGTGTCCTGTGATAAACCATAATGGAAAAGAATATGGAAAAATATGTATGTGCGTGTGTGTGTGTATATAACTAAATCACTTTCCTGTACAGTAGAAACTAACACCACATTATGGATCAACTACACTTCAATAAAATAATTTTTTTTTTTTTGCCTTTTTTCTTTAGGGCCGCACCACGGCATATGGAGGTTCCCGGGCTAGGGGTCCAGTTGGAGCTACAGCTGCCGGCCTACACTAGAGCCACAGCAACGCTAGATCCGAGCCATGTCTGTGACCTACACCACAGCTCATGGCAACACCCAATCCTAACCCACTGAGCGAGTCCAGGGACCGAACCTGCAACCTCATGGCTCCTAGTCAGATTTGTTTCCGCTGAGCCAAGACAGGAACTCCTAAAATAATTTTTTTAAAAAAATAAACATTGTTAGTCCCATTTCATACATGAGGATATCAAATCTTATAAAAGTTAAGAAGTTTACCCAAGATCCTAAAGCTGGTAAGTGGTAGAGCACATTTAAAGCCCTAGAGTACACATGCTGAGTCACAGCCTCTCTAGGTAATAACACTGCCAATTATGGACCACTTATTATGTGGCAGGCTCCCCACTAGGCACTTGATATGATAACCCATCAATTCCTAACCAGTAGACCCATGAGAAAGGTTACTATGATCCCATTTTACAGAGGCAGAAACAGGGGCCCAGAAAGGTGGCATCATTGGCCTAAATCCCTCAGCAGAGCCAGGATTTGGTAACTGTAAAGAATGCCTTCTTTTTCACCATACTATGCAAAAATTATTTCTAAAGTGTATAGTTAAGGACTAAATGAGGGGTGCAAATAATTGTACTTCGGACAAAAAAGGGTATGGCATGAAGTGTTCAGAGAAGAGGACTCAGCGAGAAACTCAAGAGTATGGAGGCTTCACGGTGAGGCGAAGCTGTTCTGAGCCCTGGAGACCAGTGGTGGAGGGCCTGTCCTACTGGGTACCCGTGGTAAGGCTACTGGTCCCTGTAAGCAGTCAGCTCCAAGTGGAAACTAGTGAAGCTGAAAGGGGCCTGGGCCTGGGTCTGCTGCCCTGGAGAGGAGGCTCAAGGCCAAGGCCCAGCCTGAGATGGCCAGTGCTAAAGATGAGCTCCATCCAGGAGATGCCCAATTAGAGTGAGGGGGACTCTCGGGTCTGGATCCAGAAGTCACCCACAGGCATCTGACCAGCTGGACAGGTGTGGGAACAGGGAGAGCAGGGGACGATCCCACAGGGGACTCCCGAGGAACCTCCTTCCATGGTCATAAGGCTCCTTTCCTGAAAGCCACAGCCCCCAGGTCTCCAGCAGCCTTTGTGACTCAGGTTCCAACAGCATGAAATAAAGGGATGCATTCTGGGGGGTCTAGGCTGAGAGGTGAGCAGAGGCGTCATGTAGAGACTGAAAGATGTAGACAGAAGGGAAGAACCAGGCAGAGTGCAGAACGTGCATGAGGAAAGACACCTGGAAGCCGCTGTTTGTTAACGATTGAGGCCCTAGGAAGCCAGCATTATCTCTCCTTAAAGCCACTCTTCCAGGCCCCACTTGTCAAAGCCTTGCTGGTTTTGCCCAGTCATGTGCTGGAAAGAAGTGACTGCCCTTCCGAGGAAGTACTTGGGAACTGGGACCCTTGGCACATAAAGCCTGGCCTTCCCCTTGCTGTCCTCCCAGGCACTGGCTGGGTCCCATGTTATGCTCGCTGAATACCTGGCCCTGCATGTTGGTCTTATTCCCAAGGAAAGAGGGTTAATCGTGAATATGAGCATGTACTTCCACAGCGTTTTGAGCCTTACTCTGTTCTAGGGCTGGCCTCAACTACCTCTCCCAACAATCCCATGGAGTAGGTATGGTTATTAACTCATTTTATAGATACTCTTGGGTCGCACAGCTAAAAACTGGCCAAGCTGGAGTTCCCGTCGTGGCGCAGTGGTTAACGAATCTGACTAGGAACCATGAGGTTGGGTGTTCGATCTCTGGCTTGCCCAGTGGGTTAAGGATCCGGCATTGCCATGAGCTGTGGTGTAGGTCACAGATGCGGCTCGGATCCAGCATTGCTATGGCTCTGGTGTAGGCCGGCGGCTACAGCTCTGATTGGACCCCTAGCCTGGGAACCTCCATGTGCCGTGGGAGCAGCCCTAGAAATGGCAAAAAGACAAAAAAAAAAAAAAAAAAAAAAAAAAAAACCCAAAAAACAAAAAACAACTGGCCAACCTGGGGGAGTTCCCATTGCGGCTCAGCGGTAGGAACCCTGACTAGTATCCATGAGGATGCAGGATCAATCCCTGGCCTCACTCATTGAGTTAAGGATCTGGCATTGCCCTGAGCTGTGGTGTAGGTCACACATGCAGCTTGGATCCCAGGTTGTTGTGGCTGTGGTGTAGGCTGGCAGCTATAGCTCTGATTCAACCCCTAGTCTGGGAACTTCCATATGCCACAGGTGTACCCCCCTCCCCCCAAAAAAAGAACTTGCCAAACTGGGATTTAAGCCCAGGTTTGACTGACTCTGAATCTGTTGCTCCCAAGTCCTCTCTGGGGGTTTGGGGGAGGGGGGAGAGATGGGGCATCATGCCAAAATCACCACTTATAATTTATCCCATCATTCTCTTTGTGTACTTTTTCAATAGAAGTATAGTTTATAATGTGTTAGTTTCAAGTATATAGCAAAGTGATTCATTTTACACATATATATACATATATGTATATATTCTTTACATACAGATTCTTTTTCAGATTCTTTTTATTATAAACCATTACAAGATATTGAGTATAATTCCCTGTGCTATATAGTAGGTCCTTGTTGTTTACCTATTTTATACTTTGTATTTTAAGCCATAAACTTTATGAAATCTAGAAATAGAAGCCAAAAAAATAGATGAACTCAATGCCACGTGGTGACAGGATGTTATGAGGACTCTCAAGAGGGTACCTGGCCCAGAGTGAGGAGAGGCTTTTAGAGGTTTCCTGAAGGATGGAACATTTAAGCTGAAATGCAGGAGTAGGAGTTAACCAAGTAGAGGAAATGGATTTAGGTAGAGAAAAGAGTTTGGAGTTCAGGAGAGAGGTCTGATCGCAGAGGAAAGTTTGGGAGCCCTTGGCATAGATGATGTTTGAGGCCTTGGGACGAGTGGGATGCCCTAGGGAGTGAGTGTTGTCATTTTACTTTACTTCTGAAGTGGGGTAACAAGAGAATAGGATTCCTCAGAGGACTGTTGTAGGGATAGAGTGCGATGATGCTGAGACATCTGATCCACGGCCAGATCCAACGGGAGCATGTCAGGCAGGGGAACAAAAAGCCCCCAGCAGTCAGAAGCAAGGGAACCACCAGACAGTAGCTGGAGTAATGTGAGCATGAGGCAAGCAGGGTCTGGGTTTTGTCTTGACATGGCTGGGCCGTCCAGCCCTCCCTCTAACTGGGTGCTGGCTGCATGGAGGACTCAGCAGTGAAACAGCCTGGATTAAAGGATCAGAGTCCAGAGGGCTCCTGAGGATCTGATCTCTGTAGAGACAGCAACCCCCTCTACCAGGGTTGGAGGGTTTAGGGTCTACCAGGAATAATGTGTGTTTAGTCTACCCTTCTCAAGATTTTTGCCACTGACCACAGTGACCCTCATTCCCTGAGCCTCCCTATATCCATCTGTGTATTAGCGAGGTATCAGACGCTGGGCACCTCAAGCTGTCAGGTGAAGCATCTCACATTCATCAACCCTCCCATCCCATTACCCCATTTCACTCTCTGAGGACTTTATATATCATCTATACTGAGAGCTTCCAAATTTCTCTCTCCAATCAGACGTCTCTTCTGAACCTGCAGCTCATATAGCCAACTGTCTTCTTAGAAGTCCTACTTGGTGGTCCAATAAGGACCATAGTCAAAATATGTCCAAAATGGAACTTCTGATCTTCACTGCCTCAACCTGTGTCACCCACATGTCCCCCATCTCAGTTAAGGACAACTCAGCATAACTGTTTAGGTTAAAAAACAAACAAAAAAACCCACATTACTCCAGATTCCCCTGGAGCCCTCATGCCCCAAGTGCAGTCAGCCTCCCCTTCTAGCCATGGTTGTGCTTTTTTTTAAAAGAGCCCCGAATGAGGTCTCAGGGGTTGGGGGACAATCTTCTGGGAAGACAGGGCAGGAGTAACTATGAAGGGATATTTCTCTTCCCGCAGGGCCTCAGAAATCAGCGATTCCACAACAAGAAGGGCAAAATGGGGCAGGGATTTGCCAGTTCCCTCCCTGGGGAGAATCCTTATGGGAGCCCGGAGCCACAGAACCTTAATGGAGGGACCCTGGAAAGAGGGAGAACCAGAGAAATCAAGAATTTAGAACAAAACAGGGCAAGAAACGACAGCTCGGCTTCCAAAGATGTTTTCCCTAGAGAAGTGCGCACTCAGTGGGCTGCAGGGCACAATCGCCTATTCTTCATTGCGCTACCCCTGGAAGATAGGCCCTGAGCGCCCCGGGGCTCGTGACCCCTGTCTGGATGGTTGCAGAGTGCCCCACCTCCCTGCAGGTTCGGTGCCTCTGGCGTCTCCCTCTGCAACATCAGGACTGACGTCACAGATGGCCTTGCTGCTTGTGATAAAAGGCCATCTGCTGGCTGGGGACCCTGAGCCCTCTAATTTCTTGGCAGAACAGGGTGGCCTCTCTCCATCCTTGAGACTCAAAAAGGGCAGAGGGTCCTGCTTGCTTTCCGCCTAGGCATGGAGCTGGAGAAAAGCTGCAGCATGGATGTTGGGCCACCTGGCTTCCGGTCCCACTGTCTCTCACTTGCTGTGTGACCTCAGACCAGTCACTCAACATCTCAGATATCCTAACTTTAAAGCGAGCACTGTTAGATAAAATGATTCCTACCAGTTCCTTCAAAATGGGGTTTGTGTCTTCTTTATTGTTTCCCATGGTCTGTGAATTGAGAGGCGAGAGAGTGCATTCAGTTTAAGAGTGACCGCCTCTATTGTAATGTGTTCCTGTTGGGGGTGCGTGTATGTTATTTGAACCAGATGTTTTCATTCCATGTGCAAAGTTATAAATGGCCCCCATTGTCCTGCAGCTGGGGACGCAGAGCAGAGATTTTACACAGATGCCAAATGTGTCTTAAGGTTCTGTTAAACTCCAAGCTCAAGGGACTAAACCACAACCCTCTTGGCCAAAATTTAGCTCCCTCCAAGTTCTATTTCCCGAAAACTTCCCTGCACCTTTGAGGAGCAATGATGTCCCAGAATTATGGATCTGTCCCAACACCTTCCTGAGAACGGCTGAGGTTCAAGGTCAAAGGCTTGGGGAGTGAAGAGGAGCCGTGTGGGAGTCAGAGTGCACTTGAGTGAGGTCTGGTTCTAAAGACAAGGTCTACGCAGTGGTGGGGGTGGTGAGAGGGGGTAGATTTTCAGAGCCTTCGGTGGAAAACAGTGCACTTCGCTGCTCCAGCTGCATCTGCCTTTGTAAGTGCCTCTCCAGTGCCAGGCATTGTCCCATATGGGGGTCCTATTGAGCTCACTGCTGTGGGCAAAGGGGCTCAACTCAGTTGAAACCTCCTGAGAAGCATCCAGAAGGCCTCTCAGATTTGTCTGAAAGTAAAGTTCAGGGAAGTTGCAGAGCTTGGCCCGGGGCACACAGCTGGTGAGGGAGTCAGCCCAGCAGGGATTAGAACCCTCTGCTTTCAGAGCCTGTGCTTCTCTGATCATACTTTGGAGAGGCTGGTTAGGGCTCTGACTTGCCAGGACACTTGGGGTGCATCGTCTGACCTCTCCCCAGAAGTGACTTGGTTTCTCATCCTGTCAGAGGCGTGATGAAGATATCTGTCTGCTTGCCCGCCAGAGATGTCCTGAGGACCCAGGGTGCAGAAGCAACGGAGGTTCTCCCAGTGTCACAAGGTGTGCGCCGGGCAAGGGGCGGGGAGTAGGGTCCTCCTGGGTGCGGAGAGTGGGAGCAGGATGGGGAGCCTGCCTAAAGAGAGACTGAGAGGCCAGCTGCCCACCTCACTTCCCTCGCCTCTCCCCCAGGCCCCCTTCCCTCCAACCTGGAAACACTGACACCTGGCTTTCATCAGGAAATCCCTGTCATGGAGACTTACTCCCAGTTACATAGGCCTTTACAGCTTCCCAGGTATTTCCCATCACTTTAATTTTGATCTCAACGCACCTCCCTGAGGTGAGCATGAAAGACATTATTAGCCCTATTGTACAGCTGCTTGGAAGGGACCCCACAGACCACAGCCCAGCCCCCTCCCTTTACAGAGCCAGATAATGAGGCCCAGAGAGAAGCCGCTGGCCCAGGGCCACACAGGTAATGAACAGCAGATCAGGACAAGAAATGCCCTCTTCCAGTTCACGGGGCATTGCTCTTCCTAATACGTGATTGAGCCGGGGTGTCCAGACCCTTAGGACCTGCCCTGGAAGTTGCCCTTTAAAATAACTCCCCCAACATCCATCTTTCCCTCGGGAAAGTCAGGGGAAGATGAGGCAAGAGACAGGATTGTGCCACGATCCTGACCCTCTGTCCTCTGCCGGGTGATGTGAGGGGAAGAGGCTGACGGAGGGGGCCACGGGGGATGTGGCAGCAGCTGGCTTTCAGTTTCCGTGGTGCCCTGCTGCCACGTGGTCAGGGGTGGCTGACCTCTGCCCTCCTCCTTTTTCAACCCTTTCTCTGGCCCCGGCCTGTGGTTATTGATGACCACACCACTCCTCTGTGGCCGCAAGAACCCTCTTCAGCAAGAATCCACTTAATCACAATCGCAGGGCAGAAAAAGTGACTCAGACATTTTTTTTAATAACTCGCAGCCAGAAAGAAGACGGAACCAAATTGAGTTCTATCAACAGATCCTTCTATTACTCAGAAAATTTCTTTTCCCCCACCCCCCACTCCCTGAGTGTTCTGGTTAATAGAATATTGACTGAAACATACATTTCTGAAGTCTGGTGTGAGAGGACTGAAAGGGGAAAAACCCAAATGATGAGAAATGCAAAAGACCTCTTCCAGAAATGCAAGCAACCTTGCTGAAATTTTACTCCCCCTGATAGATTTGGGAAGGATGCCGGAAAAAAAAAAACAGATTAATTAGGCTGAGGTCCAGCCTGAAGCCAAAGTTTTGTGGATGAGCATTCATTATAAATGAATGTTAAGTGTCTAAGGGTTTATCAGGGAAAACCCAGCAGAATTTTAACCAGCAACTCACATGGGTGCTGCTCAGATTCCACGGTATGTGCCAGATCTGGGTATCAGCTTGGTCTTGGTTTCTAGCAAGGAGAGCGTGTCCTTGCTGTCTAACCCAGCTGAGAAATTCCTCTTTCACTTTATAATTTGAAATCTTTAATAGTTCACTCCCTTCCTTCCTCTCTCCCTCCCACCCACCAAATTAGCCACATGTGTGAATGGACTTCATAACCAACTCATCATGTCAATACCATATCAGGGACTCTTTGTTTGTTTGTTTTTGTCTTTTGTCTTTTTAGGGCTGCACCCGTGGCATATCGAGGTTCCCAGGCTAGGGGTCTAATTGGAGCTGTAGCCACAGGCCTATGCCACAGCCACAGCAACACCAGATCTGAGCCTTGTCTGTGACCTACACCATAGCTCATGGCAATGCCATATCCTTAACCTAGTGAGCAAGGCCAGGGATCGAACCCACAACCTCATGGTTCCTAGTTGATTTATTTCCACTGTGCCATGACGATAACTCCCCATATCAGTGATCTTAACTACTGTCTTTGGAGTAAGTAGGCAACCATATTGAGCCAAGTCTTCCTCCTCAATGTGATCCTGAGCATTCAATAGCTCCCTGTTGCCTTTAAGGAAAAGGCTTCTTTGCATGACCTCTCAGATCCTCCAAACTGGTACCCAAGGTATCTCTCTAGCTTCATCTCCAACAACTCCACGTCATACACCATCGGCCCCAGCTAAACTATCTTGGCCTCGACCACCTTCCCACCTATCTATTCTTCCCAGAACGTGTGAGGATCAGACAATAAGATAATCAGTCTCAATGAAACTCCTTTCCTTCCCCTGAACACAGTGATACTTTCCTGCCCTGCCTGCAGCATGATTCTCTGTGGGCCTTGTTTGACCATATGTAATTATAATGTGACCAACTTAATCCATTATCTGTATATATCTTATTTCTTCAACCATGTGGTAAAAATCATGAATTTTCTGAGTGAATGAATGAATGCATTTGCAATTAGCCCTTCACAAATGCTCCATGGCAAGGCAGGAACAGAATGATTTGCTCAAGGCATCTTCAGTTTAATGTTCCATACACAGAAAGGCAGACTGTCGTAGCAATCTATTAGTAGCCTAAAGGTTAGCTCATTTAACTGAGCAACTTCATTAGGGGTTGTTAGCACATCAAAGCAGTGTTTATTGAACTTGGAAAAGTGCCCAGTTGTGCCGAGGTTCCTCAAACTTCTCCAGAGCTAGGTGATAACATCTGCTTTCTTTTCAGGAGAAAAATAGTTTCCTTTCCCTGAACACATAATATCTTTGTTCCTTCTGTTGACTAAGATGTCAAGCTGCCTTGAGTTATTTAAAGAGACAGAAAATGTCTTTGTTCTTCAGTGATATTCCCCTTGGATTCCTTTCACTGACAATAAACAGCTTCACTATTATGTCTCTGCTTGCTTTTAAAAGGATACCACTCTATCCATCTCCACTCCATTTTCTGGTTGCTATCTTCATGTGGAGTTGCTCTGGCCCCTTGAAAGTCTTTCTCTGAGTATCATACTTCTTTAATGTCGATATAAAAGACCCCTAGCTTCATGTCCTACCTCCCCTTTTTTAAGGCTAATAATCCCATTTTGCAAACATGCCATTTCAGCTCCAGTAGTCGTAACCCAAGAATAAGGCCTCTTCGATTAAACAGATAAATGGGGTGGCTGCCCTGGTTACCGTGGAGACAAGAGCACTTCCCAGGATAACGAGGGCCACCTCTGGGAGTCTCAGACTCTCGCCCCTTCCCCCTTGCTGAGGCCTCTTGCTTTCTGTTCCAGTAGGAGTGGAGGAAAAATAGCTTCTACTACTGACTTTTGACTTTGGGTGGGGGTCTAAGTGGGGAGCAGAGATAGGGAAGAACCAATCTAAGACCTGTCTGGACCTGTGGCTGGGGCTCTGCAGGTCCACACTCCGAACCCCAACTCAACCAGCTGTTTGGTGACCAGGAACAAATCCCCTTCTCTCTGGGCCTCAGTTTCCCCAGCTATAAATGGAGGGAGGTTCGTCAACTGTCTTGATTTGGGTTCCCCCTGCAGCTGACCTTGAGTCAAGGATTCAAGTGTGAGTAGTTCACTTGGGAGGTGATTCCCAGAAACCAAGATTGGAGGCTGTGGAAGTGAGACCGAGGGAAGGATGTCAATAGAAGATGTGATGTGGAACAGGCCCTCACCATGGCAGCTGGGACTCCATCCAGCTGAGAAGCTGTGGGAGACTGAGTCGGATGCACACCTGAGAGTTCCCCTGCCCAAGCTGGGGATTAATCCATCCCATCCACATCTCTCTTAAGAGAAGGCCATCTCCAGGAACATTCGTTCTTGGGCCCTTCAGAGTTTGCCCCACGATGGCCCACCATGCTTACAGGTATAGGAAGCAAGCAGCCTGCCGTGTCAGGGTGAGTGCTGAGAAGACAGAGGGAAGGCCCTAACAGCAGTTCTGTAATAACTGACCTTCAGATCTTCTCCAGCCCTGGAAAGCTGTAGGCACATGCTTGGGCAAAGGAGGTGAATTTAGGGCCTTGGTATGATGTGTTAAGGACGGATCATCTGCCATCAGTGATGTCCCTCCCTCCTTCCCCATGATTCTAGAACCTCTAGACTGTTCCTCGAGGCTGATACCAGAGTACATCTCTAATCAGAGCGGTGAGCTCATCCACCAGCCAGAGGAGGAGGGGATATTCTTATGGACTGCATTCCACCTTCTGCTCTGTTGCATCTAGGATATTAACTCCACCCCCCACCCCCACCCCAGATTCCAAAGCTTTTCATGTTCTGCTTCCAAGCCATCTTTTTTTTTTTTTTTTTTTTTAGGGCCACACCCATAGCACAGGGAAGTTCCCGGGCCAGGGGTCCAATCAGAGCTACAGCTGCCGACCTCTGCCACAGCCTCAGCAACTCGGGATCTGAGCTGCGTCTGCGACCTACACCACAGCTCATGTGGCAACGCTGGATCACAGACCCACTGAGCAAGGCCTGGGATAGAACTGCATCCTCATGGGTATAGTTGGATTCCTTTCGCTGTGCCACAAGAGGAACTCCCAAAGATACCTTATTTTCCAAAACAAACCCTCAATGCTGCTAGGATTTCCCCCTCCCCACTTCTGAATAGGCCATTCCCACAGATACCCTGAGAGTACCATTCATTGAATGGATCTTTCAGAATTCAGAGCCCAGCCCAAAAGTCACCTCCTCCAGGAAGTGCTTCGTGACCATCCTAGGGCTGGAAATCTCCCTCTCTTCTAAGAATGTACTGCCTCTGACATCATCTAACCCCATCACACAAGACTCTGGCATTTCACTGAGACACACCTAACTTTCCTCAAACGGAGAATGTTCTTCTTTCCACCATTTGGCTCTCGATCTTCGAGGGCCTGGCTAGTGTCAGAGACGGGCAATATTAATGTGAAGAGCGAGACAAATAATTGTGCTCGGCAGATATTGATTGAACACCTCAGTATACAGACACTGTCCAAGGAGCTACGGGGTAACTCAAAGATAAGTAAGATGCCGTTGTGACTGTAGAATTTCAGAGTCAAAGTTGTCTAAGGTAATAGAAAGTCAGAATGTCTAAGGATGGCTCTTGGAGGTCACCAAGTCCAAACCCCTTTTTTCCCAGATGGGGCATCAGAAAAGAAAAGTGACTTACCCTAAGGTCACGTAGTTAATGACTAGCTTCACATGTATTTATTCACAATGGAGGGTCTTAGACATTTTATCTTATCATATGTACAGGTTCAGCGACAGTCTTTTTTTCCCTTTGTCTTTTATTCTCCCACGTGGAAGGAAATGAAATCTAACAGCTTCTCTTTCTAAAGAGAAGGGGCAAAGAATAAAAATATCAGTTATACAACAGTCATTTGCCTTAGTCATGCAGCCCCGCCAGAGTGCCGTTGGAACAGAAAGATGATTAAGTTAAACACTGCATATTTATTCCCCTGCGGTCACCCTAATTGGCTCTGCCACTGTAATTGATTTGACAGGTTATTTTTACTCAGAACGAGCTGGATTCTTCTGCTGGCTTGTAGATTTGCTATTGTTCGCAGCGTCCAAGGTGGCAATTGTCCAGATGCCCAGATGTGCAAATGTGGGCTGGCTGCCACTTGGGGATGGGTGGTGGGGGGATCCCCAGCTTAACCAGGGGGAAACAGAGCTGACAGCATACAAGTTGGAGAGTGTTTAGGGGCTGCCAGGGGAGAGAAGCTTAGTGTAATACTTCAAGGGATCAAATGGAGGGATCTAGGAAAAAATTTAACGTGACATGAAATGATGTCAAGAACTTTATTGTCAGGGGAGAGAGAATCTTACAGAGATTGGGGCAGAGGAGTGGGGACAGTTTTTGCCTATGAAGCCTTCCGTACTTTTTGTCTCTTCCAAGCAGCCACCTCGTCCCACCCCTGCAAACTTCTCCCCAGATACCGAGCACATAGAACCAGCATTCCCTGGTAGCCTGCAGCACCAGCCACCTACAGAACCTTCTCCATCTTTGCACATGGCTCAATGCCTCCTGCTGAGGGGGGGCTGTGATGGGAGAGTGTGTTGGCAAATGATCAGAAACCCCTGGGGGACCTCCCAGGGTGAAAGGGGACCCTTGGGGGAGCTAGCAGTGTTCGGAGACACAGGCCAGGGATTAGGGCCATTTCTCTGACTCTGGAGATCATCTAACCTTTGAACTTCAGAGTCCTAATCATCTGTCAACAAGGAGTAACCACAATCTGTTCCACCCCCTCACTGGTCTGGGATAAGGGTAATCACAGGTGATAATTAATTATCAACGAGGACCTACTGTGTAGCACAGGGAACAATACTCAATATGTTGTAGTAACCTATAAGGAAAAAAAAAAATGTATGTATATAATTGAATCACTTTGCTGTATACCCGAAACTAACACAACATTGTAGATCAACTAAAACTTCAGTTTTTAAAATTACTGAACACATACAGCACACCAAGCTCTGGACTGGCACTTCCCACGCGTTCTTACATGTCATCTTTACGATGCATGGAGAAGGTGCTTTTATTTTTTTCTTGGCCCCACCTAAAGCATGCAGACATTCCTGAGCGAGGGATCGAACCTGCGCCACAGCAGCGACCTGAGTCACTGCAGTGATGATGCCAGATCCTTAACCTGCTTCACTGAAAACTCTGGGAAGGTGCTGTTATTATTATTATTATTCCTTACAAATAAGGAAACGGAGGTTCAGAGAAGTTAAGTAACTCCTTTACAGGTACACAGCTCCCAAGAGGTGGAGCTCAGGCAGGCTGACCCCAGCCCTTGTCTCTTTAACACTGCAGGACTCCATTCAATATTCCATGCCAGAAAAACAATTTTGAATTTACAGCTGCTGAGAAGCATGTTAGTGTGAGAACGGTACCATATCCAGAATCGCATAATGCTGTGGAAAGAACGTGGAAAATGCAACCCTGCCACTTGCTAGTTTTCTAACTTTGGGGACCTCTCTCCTCTTCTGTAAGGTTTGAAAAACTATCCACGTCACATGGCTGTTGTCAGGAGTGTAGGACAGCCCACATCAGGCACCCAGCCCAAGGAAGTGTCAAATAAATGGCAGCTCCTTTCCTCCCTTCTACCTTATCCAAAAGCTGAGCCAGTAGAACACCCTCCAGCCCCAGCTCTCCTGGAACGAGGTGTTTGCTCTGTGCATTTGATTTTGAACAAGGGCGCGGTGTGTGACTCTCTAGAGCAGGGAGCAGGTGATGGCCGTGGCCTCCCTAAGCCAGCTGGGCAGCCCGTGGGGGTCTGAGCCAGAGCTGAGCCCTGTGTCCCCACAGCATCCACATTGGAGCGGGCTGAGGAAGTGAGATCATGGCCTCTGACAGCAATTCGGAAGTTGGGAGAGGCCTGCCAGCCCCTGCCAGGCGTGGGGCCTTCACAGAGCAGTTGTTTCTTGGTTCAGCTGGAATTTCAGGCAGGAATGTTCGGCAGACGGCAGAGGGGCAAGTGTAAATTCCTGAGGCTGAGGCAACATTTGCAGACGAGTTTTACTGCTCTCAGCCTCCAGTCTTGAGCAAGGCCTTCCTAGGAAGGGGAAGCACCTCCAGGGCTGGAACAGAGCCAAGGGGGCCTTGGAATCAGCTTTTCCCAGGGTCCAGGGGAGATGGGTGGTGCAGCTTGTGTGCCAGCACTTTACACAGATGTGACCGTTTTATGGTTCCACCTGGACTCAATATGCAAACAGAAGTCAACTTCACTTTTTCCCTGTCTTTTGGGGCTGTTCTCTTTCTTCCTATCCCTAAATAAAATCTCAAGCAGGTCTTGTAGTTCTTCTGGGCCTTTTTTGTCTCTGAGACAGTTTCATTTCAGTAAACTGAAATTCTAGTGTAGTTGAATATCAAAACTTCAAGCTCTGGTTCCTCAAAAGACTAAAAATAGAAGTACCAGATGATCCAGCAGTTCCACTGCTGGTATATATCCAAAGAAAATGAAAACTTTAATTTGAAAATATACATGCTTCCCAGTGTTCATAGCATCATTGCTTACTATAGACAAGATATGGAAGCAACCCAAGTGTCCAATGACAGATAAATGGATAAAGATGTCGTATACTTCTACAATGGAATATTACTCAGCCATAAAAAAGAATGAAATTCTGCCATTTGCAATGACATGGATGGACCATAATACTCTTATTAGTGAAGTAAGACAGACAGTAAAGGACAAATATGCTATGTTATTACTTATATGTGGAATATAAAAAATAGCAAAATGGAAACAGACTCACAAATATAGAGAAAAAACTAGTGGTTACCAGAGGGGAGAGGGAAGGAAGGAGAGACAAGATAGGGGTCAGGGATTAAGAAATACAAACTACTATGTCTAAAATAAATAAGCTGCAGGATATACTGTATAGCCCAGGGAATATAGCCATTATTTTATAATAACTTTAATTGGAATACAATCTATAACAATATTAAATCACTGTTATACACCTGAAGCTAATATAACATGTACATCACCTATACTTCAATAAAAAAAAGAACAAAATAAGGAGTTCCTGCTGTGGTGCAATGGGATCGGTGGTTTCTCTGCAGCGCCAAGGACACAGGTTCAGTTCTGGGCCTGGCACAGTGGACTTTGCTATAGCTATGGCATAGGTCTGCAACTGTGACTCGGATCTGATCCCTGGCCTGGGAACTCCAGGTGTCTCGGGGAGGCCAAAAAAGAAAATAAAGATATTAATAATTCTAAGCGTTGATCTAATTAAAGCCTTTCTCATCCCGTAGGTCAGCCCTACGCTGGGCTTCAGATATGGCAGTGGAAGCCACGGTCACTACTTGGCTTTCTTTACTCCACCTCTGTCCCTCTGGCTACTGCTTTGGCCCCTGCAGGGCAGGCACTGGGGTGGAGGAGAGCCTAGGGGCAGAAAGGAATGACCCTGGTCCCAATCGTATTCTTTAAGGTTCAGTTAAAGGCCCACCTTGTCCTTGAAGCACAAGAAACACTTGTGAATACTATCCTAAACTTAGTAATTTTCATTCCCATATATGTCTTTATGTTTTGTAAGTTTTTAATCAATGCATCTCTTGCTTTAAGTACACGAGTCTTAAGTGTACAGTTTGATGAATTTTACAGGTGGACATGCTTGTGTCGCTACCACTGGGAGGAAGGAATTCTGGAAGTACCCCAGACCCCTTCACAGGCAGCACCTCGCCAAAGCACCACTAGTCTGACCTCTATCACATAGGTGCATTTTGCTGGCTTTTGGTCCTCACATGCATGACACACAGTATATCCTCTCTTATACCTGGTTTATTTCACCTGTAAGATTCACCTATACGATTGTTGTGCATAGCAGTACTTCTTTCTTTTACTATTGCTTAGTATTTCATTGTGTGGATACACCATAATTTATCCATTCTATTAGTGATGGACATTTGGGTTGTTTTCAGTTTGAGGATACTGTGATTACATGACATTCTCGTACATGACTTTTGATGGACCTAATTACCCATTTCTGGTCAGTATGTAATCGGGGATAGCATCTCTGGGGGATGTTTACCTTCATTCAATAGTATATATTGTTGGTTTTCTAAAGTGGTTTCACCAATTTACTTTCCCACCAGCAATGTATGGGAGCTCTGGTTGGTCCACATCCTTGGTATTACTTGGTGTCATCAGTCTTTAAAATTGTAGCTACTTAATGTGGTGGTATGGCATTACCTTTTAATTTGCATTTTCCTATTAACTGATGCCAAACACTTTTTTTATATGCTTTGTGGTCTTTGGATAGCCTCTTTTCTAAACTGCCTGTTCAAGTTAGATTTTTTAGTAATCGAATTGTATTTTACTTGGTGACTTGTAGCAGCTCATTATGAATGCTGGATATGGTCCTTAGAGATACCTATCGCAAATCTCTTTTCCTACTCTCTGTGTTGCTTTTTAAATTGTGTGGCTTTTTTGTTTCTCATCATTGTCTCTTTTCATGCTGTTCTTAGTTTTTTTTAACGAAGTCCGTTTAGTCAACCTGTTTAAGGATAGTGTTATTTGTGCCCTAAGAAGTCTTTGCCCACGCCCAGGTCATGAAGTTATTCACCTTTGTTATCCTCTGGATGCTTCATTATTTCCCATGCACATTGTCATACTCTAACATGTTTACATATCATAAGCATATATGATACTATTTTGTGTATTTTTAGGTTTCATATAAATGATGTATATAACAACATATATTGATAGCATATGATAATACCACATTATAAAACAGTAAACTAAAAATATTCAGCAACTTGCTTTTTGCATGCAGTAGTACATTTATGAGATTAATCTTTGTTGATATGTGTTATCTTTCACTCACTCCCTTTCCCTGGAGCAGAGTTAATTACTGTATACATATAACGCCATCTGTTTGCCTTCTCTCCTGCTGATGGATGCTTGCTTGCCTCCAACGTTCATCACCACAAATAATGCTTCCATGAATCCGAATGCAGGTGCCTCCTTGTGTGAGAGTGTCTGTGGGGTGCATGCATACCTCCCGTGGTTGTGGTTTTAGAGCTGTAGAAACTCTGCACTCAGAGGAGGCGCCTCAAGGCTGCCAAGGAGCAGGACTTGGGGGGAGAGATGCGTGGGTGGATGGGGTGGGTGCTGGCTAGTCCTGGCTCTGGGCCCCCACCTGTTTCAGCCAGGACAGATTTGCTTTCAGGGGTTAGGGCCTAGGGTTTTATTTCACACTTTGTTTGAAAAATGGATTCTGCTTTAAGAAAACAAAAGTAGTGTGAAAACAAGTAACTGAGTTAAGGCACTGTTCACAAAGTGTTACAGGGGCCATTGGACTGTGTTAGCCGTGAGGAGCTGAATGCTCCCTCCTGCAGCCCAAGCCAGGCTGCTCTTCGCTGCTACTTTGCTCCGCACTGTTACTAACTCCTCATGTGCAGCCCTCCTTTTTATTCTTTCCAACTAGACTTTTTTTTCTATAACCTCAGGGTCCAGCTCAGTAAGCATTTGCTAATGGATTGATCGATGGGTAATTTTTTTTTCTTTTTTTGTCTTTTTAGGGCTGCATCTGCAGCATATGGAGGTTCTCAGAGTAGGGGTCCAGTCAGAGCTGTACCTGCTGGCCTACACCACAGCCACGGCAACACAGGATCTCAGCCGTGTCTGTGACCTACACCACAGCTCACAGTGGTGCCAGATCCTTAATCCCCTGAGCAAGGCCAGGAATCGAACCTATGTCCTCATGGATACTAGTCAGATTTGTTTCTGCTGAGTCACGACAGGAACACCTTGATGGATAAACGTTTGAATAACTTGGCACCCTGGGCATCTCATATTTGTCCATTTTGCAGTTCACAAACAAACCCCTTTTATATCTATCTTGCCCTTCAGATCAGCCTAGTCAGAGCTTTCAGGATTACACTGTGGAGGACTGACTATTCCCACTTCACAGAGGTGAATACTGAGGCTCAGGGAAGTGAAGAGACTTGAGGTCACGTGATTGGTGGGTGGCAGATTCCAGGCTTGGACCCAGGCCTTCGAATCCTGGCCTTAGGCCCGTTCCACTGGCATGTGGGGCCTGTAAACATGGCCTTCATCCAGACCTAAGTTAATAAGCAACCTGTGCATTACCCTTCCCTTCTACGGTCTCTGTGAATCTCCACAGCCCTTCGGTGGGGGGATATGCAACCTACCTGTTTTCAAAGGGGTGCTCAGGGGGTGGAGGTGTCTTACCCAAGGCCACATACCATGGAGTGACTGAGCTTCATTCAGAGTCCAGCTGCAGCTTCCCTGGCCCCTCTACCCCTTCCGTTGCCTTTACACCCTGGTGCAGGCCCTGGAGGCATCTGGGGACAGGCCAGCTTCTCAGCGGCCCTCCAAGCCCAGCCTCCTGCAGCTGAAGGCCTCACCCTCCCTGGCAGGCCCAGGAAACGGGGTTGGCTCTGAGCTGCTGAGCGGCTCCTCCCATGAGGCCTGGGGTTGTTTTTCTTATCTAAATAAACTCTGCACAAACATGGCCACATTACTCATGAGTAAGTTATTTGCGATAGCCGAGCCCAGAGATGGGGAAATTAGTTCACCCTGGAACCTAACCTGGTCAAAATGAATGGGGAAGAGGAATTTTAGACCCATGTCAGTGAAATCCAAAACCTCCTTTTTTGGGGCACCCCACCCTCCACCTCAAGCCTGGAGAACACTTTTGTCCCTGGTCCCATGCCCCATGGGCCCCACTGGAGGATAGGCTGAAGCCATCTGTGCCTGGGGAGGAGGGCAGGTGAGCTCCAGAGGCCTAGACTCTGTCTTGCACCGCCTCCACCTCTTCCCACTGGCTTCTTGAGGGAAGAGGAAGAAGGAAGCTCTGCTTTGTCTTCAGGCTTTTTATAAAATGCCTGCTGCAATCAACACCTGGTTTAACTAAATTCCATCCGCTTCGGTTGTGGGTTCTTTCACAGGAAGGCCCTGGGATCGGCGAGGGGCTTCGGAATGTCAGTGTCAATGAGGACCCACAGAACTTAATGCCTAGCACAGCACCCTCGTTGTTAAGACTGTCTTAGAAACACAGGTGCGGGAAAGAGGGACGATGCTAAAAGCAGTTTATCTTGGCCCACCAGCACCAGCACTACCAGTGGCATCACCACGGAGCTGCTCGAAGGCCTGCCCATCTACTCCTGCAGGTGTGTGGATTACCTCATCCTATAGGTGAGGACCTGGCTCTCAGAGACGCTCTGATGTGCTGGAGGTAGCAATAGGGAGTGGATCAAAAGTGACAGACAGTGGGGTTGGTGTTTGCAAAGGACTCTCAGACATGAGATCTAACTGGAAGTCCTGGCAGAGCTGGGAAAGGAACCTTAGTCCCTGACTCCCAGCTCAGCAGATCCTAGTTTCACAGAATATTTCTCAGATGCCACCTTTAGTCCCGGAGGCGATCGTGCTGCTCCCCAGGACCATGGGAACTATATTCGGCTTCTGTCCCAGGCTCTGGAACTGGAGTGCCTGAGTTGTGTGGTCACGGGGATCCCTTGGTCTTCTCGATCAGCTTTAGAACGGTGGGGTGGAGCCAGGAGAGGCTGTGGTTATTCATTGTGGCGGGGGGGTGGGGGGGGGTGGGGGCTTGCCCTGGAGGCCTCGGCCTGGAACAAGCTGCTGAAATGCCCTGAGAGATTCGGCCTCCTCATGCAATGGAAACAAAAACAGTCTAAACCTGATGATGTGCCTTCTATCCATGTATGCTGAACTCAAAAGAACTTTTTTCTAGGGAGTTCCCTTTGTGGCTCAGTGGTAATGAACCCAACTAGTATCCTAGAGGATGAGGGTTTGATCACTGGCCTCGCTCAGTGGGTTAAGGATCTGGCATTGCCATGAGCTGTGGTATAGGTCACAGATGTGACTAGGATTCCACATTGCTGTGGCTGTGGTGTAGGCCGGCAGCTACAGCACCGATTCAACCCCTAGCCTGGGAACTTCCAAATAGAGATTCTAATGGCAAAATCCTGGATGAATGCAAGGAAGTTGGCCAAGGGTGGGGCAGGAGGGACAGGGAGCCTAAGCCCCTTCTTGCTCTGCCTCCTGGGTCCCCCATTCTGCCAAGGGGGCCTTGCACATAACAGGTGCTCAGCCCCTGTCTTCTAAGTGGGTGGAGGTGTGCCCACTTCCCCAAAAGAGGATGAAAATCCAAGCAGGACTGTGTAGGGGGTGGGCAGGGAATCCAAGTCAGCCCAGGGATGAGCACACACACCCTCTCTCATGTATATACACACACACAAACACACACACACACACACACACACACACAGAGGGGGTGTGAGGGAAGAACCTTCCTTAGTACCAGCTTAAAGGGACAGCAAAATAAAAACATCTTGTTCCCTCTCAAAATTGATATCTGAGTTTGGGACTTTCACACCTGCCCAAGAGTGGACTGACCTAAAATGCTGACTGCCGCTTGTGGGCAAGTTTCCCACAGAAGACTCCTAGCCCTGAACTCCAGCCCTGGCTAGAACCCCCAACTTCACAGAAGTTGCAATTCCGCAAAGGGATTTTAGGGTTTCCTGATGCAGCCCCAGGCAGATGTATCATAGGGGCAATGCTTTCCTACTTAAAAAACCCGGCCCGGATCTACTTAAAACATAACAAGGGAGGCAAAAATACACATAATGAAGGTGTAACGCACCACAAAACCACGGCAAGCAGGGTTTGAGTTTGAGGGGGAGTGTATAATTGTGTGTGTTTTAGACATTAAGTTAAGGTAACATGGCTTCCCTTGGAAAAATCTGAGAGGAGGAGGAGGGAGAAAACTGAAAATACGGGTCCACGCTAGCTGGGAGTTCAGCTCCACCCTCGCCAACTTAGTGTCAAGCACTGTTCTTGTGGACGTCCCTTCGTTTTTTCATTCGTTCAATCAAATATTTATGGCGAAACTGCTTTGTGCCAGGTGCTGTCCTGGACACTTGGTGCCACATCTGTTCATTCGGCAGATGAGTTCCTGCTCTGTTTATTCAAGGCAAAGGGGATAGTTTATTAATGTCAATGGGAACAGAAGTTGTATTTTCCGGCTCCTGAATTAAACTGCATGCTACCCAAGGGCAGGAGGCCAGGCTCTCCTGGGGCGCTTCTTCAACCCATTGCCCTGAACAAGGGGGCCCAACCGTGGAAACTCAGGCACCGGGCCCAACAGACTCACAGATGCACCTTTCCTTCTGCCATCCCCTCTCCTACGCTTCTCTCCTGGGTGGCCTTGGCAGGATCGGGCCCTGAGAGCTTCCCTGTCGATTAAAGCTGACAAGAACTTGAGGTGTTTTCCTCCCACGCTCATTTGCATCTAGTTAGGGGGTTGCCAAAGACCAGAAGAGGTGTTTCTATCAATGAACTAGAAGTTGGGAGCTAGAAGAGGCTCAGAGGCCTACAGGCTCCAACTAGGGCAATGACAGCTCCGTGGCAGAGTTTAAAGGATTCCAGGGCAGGAAAGAAGTCTGAAAGCCACCCGTGCTGTCTGCTGTGGGTCATGCAAAGGAAGGTATTTGAGTCTTGCATCTCCAGTACCCAAGGCCCGTCCAACCCCTTCGTTTTACAGATGAGGAAACCAAGACTGGGAATGTGAACAAAATGCAAGTTAGAGCAGGTCCATGGCTAGAACCAGACCCCCGCCCCTGCTCCCTTCCCCTTCTCCCACACTCAGTTCTCCTGTCACTTAACCACGCTTCGAGCACTTCAGAGAAAATGTCTCCCCAGGTCACAGCCAGCTTCTTCAGCTGTGGGTGAGGTCAGTCCAGATCAAGACCTGTGTGTCATCCTGTACTCTGTTCCTATGTTTCTTTTGGTCCCTGTCATTTCCTACTAATTGTTTGAGGACAGTCACATACAGTGCAGTGAAAGCTGAATTCATACCAGAAACAGCAGGATGGTGGTCCAGTTTGCCTGGATTTTAGCAACTGGCAACTCAAATGAATCGTCACGTAAATCCTTCCATGCATACCCTGTCGATTGGCTTTTTCTTTATTTTGTCTTTTTAGGGTCACACCCACAACATATGGAGGTTCTCAGGCTAGGGGTCAAATTGGTGCTATAGCCGCTGGCCTACACCACAGCCACAATAACACTGGATACAAGCCTTGTATTCGACCTATACCACAGCTCACAGCAACACTGGATCCTTAACCCACTGAGCGAGGCCAGGGGTAGAACTTGTGTCCTCATGGATACCAGTCAGCTTCGTTTCCACTGAGCCATGATGGGAACTCCTCGATTGGCTTTTGTCATCCCCTAACCCAGTGGCTCAATGACGACACCCCTGGAGGATGGAAGACTGAGAAGGAGGTTCATGGAGGAAGCTGGTGAGCTCAGTTCTGAACATGAACTTGAGATGACTGTGGGCATTTAATTCCTGGGTGTCCCTCCTCCCTTTGGTCAGACTGAATCACTTGGGAAAGGGACAGCTTTCTCTAACTTTCATTTTATTCCTTCAAAGTCTGAGTCAACCCCAGGAGGGGTTTCCAGAGACTGTGTTGTATCTAAAATACAAAGTATTCTAGATGAGTGTGTGTGTGTGTGTGTCTTTTAATATGGCCACACCTGCAGCATATGGAAGTTCCCAGGCTAGGTGTCCATTCGGAGCTGCAGCTCGGCTGGCCATCGTCAGAGCCACAGCAACGCCAGATCCAGGCTGTGTCTGCGATCTATACCACAGCTCATGGCAAAGCCGGATCCTTAACCCACTGAGCGAGGCCAGGGAATGAACCCGTATCCTCATGGGTACTGGTCAGGTTCTTAACTTGCAGAGCCACAATGGGAACTCCGAGAGATGTTGCCAGTTTGAGAGGTGAGGACTCTGCTTCTCCTTTCACTCACCTCGTGTCTGACTACACAGAGGCTCTAGCAGCACCTCCCCACCCCCAAACATCAGCAACCCTCTCAGACCTGACCAGATGGTCCCAACCTCCCCTGCCTCGTTCTCCTCTACCCTTTAGAACCCACATTCCTGACTCCGGAGAGTCCTGACTCCACCTTCACCCTACACATTTCTTTCTTTATTTAAAATCTTTGAGAGATAACTTTGATATAGTCTGTTTTATTCACTTATAATATAAAAAAAGCTTGCCAGTATATTAAAAGTAATTTAAAGGCCTACGAGCTCATTGCCTTTCTAGAACTCTGTTTTCCTTTCGACACACCACCCTTTGGTGGTTGTCCATATACACGTGTGCTTTTAAAAATAAATGCAATTATAATGAACCAACAATTTTCCAATTACTATTTTTTTAGGGCCACATTGTAAACTGAACCCTGGACCAAGGGAGATCCTGGGCCCGAGCCAAGCCCACATTCGTGACTCTTATTATCCCAGAAAATAGGAAAGTGAACTCTACAAACATACATACATACAAGGTGCAGAGACAGAGACACATGAACCCAGGGAGGAAATTCACACAATATGTACCCATCTCACTGAAACATATGGGGCTGGACTCTGTGGACTAATATGATCTGAACAAAACAGATCTCAGAGGCATAATGGGCCAACAGAGACATCGAACACACACACACACACACACACCCCAGAATCTGAACAAAACCTGTGTACACAGAAATCAAGCTTACACACACACACACACACACACACACACACACACACACACACGTGAGCACCCACCCACACACACAACCATACCCCTACCAGGATCCTCTCCTGGCCTGCAATTTCTAAACGCTGGGAAGAGGCTACTGCAGGAGAACTCAAAATAGCTCTGTGAACCCTGCCCTGGGCTCCAGCCACTTGCCCACAGGCCCATCCTGTCCTCCCCCGCAGCCCTGGCCCCGGGGCCTTGGTCTGCACAGAGCAGCGGGTGGCTGTGCCTAACCCCAGGTCCAATTCCCAACCCAAATCTCCCCAAGTCAGGTCTCGCCATACTCTTCTTGGACAGTATCTACACTCAGCTCCTTCTGCCCCAGTCTCCTTCTCCCAGCGACAGCCTGTAACCAACCCCAGGAACCTGCTGGGGCTTGGGAGACAGAGGGGCCCATGCTGGGCTGGCAGTCAAGGGTCAGCAAGCCAGTTTGGACAACAGCAACGGAAATTCCAGCATCTCTGGTCCCTCCTCATGGAGGCAGCAGTGATAGAACCGCCTTTTGGAGGCCGAGAACCTCAAACAAGTCCCTAGGCTTAAAACCCCTGCCCAGAGCCTGGCGTAGGGCAGACCTGGCAATGGTGTTAGCTGCCCCCACTCCCCCGGCCCTAAGCTGTCAAGTGGGGGCAACATCTGAGCCTGCATGTTCTTGGGGTGGCCCAGAGGCAGGCATTTTATTTTATTTTATTTTAATTAATTTTTTTGTCTTTTTAGGACAGCACCCATAGTGGCCTATGCCACAGCCACAGCCACTCGGGATTTGAGCTGCATCTGCGACCTACACCACAGCTCACGGCAACACTGGATCCTTAACCCGCTGAGCGAGGCCAGGGATCAAACCTGCATCCTCATGGATAGTTGGGTTTGTTAATCACTGAGCCACAACAGGATCTCCAGTTTATTTATTTTACTTTATTTTATTTTATTTTATTTTATTTTATTTTATTTTATTTTATTTTATTTTATTTTATTTTATTTTATTTTGTCTTTTTAGGGTCATACCCGAGGCTTATGGAAGTTCCCAGGCTAGGAGTCAAATGGGAGCTATAGCCGCCGGCCTATGCCATAGCCACAGCAACACCAGATCCAAGCTGCATCTGTGACCTACCCCACAGCTCACGGCAATGCCGGATCCTTAACCCATTGATCGATGCCAGAGATGGAACCAGCGTCGTCATGGATACTAGCTGGGTTCTTTATCGCTGAGCCATGACAGGAATGCCAAGGCAGGCATTTTAAATAATTTTGCCTGGGTTCTCCAAATTGGAGATATCACCATAATTGGGTTGGAAGGTGCTGGGAACCAAAGGCTGTGTCTTTGGAGTAAACAGAACAGTTAGCTTACTGACTACCATGTGCTGAGCACGTTGTATTATTACAGCTCCGCGGCAGAGGGTGGGGTTAACATCCTACTCAGTAGCACACAGACGTCATCATTACAGATCCACAGATTCATCTATTTTCCCTATTTAGCCTTCTTTCTGATTCACATAAGCCCACCCTTGAACACCTATTCTGTTGTGTTGCACGTATATTTTTTTCTACGTTTTTTTATTGTAATAAAATATAGATAGCATAAAAGGGATCTTTTTAACCATTTTTAAGTATATAGTTCTGGGGCATTAAGTACGTTCATGTTGCTGTACAATCATCACCACCACCCAACTCCACCCATAATCACCCACCACCTGATGGATGAAAGGTCTAGTCCCGACTAGATCCTGACTTATCTCCGGGTTGAAAATCCCCTCTCTTCACCAGGTGTCACTTTATGTCTGGGTAAGATGAAGAATTTTTCATCTTCCCCATCTCAAACTCCATACCCATTAAACACTACCCCACCCCCGCCTCAACCCCTGGCAACCACCATTCTAATTCTTGTCTTGAATTTGACAGTTCTAGGTACCTTATGGGAATGAAGTCATAAAGTATTTGTTCTTTTGTGACTGGCTTACTTCACTGAGCCCAAGGTCTTCAAGGTTCATCCAGATTGTAGGATATGACAAGATTTCTTTCCTTTTTAAGGCTGAATAATATTCTATTGTAAGTGCATATACTATATTTTGTTTGTACATTCATCCGTCAATAGACTTACTTCTATATCTCGGCTATCAAGGATAACCCTGCTACAAACATGTCTATACAAATAGCTCTTGGGGTCCCTGATTTTGCTTCTTTAGGGATATATGCCTAGAAATGGCATTGCTGTGTCAAGTGATAATCCCATATTTCATTTATTGAGGAACTGCCATTCCATTTTCTACAATGCTATACTATTTTACATTCCTACCAACCATGCCCAAGAGTCCCCATTTTCTATACGTCCTTACCAACATTTATTTTCTCCTTTTTCTCTTCTTTTTTGGCCACCCCCACAGCATGTGGAAGTCCCCAGGCCAGGGACCAAATCTGAGCTGGAGCTACGCCACAGCTGCAGCAATGCCAGATCCTTAACCCACGATGCCATGGTGGGAACGCCTATATTCTTGTCTTTTTGCCATTTCTTGGGCCTCTCCTGTGGCATATGGAGGTTCCCAGGCTAGGGGTCGAATCGGAGCTGTAGCCGCCGGCCTATGCCAGAGCCACAGCAACTCAGGATCTGAGCTGCCTCTGCAACCTACAGGCCTGCTCAGGGCAATGCTGGATCTTTAACCCACTGAGCGAGGCCAGAGATGAACCACAACCCCCACGACGGGAACTCCGATATTCTCCTTTTTTGATAAGAGCCATCCTAGTGGGTATGAAGTGGGTCCACGGGTATCTTTTTGTTTCTATGACTTCTTTCAAAATTGAAGGTTACTTTGTGTCTATATAATTTTTTACATAAGTAGCATTATGTCATTTGTTTCATTCTGTGTGCTTTTTGACTTGGAACTGTTTTGAAGATCCACCCCTTTGTTCTGTGTACATGGAACTCATTGTCTCTAACTTGTGCATAGTACTCTATGGGGGCACCAAACATGTCCATGTGTATTGAAGGCCTACTGTGTGCTTGGTGAAAGCTCTCAACCTGGGTTGATTTCCTACAGCGATCTGAAGAGGTAGGTATTATTATTCCCATTGTACAAATGAGGAAACTGGCACACAGAGTTAAGCGACTTGCCCAAAGTCTTACAGCTGAAAATGGGGGACTGGACATTTTACTTCAGGTCTCTCTGGTGCCACAGGAGAGCTCACATGTGTAAGATGCTACAAAGAGCCAAGAAAGAGTTCTGACTGAAGACAGAAGTGCTCTCTCAGGTGAGGGCCCTCTGAGGAAAAGTCTAGTCCTGACTAGATCCTGACTTATCTCCGGGTTGAAAATCCCCTCTCTTCACCAGGTGTCACTTTATGTCTGGGTAAGATGAAGACAGACCAATTTTATTGCTCTTTCTAGATTCACCTCTTAGTGATGAACACCCTTTTGGCAAATGGAAAAATCACCAGAACTGAAGACAGGTGTTTGTTTCTTTCCAGCATTCCACCTGCCAGCCGCTCCAAAGCCATGAAAACCTTCTGGCAAATCCTCTTGCGAGGCTCCTCCCCATAGGACTATTCCCAGTGAAATGGAGTTACCGCCTCCGGCCCCATCCCACCTCTCTTGAACTTTGCACTCGCTGTGATAAAAAATTAACCCAGCTAATGTTTCCCGTCCAAGGACAACCTCTGCAGAAGCTGGCCAGGCTGGGCCCCAGCAGACCAGGCACCAGATCAGAGTTCCTACCATCCAGAGCCACCCACCTGCTCACCGACCGAGGTCAAAGGAGCATGTAGGGTCCTCTTGGCCCCCAAAGAATCCAAGCCTCAGCCCTCCTCACTGCTTTGTGTAATTGAGCTGACTTCCCCAACTCTTCTAGTGGAGGAACTGAGGAGGCCAGAGGAGAAAGAACTGGCCCGGAAGTGGCACTTGTTGGACTCACACGTGGGTCTGGTGGTGTTTTTCTGCATGTACAGCTGTCCCTGTCCCGTGGGTGCCAGCATATGAAGGCAGTGCAGGACAGCATGGTTCAGCCATGCTAACTAGCTGCTGACTAGTTACTGCCTCCCCTCAGGAAGACAAGGGGCCCTTCCTGTGCCATGATTCAGAGGCTTAGGATCATGACAGGCCCGCCCAGTGCATTCAATCCTCGATCTCTCTTAGGCTCCTGACCTCCAGAGTGCAAACTGCCCTTCACCACACCTGGCATCTGCCTGATAAAATGAAGGGCTTCCACGGATGGAGAACAGCGTTAGCGCTCTTTCTAGGTTCGTAATAAGAATTGTGTGCTCCATTCTTACAGCTGAAGAGAACAGATGCTCAGTGTGGTGAAGGGAGAGGGAGAGCTAAGATCGAAAGCCAGGTCAGTCATGATGAAGCCGGAGGTCCTTTGACTGGATCTGACTGCCTCTCAACAGTTGGACCTGCCTGATTTGATCTTCAGGTTAAAAGGAATGTTTTACTGGGATGATGGCAAGGGCCCTTTTGCAGGCACACAGCTAGGGAGCTCCTTAGGTTAGGGACCTAAGTTCTTTCATTGGATTCCCAGCAGTGGAGGTGCTCCATAGACATAAGTCTAACCGAATGCTGCCTTCCATTCTGCTTGGCTCTTTACTCTTCATACGGAGTTCCTGGGCCAGGGATCAGATCCAAGCTTCAGTTGCGAGGCACTGTGCTGGACCAGGGATTGAACCTGCATCCCAGCACTCAGAGACACCACTCACTGATCCCGTTGCACCACAGTGGGAACTCCCCCAAGGCGTGTTTCTATTTCTTTACAGCACTTGATGTTTGCAAAGCTTTTCCCATTGGATCCCCACAACCACCCTAGGAGGTTGAGAGGAAAGCTACTTCTAGCCCCATTTTACAGGTGAACAAACATTTCTTGTAGTATCACAATAGTGCACCTGTGTAAAGAACTTTTGTGTTGCAAAGAGCTCCATCTGTGATGTCACCTTCACCCTCCCAGCTCTGTAAGGCAGCTGGCTGGGTGCAGTGGCAAGAATGTGGACCGAGGCCTCACAAGTCACTGGGTCCCAATCCCAATTCTGCCCTGGGAATCTCGAGTACATGTTATAACCTCCAACCTCAGGTGCTTCATTTGTAAATGGGAGGCTGGGGGACATTTACCTCCAGAGCCACTGTGAAGACAAAATCAGAGGAAAGCACTTGGGCTACCTGGAAGGAAGAAAGCCATCAATAAATGTTGATTGCCTTCCTCCCTGCTCTGGTCTGAGGAGGGCTGGGAGGAAGGGAGTGAAATGAGATGACGCTGGCTGCCAGTTAGCTTGGGGATGGGCCAGGAAGGGGAATCAGGTCATTAAGCCCGGGTTGGGGTTCAGGGATTCCCCCTTAAGGTCCCAGCAGGCGGGGAGTTAGAAGAGAGGAAGACAAGGAGCCCAGTTAGTGCTCAGCCCCAGTGCGGACAGGCTGGTAGGAGGGCAGTCACTCCTACTTGCAGGGGTCCCTGCGCTTCTGGGCTGATTTTGTGGATTAGGCCACACCTCACAGAGCTTTGTGACTCCCCACCCGCCAGAGTTTGCAGATAACTTCTTTCTCACCACAGGAGTTTCCTGCTGTTAAAAACAAACAAAGGCTAGAGGCCTGGTAGGGGAGGGGCAGCAGGAGAAAGGCCCTGGGGTCCTGGGGTAACTCCTGAAAGCAGCTGCAGGAGGGGTCTGGGGGCAGATGCCCTTGAATTGTGCTTCTGGGGAGAGAAGCCCCAGAGGGCCCCCAATATCTTGGTATTTCTTTGCTTCCCACCAGAGCTAATTTGGAATACATAAGGTTCCCCGGTACTGCCCTCTTGCCCCACTTTTTTGCAAGTTCACAGCTTTGAAAACAAAGCTCTTGCCTTCTATTTATAGGGTGTTGAATTTCGGCTCTTTGCTCATCATAAGATTCCAAATACCCTGTAATGAAACTTTTCCTCCAAAGATAAATTCTGAAGCGCCCCGTCCTGAACTCAACGGATACCTTTGAGGCCCGTTTTCTGCTGGGCACTTGTTTCCCAAGGCCCCTGGGACCCCCTGGCTCCAGTTATTATACAGGGAGTCACTAGGGTCCCCGAATCTCCACTTCTGAGAGCGAGCCCCTTCCTAATCCCTCCTTCGCACGGTCTCGGGGCTCTAAACCGGTAAGATCTCACCGGTGCTAGAATTAAAGGAGCCCTAGAGTCACCGGCGCCACCAAGGTCCCTAACCGGGATTCGCGTGCCCGCATACCAGTGCGCTGCCAGCCTTCCTGGGCCTCAGCTTTGCGCACGCCCTCTCTCGGACCCGGGTCCTCCCAGGGATGCACGGCCAGCCTGCGGCCAGACGTCGTGCGTTCGTGCGAGCCTAACCCTCTCGGGCCCGCCACGCCAACTGAACTTTCTTAGTGTGGGTTCCGAGAGCGGACGCCACGGCCCGAGCCCGGCCCTCCCGTCCGGGGCCCCTCTCGCCGCTCCTTTCCCACGACTTCCTCCCGGCGCCCGCCGGATTCAGGTCAGGGCCGCGCGGGGTCTTGCGAGCTCCAGCCAGGTCCGCCGCAGCCCCCGGTCGCCCACGTGGGCGTGCTCCGCGCCGGGCGGGGGACGGCCCGGCGCCCTCCCGGAGGCGGGGGGCGGGCAGGGCGCCCGCGGGAGGAGGCGGCGGGGCGCGGGGGAGGAGGCGGGGAGCCCCGGCGGCAAGGGGGCGGTGACAGCGCTTGGAAAGGAGGCTGCACGCGGATTTGCATGAAACACAGACTGGGAGCGGGCGGGAGCGGGAGCGGGAGCGCGGCGCACGCCCCGGGCCGGCCCAGCGAGCGAGCGAGAGAGCCGGGAAGGAGGAGGGCAGCAGGGAGGCGAGGCTGCCGAGGCGGAGGGATCTGCGCATCAAAGCGAGCGAGGCGAGCAAAGTTTGGCTGAGGGTTGGACTTTCCTTCCTGGAGGCGGCACCCAAACAGCCACCCCGTGCGGAAACCCAAACTTTCTTCTGCCACTCGGAGCCCCGCGGCCGCCGCCTCCGCCCCGCGTCCGGGGCCTTCCCGATCCCGTGCCGCTGCCGCCCGCCCTTCTCCCCGCCGCTCTTCTCCTCACCGAGGGAGCCGCCCGGGGCACAGGGCCGCACGCCGAGCCCCGCAGGCTGCAGCGCCGCGGCCCGGCCGGGAGCACCGGCAAGTTCGCCGAGAGTTGAGGCGAAGTTTGGGCGGCCGCGGCCAGCCCGGCCGAGCTCCCCGCTGCGCCCCCGGCGTTCCGCCGCGCCCAGCCCCGCCGGGGGCGCCCCTCGCCGCCCGCGCGCCCTCCCCAGCCATGTCGTCCATCCTGCCCTTCACGCCCCCGATCGTGAAACGCCTGCTGGGCTGGAAGAAGGGTGAGCAGAACGGGCAGGAGGAGAAGTGGTGCGAGAAGGCGGTCAAGAGTTTGGTCAAGAAGCTCAAGAAGACGGGGCAGCTGGACGAACTGGAGAAGGCCATCACCACGCAGAACGTCAACACCAAGTGCATCACCATCCCCAGGTGGGGGCCCGAGGGACCCTGGGGCGCGCCCGCCCAGCCCCCTGGCGTGGCGGGGGGTTGGAACGGAGGGGTGGCCTGGGTGCCCGTGTGTGTGTAGGGGGGGGGCGGTGGGAACACAGACAGGAAAGCGGGGGACCCCAAACAAAACCTTCTCTGGATTTGCAGAGATTCAGAGCCTGAGGCTTCCACACGGCATTCGCGCTCCCAGACCTCGTATTCGCTTTTCACCTCCGGGAAAGCGGGTGCTGCTGGAATCGGCGGCCCCCACCCCGGGGGAGCTGCGGGCTAGAACTTGAGGCCCGCTTTGTTCAGCTCCGCGGGCCGGAGCCCCTCCTCCGCCGCCGCCTCCCGCCCCCGCGGCCCGCGCTCGTGGAGGTGGTGGTGTCTCTCCCTTTCTTTTCTTCATCCCTGTCCCCCCACTTCTTTCCTCCTCGGCAGGAATGCAGTCCGTACAGCTGGGGCTGTGGGTGAGGAGCGGGAGCCTCGTGATTGACAGATTCCTTCTTCGTTCTCTCTTTGCCTTCGGGATTAGCATTTTTATCGAGTATTTTTAGATTCGGTTGTGCCAGTCTCCCGCCCCCTCCGCACACACACGCACTTTACTTGCAGTGGGGTGGTCTGACTTTCAAATGAGAGAGATAAGTGGCAGAGGGTAGGGTCTTCTCCCCCGACTGTTTTTTGGCCCACCTTTCAGCCATAGATTGCGAGTGGCTGCAAAACGCGGGGGGCTGAGAACTGAGGAGATAACAAAACGCACCCCAAAGGGGGGCCTCGCCTCGGCCCTCGCATTCCTACAGAGCCTTCCTTCCCAAAGCGCTGTGCCATCTGTCTGGACCTCCTTTATCCTCCACTTTGCGCTAGCTAGGTCAGGCGGGAGCTCACAGATGGCTGATAGAAGGGGTCAGTGACTTCTCTCCACTCCCCAGGGCCTTCTTTTAGCTTCGCTGCGCCTGGCTGGGAATTGGGGTGTGGGGGCACCATAGTCTCCTGTCTTTCCCTCTCAGCCAGCCCCCTTTAGAAGTCCGATTCTGCTCCAAGGGAGTGTGTGTGTGTGTGTGTGTGTGTGTGTGTGTGTGAGAGAGAGAGAGAGAGAGAGAGAGAAAGTGTGTGTGTGGGGGGGCAGGGTGGGGTGGGGTGGGGGAGATGTCCTTTGGGTCCTGGGCTGCAGAGGATTGAGTGGAGGGTCCCCAGGGCCTGCACCCCACAGAAATTGCCATCCTTGCTGCTGGGGCCAGGAGTGAACTCCGTCCTTGGCCACCTGCTTGGGGCAGCTGTATAAAGGCTGCCAGCCGTGTCAGGCAGGCACAAAGCAACATCTGTCCACGGGAACCCAGGGCAGGCCTCCCCTGGAAATAAATGCTGCATATGGTGGGAGTGCTGACTTGAAAAATAATAATTTTTTTTTTCAAAACTGGGTGGATCCAGTCAATAAAGCGGGAGGGAAGGCAATGTGCTGTCTGGGAAGTGTGTTCTGGGCGTGTGATCAGGAGCCAGAATTGACTTCAGAGGAGGTGGTGTGATGTGATGGTCAGTGAGCCCTAGGTCCTGGTCCCAGCCCTGGTGCTTAATTCTTCTTTATTCCTTTGGATGAGGGTCAAGGAGTAGGGCGAACAGATGTCATACTTCTCCCGCCTGGGGAGGGGTTTGCAAAACCTGCCTTCTTACCTGTCTCGGTGCCTTGAGGGCAAGGGCTTTATGCCTTGAAACAGGAAAAAAAAAAAGTATCAATTATAAAATGAGCAGCTGTGTAAAGCGTTTTACAGTTTACCAAGGTCTTTCACGTGGTTTTATGAGAGCAAGAAAAAGAAACTCCTGGAAAATAGATAAGGCAATTAGGCCTAAGATTTATCTTGTTTTTAAAGTTGAGAAAACTTTGGAGGCGAGAGGTGAAAAAGCTTGGTGTAGTAACGGGATTCTGACCAAATGTGCTCCTTCTGCTAGGCCAGGCTGCTCTGCACTTTGAAGCTTTGGAATACATTCTTTGCTGACCGCTAAAGCTGTGTTAGCCAGAGGGATGGGCCCCTAGGATCTTTGTTGGTAACATTGCCAGTGTCGGCCTCTGGGCTAGTGACAGCCTGGAGGAGAGGCCTTGTTCTCCCTTGCCTTAGTAGGAGTTTGCCCTCTGGGGAAGCACAGCTGTGGTCTGTCTTTTCCTCTTTCAAAGTCCTCTGCAGCCCGAGGTATTGGACACTTCAGGTGTTTCTGAGAGTTCAGGTTAACTTGGCCTTCTCATGATTCTCTTAGGACTGGGCCGTCTTCTACCTGTCTGGCAAGGACCTAGTGCTGAGGCAGATTTTTTTTTTTTTCCATCTTTTTCAATTAGGGAAACCCAGTCGCTTGGGTGGATCCAGACAAAGTGGATTTCCATCCCTGGTTTTTGTGCCCACGCCGCTGGGTCACCTTGTCTCCCTTGGCAACTGCTGCTGCTGTTTTGGTCGTGGGCTACAAACTAAAGGCCACATCTTGGGGAGGTGGCTAGCTGGCCTCACCCCAGGGACATCGGTGTGTTTCTGAGCCCCATAGATTGTGGTGTTGCTTGTCAAATTGTCTGCTCTCTCCCCGCTGACTTTTATGACTAGGGCTTTGGAAAGTTGACAAAGGGAAGTGTTTAACCTAGTTATCCTACTGTGTGTGGGAGGTGGGGCCCTGGGTTCTTAAAAGTATTCTGCAAGATCTGGACCTTGGGGTTTAAGGAGCCTTCAGTCTAAGGAGATTTTGACAAGCGTATTTTGGCTAATATGTAATCATGAGCAGCAACAGCACGGTTTGGCAATTAGAGCTGTTAACTCGGGCCTCCCAGACTGCACACTTGTGTCTCTTGCCCCGTCTCTAACCTGTCTCAGTGATCAGGACAGCTGGAGTGAAACAGGCTTACTGACATCAAGAACGTAAGAGAGACAGGTGCCAAGGCTGTGGTAAGAGCTTAATTTAGATACACCAACAGAGGGGCTCTCAGGATACTCCGAGGTCTGGCAGGATGGGCAGAGCTTGGACAAGTTGTGTAACAGCATCCTACTTGTCACCTGCTTGAGTTCCCGAGTACAGCTGCAGGTATCTTCCTGACCAGTTGATAAGAATGGACTTATAGCATGTCCCACAGAGCAGTCGAGAAGGTATGTATATGTTGTGTCGGTGATCAAGAGCCTCGCACACACTTAAAAATGACTGTTCTAGACTCACTGCCAAGGGGGAAGGGATGGATTGGGAGTTCGAGGTTAGCAGAGGCAAATGATTATGTACAGAGTGGATAAACAACAAGATCCTGCTGTGTAGCACAGGGAACTATGTTCAGTATCCCGTGATAAGCCAGAATGGGAAAGAGTATGAAAAAGAGTGTATACTTTAGAAATTAACACAACATTGTAAATCAGCTATACTTCAATAAAATAAATTTTAAAGAATAGGATTATTTGAAGAAAAATAAAAAAGACTGTTCTGATGGATAGCAGTAACTTGTCTTCCCACCGATGGGATTCCTGCCCAGGCCCAGCTGTTGAGAGCGGGACCATGCTTAAGGCCTGGTTTGTCTGGATGGGAATTTGGGCTTTCTTATGTCAAAGCACCACGTCCAGAGGGAAATGGGGGAATTGAACCAGATGCCAGGTCTGACCCCCACCCTCTCCTCCCTACCTGTGCATCTGTTCTCTTGGCACCGCCTCCTCCTATTACCCACCTAGACTTTGCCAGGCTGCTCTCACCCAAGGAGAAAGAGAAAAGACCCTTCTCTCTAACGCTCCTTCCTCAGACTTCTGGGGACACACCAAGGGTGCAGGAGTGGCCTCTTTAATCCCCTCTCCATCTCAACTTCTCATGTCTTCTCCCCTTTCTCAGCTGCTGCTCAGAGCACCATCCTTGGGTGGCCCCCCAGAAGCAAGCGCAATTGTGGCTGCTGGGGGGTGGCCCACCCTCTCCTCTCTCTTGTTCCCCTTGATTAGGGGAGTTCCACACAAGGGCTGGGAAGAGGAGGGACCTGCAGGCCATCAGGTAGGTGACTGTGTAGCTGAACCTAGGAGCCATCTGATGTTCCCCTGACATTTGGAACCTTGGCATGTGCTGCCTGTGCTTTTCGGAGTTGAACATTTGGGCCAGTGCTTGTTGCAGACAGCCCCTTGCTCACGGTTCCTAATCAAGGGCTCCAGGGTTGCATTTTGTGAATTCATCGTTATTTTTTGGTCTCTCCCATGTCTGTGTCAATATTCCAGGCAGGGGGCGGGGAGGATGCCGAGATAAATTTGAGATGGCTCCTGCCTGTGAGGAGCTTACACTTCAATAAGGGAAACATTAGTAAGGTGTTATCTTTGAGTGTCTATTTCTCTTATTCCCAGCCATCAGAAAAAATAAGAACTCTGGGAGGGAGTGATATTTGGGGGGAGTGTGGGAGATTTGTGTTGTGTGTTTTCAATATTGTGGAAGTCACTATGTTAGAAAACAAAACAATGACAGCTATCTGTATTCTCCAGAAAAAAAGCACAGAAGTCAGGTCCTGTGTCTTGCTGTTTTAATACCTGGATGGATTTAGCAGTTCCCTTAATGTCTTAGAGCCTTCATGTCAGCACCTGTAAAATCAGGATGAGGTAAAGCTTGTGGAAATGTTTTTAAACCAGAGTTTGACAGATGTGCTCTGTTTAGCCTTCTATGTATATCATTCATTCATTACTAAATTATTCAGTCATTCATTCAATACCTACTTTGATGAGCAGGGAAGGGCACCTGTTCTCCAGGGGGGCTCCCTGTCTGGAGTGGGAGACAGACTTGGGCCAAAATACAGGCCATGTATGCAGGAGCCACCTTGGTATTCATAGAAATTACTAAGAATTATACTTTCTTTAACCTATGACCAACTGTACTTATCAGTGACATTTTTTTTTTCAGATTTTTGTTGCCACTGGTTCCCCATTTATACTGATAGGCTAATAGACTATTTACACATTTTATGCATTTCGTGGGTCCTTATTTTCTCTACGCACCAGTAATTTCCTTTGACATAGTATATTAATAAAGTGTACTCTTATAGCTTTTGGGGGCAGGAGCAACAGTGACAATAAATCATTGGGTTTATGTCCAAAAAAAAAAATATATAGGGCATGAGCTGCAGCCAAGGGATGTTCAGAGTGTCCAGGGATGTGGGAGACAGACTGTTCATTCTGTGGAGGACATGGGGAGAGGAGGGAGGGGTCCATGTGAGGCAGGAAACCGAAACGAGGACAGGAGTTCTTATCCGAAAGAAGTTTCTGGACTGTAACACCATCATGCCAACTTTTGGGTTCACGGTGATAGTTGCCTCCAAGAATGAGGGTATCTTTATCTTCCTCCTCTTCCAAAGCAGAGCACTGCTGTGAGTGTGTTACCTCATAGTTTGCGCCGAATGGCTAGTGCCTTGTGTTCAGCAGTTTATTCCACTGCCAAGTGTTCTCTCTTTGAAGTAAAAAAGTAATTAATATTGCAAACCTGAAATTCAGGTTTCCTTGGTGGGCATGGTGATGGTAGATATCTTAGATCAGAATATAACAGACCCCATATCGTTAAAAAGTGGGCAACTCAAAAGAAAAAAAAAAAGGGAGTTCCCGTCGTGGCGCAGTGGTTAACGAATCCGACTAGGAACCATGAGGTTGTGGGTTCGGTCCCTGCCCTTGCTCAGTGGGTTAACGATCCGGCATTGCCGTGAGCTGTGGTGTAGGTTGCAGACGCGGCTCGGATCCCGTGTTGCTGTGGCTCTGGCGTAGGCTGGTGGCTACAGCTCCGATTCAACCCCTAGCCTGGGAACCTCCATATGCCGCGGGAGCGGCCCAAGAAATAGCAACAACAAAAAGACAAAAGACAAAAAAAAAAAAAAAAAAAAAAAATGGGCAACTCAGAGGTGACCGTGGATGCTTAGAATTTCAGAGTTTTGGTGGGGCTTGGGTTTTCATTTCTCTGGTTAACACTTGCGGAAAATAAGTCCTGTCAGCCTGAGGTTCTGCATGGACATAAGAGCCTTTAATCATGTATCGTAAAAAATCTTGGCAAGGATGTAAAATTTTAAATGACAATTCGAAGAACAGAAAAAAGTCAATGAAGACAGTAGTCATTTACTTCTGATGAGAAATGCAAGCGCTGATGACTTTGAGAGAATGTGGCTCAAGCTTATCACATCAGGAATCCAATTACAATGAGTTTTTGAAAAATAAATATTGGTTCAATAATGTAAATTGGTAATTGCTGTATTATTATAATGGAAATAAAATTAACAGGATTTAATGGACTGAGCGACCATTAATTTTCACTTAACTTATGGGAGATTTTTGAATGCCACTCGATGCACTATATAGCCAGGTTTCTGCATGAGCTCCTTTATGAAAGAAATTGGACTCAGCAGCGCTTGCTTAGAACTTGAAGTCCAATTTTCTTCCATTACCTCGTCCCCCACCTTCTTTATCCACCCCTCTCCAGCCTTCTATAAGTGCAATTAAGTTCTCTAAAGTGGAATGCCGCTTTTTCAATCAACAAGGCTCATGAATAGCCCTAATTAACTTTTGTCCTTGTCTCCTTTGATGTATTGACCTATTAAAAAAAAAAAAACAAAAAACTACCCTGCCCTCTTCCCCAAATCCACATCTGGTAGTACTAGTCTGCTGGGGAGGGAAGTGCCCAGAAAGCTGCCGGTGAGGGCAGCCTGCTGAGCGTGCAGGGGCCTGGCAGGTGGACCAACCTTTTGTAGACACGAATGGCCGAATGGCTGGCTGGGACTGGCCCTTCCCCAGGAGGGCTGAGAATCAGCTCTCGACTGCTGACAGGTTCCTGGGCCTGGGAGCCTTCAATCGACCCATCTTTAGGCGCTGTGGTTCCTGGAAACAGTTGGAAGTTGCCGTCTTAAACCCACCCTGCAAAAGTTTGGTTTCTAACTTTATTCCAAGTTTGCAAACAAAGATCCAAGAGAACTTGTGCAGTTCATGTGTATGTTTTCCTGCAGTGCACCCACCAGGTGCCAGAACCTGCTCCGGGTTCGGACACACCAGGAACTGAGGCAGAGGCCTTATTCTGCCCTCCTGTCGCTTCTGGCCCGCTGGCTGTGGAACGTGGGTCCTTTGGAAATGTAATAATCACGTATGCCATCACCCTGGTTAATTTGTAAACACTGTTTTCTTAATGCCAGGGAACTAGATCCCCCAAGCTCTGCAGTTTGAGTCCTGATGAGGGCAATTGTGTGTGTGTCTGTGTGTGTCTGTGTGTGTCTGTGTAACATTATTCTTTGTTTTGACTTGATTAACAGTTTTAGAAATAACAAATCTAGAGCACAAGTCATGCTCTCTGCTGTGATTATTTGGGGCCTCTGCTGTAAACAGCAGCCTGCCACCGTGGCACACTGCTGCAGAATGTTTTGACAGAGAGACTTGGTTTAAAATGAAAACACAATAGAATCCTATTAATTAAGAAGTTTGGCTAATTCCAGACTAGGCTTACGTTTGCTTAGCAGGCCTTTTCTCCCCATAAATGCCGTCAGAGAAAAATTAGTAATAATAAGCAAACTTTCAGGAGTCATTTTGGAGGTCGGGGTCAACCGACCTGGGTAGCTTCTAGACTTAGCTCTGTTTCTAATTAGCTTTGTCACCTGGGGCGAGTCACGTACCATCTCTGGCCTCATATGTTCTCAACTGGAAAATGGGCTAAATAAGTAGCTCTGTCGGAGAACCTTTCTAATTCTGAAGTAGTTTTCATGCAGGCGTTTTAGAAGCTCCCCTTTGTATGCATCCAGTTGATCAATGAGTCACAGATCTTTCTTCATTATTAATGTCCTAAGACCCAGTCAGTCTGGTGCCAATGAATTTCTGTAGTTGAAAGTCATAAAACTGTAATTCAGCCTTTAGTTTTGGGGTTCCCTCCCCCCGCCTCTCCCTTACCTAGTGTGTCTAAATCGGTGAAATTTAACTACAAAGGAGTATGAAAATAACCCAACACAAGGACAAAGACGGGGAGGCTGTGTGTCTTCAGATGCAGTGAGCAATTTTTCTTCTTTTGTTGCTATTTTGGGCTCTTCTCAGAGCAGGAAGTTTACTTAAACTAATGACCACAATTGCCTAAAAATGGTTAAATGTGAGCCCTAGGCATTATAGAGGATACCTGTGGAAAATGTTTGCTCATATGTCAGAGTTTACCCAGGAAGCTTCCTTTATTTATTTTCAAGCATCTATATAAAGAAAGGCTATACTTGATTGCGTAAGCGAGCGCCTCTTGTGGGGCAGCGTGAAGGTTACCAGTTTAAAACCCAGCTAGGAAATGAAAAGTGAGTTTCCCCCAAAATAGTACTTTTTCTGGATCACATGGCTCTCCCTGCTTACATCTGGCAAGTTTTTCTCCTGACAGCTCTGCTGGGAGTGTAGGACTGGAAGGCTGTTGCAGAAACCCGGGGTCAGGGTTTGCCTTTGAAACCTGCAGCGTTATCAGTCTGGTGGCTTTCACTGCTAACTCTTGCGTCACAGACTGCCAGGCCAAGTTGTAGCTCTGAGGTGTCACCGTTTTGGGTGGTTTTTTTTTTTTTTTTTTTTTTGCTTTGAGACTGGACGTTTGAAAATAGTAATACTTTTTGGGTGTGTGTTTTTTAAAGGTCTGTTTTTACGCTGTCACAGCTCAAAAATGCCAAAAGGCATTTTTTCCTTAAAAAATCACCTCTGGGCTCAGCCCAAATGTGGAGTAATGGGTCCAGAAAGGACTTTTTGAGTAGTTACAAGTGGCAGAAAGCAGGCGCTGGTGATGGAAGTTGGATTTTTCCTTTCGCTTCAGTTGTTCTCAAACCCTTGCTGAATTCAGACACCAGGTGAGCCGTATTTCTGTGTGTGCCTGGAAGGGTGGGCTGAGTGGGTTTGTTCTGCTACCCCTTTCAATGTCATGTGTAGCATTTACCTCTCCCCAAACAGATGCTTCAAACATTGCCTGGGGGGCGTGGGTGCGCAAGAAGAGCAGAGGGCCCTGGAATCTGACAGACCTGGGTTTGAGTCAGCCAGTCACTGGCTATGTGGCCACCTTGGGGACATCTGCTTCCACTGATGAAGCTCCAGTCTCCTCATCTGTAGAGCTACGGTCGTCTGTATGGTGTGATCCCCTTCAGGGACCAGCTAACTCCTGTGAGTCACCACAGACGAGATAAGAGAGATGGAGCCCTTGGCTGATATTTGTGGCTCACAGCACATAGTAGGTGCTTAGTAAACAGTCATGTTTCCCCTTTCAAGGGGGAAATCTGAATGATGGTGGCAATTGATTTCGGCAAGGGACACCCACCTCCGCCCCCAACCCCCGCTTGCTCTCGGGGCTCACTCTTTGGAGAACCTTGGTTGATGTAGGAAGAGAATCTGCTCTGGGCACCTGTGCACCGAGAGGCCACAATCGCGCCACTTGTTGATTCAGGGCTTGGCAGGCCATTGAAAGAGAAACAATTCATATTCTTAGGTGGTTCTCCCCCTTTCCCCTCCACCACTCCATCATCATTTAAAAAATTGTTTGGCTGACTAAAAATAATAGTATTGAAAACAAACTTTGATGAATCAGTGCTCCTGGGGTGAGGAGGGGTGGGGGTGGGGGTGCAAGATCCTGAAGAAGAAACGCCGTGACTCACAGGCTCGTCACCGATAGCCTGCCCGTCAGAGTGTGGAAGTGCATGATGTTTATTGTTGCTGGTGGGTTTGTTTTTTTGGGTTTTTTTTGGAGGCCCGGTTGGAAAACAGTTCTGGCTCCAAGTACCACCTCTAAGTACCACCCCACTGGCTGGGCTTGGTTGTGAAGTGAGAATGTTCAGTGCCAGAAACTCACGGCTCTGAAGGGACCCAGACATGGACGGTGGTACCCTTGCCTGCCCTTCGAGGTGTGCCCGTGGGGACTCACACTGAGAGGGCCATGCTGTGGACATCCTTCCGGGTGTGGTCCTTTCCATGGGGCACAGCTGTAAGGGTCAAGGGGATGGGGGAACTGGATGGAGTTCCACCTTGTGGCATCAGCGTGGCTGGGTGTGAAGCCCCTCCGGATGCAGGGTGGGGCCCGGGGTGGGCTGCGATTCGGGGCCAGTTCTCCCGAGTGTCCATATTCCATTGTGAGACCAAGGCGTCTGAGAACTCTAAATTCAAACCTGGCCTCCCAGGTTGTGTTAAGGTATTCATCAAAGTCAACAATAGAACACATTCTCTTTATCAGTCTGTTCCCTTGATTTGTCTTTGAACTAGGACGTATGACATGCATGCCTTCACAGGGACTCTTGCTCTGGGCCACATCAATGGTGGAGGCAGGCCTGTTTTAAGCAGCATCCCATTTAGTTTTGTAGCCACAGCCACTCACGTGGCACCAGTACATGGACAGGCTGTGGACACTTCTGTAGGGATTCATGTCCCTCACCTTGAATGGAGATGAGGTGGATGAAAGGCAGGTCAGGGAGAAGGCGATCCATATGGCAGCTGCCCCTCCATAAAGTGGAGCAGAGAGCACGACCACTGATAGTGCATTTGGTTATTGGATATGTATATTGGGCACTGACTTGGTGCTGGGTCTCGGGGGATGTAGAGGTGCAGAGATAAAGTCCTGTCTCTGCACAGAGGCAGAAAGGGACACAGTGGCCGTAGTTACGGTGGGCTCATGAGAACGGCAGTCTAGCAAAGGTGGAGCAAAGCAGTGTAGGGGAGCCCAAAGGAAGAGCAGTTCTCTTTCTGAGGGAGTCAGAAGGCTTCACAGAAAAGGGGATGCCCCAGTGGGGCTTTGAAGGGTGGATAGGAGTGCAGGAGTGAGGGGAAGGCTGCCTGGAGCACTAGCTAGACAGAGTGTGGAAGGGCCTGGTGTCTGGGGCCCAGGCAGGACAGTTCAGGGTGGCCAGGACATGGAAGAAGGAGAGGCCTGAGACGAGCCGGAGAAGGATGTTGCCAAGGGCTTCAGTCGGCCAGGCTTGGCGCTTGGACCTTGCTCCGTAAGCACCCCGGAGGTTTTCAAGGAGGGGAGGGGCATGGCTGAAGCCACCGTCCCGTTCGCGTTTCATTCCTCCCCCACCCCATGGCTGGTAACAGCAGGTTTTCTGCCCGAGTTATCCAGGTCAGAGTCATAATCCCTTACACCACCATGTGGACAGCTTTAGGCTATGTCTGGACTAGGGTGAAAATAGTGTTTTGTTCACTGTCAGGAGAGAAGACGAGTTGTACAGCCAGGAGGGCTCTGGGAGCCCAAGTGTTCAGGTAATTAGCCAATGAGTCATGCCAGCCTCTTGACATGGATTCCTTGGGAAAGTAAGCAGAGTGTCGCTGGGCTCCATGCAGATGCTTGTTCTCCCCATGCAGAGGCTTCGCCGTCAGATCCCTGGGTCTTCCCTGTGCCTGGCACGGTGTCTGTCTGGAATGTCTCTGGTCAGTGTTTTAAATTTCTTCATTGATGACCGTCTAGGCCGGGCTTTCCAATTCCAGACCAGACTGTAATCAGCAAAAATACCTAGACTCTCTCCTGCAGACTCAGAGAACGCTGTCATGTATTACAAACAGATTATATTCCTTCTTAAGAGAGTGAAATAGTTTAGGTCATTTAGTATATCACTGAGAGCAAAAAGAAAGCAGGTTGACCGTTGAGAGACTGTGGACGATTTACCTCATCTGTTTAGAGTCAGCTTTTGTTGCTGTTGTTAATTTCAGTTTATAGGTTTTTGGAAGATGAAAGTTTTGTGTCCAGGGACTGATTCTAGTTCCTGGAGTCTTTTTTTTTTTTTTTTTTTTTTAACACATGGATGATGAGAATAGCATCTCAGTTTACTGAGTATTTACCATATCTTATCATATCGAATATCATTTTCAGTAATCCTCATAGCAACCCTATGAGATGGATGTTATTACCCTCATTTTTTTTTTTTAGATGAGGAGAATGGGTTAGGAAAATAATATGATACTGGAGCATTTGGGAGAGCACTGATAGAGGCCTCCTGCTGAAGGGGCATGCGGTGGAGAGCTCTGGGCTGACGTTCAGGAGACCCAAGTTCCTCCCCACTGCCCTCCCAGTTCCTGCTTTGGTGACTGTGGACCAGTCACCTGATTTCTTGGAGCCTCCCTTTCCTCATCAGAAAATGGGAAAAACGATGCCTCCCTTGGTAGGATTATTGGCATTGTTTATTTAGATGAGCTGTGCATCACAAGCGCCTTGCAAACTGTAAAATATTACGGGATGTTACTCATTATTTCTTTATGAAACACACTTCTATAGTATTGCTAAAAACCCTTTCTGACAGAGCTGGAGTTAAGACTTCCAAGTTCACATACACATTTTCACAGAGACCTTAGAGCAAATCGTAAGTGATGCACAGAATTCAATAGGAGTATGAACTCAGAGTGAGCACGCTGTGGGGGTCTGGTTCCAGAAGCTTAGGTGAGTAGGTGCTCATGGCCTTGTCCAAGGATTTGGGTCAGCTGTGTTAACCTCTGGCCAATCACCTAGGGGTGATCCTGGCATGTGCAGTGTGAACTGGGTGCTGCCTCTATGCCCGACGCTAAGGTGGGCCAGTGACTGGTTGGTTGATCTTTTTTGCTCATCTGCAGTATTCTGGGAAGGATGAGTTCTCCATGTTGATAGAGGAGGAGACTGAGGTCTTGAGGGGTCAGTGGCAGAACAGGAATCTGACTTCCTGATCCCCAGTCGTCTGCCCCAAGGCTCCCTGAGAAAGGGCTGCCATTCTCATCCTCATGAGAAAAGCCATGAAATTGCTTAGGAAAGTTGCTTTAGGTCTCATGATAGGAGATGGAGCTGGACTTGCTTCTGAAGCTCTGCTCCTTGTAGAATCTAGGGTGACTCTATTATTTATTTATTTTCTTTTTAGGGCCCCACCCACGGCTTATGGAAGTTCCCAGGCTAGGGATTGGATTGAAGCTGTAGATGCTGGTCTGTACCACAGCCACCACAATGCCAGATCCGAGTGGCATCTGCAGCCTATACCACAGCTCACAGCAATGCCAGATCCTTAACCCACTGAATGGGGCCAGGGATCGAACCCGAGTTCCTCCTGGATACTTGTTGGGTTTGTTACCACTGAGCCACAATGGGAACTCCTCAGGTGACTATATAATTTATTAAACAGGAGTTCCCACTGTGGTACAGTGGATTAATAAGCCAGCTTGTCTCTCTGGCAGTGCTGGTTTGATCCCTGGCCTGGTGCAGTGGGTTAAGGACCCTGGGTTGCTGCAGCTGTGGCCAAGGTCGCAGCTGTGGCTCGGACTCGATCCCTGGCCCGGGAACTTTCATATGCCATGGGTGCACCTGAAAAAGAAAAAAAAAATTATTAAGCAAACCAGGACACTTCTAAAGGTGAACAGGGGCAGTGCTGTTATCCGTTGTGGCCAGAAAATGGGCATAAACCTGGAGTGCCCAGGCACTTAGATCGAGTCACTCTAAGTCACCCTGCCTCTGTGCCTGTGATCATGATGCCTGACCAAGGCAATTGGGAAGATTGGATCAGCAGGTTTTCCTGCCACTGCTAAAGTGTCAGGGACTGTCTGCATTACTTACTGCTATTCTGAGTGAGGTGACTTGCCTAAGATCATTCAGCAAGTTGGCAGCATAACATTTTTAAACTGGTTGAGACCTTAGAGAGAATCTGAAATGGTCAAGTTGGCCCTAGAGCTTTCACTGCCATGGGAGTTGGGGAACGTTCGGCTCTGCTGACTGCCAATCTGAAGGGAAGGGGAACAGAAATGTGGCTTGGGGGTGTGAAGGTGGCAGTGAGGGACTGGGAGGTCTTTCCCTGGCTCTGGAATGTCTGCATCCTCATCAGGCTGTGTCCCTTTGGCACGCAGGAGATGCCACTAGGTCCATTGCAGCTTAGATGAGATTTAATGGCCAGAAGCAGTCTTCTGAACTGACTGCCCCTGCTCCCCTGGGGCCTCAAAGATACGACTGGCTGGGAGCTAGTGGGGGTTCAGAGTTTTGGAAGGCATTGAGGAAGGAATTAAAAATAACAGCAAGTGTGCCTTTTCTTTCTCTTTGATTGTGGTAAACGCATGGAATGTGCCAGGGTACTTGGCCCCAAATAACCCCTCCTGCCAATGGAATTCGGCAGAAAACACAGAAAGACTTTGCACTGTTTCACTGCTGCCTCCTGTTTGTGGGATTCATTTCTTCGATCATCCGAGCCTCATCTGTTCTCACTGGCCCCAGATAATTTGTTGGAAGCCCAGAGAGGGCCTTGAATTCTCTCTGTTCTCCAACCAAACTGTTTGCTGTGGGCGAGGCCCCGTCTCATGAGCTCCAAGGAGAGCAGCTGGAGTGACAAAGAGGACCAGTTACAGGCTGAGAAAAGCGAAGCGTAAATTCAAACCAAACTTGGCACTTGGTTGGAGAACTTCAGCTGATACCGTAGTGCTTTGGTCGTCACTCTTTGTGGCTGGGCCATGTCTTATAAATAGAACAAGATGCATTCCCTCCCGCCCCCCTTTTTAACCCTACAGACGCAAGGAGGCATGTGTGTGGGTGAGCATGGGATGGGCAGGGAGTATTAATTATTTATGTTTCAGTTCATCGGAGAGTCAGCATGGGAACTGGGCCCTGGGCTTCATGGAGATGACTGGGCCATCTTGTGGGTAAGGATGGAATATGCTTTTGTCCAGCTCTCTTCCCCACTGCTCCCATCCCCTCCTTAGCCACAAAGCCCCTGGTTTCTCATGCTTGGCCACTGCAGTCAGCCAGTTGTCTCCCTCCATTTCTGATCCATCCTATATTCTGGATCAGGGGCCAGACTCACTGTATTAGGACACTTTGGGCTGCAAGTAACCTGAATTCAACTACCAGCTTCCCCAGTGGGGGCTTGTCATCTCCCATAAGAAGTCTGGAGGCAAGGAGGTTTCAGGCACCAGCACGGACTTGGGAACCTTCCATCTTTCTGCTTTGCCATCTTTAGCCTGATGGCTTCAGGCTGCATGATCCTCTGATAGCTTCAGACATTGCTTCCAGGGCCCGAAAGACTGCTGCTCCTTGGGGGTCTCTTTATCCAGAAAGGAAATCTTTCCCAGATGCCTCCAGTGTTGTGTCACGTGCAGTCACTGATGAAAATGGTAGATTGTAAGAAGCATCTTAAAATCAAAAGACCCAGGCTATTTCTTTTCTTCTCTCTCTCTCTTTTTTTTCTTTTTTTTTTTTTTGCTTTTTAGGGCCCCACCCACGGCATATGGAGGTTCTCCGGTTACTGGTTGAATTGGAGCTACAGCTGCTGGCCTTTGCCACAACCACAGCAGCACAGGATCCGAGCTGTGTCTGGGACCTACACCACAGCCCACGGCAACGTCAGATCCTTAACCCACTGAGCAAGGCCAGGGATGGAACTTGCGTCCTCATGGATGCTGGTCAGATTCATTAACCGCTGAACCATGACAGGAACTCTGTCTTTCTTTGGCTCGTTATGGTACTTAGGACTGTGCTACGCACTCAGTAAATGTGGGTGAATACTTGTTCACTGCTGTTTTCCTTCTCTCCCAGTAGACCCCTGAACAGTTATGTCTTGCTAATTTCAGAGGTTAAGGTGGAAAACCAATCAGAGGCCAGATGTTGCCTTCGTGGAGCTTATAGTGGAGATGGAAAGGCGGTTGGGTTACTGTGTTTGGAGTATCTAACCAGGTGGACCTTAGCGGTCTGCTGTGGGGCAGCCTAGGAGCAGTTCTGAAGTTGTGGCTCAGGGGGGACAAAGGGAAGTGAGTCTCACAGAAGGAGACCATCAGGGTCTCTGAACACTGGGTTTGAGGACAACGTATTTTCTGACCCAAGCTAGGTCCTTTCAAGCAGCTTTCTGTCCCACCCCTCTACCAGTCTTGTTTTCCTGTTGACAAAATGAAGATTAAAAACTTGCCCTTGAGAATGGAGTGGGGGCAGGGGGCAGGGCTAAGAGCCTCCCGGCCCTGGGGGAAATTTTCTAAAGGTTCTTGCGGTATTCTAGCTTCAGAACCCTGTGAAATTTAATTGCATGTTTAGCGTCTTTGTGCGTCTCACTGGCTTTGAAGTGCTGGAAACTTTCTCTGAAAGCATATAGATGAAGAAATGAGAATTCTATAAATGGTTCGTGGTTAAAAACAAAGTGCTGGCCAATTTATAGAAATTTGAGGTTGTTTTCTGATGGAACATTCTGCAGACATGGAATACCCTGGAGTCTTCCTGTCACAGTCACCTAATAACGGACTTCAGGTCTGCAAATGCTTTTTCATTCCAGTTCAGAGAAAACAAACCCTGTCCCAGGGCCTTACGGTTTATTTTCCTATTGATCTAGGAGCTGGGTTGACTCGGGACCCCCTGGGGAACAGCTCAAAGCTAATTAAAGATGTTTGTTTGAGGTTTGCCTGTTTTTCTTGCTTGATTGAGAAAGTTGCAGTTTGGGTTTTTATTGTTAAAGAAGGAGAATCTGTCACCAGGGCTGATCCAAGAGGTGGGGGGTAGGAGGGAATTGTACACTTCAGCACACACGTGACAAGTCCATTCCCCCTCCCCTTAGCGAGGCCCCCCACAGAGAGGCATCTTTGAGCTCTGGGTGGGAACCAGAGCTGCCACTTGCCTTGCAAATGCCCGAGTCTCTAGGAGTCGGGGCAGGGGAGCCTGGGCGTGAAACCCAATGAAGCTGTTCCAGTGTGAGGCCGGTTCTGTTTGCCCAGCTTGAGTTCTGAAGTTAATGGTCCAAGGCCCCCACTCAGGGAGAGTCAGCATGTGGGGAGGTGGAGGGCCTGACAGCCATTCCAGGGGGCCCCCTGACCCTTTGTTTAACCGCGGCTGTGGACCAGTGGTCTCAGATGTTTACCCGCGCCTGTTTATAAGAGGGAAGTGTGGTCATATTTCTATCTCTTTTGTGGGCTGCACGGTTGCCTTATTGGGGCTCATGTGGGAAGTGGTTACCATTCAGAGGAGGGTGAAATAACAGTACTCACAAAGGGACTTTGATCCAGGAATCTTTTTGAATGTTACCTTTTGGCCACTGTGTTTTTTATTTTTATTTTTTTGCCTGTCGGCCTTAACTTGACTGATGAGAAAATCGAACCACATGCTGAACCTCATTCTACCCAGCTGGGCTGAAATCAAAACGGCAAGTCAGAGTGCTCCTCGTTTCCCTGGGTTTCATTGTGGGGTCCACCCCCAGACCCATAGTTCTGCACAGCTGGAGACCTTCTGCTTCAGCTCTTCTCTGGGCGTCTGTATCTGAGCATCCCAGTGATGCTTGGAATTGGGCTTTGGCCACGCCATCCCATCCACCTTCCACAACCTACACAGGTCTTCATTGTCATCATTACCGGAGCTCCCAGGGGCAATGAACTGTTGAATCAGCCAGTGAACAGACTCATGAAGGAAGTGTCCTGATCCTCCAGTGAGGCTGGGGAACCTCAGCTACTCTCTGGTGGAGCTTGGCTTTCTGACTTCAAAGAAGGTAGCTTGACATCTCTGGTCTTTACATCTATAAAATGACAAGCTCCGAGCGAGACTCTCAGAAGTCTGTATCAGCTCTAATATTTCCTGAGACCTTTTCCCTCTCTTCCTTAACTTCTTGCTTTTTTGCTCTTGATGCACCTATTTTCCTGGGGGACAAAATCTAATTTTTCATCTGATGCTCCTCATTCAGAGGTGGCCCATTCCTTATTGTTATTATTATGCCTTTTTAGGGACATATCTGCGGCATATGGAGGTTCCCAGGGGTCCAATTGGAGCTGTAGCTGCCAAGCCTATGCCACAGCCACAGCAACGCCAGATCTGAGCTGCGACTGCGACCTACACTACAGCTCACGGCAACGCTGGATCCTTAACCCACCGAGTGAGGCCAGGGATTGAACCCGAAACCTCATGGTTCCTAGTCAGATTTGTTTCTGCTGCACCATGACAGAAACTCCCCGTTCCTTATTTAATTCTGTTATAGTCATGGTTTAACTCACCAGATACTTACTGAGGTTCTTTAGTTGGTGGTGGTGCCACCAGACAGCTGTAAATGCCTTATGGGCCAGGACAATTGAATATGCTCCTGCTTGGAGCTGCCAGGTTTGTGTTGAAATGAAGCTCACCTGATGAGGATCTGTCTTCTTCCTGGGCCAAGGGAAAATCAGCCTGCAGGCAAAGAGGAATTCTCATTTAGCCTAAAGCACAGGCTTCCTGCGCTTCTAGGCACCAGCTGTGTTCCAGGCGTGCTGCTGTAAAAATACAGGAAGGAAGGGAAGCGTGTTCACAGGTTGGTTAGAGATTTTGAAACCAACAATCAACCCTCTCTTATCCATAAGAAACCAGAATCCACCGCTGGCTTTCAGTCTCTCAGACCCGCAGCTCAACAGAGCGCCCTTTCAAAACTGGGGTAGACTCTTTGCTAATGGCTTTTTCCACGAACCTCAGCCAGCCAGCAAGTATATTCTTTGAGGATTATGATTTGATCAGGACGCCCAGGAATCTTTCAAGAGAAGAAGTATCTTTTGCCCTCAGCTGTTTTAAGGCCAGTGAGGAGACAGAGCCTTCCAGAAATGAAGCAATGAGAAGCTGGCCGCCGAGAGCACACAAGGAGGAAACAACAGCCATTCCTGCCCATGGCCCCACTTTTGTCGGAAGTCTGTCACCCCAGGGGCTCCCTCGTGGTGTGCAGAAGAGAGAACTGGAGGTAGAAGCCCTGGGTTCCAGGCCCACCCCATTTCGAACCAGCTTCGTGACCTCGGGTGAGTCACTTTGCTACCCGTGGCCCCTGGTTTCCTCTTCGACAAACCAAAGGTGTTGGCTTAGCAGGATTTTAAAGTTTCTCCACCTTGAACATTCTAGTTCTTGAGCTTGCATTCAAAGAAATGACTGACTCTGTTACTCATTCAGATAGTTTCAGGATCACTGTATGATCACTCTGGGGGCTGGAGATGGGGGCCTGCAGTTGAAGGCAGGATGCGGAGAGGTTTGGGGTGCAAAAGGTAGGCTGTGGCAGCTGGGACTCCTGCTTCCAAATAATTCACATCTGGTTGTTGGGCTCACCCTAGCAGGGTCTCAAGCTTGGCCACTTAGAAAAATTCTGATACCCAGGCCCCACCACAGACTGATTCAGAATTTCTATGGGCAGGGCCTAGGAATCAGTATTTTTGAAGTGCCCCAGGTGATTCTTGTATGTAGCCAGAATTGAGGATCACCAGCCCTAGATCTCATGTAAAGCTGTGGCTCAGTGTCATGGGCATCTGTTCTGGAGGAAAAGTGATAGTGGTTGGGGGAAAAGTGATAGTGGTTGTTTTTTGTTTGTTTGTTTGTTTTAAGATAAAAAGTGCATGTACCCAGAGAGAAAAAAAGTTCTCCATTCTAGAAGCTTGTTGATTTGGCAATCACAGCTACTGCTGGTCAGTATTAGCCCTGAGGTTTGAAGCCCCAGTTTTCTCCTATCTCTGGGTTAGTGGTTTCTCAATATCTCTGAAGGAGTGGAACCATCTGTAGCTGGTTATTTCTGCTTGGGAAACTCAGAGGACTAAGTGAGGGGTGGAGTGAGGGCAGGGGTGGAGCAGGAATGGGTGAAATGGACCATGACACACACCCACACCTTTTTTTTTTTTTTTTTTTCATAAAACTAAGGCAGAGGCCTCAGCTGGCACTGGCAAACCTTCATGTCAGATCGTTGGCAGTGCCCTGGGGGACTCAGGGGGCTGTGAAAGTACATGTGCCCTGCTGTTGCCTGTTCTTTGGTGAAAGTGTCCCTGCCTTTGGTTGAGAGAGATCCCACCACTCTCCTCCGCAGGAGCATCTAAACCCTCATGGTTCCCTGCAGGGATTCCATCCCTAACGCCGAAGAAAGCTGTCCAGATTAAACAGTAATGGGAAGGACAGTTCAATTCTCCTATCCTTGCAGGTAGCGATTAGGGAGGGCGATTGTGGCAGTGGTAGGACTTAATGGGTGTGAATGAACTTTAGGAGGGAGGAGAACTTGTAAGTACCCATCAACCCCAAAGGGTTTTGTGGATCCGGGGGGCAGGGTCAAGGAGCTTTTAAAATGACAAGTTCTGGACTGTTCCTATTGTGGCTCAGTGGAAGTGAACCCAACCAGTATCCATGAGGACACGGGTTCAATCCCTGGTCCCACTCAGTGAGTTAAGGATCTGGCATTGCCGTGAGCTGTGGTGTAGGTCGCCAGCGCTGCTCGGATCTGTCGTTGCTGTGGCTCTGGCGTAGGCCGACAGCTGCAGCTCTGATTCGGCCCCTAGCCTGGGAACCTCCATATGCCGCAGATGTGGCCCTAAAAAGCAAATAAATAAATAAAAATAATAAAATGACAGTATCTGGGATGCAGGTGTAGACACATATGCCAGATGGAAGTTGCTGTTTTTCAAACAAATGAGGACTCTAGGAAGCAAAACACTCAGAGAAATGGCAAATCCGGCACCTGCCCTCAGTGAGCTTACTGTCTGCAGGGTTTGAATATATGAGTGTGGTATGGTAATGACGGCCTGCCTTGCTGCGGTCACAGGGTGAGTGTCCCGGGGTTCAGGAGCAGGGGCGGTGGGGGCTGGATGGGACAGATACTTCAAAGGATTTGGTCCTGAGCTAGCGAAGGGGAGACAGTGGCCCCACGACTGAACTGTGCCCAGCTCCACCTTTTAACATGATGTTACATATATTTGGGGAGCAGTCCCCAGGGGCACCCCATTGCTAGCGGGAACAACTCTGTATTCTTGCCTCCCATCAAAATTCTCTGCTCTCAGGAGTCAGTTTGCTTCCAGCTTTTTCCTTCTCCTGCAAGGGTGGGGTGGTCCCTGCCTGTGCCCCCGCTTTGATGATTACCATCTGCCCACCTTCATTTCCTGCATAGTTTCAGTTGGCAAGCCTCTCTTTCTGGACCCAGAGATACCATGTAGGATGATGATTCTTGGTTCCAGTAGCCACCTGGCACCCTCTCCGTGGTGGCTGCACTTCAGGTACGGATGGGAATGATTATCTGTGCCTCGGCAAACTCAAGTTTGTCCTGAGAGCGAGTTGTGTGATCCTAAGTAAATGCAGGACTGGCTTTGGTAGGCTCTGACTGTGGCCAAGGCTATTATTTCTCTGTGGGTAATTATTTCAAGCTTCACGGTCACGAGCTGAGCATAATCAGGGACAGATAAGAAAGCCATATATAGAGCAAAGTACATATTTCTTAAGGTGGGCGGCAGAGGCCTTATGTGTGTGTTGGTGTATGTGTGTTTAAAAAAAGGCCTATATTTTCTGGGCAGTAGAACTCGAGTTTCCAGTAAACATCTCCTCCCTTTTTACTTTACCTTTTAATTTGGTGTTTATGGTCTCTGTGCTTTGAAATTGTTTTGCTGCGATGCCAGCTCTGCCTGAAGTGGGGGCAGTGGGGGGGGGGGTGGGGAATGAGCCAGGCCCTTCAGGAGCCATGGTTTCCATCAGAGTTCTTAGAATTCCTCTGGCCCAGCTAATTGACAGCTCGGAGGTGATTGCTGGAGCTCATCTAGAAGAAAAAAACCAGGAGACCTGGGGAGTTCCTGTTGTGACTCAGTGGTTAATGAATCCGAGGTTGCGGGTTCGATCCCCGGCCTTGCTTAGTGGGTTAAGGATCTGGCATTGCCATGAGCTGTGGTGTAGGTTGCAGACGTGGCTTGGATCCCGCATTGCTGTGGCTCTGGCGTAGGCCAGTGGCTACAGCTCTGATTCGACCTCTAGCCTGGGAACCTCCATATGCCGCAGAAGCGGCCCAAGAAAATGGCAAAAAGCCAAAAAAAAAAAAAACCCCAAAAAACCGGAGACCTGGAGCCCGAGGTGCATTTACTAGTTTGTCCCCTGTTACTGCCTTTATCTTGAAAGGCATCATCTGTAGGTAATTTTGGTCTGGGGTTTGTTTTTTCTGTTCCCCATTTGCCTGTGTTGATGCTTCTGCTCTGGAAATCAGAACGGCCCAGAGCCCCAAACCTGGAACTAATTTCTCCGAGGCTGTGGCTTTGGAGGCCGGGCACACACAAGGGTCAGCTGTCGCTAAGTGGGAAGCAGCCTCCCCCCCACAGGCTTGGTGGGTCTCCCGGTTCTGAAGGCAGTGGGCCGGCAGGGGCTGGGGAAGCCGACCCTGGAAGCTCGGGGTGGAGGCCAGGTGAGGTGCATGGGTGAGCAAGGATGTCCCTGGAGGAGGTGGGGGGGGTGGGGAGGAGCTGGGGAGAAAACCCACAAGAGCCACAAAGCCCTTGTCGAGGCGGTGTGGCGGGGGCTCCAAGGAAGCATAGGAGGTGTTTGGCTGCTTTTTCACACCCTCTAGTTCTGCGCAGCTAGGAAGGCTGTTTCCGAAGGGCTCCCCCCACAAACCCAGGGAGCAGAGCGGCTCTTCTGGGTGGAGGGGGAACAGCTCCCACAGCCGGTCACACTTGGGCTCTCTCAACACCTGGTGCTTGCTGTGTGGATGGGACTGCTCAGATCTCCGGCAGGGCAACCTTTCTCTGGACAGAAAGAGCCCAGTGAACCAAGAAGGGAGGGCCCTTCCCCAGGGACCCTCAGCACCCAGCCCCTTGGAGCTCCCAGGAGACCCTAGGAGAGCATTTGACACAGCAATGCAGTCCCAGTCCCAAGTGTAAACACACCCAACAGCTTTCTTTTGCATGGTAGGCCTTTTTTTTTTCTGAAAATAGCAGGCTAGGAGACCACAGGGGGATGAATGAGACACCCCGAAAACCTGCACCACCATCCCCACTCCTGGTCAGCTCTGGCTGCCTGCAGACCATTGCCCCCTGGCTGCTTTTTCAGTGCCCTGTTCTTCCCCACCCCCCTTGCTTCTTCCCTCTGAGCCTCTTAGGGATCCTGAATAGCAGGAAAAGCAGCCAAGTGTTCGTTTATCTGTGACCTTCATCTCCCCCCTCCTGGGGGGAGGATGTGGACCACACTTGATAGTGTGCTGAGCCATTTCTCAGGGATCTGTCCTCACAGCAGCCCTGGCCTGGGGCAGGGAAGTGGTCTTGGCCCTATTTTGTAGGTGGCCGGGGACAGTCTCTGGGTTAGTGGGGGAGCAAGGGTCAGAGAAGCCCTGCCTCATCTTTGACAGGGTCAGTTTTTTGCTGCACTGTGTGTGGCCTCGGTGATAAAGGCCAGAGGTATGTGTGCTCTGCGACGGCCTCAGCGTATCCTTCCGACGATAAAGGACTCTTTTATCTTTCCACCTGGGAAGACAAGACCCCGCCATCATGACCTGTATTGTATTTTATAGTTTACAAAGCACTGTCACATACATGATTTTTATTTCGTCGCTGTGACAATCCCTGGAAGTAGGTGCTTGTCCCAACGAGCCAAGGGAGGCCTGGAGATGCTGAGTGACTTGGTCCAGGGCCCCCAGCTGGTCATCAGCCCAGAGGGAAGCAGGTGGCACCAGCTGGACTCTGAGGATGGGGAAGCGAGAGTCCCCTGGAGTGGTGAGTGGTGAAACCAGCAGTAGGAGGCTCTGTGTTTTGCTGTTCTTGCCTCTGAAGCCACACAGGGTCGTGGTTCCTGACCTGACCTTCTTCCAGAGGGCCTGTGTGTGCACACCCTGCCCTGCGGGGGAGACCTGGACCCCACTGTGAGGAAGAGGCACACCCAGGCCCAGCACAGGGCCACCCTGAGGAAGCGGGGACAGGCTACTTGGGAGTGGCTGGAATCGGGGTTCACTCTGCTTGGGGTTGGGGCCTTCTGTTTCATAGTGACCGAGAGGCCAACTTTGCAGGGCAGTGCAGGAAAGCGGCACTTCAGATCAGGGCGCCTCTCCTGGAGTAGTCGGAAGGTTAGGGGTCTAGAGTCTGACAGGTTTGTTGAAAATCCCACCTCTGCTCCTTAGTAGCTGGGGATTCTTGAGACAGTCACTTCAACGCTTTGAACCTTGGCTTTGGGATACTTGCTCTGTCCTTCAGAAGCACAGGGTCCCTGCCACAGGATGGGTCATATGGAGTAGTTACTCCCCTGGTCAGAAGTGACTCAGCAGATGGAAACTGAGGCCCTGAGAGGCACAGTGACTTGCCCAAGGTCATAGTTCATGAGTGGCAAAGCTGGAGTGGACCCGGTCTCTTGATCCCATGCCTGCGTGTCTTGTGTGTTTGCTTGTGCTTTGTGTGAACCTGGGATAGTTTTTCTAGTCTATTCCCATCCTGGCCAACAGGCATATCCCTGAGTAGCTAGTTGTATTATGAAGCCAAGACAGCTAGCACCCAGGGGTGAACGTGTGAGACCTCTGCTGTCAACTGCTTGGGGAGAGGAGAATGGGTGGGAGAATAGGACAGCCCGATAAACACTTTTTTTTTTTTTTGTCTTTTGAGGGCCGTGCCCACGGCATATGGAGGTTCCCAGGCTAGGGGTCGAATCAGAGCTACAGCTGCCAGCCTACACCACAGCCACAGCAACACCAGATCCGAGCCATGTCTGCAACCTGCACCACTGCAGCGCTGGATCCTTAACCTACTGAGCAAGGGCAGGGATCGAACCTGCAACCTCATGGTTCCTAGTCGGATTCGTTTCCGCTGTGCCACAGCAGGAACTCCCCGGTAAACACTTTGTGATGCTTGTCTCGTGTGAACCATTGAAAACTGAGTCCTAGCTTCCCAGGCCTGCTTAACCATAGGTGCGGTTCAGACGATGGGATGTCCCACTCAGGTTTTTGGAGTGTAGATGCACATTTCTCATAAAGCCCTCGGTGTTTCTCTCTACTGTATTCCCCACCCTCATTTCCCTAGGGCTTTAAATCATCTTTGGCTTGGGGTCGAAAGTAACCCATTACAGTGGTGAGCCTCACAATCCATTTTGTGCAGTGTTGTCAGGCAGAAATATTATAAACAGCCCACCGAACTGTGTTTGGTCCAAAGCCAAGAAACTCCTTCTCCACTTGAGCGTTTGATTATCTGCCACAGCACTCAGCCTGCAGTTCAGTGCAGGAATCCAGCATCATTTCTTATATTGTTTCCATCTGGTTTTGTGCAGTCTTTCTTTTGATTTTGATTGTGCCCTTTGGGAGAGAAAAACCCTAAAAGGGGTGGGAAAATGAGACACCCCCTCCTCCTCCCAGTACCCCAGGCGCAAACACCTTGCTGCCGTGATGACTGGTGGATGAGGCTGAACAGAATCCTCTGAGTTTTTGTATGTCCTCGTTCACTGCTCCTGCTCTGCCAGGAGTCTCGGAGTCCTTCCTCCAAAGGGATTTCTTATATGGCATGCGGGCCAGGGCCTGAGATGGGAGCTGCCTCCGTGGTCATGAGGGCTGAAGGTGGTTTGGGGTGTTGCCCTGCGAGACTCGCCTTGCCTTGGAGCCCAGTGTTGTGGTCCTATGTTATGTGACCTCTTTAAGAAGTGAGTCACTCACCTCCAGATAACCACTGGTACTTTCAGGGGGAACTGCTAGTGTCTTTGCGGCTGTGGCCATGGTTCCTCCAAAATAAGGTGTTTTTAGAAATGAAAGTACAGGGATTGTTCTTCTTAGGTTCGTTGTCATGGACTCATGGCTTCCCAGCCTTCATGAAGTCTCAACTTGTTTCCTCTTAAACTGTGTGCTTGGTACCAGTTTGAGGGTTTGGTACTAGTAGTTAATAGTCAATAACTGACACACTGCTCACATTTTTGGAAGAAAACTTTCCTATTTTTACCTCTTTCAGTGTTTCCATATTACCTTCTAGAATTGTCTGTGTGCCTAAAGCATTTTTTGTGTAACTGTATCCAGAGTGTATTGGTCTAACCAGGAATGATATCAGGTGTTTACCACAAAAGGAATTTTTTTTTTTTTTGTCTTTTTGCCATTTCTTGGGCCGCTCCCACGGCATATGGAGTTTCCCCGGCTAGGGGTCTAATCAGAGCTACAGCTGCTGGCCTACGCCAGAGCCACAGCAACTCAGGATCTGAGCTGCATCTGTGATCTACACCACAGCTCACAGCTATGCCAGATCCTCAACCCACTGAGGAAGGCCAGGGATTGAACCTGCAACCTCATGGTTCCTAGTCAGATTTGTTAATCACTGAGCCACGACAGAAACTCCCCACAAAAGGAATTTAATACGGAGCCTTTGTCACACAGGCAGTAAAGAAGCTGAGAAACCAAACATGGGAAGGCGAGGTGACCTAGAACTTAGACGTAGGAGGCTACTGCTGCTTCTGGGCTGGAGGGACCAAGGGACGAGGTGGTGAGCTCAAGGTCAGAGTCACCAGTGGGCCTGTCTACAGCAGATGCAGCTGCTTCTACAAATGTCCACCCGGGACAGAAAGGGAGAGGAGAGAAACACCATGGCCGCCCCTTCTTCCCACCCTCCGTTCTCCCATGAGTTCCTGTTGTTGTCCAAAGCCCCTGGTTGCCCCCTAATGTGAGGCCTACAAAGTCAGGGGTCTGTAGCCCTGGGGGGCATAGAACAGAGCACAGGAAGATGAGGAAAGGGTTGGAGCACAGCCAGGACCCAGACCAGCCTAGGGTGCCAGCCTCCTGTCCCAAGTATTTCCTAATTACACCTTATCTCAAGTGGGTGTAGCAGAGTTAGGCTAACCCTGCCCCAGCTATTGGGAGAGTACTTCAAATGATGATAAGTCAGCAGTTCTCAAAGTGTGGTCACCAACCAGCAAGTCTCAACATCACCAGGGGACTTGTTAGACATGCAGAGTGTCAGGCCCCACCTGAGGCCTCCCGACGCAAAACCCCTGGGGGTGGGGCCCGGCAATCTGCGTTTCCTCTGGAGGATGCTGACACATTAAAATTTGAGGACCACTGTTCCTGGTGCTGCATCTCATTGAAGGTGGGGACAGGGCACTGAGGGGACTCTTGGTCAGAGGTCTTTATCCAGAGCAGTGTGTGTGTCCAGGGTGCTACACCTCCAGGGTCAAGCCTCCCCTTGGCCCTTAAACTCCGTGGGTGGTTGTTATCTCGTTTGTTCAGTAACTGAAAAGAGCCAATCCTATCAGTGGTGGTGGTATATGAGGATTCAGTGAAATGACAGGCATGATGTTTCCTTGATTTGGGTCTTCTGGAGCTTTGGGGAAGGACGTGTGGAGACAGCAGCCAGCTTCTGGCCCATAGGAAATTGGTCCTGGTGCCAGTACCTGCGGGGTGTGGTCTGAAAGTCAGTGATGCGCACTTAGGAGGCTGAAAGCAAGCGTTAAAGCAATAGGAATCTTGGACTGAGAGCTCCCTGTCTGTAGTCAGGCTTCCCGTCCGCACTCGGTTTTTATGCGTGGTGCTGACCTGAACTTGTGATTGATGCCATCTTGTTACTCTTTCTTGTGTGGCCACTTGGTAGAGTGGAAAGGACCCAGACCTCAGGCCTGGTTTCCCGCGCTGGCCGTGTCTTCTTGGGCCTGTCACTTAACCTTTCTGAGCTGCACTTTTCTTTTTTGTAAAACCCCTACCCTCACTGACTGTGGTGCAGATCAGTAGGGTGATGGACATGAAATCTGCCTGGAACTTTAGTGGGCCCCTTGAATATAACACTTTAGGGTCCACACCTCCACTGGGGCCCCTTGCCACCTCCATGAGCCTCTCATTCTACTCCCAATGCTGGTGGTGTATCATCTAGCAAAGGCAGGCATCTGGGTGCATCTTCTTTCTAACAGTGGGCTGGAGGAAGACACCAAGCCAGAGGTCCCCTACGTCTTTCTCTTTCAATCCTCCCAGCCGCTCTCCCAAGGAGGGAGGCTTAGAAGAAGTAACCAAGGCTCCTATAGCTTAAGAGGAAGGATGTGAGCAAACCAAGTCTTGAGGGGACAGACAGAGGCCCGCCTGGCCTCAGAGCCATCCAGCGTCACTGTTGCTAAGAAGAGAAAGAGGAACTGGGTAGAGGCCTCTGCTGACTTAGGGTGATATCTCAGGCCCACAAGTATTGGGGATGCAGTCGATGAGCCAGTCAGAGCTGGTGGGGGGGCTGGTTAACCTATAGGAACACAGGCAGCCAGGGCTCCCGTTTCACCTCCTCTGGCAGCACCTGAGAAGCCTCTTGGACCAGCAGGAGGACCAGTTGCCACCCTCCTGTAGATCAGGATGCCTTCCGCATTTAATGGCTGAGGAATCTGAGTCAGATTTGACCAGAGAAGTCAAATGGTTTACCTGAGGGCACACAGGCCAGGAATCTGAGCCCCGATCGCATCTTTTCTGGTCCAGGGCTCTTTGCCTGACATCAAGGGGTTTCCCAGACCCAGGCAGGCCCAGCACTTGGCAGTCATCCAAGCCCTTTCCCCCTCATGCTCTGGGGAGTCCTCCAGGTGGCCAGTAGGTCTGCACGAAGTGGCCGATGTGGGTGGTCTGCAGTGTGACAAGTCCAGCGAGTCAGCTGAAGTCTTGGGCAGGTCAGAAGACTTGTCATCCTCCAGCCACAGACGTCATGCTGCTGTTCGGGTTGCAGCTGGAAGTGACCTCAAGATGGGATGTGAGGCCTCTGGGATGAGAGCACCAGCATTCCATTCACCCCACATCTGGGGGTCTCCAGAGGCCATCTGCCCACCTGGCAGCCCCTCCCCGGCGGGGCTAGGGCGTTCACCTAGCTGCTTTCTTGGGAAGACTCAGCACAAAACAATCTTATTGTTGAAGCTCTGCTCAGAATTGCTACCCTGAGGAGAAGGCTGTGGCCAGGCTGGGTGGGGTGTGATAAGCCGGGACTTGGGGCCTGCTTGGGCAGGTCCTAATGACTGTAAATGACTGGGCTGGAGGCAGGACCTGAGCTTTTAACTCTATAAATATACATTATTTCTAATATGGCCTGGACGGTCTGAGGATCATAATTACCTGGGATCTGCTTTACAGGCATTTAGTGAAACAAATGGGGCTGCACTGAGCCAGGTAAGGATGCGGCCCTGTACCTTTAACAGGTGTGTCTCAACAAGGCCTTTGGCGTTAATTCTTTGTTTAAATCCTGGCAGGTTGCAACTAACTTGATGTGCCAGAACCGAACCGAACCGGTGGAGTCAGTAGCTCTCTTTTTTCTTTTTTCCTTGACTTAAATGTGCTTGTGTTTGGTTTTTTTTTTTAATGATTTTTATTTTTTCTGTCATAGCTGATTTATAGTGTTCTGTCAATTTTCTACTGTACAGCAAGGTGACCCAGTCACACATAAACAGATACATTCCTTTTTCTCACATGATCATGCTCCATCATAAGTGACTAGACATAGTTCCCAGTGCTATATAGCAGGATCTCATTGCTTAGCCATTCCAAAGGCAAGAGTTTGCATCTATTAACCTCAAATCCCCAGTCCATCCCACTCCCTTGCCATCCCCCTTGGCAACCACAAGTCTGTTCTCCAAGTCCATGAGTTTCTTTTCTGTGGGAAAGTTTATTTGTGCTGTATATTAGATTTCAGATATAAGTGATATCATATGGCATTTGTCTTTATCTTTCTGACTTATTTACTTCACTTACTATGAGAGTCTCTGGTTCCATCCATGTTGTTGAAAATGGCATTATTTTGTTCTTTTTTATGACTGAGTAGTATTCCATTGTGTAAATACACTTGCATTTTAACCCAGTTCTGCTACCAGCCTTAGGGCAGATGTCAGGGCTAGAAAAGTCTTCCATGTGTGTCTCCTCTTCTCACAGAAAACTTTGTCTTTTTTTTTCTTTTTTTTGATTTTTATTTTTTCCATTATAGTTGATTTACAGTGTTTTGTCAATTTCTGCTATACAGCAAAGTGACCCAGTCATTCATATATATATATATATATATATATATATATATATATATATATTCTTTTTCTCACATTATCCTCCGTCATGTTCCATCACAAGTGACTAGGTATAGTTCCCTGTGCTATACAGCAGGATCTTATTGCTTACCCATTCCAAATGGAATAGTTTGCATCTGTTAATTCCAGACTCCCAGTCCATCCCCCTCCACACCTCCTCCTTGGAACCACAGAGAACTTCACTTCTGATGCTTCTGTTCTCTGTGTGTGTGTGTGTGTATCCATCTGTATCTGTTGGGATGGGGGTATGGTGATCTTCCCTGAACACAGCAATGCTCATATTCTCTGGACACCAGCTGGTGTTAATGGTTTAATTCAGTCCTGACCCTGTCTACCTGCTGATAGCATCAGATCCTGCAGATAAGAGCTCAGTCTCACAGCACTGCCCCCTCTTCCTGCTTTAGATGCCAATCACATGTCCACCTTGACACCCGAGCTTCTGACCCACCAGCTCCTGGTTTGCAGTTTCCACCATCCCCTCCCTCCTAGGGTGCAGTTAATTTTGCTTGAGCAGCTCCCAGAATGCAGGAAAACATTTTACTGATTTATTATAAGAGGATCTAACTGGGAAGTAGCCTTGTGGAAGAGATGCACAGGGCAAGATATGTGGGAAGGAGCTCAGAGCAGCCATGCCTTCTCTGAATGCATAGCTCCTCCCAAATCTCCACCAACCTGGAAACTCTTTGAACCCTGACCTTTTTTTTTTTTTCCTTTTTAGGGCCGCACTGTGGCATATGGAAGTTCCCGGCTTGGGGTTGAATCCGAGCTGCAGCTCCAGGCCTACACCACAGCCACAGGAAAGCCATACCCGAGCTGTATCTAGGACCTATGCCGCAGCTCATGGTAGTGCTGGATCCTTAACCTGCTGAGCTAGGCCAGGGATCAAACCCACATCCTCATGGATACTAGTCAGATTTTAGCCCTCTGAGCCACAACAAGAACTCCTCCTTTTGGGTTTTTATTATGGCATGATTGATGAAATTATTGACCACTGGTGTTTAATTCAACCTCCAGCTTATCTCCCCTCTTTGGAGTTGGGAGGCTGGGGCTGAAAGTTCTTACCTTCGAATTGCAAGCTTGGTCTCCCTGGCAACCAGCCCCTCATCCTTAGGGGCCTCCCATAAACTCAGGTATGGTTGAAAGGGGCTTGTTATGAATAACTACAAAATACTCATTTTACCTTTGTTGCTTTGGAACTATTTCAGGAACTGGGAACAAAACTAAATATCATAGCAAAAGGTGTCCCTATGGTTCTTACACAGGAAATTATAAGGATTTTAGGAGCTATGTCCCAATATATATATATGTCTCCTTATAAATCACGATATCACAAGGGTCACAGCAGGAGGTGGTAATAAGCCCAGAGACGACAGCCTGAGCTGGCTGGGCAGGTCACATCATTTCTCTTGCTTTGGTTTCTCCAGCACTAAAATGGGGATAGTGATGGCTGTCCCTTAGAGTTGTTGTCAGATTGAGTTAATGTGTCTACAAAGCTTAGGACAATTTGTTACCTGGCTAAGAACCAGTAAAATGGTTGGTCCCTTCTTCCCTTCCCTTGGTGTCTGTCAGAGCGAAAGTTAGCTGTTTGTCCACATAACCTGTGTGACCGTGTTGACAAAGGAACTGTCACACAGCCTGACAGCCTCAGGTTAGAAAAATGCCTGGGAAGTCTTCCAGCCCTACAGGTGCAGAGGTGGGCAAGCATTGTAATCCACATTCTTTTTGTGTTTCTGTATTGGAGCTGTTGCCAACATTTCTTGGACCAACAGCCTCTGGGCTGTGGGGTCTTAAGCTAAGTTGGCTTTAGACCAATTTGCCAGCACAGGAGAGGACAGTCTTAGGGGTGGTTTGGGGCCTGCCCTTGACACAGGTGTGTCTGGCATCAAGGCCAGCTTCAAGGCATGTGGTGTGTGTGGTCACACAGAGCCCTGTGCTTGGTTTAATGCCTTTTGTGGGCATCTGGAGCGGGTGTTTTGTAAGTGAAGCCCGATAAGCCAGTGGGCATGTGTAAATTGCCCTGACAGTCCTAAACTTGAACCAAAGATTGTTTGGGATACAGAAAGAAACTGATGTCATCCTAAGAAACATCAGCCACCAAGGAATCCCATCATTTGCTTTCTACTCATGTTGCTTCCCTGTGTGAGCCAATCACTGCAAAGGATGACATAGAAGGAAAAGGAAAGATCAGGCATCCCATAGTGCCTTTTCCCTCTGCTCTTCCCTCCTTGGTACGCAGAAAAGGGGGAGTGTTGGTGGATGGTGTGCATATCAAGAAGTGAAGTTAAAAAGAGTTGAGTTCATTTTAGGCGGAGTTGCTCCTCTTCTGCTAAGTCACACAATGTGTATGTCTATCCAAGCTTCGAAAAGCAAATTGTGTAATTTTTGATGATTTCACATACTAGTTAAGTGAGCTTTGGTTTGTATTTAAAACTTGGCATTGCACAATACAAACATGAATGGCCAGATTCATGCAAGTAATTTAAAGTTTTAATTTTTTTGACCTAGAATGACATTAAACAGAAAAAGAAAGGAAAAAAGAAAAATCCAGCATCACGCATCAATAGAGAGACTCTGGAAGAAAGGGGAAAAGTTGTAGATTTTAATACCATTGACGATACTTTTTCTCAGCTTTTTTGCTCAGAGGGCTCTGCATTTTCATTTTGTACTGGGCCCCACAAATGACACAGCCTATGCTGTCTGGCTGGCATCCTGGGACTGGCGGTCCCAGGCTGGTCTCGTACACACAAGTCCCGGTCTTCTCCACTCTACTCTTTGTTGCAGAGTCAGGAAATAATGTGTGGCTAAGTGAGCTTTGGCACTTGGCTCTGAAGGTTCCAGGCTGTTCCAGGTGACGGTGGGTCTGTTGTTGACTGAGGTCACAGTTGAGGAATTTCAGGGCTACAAACATACCTTTTTGTTGGAGGTGTTTGGGGGGCCTGCTGTGCAATTGAATTCTCTTGAATTGCTGAGCAGCTCAGCATAGGGCCCCAGGGTCAGCAGTGGGCTGAATGAGAGGCCCCAGTGGGAATCCCAGCTCTGGCTTGGTCTCCTGGGGCAAGTCCTTTCTTCCCAGCTCAGTTTCCTTAGCAGACAATCCTCCGTAATGTAGTTGTTAAGAGTGTGAGCTACTCAGAGGCTGAATGCTTGGGTGAATTCGTGTCTCCACATCTTAACTAGTTGTTGGACCTTGGGTAGGTTGTTCCAGCCTCCTGGACCCTCAGTCTCCGTGTCTGTAAAATGGTATGAAATGAGTGCAGGGGAAGGAGCTACCGTTGTGTCTGATATGTGGTGTTGAGTAGATGTGAGCATGGCAGGATGGTGAAAGAGTAAGAAGCAGTCTCTAGAGGTTCTAGGACCAGCCAAGTACCACCTGGGAGCCCGTTCCTCAAGGTCTGAGTGATTCTGTGAATATGAGTGCCTGGAAGCCTCTGCCTTGGACTTTTAAGCAATTCTTCAGACTGTTTTAGAAGTTGCCAGCATGAGAGAAAAATTGTGCTTGGAGTTTTGAAGACCGGGGTCCTTGTCCGTCTGCACCAAGTCACATGACTTCTGACAGTCCCTTCCTCACCAGGCTTCCCCTTCTTCATCTGTCAAATGGAGCAGTGACAGGTCTGCCTGCCCCACAGGATGAGGCCCGGTTGAGATGATGCCTGTGGAAATCTTTCTGGAGCTGAAATTCAAGGTGCTGCGTTGACAAGGACTCTGAGGCGAAGCCTCAGGATTTAGTTAAATCTTGCTCCCTCTTGTCAAGAGTGAAGCAGCGGCCACTTTGCTTGGGCCCCAGACCTTCATCTCTGAGATCAGAGGATAGGACTTGGACGTAGCAGAAACTGGCCCATGAGCAGGTTCAAAGGCAAGGAAGGAGGGAGAAGAAAAGAGCACGCAAACCAGCAGAATGTGGAATGGTCCCCTGGAACCACAATCGCAGGTTTCAGGGACTCAGGAAGGGGTGCTGCCCAGCTTTGTGGTGGAGAAACGTCAGATGTTGGGAAGGGGAAGGCCGCTTGCTGTCGCAGGGTTTCTCACCAGCCCCTGCCTATTAAGCCCCAGTGGCTTGTCACTCCTTGGCTAACAGCTTGGCAGCACAGAGGCAAACCACAGAGTACATTGGAGGCCCCAATCTGCCCATTTCCAGGGTGGGGCCGCATTTTTTTCCCACCACAAGGAGCTAATGAAAGAAAACAAGCTCTGGGAGTTGGGAGAGGACTGGCCGCAGAGCACTTGGGGAGGATGGCGCTGGCTGTGGAGGCGTCCACAGCCCCTGGAAGACAGGTGGAAGCAGGCAGATGGGCCCCATGCGTCCCCAAGGGAGCTCGGAGGACCCCCTGCTCCTCAGCTGGGAGATCCAAAGGTGCACCACCAGAGGGCTTGTGTGGGATGGGAGGGGATCTTGGTTTGGGAGGGGGCCAGCTGGAAGAAGTTCAAGCTCTCTGTGAAGGTGGGTGGGTGTTCTGGAATGCCTCACAGAGGTGGGCTTGTGCCCCAGACCGTGGACAGAGCCTATGTGAGTTCTGTGAGTGACAGTAATTCACATCTCTGGGGCACTTTTGGTTCTGGTACAAGCCTTGGGGAAAGTGGGCACAACTTCCGTTTTCCCTTAAGAGCAAAGTGACACTCAAAGAGGAGTAGCTCTCGGGAGTTCCTGTTGTGGCTCAGCAGTAATGAACCCGACTAGCATCCATGAGGATGAGGATTTGATCCCTGACCTCGCTCAGTGGGTTAAGGATCTTGTATTGGCGTGAGCTGCAGTGTAGGTCTCAGACGCAGTTCAGATCCCACATTGCTGTGGCTGTAGCGTAGGCCAGCAGCTCCGGCTCTGATTCAACCCCTAGCCTGGGAACTACCATATGCTGTGGGTGTGGCTGTAAAAAGCAAAAAAAAAAAAAAAAAAAAAAGGAGGGGGGCAGCTCTTGTTCAGAGTCTTGGGGTTAAGGACTCAGGGTTTGGGTCTCCAGATGGAGCCTTCTGGTGACAAGGAGGGGCAAGCAAACCTAAGTCCCCACTGCCTTGGAACACATGCTGTCCTCCAGGATTGGAGCCTGCCTCCAATAGCTGCACACTGTTTGATGAAGGAGTTCTAGTGCTGAAACACTGATGGTGTAAATTGAGTTATGTTTGTAACTGTACCAGCAAGACCATTTCAGGGAATCCTGTTGGGAGTCATTTTGAAAAATGAAGAATTCCACTGTCTGTCCCACGCTTGGCTCTTTTGGGATGTTTGTGTGGCAAATGGCTTGAAGGAGGGGTCCACTGTTTTACTAGCTTATGTCATTGCTGCGTAAGGATGGTTGACTTCTCCAGGTGCTCAGAGGGCTTTGCACATCCTGGAGAACTGGGGGGAAGATGTAGTTCATGGGCAAAAAGTGTTCATTCATTTATTCAAAGAAGTCGGGGCCTAGGTGGGGCCTCAGGGACATTCAGGCCAGTGATTCTCGAGTGAGATGTGCTATAAGGAATTTTTTCTTTGATGGTATGACAATGACACTTAACTGAGCACTCGCTATGTGCCTGGGCCCTTACATAGATTATCTTGTCTGATTATTACCACTGATCATAGTAATGTTTTTGAATGATTTCCTTACCAATTGAATCAAAGAAATATTCCTCTATACAGTGGAATATTTTTTAGCCAAGAGATGAAGTGCTTGCTGTGATATGAATGAACCTTGAAAATGTGAGGCTGATTGAAAAAGGCTGGACGCAGAAGGACATGTGTTTCCGTTTCTATGAAATATCCAGAATAGGTAAATTCACAGAGATAGAAGGTTAATGGTTGCTGGAGGGTTGGGATGGGTCAGAATGGGATGTAGTGACTGCCTGATGGGTCCAGAGTTTCTTTTAGGGGTGATGAAAACGTTCTAGAATGAAATAAATGCGATGATTGTACAGCATTGTGTGTGAACTAAATACCACTGAGTTGTACACATTAAAATGTTTGAAGTGGTACATCTTTTAAAATTATAGTCGATTTACAATGTTGCATCAATTTCTGCTGTATAGCAAAGTAACTCAGTCATATTATATCTATATATATACATATACACACACATTGCTTTTTCTTACATGGACCATCTTCCATCATGGTCTATCCCAAGAAATTGGATATAGTTCCCTGTGCAATACAGTCGGACCTCATTCTTATCCCTTCTAAATGTAATAGTTTGCATCTACCAGCTCCAGTGACGTGAAAATCTTTTATGTTATGTGCGTTTTATCACAAGATATATTTTAATTATTGTATTTTCCTCATGGCATCCTTCTCCCCAATGTGGATTTGGATCTGCTGTGTCGAGTGGGAACGTGGGGAAAGGCTTGTTGTGCAGTGAGGCTGAAGCAGCGTGGGGCTTTCCAATCCAGGCTCCCTCTTTAGGAGCAACCAGAGACTCAGAGAGGGCTAGTGATGCACCCAAGGGCACAGAGCAGAGTGCTAGAGTTGGGTAGGAGTCTAGTCTAGCCTTCTCACGTTCTACTAGGAAAATCACAGTGGAAAAGTGCTTTTTTTTTTTTTTTTTTTTTTTTTTTTAAATAAGATCCTTTGTGTCATTGGGTAAATTCTGGGCTGCAGAGGCCCAGCTCTGTCCCCCCTGGTGTTTTTTACCTGCCTTGGGTACCTGGGGAAACTGTCTGACCCACACTAGGGGGAAACAGGCCCTGGACTATCTCAAGTGTCGAGAGGCCCTCAGCCAAAGACCTGGGTTGTGTCCGCGGGCATGTGTCTAGAACAATTCCACTTGTGCTACTCAGCTTCAGCATTGAGCAAAAGGAACCAATTATGGGTGAACACATACGTTTGGTGTTTGATGGGAGACTTGCCATGTGACACTGCTTCTTCTTTTCTTTTCTTTTTGACTGTGAACATCTGACACTACAGGAAATAAACTTTCCAGTACCTAATTTGTGCTCACTCTACTTTCAAACCCTCTTGGCCCCGGCACAGGGTAAATGAAACTGTAGCTTATAGTAATATTTATGTATAGGAGTCAATGAGCTGTTTAAATGCCTGGATGTCAGAAAACGTTTCTCATTTAGCAAGCCCCCTGGCTCTCCCACCCTCTGGTTGTGCAGTAGCTAGGCCGGCCTTCTCTCTGAAGTCAGGCTGCAGCCTCCTTCCTGGGGGGTGGCGATACAGCAATGATGATGGCGATGATGCCATCCAGGTGAGCCTGAGCCATAATGGAACTAAATGTATATTTAATCCTTAGGAGAAGGTGGATCAAGTTCCAGAGCCTTGGAAGTTAGCTAGATTCTCAGGAGGATCCATGGACAAGGAATGACAGGATCTGTGTTTGATCAGCGACCTGACGTTAGCAAGATGGCATAAAGTTTCGAAGCTGTGGCTTCCTCCTCCTGGAATGCGAATGATCATCCTGGCCTCTCCCACATCCTGGGCTTGGTGTGAGCATCTGAGCGAGATGAGGGATATGTGGGTGCTTTGTTAGCTGTCGAGGAGCTTTCCGAGGCGGCTTCTGAAACCAAGGAATGGAGGGACGGAAAGAAACAGTGAAGAGCTGATGTCACCTGGTTTGTGTTGGGAGTCGTGGAGCAGAACTGGCTTTGACTTTCGAGGGAGCTTATCGTGGGAAGCAGCACTTGGCATGCATGGTTATTTCTTTGCCGTCAGACCAGCAGGGTTCGGAGGCACCTGCCCTGTCGAAGGCAGTGTGAACAAACCCATTTCCTCCAGGAGTTCACAATTTAATCATGTTTTCATGGGTCACCTGGAAGGCACGTCCTGGAGAGGGTGTGCAGGTGGCCTGGTGCAGCTCCCACCCACCACCCACACCCATCACCGTACTATTCAAATCAGAGTCCCTGGGGAAGTTGTGTGTGTGTGTGTGTGTGTGTGTGTGTGTGTGTGTGTGTGTGTGTGTGTGTAGAGAAAGAAAAAAACCGGGAGAGTGGGATGAGTCAGATTTACCCACTGTTTTTTCCCTTTTGAAACTTGTTATGCTCACACACACACACACACACACAGCAGTCATGCACTTGCTCAGAAATGTGTGAAAACCACGTAAGATGTGCGCAGTGCAGCCCTTTTGCAAAGCCTGCCTTTACCCTCTCTGGAGCAGGAATGGATTTGTGAAGGTTCAGATCTTTCCTTGTCTGCAGGGACTTTGCATTGGCGCCAGTGCTGCTTCAGGGCCTGCCCCAGCCGACTTGTGGGGGCGGGGGTAAAGGCGTGGGTGAGGCCCCAGGGCGTCCTGTTAGATGGGTGAGTTTTGACCCTCCTGGTAGTCTTGGTTGGCCTGTAGCAGGCAGTGGCCTGGGACAGACTGGAAAGAACCAGACACCCCACGTTTCTGTAGGCAGCGTACACAGGGCCTGTGGTTTGGTGCTGAAGGTCTCCCAGGGCTGACTGTTGTGTGGGCTGACCCTGTACCAGGGGCCCTCTGCCTCCACCAGCTGAGGCTCCTCGTGGCTCCCCCAGCTGCAGATTCTACCCCCCCGCCCCCGCCTGGCTGGGGCTCCCCCTTGCATTTCCTGGAGCGCGTTCCCTGACTCCTCTGTACCTTTCTGGCGTCTGTTCTTCACCGTTTCTTTCCATCCCTCCATCCCTTGGTTTCAGAAGCCGCCTCGGGAAGCTCCTCGAGAAGCTCCTCAACAGCTAATAAAGCACCCACACATCCCTCATCTCGCTCAGATGCTCACACCAAGCCCAGGATGTGGGAGAGGCCAGGATGATCATTTGCATTCCAAGAGAAGGAAGCCACAGCTTAGAACTTGGAGTGGGTCCCACCTCCTCTGTCGCATTTCCTTTGACTATCCCAGCAAGCTGTGAGCACCTTCCCTTTCTCAAAAGGGTCTCCAAGATCCCTTCCCAGGTCTGGCCTATGGTACATCATCGGTGTTTCTGGATGTGTGAGTTGGGTCTTCTCCATGATGGGGCTCTTGTCTCTGTGTGTCCTTCGTCTTCCCAGGTGTGACCGCCACCTTCCCTGGTACAGGAGCTGGGTCGCAGGCTCGTGGTTTTTAGCTCTCACTGCTCCTCCCGCACCCTTTGGAAGAAGAGTGGACAGGCTTCAGACCAGGCACACAGCCTCCGTGGGACTGGCTTTAATTCCACCCATAGTGTGCATAGTGAGGTCCACCTGGCCTACACCAAAGGCCGCCATGGTGACCAGGAGAGGCTGAGAGAGGGATGGGAGAGAGTTTTTGAAAACTGCAGACCATTCTGCAGCACAGGTTGTTCATGGCCTTGCAGCTGGGCTGTCAATAGCTGTGACCTGACGTTAATACTGGTTCCAACAAAGACCTCAGGGGTAGTGGAGAGCTGGTATGTGCCACAGACCCAGAGCCTAGGACCCCTGAGTTCTACTCACCCTCCCTGGGCCTATTTCCTCAGCTCAACTTCCCTTTCCAGCTCTGCTGCTGGTGGTCATGGTGCTGTGTGGGGAGGGGGCCGAGGGTGTGGACTCGCCACACCTGTGGGTGGGGGAGGCTCAGCTGAGACCATCAGGAGGGTTCCCTCCAACCATTAGTGCTTGTGGGTTGTTCAGTGCGGCTTTGAAGTCACCTTGACAGGGACCACGTGTGCCCAGCTCATTGCTAGATCTCCATCAGCACCCGCATCGACCATTAGGAGAGGCTGTTTGCACTGCTTGAGGTGGCAGAGTTATTTCACCTTCTCCAGGGGTGTTGACATTTAAGGATGGTTGGCAGTGATGGTACAGAAGGAGGAGGCAGGAAACCCGGAGGAAGGAAAGGGGCCAGTTGCTGAGAAAGTGTGTATAATAGGCCCCTCCTTTCAGAAGTACCCGCCTCTGCTGGTTTTGTGGTGGTGGCATTCAAAGGCAGGAAGAGAGATAAAATCGGGTTTCAGGATTTTCACCCCCCCCCCCAACTTTTGACGGCTGAGAGCTTTTCCAGGGCAGGGACTGGGTATTTTTCACCTTTGATGTCCCCTGAGCCTGGCATAATACTTGGTATTTCAGTATACTTAGTGAGTGGATGGCTGGCTGGCTGGCTGGCTTTCTACTCCTCATCACAGCGTTGGTGTCAGTGAATATATAAAGCCATGGTTAGTAGCAGATCCGATGAGCTAAATACTAACCAGTATGTCTGATTATAGAAGAAGACAGAGCTTCTAGGAAGAAAGGATTGCCCTTTGAAGCTGTCCTCTGTGTCCCCATCCTTCTGTATTTTGTGATCACCCTCCTGTATTCCTGAATTCAGAAACATCATCAACCAGAAGAGCGAAGGCCCTGTTTTCCTTGGCTCCCAGGAGGGGCTTGAATGTGTTCTGCACACACACTCGGTGATGAAAATTCTTCGTCATTGTGAGCAGTGCCCTTTTTCCAGTTGATTTCCCGCTAACCCCCTCTGTTCTGGCAGGTGCTGTAGGCAGATAACCTTGGCAAGGGGCTTGGCACGATGGCAGAGTTTACACTGGATTGTCCGTGCTATCTTGTTATCTCATTTCCTCAATGGCCATTGTCACATGGAAGGTACTTCCTCTGTGGGCTTTGCCTTGACGGAGACCTTTGGGCATAGATAGAGTCATAAACTGCCCTGCGTGAGTGAAACTGTTTCTTTTCAGAGCTAGGGTCTTGCTGAAAGCCTCCTATGAGAAGCCCCCCATCCCCAGGAATATTTCATCAGATGCCTGAAGCCCAGTTCTTCCCCCACTTTTAGTACGGCCACCCGCTTCTCATCTGAGAGTTGTGGGTGGAGGACAGGCTGCATGGCATCCGTGTGCAGACCCCTTCAAGAATTTGACCTTGTGGGATGTCCCAGTGGCCGCTTTTCCTGATCTGCTTGCTGTTTTCTCCCAGGGATCTCAGCATCTAGCTGCGCACCATCCCGCTCACCAGCCTGAGCCCAGGTGCCTTGAGTCTGTGGCTGGGACCCCAAAGAGGGAGACTGGCCTGGAGTTTTTGTCTCTGCTGTGTGACCTTGGCAAGCTACTTGATTTCTCTGATCCTCAGCTTGCTTCTCTGAAAATGAAAAGGTTGGCCAAGGTGCTTTCCAAAGTCCATGCCTTTGTGTCTCTGGGGAGGGGAGACACAGCCACTGTCCTGAAGGGGGACCTGTGGCTGGAGGGACAGGTTGGGCAGGGTCACCATTTCTATCCGAGGCCACTGCGGAGACTCTGGAGCCTGAGCTATAGGCAGCCGGTCCAGGATGCTGAGAAGCTGCTGGGGTGTAGGGTGAGCGGAGCCCCTCCGGGAAGCGAGCGATGTTATTCAGCCCTGTGGAATGCTGAGGCCTGGCTCAGCTCGGGCAGGGCTGCTGAGAGGCTTGCGGCTGTGACTGTGGGCAGAATTTCATGGCCTTGGAGAATGGTTACTGTATATACCAGTGATAAATATTAGTCACCCTGGCAGCTGAAGGAGTTTCCTGTGCTACATTTTTGACACTTCCAGAAATGGGAAAGCCCTCTTCCCTGACATGGGCGGGGCGGGGGGCGGGGGGGGGGAAACAGGAATGTGTCTCTGGGCTCAGGTGCCAAGAAATTCTCTTCCCCTGTGATGCTCTGGCTGGACATCCCATGGGATTTTCGGCCACCAATGACCATCTCTGCCTGAAGCTGCATAGGGCCTATGAGTGTCCCTTGAAATCTCTCCTGGGCCACCTCTCAGGGCCTTGCTTGAGCCTGTTCCAAATCTAAGCCTCGATCTGCCCTCCTCTCCCCACTCAACTTGCCATCTGCTTAGCCTCCTCTGGCTTTCCCTTTCTCAGTGAGAGGACCACCATCCCATAAGTTGCCTAAGCTGGATCCCAGGGGACATCATCCTTGCCTCCCCTTTCTCCCTGCTCCGCATCCCCCAGTGCATCCCCAAGCCCAGCCAGTCCTGCCTCCAGAATGTCGACATCCAACCATGGCTTCCTCATCAAAGTCAGGGTCTCTCTGATCTAGCCTTCCTCCTAACCTGATATCTCTGCCTGCACCCTCATCTCTGCCAGGCCTCTTCTCCACTGGCAGTCAGAGGGACCTCTAAAAAATGTATGTCTTGTCATCCTACACATCCAATCACTCAGGGGCTTCCTGTTGCCTTGAGGGCAAGGGTCCACATCCCTGATGCAGCTGTGGGGTCTGGCCTTTGCCTGCCTGCCTGCCTGACCTTGACTTCCAGCTGGGCTCCTATCCTCACTCTGGCCTTCTGACAATTCCTTCCTCGGAGCCTTTGCACATGCTGTGCCTTCTGGGTGGAATGCTTTTCCCTGCAGTTTTCAGCTGACTAATGTGAATGGGGCTCTCAGCTTAACGATCACCTCCCAAGGGAGTCCTCCCTGATTCTCTATCTCCTTATAACTCCTGCTACTCTTTCCTGGCTTGCTGTTCTTTTCATTGGGACACCTTCCCCCCACCCCAGTTTGTAGTTTTAAATCTGTGTGCTCATTTGTGTACTGTCTTCCCCCTCGAGGGCAGGAATCATCTCTTTTATTCTCCTCGAGGCCCAGGACCCAGCAGCAAAGAACCCAGTAAATATTTGTAGGCATGAATCACCTGTGGAGGACATGTCTGCTTGTACTGCCATTGCCCTGGGATCTGTCCCCGACTCTCCAATCCCCACTGAGTGGCCACTGCCTACTGGGCTCTTCCTGGCTTCACTCCTCTGGCATCAAAATTTATCAGTCCTACATCTCAGGCCTTTGCAAGGTGACACTTCATCTGATTACCTAATTCACACTAAGGTGTTAATGGTGCTAATGACATAGTGTTTATTACCCCAGGGGATGCAAAATGATGGTATCAAAACATATCATTCCCCAGTGGTTGAAAACTCTTCGGTAACTTCTCAGTGAGTCCAAGTAGGGCCCAGTCTCCTTAGCCAGGTGGACAAGGCCCCATCGACACATTCGGCTTCCTTCTACCCCTGCACCTGCAGGTCTCAAGGCTTCATCATCTCCCTCTCTTCCACCCCAGTGCCCAGCACAGTACCTGCCCTGGGCAGGCCCTCAGTAAATGTTTACTATGTAAAGTTAAAAGAAGTGAGTTTAATGACTCATGCTTTAGCCCAGGCTTTCTGGTGGATGGGTCAGTCTTTAAGCCTTGGATGCCAGAGGAATGACAAACGGTGGGAATTTCAGGCATATCGGGAGACCAGGAGAGGGGTGGCTTAGATAAAGACTTGGGGGGGGGTAAGCCTTTTAGAGCCCCTAAATCCAGATCTCTCCTCCTGCCACACCAGTCACATCACTTGAGTACCACATTCTTCTGTCCGGGATGAGATTGTCAACTCTTTGCTTTCCAAGTTGCCAGAGGAGGCCAAGGTCATGTGACCACCTCCTCCTGCTTGTCTGATACAATCTGTGGTCATCTGCACACTGAGGCCAATGGGGCAGCAAAGGGCTAGAGATAAGCCCTGACGGGAGAGCGGCCTCCCTGGCCCCTCCTGGCCCTCTGAGCCCTGCCAAGGTCATGTTGGTTGGGGCAGCCCAATCACTGGCAATCTGATGGTGGTTACCACCTGACAGGACCCTTACTGCCATTCCAGCCCCTCCCCACTGTCATCTTTTCCCCATGATGTGGTTGTGGCCCGAGTGAGCAGGAAGAAAGGAGCCATTCAGTTTTAAGAAAACCCTTGTTTTTGATATGTTTTATTGTTGGGGGCAAAGAGACTGGCAACTGTTGTTTAAAATGAGTGGGCGATATCGGCTAGGTCAAGTTTTTGGACAGAAGGATTATCTGGGGTATAAGGCTTCTGTGACGCGTCTGGGATGGAGTTGCCCTCTCCTCACCTGGATGACGAACCCTACGGGTGCTCCCCCATAGCCTCCCTTCCCACTGCCTTGGATCTGCGCCCCTCACTTGCCCAGGGTAATCTTTCTAAGGGACAGAATTTCCCTGGCACCTCCCTGCTTAGAAGCATCCTAGCATCTAGAGCCTTTAGGATACTTCACCTTGTAACCTCATGGTCCTCATGATGCCTCCCATCTCCCTTGGTGTCTCTGATAAGGAGCTTGCCAACCTGGCAGCTGAAGGCACTCTGGGTTCCATATTTGCTGCACACAGGCAAGGATTCAAGTAGACACTAGTGTCATCTGTGGGGAGAATCATTTCAAGTACAGCTGCCGTCCTGGGAGAGACCTGTGAAGAGGGTGGGAATTCTGAAAGATGCCTCCTTGCCCATCAAGGTTGAGAATCCTTATTCTGATTGAGTTCTGCATGCTTTCCCCACCCTTCCCCAGTCTGGTCCTTGCGCCTCGCTTTGCCTCATACCCGTGCAATGTCCTGAGCCTATTCAGCTAGCTTCCTCCAAAATGTAATTCCATCTTGATCTCCAGGAAGCAACCTCTAGACACCTCCTCCTCCCAGCCACTGCCAAGTGTCCCCCTCCTGTTCCCTTCCTAAGCAAACCTAAGTCTTGGTACAACATCATCTGTTTCTTTTCAGTCCCAGACAGTGAGCCTCCTGAGGACAGGTGTTCTGTGGGGCTGATCTCCTCTGGGTGGGAGGCAGTCTTGCCCTATGTGGGCTCTGCTCTCTGGACTTCACTGGTTCTCTACTGAGCTTTTGGCCCTTGCATATGCCGTGTGGTTTATGGCTTAATAGACTGAAATAGATGGTTGTGCTTCCTTTTCATTTGGGAAGAAGGAAAAATCTCGAGATTTCACTGATCTGGAACTTAAGATTAAAATCATGAAGATCAAAGAAGATAGTACTTATTATGAATGTGACGTAAATTCAGGCTTGTTTGAAATAGATTTATTTTCCATAGGTTGGTCTTTGCCTCACAGTTAGGTTCTCCTTGAAGGCAGAGGGACTAGTCCAAATTCACCCTTAGTCCTCTGAGCCTAGCACCTTGCCGTGTAGAGTGGGCATTTAAATAAGTCCTTGTTGAATGAATGCATGGGATGAATATGCATCCTGGGTTTTCTAGTACTTGGTGGTGAGAAAATTCCCATGGCTTGTTAGTTGGTAAGATGCAATTTCCATTGTAAATTCTTTGGGTGTGGGGATGCTTTTTGTGCAGAATGCTTGCTTGGACTGAAAAATGCTTTGTGGTAGCGGTTTTGAAAACTTGAATTGTTTTGCTGTGATTGAAGCTGGGTGACCTTGTGCAAGTCTCTGAAACCCCCTGGGAGACTCGTGACCCTCATCTGTAAAATGGGTGGGAGGTGGCGGTGGACCACGTGGCTTCCGAGAGCCTTCTGCTCTCCTGCCGCGTGTAATTCTCACATCCTCCTCTTTGGCAAATGGACATGGACCACGTCCCCAAGGGTTCGTGCACAGAGCTGGAATTCTCCCCGGCCTCTTTGACTGCTTTCCAGTGGGTGGAATGCCTCGTTTCTCAGTAGCAGAGAGAAATGTTAATGTGGGGTTAGGAAAGCAAGCCAAGAGCCCTTGGATAATTAACACACACACACACACACACACACACACACACACACACACACACACAGAAGAGCAGGAGGGGGACGGTTCACGGACTGGGGATGAGTAAAACCCAATGGACTGAGAAAGCCCCAGCGCTGAACTTGACATGACCCCGTGTGCTGCCTGCCCTTGGGACACTCGCATGCCCCATGCTCACGGCTGGTCTCTGTGATGTCAGTGGCCCCACAGGAAGTGCGCTGCCATCAGCCTGGTGGAGCCGGTGAAGCCTGCCCCCCTCGCAACCCGGTTCCTACCCACCCGTGTCTCTGCATAACAAGCAGCCACAGCTTCTAGGCTCATCGGAGTGGGACGCCCACCCAGTGCTTCTCAAAATCAAAACCCCACCCCATGAGTGGTGTCCACGCAAGAGAGGACCAAGAAGGATTTCTGCTTTTTAGGCATACTCTGCTGAGATCAGCAGATTGCCTTTAGGGGATGGTGTTGCCCTGTGCTTTCTGAACTCTCCTTAGTCATCCGTTAATGAACTTGCTCATTGCTTGGGTGTATGTATGTAGGACCCTGGGGGAATGGTTTTCCCAGGACCCCAGCCCACAGCAGGGCATGTCAGAAGATTTGGATTTAGAGGACAGTGGGTTTTGCAAAACAGAAGCGTGTGTATATAAAGTGATGGGATGTCACTTCTGGCTGTCCCTCTTTCTGGGTGACATCGTTTACTTCTGGTATTTTTGTGAGGCTTCAGGGAGCGAGCACGAGGGAAAAGGACTGTGTTTGTTGCTGCATGTTTGTTGCTCTGTGTCCTCTGCCAGTGTTCATCGAACATCTCTGGGGTCTAGACCCATGTGCGCTGTCCCTGGCCTTGAGCATTGGCAGTCCAGAGGGAAGGCACACCCCTCATGTGGCCTCATTAAATGATTACGTAAGAGTTGGCTCTCTAGGAGCCACCTTTTTTGAAATAAACATTTTATTTCGGAATAATTGTAGATGTACAGAAAAATTGCAAAGATAACATGGGGAGCTGCCACATACTCCTCACCCAGATTTCCCCATTCTTAACCATGGTACCTTTGTCAAAATGAAGAAACCACCATCAGTGTGTTATTGTTAGTATACCTCCAGGCTTTAATCAACCTTAAGAAAAAGACTTGAGAAAGTTTTACTGGCATATAATTCATATACCATAAAATTCACTCTTTCAAGATGTACAACTCATTGGTTTTTAGAATAATAACAGAATTTTATAACCCTCACTACTACCTAAGTTAGAATGTATTTATCACCCCAGAAAGAAACCTCATACCCCTCAGTGGCTGCACCCCATTCACCCTTACCCCCTTGCCCTGGAAACCTAATAGACTTTCTTTCTCTATGGATTTGCCTCTTTGGGACATTTCATACAAATGGAGTCATATAGTATGTTATCTCTTGTGACTGGCTTCTTTTACTTAACATAGTGTTTGCGAGATTCATGTTGTAGGAGTTCCCACTGTGGTGCAACAGGTTAAGGATCCAGCATTGTCTTTGTGGTGGTATGGTTTGATCCCTTGCCAGGCACAATGGGCTATAAGGAGCTGGCATTGCTGCAGCCGGTATAGGTCACAGCTGCAACTCGGATTCAGTCCTTGACCCAGGAACTCCCATATGCTGCTGGCATGGCCAAAACAAAAAATAAACAAACAAAAAATACCCAAAAACCCATGTTGTGGCATGTATTGATACTTTGTTCCTTTTTATGGTCAAATTGTATTCCATTGTATGGCTATACTGCATTTTGTTTATCCATTGGACATGTTGTAGACATTTGGGTTGTTTCTACTTTTTGGCTATTGTGAATAATGCTGTGAACATAGGTGTACAGATTTTTGTGTGTTGTGTTTTCATTTCTTTTGGGTACATAGCTAGGTGGAGAGTTATGGGTCATTTATTACTTTGTATTTAACTTTTTGAGGAACTGCCAAATTCTCTTCCAAAGTGGTGGTACAATATTACAGATCCCACCAGCAATATTTAGGGTTCCAATTTCTCCAACACTTGTTAATTGTCTCTTATTTAGTGCTCCTACTGGGTGTGAAGTAGTGTCTCATTGAGGATTTGATTTGCATTTCCCTAATGGCTTGTGATATTGAGCATCTTTTCATGTGTTTCTTGGCCATTTGTATATCTCCTTTAGAGAAATGTCTATTCAGAGATCCTTTGCCCCCCCTCCTTTTTTTGTCTTTTTAGGGCGGCACCCTGGCATGTGGAGATTTCCAGGCCATGGGTCGAATCAGATCTGTAGTTGCCGGCCACAGCCTCAGACGCCAGATCCAAGCTGCAACTGCAACCTACACCACAGCTCACAGCAACATCAGATCCTTAACCCACTGAGCAAGGCCAGGGATCGAACCTGCATCCTCATGGATACTGGTCAGTTTCGTTTCTGATGAGCCGTGACAGGAACTCCTCTTTTTTTTTTCCTCCTTGACCCATTTTTTAAATTAGGTTGTCTTGCAGTTTTACAAGTTCTTTCTACAATCCGGATACAAATTCCCTTTGCAGATAAATGGTTAGCAAATATTCTCTCCCATTGTGTGCATTGTCTTCTCACTTTCATGGTGGTATCCTTTGAAGAATAAAAGATTGTAATTTTGATGAAGCTGAATTTATTTTTTACCTTCATGCTCATTGCTCTTGCTTTTGGCATTGCATCTAAGAAACCATTATCTAACACAGGGTCACAATGATTTACTCTCTTGTCTTGTTCTGAAAGGTTGTTTTTTTGTTTTTTGTGGGTTTTTTGGGGCCTTTTTGTCTTTTTAGGGCTGCACCGGTGGCATATGGCAGTTCCCAGGCTAGGGGGCGAATCAGAGCTGTAGTTACTGGCCTACACCAGAGCCACAGCAACATGGGATCCGAGCCGCGCCTGCGACCTATGCCACAGCTCATGGCAACGCTGGATCCTTAAACCACTGAGCGAGGCCAAGGATCGAACCTGCGTCCTCATGGATGCTCGTTGGGGTTCATTAACCCCTGAGCCACAACAGGAACTCCTAAAGTTTTTTATTCTAGCTCTTATATTTAGGTCTTAGATCCGTTTTTTTTTTTTTTTTTTTCTGTACATGATATGAGGTAGGGATCCAACTTTATTCTTTTGTAAGTGGATATCGAGCTGTTCAAGCACTATATTAAATGGCTATTCTTTCCCCACTGGATGGTCTTGGATCCTGGTCAAAAATCAATGCCCATAAACGTAAGGCTTTATTTCTGGACTCTCAGTTCTATTCCACTGATTTATGTGTCCATCCTCAAGCCAGTCTTGATTACTATAGTTTTGTAGTATTAATCAACTTTTTAAAATATATTTTTTACAACATACCTTGTTGCAAAAAATAATTTGAGGTAACTCAAATAACAGTGAATAAAAAAGGATAGAGATAGGCAAGGAAATTAGGGGAAGAGGAGAAGAGGTTTGGAAAACCGAGATGAGATCAAAGGTAATATTAGTAACACAGTATTGCATATTATAAAGTTCTGTGAGATTGTTAGATGCGGCCTGCAAATTTGGCTCTGGGCTTCCTAGAAGCCAAAGGTTAAATGGAAATGTGACCTCTGACAAGAGTAATATAAATGTCCATGAAATTTAAAAAAAAAAAAAAAAAAAATTTTTTTTTTTTTTCCTTGAGAGAGAACTCCAGTATTTCCCAGGACTTGAACATGAATTATTCCTGTAGGTTCTAGGAACCAGAGATTCTTGAGCACATAGCTGTTGCAGTTGTGTTAGTTCTGTCTCTTTAGATTGATAGCTCTTTGAAGGCAGGAACTATGCCTTATTTCCCTCACATCCCGTAGGACAGCACATGGAGGTGCTTTGTAAAAGCCTTTTCTTTTCTAAATGGCTGTACCCACAGCATATGGAAGTTCCAGGGGCCAGGGAAAATCTGAGCCGTAAAGACTTGCGACTGCTAGATTCTGAACTGGACCAGGCATTGAACCCACACCTCTACAGTGACCTGAGCTGCTGCAGTCAGGTTCTTAACCCACTGCCCCATAGTGGGAACTCCTGAAAAAAATCTTGATTGAATTCTTTCTGAAATTCAGAATGTTCATTGCATCCTTTGGTGGCATTTCTACAACTGGGTTAAGATTCGTTGAGAGTAATTTGGAGGCCCAGAAGTGGCAGTGGCTGACCTTCTGGCTGTGTCTCAGGAGTCTTTTCTTGGTTCAGCTTCTTGAGAGCTGGCTGAGTGGTGGTGAGTATTGGGCGGCTTTGCTCCGAGAGATGGCAGTGATCTTGAAGGGAGGCAGCATTGCTTCACCCGCCTTGGAGCCCACCCACCTTTCCACCTCCCCAGGGCTGGAGTGTCCTTTCTGTGAGCTCTCTCTGACATGCCTTCCAGCTTCCCTGCCTAATGGAAAAATCCCGCATGTGTGAGGGAGGTCCTGGCCCAAACTGGACAGCTTCTCAGAGAACTGGGGCCACCGCCACCTATGGTTGTGCTTGGCACAGGCCTGGCTGCTCTACAAAGAGGCCCACCCAGACTCCTTCCCTGGGAGGGAACAAGCTGCCTTTAACTGACTACATGTGTCACTTTGGGTGGCCCTCTCCATCCCATCCCCAGTAAAGGGTTTTACTATTTTACGGTAGCATCCTTTTTTTGCCGCAACCCTCGGTGTACGGTAATGCTTGGACCAGGGATCGAATCCAACCCACAGCTTCAACTTTTGTTGCAGCTATGGCAATTCCAGATCCTTTTTTTATTATTTTTTTATTTAATTTTTATCGTTATTTCCCTAATACAATTTTTTTTTCTGCTGTACAGCATGGTGACCCAGTTACTCATACATGTGTACATTCTTTTTTCTCCCATGATCATGCTCCATCATAAGTGACTGGACAGAGTTCTCCAATGCCAGATCCTTAATGTGCTGTGCTGCCTCGGGAATTCCAGTAGCATCCTTTTTAAAATAGCTTTGAACACCAGTCTCTAGGGGAGGTGATCATTCTTTCAGTTTACAGACTGGAACTGGAGGCTCAGCATGTGTACGTCACTTGCTCTAAGTCACACAGCTAGTGACATGCCAAGCGATGACTCCAGCCCACAGAATCCTGACTTTGACTTCATCCTCTCCTTCCTTTTCGACACGCTGGTCCCCAGTCTTGATCTAACTTAGGGGGTATGAGAGGCCAGCACTCTTTCGGCCCTGGGCCCCTTGGACAGGTATGTGCAGTTTCCTTTAAAGTTACATTTGGGAGTTTCCATCATGGCTCAGCCATTAATGAACCCAACTAGCATCCATAAGGATGTGGGTTTGATCCCTGGCCTCCTGCAGTGGGTTAAGGATCCAGCGTTGTCATGAGCTGTGGTGTAGGTCAAAGATGCAGCTCGGTCCTGTGTTGCTATGGGTCTGGCATAGGCCAGCGGCTATACCTCCAATTGGACCCCTAGTCTGGGAACCTCCATATGCTGCGGGTGCAGCCCTAAAAAAGCCAAAAAAAAAAAGTTACTTTTGCCTTCGTGGAGGCGGGTGTCACCAAGCAACCCCACAGGGACCACCTTCTGCACCACTGACCCTGTGCCAGGAGTGACCTTGTAATCATATACAAATATAGACATCTGATTACTGCCTATAGCTTACAAAGAATGTTTCTCACTTGCCATCTTATTTGATCCTGGCCACAGTGAAGGAGCCAGGTGGGTACTGTTAACCCAGCTGTGCCATAGGAACATTGAATTGCCTGGGGTTCCCTAGGTAGTCCGGGCCAGAGGTGGGCTTAGAAACCAGGCTCTGACTCCTGGCCCAGGGCTCTGCCCCAGCCCTTGAACAGATGTGTGTCAGGTTGCATGTGCAAGCTGAGAATTCCTGGAACTCTAGCTGCCGTGAGAGCCTTGGCATTTCGTTACTCATGATGAGACAAAAGGAAAGTCTCTTCTCCCACGGAAGTGAAGTCTCACCCACACTCGTGGATTTCTTTGTATCCCTCTGGTACCCAGCTGTGTTCTCAGAACAGAGCAGGCAGAGTGGAATCAAATTGCAGACAGAGCACGGCTTCCCTCCAGAATCTGTTAGGATGGAAATGTGATGCTGAACAACCACCACCAAACTGATCTTGGAAGCTCCATCTCCGACATCATTCAGTTCCTGTTTCTGTCTACCTGGGTCTCCAAATCTCCTGTGTGCTCAGAGCTGTGCCAGTTGCCAAAGAATCCAACAGGAAAAGTCCATGACTCTGTTGGGGAGGTCTCTTGTGACAGTCTTGACCATGGCCCTAACCCCAGGTGAAGGACGTGCATCCTCTGAGCCATGGTGTTCTCATTAGGAAAACAGGAAGCGCGGAAGCCCTGAGGTGGGAGGTGTGTTGAACAGAGAAGTCTGCCTGGAGGGCTGTGGGCAGCAGGCTTTAGCATCTCCTATTTGATTTTTTTCAGCGGGTCTTATTGGAGAAGCTGCTAGGTGCTAAGTGCATCCCAGGTGCTGGAGGAAGCTCCCAGATAAATGAGGGCATGGCCGTTGATGCGAGCCCTGCCCCAGACATCTCCTATCCACCGTGCCTGGCATGGTGTAGCCAGAAGGACCCCTGGGAGTGCTGCTCTAAGATGCAGATCGGTACCTCGCCGTGCAGGGCAGCCTAGAAATCTCCCCCAAAGGCCACCAGGTGACCTCTGGCCAGGAACCTGTACTTTGAATATCAGATCCATCCTGGAAGAGTGGGGGTAACCGTAGCCCCTGTCTTAGGGGTTGCTGCAATCATGACTGTGATGTGCTGAGCAAGTGCCTGGGCGGAAAAGCACGCTGTCAGGGGGGCTGCTGTGATTATAATCGTGGTTATTTCTAGCAGTCCTGCGATTTGGTCTTGAAAATAGGTGCCATGGGAACTCGGAGGAGAGATCACTGGCACTGGGAATGCTCCTAGGAGCTGGAGGGGGCCAAGGCTAGAGAAGAGGGCTTTCTAGGTGGAGGATCATGAGCTGAGGCAGGAGAGCTGAACAGCAGGAAATGAGGAGGACTCTAGGTGATGGGGGTGTCCTTTGGGTGGGGAGGAAATGGATGCGCATTCAGTGAGCTGGGCACATGGCTTCTTAACCATGGGGAAATGACACGGCCAGCCAGCTTTCTGCTTCACGGTCATAGAAAAACTTTATGACTAGAGATGATGGCATGTCCGATTTGGAAGGCAGAGGTCAGGAGGCAAGAAAGCAGATAAATGCAATGTTTATCTTGAAAAAAGTTGTAAGCGGCTTGGAAATCCCCCCTGCTCACTTCCTCCAGGAAGCCTTTTGGGACCCCCCCACCCCATTCTCCTGGACCCGCCACCACCCCAGCATCTAAACACACACTGTGTGAATGTGTCTTTGCCTTTCCTTCTGGAAGGTTGGTTCCTTGAGATCTGGGGCCATGGCCAGCCTGCCTGGTGGAGTCACAGGGGAGAGGGCTGATCCACTTGGGATGTCTAAAGTTCGTGGAGGCCTCACAGGCTGAAAAAGCTGAGGAGGATTCCCACTCAGGTCTTTTGGCCTAAATGCAGGCACTTTCCTGACGTGCTGGGACTCACTCAGATGGTGACCCCGGGTTCTGTCTAGAAGGAACTAGTGGGCACGGTTTAGTTCACTCAGTCCTGGCAGGTGGAATAGAGCCACTGTCAGAACCAGCAGGGCCCTCAGACCTCGCAAGTTCAACTCCTTCATTTCTCAGGCAAGGAAGCCCCTGAAGCAGAAGAGGTAGCGGTGCCACCCTTGTGTTCAGTCCCAAGCCCCCGAGCCTGCCCTGTGCATTCCCTTTTGATCATTAGGAAGTCACCGAGTCCCCAAGTAGGGTTTGAGCAGGTGGTGCTGGGCGTGGGACTCTGCTGGGTGTGAGGATGTTTCCTTTGCCGCTGGGAAGCCCTCCACGCTCCTGTGAGAGGTGTGGTTTATTGAGCACAGATTTTCAGACCATCTTTAGAGAGCTCCTGTAAGCTTCAGAACCCTTGGGGACATGATCAAGTGGTGATGTTTCAGTGATGTTGGAGAAGGCTCAGGATGCTGAGCCCAGTGCACAAGCATTCAAAACCAGAACTCCTTAGTAAGAGTCTGAAATTCATTCTTTCACTGTGCTCATGGTGGGTGTTGAGCCCGGCACAGTGTGTGCCCTCGAACCCACAGCAGGGGAAGATGAGCACATTGCATACAGTCCGCCATGGGACTTGCAGTTGGGGACCCAGGGAGGGGCTGTCCAGTCCACTGAGAGGGGACCATGAGAAGGAGAACAGGAGTGAAAATGTGGAGTGCCCTTCTTTCGAGAGTGTTCCTTAACAGGATCAGAGTAAAGCAAATCTGATGTTTTTTCTGCTAATAAATGGCAGTTTTGGGGGTTTTTTATAGCTGTACCTGCGGCATATGGAGGTTCCCAGGCTAGGGGTCATATCAGAGCTGCAGCCGCCAGCCTACACCACAGTCACATGGGATCTGAGCCACATCTGTGACTTACACCACAGCTCATGACAATGCCAGATCCTTAACCCACTAAGCAGAGCCAGGGATCGAGCCCGAGTCCTCATGGATACTAGTCAGGTTCTTAACCTGCTGAGCCATACCAGGAACTCCCAACAGTTCTTGATTTTGTTTGCTTTCTGCTGGCCTATGATATTTGCCAAAAAGATAATGCCCTGTTGTTGAGGGCGGGACTGGGGCCAGCAAACTCTCACCCAAGGTGTTTCACTTTCATACCAGACTAGAATTTATTTTAGGGGGACCCATTTGTCACGAAAAACCTCTCCAAAGGGGTCTGCTTAGATAATGCCTTTCTTCAGGAGGTTTTCTTCCAGTGTAGTTTGCAAAATACCAGTTTCAAACAGCCAGGTGAGGCTTTGTGCTCTTCTGACGTGATGTGGCAGTGCTGAGTCAATGCCTCATGGGATAAAAAGGCTGGTTTCCTGAGCCTTCTTTCAAGGCACAACCCCTCACACCACCTTCTCAGGGGTGCCTTCCTTGGGAGCCCTGGCCCCTTGAGTTCTGCCCTTTCTCTGAGATGCTACAGCATTTCTTCATTGGACCCAGGGCGATGCATTTCCCATTGTGCTGTGCACAGAGGAGGCCCACACTGACCGCTGGGGCCCACCAGTGACCGTTTACAGAGCTCCTAACATGGGCCACGTAAATGGGGCCACTGGGAGGAGTTATGGGTCGGGGGGCTGAGCTGAGATGCACGTCATCATATGGATGAGGCCAGGATGGGCACGGTGTGAGGGAATGGCACCTTCAGGGGTTGGGGGGGTGGCGAGGGGGGACATTGAAAGGCCGGTGAGAAGGGAGGGGAACAGCACTGCTGGATGCATCAGAGGGGCCAGGATGCTAAGGCGTGCACAGCACGTGTTTTGGATTTTGTTACTTGGGAGTCACTAGTGACCCTGGTAAGTGCAGTCACGGTGGTGGCGTGGGGGTCGAGGCCCACACAGTGAGTCCCAGAGGTAATGGGAAGCAGGGGAGGGGATGTGGAGGGCCTGGGTTACCCCTACCACTCACCTGTGCAGGTGAGTGGGGACTGGAGAGGGACCTGGGTCAGGGACGCCCCGTGAGTGGGGGAGCCTTGAGTGCTTTCTGGGGCCATTTAATAGAATCACTGGTTAAGGAGATACATGGAACCCAGGCCGAGTTTATACGTAGACTGGCCAAAAGCACCCATAAAATTCAGACCAATACACACTCAGGGCAATGGGGCAAACTGGCTATTTTGTGAGACGTGTATTGTCCAGGGGCAAAATTGCCTAGATAACGTCTGAAAATAAAAAGTTAAGGCAAGAGTTCTCTTGTGGCACAGAGGGTTAAGGAGCTGGCAGTTTCACTGCATCGGCTCCAGTTGCTGCTGTGGTGCAGGTTCAGTCTCTGGCCTGGGAACTTCCACGTGCTGCAGGCATGGCCAGAAACACACACACAAAAGGTGAAGGCATGTTGGTGTTATTAAAGTGAGAAAACACAGTTGGGTTTTTCGAATAACATCTTGAAAGGGTGTAGACTTTGGATTTAGAAAGCCTCTTGTATCTATCTCACCAGGAATTGTTGCTGTTGTTGCCTCTTTTTGTTAAGTGCCAGGCATTCCCCCAGGGGAGTAGACTTGGTCCCCAGTGAGACATGGACTTGGCAGCCCAGGCGGACCTGCCATGACTTGGAGTTGGCCAGGGGGTGTTAAAGAAAACAGCCCTCTAATCATTCTGTGCTATCTCTTTGGGTATAAGAGTGATGTATCCAACTCACCTTGAAGGTACAAGACATGGCCTCTGTCCTGGTGACATCAGTATCTAGAAGGGAAGCCTGGTGGAACGCCTGCCTTTAGGATGATTCGCATCACAGGCCAAGACAGCCCTGTGCAGGGTGGAAGGGAGGGGGCTGATAGATGGGCCCAGAGGAGGCCTGAGGCGGACAGGTTGCCCGGGCATGCTCCGGAGGATGGGAACCGCGTCCCGGGTGTGCCCCTTGATGCCACAATTAAGGAGTCGGCCTAGAAAGGTTCAGAGGCTTTCTTAGGCTTCGTCGAGGCAGCTTTGGGACTTGAACTCTGACCTCCCTTTGGAGAAAGTGCATGGAGCTGCGGTCAAGGACCTTCACCTCCCACCTGCTCTGCTGGGACTCTGTCTCTCCTGCTCTCACGTGGCATCTGTAACATAATGAATAACACAGAAGGACTTGGGTGTCCGTGTCTGTGCAGAGGCTGCGCTGCTTCCTGCAGCCCGGCCCCCTGGGTCCCGGCCGAGGGGTGGGAGGGCAGCTGGCCGGCCAGCCCCACTGAGTCACACTCTGGCGTGGGGCCCGGCGGGGATTTCCACGCGGCCCGTGTTGTCTTCTCCTGTTTCCTGTCGGGCTCTGACGCAGGCTGCCTGCCAGCGGGCGTAGGGGGCACTCCCGCCCGCCCTGTGACCCCCTGGGCCCCGTGGGCGGCCCTTCCCCACTGCAGCCCTGCCGGGGTAGGGTGCCCCCCTCCCCGCCACCCCAGGGTGGGCGGCTCCCCTGAGGCCCCAGGGAGGCTGCCCATCAGGATGGAAGGTTTTGCCGAGAGTGAGAGTTTGCTCACGGGGCAGTTTGTACTGGGCGTTGAGGGTTATGAAAGCCCAGCTTGGCCTGAAACGCCCTCTCTCTTTATCTGCTGACGAGAACATTGGTAAAGAAAACAATTTTCAGCTCTTCTGTTTATACACTTAAGAAAATGATTCCAATGGTATATCTGATTTCTTTAGGTTTTTCTAAAATAGCCATGTATCTCTTTATCTCTCTCCTTCTAGTGCTTCCGTTTCTCCATGTGAGAATATTCTGCTTTCAAAACAAAGCAAAACAACTCCACTGATGGGACCTGTATATATTCATGCATTTTTCCTCCTGAACTTACTGCATCCTGTGTACTGTGCTAGGCAGTTTGCAAATGTTATCTCAATTCTTATCACCACAGTCAAAGGCTGTGTTATGTAATATGGTAACCACTACCCACAGGTGGCTGTTTTAAGTATCAGATAATTAAATAAAACTGAGAATCCAGTTCTTCAGCCCACTAGCCACGCTTCAGGACCTCAGGAGCCATGTGTGGCCAGTGGCTACTTACATTAGACAGCCCAGAGGAGGACATTTTCATCATCACAGAAAATTATTCTAGCACGGGTCTAGGGGATGAACTTCATAGATGAGAAAACTGAGTCCCACGGAGGTTAAGCTGACTTGATCACTTAGAGCCAGTAAATGGCAAAGCTGGAGTTTAACCCATGTCTGCATTTTCTAGAGTCTCTACCCTCTTTTGTTAAAGCATTTTTTTTTTTTCCTTTTTAGGGCCACGCCCACAGCATATGGAGGTTCCCAGGCTAGGAGTCCAGTCAGAGCTACAGCTGCTGGCCACAGCCACAGCCACATGGGATTCGAGCCGAGTCCACAACCTACACCACAGCTCATGGCAAGGCCGGATCCTTAACCCACTGAGTGAAGCCAGGGACCCGCATCCTCATGGTTCCTAGTTGGATTCGTTTCCACTGTGCCACGACAGGAACGCCCTACCAAGCATTTTTTAAAGATTTTTTTTATTTTTTAAAAATTTTATTGGAATACAGTTGACTTACAAAGTTGTGTTACTTTCAAGTGTACAGCAAAGTAAGTCATATATGTATATATAGTCAGATTCTTCTTCCATATGGGAAAATTCAGATTTTCAGATTCTTTTTCCATATAGGTTATTACGGTACTCACAGAATTGAGTAAATTTCCCTGTGCTATAGTAGGTCCTTGTTATCCATCTATTTTGTAGATAGTAATATGTATATCTCAATCCCAACCCTAATTCCCCCCCACACACATTTCACCTTACAAAGCATGTTTATGATGACTGTTTCACTGGACTCACATACCAATCCTTTGTGGAATGAGCACATGAGACATTTTCATTTTACAAATAAGGAAACTGAAAGCTATACTTTTTTTTTCCTTCTTAGAGAAGAGAACTTGACCTGTAGTTTCAGGGACTCTTCAGGTAGTGCAGGGCTGCTGTGAGGGTCCATTTTCCTACCCTTCCCCTGGACCCCTTGAAGCCATGGGGGGCTGGCTTCCGTGGGTCTCCTCACCAGAGTTTGGGAATGAGCAAGCTGGGTCTGCTTTTCCCAGAGTAATCCTTTGGCCTATTTCCTAGTTGAAGGCTTATGGATGTTGGTGACCTCTTGGGGATTTTTGCCTTTTGTTAGAGCCAAAAAGAGGTCTCAGGAAATAGATACTAGTTTCAGAGCCAAAAATCCTGAGGTCCAGAGAGGTGAAGGTACTTCGAGGGTCATGCAGCCAGCTGGGAGCTGAGAGGAACTGGTTCTTAAACTTGTTTTCAAGCCAGGATTTATCTGATAATCTTAAAGTAATCACTCCATGGACAAAGCTAGTGTTTTCAGACACAAAAACCCTGCAGGGGGGTGATCTCTGTGGTCTGAGATGGCAAAGTGGGGTGGAGAAGCACCAGTCTTCAGGGGTGCACAGACCAGGGTTCAAATCCTGGCTCTGCCACTTGGAAGTTATGGGACTCAAGGCAAGGACTTCAACTTTCTGAGCTGCAGTTTTTCTTCTGTAAATCTGGGATAAAATAGCTCACTGGATTTGTTTTAAAGATGAAGTTGTAACTGGTGAGAGATTTACAATTCCTGGCATATTGTAAATGCTCATTCCGTGGTAGCCATTAATATCAGGATGATGTCATCACCTCCTTCCAGTCTAATTTTATAGCCTAAGTCCAGCACATAAGGTGCTCAGAGAGATGCCACAAAGTTGGGGAACAGGATAAACTTATTTTGAAACAGTCTTTTAGTTACATTTCCAAATAACACACTGAGTGTTTTTCTGCAACCCTTGAACTTCTTCTGATTTTAAAGTGGTAAGTCCACTGTTCATCTGGAAAGGTATAATATCTACATCCCAGAGAGTCCAGAAAGTCTAGAAACAGAGGGAAAATAGTGTATCCTGTTTTCCAACTTTTGGGATACCCTGTGGAATGAGACTGAAACAAATCACTGGAAAACAGGTTGTGGTTGATTTTATCTTCAGGCTTTTGTTCCTCTGAAAGAAAACATTGCTGGTGGCTGTCCTGGGGTGGCTAGGTGACCCGACCGACCGGCCACCCCTGCAGGTTACGTGGTTTGTTGATCTCTGTGTTGAGAATTCCCTTCATGATCTGGGCCTCAGGGACTAGATGGATCCTTTAAGGAAAGAATGTCTCATCCTTAGAGAAAACAGGCTGTTTGAGGAAGAAGAGTGGACAGATACTTTCCGGAAATATTTTCACAGGGAATTGGAAAAAGAAAGGTTTCTGGTTATCTTTGGTTAATGAGAATATTTGTAAATCAGAATGTCTCATTACTCAGTATCATGGTTGACCAGGGCTTCACCTGGGACCATATTTGGAAATTAAAGCAGGGGAAGTTTGAGCTTTGAATTTCAGCTTTCAAAAGTATACCTCCGGGTGTGACCTTGGAGCACCTCGGGAAACCTCACAGCGTTGAGCCCACACAACGGTGCATCTGGAGGGGGTGGGAGCAAAGATGTGACACGCGGGCAGCCAGGGGAAGGCTGGTGGCCAGAAAATGGCCCTGACCATGGTGAATTTCCCTGGGAGCCAGGCCTGGCCTGACCAATTCAGAAACTTCATCTTGTCGGGCCCTCAGTCCGGACTGTGGGCTCCCACTAACGAGCAAGAAGCTGAAGCACAAATCAAGCCACTAGTTGAGTTGTTGAAAAGCATAACCACTGTGAGGCTCTAAGCAGGGCGTTCTCTCCTTGCGGGCACTCCACCCAGGAAGCCAAATGGTCAGAGGCATGGGTGGGTCAGGATGAGGGCAGGAGGGAGTCATGGGAAGCGGATTTGTTGAATGGCCTGCAGCCCCAGTGGCTGGGTGCACCCCTGGGTGATGGGAAGACCTTCCCCTCCACGCTGGCCGGTGCATGCATGGCCACTACAGGTGGGTGCACCTTGCAGCCTTGGAGCTGTTTTCGCCCACTGCCCACCGCCTGCCTTCGTTCGTTAGGGACTGAGACCTGCTCCAATGTGTGTACAGGGGGCCCCTTTGAGGTGACATGGCTCATCTCTGCCTGAATCCACCATGTCTCCTAGTGGGATGGGCCTGCAGGGCCTTGGTGTTTCCCCGTCGCGGGTCCCAAGGTCCCATTGAACGCATGAACCCCTGACCTCACTGTTCCCGCCAGAGCTGGACATGTGTCCTGTGACCTGGCCACGAGCCCTCTCTTCCAGCCCACCGGAGATTAAGGCAGCAGGGACAGGATGATGTGAATTAACCACTTTTTCTGCTTTTTCGGCTTCCTCGGGCCTTTCTTACTTTAATAACTCAACAGAGACATCTGTGATGGCGTGCGTCCAGAGCGCGTGGTATTTATTTTTGATTTGAAATATGAAAAGCATTTTTTAAAAGACAACTGACTCTCTGAGTCATGCCCAGGGGAGCACACGGCCTGAAATGGGAGCCGGTGCTTGCTGGAGGGATGGGGATAATGGGGGAGGCGGCTGCTGACTTGACTGGCGCTGGGGTTAGGTCACTGCTGGGATGAAGTGCACTGACCATAAGAGCAACATGTGGGCTTGAGCTGCCGGCAGTGGGGTGATTGATTGCAGCCGCTCGCCTCACCAGGAACTCCACACGCTGGGTTCCCACAGGCTGGGACGACTGCATGGAAACCCACACACAGGCCCCTGTTGAGCAACCGCGCTTGTGTAAGAGTAGTCACGTGGGGCAGGGTGGGTTATGTGGGGGTATTTGTGTCACTGAACAGCTATGCGTTGGATGGGCAACCCCTGGGTTTCTAGGGGGCTTGCTTGTTTTTCTTCTTTTCTTCCAGTGGGTCCGCTCTCACCAGCAGCGTGGTTTAAGAATGTGTGTAACTCCATTTGTCCAGCCCTTTCTCGTTTACTGTCCAGCGGCCTTTGCATCTCATCACCACTCCGTGAGGGAGGTCAGGCCAGCTGTTATGATGCCCATTTTTTAAAAATTTATTTTGTTGAAGTATAGTTGATTTACAGTGTTGTTTCTGCTGTACAGCACAATCATTCAGTTATACGTGTGCATATATAAACACACATAGATTTTTTCATATTCTTTTCTATGATGTCTTGGGATTAACAGATGCAAACTGTTCTGTATAGAACGGATAAATAAGGTGCTACTGTATAGCACAGGAAAAGATATTCAATTATCCTGTAATAAACCATAACGGAAAAGAATGACACTCATTTTATAGATGATGGATTGAGTGTGAGTTGTGATCTTTGGCCACTGTTGCTTTAGGGCGAGTGGAGCAAGGCCAGAGCTCTGGACCCAGACCCCAGGTGCCGTGGGAGGGGGCAGGACCTCCCCCCTCCAGGCTCCTAGCGAGCTCCTGAAGATGCAGATTTTCTGGCCGCTCCCTTGATTGGGGGGTGCTCTGGGAATCTGCATTTAAGCACACTTCATGGTGATTTTTAGGAACCTTCCCGCTAAAGTGGTCCAGTGGCTCAACCTGCTTAAACCTCCCACCACTGAACCTGTATCACTCCCGAAATTCCCTTAATTTTATATTCCGTGTTTAGGGCCAGTCTTCTCTCATGGTTTGCAAGCTCCCCAGGCCAGGATCCTTCCCTGTCCCATCCATGGCTGTGTCCCCAGGACCAGGGACAGTGCCTGGAGCACAGTAGGCCCTCAATAAATATTTGTTGGTGGACTATTTTTCTGAACTCCCTGGCGAGTGTGGGAGAACCCAGGTGATGGTCTGACTGGGCTGCTCAAGTTTGCCGTCGGTGTGGCTGTGTGTGAGTCGTGTGGCCTTTCTGGGTCTCAGTGTCCTTGTCCCTGGCATGGGGGGTAAGCCTCCTTTTCAGCTCCCTGGTGGGAGTGAGATAAGCCCGCCCTGCGTGGGCTCACACACTCAGGATGTTCTGCTTGGGGTGGGCCCTCGGCAGAGGGCAGCTTGCCCTGCGAACTCCCCAGTGTCTCGGCGTGGGTGGCAGGTCATCGTGGCGGTCAGTTTTTCCACTGCCATCAAATGCCGTCCGTTTAGCTCGCAGACAGACAAGGTGTAGGACTGGACTCTGTGCCGCGGGCCAAACACGGGCCGCCTCAGGTCTCAAATCAAGACCAGACACCGGCCTAAACCCAGGTGTCCCCAACTGAGGACGCTCACCAGGGCCAGGTTCATGAATGGATGAGTAAATATTTGCCCTGTCTGAGGTCAGATGTGAACCGTCTGCCAGGCGTTTTGTTTTTTTCTCTGTCTCCTCCCTCTCGGACGGCTGCTCCTCCCCCTTTAAAAAAAGGAAATTGAGAGGTTGAGAGGTTAAGTGGCGGGCTCGGCACAGACAGCCATTGGCCAGGTCCTCCGGGCCTGCATCCTCCTCCATGAAGTCCTCCCAAACTGCCTGGCCCACCCTGACCTCCCCCCCAATCCCCCCATCCCCTGGCTCCCGCAAGGAGTGCAGCTGCAGACCGCTTCTCCTGTGAGCGAAGCCATTCCTCATCCTCCATCTGCTCCCTTCCCTTCCTAGGTGCTTGTTCACTGGGTAGTTCCTGGGTCATCATTTGTTTTTCAGGTCCTTTATACCCTGTTTTGTGTGTTCCCTAAGATGCAGGCCTGTGTCTTTTGCACCTTTAGGTCTATTCCTGGGGAGTTCCCGTTGTGGCTCAGTGGTTAATGAATCTGACTAGGAACCTTGAGGTCGATCCCTGGCCTTGCTCAGTGAGTATGGGGATCCGTTGTTGCTATGAGCTGTGGTGTAGGTCGCAGACATGGCTCAGATCCCGCGTTGCTGTGGCTGTGGTGTAGGCTGGTGCCTACAGCTCCGATTAGACCCCTAGCCTGGGAACCTCCGTATGCCATGGGAGAGGCCCTAGAAAAGGCAAAAAAAGACTGTTCCTTTGGTCTGTTTGTTTCTCGGTCTCCTCATGCACATCCATCCAATAGCATTTAGGACCAGCCTGTTCTGTGCCCAGCTCAGGGCCTTTCTCCTGAGCCCTGATGCTGAAGAAGCATCCTGTGTAAGGTTAGTGTGGATGGCTGGAGCCCCGTAGTGTGGCCTGGGAGTGGCATGGAGGCGATTTTTGTTTCTTTTATTTCATTTTTTGAAAATTTCTTGAACAGTGTTTTTTATTAACAATACAACTTGATTTTAGGGTTTTTAAAAATGATTTTTATTTTTTCCATTATAGCTGGTTTGCAGTGTTCTGTCAGTTTTCTACTGTACAGCAAAGCAACCCAGTCATATACACACACACACACGCACACACACACGTGTGTGTGTGTGTGTATATATATATATATATATATATATATACATTCTTTTTCTCACGTTATCATGCTCCATCATAAGTGACTAGACATAGTTCCCAGTGCTATACAGCAGGATCTCATTGCTTAGCCATTCCAAATGCAATAGTTTGCATCTATTAACCCCAGATTCCCAGTCCACCCAACTCCCTCCCCCCGCACTCCCCCTTGGCAGCCACAAGTCTGTTCTCCAAGTCCATGAGTTTCTTTTCTGTGGAAAGGTTTATTTGTGCTGTATATTAGATTCCAGATATAAGTGATATCATATGGTATTTGGCTTTCTCTCTCTGACTTTCTTCACTTAGTATGAGAGTCTCTGGTTCCATCCATGTTGCTGCAAATGGCATTATTTTATTATTTTGTTCTTTTCTATGGCTGAATAGTATTCCATTGTGTATGTATACCCCATCTTCTTAATCCATTCATCTCTTGATGAACAGTTAGGTTGTTTCCATGTCTTGGCTATTGTGAATAATGTTGCAGTGAACATATGGGTGCATGTGTCTCTTTTAAGGAAAGTTTTGTCTGGATATATGCCCAAGAGTGGTATTGCTGGGTCATATGGTAGCCTTGTATTTAGTTTTCTAAGATACCTCCATACTGTTCTCCATAGTGGTTGTACCAGCTTACATTCCCACCAGCAGTGCAGGAGGGTTCCCTTTTCTCCACATCCTCTCCAGAATTTGTTACTTGTGGACTTATTAATGATGGCCATTCTGACTGGTGTGAGGTGGTACCTTGTGGTAGTTTTGATTTGCATTTCTCTAATAATCAGTGATGTTGAACATTTTTTTCATGTGCTCATTGGCCATCTGTACCTCTTCCTTGGAAAAATGTCTGTTCAGGTCTTTTGCCCATTTTTCAATTGGGTTTTTTTTTTTTGCTGTTGAGTTGTATAAGTTTTTTGTATATTTTAGAGATTAAGCCCTTCTCATTTGTATCATTTGAAACTATTTTCTCCCATTCTGCAGGTTCTTTTTTTTTTTTTTTTTAATGGTTTCCTTTGCTGTACCAAAGCTTGTCAGTTTGATTAGGTCCCACTGGTTTATTTTTCCTTTTATTTCTGTTGGCCTTGGGAGACTGACCCAAGAAAACATTTGTATGGTTGATGTCAGAGAATGTTCTGCCCATGGTCTCTTCTAGGAGTTTGATGGTGTCTTGTCTTACATTTAAGGCTTTAAGCCATTTTGAGTTTATTTTTGTGCATGGTGTGAGGGCGTGTTCCAGTTTCATTGATTTACACGTGGCTGTCCAGTTTTCCAAGCACCGCTTGCTGAAAGGACTGTCTTTTCCCTGTTTTATGTTCTTCCCTTTGTTGAAGATTGACTGTAGGTGTCTGGGTTTATTTCTGGGTTCTCTATTCTGTTGCATTGTCTGTCTGTCTGTTTGGGTACCAGTACCACACTGTCTTGATGACTGTGGCTTTGTAATATTGAGGGAGATGATTTTTAACGGGGCTGGAGCTTTTGCAACTTAGGGCTGCTCAGCCTTGCTAAGGAGTTCCTCTGAAAAAATACCTCATCAGGCTCTTTGCTGTTCCCCAGTTCTTTAGACTCAGGTTTCCACCTGCACCCTGGCCAGGAAGTTCATTGGCAACAAGTTAGAATCCTCCTTTCCCTATCACTCACCCCTTTTAAAAAGTGACTCATTCTGAGCTAACCCAGCCTGGGCCCAGACGTGGATAGGGTTATGCATGGACTCTGTGTGGTGGTGTGTCATTTCTGGCTTGCTGGGAAATCCTTTGGTGTTGGGAGTGGGAGGATGGGAGGCAGAGTGTCGCTGGGACTGGAGTGCTTCCAGGATATGTGTGATATAGAGGGGCGGGGGCTGTGTGCTTTGTCTCATGGAACGACAGAGAAGAAGCTGGACTTGGAGTCAAGAACAGCCTAGGTTTGGGTCCCAGCTATAGCCCATGACCATCCAGTAGCCTTGAACAAGTCACTCAGCCTTTCTGAGCTTCATTTCCATTGTCTGTAAGATGTGGTCCCTGTAAGGATTAAATGAGCTGGCGTGTGTTTTTACCCACCACCAGGTTCCTGGTGCTTGGTGACTGCTTGACCACTTTTAAAGTCTTAAGATGTTATTCATCAGATCCCTAAAGAGTATTTCGGTACATACCTTGAACACTATCTGTTTTAGGGGGGAAAAAGGAAGAGCCAGCAGGCCTTCTCTCTCCAGAAGGAACTACAAGTCTAGATAGGAAGAGAATAATGCCCACAGCACTGAAGGCTTAGCATCCTAGAGCAGTGCTTTCTGATAGGAAGACAGTGCATGCTACATGTATAATTTGAAATCTACTAGCCACATTAAAGGGTGAAAGAAAAAAGTGAAATCAGGAGTTCCTGCTATGGTGCAAAGGGATTGGCCTCATCTTGGGAGCTGGGACGCATGTTTGATCCTGGCCCGGCACAGTGGGTTGAGGATCTGGCATTGCTGTAGCTGTAGCTTAGGTCTTGACTGCAGCTGGGATCTGATTCCTGGCCTGGGAACTCCGTCTTCCACAGGGTGGCCGAAAAAGAGAGAAAAAGGTGAAGTCAATTTTAAATAATTTATTTTATTGAATACAAACGTATTCAATATCAGGGTTGTTAATGAGACAATTTACATCCTTTTAAAAATCATACTGTCTTCGAAGTCAGCACGTTCTGTCTACTTACAGCATGTCTTGCTCCAGCGTGGCCATTTCAAATGCTCATTTGGTGTGTGAGCCTGGTGGCTGCCTTACTGGACAGCATTGCTTTAGGATTTACTTGTTAGGTCAGCTCCCATCCCCTACATTTTGGAGGGCATCATTGCGGTCACAGGGCGGGGTATGACTTTACTGTGACAGCCACTGAGGAGCAGAATGGGGCTAGGGCTCGGGTCTCCTTATCACTGGGAAGAGGGGATACTTGCATTTGCTCAGTGTCTGGGCGTCCCAGGCGCTGTGGTAGACATTCCACCCTTGTTATTCCACTGAATTCTTGCAGTAATAACCTTGTGTGGTAGACGGTTAGCATGTGCATTTTTACAGCGGAAGCAACAGAGGCCCAGAGAGGCCAAGCAACTGACCCAAGGCTGCACAGTCAGGGGTGGTGATGGAATATGGACCAGGGCCTTCTGACCCCAGAGTGTTCCATTCACCTGTCTGTTCTTCCCTACACAGAGAAAGAAAATTTGCAGACAGCGTAGTATCTAGGCCAAGTTCTCAAGGAAAGTTCCAGGGCACAGGAGCAGCACTGTGGCTGGCTTATTCAACAGGGGCTTCAGGACATCGATAGAGAAGGCCTGGGTCTGCTTTGGTAGAGATGGTGTGTGTGTAAAAGCAGTATTCCTTCTATTCACAGGTTCTTAAGCCAGTGAGGGGGAGGGGCAGGGCTGGTGGTCGCTTGTGGAGGTACGTGGTGGGGGTGGGGAGCCAGTGAGGGGCAGTGATTGTAGAGGCCAGCACGCTGGGCCCTGCTCCCGCTGCCACCTGGGAATGCCGAGCACTTCAAGAGGCTCCAAGCAGCTGAGACTTGCTGCTTGGAGAAACCCCAAGAATTTGGGGAGGCTGGGATTGAGCAAGTTCTCGAATGCATGCGTGCGTTCATGCCGTCACTCGCTCACCAAATATTTATTGAATACGTGCTCTGGGCCTGAATTGCTAGGTGTTGCCTTGTCCTGCATGATAGTGCCTTTTACCTCTGATGACCCCGCCCATCAGCATGACGAGGCACACGGCGACCCTGTGAAGCACTGGCATTGTCCCCATTTCACCAGTGGGGGCTCCAAGAGGAATGATCTCATGCACGAGCTCAAGTGGCTACTGAATGGAGAATGTAGGACCTCAGAACGAAGGGGTTTTGAGTGATTTGTCCATCTTTCTGTGTGTCCAGCCACCAGGCAGTCATTGAGCTCCTTTTTGCCAGGCATTGAGCTACATTCCCAGATTTCTTGGGGGTTGTTTGCGATGTGTTTGTTTTGTTTTTTCTTTGAGCGCAATCCCAAAGCTACCAGATGCTGACTCCTGTGTGCTAGGCACTGCACAGGTTGCTGGTCACTGTGGACATCAGGGATCTGTCTCAGAACCTTGATTTAGCTGCCGCACCTCCCTGCTTCTCTGTGACCAGTGTCCACCTCTGGTCCCAAATGAAGCACGGCCTGCCCCTGTGTCTTGTCTGGTCTTCAATTTTACCAACTTAAAATGGGGAGCAGGATGGCCAGTTCACCGTCCGCAGAAATCAGCTGGCCAGGAGACGCTGCTCCTTTAGAAAGCTGCCTGGCTAAGAAAGCTGGGTGACATGAGAGGGTGTGCGAGCCCCATCAGGGCACGCCTTTGTCCTTCCCACCTGGCACTCTTCCCTCCTTAGACATGGCAAGCTCGGGGTGTGGTCCTCTTTGAGCATCGCAGCCCACAAGTTGCCAAGAGCCTAGCCCAAGCTGCTGGCCGTCTGAGAGGTCCCACTCTTTAGAGACCTGGGCCTTCATGGCAGGAAGGTATCTAGCCAGCTGGTCACTTTCTAAGGGGGGAGCCAAGTCCTAGAGAGCCCCCGCTGTATAGACTTTGCATCACACATACTTGAGCATGTGTCTCCTTCCCTGCCTGCTCAGCATGTTCCTGGCCTGGGAACCTCAGCCTGAGCCTCACAGTGCTTCTCAGGATGTGGATTCTGAGGATTAAACACTTGCTGGATGAACGACTCTTCCCCAGCTGCCCTGCAAGGGGGCTCCTAAAGGAGCAGCCTCCCCGTGTGCCCTTTCCTGAGATGCAAAGTCCAGGAACAGTTACACTGCAGGGTGTCTGGCGCCCCTGGGAATCTGATGTCCTTCCACAGGCAGGAGGGAGGAGATCAGTCTCGGGAAGTGGAGGAGCATCGTGGGGAGGCCCAGTTCAGGGCCCTGCACCTGCACTTATTTGCTGCGTGACTTGGGGCAAACTCCTGTGACCATATCGAGGAGGAGGGTCTCACCAACAGGCTTGGGTTATTGTTGCCCTTGTAGAACTGTTGCGTGAATCAAATGACAATGCTGGGAGTTCCCGTCGTGGTGCAGCGGAAATGAATCCGATTAGGAACCATGAGGTTGCAGGTTCAATCCCTGGCCTTGCTCAGTGGGTTAAGGATCCGGCATTGCTGTGAGCTGTGGTGTAGGTTGCAGACATGGCTCGGATCCTGAGTTGCTGTGGCATCGGCCAGCAGCTATAGCTCCAATTAGACCCCTAGCCTGGGAACCTCCATATGCCATGGGTGGGGCCCTAAAAAAATAATAAATTCCAGTGCTGAATAACTGGCAAGCAAGACTTACATGTAAGATGGGCTTGTGTGTGTGTGTGTGTGTGTGTGTGTGTGTGTGTGTGTGTGTGCGCGCGCGCGCGCATCCACAAGGTGCTCACCCCCTCTGTTCATTCCCCTAAGACAGCCCTTTGTATCATCTTTCCTTCCAATAAACTCCTCCTCGAGCTGAGCAGAAATCAGCCACCCTGTAACACCTGCTCCACCCTTTAGAACAGCCCGCCTTTTGTCCTAAGGACATTCTGCTCTGTCCCCTCAGACTTGTCCTCCGTGCCAAGCATCATTAGCTTCCTCATCTGTCCCTCCTCTGACCCATGTTTTGCACCTCCACAACTTTCTGTTCACTCTCCTTTAAATACTTGTCCAGCTCGTTGATGGCCCAACCCAGTGTCACACACAGGATGGGATGCAGTAGCCTAAGTAGCAGAGACCATGGCTCCCTGGCATGGGGTCTGCGCCTCCCTCCAGCCAGACCGTTGTGACAGTGTGACTCTATGGCAGGGTGGCAATTGCAGAGCTGCTGGTGGGATTGGGGAAAGCCCTCCTGGACCGCTTAGCTTCTTGCCAGAGAAAAACCATGTCCTACTCAGCCCAGGCTTGTAGCTGTCATCCTCTACACTCTAACATGAGTTTGCTCCAGGTGCCAATATTGTATTGCTGGGATTTTTTTTTTCCAGAAAAAAACTTAATTGGAAATTTTAATGTATTTTTGGAGGGTGGGCTGTGTTTCCATTTGCCTCTAAAAACAATGAGAAGGAAAACAAAGTATAATCTTACTGCCAGAAATTATGGGGCCAGCTCTGAAATTAATTCACCAAGTCATTAGGATTTTCCATTCGCAAACCCAAAAATGAATGTCAGTGCAGTTCCTTGTAATTAACTACAAATTAGAAAAGAGTTAGGAGGACTTTTAGAGACCAGAACATAAAACTAGCAGAAGCAGATGGGGGTGTGTGTTGGGGACGGGGGTTGTTACCCAGGACTTGCTCTGGTTTTCATTCGAAACAGTGAATTTGGGAGAGCAAAACAGACTCAAATATTCCCCAGAAGAGAGCTCTTGCCATCAACTTAAAGGCTGGGCAGAGATTTTTGGTACCATCTCTTCTAACCTTTTCATTTTCTGAATGAGGCAACTGAAAGATTCAGGGAGGGAAAGCTACTGCTCAAAGTCACACAGCCAGGAAGGCCAGAGTTGGGGCCAGAGCCAGTGCCCCGGCTACCGCTGCCTCTACCTCTGCCTCGGGGGAGCTTGTCTGCTTGAACCTTTCATGTGTAGCACCCAGCCTGGGCTCCTTGTTAGAGTGGAGGGAATGGAGCAATCTGATCAGAGCCACCCTCTTCTGCGCACATGGGTCTGATGTTTGTAGTGGGATCTCCTCCTGCACGTCCCTGAGCTCAGATGAACTGGGGCTTTGGTGTCATTGAGCCATCAGAGGCCTTTTGAAGTGCTGTTCCCCAGCCCATCCTACTGAAGCCCTGTGATGGCATCTCCTGTGGTCGCATGCACGCATGCGTGTACGTGTGTGTTAGTTTCACCCACAGACCCCGCATTGACAGAGCAGCTCTAAGAAAGGCTACCTCTGAGAGTTCCCTGTGCCTGCCTTGTTGTTTTTCTTATGAACCAGATGCCTGGAAGGGTGGAAGGGACCCTTCCCTCAAGGTGCTCAGCTCCTTCCTGGGTGGACACTCAACTCCACCTCCGCCTTCTGGGCTTCCTCTTCTCCACTGACACCAGGTGCTGTGGGCTGTGTGAGGCTGCTAAAGGCACGGCTCCTGCCTTCAAAGAATCTGAAGTTTGCAGAACGCCCTTATAGTTCAGTGGGATAAGAAGCCAACGTAGCATCTGTGAGAACATGGGTTCGATCCCTGGCCTCGCTCAGTGGGTTAAGGGTCTGGTGTTGCCCTGACCTGTGGTGTAGGTCACAGACATGGCTCAGATCCGGCATGGTTGTGGCTGTGGTGTGGGCCAGCAGATGCAGCTCTAATTCGACCCCTAGCCGGGAAACTTCCGTATGCCTCAGGTGCGGCTGTAAAAAAAATAAAATAAAAAGAATCTGAAGTCCAGGTACCTAGAGAAACTGTATTTACTTGGGGTTGTTAAGAACCATTATGCTGATGATAAATATTTGCCCATGACTGTGCCAGGCCCTGATAAGAGCTGTAGGTGTGTTATTGCACCCAACCCTTGTGGTGACCACATGAGATAGAGCTGTGATACTGTATTTTACAGACAAGGAAACGAAGGTTTAAAGAGGTGATGTTTAATGAGCTTGTAGGCTGGGGAGGAGATGGAGCCCAAGCTTTCTGCCCTTCAGAACCTCCCAGAGTCCTGATGGGGAAGATGTGTCCCGGGTGACACTGTGCTGGGAGCTTACTGTGGGAGAGGTGCTGGGGATGGAGCTGGCCTGGCCTTGGAACTGCAGAGACAAGATTGTGGGGAAGGGCCGTGTTGGGGGCAGTTTCCTGGTCCTGTGCCTCTGCAGTCTGCCCTCTGGCCCTATGAGGGTGACAGCTTGGTTGGTAGAGGAGAGAAGGGGATCCCACCGAGGGTAACCCCAGCTGAGGGTAAGAAATCCGGGCCCCAGTGAGTCCCTCTTAACCCTGCCCTGCCCTGGGGGTCCAGGAGGCAGCCCCGGGCCCTGCCAGCCTCTCTCAGCCCTCCTTGCTGACTCTGTGACCTTCGGCCAGGGGTAGGCCCTTTGGAAATTCAGTGTCCACCTCTGGGAAGGGAAGAGGTCACACTTTTGTTGTTAAGATTAGATGAGTTGAACCCCAGACTTCTTGCAGAGTTCCTGGTACCAAGTAGGCCAGCTCTAAATAAGACTTTTCATTTTCCCTTCCACTCATTTGTTTAAAAAACATCACCAGCTTTTCCCCCCAAATGCTAACAGAAGTTTTAGAAGACAAGAGACAAGTTAATATATTGTGTATATACTCTCCAGCCAAGAATTCCCTGAGTCTTTACATACCAGAGGACTTTGAACTTTGATTTTTTCGGCTGGCTCTGTGCTGATTCAGACACCCTCTCCAAGCCGCCAGAAGCAATTCCTTGTCTTGGTCTAGTGTTGTTGGGGTTTTGAGTGTGTGTTTTTATTGTATTATAAAAATTGGAAACATATATAAGTTACAGGTAAAATGATAATTTGCACATGGACCTTCTCTTGGATATAACAGATGTTAATATTTTTCCGTATTTACTTCAGATATCTATAATGTCTTATTTCTTCACTAAAAAAGAAAATCCTGAAATTGCTCTGCCGAAGGCCTCCTTTCACCCCACCCCCTTCTCATTCTTCTCTGTCCCTTCTTACCGCTATTTACTCTCTTGAATTTGATGTGTGTCTTTCCCCGCTAGGATTTTGTAGCACATTGTTTGTAAGGCCAAGTAACCCCATCGGTATGCGTTTGAACCACCAAAAGATCAGCACTGGGGGGAAGACGCCTGACTACCCAAGGCCAGGGCAGCAGCTTCAGAGAGAGAACAAATCCACACGCTCCCCAATGGATATTTATGTGAAATTCCCCAATTATAAATCCATTGCTTTGGACTTAAAACGTGAGCCTCACCCCCATGCTTCATTGCAAATAAATTTGCTCTTGTGCTATCTGAGCTTCCAGGGTCGTCTGGACCTTTCCTGCGAGTAAATACATCCTAGAGTTGGTTATTCTTAGAGCAGGTGTTTTGGCTTTTTTCTTGAAGGCTCCTTCACCCTCCTGTCCCATTGTAATGGTAATATATACTTATCATAGAGACTTTGAAACCTACAGAGAAGATGAAACTCTCTCACTGCCCTTCTGGCTACCACCCCACAGAAGTATTTCCTTTCTTCCCCCTTGGCTGCGCTCCCCACCTCCTCAACCAGGGTAAAGAATTAGAGGTCACGGGGTCCCCTGAGTAGGCCCGACACCACGGTCTCTTAGGGTCTCCTAGCAGGCAGGCCCTGCACCTGTCTGGTCCATCCTCCGTTTATAAGAGGGTGTGTGTCTCCAAGGTGAGAGAAGCAACCACCTGCCTAAGATCAGGTGAGGTCAGTGGCCTGGTTGGGACCAGAAGGCCACCTCCTGGTGGCCGAAGGTGTTTTTCCTATCATGTCTGCTCTTCATGCTAGGGTCCAATCCTCCAAGGGTCCTGGCCCTAACCTAGGCCTGATGACAAGGGTCCAGCAGAGGGGAGGGCTCCTGCCCCCACTTCAGGGAGATGGGCAGGTAGTCACAGACAAGGCATTTTCCTGGACTGGACCTTTGACCACCTTGCCTGAAAAAGTCTAGGACATTTTTCAATTAACCGTTGTAAACTGACAGCAAGCCATTCCATCACCTCTCCCGTTTTCTGTGCCCCACAGTTAATCTGTCCCTGACGTCTTTCTTGGTTTTTTTGTTTTGTTTTTTTTTTTAACTGAAATTGTTTTTGTTCACTATCCTTTTCTATGTGTATTTTATAACAAAACTTGCTTCTGTTTTTGCTTGCTTGCTTGCCATTGGTACTGATTTTAGCTTCTGCCAGTTTGGAATTTTCTTATATGCCATTATTTCCACCAAGTTTAATATTCCCAGGTAAAATTTTGCATATATGAATTATTGGATTTTTTTTGCCATCAAAAATTTTTAGTCAGTGATTTTCATTGCCTGCAGTTTTAGCTGCTTCAGGTTGTATTTTGTGCTGAATGTTTTTCTCTAGAGCCTGTTTTTTCTCCCAGGTTGACTTTGCAGTTTTTCAGTGTTGCCACTTCACTGTCGATCATCCACAAACGTTTCGGGTGTGTGATTATAGCCATTACTGGTTTTGTCTGGGATTATTTCTCTCAAGTCAAATATTTCTTGGTCATCTGGTCAGAAGGCCCATTGGGGATCAGAATGACAGGTCAAAATGTCTTCTTTCCTGGAGAGTTTGAAACAAGCTTATAAAGTACGATTCTCCCTCTGGATTTCTCCTTTTGGGGTATCGCCAGCACTTTTAGCGACAGAGAAAATGGGAGCTCTTGGGGGTCAAACCTCTCCTAGGAAGGGCCAAGCGGTCTCCATCCCCAGATTTCTTGCCCTCTGTCCTGTGACCTCCCAAGTTCACCAACACACATGACCTGCGCTCTGGGTGAACATGGAAGGGGCAGCTCCAGGCTGGTGTGCTGGGAAGCTCAGTGGATGGGGCTCAGAAGGCCTGCACAGGGACAAGACCCCTCTAGGTCCCCTCTCCTGTATGGGCTGGTCTCCCTGGCGGTCCACAGGGTTTCTGGCTGGAGAAATGTGACGTCTTCCAGCTTCATCCTTCTCTGGGTGGGGATGCAGAGGGTTGGGATGTCAGGAAGCGGCTGTTCCTGCAGGAAACCCCCTGTGTGGGTGAAGCAGAGGCATTGCTCACAGCCTTCTGCTTGAGTCCGGTCCCTGGGCCCTGGCTCCCCCGCATGACACCAGGGCTGAGTGGCTACCACAGCAGAATATAGGAAGAGAGCCTGCTGGCCAGGGCTGCTGTTCATTCTTTCCAGTCGTGTCTGCTCTGGGTGGCTCCCTGAGAAAATTGCACCCAGGGGAACCTGGGCTCATCTGTGTAAGTAAACATCCACCTCCCCTCAAAGGCAAAGCCCCTGCTCCGCTTCTCCCGGCAGCTGGAATGCTGCTCTGTGGGTCTGGGTTCTGTTCCTCTGTCCGGCCTTCCTTTGATTTCTTGCCGTCTCCTTCAATTAGGCCTGTGACTGTTTTCAAATGGCCATTTGTATATACAAGTCATGTTGGGCATCATAATTTGTGTTTGTCTAGATCAAGAAAAGCAGCCCTGGCCAGAGGCCAGCTGAGAATTTATAAATACCCTTCAACCACGCCCCTCCCCACAAGATGTTCAAACTCCATCCCATTAACCCTCCAAACCAAAGCTGTTGGCTGACTTGATCAGGGAAAATGTAAGAGAGCATTTCTTTTGCTGTGTTCTCTCTATCCTTTCTGTAGAGTTTGATCAGTGCTGAAGCAACTCTAGCTGATTTCCCAGCCCACTTCAAAGTCTGAGCCCTTCCCTGTGTCTCTGGAGAACATTATCTTGGAGGGATTGAAGTGTTGGGAATCTGTTTAGATGCGGAGGGTGCCTTAATATTAGCTCAGGCGTATCTGAGGCAGGCAGTTACCAAAGGAAACCTCGCAACAGATTTGGGTTGCAGTGACTCCTAGGAGATGCCCACTTTGGAAAGGAAGAGGGTTAGGGATTTTAAGTTCACATGGACCTTAAGAATTTTAAGACCCAGATTTTCTTGTTTGCTCCCATTAGGGGAAAAAAAATAAGCCTCAGATGCCTTGTGATATCTAGTTATGTCAGGTTTTCATATAAAATGTCAAGACAGCAATATTGGATTTCCGGCCTCGCCTTTCCCCTCTCGCATATGGTCTGCTCTTGCCAGAATTTTTATTAGGGGGAGGGAGCCATTCTACTACCCTCCTCCCTCAGTGAAATCGTTCCCTCTTGAGCCTTTAACCCTTTAAAGATTGGGAAGGGAACACTTTGGTTTTAGGGTTAAGTATAAAGCTTCCCTGTTGGCCTCGGCTGGAATCCTTAAGAATGTTGCAGCCTGGGTCCCAGAGCTGGCTGGGTGTTCCCATTACCTGCTTCCCTTCCTGTGGCTGTGTCTTCGCCAAACATCCCCTAAAGCAGGGAACTTCCCCCAGGGACGCTAAAAAGCCTCCAAAATGTTGGGTAACTAGATATTTTTTAAAACTCTGGCTCACATTTACTCTAAGGTTTGGTAAGTCTTTCTCTCTGTAGGCATGAGTGGAAGCTGTGTTCCCGGCTCTGACAAGTTAATGCGTTTGACTCAAGAGGGTAGAAGATTCTGGAAGAGATAGTAAGTGCAATCTGATGACTTGTCTCACTATGAAAGCTGCCATTTTCCCTTCCCTATGCCCACCGAAAGTGGGGGTGAAGGATAGGGTGGCCTTAGTTGACCCTTTGACCTCAGGCAAGGGAAATGGTACCTGGAGGTGGGATTGGTAATTAGATTCCTTTTTCTCTTTCTTCTCTGTTCTCTCGACCTCTGCCTATTCCAAGTGTAGGCCCAGCCATCCCCCCCAGCCTTCCCTGTCACTCAGGACTGCAGGCCCTCTGGGGCTGGCCACTGCCATCAGCTCCGCAGGGTGTTTGAAAGGCCTTTGGGAAGAGAACCCCACTGGACTTCTGACATCGTCAGCTTGGGAAGCTTTGTAGAGAGCAGGTGGTCTTGCTTCTGAGGGCTTTGCCTACAGAATCCTTGGGGTTGGCCAGGCAGGTCTAGAGCTGGCAGGGGCTCTGGGTGGTTGTACAATTTGTTACCCAAACCGGGACTCTGAGCGTGAAAGGGGATGCCGCTAATAATGACACTAGGACATGAGGGATGAAGCAGTTGTGCGGTTGCTCTGCAAAGACCAGTCCCTGGGCCCTCAGGTTCTGTTTTGCTTTATACGGACTGATGCTCCCCCGCTGAGCCCAGGCCAGAGGGACAACTTCAGAAGCCCTCGGGGACAGGCAGAGGGCTGGAAGATGGGGGCTGGTGTAAAGACAGAGCGGACTGGAGGACTCGTCCCCGTCCAAAGGGACATCGGTGACCCAGCACCAGCCACGGTTGCCAGCTCTTCTGATTCTTTTTTCAAGAGAAGCCCCCAATCTAGATTTACATATGAAATCCCCAGCTTTTAAAAAGTTGGCAATGAATTGAAAAATTTAAAAAACACTGTGTAGGCCAAGCACAACATCTGTGGGCCGCTGCCTGTTTTTGACCTCCGGCCCAGGCCCATTAGTTGGTGGCTCTCGTGTGTGTCTCTGAATTCCGGCAGCGGGAAGTTTCTTCCGGAAGTGGCCCAGATTGACCATGAGTAAAGCGGGGAGGAGGGCGCTTGCCTTGACTTCAATGGGGCATTCATCTGCACAATAAATAAATATTGTGCACCTGTTCTGTTCAAAGCACCTTCTCTGTTACGCCGTGTTGTCTGTGTAACATTCGGGGACGGCCGTGTTACTCAGGCTGAGAAATCCTTTGTCGTGTGCTGTTACCGGTCTGAGTCTTTCCCCTGGGATTATCACCAGGATGGATGTATTGGCTGAAGTCTCAAGGGGGGATGTGGGGCAAGGAGATCCTGGGGTCCTGATCTCAGGGGGATGTCAGCTGAACACAGAAGTCCCCAGAGGAGAGTGCTCCTCCGAGGAAAGACCTGGGAGTGAGGGCCTGGAGCCCTGCAAGGTCCCTGAAGGTCACGCTAGGGCTGGGAGGCAGAAACCACTGAGGAACGGACTGCATTCAGCCCTGCCCATGGCAGAACTTTCTAACAGAGCGCTGCAGTGTCAGAGGTTGTTGGGTTGGAGAGCCTCTAAACTGGTCTTTCATTATCCAGAAAATCTGATACCTTGAGGCCACCTCCTGCACACCCACTTGACTCCTGGGTCTTATTAAACTTCTTTTCTGGTTCATGGCTCTTATTTCTGATGGTTTCCCAGCAGCTATTTGTACCCTCTGGCAGTTAGGCTTGGGGTCAAGAGCCCCAGAAAAGCCACTGCAACCCTGATTAAAACAGATGCACTTGACATGGGGCTGAGAGGAGGTGGAGGTGGGGAGGTCACAGTGCTTGAAGAATCCATTCTTGATGCTAGGAAATGTCGCTTACATTTCCCGGTCTCCTGCACCATGAATTTTAACCCACAGGATGGCTTGAAGCAACCATGGCACAGAGAGGTTGAGTAACTTGTTCAAAGCCACATAGCTGGGCAAGGATGAACCCAGTCCTGGACCAGGTAGTTGTTGTCCACTGTTCTCTTACCTGCTACCCTGAACTGTTCAATTTGTAATTTCCATTTTTTTGTGTGTGCATTCTTCCACTTGTCTTTTTTCCCCCTATTGTTTCAGGACTATCAGTATTCAAATGTTTAACAGCTAGGTTTTTTTTTTTTTTCCCCTGTGCACTTGGCCAGAAGTAGAAATTCATCACCACCTGTGAACATTTACTGAGCCTGCATGGTTTGGGTGGAATTATACTAGAAACGCTTGACCCAGGGGCTGGGTTGGCAATAAACTAGGTCTTTCTGCAGAACTTTTGAGGACAAATCACCAACAGGTTGAAAAGAATTTCCTTCAGGAATGGTGACACTCTATTTTTCACCTGTTAATGCTGCCCCCCACCTTTGCTTCCCCCCAAGTGTCAATCTTAAGTGTACTAAGTGCTTTTTCTGTTCAGCGTGTCCTAGATAAGCGGTTCCCACATGATGTGCCATGTTATGCAGCCCTCTCACCCTTAAATCTCAGATTTCTTGATGGGCAGAGGGTTAACAACTGCCTTGTTTTGGAATAGGAGGCTGGAATTGGGGAGTCTGGAGGGCTGAGTGACTGTAGAGGCTGCTGATGTCTTAAGACATTTGAAAATCAGTGAGCCTTGTGATGCTGGTAGAAGGACCCCTGCTGTTCGCCAGGTGGCCCACCACGCTGATCATGAACACAAGCCTGCGAGTCCGTGTGCAGGAGGGAGCTCGGTGTGCAGCACACCCAGCAGTTTGCTCCTGGGTTTGGAAAACCCCTCATTTCCCCAGTGTTGTCCATTTGGTCAGTGGGTCATTCCTGGCTAGACCGAACGCTGTGCCCCGGTCCCTGCACCACTGCAGAAAGAGATGAGGGTCTCGTGTACAATTTTTTCTTCGATGCCAGCTGATGACCTGCTTTGGGATGCTTCTGGGCTTTGCATTGATGAACAGTCGTTGTGAGTCATGTCAGCCCAGAGTGGTACTTTTTGCATGATCACATCATGGATCTGTGCACACCTCTGTGTGAATAACTAGGTAGCTAATTTTCAGTGCAGTCTTAATTGTGTGTATATGCCATACCTTTTTAGAATGTTCATGCATTCATTATGTATTCACATGTCAATACTGGCTCTTTTTAGTTTGTCATGCAATCAACAGAGGAGACAATCTTTGACACAGTCTTTTGGAGCTGTACGTCACGGGCCCTTTTCCTGCTTTACTGCATTTTATTAAAAGAATTTTTTTTTTTTTCAAAAAAGTAAAGCAAGGATTTATTGAACCCCAGTGTACTCTCAGGAGGGAGAATGGGTAGGCTTAGGTCAGCTGCTGCCCTTTGCTACGGCACATGGAGGTTCCCAGGCTAGAGGTTGAATCTGAGCTGCAGCTGCTGGCCTACGCCAGAGCCACAGCAACGCAGAACCGAGCTGCGTCTGTGACGTACACCACAGCTCATGGCAATGCTGGATCCTTAACCCACTGAGCGAGGCCAGGGATCGAACCCACGTCCTTATGGATACTAGTCGGGTTCGTTACTGCTGAGCCACAAAAGGAACTCCCCTTTTACTATATCTTAAAATCAGGCTTTTGATAACTTTACCATCATAGAGTTTAGGGTTGTTTTTTTTTTTTTTAATTTGTATTGAGATATAATTGACATGCTGTTGAAAGCATGCAATTTGATGAGTTTCACATCTATACATACCTGTGAAACCATCAGTGCAATTGAGGTAAAATGAATCTGTCCATCAACAGTTTGCTTCTGCCCCTTTAAACTTCTGCCCTATGGTTTGCCTGCTGCCTGCCTCTCAGTCCCCACGCAACCAATGATCTGTTTTCTGTCACTATACATTAGTTTGAATTTCCTAAAATTTTATAGTGATGGAATTATACAGGCTGTACTCTTTGAGGTGGGGGGGCACTTTCTTTCACTTGGCATACTTATTTGCAGATTCTTCTATGTTTTTGTATGTCGCAATCATGCATTCCTTTGTATGGCTGGGTAATGCTTCATTGTATGGCTGTAAACACAGGAGTTTTGATCTTCACGTTTCAATAAGCAAAGAATTTTAGCTAAGAATGTCAGAAGTAAGTGATCCATGTAAAAGATTGTGTCAGAGGGGAATTTGTACCTTTGTAGTTTCTTTTTGTTTTAAAAATTTTTTATGGAAGAGTGTCTTTTAAAAAAACAAAAACCTTGGAGTTCCCATTGTGACTCAGCGGTTAATGAACCCGACTAGTATCCATGAGGACGCAAGCAACTCCTGGCCTTGCTCAGTGGGTTAAGGATCCAGCGTTGCCGTGAGCTGTGGTGTAGGTTGCATACGTGGCTCGGATCTGGTGTTGCTGTGGCTCTGGTGTAGGCCGGCGGCTACAGCTCCAATTAGACCCCTAGTCTGGGAACCTCCATATGCCACAGGTGCAGCCCTCAAAAGACAAAAAATAATATAATAATAAAAAAATTTAAAAATCTGTTTTGAAAGAGCAAATCTTTGTTTAGAGTACATTTGTTCCTGAATTTTCACTTAATTAAATCAGCAATTATTTTGTGTTTCCTCTTGGCACTTGTGAGCACAGAAGGACTTCACATCACAGCTAGCAGGTGACCTGCTTGTGCAGGTCCAACGTCTTACATGTGGCAGAGCAGGGGTGCCTTTAGAACTGTGCCGTCTTGCCTTCCAGTGTCTTCTTGGGGCCTGGTGCTGTTTTCTGACTCTGCAGAATGTTCCAGCAGACATGCCTTCCTTGCCCTTGATCCTCCTGTGGCCGGACATGGGGATGGCATCTCAGAGCTGTGGTTTCTGCAGCCTTGTGATCCCTGCTCAGAGCATTGTGTGATTGGGGTGGAGTGTGGGAGCAAGTTAACTTTGTGGATTCCCTCATCCTCACAAAGCCACGTGCACAAGGGTGGATGGGGCCCGAGCGGACCGTGGAAGTTGAATTCCCAGCTTTGGGGCAGTCCCCAGTGGGAGCCAGAACAGAATAGTATTGCTGGGGAAATGGAAATAGGCTTCTTTTTTCCCACTCTTGAAAGAAGTCTTCTATGTGTGAGAAAAAGCAGTGAGGCTCTGACGAATGATGAGTCTCAGATTGTCAGAGAAGGGACCTCGGACACATCTGGTCCAATACACAGATTGGACCAGATATGTCCCATTTACAGATGAAAACTGAGCCTTGGGGAGTGGGGATAACTCATGCATAGTCATGAATAGCAGAACTGGCACTTGGGAAACCCGGGCAACTGCTTTAGACCTTCTCTTTCTGATCTGTGAGGGTGGGCGTTTCAAGAAAACTTGGTGAACTTTGGTCAGCTTAGGGAAGAAAGCGTTAATCTCTCTCTTTGAGCCCCTGCTTAAAGCTGCTTGTAACCATTTAAAGCTCCACCACCAACAGCAACAACATAAATTGTCCTTCGATGACGTTTCCTTAATGTTTTTACATCTCACAGCCTCCTCTCCTTGTCATCAACTTGTTAGAGGAATAACTTAAAATTTTTCAGGAGTGGGAATTTCCGTTGTGGCTCAGTGGGTTAAGAACCCGACATAGTGTCCATGAAGATATGGATTCAATCCCTGGCCTTGCTCAGTGGGTTAAGGATCTGGCATTGCTGTGAGCTGTGGTGTAGGTGGCAGACGTGGCTCAGATCCTGAGTTGCTGGGGCTGTGGCGTAGGCCGGCAGCTACAGCTCCGATTTGACCTCTAGCCTGGGAACCTCCATATGCCGCAGGTGTGGCCCTAAGAAAAAGACACACCAGCTGCTGGAGCCTCTCTTTGCAGATGGTTGGAGCAGCAGAAAGTGTGTGCCTGAAACACCCTACACACTGGTGGAATAAAACAGGACAAAATCCTGAAGGAGACCATGCTTTGAAAGTGGCTATGCAGGCCCCAAGGCAGGAGGTCAGTCAGTGGAGGGGCACGATGGTGCTGGAGGTGGCTGTGCGGTGGCACTAGGGCTGCATGGGAATCAGTATAGACTCGGAGGGGGCACAGGTCATCCCCCACCATTGTCCTGTGTGAGTGTGTGTGTGTGTGTGTGTTTGATGAACACCTCCACTTAAGTAATTGATGCTCTGAGCCAGGAGAGAGGAGACGAAGCCCGTTCCCTCTGCTGGGAGATCAGGGGCCACCTAGTGTCAAGGTCAGACTGTTTAAGAAGTGGGGGGACAATATTGGGTCACTTTGTGGAGATGTGGCTCTCCCTCTGCATCTCCGCCTGCTTCCTTCCACCTGAGGCAGGAACAAAGAATGCCTGCCCCTGGGACAAGAAGTGGCCGGGGTGACTCAGGAGCTTGATCGTGCCTGGTGCAGGAAGCCAGGCAGAGCTGGAGGGCGCCCTATTGTGGGGCAAGAAGGGAACATCCGGGAACCCTTCCCGCTCAGCCTCCGCCAGGCCCCCAAGTGGCCCCAGCCAACTGCGGCCCCTCCCGCCGCCACCGCCCTGCCCCTTCCAGGGGAGCCTCTTTGAGAACCCAGTGATTCACTTCCCGTCTTCAGCCCTTGTTTAATGTTCCCTCCATTGTTACCAAACAGTCCGGCCCCAGTGGCAGGGGCTGTTCTGCTCTGGCCGAGGAGGGAGGGGAGAGCAGAGCTGTTTACAGAGCCCGGGAGAGGGGCCCGGCCTGCTTGGAAGGCAGGCCGTGGAACGGTGCTGGGGCCCGACAGCTGGCTGCGCTGTGCGGAGGGCGGGAAGATGCCAGGAGGCAGTCCTCCTGCTCGGAAAGCCTCTGGTCTTCCTGCCCTGGAGGGGAGCCCTGCCCTTTGCTGTGCTGTTAGCGTCTCCAGTCCAGTTTTCCGCTGGGGGGGCCGCAGAGAGTTTGGGGATCATGGATTCCTGGAGTTGAAGAAAAAGAACACAAAGTTTTTAGGGGAGAGGCTGTCTCGGCCTGGCCTCAGTTTCCTCCTGTGGGGGCTGGGGTGGAAAGGGGGGTGGCGGTAAAATGGCTGATCTTTAGAGCCACCCCCACCCCCCAGCTCTGAAGTCCTCTGGTCCCTGAGCCTGAAACAAAGCACATGAGATGATCCGTCTTCCCTCCTGTGTCAGGGGTGAACCTCCCCCAACCCAGCCACGGATGTGACCGTGTCCGAGAGCCATCGCCCCCACTTCCCGACCTCTGACCTTTGAGGTCAGTGATTCCACAGCCTCCCTCACCTTTCTGATTTGAAGCCACCGTCTGTTGCAGGAAGCGTTGAATATCAGTCTCATTCTTTGCCATCACATCACAGCCGTGACTGCCACTGCTTTTGCTGCTCTTGCCGTTGGGTCTGGGGTGTGTTTTCTTCCCCTGGAAACACCCCAGACCCAATGGCAAGAAGAGCGAAAGTCCTGAAGTTCCCTTTTCACCCGTGTTGTGTGTCGTTTGGGTGATAAGTTGGTGGTCCATCTTCCTGATCATGTATGGGCTCTGCTGCCACTGACGAGGCAGGTTTGTTTCCTCTGAGGCCCTGCCAGCCTCAAGGCCGTCAAGGAGCAGGACGGGGTAAACAGCCATTTTCAGGTGCCTCTTCACTGCAAAGTAGTGCATTCCTCAGGTATGTGGAATGGCAGTGCAGGAAGGCAAGCAGACACTAGAGATCCGTGAATCCACCCTCTTATAGATGGGATGACCGCTCACCTTTCAGCAGCTCAGCTGGCAGGAGGACCATAAATGCTCCAATCCACTCCCCACTGTGGCGGCACACAGCTGCGTGCTCTCTCTTCTGGTCTATCCAACGCTGATAAAACCTCTCTTCGACAAATAGTTGTTGAGCAAATTGATTGGAAAGCCTTCTATGCCATGTTTGCCTACCTCCTTAGCCACTGATGATTTTTGTCTCTCTGGTTTGGCAAGTGAAGCAGGCAGAACTTCCTCATTCAAAGGCCTTTTAGCTCCCCGCACCCCACCACTGGCTGGCTGCTTTAGCAGGACCCACTGGCACCTGTGGTTGTCATTCCCCTGCTGGTTTTAATTGCACCTCTCAGTACCAGATGATTGCTTCAAGAACGTTGCTCGTATTGGATTTCTGGCCCTAATGTGCGTCTGTGGGTCCCTTTACTACAAGGCTTCATGTCTTGATTGGGTTCATAAGGCTGGGGTGCACCCTGAGGTTTTTATTTGTTGCCTATATCTTCTGCATATTGATGCAGACAGGGAAGGTTCCCGGGTCACGACCTAGTTGTGAACAAATGTAATGTGTAAGCCCTGTGCTCTGTCCAGGGTACAGGGGAAGTCAAGTTGGCTCTCCTTGTCCTCAAGGAGCTCCTCTTCTTTTTTTTTTTTTTTTTTTTGTCTTTTGTTGTTGTTGTTGTTGCTATTTCTTAGGCCGCTCCCGCGGCATATGGAGGTTCCCAGGCTAGGGGTTGAATCGGAGCTGTAGCCACTGGCCTACGCCAGAGCCACAGCAACGCGGGATCCGAGCCATGTCTGCAACCTACACCATAGCTCACGGCAACGCCGGATCGTTAACCCACTGAGCAAGGGCAGGGACCGAACCCGCGACCTCATGGTTCCTAGTCGGATTCGTTAACCACTGCGCCACGACGGGAACTCCTTCTTTTTTTTTTTTTTAATTGAGGTAGAGTCGATTTACTATGTCATGTTTGTTTCAGGAATACAGCACAGTGATTCAGTTGTATATATATGCAAATATATGTTCCAAAATATTGAATATAGTTCAACTGCATATATATTCCAAAATATTGAGTATAGTTCCTTATGCTATACAGAGGGTTCTCATTGAAAGGAGCTCCTGTCTTATTTGGAAAGGGAAGCCAGAAACACATGTAAGGTACTCGGTGGTACTAGGCCTTTGGTGCTGAGTGATGCTGCATTGGGTGAGTGTTGGACAGTAGGGTCTGTCAGATTGAGGAGGGAGGACCAAAGAGGGGTCATTCTGCAGAAAGAGCCACAGAATGGGATACTTTGGGGACTAGAGGCATAACTGGGCCTATCATGGGGTTGAAGAGAGCCTCTGGACCCCCATCCCATCTTGCCACTGCTGCCACTGCTGGCTTGAAGATCTCTGGTTTTGGGGTGCGCAGGAGCCCCATGCTGAGGTGCCGGGGCCATGATGTGTTACCTCTGTTCCTTGAGCCAGTTAAGCGTTTTGAATTTCCATACCTGTAAAACAGCGCTCAGAATCTCCACGTGCTGTTTGGAAATTGGGGGCCTAATGCTGTGGTGGCTGGGCAAGTTCTGTGTGGATGCTCGGCTAGGACTGGGTGCGCTGGGTAAGGGAGAGAGTTGTGAGGGTCCTGGATCCCCGGGAGGCAGCTTCACCTAGAGGCCTTTCTGTGCTCCTGAGCAGAGCTGCTCGGGGATGCAGCTTTTAGCCCAGAACTATTTAGATGATGAGACCGGCAAAAGCAGTGGGGCCGTAGCCACCCCCCTGATATAAGTTCTGAAGTCCTCCCTTCTTGTTTCTTTGGAATCCCCACCTTCCTGCCCATAGGGGTTCTTTGCTGTCGGAGGTGAAATTGCCCCCAATGAACCAGAACCTTTTGTGTGGGTACAATAGGAAGTCTGTCCCCTTAGACTGAAAGGAATGCTAATTGGCTGCTTAACTGTCCTGGGGATGCCCATGCCCAGAATATACAGGACACCCATTCTTTGTCACCGGTTAGGTGGAAACTGCTTATATAAGCTGGTAAAGCTCTGGTCCAGAAAGAAGCAGGGTGTTTGTGGACTGGTAGCTCTCGGTGTCCTGCAAATGCTGTATTTTCTGCTTACAAAGGTCGCTATTTAACTGCAGGGCCCTTAAACTAACTTTTTTCTAGAAATGTGGTCATTTCCCACCCCTCCCTGGCCTCCAGCTCCCCCACAGTGGCTGCCCTGAGAGGTTGGAGGATTCTAAAGGCTTCGAGGCCTCTTTTTTAAATAGGGAAAGTGTGGTCCATGTGGTTAAGACTGAAATGCAGCAACGTTCCTTTCCTAACCCCAATTGTGTGAACCCGGAATGGTTGTCACTTGGCGCTTGAGCCGGCGCTTCCAGCTCTACCTCTCAGCTCCAGTGTCACAGAAGTTGCCCGGTTTTACCCTTGGTTCGAATGTTCCCTAGCACTTGTGACATTGTTTTATCTCGCTGGCCGGTGACTCATAATGAAGGAAGTCAAGACTGAGCCATGAACACAAAACCTTGTTTGCCCTCCTCACCTCTCCCCTCCCCCCACCCCCCTCGGCACGAACGCCTGCTGACATCTTCGGTAATAAGTCTTTGGAAACTTTGATATGTCTTGATAGCACGAGGCAGCCAGTTATCATCATCATCTCCTGGTTCCACTTGTTTAACCCCAACCGTCTGTGAGAATCTTCTCCAAAAAAAAAAAAAAAAAAAAAAAAGAAGAAGAAGAAGAAAAAAGAAAATCCCATCCCCAAACGTGCAGTCTGCCCACAGGAAGTGATTCACAGGGCTTCAATGCATGCAAACCTGATGGGGCAGGAGGTGGGAGGCTGGGAACTAGGTCTGGGAAAAGACAGCCCCGGAGAGGCTACTCAGACCTTAATGGTTTCTGCTGTGTGGAAGAAAGTGAAAAACAGAATGACTAAGAGTCCTGTAATAAGAAGTGTTTGTTTAGTGAAGTGAGCTAATATTGAAGTTCCCTGGCAGATAAGACCAGAGAAATAGCAGTTGTCAGGGGAGGTGACTTGTCGGAGCCCTGCCTTTTTATTTTTTAAGAGATCAAAGACATTTCTCAGTCCGAAGGCATTTATTAGTGGAAGGTTGAGATCTGTATGTTGAGCCCCAGTGTTCTTGAGAATTCTGCAGGGAAAAAATAAAAAGGGTCTAAGCCGAGATCATGATCTCAGAGTCTACAAAAGCTCTTCTTTTCTTGTTTTACTTTTCCCTCCAAACTTCAATTTGGGAGGCCCATCAATAGCGCTCCCGAAGGGCTCAAGGAGGGAGTGTCACATTGTCATAGAGACAAGGAATCCTTTCTCCCTGTGGGCTTCAGCCTGTCATTTTCTTTTCTTTTCCCCCAAATTGAAAGTACAAATTGAATCCCTTTCCCCAAAGCCATTTGTACCTGCAGAGTCTCTAGGCATCAGATGCCTTGTGAATAGCCCTGCTGCCGAGCAAGAGACCAGAACCACCCAGGAGAAGTGAGAAGCTTCTCTAAACACACCTGGATACATGAGTCCATTTCAAACTCCCTGTATTTTATCAGGGGAGCTTTTGGGGTGAGGGTTGTGACAAAAGCTGAGCGGAAGGGTGCTTTTTGCCTTCAGCCCAGGAGAACGCTACCAAGGGCCGTGAGTCTCCTGAATGTTCCCTGAGTGCAATCTCTTTAAAAATAAACAAATAAGTTATCTTCAGGCTTAATTCCATTCTTAGTGGATGTTAACTGGCAGAGCGAAATGGCCATCCAGAAAGTTCTATGAAGCCTGGCAACTATGCTTTCCGCTTGTTTCGGTAACCAGAGACCAGTCCAGACTTCTGTAGCATCTTCCGTTTTCAACTTGAAACCTCTGTGGTCCTGACACTATGGAGAAAAAGCAATCCCCATCAAGCTGGTTCTTGAAGAAAAGTAAAAAACAGTTTATGAAAACCAAAGCTGTTAAGTAGAAAGATTTCTTTTTTTTTTTTAATGTTCATTATATTGTTTTATTTATAATAGTTCAAAGCTTTTTTTTTTTTTTTTTTTTCTTTTTGCCTTTTCTAGAGCCGCACCCACGACATATGGAGGTTCCCAGGCTAGGGGTCTAATCGGAGCCGTAGCCACCAGCCTATGCCAGAGCCACAGCAATGCAGGATCCGAGCCCTGTCTGTGACCTACACCACAGCTCACGGTAACACCAGATCCTTAGCCCACTGAGCAAGGCCAGGGATCAAACCTGCAACCTCATGGTTCCTAGTCGGATTCATTAACCACTGAGCCATGACGGAACTCCAAATAGAAAGATTTCAAATGAAGCATTCCCTTTCCTCCTCCTCGTCTTTCTTCTCCCCTTTCTTATGCCTTCAAGACTTTTTTTTTTTTTTTTTTTTTTTAAGGCTGCCCCCATGGCATACGGAGGTTCCCAGGCTAGGGGTCCAAGCGGAGCTACAGCTGCTGGCTCACACCACAGCCACAACAACACCAGATCCAAGCTGCACCTGCGACCTATACCACAGGTCATGGCAATGCTGGATCCTTAACCCACTGAGTGAGGCCAGGGATCGAGCCCATAACCTCATGGTTCCTAGTCGGATTTGTTTCCGCTGCCCCATGACGGGAATTCCCGCCTTCAAGATTTAATGCCTTTCTTTGCATGGGATCGGGTGAGGGTACTGTGAGCACTGCCTCAGCAGGGCCCAGGAAAGCCCAAGGAAAGTCTCTGGTTCTGACAGAATGAACACCATGCTTTGTAGCCGTAGGGAGCTGGGTTTGTGGTGTAACATCCAGGATACAAGGATCACTGCCTCTTGCTGATCTGGGCAACTTCAGGCAAGTCGGTTACATGAATCAACATTACATAAATCTTTCACCTGTGAAATGGGAGTGAGGACACCCACCCCACAGGATCCCTCTGTCCAGTGAGATGATGTGTGAGGAGTGCCAGGTAAATACCTATTCTGGGGTATGGATTGCTTCTCTTCGCCCCAACCTTTGCCCACCCCCAAAGCTTTTCTTAGACCCATAGATTCTTAAGGGGCTGAGCGGAGGGACTTTGCCCCCCAGAGGACCTTTGGCAATATCTGAAGACAATTTTGGTTCTCACACCTGGGAGTGGGGGTGGCATCGAGCGGAGTCAAGGCCAGAGATGCTGTTAAACATCCTGCAGTGCCCAGGACAGCCACCCCGCAACCCCAACATAGAATTTTCTGTTTCCAAATGTCGGGAAAGTTGAGGTTGGGAAACAGGGGGCTCGCCTTACTCATAGCCTGATGTTGAAAGGTTCTTGCTGTACGTATGCTTTACAGATGATTATAATTAAGCTGAACTTTCTCCAAATCAGCCTCCTTCTTTTCTAGAAAGTACACACTCTGAGCACATCCCTGGCCCCTGGGGAGGAAGGAAGCCCTGAGAACCTGATGATGTGTTTCCTGTGGGGCCAGCCTCCCCCCGCCACCCCCAGGGTGAGGTGTTCCTTGGCTTCATCCTTCACGGGTCTGCTCAGGGGGTCCTGCAGCCTCTGGGGCTCATGCTTGGGCCCCATCTCTTTGAAACACTTGTTATGGACCCGAGCCTGGAAAACCCTCAGGGAAGGAGGAGACCTCAATACAGTGGGGAGTGTAAGGGCAACTGCTGCCCTGGGGCCCAGCACAGGGGGTTTCAGCCTGGCATCCTATGGGTGTTACCCCATGTTGGCAGCCTGCAGCACCGGATATTATCCACTGGCAAGTTCAGATGGGAATTGAGCCATTCTGGGTGAAGTGGTTCAGTGACTGGTATCAGGGGTTGTGAAATCCTATTTTCAAACTCCGCACAGGCCAATCTAAACTGGAACATTAAAAAACGTGCTTAGGGAGTTCCCATCATGGCCCAGTGACTAACAAACTCGACTAGCATTCATGAGGATGCAGGTTTGATCCTGGCCTTGCTCAATGGGTTAAGGATCTGGTGTTGCTGTGATCTGTGGTATAGGTTGCAGACGTGGTTTGGATCCTGTGTTGCTGTGGCTCTTGTGTAGGCCAGCAGCTGTAGCTCCAATTAGACCCCTAGCCTGGAAACCTGCATATGCCTCGGGTGTGGCTCTAAAAAGACAAAAGACACACACACACACTCTCACACACACACACACACACGCACACGTGCTTAGCATACAAACCTTGCTGATGACACTGATGAAACCGGGTGGGAGCATGCGGTGGCTGTGGCAGTGCTTACAACGAAACCTCAACTATCCGGGCCCCCCCACCCCCACAGATTCCTCCTTTGTGGTGCCAGATGACAAGGATGGGCCGATGTTAAAAATGTTGATTGTGATTTAAACTCCAACAACCAAAGAAAACTTTGAAAGGGTCTGGGGAATAGTATGTTCATTGTAGGGCTTGATTTCTTTTTGTTTGTAACTGTGTAATATAACTTCAGAGGCTTGCAGAAATGGGCCAAGAATTAAGAGTATACATACTTCACTTCAGTCCCATTTAAAAAAAAACCAAAACTGTGGCATCCCTGTCATGGCTCAGCAGTAAGGAACCCAACTAATATCCATGAGGACCCGGGTTCGATCCCTGGCCTCGCTCAGTGGGTTAAGGATCCGGTGCTGTCGTGAGCTGTGGTGTAGGTTGCAGACGCGGCTTGGATCTGGCATTGCTGGGGCTCTGGCGTAGGCTGGTAGCTGTAGCTGCAGTTTGACCCCTAGCCTGGAAACTTCTATATGCCGCGAGTGTGGCCCTAAGAAGACAAAAAAAAAAAATTGTCCTCCTGAAGAGCAAGAACTTCAGGCAACTTAAGATTCATTACAATAAAGAAAAAAGTATGTTTTGTTGTACTCAGCTTGACGAGGGGGGAACAGGGACTCTGCGGTTTTACCAGCTTCAGCAGTGGGATTACTGGCTGCAGCTGGGAGGCCACCTTCTTGCTCTGCGTTCCTTTGCTGGGTGACCTTGAGGTGCTTAATCTGCCACTCTGTTTCCTCAACCACAGAAGGAAGGGATTGGTCAAGATGCTTTCAAGGTCCTCAAGCCCTGGCTGTCTCTCATTCTCCAGAGCAGGTTTTCAGGCAGACACTTAGCCAGAGCCCAGCTGGCCAGGACACCTTGTTCCCTGAGCCCTAGGCCTCTGTGGTTTGTCACCTGCAGCTCCGCAACTCCGCACGTGACACCCCCACCCTCCCACCCCAGGCGGCACTTCTGCCCAGAACAAAGGATGCTTTGGTTTGGGCTGTGTTTACCAAAGGGAGAGGATCCTGGGTGAATCTCCCCAATCCACTGGCCCCCTTGGAAGGAGTGTTTTCAGGGCTTTCGTGTTTGCTCCTCTATCACACCGTTGTCCTGGGCTGTCCTTGGCATGGACGAGCGGAAGGAACATTCTGATACTTGCGTGTGAAGGCGAGGCAGAGGGGGAGATCTCAGGGCAGACACTGTTGCTCAAAGGCCGGGGGGACCAATGGAATCATTCCTATTCAGGGGGCAAGTTGAAAAGCTGGCCTCCGAGAAGCTTAGAAAGTTTGGTATCGTGTGTGTGTTTTAAGTAAAATGGGTTTCACCAGAACTTGGGTAGTGTTAACACATTGCTTATTATGCTCTTCTTAGGTTCAGGGAACTGGTGGAGTGGCTCAGATTTGGTAGGTGTTCGGTAACTCTTTTTGTTTGTTGCTTTTTAGGGCCGCACCTGCAGCATATGGAGGTTCCCAGGCTAGGGGTCCAATAGGAG